>NC_045428.1:562362770-563593395 GCF_902635505.1 Sarcophilus harrisii | reverse complement strand
GACCACAGCAGGTATGAGACATGTATTCCCACATTTACATCAGGGCAGTCATTGAGGTGTCCAAGACCTGTGTGATGTGGTGCTAAGTTGGTGTCACCGGCTTGTACACAATAGCAGGCAACTGGCCAGCGGGTGTCCTGTTTGTCAGAGGATGAATAGGGCGACCCAATGACAAGCCCAAAAAAGGAGGAAGGACCCCTGGTATCAGGCCTTTCCAAAGCATACAGATGGACTTTACCGAGCTGCCATTAGTGGGGCGTCTCAAATACCTGTTGGTCGTAGTGGACCATCTGACCTCATGGGTGGAGGCCTCTCCCTTTGCCTCAGCAGTCATAAAAGTATTCCTTGAGCATATCATTCCAGGGTATGGGTTGGTGGAGCAGGAAGGTTAGGACCAAGGCACCCATTTCACAGCTAAGATTCTCCGATCTGTGGCCCAGGCTCTAGAAATATCCTGGGACTTACATACCCCATGGCATCTGCCCTCATCAGGTAAAGTGGAAAGGATGGATAAGGAAATTAAACAGCAACTGACTAAATTGGCTGAGACACAATTGCCCTGGACCAAGTGCCTTCCCCTTGCTTTATTAAGAATAGAATAAAACCCCGAAGGGATGTGGGATTATCACTTTATGAATTATTGTATGGTCACCCTTATCCAAAAGGGATTCAAAATTCTTCCTTGGATCCAATATTTGAGACACCAAGGATTTGTTTTTAAGGAAATATGTCATGTCTGTACAGCAACATCTGAGAACTTTACCAATAAAAGGGCTTATTGCTCAGACTCCTCCCTTAGGATTCACAGTGCATAAGTTCTAGCCTGGAGACCGGGTCCTGGTTTGGACGTGGAAGGAGGACAAGCTGACCCTGAGCTGGGAAGGACTGTTCCAGATCCTCTTGATATCAGACACAGCAAGGGCCGGTGGAGACTCCAAGGGTGTGGACTTTAAACTGAATCCAGAAAACGAACTGAGGCAAATATTGAAAAGGAACTGATGAACTGTGCATGTAAAATCTTGATAGTGCTTTGATCATGGGGGACCTTACTGGGGCATAGCCTAAATCAAACAGATACAGGGCCATGGATGAGAGAGGATAAGTGTGAATGGACTTTTACTCATTGACCAGAGAGATTAGATATCATAGATTGTAGTGAGTATAGAAACAGAAGGAGCAAGTTAAATATTATTTGTAATATGGGTCAGTGCTTAATTGTGTCCACCAGCATTTATTAGGGGGTAATGAGGGATGTTTGAAGGACTTTAGTTGAAGCCTATTTGTTGAACACCCCATAATCTATTCAAACTGGTGATGCTAATGGGTGGGGAGATGCCCAGCCCCAGCACAGATTATCAAGGAATATGGACCAGCAACATAGGCCCAAGATGGTAGTTGGGGATACAGGAATATATTAAACAGATTAATTCAACTGCAAGTAGTCTTAGAGGTAGCAGCTAACCAAACTTCTCAGGCCCTTAATCTATTAGCTGATCAAGCCACCCAGACAAGAGAAGTAGTTTTGTAACCTAGATTAGTTTTAAATTATCTGTTAGCAGAGGAAGGAGGAAGGAAGGGTCTGTGAGAAACAAAACTTGTCCACTTGTTGTATGCAAATTGATGATAATGGGCGAGTGGTAAAAGAAATTACAAAAGGCATTTGCAGAATAGTTCATGTGCCTGCACAGGAGTGGAAATCCCCTTTTTCTAATAGCTGGTGGTCTTGGTTTGATGGTGGCTGGTGGAAACAGCTCTTATGGTACAGACATTGCAATCAGTGGTATTATTCTGTTGCCACTATGTTTACCCTGAATAATTACACTGGTAACAAGAATAGTTCAAAGATCACTGTGAAGAATCTTACATATGGAGGATGCTGCTAAAATGATGATTTTACAGAAAGAGGGATGGGAGGCAGTAGCAGGGGATGATCCAGATGAGGAGATTAACAAGCAGTGTGTAGAGATGTTAATCGAATTTGACCACAATGTTAGTTCTTCATGAGGAAATATATGTACAAATATATTTATGAATAACAGGCGGGACTGTGTGGGAAAAGGTGAAGAACTTACAGATTCTAAAGTAGATCAAGCCTTATAAGCCTCAGTTTCGGCTTCTCCGGAGTCACATGATTTTAGATAAGGCATGGACTAAGTGGCCGAAGAAGCTGTATCTCACCTTGTCTACTACATTCCACTGACCAACTAGGGGAACAGTAGATTTATGTGGCCAATCACAACATATAGAGGGTGGGATTTTGGAGGTTCTTTGTCTGAAATGTATGAAAGCTATAAGCATTTTCAAGGCTCTGGCCCTATCCTGCTGTGAAATTTTGCTCGCAGGCCAGGATGGGGTCCGCTTCTCGAGATTCTAATAAATAATTCTGCTTTCTATGAGTGATCTCTGTAGTAGTCAATTTGGGTAGGTCTTTTTTGTCCCAAACACTTGCCATCTAGGGGATGGATTGTAATGCTGGAGAAACCGAGGCAAGATAGAAATTAGAGAGTTTTTAATATTTTATTTGGATTTCTGAGAGGGAGAGATTTTCTGGGACCAAAAGATCCATTTTGGTCCCAGGGTTCATGTCTCAAAGCATTCAGCAACAGCTTCAGCAGCAGCAGCAGCATCAAATGTGAGATTCCAATGAAATATATGTGTGTGTGTATGTGTGTGTGTGTGTGTGTGTGACTCCAAGATCAGTGTAACAAGGCATGGGGTGGAGTCCGAGCATTGGTAAATGGCGGGAATTTCCAGGGACTGACCATAAATCTGGTTCTGACAGGGTGGGAGGTGAGGACCATAAATTCTTACAAATTGGGAGTAAAGGAGATAGTCAAACTAGAGCCAGGAAGTCTGGATAGATAGAGGGAGAGGATATTAATTAGGTATCTGAGATAAGACATCTGGAGTCTTATCTTTTGGAATGTCAGAGTGGCTAGCTACAACCCTAATTATCTCAGTCCTAATGTTCAAGAAGGGGGTTGCAACCAGAGGGATTGAGGCAGAACGATTCAAGGAACTGAGGCAGGACAATTTAGGGAAACCGAGGCAGGGCAATTTGGGAAACTGAGGCAGGACAATAAAAGGGAACTGTGGCACAACAGGATGAGGGGAAAGGGGCAAAATTTGGAACACAAGATTTTGCAAGGGTCAGTGATGAAAAATTAGCCATGCATATGTTTTGAAAATAAAAAGTTTTAATTAAAAAACCCCACACTTTGTAATGGCTCTACCATCTGTGTGGTAGACATGATGCATGCCTTATGCTTTGTTTTTCTAATAAGATTTTATTCTTTAGCAATCATTCTCCAGCTTCTACTCTAACCTTTTCTGAAGTAAGTCAGAGATATATAACTTCCACCAATTTCTGTCTTATCAGTCCTTTTTAGAGATATGTTCCTGAGAAGAAGCAAACTATATAGTCAGACTGGAGAGATATCTCTTGGCACCCTTGTCCAGCTGGGAATTTCTGTTTTGGATGATGGATTGTGATGATCATTATCACTTTCTTTCAGAGCTAAAAGTTCATATCCTCTTATTGAGAAATAGCAAATTTTGTTGATTTATTCTCCATGTGGCTACCCAGAACCAAGATGAAAAAAGCCTTCCACTTCTTGGATTTGGAGACTGACCCATATATCATATGTGGGCTCGGAATGGAATCATTGGTTGGGGAGAAGGTAAATTTTCTTCACAGAAAATTGGCCACCCATTCCTGCAACTAGTGATCCTTGTTGATATTGATTTCTTAGATTCTTCTCTTCTCAGGGGAGATACCACAAAGGGTTTTTAACAAAGGGAAAAGGATCAACTCATTGTAGCATGTCCTGCAGGTCATCATGTGTCTGATGTTGATGGAGCTCACATCACTCCATCAGAGTATGGAAGTTGAGACCCAGTGGAGAACTCTGTTGAATGAGGCTATGACTTTAGGACTAGTGGAACTGGACTAGAGGCTACTGATTTCTACTTATCCTATTTATCCTTCAGGAAATATTTCTAGCCTTGTAACCTTAATTCTTTCCCAAGTCATCATTTTCAGTTGATCAGCTGGTCCATCATGCCTTCACTTTGGAACTGATTACATTTACTTATTCCTATTTCTCATAATAATATGAGAAAAATTATTTTCTCAGTAAATATCTGAGGTTCAGTAAAATCCTTTATTATCCCCTTTTCTGGGGGTAAAGCAATAATGAGTCTGGGAAACTATTCTCTGAGCAATTACAAAAATAAATCTGAAGTCACTCCTGGGTGTTTGGTCTCTGACCAGGTATATTCTTCATATTAGCTGGACATATCAGTACCACTCACCACTCTTCACTCCCTATCCTTTCCCTATATGGAGAAGATTAAGAATTAATACAGTTGCAAGATGTAGAAGAGTTCATCCAGGAAATGGCTATTCAGGATTAGAGATTGGGATCATATTTCTTTGCACTGGTGAGTGCAACAACTGAGAGGCTTTGGGGATAAAAAAGTATAAGGAAGGGCAGCTAGGTGGTACAGTGGATAGAGCACCAGCCCCAAATTCAGGAGGACCTGAGTTCAAATCTGGTCTCAGACACTTAACACTTCCTAGATGTGTGACCCTGGGCAAGTTACTTAATCCCAATTGCCTCAGCAAAAAAAAAAAAAAAAAAAAAAAAAGTGTAAGGATCATAAGGTTACTTTCACATCTCCTAAGTAAAGCTGGCATTTATATAAAACTTGAAGAGGTGATATGTACTTTTTATACATGATCTTATTGGATAAGCTAAGTATTACAGGCATTATCATTTTCATTTTATAAATGAACAAAACAAAAATGGGAAATGTTAGGTGGCTCATGGTCTTATAGCTACTAAATGTTGGAGGTAAAGTTTGAATTCCTATTTTACCTAACTCCAATTTTACCACCATTTTACCAGGGGACTTCTTATCTAATTTGTGCCAACTCAGACTCTAAGCAGAGTCCATTCTCAGGTTAATAACTGCCTTAAGGTACATTCATATAGACTTTTCCAATTCAGAAAAATATTTTATGTACATTGTCCCATTTGATCCCAACAACCTTGTGAAATAAGCAGCACAAAGATTTTTCTGCTTCATTTTATGCATGAGAAAATTGAGGCTAAGAGAAGTCACAATACTAGTCAGGTCACAAAGTTAGTGAGAGATAGAGCTAGAATTTAAACCTGGATCCTCTGCATCCAGCCCAGTCTCATATCATTTTTGTCTCATATTAGCAAAACAGTGAATCCTTCTTTATGCTTTTTAAAAAATTTTATTTTTCAATATGCTTTTAAAAATTATCATTACCTCCTTTCTATCACCAAAAAATAGCCTATGATATCACAGAATCATCCATTCAACATTTATTAAGTGTCTACTGCATGCAAAGCATTATTTTTTCTAGTTCCTGGGAATGAAAATGTATGAGAATATGCTCATATATCATTGTAGCAGGATACTCTGACCACTGTGTGAACTCACTAATGTGAGTTCTCCATAAACTAGTCTTTTAGGCAAGTATACATTTTGCATCTGAACAATATGACCAGACCATTGGAGTTGCACTATTTGCAGTAGAGTTTGAATGTTTGACAGTTTAGTTCAAAAAAAAGACCTTAGTGTTTAATATCTCATCCTCCCAGGTGATCTTCAGAATTTTTCTAAAACAATTCAAATGGAAACGATTCATTTTCCTGGCATGGCACTGGTACACTCTCTGGATTTCAAACCCACACAACAATGAGGTCAGCATGGTGGCTTTGTAGATCTTTGGTTGCTAGTCAGTCTAATATCTCTTCTCTCTCACAATACCACGATAATGCAAAACCACAATAAAAACAAACCCCACTAAATTAAACAGGGAGCTATTTCTTCTATTCTCTTTAAATAAATAGATAAGAAGCAGAGCCAAAAGAGTAGAATGAAGGTAGGGCCTCTCCTAAGGTTTTCCCCAAACTCCTCCAAATACATTTAAATAATAACTCTAAATAAAAAGATGAAGTGGAACAATTTTCCAGATGAAGACAATTTGAAAGATCAACAGGAAAGGGTTGTCTCACTAGAATGAGAGGGCCTTGGAAAACCAATAAACCAGGGCATAGTGGAGGTGGTGGTGGTGGTGGTGGTGGGACTGTGGCAGCAGCTTGCAGAGTCTCAGCCTATAGACTATAAGTGAGTGGAACTGATTAGAAGAAAAGTTACTATGGTGACAAGGAAACATATTCAGAAACTAATAAAATTAAAGTTCCTATATCCAAAGTCTCCAAAAACTGAGAACTGGTCTCAGGCCATGGAAGAACTCAAAAGGGATTTTGAAAATCAAGTAAGAAAAGTAGAGAAAAAAATGGAAGAGAAATGAGAATTATTTTTAATGAAAAAGGAAATACAAAAAGCCAATGAAAACTTTCAATAACAAAATTGGCCAAATGGGAAAGGAGGTATGAAAACTCACTGAGGAAAATAATTCCTTAAAAATTAGAATTGAGCAAATGGAAACCAATGACTTTATGAGAGCAAATGGAAACTAATGACTTTATGAGAAGCCATTATACAATAAAAAAAACCCAAAAGAATGAAAAAAAAAAATAAAGCAATGTGAAATATATTATTGAAAAAACAGCTGACCTAGAAAATGAATCTAAGAGAGATAATTTAAAAATTATTCATTTACTTGAAAACTATGATTAAAAAACATCCTGAACACCATCTTTCAAAAAATTATCAAGGAAAACTGTCCTGATATCATAGAATCCGAAGATAAAAAAGAATTTGAAAGAATCCACTGATTGAGTCTTGAATCACCTTGAAAGAGATCGCAAGATGAAAACTCAGGAATATTATAGCCAAATTCCAGAAGTCCCAAGTCAAGGAGAAAATATTGCAGAAAAAAACCAATTCAAATATAGAGGAGTCACAGTCAAAATAACACAAGATTTAGCAGCTTCTTCTACTTTAAAGGACTGGAGGCTTTGGACTATGATATTCTGGAGAGCAATGTACAACTAAGAATCACCTACCCAGCAAAACTGAGTATAATCCTTCCATGAGAAAGGTGGATATTCCATGAAACAGAGGACTTTCAAGCATTTGTGATGAAAAGATCAGAGCTGAGTAGAAAATTGAGGACTCAGGAAAAGCATAAAGAAGTAATCAGAGACTTAAGAATTATTTGCTTACATTCCTACATGGAAGGATGATACTTGTAACTCAAGATTTTTCTCATTATTATGGCAGTTAGAAGGAGACAGAGGGCACAGGTATGAATTGAATATAAAAGTGATAATATCTAATATAATATCTAAATATCTAAAAAATAAAATAAAATAAAGGCATAGGAGGAATGTACTGGGGAAATGGAAAAAGGAGTGATAGAATTATCTGCCATAAAAGAGGCAAAAAAAAAAAAAAAAGCTTTTATAATGGAAGGGAACAGAGGGAAGGAAGGAGGAATGAGTGAACCTTATTCTCATCAGAACTGACTCAAAGAGGAAATCATACACGGTCATTATGGGTACAGAAATCTATCTTGTCCTGCAGAAAAGTAGGAAAGAAAGGGAATATGAAAAGTGGGGAAGATGATGAAACATTGGGCATATTGGGGGAGGGGATGGTCAGAAGCAAAACATTTTTGAGGAGGGACAAAGTGAAAGGAGAGAGAATAGAAGAAACAAAGGGGGAATACAATTAGCAATAGCAGTTTTGAAAACAGTTTTGAAGGAAGTTTCTGTGATGAAATTTTCTCAAATGAATAGGGAACTAAGTCAAATTTATAAAAGTAACAGCTATTCCCTAATTAGTAAACAATCAAAGGATATGAACTGGGTTCTAAGGACTATAAAATCATTCATATCCTTTGATCTAACAATATCACTACTATTGGGCATAAATCCCCAAAGAGATTAATAATAATAATAACAAAAAGGAAAAGAACCTGTATGTACAAAAATATAGCAGTTCTTTTCTCAGGGCAAAAAATTGGAAATTGAGGGGATGCCCATTAATTGGGGAATGGCTAATAAATTGTGGTATGTGATTATGATGAAATATTATTGTTCTGTAAATGATCGGGAAAATGTTCTTATAAACAAAAGCAGAAAGTCTTTCATGACCTCAAAGTGAAATGTACTGTGTACAAAGTAATAGTAATGTTGTAGAATGATCAGCTGTGAATGACTTTGCTATTTTCAGCAAGACTACTTTGAAGGATTTATGGTGAAAAATGCCCAGAGAAAGAACTAATTGTGTCTAAATACAGATTGAATCATAGTTTTTAATATTTTTTTAATTTTTTTGGGGGGGTGGGGTGGGAGAGTCAGATCTATGTTTGCTTTTGTAACATGACTTGTATGGAAATGTTTTGGATTACTTCCCATGTGTCTTTATAATGTGGGTGGGGTTGGGGAGAAAGGGAGGGAATCTGGAACTCAAAAGTTTAAAAAAAAATGTAAAAAAATTGTTTTACATGTAACTAAGGAAAATAAAAATATTAAAATTAAATTAAAAAAGAAATGGATAGGCAAATAGATAATTCAGTTGAGAAAATGAAAACCAAGTTATCAGTATTAATAATAAAAAATATAAATTCACAGTGACGAAGAAATAAAAACAAGGAGCTATTTCACTCAACTATATTCTAATAGAAGTGATCATCTAAATTAAATGGATCAATATTTACAAATATATAAATGTCTCAGATTAACAGAACAAGAAATAGAATAACCCCATCTTTTAGAAAGAAATTGAATAAGCCATAAATGAACTACAAAAGGAAGGAAAATACCCAGGACTGAATGCATTTGTAAGTAAATTTTATGAAACATTTAAACTACAATTAATTCCAATACTACATAAACTGTTTGGAAAAAAAAAAAATGAGTAAGGAAAATATCCTACCAAATCCCTTTTATGACGCACATAGTTTTGATACCTAAATCAAGGAGAGTCAAAATGAAGAAGGAAAATTATAGTCCAATTTGTCAAATGAATACTGATGAAAACATTTTAATTAAAATATTAAAATAAAATAATGCAAAGATCATACATTGTAATCAGACTAGATTTATACCAGGAATAAAGGGCTATTTCATGACTGACTGCATCAATAACAAAGCCAACAAAAATCATATTGTTTCAATAGAGACAGAAAAATTTTTGACAAAATACAAAACCCCTTCCTGTTAAAAACACAAAAGCATAGGAATAAATGGAGATTCCCTTTAAATGATAAGTAGTATCTATCTGAAATCAAGAGTAAGATCAGAGGTGAAGCAAGATTGTCTATTATCACCATTATTAATCAATATTATACTAGAAATAAAAATAACACTAAATTAAGAAAAAAAGGAAGGTATAAGTGTAGGTAAAGAGAAAACAAAACTATCACTTTTTTTTTTTTTTTTTGCAGATAACAGGTTAAAAAAAGTAAATGAAAAATAAAAAATTTTGCAAGTTTACAAGATATAAAAATGTTTCCAGTTTAGTTCCTAACCAGAAGCTAAACAGATAGAACATGGGAAAAATATAATCCCAGTCCTGATCTTCAGTTGAAATTATGTGATACAAATTATCAGCATTTCTTTATATTTACTATATTTCTATATATTTACTCATAAAACCCAATAGGAAAAGATATAGGAATTCTATTTCAAATAACTATGGATAGTATAGATATACACAAGAACTATATTAACACAATTACAAAACACTTCACACAAATAAATACAGATGTACATACTTAGAATATTAGTTGCTCATGGGTAAGCTGAACCAATATAATAACAATGACAATTCTATCGAAATTAATTTACTTATTCAGTGACATATCAGTCTAACTAGTACTTCTTTTACTGTGTAGAGGTTTAAAAATAATAAAATTCATTTTATGGAACAAAAGATAAAAATATCAAGGAAACTGAGAAAAAAAATGTCAAGGAAAGGGGAACTAGCAAGTAGCAAGATCTCAAACTCTACTATAAAGTTGTAACTTCACCAAGTAAAAAATAGATAAATCACTAGTAGAGATTAGGAATGTGAAATATTGAAGCAAATAAATATAGTAATCTAATGTTTGATCAACCCAAATATACTAGTTATGGTGGCAAGAATTCATTATTCAACAAAAGCTGTTGGGAAAACTGGAAAGTAGTCTTGCAGAAACTTGATATAGTCCAGAATCTCATACTGTATCAAAATGATTTAGATATAGAGAGTGATATCATAAGCAACTAAGGGAAATATGGAAGAAATTTCCTTTTTTAAACTATACTACCCTAAAACATACTTAAAACACACATCTGATGTGTGAGATGAGATCTTTATCAAAGAAATTTGTTGCAATAATTTTTCTCAGTCTCCTGCTTTTTTTAAAAAAGAAAATTTAGTTGTATTGGTTTTATCGGCACAAAACTTTGCTTTTAATTTTATGAAAGTAATACATGAACTGAAGCTAAGTGAAGTGAATAGAGCCAAGAGGAAATAAGAAGATTATGCGATGACTAAGTGTGATGGATGTGGCTCTTTTGAACAATGAGGTGATTCAGGCCACTTCCAATAGACATGATGGAGAGAGCCATCTGCATCCAGAGAGAAGACCATGGGAACTGATTTTCTTTGATAAAGGTCTCATTTCTAAGATATATATATATATATATATATATATATATATATATATATATATGGAACTGAGTTAAATTTACAATAATAAGAGCCATTCTTCAATTGATAAATAGTGAAAAGATATTAATATGTAATTTTCAAAAGGAAGAAATAAGAGCTCTCAATATCTATATAAAAATATGTTCTAAAATCACTAATCATTAGACAAATTCAATTAAAACAATTTTATGTTACATCCATAAGATAGGGTAGTATGGTAAAAAAGGAAAACAGCAAATATTGGAAGAATTATAGAAAAAATATACATTAAGTTACGATTACTGGAGTTCAACCATTCTGAAAAGTAGTTTGGAACTATGATTCCAAAGCTATTAAATTGTATCCTTTGACCCAGTGATATCACTACTAGGTCTATATCCCAAAGAGATCAAAGAAAGCTCACTCCACTTTGCAACTGTTGTCCTGCTTGGTTTCAATTCTATAGAACGTGATGCCCCTCCCAGTAATACCACTACTAGGTCTATACCCTAAAGACATCAAAGAAAGCTCACTTCCCTTTGCAACTGTTGCTCTGCCTGCTTTCAACTTTATGAAATGTGATGCCCCTTTTAAGATAAGCTCAGCACATCTAAACTCACCATCATGTTGCTAACTCAAGGCCTGATTGACATTACCTTCCTTTGTTTCCTCTCCCCTTGGACTGGAAAACTGAATGCTGAAGTACCAAACTTCTCTCAATGCCTTCCTTTATAGAGGACAAAAATTAGGCTTTTTGTCTTATTCCACTCTGCATCTACTGCTCTGCCTGATTTCAACTCCATAGAACATATTTCTCTTACACCCAATTTTACTCCCCATCCCTCCTTCCCTTTCCTTCTTCATGTGGTTTGTCTCTTCCATTAGATAGAAAGTTTTTTTCTTTTAATTTTAATAGCCTTTTATTTACAGGTTATATGTATGGGCAACTTTACAACATTGACAATTGCCAAACCTCTTGTTCCAATTTTTTCCCTCCTTCCCCCCACCCCTTCCCCCAGATGGCAGGATGACCAGTAGATGTTAAATATATTAAAATATAAATTAGATACACAATAAGTACACATGACCAAACCGTTATTTTGCTGTAGAAAAAGAATTAGACTCTGAAATATTGTACAATTAGCCTGTGAAGGAAATCCAAAATGCAGGTGGGCAAAAATATAGCAATTGGTTTTTAGTCATCTCCCAGAGTTCTTTCTCTGGGCATAGCTGGTTGAGTTCATTACTGTTCCATTGGAACTGATTTGGTTCATCTCATTGCTGAGGATGGCCAGGTCCATCAGAATTGGTCATCATATAGTGTTGTTGTTGAAGTATATAATGATCTCCTGGCCTACTCATTTCACTTTAGATAGAAAGTTTTTTAAGGGGAGGATTATTTTTCTTTTCTTTTCTTTTTATTAATTGTATTCTCAGGACTTAGCACAATGCCTATCTTATAATACATATGCATTGGCTTGGATGGGAAAGAGGAAAGGATTCATATGTACAAAAATATTTATAGCAGCTATTTTTGTGATGGCAAAGAATTGGGAACCAAGGAATGCTTATCAGTTTGGGAATGACTGAACACATAATGGTATATGAATGCTATAAGAAGTGATGAAGTGAATGATTTCAGAAAAACTTGGGAAAAGTTATTGAATGGATGAAAACTGAAGTGAGGTGGAAAATTTCTATAATATCAGCAATATTGTAAAGAGAATAGAATTCAAAAGCAGTAACTGCTTAATAGTATTTAAAATTTTAAATTACATACAAAGATAGTTTTCAACATTCACTTTTTTTTTAGAATGAATTGTTCTTTTTTTTAAAATTATAACTTTTTATTGACAGAACATATGCCTGGGTATTTTTTACAACATTATCCCTTGCACTCACTTCTGTTCTGATTTTTCCCCTCCCCTAGATGGCAAGCAGTCTTATACATGTTAAATATGTTATAGTATATCCTAGATACAATATATGTGTGCAGAACTGAACAGTTATCTTGTTACACAGGAAGAATTGGATTCAGAAGGTAAAAATAACCCAGGAAGAAAAACAAAACTGCAAACAGTTTACATATACTGGGAAATCCCAGTGTTCCTTCTCTGGGTGTAGCTGCTTCTGTCCATCATTGATCAATTGGAACTGAGTTAGATCTTCTATTTGTCAAAGAAATTCACTTCCATCAGAATACATCCTCATACAGTATTGTTGTTGAAATATATAATGATCTCCTGGTTCTGTTCATTTCACTTAGCATCAGTTCATGTTAGTCTCTCCAAGTCTCTCTGTATTCATCCTCCAGCATTCACTTTTATAATATTTTGAGTTCTAAATTTTTCTCCCTTCCCCCCCCAAGAAGCAAGTAATCTGAAATAGATTATACATATACAATCATATTAATCATATTTCCACATATAGGTCATGTTGTGAAAGAAGAGTCAGAATAGAAGGGGAAAACCATGAGAAAGAAAAACAAACAACTTCCCCCCCCCAAAAAAAAAGCCCTTGAAAATAGTATGCTTCAATGTGCATTCAGACTCCATAGTTTTTTCTCTGCGTGAGTCTTTTGGAATTGCCTTAGAGCATTGTATTGTTGAGAAGAGATAAATTTATCAAAGCTGGTCATTGCACAATGTTGCTGTAACATAGTACAATGTTCTGGTTCTGCTCACTTCACTCAGCACCAGGTCATGTAGAGACTTATTAACTCTGATCAACACAATGACCAACCACAGTTCTAAAGGACTCGATATGAAATAGACTATCCACCTCCAGATAGAGAGTTGATGAAATCATCATGCAAATTGAGGCATATTTTCTTCCTTTTATTTCTTTTTAAAGACTTGGCTAATGAGGAAATTTTATTGTATTTTAATAATATCTTTTTATTCTTCAAAATACGTGCAAAGATAGTTTTCAACATTCACACTTGCAAAATCTTGTGTTCCATATTTTTCTCCCTCCTTTTCCCTATTCCTTCCTTTCGACAGCAAGTAATACAAGTTAAACATATGCAATTCATTCCCGTTAGTCATGCTGCAAAAGAAAAATCAGAACATGTGGAGAAAGAAGGAATTTATGACCAAAGAAGAACTGGACTTCATTACTGAACATAAAATAGATGACTTTGATTATATCAAGTTGAAAAGTTTTTATACAAACAAAACTAATGCAGACAAGATTGGATGGAAACAATAAATTGGGAAAATATTTTTACATTCAAGGGTTCTGATAAAGGCCTCATTTCTAAAATATGGAGAATTGACTCAAATTTATAAGAATTCAAGCCATTCTCCAGTTGATAAATGGTCAAAGACAATTTTCAGATGAAGAAATTAAAAGCATTTCTAGTCATATGAAAAGGTGCTCTAAATTACTATTGGTCAGAGAAATGCAAATTAAGACAACTCTGAGGTACCACTACATACCTTTCAGATTGGCTAGGATGATAGGAAAAGATAATGACGAATGTTGAAAGGGATGTGGAAAAACTGGGACATTAATAGACTGTTGGTGGAATTGTGAACTGATCTAACCAATCTGGAGAGCAATTTAGAACTATGCTCAAAGGATTACAAGCTGTGCATACCCTTTAATCTAGCTGTGTTTCTACTGGGCTTATATCCCAAAGAGATCTTAAAGGAAGGAAAGGGACCCACATATGCAAAAATGTTTGTGGCAGCCCTATTTGTAGTGGCAAGGAACTGGAAACTGAGTGGATGCCCATTATTGGAAAATGTCTGAATAAATTATAATATATGAATGTTATGGAATAGTATTGTTCTATAAGAAATGATCAGCAGAATGATTTTAGAGAAGTGTGGATAGACTTACATGAACTGATGCTAAGTGAAATGAGCAAAACCAGGAGATCCTTGGCAACATGGCAACAGCAAGATTATACAATGATCAATTCTGATGTATGTGGCTCTTCTCAACAATGAAATGATTCAGGACACTTTCAATGATCTTTTGATGATGAGAACCATCTATACCCAGAGAGAGGACTGTGGGAACTGAGTATGGATCGCAACATATCATTTTCATGTCTTTTGTTGTTATTTGCTTGAATTTTATTTTCTTTCTCATTTTTTCCTTTTTGATCTGATTTTTCTTGTGTGGCAGATAATTGTATAAATATGTATACCTATAATGGATTTATATATATAGTTTTACCATGTTTAACATATATTGGATTACTTGTCATCTAGGGGAGAGGTGGGAGGAAGGAAGAGGAAATTGGAATACAAGGTTTTGCAAGGGTGACTGTTGAAGAATTATCTTTGCATATATTTTGAAAATAAAAAGTGAAAAAAAATCAGATGAAAAAGGGGAAAAATGAGAAAGAAAAAAAAGCAAGCAAGTAACAAAAATGGTAAAAATAGTATATTGTGATCCACATTCAGTCCCCATAGTCTTCTTTTTGGGTGTAAATGGTTCTTTCCATCACAAATCTATAGGAATTGGCTTGAATCACCTCATTGTTGAAAAGAGCCAAGTCCATCAGAATTGATCATCACATAATCTTGTTGCTATGTACAAAGCTTTCTTGGTTCTACTCACTTCACTTAGTATCAGTTCATATAAGTCTCTCCAGGTCTTTCTGAAATCATACTACTGATCATTTCTTATAGAACAATAGTATTCCATAACATTCATATACCATAACCTATTCAGCCATTCTCCACCTGGTGGGCATCCAGTCAGTTTCCAGTTCCTTGTCACCAAAAAAAGGACTGCTACAAATTGTTTTTGCATATGAAATCACCTCATTGTTGAAATGAAGCAAGTTTATCACTGTTGATCACAATGAGGAAATATAAAAAATAAAACTTTGTTTTTTCTTGCCTTCTCAATGGGCAGGGGAGAAGATGGAGAGAGAACTAATCCAACACTGAAAATAAAATAAATATATATGACCCAAAATAATTATATGATTGTTATAGCCAAAATAGAATGGAAATGAAATCATGGAGATTGAGGAGTCCTTTGAATGAAGTATTGATTTTATTGAGGTATATTTTGAGGAAGTTAGGAATTCTAAGAGGTTGAGAAGAGGAGGGCATACAAAAGGCCCCATCAGAGAAACTTAATCTTTTCTTTCTTTGGATGGTTTTTGAGTGAGAAAGAGGAAGAACTTTTATGGCTTCTGGAGGGAAAGGAGCTTCCACCTGGTTTTAGGTGGCTTGGCATTGCTCTTTTTTTCTATTGTGTTCAATTGTTCCCTATTCAAAGGTGATTGATATTGGAAGCAGACTGGGATAGACTATCATGTTATAATATTTTAAAGATCAAAAGTGCTCCGGTCCAGTAAGTGAGTTCCTTAGCAAAGTTTGTAGGTTGCCTAGCCCTAGCAAGGAGCCAGTTGTCCATAAAGGAATTGTCCTGACTTCCAAGACACTGGCTCGGCAAACAAGCAGGCCATTGGTTTCTCCTCAAGAAAGGCCATCTATGAAAGATGCCTCTACTTTCTCTCCTCTCATTTTCTTCTTAATCTTTTGCAATCAGGCTTCCCATCTTATCATTCCAGCAAAAAAGATCTCTTCAAAGTCACAACAGCTTTTTTTCAATCTTCTTTCTTCTTGATATTTCTGTAGCATTTGATACTACTGGTCACTCTCTCTTCTTTGATACTCTCTTCTCTAGGTTTTCAGATCATGGCTCTGTCCTGCTTTTCCTCCTGTCTCTCTGACCTCTCCTTTTTTGTCTCTTTTGCTGAATCCTCCTCCAACCATATGCCTTCTAACCATATGTACTCTTCAGGGTTCAGTTCTGAGTCCTCTTCTCTTCTCCTTCTGTACTTCTTCATTTGGTGATCTTATCAGCTTCCATGAATTTAATGACCATCTTTCAAATTTACCTTTCCTGTCCCATTCTCTCTATGGACCTCCAATCTCAAATCTCTACCACCTTTATAGACATTTCTAGACTAAATGTCTAGTAGATATCTTAAAATCAACATATCCAAAATTGAATTAATCATCTTTCCTTCTATATCTTTTCCCATTTCCTACCTTTACTGTAGTGGACAACACCTATATGCCAATCTCTCAAGCTCATTATCTAGGAGACATCCTGGATTCCTCATTCTCTTTTCACATATATCCAAACTGTTCCAAAGCCTGTTGATTTTACCTTTTCAAAATTTCTTGAATATGCATTCTCTTCTCTGACACTGCCACCACTGTAGTGTCAGTCTTAATTATCTCACACCTTGTTTATTGCAATAAACTGTTGATAGGTCTGCCTGCCTCAAATTTCTTCCCAATCCAAACCATCCTCCATTCAGCTACTAGTTTGATTTTTTTTTTAAGTTCAATCATGTTGTCCTTTTATTCATTAAACTCTGGTGACTTCCTAAGGCCTTTAACAACAAATGCAAAGTGCTCTGTTTGGCATTTTCCTTCTATCTTTCTAATCTTCTTACACCTTACTCCCTGACACATACTTTTGATCCAGTGACAATGGCCTCCTGACTGTTTCACAAACAAGATACTCTGTCTCTTTTGATAGGCTACAGCTTCTAGGGGGAAAATAGCAGTGATCCTGAGGTCTCCTGACTGAAGAGTGCTGTTGTTCTAACAATTTACCAATGATTCTAAAGTTTTCTGGCTATCATATAGTGCTAGAAATTTTGCAGACTACCAGATAACAATCTGTTGGTCTGTGATAACAGTTTCTGCGACAAATGGTAAGGTACATACCAGACCATTCCTCAGTTCCACCTCTGCACCATAAAATTAGCATATCAGTGACATGAAGACCAGATCTCACTTTCTTTTCCTATAAATTTGAATTCTTGCTCCTGGTTCTTTGCTAAATCCTTTTTGAAACTTAGCCCGCTTTAATTGGAGTTACAATTACAATAAACTTTGCCCCTTAACTTGGAGATGGGTTCAAACCTGCAAATTTTTTTGAGATACCTTGTGACATCAGTCTGTGACCTCAACCTTTTGGGATCTCCTTAACTCCTGGTATTTATTTGGCTTTCCTTCACACCTAAAATGCTCTTCTTTCTCCACTTCAACTACAGATCCTAATGGTTTCATTTAAGTCCCAACTAAAATCCCATCTTCTACAGGAAGCCTTTCCCAATCCCTCTTAGTACTAAGGGATTAGTTTTCTTTCCACTGTTAATTATTTTCCATTTATACTGTGTATAACTTGCTTTGTATAAATTTGTTTTCATATTGTCTCCCCAATTAGATTGTAAGTTCCTTGAGGACAGGGACTTTCTTTTGCCTTTTTTACATCCCTCCGGCTTAACATAGTGCTTGGCACATAGTAGGCACTTGACACATATTTATTGGTTGATTTTGTGATTGAACTTGTGGGGTGAATGTTTTGTAGCAATCTGAGGTATCCAAAGGAGAATTGAACTGGCTGCCAAGATACAATGCACTACAAGCAGGGGAGCATTCTACATCCTGGTTGGGAACTATAAGAATGTTTTGTAGCAATCACTTTTAAGTCTGCGCTCTCTTTCCTCAGGTAACAAATCATGATAAAATAATTTACACTCATGTGGGTTTCCTTGATGAAGATAAGAGAAGGACATAGTTAAGCTTTCATAAATGATAGTCTATGCTGGACCAAAGAATCACCTGCTGATTATATATATAAGTTTATTTCAATTGAGCTATCATTGTTTCATCCTCCCCTCAGTGATCGTTGCAGACCTTCTCTTGTCACCCACTACTGCCATCTCCTCCATTGAGGATTTTGACTTTTATTTTACTGGCAAAGTAAAAGAGCTTTCTTCCCTCTCCTTTTATATGCCTACACCTGCTCTACATTATTTATTATTTTCTTTGCTTAAGAAAGAGGAGGTCTTTGTCACTGTAACAGTGACAAAGCTTCCACTGCTTGAAAACCAGATTGGCTATATTTTACTTCTCCCCCAGAGTTCCTGGGACCTTTCAGGGAGTTCATGGTAGCTTGCTGGCACTCAAGCTCTAGTCCCTAAATTTGGGAGGTCCCCTGGACCCAATTCCATTTAACTTCTTAACAGTTAGAATTGATTTTACAAAGGAATATTAACTTCAAATCTAGAGCAAACCCCTAACACCTGGGGCAAATTAATCCACCCCCATTCCCAAAATCACCTCAGTATTTGGGAAGGAGAAAGGGATTAGGTTCACAATTTAGTTTGGTTCCTATATAGCAGAGTGCCATCAAATTCTGAGCCCAAAGTCTCCTGGGCTTGAGTCCCAGTATTCTAGCTTCTCAGGGTTTCTCTGAGGGGAGAGGGGGTATGTGGCTGGCAGCAACATCTGATCTGAAATCTTGTCTGTGAGATTGCTGTGGCTCAGACTTCCAGGTCCAGGGACTCAAATGCTTGTGCCTAAAGCTGAAAGAGACAAATAAAGTAGACCAAAATTTCAAGCCTGATTCTTTGGACCATAGGATCTAAAAGGGTGAGGGAAAGGGTGACGCCTAAATAGGGCACCACCTTCTCCTAACCCAGCTTAGTTCATAAGGGGAACAGAACCTTTGACCTTCTGGACAATTGGAAAAAGAGGAAGACATTCCCTGTCTGATAATTTTAAAGACCTATCCTGTTCTGATTATGTAATCAAAGTAATAGGTTTCTCATGCTCTCATATTAGGACCCCAAATGAATTTCCAGAAGCATGTCGCTGGCAGCTCCCACACAGTTGCCTCTATATTAAGTGATCTGGGCATGTATCAAAGACCTCTTACATCACTAAAACAAACCCCTCTAACTGTATCTTTGATCCTCCTCTCTCCTCTCTCCTCTAATAACTTGTACCTTTGATCATCCTCTCCCTCTTTGTAATTTTACATCTGCTATCTATTGGCTCCTTGTCTGATGGTGACAGATATCCATAATTTCCCTATTTTTTTTTCCCATATTAGACTCCTATTCTCTTCCTCATTGAAAACCAACAAAAAAGGACTCCCTTATAATACATTTTGCTTTCAGTCATTTTTAATCATATCTGAATCTTAGTGACCCTGATTTGGGACTTTCTTGGCAAAGATAGTAGAGTGGTTTACCATTTCCTTCTCCGTTAACTTTACAGTTGAAGAAACTGAGGCAAATAGAGATACATGATTTGCCCAGGATCACACAACTAACAAGTGTCTGAGACCTGATTTGAACTCATGAAGATGAGTCTTACTGACTCCAAGCAAATATGCATAATTAATTGAAGCAAATTTGCTCATGAATTTTGTCTAATGTAGAATTCTACATTTTATCATCTCTCTGTCATAATATGGGAAATTTGCTTTATCTTTCATTGATTATGATTCTGTAATTTGGAGCTGTGGTTTGTCATTCCATTGATCAGAGTTCTAAAATCTTTCAAATTTTTTAAAATATAATTTTGTTATTGTATAAATAGTTCTTTTGGTTCTTCTCTCTTTAGTTTATTCAGGTCTTTCATGTTTGCTCTGAAATTGTCCATTTCATGATCTGTATTTGCTTTTCTCAGAATTAGGCAAATTTAGCATATAACAAACAAAGAATATCAAAGAAAAGAAGGCTCTGAATACAATTTCAGATAAGTTAAATATGAAAAAACTGGTGACTATTGAATGGGAATATAAAGGAGCATACATATGCTAATCTGTATATAGCATCTTCACAGATATAAATCAATTATTAGGATATTAAAAACTCCACAAAATGCAGAAAAAACATAAATATTAAATATGTTTTAATGTCCCATAACCCCAAAAAATTATTCAACAAAGGTCCTTTGAAACAAAGATTAAAAATTAATTGGAAAACAAATGATTTAATTCTAAAGAAAGGCTGGGTATGATTTAATCCTAAAGAAGGGCTGGGTCAAAGAATATGTTATAGAAACTATTAAATTTTTAAAATTAAATTTGACAACAGTGAGACCACAAATCAAAATTTTGGGATATAGTCAAAATACTTCTTAGGAGAAAATTTATGTTTTTAAAACTTTTTATTAATAAAAGCAAAAGTCAATTAATAAATTGAACAAACAACCAAAAAGAATAGAAAATTAACAAAATTAAAAATCTTTAACTAAATGCTAATATAGAAATCCTGAAAAGTCAAAGAGAGATGAACAAAATTGAAAGCAACAAAATTAATAAATAAAATGAAGAGCTACACTAAAAAATGAAAACAAAGGGCAGCTAGGTGGCACAGTGGATAGAGCACGACCCTGAAGTGAGGAAGACCTGAGTTCAAATCTGACCTCAGACACTTGACACTTCCTAGCTGTGTGACCCTGGGTAAGTCACTTAACCCCAATTGCCTCAGCAAAAACAAAAACAAAAAAACAGATAAATTATTAATTTACTACATTAAAAAAAGAAAGAAATCAGGATAAAAAATGTAAAGGCTGAATTCACAACTATTGAAGAAGAAATACAAATTATTTGAAACTATTTAACCCAATCATATATTAAAAAAACAATTTGCCAATTTTTTTTTTATTTTTAAAAATTTTAATAGCCTTTTATTTACAGGTTATATGTATGGATAACTTTACAGCATTGATAACTGCCAAACCTTTTGTTCCAATTTTTCCCCTCCTTCCCCTCACCTCCTCCCCCAGATGGCAGGATGATCAGTAGATGTTAAATATATTAAAATATAAATTAGATACACAATAAGTATAAATGACCAAACCGTTATTTTGCTGTACAAAAAGAATCGGACTCTGAAATATTGTACAATTAGCCTGTGAAGGAAATAAAAAATGCAGGTGGGCAAAAATATAGGGATTGGGAGTTCAATGTAATGGTTCTTAGTCATCTCCCAGAGTTCTTTCTCTGGGCATAGCTGGTTGAGTTCATTACTGCTCCACTGGAAATGATTTGGTTCATCTCATTGCTGAGGATGGCCAGGTCCATCAGAATTGGTCATCATATAGTATTGCTGTTGAAGTATATAATGATCTCCTGGCCCTACTCATTTCACTCAGCATCAGTTCGTGTAAGTCTCTCCAGGCCTTTCTGAAATCATCCTGTTGGTCATTTCTTACCAAACAATAATATTCCATAATATTCATATACCACAATTTATCCAGCTATTCTCCAATTGATGGGAATCCACTCAGTTGCCAGTTTCTCACCACTACAAAAGGGCTGCCACAAACATTTTGGCACATACAGGTCCCTTTCCCTTCTTTATGATCTCTTTGGGATATAAGCCCAGTAGTAGCACTGTTAGATCAAAGGGTATGCACAGTTTGATAACTTTTTGAGCATAGTTCGAAACTGCTCTCCAGAATGGCTGGATGTGTTCACAATTCCACCAATATATTAGTGTCCCTGTTTTCCCACATTCCCTTCAACATTCCGCATTATCTTTCCCTGTCATTCTAGCCAGTCTGACAGGTGTGTAGTGGTATCTCAGAGTTGTCTTAATTTGCTTTTCTCTTATTAATAATGACTTGGAGCAACTTTTCATATGGCTAGAAATAGTTTCAATTTCTTAATCTGAGAACAATTTGCCAATTTAAAAGAAATGGATATTTATAACAACATAAAATGCCCAAATTAATAGAATAGGAAAGTAAATAAAAGAAATGGATGATAGTTAGTATAATATAATAAGCCTGGAAAGGTATAATGATGCCAGCTTGTATAAAGTTTGACATGTCAGTAGATGAGTTTATATTTGACCATAGAATCAGTAGGGAGCCTCTGGAACTTATTGAGAAGGATTGTGAGGTGGGCTGGTATACTCTGACAGCAGTGTAGAATATAGATTGGAGTGGGAAGATATTTGAGGCAAGGAGTCCATTACTGGTCTATTGCCATAGTACAAGTTAGAGTGACATAGGCCTGAATTAGATGTGGAGATAAGAGAGATGTGAGAATTATTGTGGAGTTGGAATCAAAAAGACAATAACTGAGTGACTATGTGGGATAAGAGAGAATGGAAAATCAAGGATAATACCAAGATTGTGCCTGAAATGGGAAAGAAAGAAAGAAATCTAAGTTTGAGGAAGGGAAACTTGATTCTTGTTAGCATAATAGAAAGTGGAAGAGAATGGAATGAATTAAAGGAAAAGGATAAATGTACAATTAGAGCTTAACAACTGATTTGAGATTCATAGCATTTTGTTTTTCAAATGGTTATTGATATCTTGTTTTCTTTTTGTTGAGAACTGTCTGTTCATGTCTGTAGCTCATTTATCTATTAGAGAATGACTCTTGTTCTTGTCTATTTGAATCAGTTCCTTATATATCTTAGAAAGTGAATCCTTTTCAGAAGAATTTAGAAAAAAAATTCCACCTAACTAGTTTAGCTATTTGATTTTGTATAAAAGTATTTCAATTTTATGTAATCAACAGTGTCTACTTAATTTCCTGTGGCCCTCTTTGTTTCTTGTTTGGTCAAGATGTATCCTCCCACCATAATTATGAAAGCTATCTCCTTTCATGCTCTTCTAACTTATGATGGAACACTACACATCTGAGTCATTTATCCATTGGGAGCCTACTGGTATATAGTGTGAGATGCTGCTCTAAACCTAATTTCTTTCAGATCATTTTGTATTTTTTTCATTAGCTGTTCTTCATAGATTTTCAAAGATCCTTGACATTAGTTTAGCAATCACATCTATAAGCTCTTTTAGTTCCCTAGGATATAGTTCATCTAGGCTTGGTGTACCTTTGAGGGTACTTAGATGTCTCTCAGTATTTCATCTTGGGTTCCAACTCTCTTTTAACAATCTTTGTTATGGTCTTCCCAGTCCAAAAATTATACTTCATGTCAAGAAAACAAAAATAAAAGTTGAGTAGACATTTCTGCATTGTTTATTATCATCCTGTAAGTCCCAAGCAATAGTTTTACACTTTTTTGATCTATCTCTTGCTTCCAATATATTTTTAAAAGCTCTTTTTACTGTGTTTAGCATTTAAGAACATTTAGTCAATCCTAGGTACTTGCTACTCTAGACTAACATCTTCCAGAAGTCATACTAGTCTAAGACAACCCAACTCTTTTAATAATTTTATGTACCTTTTTCTAGCATCCATGTACCTAAATGTACTTTGCTTCAGGCAATATATATAAAAATGAAAGATAGACATCAAAATTTTTTGTTATTCAAATAATAATTTCCATGCAAAGTGGAGTTCTTTCTGCATAGTATTGTTTGTAAAATTAAGAATCATTTTGTCAAATTTTTAAAAAGATCTATTTTGTAATTTCTAACGTTTAAAAATAGAACTTTTTCTTGAAGAGGAGGCCACATGTATTAAAGGCCCTTTCCACTTGTGACTTGTTAGATGCTTTAAGTGTTGAATTTTAAAATTCTGTTTCTTTGTACATCCATTTCATGTGTGGAATATATTTTCCCCCTCAGACTGAGGACTTCCTTAAGATGGAGAGAGTGTTGGTCCTCCTTTAGCTACTCCACATATATGAGGCATTAAACTAAGTTTAATAGTCTATCTTCTTCGGGTCAATACTCATACTTTATGGCAACATTGTTAAACATATACTTAACAGAGACTTAACCTAAAACTTAACTTAAAAACTTAATAAACTTAAAAAAAACTGTTGAAGACTCTAGATCATTGTCTATTCCAATCCAATAAATATTTATTAAATGCCTACTATATACCACTGGGGATACAATTAATAAAGAGAAAGATAGCCCCTGCCTTGAGGAGCTTTCATCTAATGGAACAGTTTTTCCAACTCCTTTCCCCATCAGTCTTTGGAAAGTGGTGAGTTCCCCAGAGATGCTTTGGAATATTCATTTACACTGGTAAAATCCAGCTGGGCAAATAATTGACTGGGAATATTCAATTGACAGTTTCTCCCTTTTTTCCCCTCCCATTATAAGAATCTAGAAATAGCCACCATGCCAGTTCAAGCCTAAGAATCAATGGCTGCCTAAAAGATAATTCAGAGTTTACTTCCTGTAGTGATGCTATTAACCAACAGCTTAATGAAATGGTCTTTGACTTCATCCATCAATAGATAAAAGGATTTTTCTAGGAATGGATTTTATTGTTCTGCAGGAGAATATGAAATTGCATATCAAAATGGAAGCAATTGAAAGAAAAACTCTAGTAAAATTAAAATTGAAATTAAGATGAAAATTTATTATCTAATAATTTTCTTTAAATGTAGCCAGTGTTTAATTAAATTTATCTTTAAACTCAAGATGTAAAAAAATAAATAAATAAGAATCTGCAAAAATAGAAACAAAATAAAAATTCACAAAGAATTAAAATTCTTAGAGTATAGGCATATTAAATACATGTATCAATTATGCAAGAACCTGCTTTAAAAAATAAAATGAAGAATTATAACAGTATTTAAACTTTCAAGCTGGAAAAAAACCAAACTTAAAGAAGTGCAAAAATTCCAGGTTGATATACTCATTTGCAACCAGCAGGTGTCATTGTGTAGTGTGCAGTTTGATTAAAGCTGGTGATGCTTCCTCTGAAAACATTGCTTTTTGCTTCCCACTGGACCTATTTTGGGGCTTGCCCTTCCCTTTGATCACTACCTTCTGCTTCTGTTCGATGGTGGAGATTTTGCCTGAGACCCCCACCTTGCACAGTAGACTTGGAGCTCAAGGTTTTTGTCTAGCACTTCTGTTGTCTTTTCCTGTGTCCCCAATCTTCTGTGATCCCATAGGGGATTTTCTTGACAAAGATACTGGAAGGATTTGCTATTTCCTTCTCCAGTTCATTTTGCAGATGAGGAAATTGAAGCAAACAGGGTTAAGTGACTTGCCCAGAGTCACACAGCTAGCTACTAAGTGTCTGAAGCTGGATTTGAACTTAAGAAGATAGATGAGTCTTCCTGACTGCAGGTCTGGTGCTCTATGCACTAGGGCACCCCCAATCCTTAAGGGCAGGGGCCTAAAATAGATGCTTGTGGGTCACTTTCTCCTTCTAGGGCTGGAGTGCAGTGAGGCTATGGACATTCATCATGAATATAAACACTCAATGGATATAAAAAGCCTAGGGATCATGGTCCTTAGTTCCATGGTGATCCCTTTCTTTGTGCTTTTGAGAGTCTAAGAATTGAGGTTCTCAGTAACACTACCCATAAGATCCTCTCTTATTCATATAGCTTTTTCATCCCTCAGTGAACTTCCTAACATTTGGCCAGAGATGTAGATCTTTGACCATTTAAAGTGTGTGTCTTCAGACTAGATACTGTGACTCCTCTCCCTTTCTACTCTATACATTTAAAGACATTTGTGACTCAACAAAATTAAGATTGATCTTATTTTTAATCTAGAAATAGTTGATTTTTAGTACTATTGAAGACTGAAAATACCCAACTGAACTATAACACTTAGTATATTAAAATAAACTCTGTTTATTAGGTACATGATAATACTTCCATTCTGAAGCATATAGAGACCCCACTCTTTAAAAAAGAAAAGAAAACAAAAACCTATAGTTGAAAAATGCTGCGAAAAGAGGTACTATCATTATTGGATAGTGCTGGATAGAATACTGGGCCTGGAGTCAGGAAGACCTAACTCCAAATCTGTCTTCATATGTTTACTGACCTGTGTTGCTGTGGGGAATGTGGATTAACTTCTATCTGTCTCAGTTTCCTCAACAGTAAAATGGGGATCATCACAGGATTCTTATGAGGATCAAATGAGATCATATTTCTTTTTTTTTTATTGAAGCTTTTTCTTTTCTTTTTTTTTTATAGATTTTTATGGACAGAACATATGCATGGATAATTTTTACAACATTGTCCCTTGCATTCACTTCTGTTCCAACTTTTCCCTTCCCTCCCTCCACCCCTTCCCCTAGATGGCAGGCAATCTCATACATGTTAAACATGTTAAACTATATCTTAGATACAATAAATGTTTGCAGATCTGTACAGTTCTCTTGTTGCACAAGAAAAATTGGATTCAAAAGGTAAAAATAACATGGGAAGAAAAACAAAAATGCAAATAGTCCACATTCATTTCCTATTCTTTTTTCTCTGGCTGTAGCTGATTCTGTCTATCATTGATCACTTGGAACTGAAGTAGATCTTCTCTTTGTTGAATATATCCACTTCCATCAGAATACATCCTCATACAGTATTGTTGTTGAAGTGTATAATGATCTCCTGGTTCTGCTCATTTCATTCAGCATCAGTTAATGAAAGTCTCTCCTGGTCTTTCTGAAATCATCCTGCTGATCATTTCTTATAAAACAGTAATATTCCATAACATTTATATACCATAACTTATTCAGCCATTCTCCAATTGTTAGGTATCCACTCAGTTTCCAATTTCTTGCCATTACAAAAAGGGCTGCTACAGACATTTTTGCACACAAAAGTCTTTTCCCCTTTTTTATGATGAGATAATATTTCTAAAGCACTTATCACAGAACTAGGAGCTTTTGATAAATGCTTGTTACTTTCACCTCTTGTTATTAGAAAATTTTGTAACGTTGTATATTGTTGGTGCTTAATAAATGGTTGTCAAATCAAACTGATTTAGGAAAGAAATTGGAGAGAGCTTAAAGGAAAATTCAGGTATCTTAGATAGTCAGAAGAAAATGAGCCTGGAAGAGTTAGACTCACTTGTTTGGGCAGAGAAACAAAACCAAGATAATTTCAAGATGCATCCTAAATGGGGCAGAGCTTCACTCTGTACCTGTTCATTGTACTACTAACTTCCAACATTTTAATAGCTTGTCTCCTGATCAATACTTGCTTTGTAGATAAAGTAGCTTTGTTGGGGTAGGTGCCCTACACAAAAGTTTGAGTATAGGAGGAAGGTTAGACCCACTACCTAATAAGGATCTTGCAAGCCTCAATCAGGAACAGAACCAGAATTGGCAGAAGAAGAGAAAGAGGGAAAAGGAGAAGAAAAAGGGAGAAAGGAGGAAAGCATGAATATATGCTTGTAGTTAAAACTAGGACTATTACGCATTTTGTCCATCTCGTGGTCCATTCTTTCATAGAAACTACTTTTTTGAAATAAAAAATACCTCATATTTCTCCAGAGACAAAAACCATCATAAAAGCATAGATCACAAATGAAGATTTTGCTTCCCCCACCCCTCATCTCTCCAAAGAGAGATGGGTGTTGCCAAGGGTAAGTGATATCAATTCTCTGGGTAATGATAAGGCAATAGAGGAAGAGATGTGGAGAGGGGCTAAATCGATCAGGTCCCAGTAATGATGACAGAGAGGGAAACGGCACAATTCAGCAGGAGCATATCAGATTACTCAAGATGGGTCATCAAGCCAGACAAGAGTTCATTTTGTGATTATGCTTAGTCACAGTCCTAGCACTCTGCACTTGGAATTGGCTGGCTGCTGAGGCTGTTCCTTTTACTCTCTATATAGTTCTAAAGTCTCTGTGCTCCCATTGCCCAGTAATAGCTTTTGCCTCTCATCATCATTCAGATCCTCTTTCCCATTAGACAATTATACTTCTAATCAGTTACACTGCAGATAAGAAAAAGTCCTGTGGTAAAGTCATTTTCTGATATCATCCACTGGCTCTCTTCCTTACTCCTTCTTACTAAAATTCTCTCTCTCTCTCAACTATTTTTACTAGTTTATGGCTCCACTAGTTGTGTAGTCCTTTTGGAACAAACTTGAATATTGTCCATTCTATGGAATGATAAGATTCTTAACTTGGAACTAGATAAGACCAGAGAGATCCAGGATGAAGCCAGAACCAGATTCAAATATAATTGAGAAATGTTTTACAAAATAAATAAAAATACAGCAAAGCTAATGTTAATTGATGGTTTTCTATATCAATATGCTGCTGTAGTTACCCCTTTGTGGTCATGTTTAACACCACTGATCTAGTCCAAAGTACCCATTTTACAGATGAGAAAAGCTAGAGAAAGTAAGTGACTTACAAAATGTCATACAGCTAGTTTGTAGAACTGGGATGGAATAGAAGAGAATATGTAATATTGATATAGATATGATACATAATCTAGATATATCGATAGTAATATATTAAACAGATGTATATTATATATCTATGTGTATGTCTATATGTATAACTGTGTGTGTGTGTGTGTGTGTGTATTTATGTCTTTATCTAGAAAGGGAGACAGAGATAGAGAGACACAGAGACACAGAGAGATGGACAGGTGGTGGTATACTGGGTGAAGCACCCGGCCTGGAGTCAGAAAGACTCCATTTCTTGAGTTCAAATATGGCCTTAGATACCTAGTAACTATATGCCTTAGTTTCCTCAATTGTAAAATGATCCGAAGAAGGAAATGGCAAACTACTTCAGTATTTTTGCCAAGAAAACCCCAAGTGGGGTCATGGACAGTTGGAGAGAGTTCAAATGACTAAACAATGACAACCCTTTCTCTCAAAACCACACTCACATCCCCCCTTCATATAGATATGTATATATGTTTGTATGTATGTATGTATATGTATATATAATTTGTATGTTAGTTATAGGTAAGGTGCTGAGAAGGTTCTCTTGAAGTTCTCTAATGGTAAAGTCTATGATTACAGGTATAAATATAATATAATATATTGGAGAAATCACTTGTCTTTGAGTCAAGAGAGACAAGATTTGAATCCAGCTTCTAACATTTACTAATTGTGTAACCATAAAGAAATCATTCAGCCTCTCTGAGCCTCAGTTTCTTTGTCATAAAATCTGGATAATAATCATTAAATTATCTACTTCACATTTTATTGTAAGACAATAACTTAGTATTGTAAGATAATAATTCCAATAACTTGGAGAGGCCCACAAATGTATATTTATTCTTATTAAGTGAAATTGATCCAGGATATGATTTCTGAAAGTCATATTTCAGGGGTTAGAAAAGCAAAGTCTATTAACAACATATACATTTTGGTTTGATCGGTATTGTCTTCCCTAGTCTTCAGCTTGTCAGGGATCTATTATTCTAGAGAAGGTCCTTCCTTTATCCCCATGGTTCCCAGGTTAGATGATTTCATGACTTATTATGGCCAGAACAGTTCTCCACCTGTTCACTGATCCTGTTTTAAAAAATTATTAATTGCTACTATATCCTAGCTACTGACTACACTAAGTACTAGGTATAGAAATAGAGGCCAAAGGCAATCCCTACTCTTGGAGCTAGTATTCTAATGAGGGAAACACATGCAAACAACTATGTAGAAACAAGGTACATTCAGGATAAATTGGAGTTAACCAACAGAAGGAAGAAATTAGCAATATCTAGAAAACATCTTATAGAAGAAAATATTCAGATTAATAGGAAGTGACTTAGGAGGGAGGAGGGTCAAAAAAGCCTTGAGAGAAGACAGGACCAAGTAGAGATGAGTGAGCAGAAGTTGAAGGAAGACAGGAGCTAGAGGTGAGTAGGGACAGAGTTCCAATCTTAGAACACAGGCAGGGAAAATATCTGGAGTCAGGAGGTAGAGTGTCTTGTATAAGCAACAGTCAGGAGGTCAGTGACTCTGGGTTGCAGAATATGTCAGAATGAAGACTGGAATTTGGGGAGAGGTTAAGTGAGAAAGTGTGAATGCCAGAGGATCTCATAATTGATTCAGGAGATGATAGGGAGTCACTGGAGTGTATTGAGTGGGAAGGGGGGGGAGGAACATACTCAGACCTATAGTGCATCGAAGGTCACTTTGATAGCTGAGTAGAAAATGGATCCCAAGTAGAAGAGACTTGAGGCAGACAGACCCACCAGCAGACTGTTGCAGTAGTCCAGATGTGAGGTAATGAGGACCTGCACTAGGGGGGGTGGCAGAACCAGCGGGGATAGCAGGACATCTATGAAGAGTCTTCAAAGGTAGAATCCATAGCACTCAGCTACCATTGGACAGTATTAAGGAGAGGACAATTAATTGTGTGAAAGGCAATAGAAGAATGAGAAATGAGAGCAGGCCATTGCATTTGACAACTAAGGGAGATAAGGACAACTTAGGGAGAAAAATTTGGATTAAATTATAGGATCAGAAGTTGAATTGTACAGAGTCCAGAAGAGAGTGAGAGAAAAAGATGTGAAAGCATCTACAGTGGCCTCTTCAAGGAATTTAACCATAAAAGGGAAGAGAGAGATGAGATAATAGGGGGAAAGGTGGATAAAGTGGGGAAGACATGACCTCTCTCCTTAATTAGACCAATTCTCCAGATAATGTATATAGCCCACTTCTGGTCTGGGCTCAAAGTCACTGCTACATGGAAGGATCTACCAAACCTTGTCATTTAAGAAGACCATGGCCATCAGTCATTCAGAACTACCTTTGTACCACCTAGGAGAATCAGAGGGAGATTTTAGTGGATGATAGTCTGGATTTTCTAGGGCAGTCTCAATTTCATGAAAAGAGAGAACATACTTTTACTAAGGTTTTACAAAAGGAATAGCCTTCATCAGCCTTCGTTTGACATTCAGAACGTTTGATGTTTTACAAGAGAATCCATTTCTTGAGCTCAAATATGGCTTCAGCTACCTAGTAACTCTGTGATCCTGAGTAAGTCACATATCCTATTTGCCTCAGTTTCCACAATTGTAAAATGATCTGAAGAAGGAAATGGCAAACCACTTCAGTATCTCTGCAAAGATACTGAACTATCCTCCAATCCATGTGCACTGTTCACCTTGTTATTTGCCACCTCCTATCTGGGAAACTTCACTAACAAGACATCGGAATTGTACAACCCAATGTATTGCCTTTCACAAAATGTGATTAATGTTCATCCCTCCTTTTCGAAGAAGGTCAGTGACATCGTGGGTTGATGTCTTGACTTGTACATGAACTGGACTGAAGTGAGACAGTTACACAGTCACTAGCCTCACTCTCTCTTCCAGAGTCATCAGTCTGATGACGGGACAAAAATCAAGATGATCAGCACTGACCTGGGATGTAGTGGAAGACCTTGATGTCTTTGATGTTTATTCCAGTTCTAAACACACCACAGCACCTGCTTCAGCTTGCTTCATGAACAAATTGTCTTTGATGCTTGTAAATCATTTGACCTCCCTAAGCCTTTGGCTGTTTTCCTCAACTCTAAGTTCTGGGCAGGATGAATGGTATACTTTCCCTCATCAGTAATATCACTGTATCTGGAACACACTACACAAATATTTGGCTGAAAAGGCTTGGCCATTTAAAAGGTGTTCAATTCTGGCTGACACAATCGTGTTCTTCCCCTTTGACGTAAATAATTTAGAGCCACGTGGATGACAGCAGAGATCCTGGAGACCACTCACAGAGAAGGTGAGTCAGCCTAGCTGGAAGCAGAGGGAAAGGGTCAGGGAAAGGTCTCTGGCCTGTTCCCAAACCTCCCTAGTCAGCAATTGCATTATTAGATTCAGTGATTTAACAAGCACTAATTATATATCTACTGTGAGGAATGCAGAAGTAGCTTTGAGATTACAGATTGTTCTCCTGAATACTTAGATAGCTTCTAGTAGCAGAACCTACTTTTAACTCTGGGATTCTGTGTTTCTGAACCTTTCAGAGGAACAGGGACAAGTCAGAGGAGCTGGGTCTGCAGGTAGGAGAGGGCAGAAACACATTTCTTTCCCCTGCTTTCCTTTCCTCCCTCTCCCCCATCCTGTTTGACCCACATTGAGCAAATTTCCTTGATACCAACAACACAGGACTGATAAAAAACCAAAAAACCAAAAATGGGCCCAATCTTTTATTGATATTTTTTTTCCTGTATCAGTGTCACTTCCTAATAATCATTTCCCTCCTCATAACAATAAGGAACAGTAAAAGAAACCAAATCAAAAGTCCCAGCAGCATCATTCTACAGGTATGGATTCCACATCCCTCCTTTTTCAGTTCTCTCCTGAGAGAAGGAAGATACATTTTACCATCAGAACTCTGGAATTGAGGTTGGTAATTTATATTAGAATGACTAGCTCAGAGTAAGCAATTAATAAAGATTTGTTGACTGATTGCATTAATTAGTGTGAATGGCAAGTCCTGATGGCAAAGCAACACCATTCCGAAAAGGATTGGGCAGTGATGGCTCTCAAGTTGGAGCTCTGAGGCTACTTATTGTCGATTGTTGTTGAGGAAGGAGGAAAGCTTTGGAGATTTCCCACCTTAAATAGCCTGGTAATTTTTCACATTTTTCTTCATACAGTAGGCAGCTGCTTTATCACAGGCACAGACTTTCTTCTGACATTTGTTCCCATTCCCTGTAAGTTCAGAGAAATGAAATGCTGGGAGAGGTGGTAATTTTCTATTTACACCTTTCCTCCTCTCCTGCCAAGCTGAACTCCTTTATTGGGTGCCTTGATGGAGAGAACCCTTTCCCCAGAGGAAACCCCTAGTCTGAGGGGAGAGTGCAGCCCTAGTTGCTAGGGAGTCTAGGGAGTGCCCTTCCAGTCACCATGTGAGGTTTCAGCACATCTGGAGTGCCCAGTGGTGCCTCATTGTAATGTGTTATCTCACCACAGAGGACGGATTGAGCTTGGATTACATAATGGTATTTCAATCTTTTGGGTTTGCAGCCTTTCTTCTTCAGCTTTAAATAGCAGCAGTCATGGGCAGAACAGCACCTAAATGGAGGAACCCACTGAGTGCTCTCCTTCTGTCCTATTGGGAAGAAAGTGGTCAGCAAATGGAAGGATCTGGTCTGGGAGTCAAAACACCTAAGTTTAGGATTATGCTCTTCTCATCTGTAAATCAAGGGATTGGACTATCTGTTCTCTAAAGTCCTTTTCAGTTCCAAACCTTGTATTTAATAGAGTCTCTGATTCTGAAAACTTCTCTGGTCTCAGGCTTCTCTATTTCCCTTCTGGAGGATTGAACAGACATGTATAGAAAGACTCCAGGGAATGCAGGAGAAGGACACTCTTTTAGACTTTTGAAATGCATCTCTTTGGTGCCCTTGTCTTGTATCTTTCCCATTAACTTGCATCTCCTGTCAGTGCTCCTTCTAGTGATTTCCAGGAAGTTAACTAAGTTCACTATCCTGGCAGGGCTAGGGAACGGCAGCTTACCTGTCAGTAGTTCTTTTATCTTGATCTTTACATTGGCATTTAGTGAAGCCATAAGGATAAAATAACCTCTTTCCCGTGATTTTTCTTATCATCCTTAAGAATTGTCCTGCGTCCCCTTGAACCTCAAATAAGTCTGCAAGAGAGATCAGTAGTCCCCAATATGATGTGACCACCCTTCTGTCCTCACTTTCCATCACTGCTTTAGTCTGACCCTTCCCACCTTTCATCTGAGGGGAGAATCTTGCCCTATTTTCCTTCCAGTTTCTAAGAAGATACAGTGAAGAATTAATTGGGATTGGCAAGGCTCAAGGAATGGAGAGAACTAGGGAGCCGAAAAGATGCTGGGGAAAGGAGATTTTTATACCACCCAGGAGTTGTTCTTTCTGGGCCTGATTCATGGGAAGAAATCAGTTTCATGGTCACTTCTTACCACAGATGCTTAGTACAACTAGCAGCAAGACTATCTTCATTTTGAAGTCTCTATGGAAGAAAATACAAACCTTATGTCTAGCTCCTCAAGTGAGATCCCCACACTCCTACTTTACCCCTGGGATAACCACGTCAACTGCCATCTGGGAGGTGAGACTAGGTCCTTAATCTTATTGGAAGGGATTGTAGGAACCATCTACTCCAATCTATATCTGATCAAAAAATCCCTGTATGAAGTTTGTATTGTCACAGAAACATATTACCAGACATTGCACCCTTTCCCTCAGCCCCCAACACTCTTTTGTTACACAGATGTACAATTCATATTCTCTAGACATACAGACCTTGTAATTCAATATAAACAGACCACCTTAATTCAACTCTTATTAAAATACTCAGGGTCATAGAAATTTAGAGACAAATCAATACATAAAGAACATTACTGGCACAGAAAACTGCACTCAAACCTTCTAAGCAAGGGATTCTTAATCTTTTTTACATCTCAGTCTTCTTTAGCATTCTATTAACATTCTCAGAATCATGTTCTTTGGATGCACAACATAAAAATATATAGGATTAAAAAGGAAAACAGATTATATTCTTGGTAGTTATTGAAATAGTTAAAAAATACAAGTTCACAGACACCAGGTAAAGAACTCCTTCATCCTCTAAATATACCTAATAATATAGAATCCCACAAACACAGACACATACTCTCTGACTTGGACAAATGTCTTCTGATCTTTTGGGCTCCAGATGCCGTTAGCTGTTTCTTGGTTAAATCTGTCCACTGAAGTGCTTTTGAGTCTAATTGGTCCTCAAGGCAGAGAAGCTCCATATATAGATCCAGCAGGGCTCTATTTCTAGCAACATTTGGAACTGGCTGAGAGTTCCCAGATGAGATTCCCAGAAACCTGCCCAACACCAAGAGTCCACATTGCAGAAGGAAGGGGTGGGACCAAAGTATGCTTTGGGAGTCTACAAGGAGCTCCTTTGGGTCTCTTAGGAACTATTCCCCCAGAGGGAACTCATTTGGATTAGATTCAGGAACTTTGAGTCCCAAGGATGGATGGGCATCAACCTTACCTTCCAGCTGAGGACTATTCATCCTGCCTCAGAATTTGAACTATTTCCACCCCTTGACACCCCTCTACTCCCGACTCAATCTGTTTCCAAGTTCTGCCATTTTAACCTTTGAAGCATATATGTATCCTTCTCTCATCTGGCACTGCTACCACCTTGGTATGGACTCTCATCATTGTACTTGGATTGAGTTCAATGTTTCACGTAACTTTGACAAAAAAGTGAAGCATGGAACTCAAGGCAAGGAGATCCAAGAAATTACCTTCTTAGAGAGCTGATGTGGCCTTGTCACCTTCCTTGTTCAGTCAACTCCAGTGACTTCTTATTACCTCCAAGAACAAATATAAAATTCTCTGGTTGGCTTTTAAAGCCCTTCTTACTGGCCCCTTCTTATATTTCCATTCTTCTTATATCATCTACCCCACTCACCTCATATTTTGCAATCCATTGAGACTGGGCTCCTTGCTGTTCCTCACACAAGACCCATTTTCTGTGACTAACCTCCATGCCTGGAATTTCTCCCCTCTTCATCTCTGTCTTTTGGCTTCCTTCATACTGCTGTTAAAATTCCCTTTCCTTAATATTCATTAATGTTAGTTTCTTCCCTCTGTTGGATTGTTTCCAATTTATCTTCTGTATATATCATTTATATATAGTATTTGCTTGTTCTCTCTTTCCCAGTTGACAGTTCTCTGACAACAGGGACTGTCTTTTATTTTTCTTTGTTCCCGCAGTACTTAACACACAGTTCACAATGTACTGGCAACAGTAGGTCCTTAATGAATTCCGCATCAGTTAATCCTAAACCTTGCCTTTAATATTCTGTGACTACATGATTGGCTGTCAGATTTGATTCATATTTGGAATCAAACAGAGCTAAGGGAATTTTTTCCTAATAAAGCTAAGGGAGTTTTCTCTTTTGTTATGATATAACTATGTACCTTTTTGATATAATATGCATAATATATTTTTACATAAAATAAAATTTCTATTAATCAAGAATTTTTAAGTACAATACTAAATCTATTAAATAATAGATTGATAATAGGATATCTCTGAGTTACTATAATAGCATGTAAGTATGAACATATTACAATTTTAACCTATATTTGTGATCAATTTATAATATAGGGATAATATCTTTTTAAAAGGGAAAATGTGTATAAAAGTTTTTAAATTAAATTTTGAAAAAACAACAACAGGATTAGACATGTACAGATGTACATGATCAGCTTCCAAATTTATCATGGAAATTCAGGCTTAGAGTTTGAGTTTCAAGTTTTACTTGTAGGTTCTCAGAATTGGATTTTACACATTAGTTGTATTAATAATAGTAAAGAAACTGAAATCATTTCCCATTTTAAAAACTTTTTAATCTAATTGATAATTTTAAAAGGCAGAAGAGTTCATATTATGGTTAGACCCTCATAAATTTTCTAAAAGATTCTTATAACAGGTTCTGGATTTAGGTAAAGAAAGAAATAGTAAATGATCTATAAATGGAAATTCTCTGAAGTTTCAAAGTTGAAGAACCAGAATTATCTGGGAACCTTTAGATTTGGAATCAGAGAAGCAGAGCTCCCTTTAGAGTTGTCCTGAGAATAAAAGTATATTATATACCTGGGACACTTTTCCAATAGGTCTCCTCAAGGAACCAACCCCTTGGGCAATATCTGTGCCATATCCCTGTCTCTCCTTTATTGGCCATAGGGTAGGAGTTCTTTCAATCCTCTCTCCCCTCCCTCCCTTTGACCAAAAGCTGGAAATGTTCAAAAATTTTGGAAATACTTGGTTTCCTAGAGCTAAGACCTAGTGAGCTTGGTATAACAATAATCCTTTGTGCTCTAGATGACCTCAACCTCTGGCAAAGTGTATTGCTTTGAACACCATCAGGCCTTCACTGAGAGATTTATCATTTAAGCTCCTCTTACTTCCCAGGGACCTGAGAGCCAATATCCATCACCTCTCTTGACATGCTCATAATACTGCACTCTTGTTCCCATCACAGAACTCTGGTTCTGTTTCCTGTAGAGTAATCACAACCTCCAAGACTTGAGACAATCAACTCAATAACCGTTCCTGGAGGTACCATGAGAACAGCAATTTAAGGCCTAAAAATAATTATGTCATGGTCTAGTACAATATGTATATAAACTCTGCCTTTCCCCCCGCAGACCAAGTTCTTCTGTTTAGGAGGCAGCACTTCCATTTGCAAATGTCACAACAATATTATAAAGACAGTTTGAAGAAGAAGAGAAGAAGAAGAAAAAGAAGAAGAATGATGATGAGGAGAAGCAGCAGCAGCAGAAGATGAAGAAAAAGATGATGAAGAAGAAGAAGAAAGAGAAGAAGGAGGAGAAGGAAGAGGAAGAAGAGGAGGAAGAGGAAGAAGAGGAGGAGAAGAAGAGAGAAAGGATGAGAAAGAAGGAAGGAGAGAGAGAGAGAGAGAAAGAGGGAGATAGAAACTGAGATACAGAATCAGAGGCAAGGGAGAGAAAGTGTGTGAATAAGAGGGAGAGGGAAAAAGAAAGAAGTAGAGAGACAGAGACAGACAGAGAGAGGTATAAGAGACACACAGAGGGGATAAAAGGATAGAGGATGGGAAGGAGGGGAGAAAGAGATAGAGAGAGAGAGAGGGAGGAAGACAGGGAGCAGGAAACCAAGGAAAAGAGACACAGAGAAAAGAAGAGGAGAGAGACAGAAACAGAAACAGAGAGAGGGAGAGAGACAGAGACAGAGATGGGGAGAGAGAGGGGGAAGAGATAAAGGTGGAGAAGAGAGAGACAGAGAGAAACACACACACACAGAGCAATACAGAGAAAAAGAGAGAGAGAGAGAGAGAGAGAGAGAGAGAGAGAATCAGAGAGAGAGAGACAGAGAGACAGAGACAGAGACACAGAGAGAGACAGAGAGAGAGAGGAGAGAGAGAGAAGTCCATATTAAAATTCTGACTCTTCCATTATTTATTCTGAAACTTCCATTTATTACAGTTATAACTTTGGATAAAATAATTTATATTCTCTGAGCGCCAGTTTTTTTGTTTTTTTTTTTTTTTTTTGTAAAATAAAGGGATTGGTCTAGAAGATTTAGGAGATTCTTTCTGGCTTATCTTAAGTTCTTACATACATATGAAAGGAGCCCATGCTTAATTATCTGTACAAAAACCTGAAGAGACTGGGGGCACAGGTAATCCTAAAATGGATTAGTCTTTTGTGATTTTTGGCTTCCTGTGTTTGATTGAGGCTGATATGAACCTGAATCCACATTCCTGGAACATACATTGTGAAAGGCAGCTCTGAGGAATGCTTGGTGGCCTTGGGGAAATGGAGCCTGGGAACAAGAATTGCAATGATTAAGGGGCACAAGGATATTCAAGAATTATATATACCTATATTGCTCCTCTGGAGAGGCCTGGATGATTAACAGTGAGTTGAGGGAACCTTGTAGAAAGATGTGGGGAAGCAAGATGTCTAGAGGGCAGACATAAACAAAGAGTCAGCCAATGGGACATTTTATTCAGTAGGAATCTTTGAGCCGACAGTGGAGCAGGTCCAGAAAGTGGGAGAGGAATAGAGTTAAATTTTCTCAGCTTCCCTTCCTTTTCTCCCTCTCCCGTCTCTCTCAGACCACCTGGCCCCCACAGAACAGATTTCATAGCCTTTCACAAGGCAAGGGTCCAGACAAGGAGAGGGGACCTTAAAGTTCCTTCTTGTTTTGTCTTGCTGATGAAGGAGAGCTTGAGTTCTCAGCACTGGACCTTATTCCCCCAACACAAGAGATTGGGAAAGCTTTGATATTTGGTATTGTAGGTTCTTAAATTTCTCAGCATGCAGTATGCAACAGTTTTATCACAGGAGCAGATCTGATTTTGGCACTTGCTTCCAGACCCTGGAAATAGAAACAAATCACTAGAACTGAAGGACATTGATCATCAGTAATTTCTCCCTTCTATTAAGCCCTCCTGCCCTGTATAGACCAAACCCTTTACATGGTGCTTTGGGAAAGATTCAAAAGCAGATGCTCTTGTCTCTCCATCCCAGATGAATGAGACACAACCCTGAGTCCACAGTTCTGCCCATCTGGGATGTTTAGTCAGTGAAGACGTTCTCTTACCACAAGTGATGACATCATTATGATAGGTGTAATTGTATTTCTCCATTTTGGGGCGGCAGCCATTCTTCACCAGTCTTGAGTAGCAGCAGTCATGGGCTGCACAGCACCTGTAGCGAGGACCCCAGCTGAGGGCTGCTGTCTCTCAGGGGGAGCAGTCAGTCAACAGACATTGCATTCAGTGCCTTCTCCCAGCTCCCATGCAGGATTATTCAAGAATCAGTAGACATGGAAGAAGGCAATGGAGAAAGTAGGCCTGAATGTTGGCAAAGCTGGATTCACAGGATCTTAGGATTGAGAGCTAGTAGGGACCTTAGAAGGGGAGACCATGTTCTTGATTTCATAGACTAAGAAACAAAGGATTAAAGGGATTTGCTAAAGGACCTGACCTTGGTTCTGTCACTGACTTCCTATGTGATCTCAGGCAGCAGAAGCAGATATATTTACCCATAACTCAGAGAATGTTTCTCAGGTAATGCAATAAAGGATTGGTTATGGGCTCCTCTTCTATGTGGGGGAAAGTAAGAGAGGACAGGAAGTCAATTTGTTTTTTCCTCTGGGAATTCTGGACAGGAACTTTAGGAGATTTATTCTCTAGAAGATAAGGGATTTGAATTCCTCATTTTTTAGTTCAGGCGGGGCCCCATTGTTTCACACATTGTTTCACAAGAAGTTTTAGTCTCATATGAGGTAATTCCTGTGAAATGATTTATAATCTTAAAGTACTATTTTAAAAGGATTGATCTACCATCATCATCTTCATTCATAGTCTTCCATTCATAGTGCCTCAAGAGTTTACACGATATAAACACTGGGGATTCTTAATGGTGATCAGTCAGTTAGTGGATGAGTATTTAGTAAGAATCTACTGTGTACTATTTGACAATAGGATTTAGTAGGCCTGGAGTCAGGAAGAACTGAGTTCAAATCCCACTTTAGACACTGACTAATGGTTAGTCTTAGTTTGCCTCAGTCCAGTGCAGAAGAAAATGGTAAACCATTTCTGTCTTTGCCAAGAAAACTTTGTGGCCACTATGGATATGCTATGATCCATGGGTCAAGAAGAGTTAAACATAACATGTACTATTTATCATAGTGGGTGTTGGAGAAACAAAAATCAAACAAAACAACTCTTGCCCCAAATGAGCAGACTCTCTATATAATGATGATGGAGATTCACAGTCTTAGAAGTGGGTGGGACCTAAGAGGTGATCTAATGCAATAGATCCAAGAATCTTTCTTTATCACATCCCCAACACAACTTTGACTGCTTCTTTAACTACGCATTTCACTTCGGGATGATTCATTATTTGGAAGTTTCCCCCTTATGTTGTACCTAAGATTTCCTCTTCGCTTCTTCCACCCATTACATATTAGCATAGGTTAGACTCCTATTTCCTATAATGGTCCTTTGAAGACTTAAAGACAGCTCACATATCAATTGAGTCTTCCAGACCCTGTCTTCTTTCCCTAGTTAGACTTTCCCGGCCCAGAGACACCATCCTCTTTTCCTGGATCTAAGCTGAAACACACACGAGTCCCTCTCAAATGTTTGTGGCCCCATTCGGTGGATATGCTGAACTTTGTGTCTCAGACCTAGCCTTTGGCACTAGTATGTGTGAAAATCTGCAGAGTTCTGGGTATCTTGGGCACCTTTGGGGACAGCTCCATATGGGCTTCTTTAGATCTGTCTCAAACAAAATGTTATCTGAGTGATTTGGGTGGGCCCAGTCATTTCCCTCTTAAAGGTAATGGAAACTATGCTCCCTTTAATCACTGGGGGAAAGGTTAGAAAGGCCCTGATGTAAACTCTATCCCCTTTAATCTTTGAGGGAAGGGAGCTCCTGAGTCTCAAACCCTCCTAGCCTCTGGGAGGGGCTCCACCCATTCTTGAAGGAAACTCCCAGATAAGTAATCTCATTCAATTGGAAATCTTGGTCTGAGGCATGGCCAAAGCCCTCTACTGAGTTGAAGATTAGTCCCTCATTCATCTGGAGATTGGCCCCTGGCTGGAAGCCAAAGTGACCCCATAAAATCACACTATATGCCTAGATGTTTGCAAAATTATGCTATCAGAATTTTGCCTACTAAGAAAGCTGTCTTCTTAGTGTGTTAAAAAATCACTTTTGCCACAAACTTCAGGTTTGCAAATTCTTTTTCAAAGAATCTACAACATTGACCAGGGGGATCTCTCAACCCTCAATTCTCACACCTCAACAAAGGGAACATCTCTGAATGAAGTGAATTGTGAAAGCTGTCTCACAAGATGGAGACAGTGTTCTAAAGACTGAGGGAAGGTCAGCTGTGCCACAGAGCCAGGTTTCTTTCTCCAGAAATCCCATGGTTTACAAGGAGTGGGACCTTTTCTTTGTGAGACTAAGTTGGGGCCATCTTGGCATTGAGATTCCCCAATATGGTAATTTAGTAATCCTAAAGATGTGGTTGGATTGAAAGTTTTTCCTCATTTATGACTTAGAATGTGAGGTCATTTGTCCTGACTAATCAGGGCAAAGATCCAGCCTATTGGGAGTGTTAGCCCAGGCCCCTATACAATTCTTGTCTGTTACCTGGGCTTTGCCTCTCCTTGCTTAACTGCTTGTGGGGAGGGAGATTCCCTTTCTTATGAGACTGTAATAAAATTCCTTTCTGCTTTTGCCTTGAGAAATCTCCTTAATTTTTTTTTTTTAATTTATTTGAGCCAGTGGTCTTGTCCCCACAAACCTTTAAAATGAAAGATTTGGTTTGAATGGTTTCTAAGATCTCTCCCAGCCCTAAGTCCTGTGCTATCTAATAGGGCTTTGCAAATTAATCTGTCTACCATCCCTTTGTCCTCTACTTGTGGAAGACTTCATAGGCTGCTTTCTTCCTATAGTTTCTACTCTCAAAATGTTTTCCTTTGGTTCCCCTGCTTCTTGCCCTATCCTTAGCTTGGTTAAGAGGTAGAGGTTGATCCTGGGGGCTGTTAGACCTACCCTTACAGGATTAAGAGATAACTACTTACCTGTCAGTGGCATCTTTGGGGGTCCCCCGCCCCCCTAAGCCACAGTAGCAGCCATAGAAGCCATAATTAACCAGGGCATTCTTCCCTGTCAGCTTCTGAATTATATCCTGCAGTTGCTTCAAGCTTCCCTGTACTTGAAATGGGCCTGCAAGACAGATACAGTCTGCTGTTATCTTTAGCACCCTCTCTGGTGAGTAGTGACTCTGCCTCTTCTTTCCCCTTCTACTGACTTTGCTGTCTCCCACATTTCTCACTAGATAAGAGATCTTGCCTTCTTTCTCCTTATTCAAACTTACTATAGAGACGAAGAGGTATTGGAAACAAAACTGGAGGGACCCAGAAGTTGTGGGAGCTATGGGGATAGTGGTGGTGGTGGTGGGCTCTTTGTGCACCCCAAAGGTGTGTCCTCCGTAAGGCTCATGTATGGGGAAAAGTCTCAGAGTCAACTCTTACCATAGGTCATCAATACAGCCAGCAGGAGGAAAGTCTTCATTTTGAAGGCACTGGGGTAGAAAGCACAAACCTCCTGCCCACTGGGAAGGAAGAAAAAGTTCTCAGTCAAGAGCATTAGGACATTTGGAAAAGAAGGAAGCAAAGACCATAACTTTGAGAAGATGGGGGAGACAATTGTGTCTACTGGAGAGAGTAAGAGGTTTTTAAGGCATCCTGATTCACTTTCATACAGATACGTTTGTAGCCACAGAAGCATACAGATATGGAGAGACACTTACTCAATTCAGTTCAACAAACCTTTGTTCAGCACTTACTACATACAAGGTAAGAGGCACCGGAGTATAATGGAGAGAGAATTGGTCTCCAAAGGAACAAGATCAATGTTCAAGGATCACTTATAACCTATCCTGACTGTGGGATTCTGGACAAGACCTGTAACCTCTCAGTGCTCTAGGAAAGTAGGACTAGAAATAACAGGACACATGCTAAATTTCATTGACAGAGTTTCCTCACCTGGTACTTCCTTATACCAATGAAATTGCAGGTCTAGTCTCTAGAGGTGTAAGGAAAATTGCTAGACATTGGGGATAGAATAAGAGGGAAATAGTTCCTGCCCCTCTTTATAGATCATTTCCTGGTAAAACTGTCTCCACTGTGAAAGGATTGAAACCAAGAAAGTCTTAGGCTGGATCATCTCCAGAAATAGACTCAAAAATGTCCAGCAAAATTAGGGTAGCTGAAATGCCTACTCCCAATCCAACTCCCCTTTCCACAATCCTGTCTGACACAGACTGTCCCCATTGCACAGAAGCCCAGAATTGAATTTCTCTCCCACCTCCAATGGGTAAAGCAGCCATGCTTTAATAGATTTTGAGGTGATAGGCTTGGCAGCGATACTTAACTGGGTTAGAGTTCAGGCCATCATGTTCCATTAATGGATGTAGACACCCTCACATTCCATTTTAGGACACTCTATGCTGCCTCAGGAGCTGGATCACAAGATGCCAAAGGGCTCTGTACACATTTGCCAGACAGACCAACCACTTGCTCATGGCAGATACTTAAACACCAAGCCAAGACCCCAACCAAATGCCTACTGTGTACATTCCACAGCAGTTACTGACATTGCTATGTGACTTGCAAAGCACTTTCCTTACAGCAATTCTATGACCTGAAGAGGATAAGTTTTATTATTCACTTTTTACAGATATTTTCTTATCTGATTTAACTGACTTGTCCACGGTCACAAACTAAGGTAAGAAATAGCTGAGTTTGGTATTTTGCCCAGATCCTTCACCTCTAAGATCCATGCTCTACCCCTTTTGCTGCCCCTGTTGTTTCTTTCAACCCCCCCCACCCCAAACCATAGATTTTCCCTCCTTCAGCTATTCACCTTTTCTAGGAAGAATTAATTAATCTAACTTTGTCCCAGTCAATGTCCATTTTAATGTTTCTTCTACATTTATACAGTTGTATAATTTATAATTGTCTATTTTGGAGGGCACATTTTTTTGATGCCTTTTTGGAGGAAGGGATTCTGGAGCTTGATTTCCTTGGTACAAGGTCCATGAGGTAACGCCTTCAACCAAGGCAGATCTGTATCTTCTCTTCTAACAGTTTTAGTTGCTTGGAGGCATGAAAGCTTATGAGTTGTGCAGCTGCCATGTATCAGAGAACTCAAGTCTACCTGGTTTGAGAGCAGTTTGAAACCATTCACTGGACCCTGTTGCTTTCATCTCATGCCATTAAAATGCTTATTCTGCTTCATTTCTCAAAAGTAGAGGTGTAGAAAGGAGACTTTTCATCAGTTTTGAAGCTGCTCCCTAAGCACAGAAGAATCCATAACCTATAAAACATCCTGGAATTTCTTTTCAAGGCAAGACCAAGTTTCCTCTTGGTTCAATAAGACTTACTAGCCTTTACCTCTCCTCTGCATCTCACAAGGCTCCATTTGATGGCATGTTTTGTAAATCATTTCCCTTCTAATCCTCCCAAGAGATAACCTTTATATCGGAGTAGGATCCCCTTACCTCTCATACTTCTCTTTTCTTCAAATAAGAAAGTCAAGCATCATCTTGCCCAGCACCTGCCTGAGATTCACCTGGTAGACAAGTCTTGATTTGTCATTAATGGCACTGCTTATGCTTATCTTGCCATCCCCTTATATATTCTGTCTTGCTGTACTTGGGGTAGGGAGGTTGTGGGTGATGGAAATGAAAGATGAATGTATTAAGGGGGGTAAGAAGATGAACATTTACATAATGTGAACATCTGTGGGCAGCTAGGTAGTAAAATGGATACAGCTCTGGACTTGGAATCATCTTCATGTGTTCATATCTGATCTCAAACAATTTATTAAGTGCCTAGACCTGGACAAACCACTTAACTCTGTTTGTCTCAGTTTCCTCATCTGTAAAATGAACTGGAGAAAGAAATGGCAAATTACTTTAGTATCTTTGCCAAGAAAACCCCAAAATAGGATCACAGAGAATCAGACATGACTCAACAATATTGTTAACTCCTACATTTAAAATATTTTTAATCAGAGCCTTGTCAGAGGGCAAACTGGGAAACTATCCTTTGAACAATGACAAATGCAAATTCCAGATCATTCCCAAATCCTGGTTATTCCCAGGCCAGATGAAATTACCAAACTGGCTGTAGATGAATTACCTTTTCCCCTTTACTCCCATCCCCCATCCCAAAAGATACAACCCAATGCATCTTTCCTTGCAGGTAAAAGATGTAGGAGAATTTATTGGCTCCAAGATTAAAAATTTAGGGCCATGTTCTCTCCTACCAGGAATTGGATTTGAGAGGGCTAAGAATTAAATCTTGACCTCATTTAATCTGGCTGACTAGAATCCTAGAATTGGTCTTGGTTTAACAATGAGTTTAGCTGACATTCATATAGGTTTACAACTTAGGACGTTATTTATAGTTTCTCATTTGACCCTCCACAATAGCCCTGTGAAGTAACAGAATAGAAGTATGATATTCTTTCTTTTATAGATGACTTGCCTTACAGATTGACAGTCAATGAATGTGAGAATTACACCTTGAAGCCATGCTCACTAGCTCCAATCTATTGTTCTCTCCCCCCACTAAGATAAAATTACATTCTCCTGAATTACAAGTAGACTTTTTACTATGTTACTCATTAAGTGAGGATTTTACAGATCATCTAGGACCATGAAAAGATCTTTATATGTCATCTTATTTAATCTACTTCATTTTACAGATGAGGAAGATGAAGCTCAGACAGAGAAAATGACTTGCCCCAAATCGTGTAGGCTAGGGCTCTCAAAATGAAATAGAAACAGATTCCTTTGGGCAGCTTGTTATCTTAGAAAACCACATATTAATATTAGCTATGTTCTATTGTATATTTTTTTATTTTGCAAATTATTTCCCAGTTACATATTAATCAGTTCAAGTTTGTATTTAAGAATATTTGCTTCTTGCCACCAAAAAGTCACATGTTTGACTCTGATGATATAGATCACAAGAAGTGAGGAGGAAGGATACAGGTGTTACTTGTGGTTCCTAGGGATATACTTTGGGATAAACTTCCCATGTGGATGAGTAAATAAAATTTTCATGTGATATTCTTTCAATAAATAGATTCTAATTGATAGCCTTATCTTGAAAATGAATAGAAAGAAAGCAGAAAAGATACATAGACTCACTAAAGACTGAACTTTTATGAGCTAAAGGAAAAGGGTAAGCTACAAAAAAAGAAACTCTCTGGAGGGCAATTGAGCAAAGTCCTTTGGTCCTTCCTAATACAAATGTGACAAGGCCATCAGAACATGATATTTCTTCAAAGAGAATTTCAGGCATGAACACCAAGCTGCTCCCAAATGTATTAGCTCTTTCCTGCTAGTGAAAAAGACAGTGCACTGAGATTTGAGAAGCTAGGGTACTGTCACATGTGTTGTTCTCTTGAAAAATTGACTTGACTCTCAGCCCTTGAATTTCCTCCTCTATTAAATGATAAGATTGGACTAGAGGAGTGGTTCTAAACCTATGGGCTAAGAAGCTTAAAGAGGAAGTGGGTGGATGAGTGTTATGATAAGAGGGTCTGTGAATTCAAGAGTAATTAAATATATCTCCAATAGACTGGAAAAATATTATATTAATATGTATTACTATTTTTCAAATGTCTCTAGGTGCTGAAGCTGTGAATAAAATACAGATAATTTAAAAGCTTTTAAATTGAGGGAGGGGTGATCAAAAGCAAAACATTTTTGAGGAGGGAGAGGGTGAAAGGAGAAAGAGAATAGAATAAATGGGGGAGGGGGAATACAGTTAGCAATAGTAATTGTGAAAAGAAATTTGAGGAAAGTTTCTCTAATGAAAGCTCTTTTCTGAAATGTATAGGGAACTGAGTAAAATTTATAAATGTTATAATTTATAAACTTCACCTATCCCCCAATTGATAAATGATCAAAAGATATGAACTATGCCTAAAGGGCTCTAAAATCATGCATATCCTTTGACCTAACAATATCATGAATCCCAAAGAGATTTAAAAAAAAAATAAAAGGACCTATATATACAAAAATATTTATAGTGGCTTTTTTCTCAGGGCAAAGAATTGGAAATTGAGGGGATGTGGTCAATTGGAGAATGACTGAATAAAGTGTCATATAGGAGTATGATGAAATACTATTATTCTATCAAAAATGATGGGAAGAATGCTCTCAGAAAAACCTGGAAAGCCTTCCATGAAGTCATGTAAAATGAAATATACTATGTACAAAGTAATAGCAACATTGTGAGATGATCAGCTGTGAATGACTGATCTGAAGGACTTAGAAAAATGCTGTCCATGCCCACAGAAAGAACTGATTGTGTCTGAATACAGATTGAAGCATACTTTTTTATTCATTTATTTTTTAGGGTTTTTTTTAAGAAGGAGGGGAGATTTATGTTTGCTTTATGTGACTTTTATAGAAATATTTTGCATGTGCCTTCTCAGTGGGGGTAGGATAGGGAGAGAATCTGGAACTCAAAGTTTGAAAAAAAATGTAAAAGATATTATTTTACATGTAACTGGGTTACATTATACATATGCAAAACAACCCAGGAAAAACATTTTAATCTATAATTTAAATGAATTTATAGAACTTACAGCAACTTTTACTTGTTTTGTATTTTCTCAAATATTGAATATTAATGGTATAGTTACTACTGTGTGGAGACATACAGTTTTTTTGACATTAAGAATGAATCCTCAAATTTGAAAAGTAGGTTATTATTGGTCTAAACCCATAAGTTTAGAACCAGTCCTCTAGTTCAATCTTATTATTTAATAGATCAGGAAATTCAAGGGCTGAGAGTCAAATCAACTTTCCAAAAGAACAACATATGTGACATCTTTCTAATCCCTTCTAGTTTTAACATTTTATGTGCTTTCTTCCTCTAATAGATTATATTTATATTGTGTTTTAAACCAGAAGTGTCAAACACTTGGCCTTCCAGAAGAACCAGATTAAAATAGTTAGCAAAAAATAAAAATACATTAGAATATAGATAATGTTAATATGTGGTTTTCTAAGTCAACATGCAGGTTGTAGGAATCCTTTCTCTTTGCTGTGAGGTAAATAGTATAAATTTCACTCTTTTAATTCTCTAGATAACTGATTGGCTGTGATTTGCTCAAAGTCAGGCAGTTTGTAGAGAGGCACCCAAGCAGTTTTCTGACTTCCAATTCTAGTCATTTTACCATTGCTCTGTCCTGCCTCTAACATTTTTGACAACTCTCTGAGCTCTAAAAATCTACATTTTCCTATCCCTTCCTGCTCTATTTAAGTAGCATTTCCTGTTTACAGTAGAAATCAACAATCTCTTGAATTTTCTTATTTGTCAATTTGATAAATAATATGCTTAAATGGGATTAACCTGCCTGATTGTACAGATGAAGAAATAGGCTAAGATTATAAACAAGTCAATTAAATCCCGAGTGTTCCCTTAGAAATCCCGAGTGTTCCTTTAGAAATCCCCAGCTCTTAGAATAGGGTCATACCGATCCGGAGTCCCTGATCTTATTCACTACTCCCTCAGCCCTTAAAGCCAGGTCATTTCCACTGTTAGCACATCATTGCTAACAGCCAGACACAGTTCAGACTCTGGCAGGAGGACAGCTGCTGGGGTTTTACAAAGTACAGTGAGTACTGCTCTCTACAAAGCAAAGAAGGTAACGTTCTTTCATTAGTGGGGAAAGAAGTGAATGGGTTTGGCTGTGGAGAAATTCTTTCAAGACACCCTGTTTAGTAGAAAATAAAGGAAAAAAATTTGACGAATGATTGAGTTATAAACAAGAAGGAGGCAATGTGATAGAAGGAACATGGGGAAGGGTAATAAGATATTTGGGTTTTATACCCAGCTCAACTACAGATTTATTGTGTAATCTAGACATGTAACAGAGTTGAATGGGACTCCAACAGCCATTTTATTCAACCCACAGCCTAAAAGGAATTCCCTACCCCATCATGTTATATCTGACAAGTGTCATCTGGCCTTTGTTTTAAAACTTTCAATGAAGGTCAACCCACTACCTCCTCAAGCAGCTTCCACATAAAGAATAGAGAGGAGTAGGAGCAGCTAGGTGGCACAGTGGATAGAGCACCAGCTCTGAAGCCAGGAGGACCTGAGTTCAAATTTGACCTCAGACACTTAACACTTCCTCACTGTGTTACCCTGGGCAAGTCACTTAACCCTAATTGCCTCATCAAAAAAAAAAAATAGAGAGGGGTGAGACAACATAGTGTGACCTCATCCTTAAGCTTCAAGATCCTGGGGAATGCTGGTTGTCATGCCCTCCCTCCCTTGCCTAGATTGGAAACTGAAGTATCAGAGTTTGTGGCTGTCTTGGCACAGGGTCATTGCTGCCTTAAACTCTCATCATCTCCTGACCTGGGGTAAGATCAATTTTTTCTCAAAGATGAACCTTCCCTAAGAGCATGAAGAGGAGATAGGTACCTATGCCATCTATTGGAATACAAGGGACTGACCAGCCCTCCATGTTGCTACCCCATGAATACTCACAGTAGAAATGAGACCATTGCTGTTTCTGATTCAGGCTGGGTGGCAAATTTCTGTTCCACTGCCTTCCAGCTTCTGAAGAGAGTCCTGGATCTTTTATTGCCTCTGCCGAGGCAGGGCCTGACTGGCTGTAAAGGACAAGAAAGTTAGATTGGTCTTCAGGCTTGTGACTACATACAGACAATGATGAATGGTGGTGGGGGAAAGTGGGTGGAAAGGAGTGCTGGACCTCCCTACCTCCCACAGATACCATCCTGGACTAGCCATGCATGACCTATTAAGGCCATACATAGCATATAGTTTTTAGGAATAATTATTTTATTTTAGCATTTTTATTTTCAGTTCTAAATCCTTTCTCTTCCTTTGCCCTCTTCCTTATCCATGGGAAGGCAAGAAATATGACACATATTATATATTTGAAATCATGTAAAAACATATTTCCACATGAGCCATATTGTATTTTTTTAAAAAGCAAGAAAGATATGTGTCATCCTGAACTCAGAATTCACCAGTTCTCTCTGAAGTGGATAATATTTTTCATCATGCGTTCAATGGAATCGTTAAGGATCATTGTATTGATCAGAGTAGTTAAGTCTTGATTATGTATTACACTGTTGCTATTATTCTATAGCATGCTCTTCTAGTTTTGTACAACTGTACAACTGTACAACATGTAAAGCCTGTTCATATAGGTCTTCTCAGGTTTTTCTGAAATCATCTACTTTATTATGTGACATTTCAAAAGTTTGAGAGACATAGTTTCTGGGTAATCATTTTATTAATAATAGTAGTATTTTATTAATAAAAGAAATGGTCATTTGGCCATCTATTTTGGACCAAAGATGAATCAAGGTAATAGGTATAAGTAGTAATCAGCTCTGATTAGTTAACGATTAATGAGAAAGAATGAATTTTACAATCAGAGATGGATCTACTCTAAGGAGGGGCTAGAGGAATGCAACTTAATTACACCAGCTTCAGGGAAATCTAAATAAAGGATCTAAATCCCTAACTCAAGTCTGAGAAGAGCACAATGGTCTGGAAGTTTTAACTTAGATTAAATTTCTTATAAAGATGGTTGGGGTAGCAGTAGCCAGATTGAGGAGAACATTAACTCTATCTGATATCATCAGTCTTATACTTCAGAAGCTGAACTTTAAAATGAGAACATTAGAAAAGGGCAGAGGGACAGCTGCATGGCATAGTGGATAGAGCACCAAACTTGGAGTCAGAACCTGAGTTCAAATGCCACCTCAGGTATTTGACACTTATTATCTATGTGATCCTGAGCAAGTTACAACTTCATTTTTCACTCCTTCTCTAGATATCTCCAAATAATTTCTCTTATTCATTTCTTTTTTGGGGTGTGTGTGTGTGTGTGTGTGTGTGTGTGTCTTTTTTACATTTTATTTTTTCAATTGAGAGAAATCATTTGATTTTTACCATTTTTCCTCTTACCCACAAATTCTGAGTTCTAAATTATCTCCCTTTGCCCTCCTCCCTTCAATTAAGAAGGCAAGCAACTTGACATCGATTATATATGTGTAGTCATGCAATATACATTTCCATGTAAATCATTCTGTGAAAGAAAACACATATTAAAAATACAAGAGAAATAAAGTAAAGAAAAATTATATTCCATCTGCATTCAGGATCCATCAGTTCTTTCTCTGGAAATGGACAGCACCTTATAAGTTCTTCAGAATTGTCTTGAATTATTGCATTGCTAAAAATAACTCCATTATTCATAGTAGATCATCATACAATATTGCTGTTACTATGTATAGCAGTCTCCTGATTTTGCTCATTTGCACCAGTTCACGTAAGTCTTTCTAGGTTTTTCCGAAAGTATCCTGCATATTCGTTCTTATAGCACAATAGGATTTCATTACAATCATATTTGCTTGCCACCACAACAAAGAGCTGCAGTAAATACTTTTGTACAAATGGATCTTTTTCCTTTTAAGATACAGACCTAGAAGTGGTGTTGCTGGATAAAAGGGCATGTGCAGTTTTATAGTTTATAGTATATATATAGTTTATAGTATATAGTATAGTATAGTATAGTATAGGGAGGGGGTGGGGTGTAAGAGGTGAAAAATTGGAACAAGAGGTTTGGCAATTGTTAATGTTGTAAAGTTACCCATACATATAACCTGTAAATAAAAGGCTATTAAAAAAAAAAAAGAAACTTGGGGTTGTATTCTATGAGAAAAGCAGAATTGCAGTAGTTCAAAAGAAATGAGATGTGTAAATTTAGAGACATATGCTTCCCAAATGATCATAGAGACTATTTGTGCTTTCCAAACTCCTACTAGTCTAATCAGCTACAGTTGGACACACTGTATCTTGACTCTAGTATAGTGGTCTAAATCAGCCACAGTTGGACACACTGTATCTTGACCCTAAGATAGTGGGCTACTCAGCCATAATTGGACACACTGTATCTCAACCTTAATATAGTGGTCTAGTCAGCTACAGTTGGATACACTCTATCTTGACCCTAACAGTAATATCATTTTGTTCTGGTCATGAATAACAACCTACCATTACAATATTTGATTGATACATGCACACACACACACACACACACACACACACAATATTTTCTCCTTGACATGGAAGCTCTGGAAGGTAAGCACTACCTAAACTACTATGATTAGGTCAGGAGATAAGATATTTTTTTTTTTTCTATGAATTGATAAGTTTTAAAGGAATTTAATTAAATTACTTTTATATGCTTGGTAATGTTTTAAATGTAAGAAGGCTGAAAGAAGCTGTTGAAATCTATTTCTCCCTCTTTTTAATTCGAATACTGTTACATTCTAAATATGTCTATTATGTGATTTTGGAGTATATTGTTTTTAAAAATCTAAAAAGTAAAAATAATAATAAATGACTTCCTGTTGGGAGAAAAGCATGGTAAAAGCCTCTTAGGAGATCTTTGTGAGGTTCCTTGGCATGAAAGAACACAGTAGCATTGCCATTTGAGGAGCTAGGGCCAAAGTGGAGAAATGATACTTTTGAATATTAAAGTAGATGTCATTGGGGATCATTTGAAAACTCATGTATCTTTTCATGCATCCCTGTGCATGAAATTGTGGTTACTTCAGACACTGCTCTAATGGCATCTTGCATGACAGGAACTTGTTTAATTTGTGGAGCTTTTAACCACCTTGCTTTTCAAGTCACACTGACTATCTGCTAACTTGTGCCCCTCTTTGAGCACCTCCAAAAATATTATTATGTCCAAGTCACACGATGACAAAGTTTGAACTACTCCCTAGTTTTAAAGCCACACCTCCCTCTAATACCATAGCTTTCATCAACAAAATTATACCCACAAATGACTATTTGGACTCTGCTGAGAAAATCTCATCTCAGACTTTAGCATTTTCTCAGTATTCTTATGCAGTCCTATATTAATTGGGGAAGGAAAATATGCAACAGTTATCAAAGTCTCAGTATTCTAGAAATGGTCTGATGTTCTCTCTTTAGCTCTATTTGTAGACCAAGGTAAGGAAGGGAAAATAATGAAATGTTGATTGGAATTAGGGATACCAATAAATAAAATTTGTGATAGTTTAAAAATAATAGTTGAAATGATAGTTGTGAATGGCTGAAATTTATGAGTAGTTGTAAAAATTAGGTGAGATTTTGAAGCTAATAAATAAGAAAAACCACAATTATCTAGCTGTGATATAATTAGTAAGATTTTGCAATTTGAAGACGAGTCTCTTGGATTTTCAATTTGCTGCTATTCAGAATCTTGAATCCAGATTCAGAATAGCAACAAATTGAATATATATATATAAAACTTATTATATATTTATATATGATATATAAATGTTTTGTCTCTTCATAAAGCTGCTGGTTCATCATTCAAGAAAAATGTCAAGTGACCCTGCAATCTTGCTACAGGTGGATATCTGGCTCTGGGAAAGTCAAAAGAATGAAGGTGAAGGTAGGACTCTTTTGACCTATCCCCAGCTTAATAAATAAGAAATCTCCTCACCTGAACTTGATTATGACATCCTGTCATCTAATTGACTGCTTATAACTCACACCTGAAATGAAATAGAACTAATGCTGCTATTTTCCTGCCCTTTTTCTCACATAGCAAATTCCATTGATATGGACAAATAAAAAAAGAAAAGGTAAAGTAAATGAACTGTGTGATTTTTGATTAAATTATATACATGTCAGTATAATAAGGGATCATTTTGATTTTGAATTACATTTATCATTTGAATTACAGACAATACAGATCATGAAGCCTTGTAACTGGTGGATTATTTAGTTTACAAGATACCACCTTATAATATTCTTTCAATATAATAATATAATTAATAGAAGATATAATACAATTTTAAAAATTAAATTAAGAATTTTACACATAAAATTATTTAAAACATCTATGTAATACTATTAAGAGAGATAAAGATTCAATTCCCAATTTAGGCCCTCATGGATGTACTAATTAAAATTTTCTGAAATTTTAGGTGAATTATATATTTTTAATGTACTAATTCTTCTTATGGCTCTATTTTATTTTGAGTTTGAGTTAAGTTTTAGTAAGTTTAGAGACACAGATTTAGAAGAAAGAAGCCTTTTTAGAGTTTATCTAAGAACATGATTTGCTTTAGAATATGAAATTAAATGCCTTGAACTTTTCCCATCACAGATATGTGATCCTTAATCTCAACTGAATTCACCTAAATCTATGAAGCTATGATGATTTGGAATTTGATTTTAGATCTCATGGTACTGAAATTGATATGATTCTAAGTCTGATTCTAGGAATCCTATTGGGCCAATGATCTATGATGCCAGTAATTCTATGTAATACTCATGGAGAAGGCTGGGAGAACAACTCAGTATTGGTTAAGGTAGGCTTTTCTTGACTCATTTTGTCACAATAGGACATTTCCTCTTACATGGAAAATATATCATCTTTTAGGCCTGGCTCAATAAAATTGACTATATGATTCTAACTTGGAATTGACATGAAGTCAAGAAAGCATTTTCTCCCAACTGAATAATGTCCCTATTTTCTTTCTTTGACAAATTTCTATAATCATGGTAGGTTGTCAGTAAAAATATAGCATTAAATTTTTATTTCAAAGGTTAATGCTGGAACATATCTTAGCTCTTACAATAAGATAGAAGCATAAGATTTGAGCTATTTAGCCTAAAATTTTAGTCCTTTTAAAAATTAATGTGAGGCTTCATATCTCTCAGATTGGCTAAGATGAAGAAGATAATGATAAATGTTAGAGAGGATGTGAGAAAACTGGGATACTAATACATTATTGGTCATATTGTGAACTAATCCAACCATTCTGGAGAGCAATTTGGAACTGTGCTGAAAGAGCTAGAAAACTGTGCATACCCTTTGATTCAGTAATGTCTCTACTGGGTCTGTATCCCAAAGAAATCATAAAAAAGGGAAAAGGACCCACATGTGCAAAAATGTTTGTAGCAGCCCTTTTTGTAATGACAAGAAACTAGAAATTGAATGGATGCCCATCAGTTGGGGAATGGCCGAATAAGTTATGGTATATGAATGTTATGAAATATTATTGTTCTGTAAGAAACGACCACGAGGATGATTTCAGAAAGGTCTGGAGAGACTTACACGAACTGATGCTGAATGAAATGAATAGAACCAAGAGAACATTGTGCACAGCAACAACAAAATTATGAGATGACCAACTGTGATAGACTTAGTTCTTTTCAGGTGATGCAGGGTAATTCCAATAGTCTTGTAATGGAAAGAGCCATCTGTACTCAGAGAGGATTATAGGGACTAAATGTGGATCACAACACAGTATTTTCACCTTTTTTATTTTTGTTAGTTTGCTTGTTTTTTTTCTTTCTTTCTCATTTTCCCCCCCTTTGAGCTGATGTTTTTTGTGCAGCATGATAAATGTGGAAATATGTTTTAAAAAAGGAAAAAAATAAAATTAATGTGAGGATAACTGGGTATTGATGGAACACTTTATTGGATGAAAATTGTTGTTCTGTTAATTATTTAGCAGAAACATCTTTAGTTTTGATTTTAAATAAAAAAGGATTATAATCTTAAATAAAATATTAGCAAAAAGACTACAGAAAATCATCCCCAGGATAATTCACCATGATCAAGTAGGATTTATACCAGGAATGCAGGGCTGGTTCAATATTAGGAAAACTATCAGCATAATTGGCCATATTAATAACCAAACTAACAAAAACCACATGATCATCTCAATAGATGCAGAAAAAGCATTTGATAAAATCCAACATCCATTCCTATTAAAAACACTTGAGAGTATAGGAATAAATGGACTTTTCCTTAAAATAATCAGTAGCATCTATTTAAAACCAGCAGTAAGCATCATATGAAATGGGGACAAACTGCCACCATTCCCAATAAGATCAGGAGTGAAACAAGGTTGCCCACTATCACCGTTACTATTTAATATTGTATTAGAAATGCTAGCTATGGCAAAAAGAGCTGAGAAAGATATTAAAGGAATAAGAATAGGCAATGAGGAAACCAAATTATCACTCTTTGCTGATGATATAATGGTATACTTAGAGAACTCCAGAGATTCTACTAAAAAGTTATTAGAAATAATCCACAATTTTAGCAAAGTTGCTGGTTATAAAATAAACCCACATAAGTCATCAGCATTCTTATATATCACTAACAAAATCCAACAGTCAGAGTTACAAAGAGAAATCCCATCTAAAGTAACTATTGATAGTATAAAATATTTAGGAATCTATCTGCCAAGGGAAAATCAGAAATTTGATGAGCAAAACTACAAACCACTTGCCACACAAATTAAGTCTGATCTAACTAACTGGAAAAATATTAAATGCTCTTGGATTGGGCGAGCAAATATAATAAAGATGACAATACTACCTAAACTAATCTATTTATTTAGCGCTATACCAATCAGACTTCCCAAAAACTATTTTGATGTCCTAGAAAAAATAACAACAAAGTTCATATGGAAAAACAAAAAATCAAGAATTTCAAGGGAATTAATGAAAAAAAAATCAAATGAAGGTGGCCTAGCTGTACCAGATCTAAAATTATATTATAAGGCAGCGGTTACTAAAACTATCTGGTATTGGCTAAGAAATAGACTAGTTGATCAATGGCATAGGTTAGGTTCAAAGGACAAAACAGCCAATAACTATAGTGATCTAGTGTTTGACAAACCCAAAGACCCCAGTTTTGGGGATAAGAATGCATTATTTGACAAAAATTGCTGGGAAAATTGGAAATTAGTATGGCAGAAACTAGGCATTGACCCACACTTAACACCGTACACCAAGATAAGGTCAAAATGGGTTCATGATCTAGGCATAAAGAATGAGATCATAAATAAATTGGAAGAGCATAGGATAGTTTACCTCTCAGACCTGTGGAAGAGGAAGGAATTTATGACCAAAGAAGAACTAGAGATCATTATTGACTACAAAATTGAAAATTTTGATTATATCAAATTGAAAAGTTTTTGTACAAACAAAACTAATGCAGGCAAGATTAGAAGGGAAACAATAAACTGGGAAAACATTTTTACAGTCAAAGGTTCTGATAAAGGACTCATTTCCAAAATATATAGAGAATTGACTCTAATTTATAAGAAATCAAGCCATTCTCCAATTGATAAATGGTCAAAGGATATGAACAGACAATTTTCAGATGATGAAATTAAAACTATTACTACTCATATGAAAGAGTGTTCCAAATCACTATTGATCAGAGAAATGCAAATTAAGACAACTCTGAGATACCACTATACACCTGTCAGATTGGCCAGAATGACAGGGAAAGATAATGCAGAATGTTGGAGGGGATGTGGGAAAACAGGGACACTGATACATTGTTGGTGGAATTGTGAACACATCCAGCCATTCTGGAGAGCAATTTGGAACTATGCCCAAAAAGTTATCAAACTGTGCATACCCTTTGATCCAGCAGTGTCTCTACTGGGCTTATACCCCAAAGAGATACTAAAAAAGGGAAAGGGACCTGTATGTGCCAAAATGTTTGTGGCAGCCCTGTTTGTAGTGGCCAGAAGCTGGAAAATGAATGGATGCCCATCAATTGGAGAATGGTTGAGTAAATTGTGGTATATGAATGTTATGGAATATTATTGTTCTGTAAGAAATGACCAGCAGGACGAATACAGAGAGGCTTGGCGAGACTTACATGAACTGATGCTGAGCGAAATGAGCAGAACCAGGAAATCATTATATACCTCAACAACGATACTGTATGAGGATGTATTCTGATGGAAGTGGATTTCTTCAACAAAGACAAGATCTAACTTAGTTTCAATTGATCAAGGATGGACAGAAGCAGCTACACCCAAAGAAAGAACACTAGGAAATGAATGTAAACTGCTTGCATTTTTGTTCTTCTTCCCAGGTTATTTATACCTTCTAAATCCAATTCTCCCTGAGCAACAAGAAAACTGTTCGGTTCTGCACACATATATTGTATCCAAGATCTACTGTAATCTATTTAACATGTATAGGACTGTTTGCCATCTTTGGGGAGAGGGCGGAGGGAGGGAGGGGAAAAATCGGAACAGAAGTGAGTGCAAGGGATAATGTTGTAAAAAATTACCCTGGCATGGGTTCTGTCAATAAAAAGTTATTTAATAAAAAAAATTACAAAAAAAAAAAAAAAAAAAGAAAATGATCATGAGGATGATCCCTCGGACACACTTACAAGAAAAAAAAAAAAAGAATTATAGCATATCTTGTGTTACCTAAATGGGAAAAGCCAATTTTATATGGCTTTATTATTGCCACCTGAATATTGAGCAAGTCTTGAAAGGCAACATGTTTATACAGTATTTTAAAATTGACTACTCAGTGTATTTATACATTCCATCCCAGAACTTTTTGCTTTAATTGAAATCATTTTGGCAACTTTTAAATGAATTCAGTTGTGTATCAGGGTCATCATCATTACACACACACACAAAAAAAGATGTTCTCTTAATAATTTGCTAGCAAAATCTCATCCTCCTAGGCAAAGGATGAGCAGTTAAAAAGAAAATAACTAGAGTGATAATTTTTCAGTTGGTTTTAATAAATAATTATAACAAGATTAATTGGTTACATATGTCAAATACAAAATTTGGGTTGAGAATTTTAAAATTTTTTTCAGTTCTTATTTGAATTTGTCAACCTAAACTGTAAATCTTCTGGGCTAATAATGTTCTTATTAGTGCTTTAAAGTCTGAACTGGTTCTTACTACCTAACCTGATTATTGTAGTATCAAACAAGAATTGTATTTACATCTATTCTGTCAGAGATTTGTTTTTAACAGAAAATGAGATTTCTGTAAGTGACCAGAACTAGAGAAGCAAATCCACTAAAAGCTGATCTAAAGCCCCATTCTGTCCAGTATTCTTAAGAGGAAAGATTTTTCAGAGGACCAGAGGTCTGTGTCAGAAGCTGTGCATCATCATAGTAGGGTGGCTGTTTGTCAAAATTGCTTGAATCTTTTTCATTAATAGTGGAAAAGACAAGTTTCCTAGTGAAACTCACAATTAACCGGAAGAAAAGGAATATGTTATGAGGTGGGAATTGCTGGTATAAGAAGCCTGAGGAGAGAAGAAAGTCTATTCTGAAGAAGTGTTATCCTGCTGCATTGAGATTCAACTGAGATTAGATAACAAATTTGTAGTAGATCCACTCAGTATGGTTTTGTGACTTCCTTAGCTCTATTCAATAGAATATGAGTTGGAATAGAGAGGGTAAATGATGGATTTGGGTTTAGTAAAGTATGAATGATAATACCAAGGGAACTAGGGATTTAGGAATGGAGAAGCATGTAAAGTTGACCTATTTAACTAAAGGGTTGGTATTAGGAAAGGAAGTAAACAAAGACAGAATAGGGGTGACAGCCTGTGAAAGTATTGTAGTAGAAGTATTTGAGGTCACAGTGAGGACATTGTAGATTTAGGATGAATAGGGTATAGGAGAAAAGGAATAATATGAAATTATTATCAGATATTCAGAGTTCTTGATCATAGATGTGGATAATGGCAAGATGAAGGGTATGACAGTTCTTGAGGATTACTCAAATGGAGTTGAAAAATTATTCATGGGAGTTGAGTAGATTAAACAACTGGAATATTAGGGTATTTGAGGAAAAATCGACATATACATTGATGTTTTCTAAGATAAGTCCAGGAGTTGGGGTAAGAAGGAACACTGTGAGTCAGTCTCCATGAGTTCCAGAAAATGGAAGGAATATAAAAAGAATTCTAAAAGGAAGGGAAGCTTCTTGTAATGTCTGGGAGATTCCAGGAAGCATAGTAAGGAATGGATGGAGCTAGTGTTTCTTATTGCTTTTGGATGCATGATAGATCCAACTCTGTAGATTTTATTTTAAACCTTTCCGTGGAGTAACTATGAAGTCTTCTTCCATTTAATTGCAATTGTATTTTGCCTTCTGGTTTTATTTAGATCAATTATGTCAGGACTGTCATGATTCATTTCCTATAGGAGTATGTCCATTAATTGGTTATTGGACAAGGATTTAAGCTGAAGTTTATAGATAGTCTGAAAATTGTGATTTTTTGACACTCTGACCTCCTTTTCTCCCATCCTCCCACCATAAATGGGAAAAGGAAAGGGGCAGGATACATTGGACTAAGGGTCATTTAATATCTGTCCTTGCTTTATAGACTGCCAATCAAAGAATTAATTATTAAGTGACCAGCCTAGTGGGGATGACCTTTGTTTTCTTGGATTTGGTTGGTCCTCACAAAGCAGACTCAGTCTATTACTGAACCATACTTAAGATTTTTCCAACATGATATCTCTGGCCAGAAATTGTGTTTAATGGGCAAGTTCATGACTTTAGAGTCATCCTTGACATCTTCTTCTCCTTCATTCATAAAGCTGATCTGTGGGGAAAGTTTTGATGATTCTGCCTCCACAACATTGTTTTAATTATCCCCTTTTTCTCTGCTCACATGGCAGCCCTCCAAGTTTTGGCTCTAGTTACCCACTGCCTGCACTATTGCATTAATCTCTACTCCTTCAATTCTACTCACCCTCTTGTCTACCCTCTACACAGCTACATAAAGAGTTTTCCTAAAATACATATCTGACCATATCATCTCCCCAACTCCCCTCCCAACCTCCTTCCTCAGTAAACTCCAATGATGCTCTATTGCCTCCCGCTTCCAGTACAAACACTTTTGTTCAGCATTTAAAGCCTTTTACAACCTGGTTCCAACCTACCTTTCCAGGTTTATTTTGTATTATTATTTTTTTGTGCTCTCCAAAGTCTAGGCAAACTGTGTTTTCTGCTCTTTCTCATGTCTGACATCCTATTTTTCATTTCTGTATCTTTAAACAAGCTGTCCCATCCTCACTTGCATCCTGGATGCAGTTTCTCTTCACCTCTGAAAAGCCCCAGTTTTTATCAGAACTCCTAAATTCTACCTCCTACATGAAGGCTTTTCTGATCCTTTCAGGTACTAATTAGCACTCTCTAAATTGTCTTTCTTGGAAGGGTGAGGCAGAGAGAAAAAAAGAGGAAGAGAGAAGGAGAGAGGGAAGAAAGGAAAAAGATAGAGAGAGGGAAACAAAAAGGAGAGAGGGAGTGAGAGAAGGGGAGGAAGGAAGGGAGTGAAAGAGAGAAGAGAGCAAAAAAGAGAGGAAGGAAGAATGAGAAGGAGGAAGTAGGAGAGAAAGGAAAGGAGAGAGAGATCGTGAGGAAGGAGAGAGGGGAAAGGTTGAAGGGAGGGAGAGAGGGAAAAGGAGGGAGAGAGAGAGAAGGAAGGAAAAAGAGAGAGAAGGAAGGAAAGGGAGAGAGAAGGAAGGAGGAAGAGGAAAAGAGGGGGAGCCCAACACAGTATCTGGAATATAATAGGTACGTGATATATACTTTTTCTTAAGTATATACACTTTTACATAATTAAATTTTATACTTTATATATATGTATAAAATATATATATATGTGCTTTAAGTTTATATCTTTTAATTTTTTCTTAATTTAAAAACCTAATTTTTCAGGATTTAATTCTTTTCTTTTCTTTTTTTTTCCTTCTGTTCATTCTCTCTCTCTTTTATTATAGCTTTTCATTGACAGAACATATGTGTAGGTAATTTTTCAACATTGTTCTTTACACTCACTTCTGTTCCAACTTTTCCCTTTTCTCCCTCCACCCTATCCCCTAGATGGCAGGCAGTGTCATACATGTTAAACATGTTAAAGTATATCTTAAATACAATATATGTGAACATATTTATACAGTTCTCTTGTTGCACAGAAAAATCGGATTTAGAAAGGTAAAAATAGCCTGAGAAGAAAAACAAAAATGCACGTAGTTCACATTCAATTCCCAGTGTTTTTTCTCTGGGTGTAGCTGATTCTGTCCATCACTGATCAATTGGAATGGAATTGGATCTTCTCATTGTCAAAGATATCCACGTCCATCAGAATTTATCCTCATACAATTTTAAATTAAATGATCTCCTGGTTCTACTATTTCTTAGCATCAGTTCAAGAAATCTCTTCTAAGTTCTTTTCATGTGCATCATTTCTTACAGAAAAATAATATTCCATAACATTCATATACCACAATTTACCCAACCATTCTCCAATTGATGGTCATCAATTTCCAGTTTCTAGCCACTACAAAAAGGGCTGCCACAAACATTTTGGCACATATGGGTCCCTTTCCCTTCTTTAATATCTGTTTGGGATATAAACCCAGTAGTAACACTGCTGGATCAAAGGGTTTGCACAGTTTGATAACTTTTTGAGCATAGTGCCAAATTGTTCTCCAGAATGGTTGGATATGTTCAGAACTCCACCAACAATGCATCACTGTCCCAATTTTCCCCACATCCCCTACAACATTCGTCATTATCTTTTCCTGTCATCTTAGCCAATCTGACAGGTATGTAGTGGTATCTCAGAGTTGTCTTAATTTGCATTTCTCTGATCAATAGTGATTTGGAACATCCTTTCATATGAATAGAAATAGTTTTAGTTTTTTCATCTGAAAATTGTCTGTTCATATCCTTTGACCATTTATCAATTGGAGAATGGCTTGATTTCTTATAAATTAGAGTCAGTCCTCTATATATTTTGGAAATGAGGCCTTTATCAGAACCTTTATCTGTAAAAATGTTTTCCCAGTTTGTTGCTTCCCTTCTAATCTTGTTTGCACTAGTTTTATTGTACAAAAGCTTTTTAACTTGATATAATCAAAAATGGCTATTTTGTAATCAATAATGATCCCTAGTTCTTCTTTGGTCAAAAATTCCTTCCTCCTCCACAAGTCTGAGAGGTAAGCTATTCTATGTTCCTCTAATTTATTTATGAGGGTTGAATTCTTTTCATCCTCCCTTTTTCTTCTTTCCCCCAGTCATTTAAGAAAGCAAGAAAAAATCACTATAGAAATCTTTGGTCAGAAAAATAAATTTCTACATTGACCACATTTAAATAAAAACAGCATGACTAATTTTGTTCTCTGAGTCTATCACCTTCCCATTGGGAGGGAGGCAGCATGTTCCATGGTGAGTGCTATGAAATTGTGGGGCAACCCCATTCACCTCAACATCTCAGAGGACCTATTACTTTCTGGATCTGGATCCCAATCTTTCTCCCACCACATCTCATACCATTACCCTTAAAGTCCTTTGTATTGTAACCAAATGGTCTTCTGTCTAAAAAGAAATGGGGAGAATTCCTTCCAGGTCTATGGAATGGTATGAGCAAAGACACACAGACAAGATACAGAGGAGGATAGAATAGGGCAGAAAGCAGTCTAAATTCCCATTTTTTATCCTTCTTCTCTATGGATTCTGTGAAGGCTCATACCATTCCCAATGAGTGGAATGGACTCCTCCCATCTCCATTTAAAAATTCTCCAAGTTATGTTTCTTCCTCCATAAAGCCTTTTCTGATCCCAAAAGTGAATTCTCCCTTTTCAGATAGACATTTCCTTGTTCTCATTTCACTTGCCATTACATCAGTTATTTGTATGTCTTTTTCCTGTTGTATTGTTCAGTCAGATTCTTCTCCACCCCATTTGGGGTTTTCTAAGTAAAGAAATTGGAGTAAAGATACTCCAGCTCATTTTACAGACAAGGAAACTGAAGCAAACTGGGTTAAGTTGCTAGCTCATAGCTAGTAAGTATCTGAATTAAAATTTGAACTCAGGAAGATGAGTCTTCTTGGCTCCATGTCTGGCACTGTATCCACTATGTCTCTCCCCAACTAGATTATAAAATCTTAATAAGAGAATTAGTCCTATCTTTGTAACCCCCTTAGTAACTTAGCAGAGTGCCTTGCACATAGTTGTTACTCAATAAGCATTTGTAGAATTGAATTGACTTTGCACCTAGTAGCTGCTCAATCAATATTTGTCCTATTGTCTACATGTATAGTAAATACTCAATAAATATTAACTGAATAAATGGTCATTTCTATTCTGGTTTATTTCTCTGTCACTTGACTCTTCAAATCCTTTGCAATGTGAAGGGGTAGAAAATCCATTGGTTTAGGTCATAAAGTCTAAAGTTCTAGGATTATAGTTATTCTGAGTCAAGTTATTGCACCACTGCCACCTCATCTCCTTCTTCAAACCCTGCCAACTAACAGCTCTCGAACTTTAGAGGAAAAAAATAGAACTTTAGGGGATCTTGGAGATCATCCAATCAAAATCCTTCATTTTATAGATGAAGAAGCTAAGTCCCAGGGGGATACAGTGACTCTATTGAAGTCAATAGCAAAGACAGAGTTGGAAGCCAAGTCTTTCAACTCCAAAGTTTATGTTCTTTGCCATATGTTTATAAAGATGAAAGTAACAAAAGAAGACAAAAGATTAAAGCCAGACTTGCCAGAAAGCAGGCGTCAGTGACCTCCCTGAGCAAATACATATAGTCTAAACCATTAAGTCAAATGTTGACACAGCAAAACAGGTAGTGGGTGGTGTGTTTGTGTGTGTGTGTGTGTGTGTGTGTGTGATGGACAGTTGGGAAATAATGGAAGGACTGAAGGTAGTAGGGATGGTAAGGGAAAAAATGAAGTATAAGTGCTAGGATATGTTAAAGATGTGGGCCTTCAATGTCATTTAATTCGGCAAGCATTTATTAACTTTATGACCTGTTAAAAGAACTGGGATGTTTACTCTGAAGAAGAAAAGACTTAGAGGTTGAACAGGTGGATGACATGTTGACTGGTTTCAAGTCTGTGAAGGACTTTCATGCATAATAAAATTTAGTTTGTTATGCTTGGTCTTCAGGAAAGAACTGGCAGCAACAGGACTGAAATGGCAAGAGGCAATTTTGTTTTTCAGCTGTTTCAGTCATGTCTGATTTTATGATGTCATTTGGAGTTTTTAGGAAAAGATACTGAAATTTCCTTCTCCAGCTCATTTTACAGATGAGGCAAAAAAGATTGAGATTTACATAGGCTTTCATGGCTAAGGTCAGAATTGAACTCCGGGCCTAGTGCTCTGTGTGCTATGGCGCCCCTTAAATGCCCCCCCTTCTTTCTGATTAGATCTTTGTGATTCAAGGCCCAGCACTCTATGCACTATGGCGTCCCCTAGCTGCCCCTTCTTTCCTGACTCCAGATCCAGCACTCTGTGCACTATGGCGCCCCCTAGCTGCCCCTCTTTCCTGATTAGATCTCTCTGACTCCAGGTCCAGCACTCTATGCACTATGGCGCCCCCTAGCTGCCCCTTCTTTCCTGACTCCAGACCCAGCACTGTGTGCACTATGGCACCCCCTAGCTGCCCCTCTTTCCTGATTAGATCTCTCTGACTCCAGGTCCAGCATTCTATTCACTATGGTGCCCCCTATCTGCCCCTTCTTTCCTGACTAGATCTTCCTGACTCCAGGCCCTGAACTTTATGCACTATGATGCCCCCTAGCTTCCCCTTCTTTCCTGATTAGATCTCCTTGATTCCAGACCCAATGTTCTATGCACTATGGCGCCCCCCAGCTGCCACTAAGCAAATTTAAGCACAATATAAATTTCCTAATAAAGGTTGTTCCAAAATGTAATGTGATGCCCTAGGCAATAGTTAGAGCTCTGCAAGGAGTGGCTTGAAGATTACTCATTTAATTTGTTGTAGAAGGGAACCCTGTTCAGGTAGAGGGGACCGATACTTCCTGAGATACCCACCAGCTTAGAAATACGAGAATGACACCTGATGTGAAGCCCTGGGAGCTATTTCTCTGTCTTCAAGTCTGTTCTTTTTTCTTGCCCTGAGCATCCTTGCTATAACCATTTCCTCTTGCCTGAGTTTCTCTCACTGATAATCCTAAAGAAAGCGACTCAGATTCACAACTTCTCCTTGGATGTTTTTGAGATAAAACTTTTTGTTTGGATTTTTTATAAGCTTTAGTAGATACAGAGAAACAGATATGGGTTAAAGTTAAAACGGTAACGTTATCAGGTTATAAGGATTCTTAAATAGCTTCTCTGATCTTGTGTGTATGAATAACTTGTACAGGAATTGGATGTGAGTGGGGCAGAGCTTCTTTAAATCATTAGTTACACTCTTGTCCACGAGGATAATATTCTGTTAGAGCTAGAAGGGACCCTAGAACATAGAATTTCAGAGTTTGAAGGAGTCTTAGAACATAGAATGTCTGATCTAGGAGAAGGTCAGAGCTATGAGTATCTTTAGGACATGGAATATGAACTGAGAGGGCCCTTAGAACACACAATGTAGAGATAGAAGGGCTCTTAGAACTGAATGTCAGAGCTGGGGAGGTCTTAGAACACAGGATGTCAGAATTGGGAGCAGTCCTTAAAACACAGAATGTCAGAGGTTGAAAAACCTCAGGACATAGAATATCTTACCTAGGAGAATGCCAGAGCTTAGGAATATCTTTAGGACACAGAATGTGGAGCTGAGAGGGCCCTTAGAAAACAGACTGTAGAGTTAGAAGTGTCCTGAGAACACGAAATGTCAGAACTGGGAGGCACCTTAGAACATAAATGTTAAAGCTGGGAGATCTTTTAGAACACAGAATGTCAGAGCTGGAAGAGTCCTTATAACACAGGATGTCAGAACTTAGAGGAGCCTTAGAACATGATGTCAGAGAGAGAGAAACCCTAAAATTGAATGTCAGAGTTTGAAGGGGCCCCAGGATAGAGAATGTCAAGAGTTGGAAACATCTAAGAATATAGAACATGAGATCCAGAAGGGTCCTTAGACTAGAGAGTGTTATATTGCATGTGTGTGTATATGTGTGTGTGTGTGTGTGTGTGTGTGTGTGTGTGTATGTGTAAGAACTTTAGAGACCCTTTAGTCAACTCACCAATTTTGTAGAAACTGAGTCTCAGAGAGAACAATATCCAAAGTCCTGCATCTAGTAAGTCACAATCAAGTCTTGGATCTGGATCATTTGACTCCAAAAAGCTACTTGACTGCTCTTCTCTCTGAAGCAGAAACTTCTATTACTTTTGATTACATGGGCTCTGGTTGCTGGAATTTTCCTTCTCTTCCCCTTTCCCCATGTTTTGGTCACAGAATAACAATAACAAGAAATACTTTTTTTGTACCATCTACTCTTTAACCTGCACCCCTAAAATACCATGGCTTATAATTATCAATTTTATTGGGCCTTACGGCATCCCCTTCCCCATTAAGGTCAGATTCACAGAAGTCAGAATCTCATAGTTAATTTCCATCCCCACAGGACAGCCAAGGTTAGTTCTGCACCAAGACAAAAAAAAAAAATAATGACTTAGGATAGTATTTAATTTTTTTTTCAAGAGGAAAAAATATCTTTATTTTTTTTACTAACCTTTCATTTCCTTTGTATGCATATGTATTTTAGTAATATTTTACTTTTCCAAATACTACTGATTTTCAATATTCATTTTTGTAACACATTGTATTCTAAATATTTTTCCCTTCTTCCCTAACTCCCTTCTCCCAAAGACAGTAAGCAATCTAATATAGGCAAATATGTGCAATAAGATAATATTTAATGAGTCATAGAGCCACAAAACAGCAGCAACCATCTTATTGAATTAATATCCCCTAACGAATCCCCCACTATAATCCAGTGGATGGCCAGACTACTTAAAATCTCCAATGAAAGAGCTTCATGCCCCCAAGAGAGACCCTTCTACTTGTAAGTGACCCTGTTTGGACGTTTTCCCTGATATCAAATCTAAATCTGCTTTCCAAGGGTGTTATCCTAATGAAGAACTTTCTGATGGAGAAAGTTATAAATAAAATACTTGTCTGTTATTTCAAGGGAAATTATAAAATCCTCTTCTCTGGGGAAAAAAAGAGGTGGGAAAGTATTTGGTTGGAATGATTTGTTTGGCTGATTAGAAGCAAAACACTGGCTGAGATGACCATTCTTGGTTTATTCCAAGTCATATAGTTGGAATCATTCTAGACTCTTGCCACATCCATGACTGGACCTTTTACTTTCTTTAAAGGTAGGAGGATAACCAAAAAGGGAGAAAGTGGAGCATTTGATATTAAGAAGATATTCTCATATGAGGAAATCTGGGGAACAGAAGAGGAAACATTTGGGTTAAGGTCAATGGAAAGAAAAATTAAAAGAATTTTGTCCTTGGCATAGACTGTAGACCACATGTGGGTCTAGCAATACTGAGAAAGATGAAATAGATGAGTTTGGAAAACAGCAAAAACCTGTCTCGGAGGCATGATAAAATAGTGATGGGAGACTTCAGTTATCCAGAAGGTAGTTGGAGCTGTGTGTGTGTGTGTGTGTGTGTGTGTGTGTGCTCTTTCCTTCTGTCTCTCTGTCTCTGTCTTTGATTCCTTCTGTCTCTCTCTCCTCTTCTCTTTATCCTCTTCTACTCTTTTTCTTTCTGTCTCTTCTCTCTGTGTGTCTCCTCTGTCTCTGTCTCTATCCTTCTCTCTTCTCATATCTTCTTTTCTCCTCTTTTTCTTTCTGTCTCCTCTTTTCTCTCTGTCTGCCTCTCTTTCTTTCTCTCTCTCCCTTTTCTTTCTGTCAAAAACAGAGCAACTAATAACTTCTTGATTTGCGTTAATTTTTCCATCACGAAGTGGGGAAAGCAACAAGAGGAAATTTCATTTTCAATTTGATACTAACAGGGAGGAACTGATTGCTGTAATGGAAAGGAAGGGAACCTGGATGGAAGAGAAAGGGCAGGAAGGAGTATGCATTTATTAGGATGTGATTATTGTCCTCCTCATTTATGCCTTGTTCAATTTTTGAGATTGGGTTATTTAAATCTTCCATTTTATTAACCTGAGCATATGTGTGTATATGTATGTGCACATATATGCATACTCATATATATATGTTTCATTTAATTTAGACCTTTTATTGTCATATAATTGGGCAAAACAATTTCTAACAATTTCCTTCTTTTTCTTTATATATTATAGATTATTTTTCATTTTTTATAATTATAATTTGGTTTCCTCTTTTTGAAAAATTAAATCAACTAATTCTTTATCTTAGGTTTTAAAATAGCTCACTCATTTAATTATTTAATGATTTTTCTTTCAATTTTGTTAATATCTTCTTTGATTTTTAAGATTTCTATTTTTGTGTTGAATTGGATTTTAAATGTTTTTATCTTTTTAGTTATATATCCACTACATTGAGCTATTCATTCTTTCTTTTGTTGATGAAGGTATATAAACATGCAAATTTTCCCCTAAGTACTGCTTTGAGTGTGTTTTTAAAATGTTGGTATGTTTTCATTATTGTCATTATCATAAATAAAAGCATCTCCAACCCCCACCATGATTTGTTCTTTGACCTACCTATACTTTAGAATTTCTATTTAAATTCCAGTTTATTTTTGATCTTTGCTTCAAAGGTCCTTTATTAAATATACTTTTTGTTGCATGGTGGTCTATAAAATGTGTCTAATATTTCTGCTTTTTTTGTATTTGGTTGTGAGGGGCTCATACGCTAAGACAATGTCAGTTTTTGTAAAAATGAAAAGCAAAGCTAAGAAAAATATATACTCCTTTTTATTCTCACTCACCAAATACCAGAATCTCTCATACACATTTTTCAAAAAATTTATTCAGTTTCAACTTCTTTCTTATTTAGTTGTTGGTTAGATTTATTTAGCCTGAAAAGGGGTACATTGGAGGCTCCTCCCCAATATTTATACTTTTACTTCATATTTCTTCCTGCAACTCATTTAACTTTACTATAGGTATTCAAATACTATGATATTTGGTGCATATCTATTTTGTGTTGATTATTTTGTATTGATTATTATTTGTATTAAATTCATTGATTATGGTACTTTCTATCAAAATGTATTTTTCATATTTAATCTCTTTTAAATAAGTCCATTTTTGCTATTCCCTTGTCTGAGATCATGATGGCTACCCCTGCCTTTTTTCATTTCAGCTGAAGAATAATAGCTCAACCTTAGCCCTTTATTTTAATTCTGTATATATCTTTGTGTTCCAAGGACACTTCTTATAAATAACACATTGTTGGATTCTGCTTTCTAATCCATTCTGCTATCCTCTTCTGTTTTAGGAGTGAGTACATTCTATTCATGCTCAGAGTTATAGTAATTAATCATGTATTTCTCTTTGTCCTATTCTCCTATTCTTTTCCTTTTTGTTTCTCTGCTCTCTTAATAAAGAAGATAGTAGTGAGCAAGTTATGTGCTCAGAACCTGTGCTCTAGGTTTTATAATATCTACTTCTACTGTTGCTTATTGGCACCTTGTTTCTTGAAACTAATTACAGGTTCTTATCTTTTTTTTAAGACACTTTTTTTTTTTTTTTTTTTTTTTTTGCTGAGGCAATTGGGGTTAAGTGACTTGCTCAGGGTCACACAGCTAGGAAGTGTTAAGTGTCTGAGATCACATTTGAATTCAGGTCCTCCTGACTTTAGGGCTGGTACTCAATCCACTGCGCCACATAGCTGCCCCAAGACTTTCTTCTTGATCCTCCACCAGTAATTTCTTAATTGTCCTAATTGAATGATCTTTTCTCAATTGATATCTTTCTTGAACTCTTTGCAACATTTGACACAACCCTCTTCTTCTCCTAGATAATCTCTTCTCTATAGATTTCTGTGATCCTGCTATGTCCTATTTATCCTTCTACCTAATTGATCACTTCTTCCAATCTCTTTTGCTGGATCTTTTACAGGTCATGTCTGTTAATCAGGAGGGTCCTCTGAGGCACTTCTCTTCTTCATACTATTATACTTGCTGATTTCATCTCCCATGGTTTCAACTATTATTTCTATGCCAACAATTTCCTTATTTATTTATCTAGCCCTAACCTCTCTCTTGATTTTTTAGTCTTACATCTCCAAATGTCCATCAAATCTCTCAAATTGGATGATGTATAGCATTGTTGAGGTTGGAAAGGAAACCCCAAAAGATCAGGGTCACAGACCAGTGTCATGAGGTGTCTCAAAAGAATTTGTAAGCTTGAACCCATTTCCTAGTCAAGAGGCAAAGTTTATTGTAATTGTAACACCATCACAAGTGGTCTAAATTCCAAGAAAATTTAGCAAAGAAACAGAAGCAAGGAGACACATTTATCTGACTTCATGTTATAGATATGCCATATAGATATAGACATAGACCCATGTTTCATAGATATAGACGCAGAGGTAGGACCAAGGAGTAGTCTCTGGAATTTGGTTCTCACTGACCAATAGACTATCTATCTGTTGGTCAGCAATGAACTGAGGAGTGGTCTATTCACTGTTGTCTCAGCAATTTGATCTGTGGGACTATCCTGAGACCAGAAGATTGTAGAATAAATATGGGAGTTCCCAGGGCCAAACTCCAAAGCCAGAGGACCTAAAATCACTGACTTATGTAATGTCCGGCTAGCTTTCTGGAGGTCCTTGGGATCAGCCCAAGTCCTTGGTCTTAGTGGAGGAGAGAAAGAGGCAGGGGGCCACCATGAGGATGGTTAAAAATGGAATGAATGTCTCATTTCCAGTCTTTCTCAGCTCTTAACTACCTTGGTATGATTACATCATTACAACACACTATGTATGTGTGAACTAGAGAACCATTATATCACCATGCTAAGTACTAAGTATATGTATACTAAAGAACCATCATCTCATCAATTGCACTGAGTTAACACCTTATTGTAAGTATCCTTGTTTCAAGTATACTTCTCCAGAGTTCCGGTCTACAGACTTATTGTTAGAACAGAAGCCTTGTAAGGTCAGGAGACCTCAAAATCATTGCAGTCTCCCCTAGAAGCTACCTTACATCAGCATCTCAAGCTACCTTACATCAGCATCTCAAATTTGACACTTCCAAAATCAAACTTAAAATCTTTTCCCTCAAACCTGCTCTTTGCAACTTTCCTATTACTGTTTAGGGTATCACTATCCTTCCAGTAATACAGTATCTCATTTTACCTACTTATTAACAAAGAGGTGATAAATACAAAGTGTATAAGTAAAGGTATGTTTTTGGTCATGGTATGGTCAAAACAGAGATTTATTTTGCTTGGTTCTCTCTCTCTGTGTATATGTGTCAGGGTGGGGCTAGAGTGGAGAGAAGTGTGGTAATAATGGTGGTGACAAAAGAAAAGAAAGAGGAAGGTCACCGAAGTATTTTTTAAAGTACATAGGGAAGTTCAGAAGGAGTTCATAAGGAAACACAGAAAAGCAGTATATTTTTGAAAGTAAAAGGTTGAATTTATTATATACTATAAAGAAGGTGGTAGAGAAAGTCACAGTTTTATATACAATTCTCTTTTAGTACTATGTTTTGTATCCAGGAAACTAAATTGCCTGCATTTGAATTGTCTTAGGAAGATTCTGAAGATCACCTGGCTGGAGAAGGTACCAGACACTGAAGTCCTTTCTCAGACTAAACTGCCAAGCATTCCGACTCTACTGCAGAGAGCACAACTCCATTGTGCCACATTGTTCAAATGCCAAATGTACACTTGCCAAAAAAATTATTCTATGGAGAACTCACAAAAGGCAAGTGCTCACAAGGTGGTCAGAAAAAGTGATACAAGGACTTGAGAATTGATTGTATGACATGGGAGACACTGGCACAGGACTACTCAGCATGATGTGCCCTAATTCGAGAAGGTGCTATGCTCTTTGAACAAAACAAAATTAGAGAAGCTACCCCAAATATTAATATGGATAATTTGTGTCCGACTCTTTGTGGTAGAGCATTCTGAGCTCATGTTGTTGAGGTGTGAGAAATGAGGGTTGAGAGGTCCCCTAACAGCAATGGGATCCCCTGGCCAGTTCACACACAGGCTTTGTGAAAGAATTTGCAAACCCCAATGAATACAGACTTGAGGTTTGTGGCAAGAATGCTGAGAAGAGAAATATCTTCATCAGTTGGCTTGGTTTTATTTATTCAATAGTTTTCTTACTTTCAATCTTATTATATCTCTTCTTTGATTTTCAAAATTTCTAAATTGGTATTTAATTGGTTTTTTTTTATTTATTTTTTCTAGCTGTATTCTTTTCTTGAAGAGCATATTCATAACATAAAGATAGGAGGCCTCTGTGCAATCTATGAACCACTGGACTTTCTCATTCTTTGTTCCAGAATGTTATTCTCTAATACATTTTTCCATCCTTCCAAATGCCAACATTTCTATTCAAATAATATTGAATATTAAAGTCTATCTTCATTTAACTTGGAAGATCTTAATGAGTTCTGCATAATGTTTCTCTACTTCCTCATCCTATACAGTCAATGCCATTACATACACTGTAATTATTTTCCTATTGACTTCTCACAAATACTTTCTATAAGTATATGAGATGAACAAATATCTTTTGAAGTGACATTTCTTGTTGTCATCAGCTGCATGATAAAGCTAATTGAGATTTCTCCTTCACCTGCCTCTCCAAGGAGAATTTATAAGCCATCCTTCCTTTTAGCTATAAAATATCATTTTCAGATCATGATGCAATAAAAATGACATGTAATAAAGAGCCATGGAAAAATACACCAAAGATTGATTAGAAATTAAATAGTTTAATCTTAAAGAATAAGTGAGTCAAACAAACAAATCATAGAAACAATAATTTCATCCTAGAGTATAACAATAATAAGACAACATGCCAAAACTTTTGAGATGTAGCCAAAGCAGTACTTAGGGGGAAATGTTATATCTCTAAATGCTTATATGAATAAAATAGAGAAAGAGCATATCAATGCTCAATTAATTAATCAATTAAACATACAACTAAAAAAGCTAGAAAAAATAAATAAAAAAAAAACCAATTAAATACCAATTTAGAAATTTTGAAAATCAAAGAAGAGATATAATAAAACTGAAAGTAAGAAAACTATTGAATAAATAAAACCAAGATGTGATTTTATGAAAAAGAAAACAATAAAACAGATAAACCTTTGTTTAGTTTAAGTAGAAAAAGGAAAAAAGAAAACCAAATTATCAGTATCAAAGATGAAAAGGATAAACTCACCACCAATGAAGATGAAATTAAAGCAATAATCAGGAGCAATTTAGCCCCACTGTATGCCAATAAATCTGACAATCTAATTGAAATATTTATGAATATGAATGGTGAATATTTACAAAAGTATTAATTATCCAGATTAACAGAAGATGAAATGAAATATTCAAATAACCCCATTTTAGAAAAAAGAAATTGAATAAGCCATCAATGAACTCCCTAAGAAAAAATCTCCAGGGCCATATAGATTTACAAGTGAATTCTACTAAATATTTAAAGAACAATTAATTCCAGTATTATATAAACTGTTTGGAAAAATAGGTGAAGTTCTGCCAAATTTCTTTTATGACACAAATATGATGCTGACCTATTTCCCTAATGAATATTGATGTAAAAATTTTAAATAGAATGTTAGCAGAGACATTACAGAAATTTATCACCAGGATAATATACTATGACCAAGTGGGATTTATACCAGAAATCCAGGCCTCATTCAATATTAGGAAAACTATCAGCATAATTGAACATGTCAATAACAAAACTAAAAGAAATCATATAATTATCTCAAAAGATGTAGAAAAAACTTTTGACAAAATACATCCTTCCTATTAAAAACACTAGAGAATATAGGAATAAATGGAGTTTTCTTTAAAATGATGAGCAGTATCTATCTAAAGCTACCAGTAAGCATCATATATAATGGAGATAACCTAGAAGCATTCCCAGTAAGATAGGCATGAAACAAGGATTCCTATTATCACCATTATTATTCAATAGTCCATAGAAGTGTTAGCTCTAGCAATAGAACAAAAATAAATGGAAAGAATTAGATTAGTACAAAGCTATCACTCTTTGCAGATAATATGATGAGAGTCCCAGAGAATCAACTAAAAACAATTAACAACTTTAGCAAAATTGCAGGACTTAAAATAAACCCACATGAATCATCAGCTTTTCTATTTATAACCAACAAAGCTCAACAGCAAGAGACAGAAACATAAATTTCTTTTAAAATAATTGTAGACAATAGAAAATATTTAGGTTCTTACCTGCCAAGATGAATCCAGGAACTATATGAACACAATTACAAAAAACTTTTCATATAAATAAAATCAGATCTAAACAATTGGAAAAAAATATCAATTGCTTGGGTAAGCCAAGCTAATATAATAAAAATAACAACTCTACTTAAATTAATCTATTTATACAGCACCACACCAATTAAACTGCCAATAATTTATTTTGTAGAGATAGAAAAAAATAACAAAATTCATCAGAAAAGATAAAAAGTCAACAATATCAAAAAAATTTAATTTTTAAAAATACAAAGTATGTTGGCCTAGCTGTACTAGGCCTAAAACTGTATTACAAAGTGGCAGTTATCAAAACCATTTGGTACTGGCTTAGAAACAGAGCAATGGATCAGTGAAGTAGATTAGGTACACAAGATACAGTGTTTGATAAACTCAAAGACTTTAGCTTCTGGGATAAGAATTCCCTATCTGACAAAGATTGCTGGGAAAACTAGAAAATAAAATGGCAGACACTAGGTATAGACCAACATCTTACACCCCATATCAGGATAAGGTCAAAATGAGTTCATAATTTAGACATAAAGGATGATTCTATAAGCAAATCAGGAGAGCAAGGGATAATTTATCTGTCAGATCTTTGGAGAAGGGAGGAATTTATGACCAAACCAGAAATGGAGAACATTATGAAATGTGAAATGGATAATTTTGATTATATTAAATTAAATTAAAAAAATTTTGAACAAACAAAACCAATGCTGCCAAGATTAAAAGGGAAGCAAAAAAGGTGAGAAAAAATTTTTATAGCCAATGTTTTTTATAAAGGCCTCATTTTAAAAATATAGAGAGAACTGAGTCAAATTTTTAAGAATACAAGTCATTCTCCAATTGATAATGGAGCATAAACCATATATGATAAAGGGCATGAACAGACAATTTTCAGATGAAGAAATTAAAGCCATTTATAGTCACATGAATAAATGCTCTAAATCACTATTGATTAGAGAAAATCAACTCTGAGGTACTTACTTTATACTTCTCACATTGCCAGGAAAAGATAATGATAAATATTGGAGGGGATGTAGGAAAACTGGGACACTAATCCATTGTTGGTGAAGTTGTGAACTGATCCAACCATGTTAGAGAGTAATTTGGAAATTTGCCCAAAGAGTTGTAAAATTATGCATACCCTTTGATCTAGCAATATCACTACTAAATATGTATCCCAAAGAAATCATAAAAAGGGAAAAAAATTCACAGGTCCAAAATGTTTGAAGAAGTTCTTTTTTTGTGGTGTCAAGGAACTGGAAAAAGAAGGAATACCATCAAGTGGGGAATGGCCGAATAATTTTTGTTATATGAATATAATGGCATACTATTATCCTACAAAAATGATAAGCAGGCACATTTCAGAAAAACCTGAAAAGGTTTCAAATTGTATGCTTGTGTAAAGGATGGGGAGGAACACAAGTACCTCTGAGTTCCCCTGTTTTTAGAAACTGAATTTCAGTTCCAGAAAAGAATGTCAAAGTGTTCCATGGAGACCAGAATCAAAAACAATTTTCTGACCTTGGCCCTATCCCAGGAAAACCAATATGGTTTGCCTTGGGAAACAATAGTTCTTACAAGTGAAATACCTGTAGGAGACCTGGAAAGAGAGGAAGGAGATTTCTTCCATGGAAGGAGCATAGCCAAAGCAATATTTAGCACTGCAATGCTATGGGAAGAAGATTAGTGGTCAACATAACAGATAATCAGCACCAAGAGGAAGAATCTCAAGACCTGCTGCCACTTGGTCTTCTCATCCCCAGTAAGAAGGACTTCAGGTAAATGGAATTTCTTGTGTAGTCTACCCCTACTGTGAAAGCAAAACGTGAATGGGGTAGGATGAGCATTGAGGGACAGAGTGAAGGATGAGACACTATAAGAACCTAGGATTTGGAGTTGAAAGGACCTTGAAGAGTCATCTAGTTTAACCCTTTACTTTGCAGATGTGAAAACTGAGGCTCAGAGGGTCTATGGGACTTGATCAGGATCACATAGCTGGTTATTAATAGAACAGGGACTCAAATTCAAGTCTTTCCATAAAACCAAGTGCTTTTTTCTTGATGCCATTGCTAGTTCTTTCTTTACAGACTCGAGGGAAATCAGTGCTTCTGGTTGGATCCCAAACAGTGGAGTCCATTTATCCCAGCTGTTCCTAATGTGTTTCCCGACTTTCTAACAGGGATTGGGGGGATGAATTTCAGGCTGTGGTCAGAAGAATTCTGGAGGTTTTCTGGGAGACCAGCTCGACCCAGGTTATTAGTTCATTGATCCTCCAACCCTATAGGCTACAATCTCCTTCTTAGTCTCTGTCTCTGCTGATCTTGAAAGGTGTTATTACTGTAATCACCATCTGTAGCCCTCAGGAACCAGTTTCATATTTTCTTCCTTGATGGATATAGCTTTCCTTTCTGTGAAAAGTCAAATAAAATACCTGGTATCTCATTATTGCTTTCTGTCTATTTCTTTCCTCCCAATTCCTTCTGTCAAAGTATTTCCAGGTGAGCACCATCATTCTAATGAGGGATACTCTGGTTGGAGTGGGCCAGGTGATTAGGTAAGAAGGAAATGAAAAGAAAGAAAGTGTGGGAGAAGATAGGACCTCCTAAAGAAGCCTATATCCATAAGTAGAGAAATCAGCTTTCTTTGACCATTGAAGGTCAGGCTCTTGGCACTTTGGGAACATCTTTGGAATCCAGAGGAGTTTCTGTTAGATGGGAATCAGGGCATCTGTAGATGAGTTGACTTAGTAGGAGGGGAGAAAAGATTTTCCTAGCTTCTTTATGTGTACCAGGGCCTCAGGAATCTCTGCCAAATTTAGAACTCAGTTTCCTTGTCTAAAATAAGAGAATCTGATTAATTTGTATCCAAGCTCTATTTTATAATTTTTATTAGAGATTAATATTATATTAGAATAAATAAAAGTATTAATTATCATATATAATAAACGAATTAATTTTATTTAATTTGTATCTTTTCAGCTCTAAATCACAAATCTAAATCATAGGATCTTTCTTAGTATACCACTGGGTGACTATGAGTACAATGCTGACTTAGAATTAAGAACTCCCATAAAAGAAAGAGATGAAATAAAATGAGGAAGTTAGCCTTACTCAGCTATGAAATAAAGATGTGTACCAGGCTCTGAAGGGAACAGGTAGGAGACCTTAACTTTTTGTTGATCTTGATATACTCTTTTATTTCCATTCTGTGACAAGCAGGATTTTCTTTGCCTTCAGTGCTGTTTGGGTCATACTCTTGCTTTATTTTGAGGTAGTGAAAATAATGCACTGGGAGAGAGGGATGATGGGGGAAGGATGACACTCTTAGAAGATAGGAAGTCCATAATGGGACTGAGTTTGAGAAAGATCCTGGGGAGGGCTGAACCTGAAGAAGAAAGGAGCAGGAAATGCAGGGTCCCTCTTGGGCATGGGTGGGGTAGAGTCAGTAGGAGGTGACTAGCATAATAGGGTCTGGTCTGAAGGGATGATGAAAGAATAATGATATTTTTCTACTCTATCTTTCCTCCCTGTTCCCACCTCCCTACTTCTCCCTTGCTTACTTCTCTTTTTGCCACACTCAACAAGATGAAGATATTACTTGTGCTGTGCTGGTTTCTGGTACTTGGTAAGTGCCATCCTCATCATTTTTGAACTATGACCTCTTACTATGGCTTCATAACCCATAGACCTTAGAATTGGGAGTGGGGAGGAGGGAAGAAGAATATATAAGGAAAATTACAGGGGCATTGAAAGGATTTTTTCCCCCCAAAGCATCCCCCAATAAACCTGCCATAGTGGTTGAAATTCTGCTCACCTTAAGTAACTAACATTTTAGCAAAATGATATTTATGATAGGAACAGAGGGAATGGGTTTCAGGAAAGCAGCGGCAGACTAGTAAAAAGAGTAGATCCCTGCATATGGAGTCAGCAGACCTTAGTCAAATCCTATGCTTCTCATAGCCTATGTAATGTCCAGCGGGGAATTTAGAATCACAAAGTCATAGCCCATTTTAGCTGAAAGACACTAAATAATCAAGGATTTTAGGTATAAGAGATGTCAGATACTACTTGATCCAACCCATACCTGAAAAACAAATGGTTAGTTAGCCTTTATTGAAAGATCTCTAATGAAGGGCAGCTCTCTGCCTCTTGAGAAGGACCATTTAATTTTCAGACAGCTCTAATTATTACGAAGTTTCCCCAAATACTGAGCCTTAATCTGCCTCTGTAAATTTATTACTTTCTCCATTCTGGAACTAAGGAGATCAGTACTTCTTCATGAATAGTATTTGAAAGCAGGTGCCATGGTAGCTTTAAATCTGCTTCAGATTAAATACTTCCAGTTTCTTCAGCTGATGTTGAAATCCATGGCATAATCTTGAGGTCTTTCAATTATCTGCTCCTTTCTATTTGCTTTTTAGTTTACCAATCAATGCCTTTCCTAAATTGCAACACTCAAAACGTCATATTTCACACGTAGTCTGACCAGGCCAGAAAATAGTGGATTTATCAATATCATGTTCCTGGAAGCTATACCTTTACTAAGGGGCTTTGGGACTGCCATGTGACACTGTTGGCTTCTAACTGAGCCCATCCACTATCACCCATGGACTTTTTTTGGTCTGAACTGCTGTCTAGTAATTTCTTTTGTATCTTAAAGTTGATTTTCAAAAATGCTCTTCCAGACTCTTCTTCTCACAGATCTATTCTCTTTTTGCTGTAACTAAAGGGGAAGAAATGCACTTGGAGTTGGTAAGCAGAAGTAGAAAGAAGGAGACAGGAGGGAATAATTCTATCCATCAGAGCCAAGGAGAGGAGGAGCTTTTGGGATATGCCAGAGGATATGAGACACTGTCACATTTCAGGAAGAGGGTATAGGAGGCAAAATGGCCCTAAGAGTGGATCCAGCCTGGGATAAGGCTGATGGTGAGTTGAGAGCAGAGAAGTGGATGTGCAGGCAGGAAGAGATCTGAGGGGTGGATAGAGAAGAATAGTTGGCAGCAGGAGGGAAATGAGATTTCCCAAGGAAGAATCGGTATCTAACCAAGATCTAAAAGTAGGGAGGGGTAGGAAGAAGGGGTGGTAGCTACCCCATGAAGGGATTTAAACCTGAGGATATAAACTTTGTCTTTTTTTTGAACTCTCGGAGTTTGAGTCTGCTTGCAAACAAGATACAATTTACATTGGAACACCAGAACTGTGTTCTTTAAATGCCTGGATTTTGGATCATCTACAGACCCTAGTGTGAAAAGAAGTTATGGGTTCAGACTATTTTATATATCTAGGTTTATTCCTTTTTATTTTATGCTTGTGAACATATAACTATGCATTATGCCGTGCTTATGTGATGCAATTCATCACTAAGGGAAGGGAACTGAGCAGAGTGAGTGAAGGGCTGAGCTGAATGTCTTAACTGGACAAATCTGCACAGGGCAACCCTTCTAAGAGTTCTGTAAACATGATGGGCACTGCCACCCACTAAAGGTATAGAACAAAGGGTATAAGGTAGTCAGGTCTCAGAGCCATTGGCCAAGATTGCCCCCTGGTGTTTTTGGGAGCAGATTACTTCTGAGGAGAATGGATGACAATTTGACTTTTATTAGTGAAAAGAATCAGGGCAACCCCTGAAGGTTACTTAAAAAAAAAAAAGTCTACTTAAGAGAATAATATGAATTTCCCTGGAGTTTTGATATTTGAAGACATCTGGTCCAGTTCTAAACCTTGGTACCTGCACTCTGGTTCACTTTCTCCTCCCACTGGAACTTGGGCTCCTGAACCTAGAACCCTGGGATTCTAGGTGAGCCTTCATCCTATGCTGCCCAGAGCCAGGTCACCACAGCACATTCCATCCAGAAACCATCTCCCATGTGGCTCCCTGCGACTTGGACTTCTGTCCTCTGACAGGTAAGTCTATTTTGTTCAATGCTAGGCCACCATTCACTTTCTAGAGAGTGCCAAATGTTTCTGCTATGCTCACACCTCTGTCTCCTTCCCAAGCCCTGCTGTATCCGGATTTCCAAAGCTAGCCTTTGTATTATCTTGCCCTATGTGAATGTGAATTCTTCAAGGGCAGGGGTTGTTTTGCTTGCTTTATCCCTGGGCTTGGGACAATTTCTAATGCCTAATAAGAGCATAATAAATTGCTTTTCCATTGATTTTTCCTTTCTTCATATTTTTGCAATTTATTGAGAATTTTCTCCCTGCCTTTGGATTTTGTTTTCCTACTGGAAGGGGATTTTCAGTCCCCTTCCTAAGAGAATTACTGTTTTTTTTTTTGCACCTTCAATTTTAAGATAATGCTCTAATCTAAACAATGCTAAAGCTTGACTTTATTTTGCTCATTAATTTGCATGATTGCAATTCTTCAGCATTAATCTCTATCACTGTGTAATTGTGAACATGATCTACACTAAGATATGTTTTAGCAGTTGGATGGAATCTCCAGAAACAACTTTAGACACTGGGAGTCTACTGGATTTTGTTGTTCAGTTACTTCAGGGTTGTCTGACACTTCATGATCAAATTTGGGATTATTTTGGTAAAGATATTGGAGGGTTTTGCCATTTCCTTCTTCTGCTGATTTGACAGATGAGAACACTGAGGCAAAGAGAATTGACTGATTTGCCCAGAGTCACACTGTTAGTAAATGTCTGAGGTGAGATTTGAACTCATGATAATGAGTCTTCTCAACTCCAGACCCAAGTGTTCTTTGCACTGCAGCGCTCCCTAGCAGCCCTATAGTATTTGTAAATACTAGGTATTCTGCAATTTAAGAAAACAAGCATATGCTGAAGTGGAGGAGGAGCCAATTTAGAAATGGTAGGATGCACTAGAGAGATAGGAGGACAGGGGCAGCTAGATGGCACAGTGGATAGAACACCAGCCCTGAAGTTAGGAGGATCTGACTCAGACACTTAACACTTCCTAGCTGTATGACCTTGGGAAATTGCCTCAGGGGAAAAAAAAAGATATAGGAGCACAGTGCCTAAAGGGGGATAATGGAGACTTCAAAGTACCTTCTCAACCACTCAGCCTGGTTAGCCAAGAGCTTCTCCCATCTATTTCTGATGTCACTGAGCACCTGCCAAACTATCTCAAAGGCGTTTGTTCACATGCAGCACGAACTCGGGGCTTCTCAGAACTGAATACAAGGTGAGAATTCTTCTGCTCTGACAAACAGTACAGAGAAATTCTCTCAATTTTGCTTGCGTTCCTAGCTTGGTCAAATGGTCCTCGCCATTAAATCAAAACAAGTAGATACTGTTAGATTATCCCAATTAACTGTAGCTAGATGATAATAATAATACAATAATAACAAAAACAACAAGGATAAGTGGCATAGTAGATAGAGTCAGGACCTGACTCTGTCAGGAGGACCTGACTTCAAATCTAGCCTCAGACACTTAATATCTGTATGATCCTGGATTAGTCACTTTACCTCAGCTATAAAATGAGGATAATAATAACCCCTACCTCCAAAGATTGTTGTATAGATCAAATGAGATGATTGTAAAATATTTAACATAGTGCTTGGTGCATAATAAGCACTACAGAAATATTAGCTATTTTTATTATCTGTAAAATAGTGTATAAAAAACAGCAATAGCAGTACTAGCTATTACTAATATCACTAAATTATTTAGTATTATTGATAATCATTAACATTTTATTAATGATAATAACTAATGTTTTATTAATTAATCACAACCCTCAGCCATTCAGTCCACAAATTCCTATCTTCTTCAGGATCAAATATAAATGTTCTCTTTGGCCTTTAAAGCCCTATTATCTGGCCTCTTCTTGACTTCCCCATCTTTTAACACATTTCTCCTCTCCTCTCCTGATACTGGCCCATTTGTACTCCCTTACAAACAACAGTTCATTTCCCTTTTTTTCTTTTTTCTTTCCTTTTTTTTTTTTTCGCCTATGTCCTGGCTTTCTCCACTCTCTGGAATATTCTCTTTCCTTATCCTTTGGCTCTTAGAATATTTGTCTTCTTTTAATATGGATCCCCAAGCACCACCTTCTACAGCAGTCTCTGCTGTTCTCTCCAACTACCTCTAAAGTTCCATTTTTCCATGCTATATACTGATTTATAGGTGGTGTTCCTTATTACAATGCAAGACCTATTTTTGCTTGGTCTTTATATCCAAACTTCTCCAAACTTTTTGAAATCTACTTAAAATCTAGGTTGCTTGTGAGACTATGTTTGGCTTTTTTGTCTTTTCAATGTCCTAATGGCTGTAAGTGATTAATGAATGCTTATTAAGTGATTTGAGCATTAGTTTTCCTGATACTAAGTATATAGGACTGTGACTCTCTTTTGTATTTATCATACATCTTTAGTATGTCTTCTCAGTATCTAAATTGTGTAATCAGACCCCTATGTATTCACATCAGTCTCTTTAGAGAATGCTCCCCTTTACTTAACATCAGAATGGTTTCTTTTTTTTGCCTTCAGAATTTCATTCTTGAGAATTGCCTATATCTCCTGGGCTGACCTTCCCTATGGATCTGCTCTCTAAACTTTTTCAAATCTGCTTAAAATCTAGGTTGCACGTGAGACTATGTTTGGCTTTCTTGCCCTTTCAGTGTCCTAGGCAATGTCTAGTACATAGTAAGTGCTTAATAAATATTTATTGACTTTCTGACTCCTCAAAAATGGAGTGCTAACTTCCCTCCAAGGTTCCAATCATTTCTGCTCCAGCTCCTAGTTACTCCTTGAAGAAAAAGCAGACTTCTCCTTCACGTTGGAGACTGAAATAATTATTCAGGCAAGCAAAGAAATGATTAGTTGCTTAGGTTTGAGCAAGAGAGTTACAGATGTCTGTATGACTGAAGTCCCCCCCCCCCCACTATAATATACCCTCAGGCCAGGTTTATAATCTTTCTTTTATATCTTCATCATCTATTTCTTCTTTCTGTTTAGGTAGACTGTAGCAAATTGCAATGGCAATATTCTGGTCTTGCCTCCATTGATATTTATCAAAATGTTCTCCATCCTTTTTCCTAGGTTTTCTCACCTAAGAATATATTCTTAACATATTATCAGAAGGAAAAAAAGGAAGAAGGAAGAAGGAGGAAGAAGATAAAAGAAGGCGGCAGAAGGAAGAAGAATGCTAGTGTTTTTATTTAGTTTCTTTTGAAAAAGAATCTTGCTCAGAACGATGTTCCAGGCATGGGTCCCACCTCACTTAGTGTGCCTCTTTGTACAAGACTTTCCAGTTCTTTTTGCTTCTTTCTCTCTCTCCTTCTTCATACATAGGGACTTAGAATGAAGAATGTTAGATTATGTAAGGGGTTTAAAAGCAGAGTATCGGAGAGTTCAAGCTCTAAGGGACAAAGGATTGAAGAAAGTGAATAGTAACCCAAGTTCATTTTGGGAATAAATAGCAAAGCTACAACAGGAATGCTAGTTTTTGACTCAACCTGGGGCAGTTCTCACATTTCCTAGCATTGCTCAGTACAACTATCATAGACAAAGCTGTGGGCAGGATCAGGTGCAGTCACTTTAGTGTTTAGTGAAACTGGCATGAAATTTAAATTCATGAAGGCTGTACTTCAGCATGGGAACCTTAATCTATGATCCTACTGGGTGTGTTCGTTCTCTCTCTCTGTGTCTGTCTGTCTTTCTCTTCCTCTCTTCTCATCAGGCCCAAGATCTTCGACCTAAAATTCTGGGAGGGTGAGGGAAAAGACCAACTATGCTCTTGCCAATCTTTATGTCAGGGAAAGCTCAGGGCAGCTTGAGGCAGTGTTTCTGGCTGCCCATGTCCCACCACATACCACTGGATGGTCTTGCAGGAGCACCCACTGTGCAGGGGAGTTTGTGGCAATTGAGATCGATGCTCAACAAGGCAACAGGAAGGAGCGCCTTCTTGAATTATGCTTTCTATGGCTGCTTCTGTGGTTATGATGGCAAAGGGCAGCCGTTGGACGACACTGACCGGTGAGCTGCCCTTCCTTTTCCTACCAGGGCGGGTTTGATTGTAAGCAGGGGAAGTCACTGAAACCTTTTCTGGGCCTTAGTTTCCTTAGCTATAAAGCCAGAGGTTTGGGCTTGATCCCTTGGGTGACTTTTAGCTCTAAATCTGTGATCCCAGGATCCTTCCCTGCTGGAAAAGTTTAGAGTCTTTTGTTGTTCAGTTGTTTTCAGTCTTGTCTGACTCTTCAGGACTCCATGTAAGGTTTTCTTGGCAAAGATACTGGAGCGTTTTGCCATTTCCTTCTCCTGCTCATGTTATAGATGAGGAAACTGAGGGAAACAAGGTAAAGTGACTTGCCCAGAATCACTCAGCTAATCAGTGTCTGAGGCCACATTTGAACTCAGGTTTCCCTAACTCCAGGCCAGGTATTACATACACTATGGTGCTCCCTTTCTGAGCAGTTAGATTGGTCCTCAAATAATAGGCATACTGACATCTGCAAAATCCATACTATAAAGCTTTCCAGCTTTGTGTAGGATTTGGCCATAATTTGTTGTTTTGACAAAGCTTTCAAGAACCCAAGATCATTTCTGTACACAAAACACTGGGAGTAGGACTTTAGTGTCTTTCATATATTACCTGAATAATCTTCTAGAGCATCTCTGATCACATTGCTCCAGTTTCAAAGCTTTCAATAACCAGTTCACTGTCACTCAATAAATGAATGAGGCCTAAGTGTTCTCCTCAAACTGGTATTCAAGGCTAACCATGATCTATTCTTCTTCTTTATCTTCTCCACTGTCTCCTTCCTTGAATTCATCCCACCTCCTCATGAGTCTATAATCTTACTCAAATTATCATCACTCTAGTAGAAAGAATCCTTCCTTGCTGGTGGACTTTGTGGAAATGATTTTACCTCTCTAGGTTTCTAGATGGATTTTCTCATCTATAAGTAAGGGAATTGAATGATGATCTCTAAGTTTTCTTCCAACTCTAAAGTTGTGATTTTTTTTTTTTGATCCTTCCTCCCACTCTGCCTATTGAAATCCTTTTAAAATGGATCAATGATTTATCTGTATCCTAGTTCAAGATTAATTTTTGTAATGTTTCTCTGAAATTTTGAGAAATATGTATATACTATAGTAATCTTAATACTTCCATTCAAAAATCATCATAAGTCATTCAAATCTAATTTTTCTAGCAGTCTGTTCAGCTTTCTATTTGTTTTCCTTTCTGATTGTCTTTCTGTTATAGTTATCCAGTTATTAAAGGGAAACATTAAAGTTTCCTGTAATTATTATTTTTATGTCTTTTTACAGTTTGATTATTTTTTTCCTTTAGGATCCTAGACATAATGCTATTTTCTATATAATCATTTAATAATATTTTTCACTATATTTCCACCCACACGAAGAATCATTGGTGTGGTAATTATGTAGTACAAACCCGAGAGTTGTCTCTAACTCATAATTTTAGAGAGTTTACCTAGTAAAACTGAGAGGTTAAGTAACTTACTCACAGATACACAGCTAGTAATCACCAGTCAGGATTTGAGCATAAATCTTTCTTGCTCCAAGGCTAGTCCCTTATTTACTATATTATTAATAATATTTTATGGAAATTTTTTTTATATAACTTCCCATGTGCCTTCTCAGTGCCTTCTCTTGGGGAAGGTGAGAAAGGAAGAGAGAGAATCTGGAACTCAAAGTTTTAAAAAGAAATGTTTAAAAATTGTTTTACATGTAATTGAAAAAATAAAACATTAAATAAGTAAATACATTAATAATAATAATAGCCAACATCTATGTAGTGTTTACTATGCGTCAGGCACTATGCGAAACATTTTAAAATTGTCATCTCATTTAATTCTCACAATAACCCTACAAGCTAGGTATTATTATTATTCCCATTTTGCAGATGCAGAAACTAAAGCAAACAGAGATCCAAATTCATATAACTTGTAAGTGTCTGAGGCTGGATTTGGACTTCAGTCTTCTTGATTCCAGGCCCAGTGCTCTATACACTGAGTCAAGTGCTTTTCTTTCATAATCTTTGCTTCTTTTGAAGATAGTATAATTTTCCTGTTTATTTCTTTTGCATTGTAAATTTTTATTGTTGACTTATCTCAAATCACTATTGTAATTTCTATTTTTTGTTTTACAATCACTTGATATATAGTATATTTTATTCTAGCCCATTTCTACCCTCTGTAAATTTTTATTTTTAAAACAAGTTTTGTATATCCAGCTTGCTGATCGATTTTATTTTCTTATCCGTTCTATTATTTTCTTTCATTTTGTTGGGATGAGTGTAATCTATTTAAAATCATAATCGTTAGGACTGTTTTTGTTGTTGTTGAGTTGTTTAGTCATGTCAAAGTCTCTAAGACCCTGTTTGGGGTTTTCTTGGCAAAGATACTGTAGTGACTTGCCATTTCCTTCTCCAATTCATTTTATAAATGAGGAAACTGAGACAAACAGAATTAAGCCATTTGCCAGAGGTCACAAAGCTAAGAAGTATCTGGCCAAATTTGACCTCAGAATAATGAGTCTTCTGGACTTCAGGCCTGGTATCCTATGCCCTTTGGTGCTCCTTAGCTGCCCCTTATTATGTATGTGTGTATGTATATGTATATATATGTGTGTGTGTATGTATATGTATATATGTGTATGTGTGTATGTATATGTATATATGTGTATGTGTGTTTGTGTGTCTGAATGAGAATGTATTTGTATATATATATGTTGATAGAAAGGTGTGTATGTATATATACACACATACAAACACAGATATATGTATATACATATGCATGTATTTGTATAACACATGTCTACATACACCCATATAGACATACATATATGTGCACATATATATGTATATGTGTATATATACATACATATGAAAGAGAGACAGATGAAGAAGGAGAGGAAGATGGAGAGATTCTAGTCACAAGTATTGGTTGGTAGGTGGAAAACCAGGAAATGCTGTATAAACATTAGTTGGTTGAGTAGTTCTGTGCAGACTCTTAGAAGTAGATATCTTTAATGATCTCCCAGGATGTTTTGAAGAAACTGTATCAGTAGGCTGAGACAAGTGGGAGTGGAAAGGGAAAGAAGAGGCAGCCTTTGGATCTTGTAAAGTGGAAACTGTATTAAAAAAGACAACTGAAGCTGAAATCATGCCCTTCTCTTTCTCAGGGTAGCTCTAGCTGAATCCCTCCCCTTTTTTGCCTGTTGCCCATTTTCTCTGCCAGGAGGGTGAATGAGTTCAATGTTCTCTCCCCTAAAGAGGGTATGTTTGGAAGGAAGGAATAACATACTTGATTACTGCCAGAGGGGGATAGTATACAAACCATAGCACCTAAGCTCTGATTGGCAGGCCTATTAGAGTGAATAGAGTATGGTTAAGAAACTGGATCCTTTGCATGGTTCATTATTATTATTTCAGAAAATCTTGCCTGCTGCTATTTGTTCTCATTGTAGCTACTTTAGGAGGTCCCTTTCTTCTCATTTCAAGGTGGCAAGTATAGGAGTTTTGACTTAGAAGTTACTACTCACCCCACTATCTTGTTGGCATTTATCTCCTGAAAACCTGCCAGTTCTTAAATGACCAAATCAGCAACCGCTCACACCTTTTAAGATGACTTTTCTGATTTCCCCAATTGGAACTGGTCATTTTCTCCTTGAATCATTCACAGAAGATCTCCTTTACTGAATGCATTCTATAATCTTTTAGGGAATTGTGACTCTTTGAGTGGAACTCTGTCCACTGATTCCATTTATAATTCTTTTCTCTTGGTTTTGTGAGTTGCAGAGGCCAAAACAGTTATTTACCTCACTGGGCGGCTAAAGCTTATAAGGATAATTCTTTTGTACTTCATTAGACTGGATCTCAGAGAACAGGTCCACGATCTGCTGTCCACCTCTTTTCAGGCCTGGGGATAGTGCCAGAACTTGAGCTGGCACTGGAGAATTTTAAGGCTTAATGAATGTTTTTGAAATCAAAAAAGACTTGAACTGATGACTCTTAGAACTGTTAGCAGAACATTTAATGCCCACTGAGAAGTTCTGAACCCTTCTAATTTTGGGTCCTGGTCTCTCTTTTCTGGACAGGTGCTGCTGGGCACATGACTGCTGCTATGAGAAGTTAGAAGGAAAATGTGAATCTAAACTCCAACATTACAGCTTTACCTATGACACAGGCATTATTACTTGTAGTAAGTTAATAATAATAATAAATAATAATAATACATTTACATCATGTTTGTGATGTGTCAGGTACTGTGGTAATCTCTTTACAAATATCACTGAATTTGATCCACACAACAACTCTGGAAATTGATGCGATTATCTCCATTTTACAGATGAGAAAAATGAGACAGACAGATTTTTAAATGACTTCCATAAGGTCACACACCTTCTAACTGTCTGAGACTAGATTTGAACTGGGGACTTCTAGACTATAGGATCACCACTGTTTATCTATTGTACCATCCAATTCCCATCGTTTTCCTCTTCAGATTTATGCACCTAAAGACTCTTGCTCCTTGAGGTATAGCTTCCTTAATAATTCAGTCAGTCTATATTTATGATGGCACCATCTTCTATTGCCATCAGACTGGGAGTTCTCTGGGGGAAAGAGTACCTTCTTTCTTGTATCCAAAGACAGGAGTCTGTATGCTGGTTTCTGCTCCATTCATCTATTTAATGATTTATTTTGTCATTCTCAGAAAAGGGGTACTTGTCTGGCTGGATTCATTTGTCTGACCCCAGAGAGGAGGATCAAGATTTTCTCACACTTTTTTCCATATTATCACCCCACCTTAAAACTTAGATAGGATTCATATTTATAGTCTACCCAGAAAAGATTTTAGAACTCTGCTAAAATTGTTTGTTAGTGATCAAAGGAAGTGTCACATACAGGTTAGCTGTTTAATTCTTCTAGCACAAAAGATTTATAAATACTTATTAACAAATTCTTAAAACATTAAAAAAACAAACAACAAAACCCAAGCGAAACCATGCTTATTAGGTTCTCCTGGGAGGTCAGGATGGTGTTTCAGGATTGAATCAGAACTAGAGTGTCTGAGCAGATCAAGTCTCAATGTCCTGGCAGTCGGTCATACGAGCACCTCTGGGAAGATGGGAAGGAAGCCAAGTACCCACTCAGGACCTCCCAGACTTTCAAACTCATGAGGTTTCAGCCAAGGCTGGAAATACTCCTTGCCCAGTATTAATGCTTGGTAAACTGGTATCAGGGAAACAAATACAAAACAAAAGAAAAAAGGTTAGATACCTGAGGTTTGATATGTTCATTTAAGTAAGCATTTGTTCCCATTGCTTCAGGGGAGGGAAAAAGAAGTTATCCACTCCCCTTCTTTTTGCTAAAAGTGCAATCGCATCACCCATCCCAGAATTCTACCTGCTGGAAATCCAAAAGAAGTCTGGAGAGAGACAGAGACAGAAGGACAGAGACAGAGAGAGATTGGAATCTTTCTATAGATTCTTGGCCATGAAGATGGGAGTGATTCTTGCCAAAAACTCCTTTGCCCATGATGTTCAGGAGCCCATCGTCTCTGACACAACACCCTCTCCCCCACCCCAGTTACTGGGATATATAGAAATCGATCAGAAATTATTACATCATTTCAGTAAAAGGAAGTATCTATCCTTCAGCAAGAGAGCAGTGCTAATAATAATAACAACTAATATTTATTTAGAGTTTACTATGTGCCAGGTTTATAGTACTAAGTACTTTAAAAATTATTTCATTTGATCTTCACAACAACTGGGAAAGGTAAATGCTATTATTATCCCCATTTTAGATGGGGAAACTGAGACAAAGAGTGGTTAAGTAACTAGTAAAGTATCAGAGATTGGATTTGAACTCTTTTTCCCCCAATTCCAGTACGCTATCCATCATATTATTTACTAAAGCACACACGTGTGTGTGTGTGTGTGCGTGCGTGTATTACCATGGAGTCAGATTGTAAGCTCAATGAGATCACTCTTACTATAGTTTATATATTTCCCAATTCTTGGTGATTAGATTTATCTAGTTCTGAGAGAGGAAGATTGAATCCCCCACTAGTATAGTTTTGCTCTCTATTTCTTTTTGCAACTCATAAGTCTTCCTCTAAGAATTTGGATGCTATGCCATTTGGTTCATATATGTTTAGTATTATATTCACTAATTCTTATTTTATTCACTATGTTTGTATTATTAAAGGCCTAGGTTGCTCAGTGGATAGAGCACCAGATCTGACATCAGGAAGATCTGAATTTAAATCCAGTTGTTGACACTAGCTATATGAATCTAAGCAAGTCACTTGACTTCTGCCTCAGTTTCCTGATCTGTAAAATGAGAACAATAAGAACACCTTGTTGTGAAATTTACATATAAAGTGCTTAGCACAGTACCTGACCCATAATAGATACTATGTAAATATTAGCTATTATTCAAGAGAAGCCAAGACTAAAATCCCATCTCTGCTTACTAGCTCTGTGATTCTTGTCAAATCACTACATCTCTCTGAATCTCACTTTCTTTATCTTTCTTTAAAATTAAAAAAAAATCAATAAACACTCCCCTTTCTCTAAACTTCTTCCCCTTCTCTTCCCAATCAACCCTTCCCTTCTCTTCTCTTGATCAGTTGAAATAATCTGTATAATTTATTTTGGAGTCCATAAGTTAAAAGTCAGGTATTGCCATTGGGAATAGTGAAGATTGATGGTTCTTCCCTCTCTAATTTTCATTCTATTCTGTTTCCAGATGATTCAGAATTCTGCAAATCTGAAAGCTGTATTTGTGACAAGGCACTTGCCTACTGTTTGAAGGAACACACGAGCAGCTTCAACTCCTCGTACAAGCATTTTCCAGGTTCCCAGTGTAGTGAGAAAAACCTTCCATGCCCAGCTTGAGCCCACCAGGTCCCACTTTTGTCCTAATCACTCATTTCTCCTTCAGTTTTTCAAACTCCAAGCTTCAGAATCCTCCAAGATGGTTCCACATCTGAGGCATCAATAAACAAAATCAAAAAAGAGGTTCCTGGGATTGGGTAGGGGAAGAGAGAGAAGGTAGTGATCATGGGACTGAGGGTCAGAAAGGCCTTAGTAAATATTGAGGGCAGAGGTGTCAGACGTGGCACTCAAGGGCTGACTGAGATTAAAATGTAATTGGAAAATATATCAACAAAATAAATAAGAATACAGTTGAACATTGATAATATTTACATGTGGTTTTCTAAGTCATTATGCATTATATAGCTCTTTAGGGGTGGATTAGTGATTCCAATTGTGCTATCTATGTGACCTCATGCATCTGGTCTAAACACTTTATTTTACAAAGGAGGAAAATGAAGTCCAGAGAGTCTCAGGCCCTTGACCAAGTTCAGCAAATACAAGAGGGAGATTCAAATCAACTTTAAATTCACACTTACTTTTACTGTTCTTCGGAGCGTTCTTTAGAATAGGGAATGTCAGAACTGGGAGGGCCCTTAAAATATAGGACATCAGAGCTGGGAGGTGCTCTTAAACCACAGGATGTCAGAGCTGGGAGAGCCCTTAGAATAGGGGATGTCCGAGCTGGGAGGGCCCTTAGAATAGAGAATGTCAGAGCTGGGAGAATCTTTAGAACACAGGATATCAGAGCTGAAAGAGTCCTTTGGACACAGGATGTTTGAATTGGATGGGGATGTTAGAACTAAGAGGAATCTTAGAACATAGTATATAAAATTTGGGAGGGGTAGAATCACAAAGTTTCAGAATTAAAAGAGATGAGCCTGAGATAATGCACTTTAGAAATCATCTAGTCCATTCAGAGCATTTCCTCTACAGCACTCTCAACAAATGGTCATTTTAGCCTTAACAAGAAAGCCTAGACTAGAAAATAGGACTGCCTGACTCCCAAACTTATCTATTCCCCTTTGGAATCACTCTATTAGGAAGATTTTATGTACATGGAAACAAAATTTTCATTTTTCCAGCTCTTCCCCTTTGCTCCTAGTTCTTCCTATTTGAAAAATAAACCAATTTACTAATCTCTACTAATGTCAGTGAGGTCCAAGTTCCTTCCATACTTGCTGAAAGAATCACCTTAGAGATCACAGAGTATCTCTTTCATTTTATAAATAAAGAATTTATTTACAAATAGAAATTATTTATTTTTATTATTTTTTTGCTGAGGTAAATGGAATTAAGTGACTTGCCCAGGATCACACAGCTAGGAAGTGTTAAGTGTCTGAGGCTAGATTTGAACTCAGGTTCTCCTGACTTCAGGGCTGGTGCTCTATCCACTGCACACCTACCTGCCCCTTGAGAGAGTGAGAGTGACTTGGTCTAATTCATACAGATAGGGAAAGATCTGGCAGTATGGTGCTGTCACCTGCAATCTAGAGTCCGGATTTCAACCCCCAGACTAGTCTTTCCACTTTATGCTCAGCTCCATTTTACAGATGGAGAAACTGAAGCCTAAAGAATTTGCAACTAAGCCAAGTTATGAACTTTTGAAGTAGATGGTGGTAGAATCTAGATCTCCCAGAGATCACATATTAGGAACTTGTCTGAGATCCCACAGATAGTAAGTATCACAGACAGGGAATCAAAAGAGGTAGCTTGTTGTACTTCACAAGTGCAGGATGGGGAAAGATGGGTTAGATACCAGTTTGTCTGGAAAAGATTTGGGGGTGTTAATAGACTGCAAAGTCCAAATAAGTCAGCAATTTGTGTGAGGCAGAGAAAAGCTAGTGCAATCTGAATCCGCATTAAGAAAGACTTAGCTTCCAGAAATAGGGAAGTGATAATTCCATCGACCTCTGCCTTTGGCAGAACACATCCGATGTTGTTGGGGAAATACTTGAGCAAAGCCTCTGATAAAGGTTCAGAGGAAGGGATTGGGGATGATGAAGAGGCTCAAGTCCAAGGCCTGAGAGAAATGGTTGAAGGAACTTGAGATGTTTAGAGGAGAATCATGGAGGGATCTCAGTTGGAAGAGGAGTTATATTTGATAACTTTGTTCCCAGCAGGCAATGGCCTCAGCAATGGCTCGTAGTCAGGACAAACTTGGTAGCAATGAGAGCTGTCCAAAAGCAGCATGCCCCACCAATATGTTGCATATGTCCATTACCTTTGCTCTTGTCTTCCCCTAGGCTTGAGTTGCTTTTCCACACTTTTTGATTACGTTCTCCAAGAGGACAGCAGGAACTCTCTTTGTTGAATTCCATTGGAAAATAGCTAATACTTGTTTAATGTTACAACATCCTTGGGAGGTAAGGTTATTATCCCTAATTTACAGATAAGTAAACTGAGGCTCAGAGGGGAATATTTCATTCATTAAATACTTTAAAAATTTTTTATTAAAGCTTTTTATTTTCACAACATATGCATGGCTAATTTTTCAACACTGAAAAACCCATTGCAAAAACCTTGCAAAACCCATTCATTAGATACTTGAGATTTAAACCTTAGAATCAAATTCAGGCCTTTTTATGCCAAGACCAGTGTTATTTCTACAAAATCCCAGAGGGCCTGGACAGAGAGATAGACCCAGACCAGACAAGATAGCAAAGCTCCTCAATATACCATTATCATTGAGTGAGAAGTTGTCATTGAATATTTTTGCTTGTGTGCCCAGAAACTGGATCTTCCCAGTTCTGAAGGGAGAGAATCACTATGGTACCAGTAAAGCATTGTGGGATAAATTCAGAGACCTGAGGACTGAATTTCAGATCCGCTGATACCCCCAATAAGAACACAGGTGAACTCCCAGAAGAGGAGATTCCCTCTACCAATGAAAGTCAACACTTCACACATATTCATGTATGTTATTTTATACACCCATGTATACATATATTTCTGTGTGTATGTAAATCCTGAGATATCTATACACTCTCATGCACAAAATTCTTAGCTTGCCACTAAGATAAACAGCGAGAGCTGTGGGTGGGCTGGGCCAGGTCAGCTCACTACTTGACATTTGAGGAAGCAGGATTAGGACTTTACAGATGAGCACTGACTCCTTCTGTATAAGAAGTACTTAGAATTGTATGTGTTCATCTCTCTTTGGAGACAAAGGACGGCCTTTTTGTCACATTGATAACTCTTCATCTCACACTGGCTGCCAGCACCTGTTTGGAAAAGAGGAGCTGGAGAAGGATGGATTCTAGCTCTGGCTGCAGAATCAGGGGGTTAATTTCCTTATGCTATCACCCTCTGTGTTTGAGGAGATTTTGTTTGTTTGTTTCTTCTTTCACAATATGACTAATGTGGAAATGTGTTTTACATTATTGCACATGTATAACCTATATTGAAATGCTTGCTGTCTTGCAGAGGGGAATAAGAAGAAAAATTTGGAATTGAAAATCTTTCTAAAATGAATGTTGAAAATTGTCTTTATGCATAATAAAAGATAATGTACTATTAAAAAGTATCTCCAATGACTAGCACAATAGATTGGCACTTTTTCTGGCTGTTTAGTCGTTTTCGGTTGTATCTGACTCTTCATGACCTCATATGGGGTTTTCTTGGCAAAGATACTGGAATGGTTTGCCATTTTCTTCTCCAACTCATTTTACAGATAAAGAAACTGAGGTAAACAGGATTATGTGACTTAGCCAGGGTCTGAGTAAGTGTCTGAGATCAGATTTGAACCAGGAAGATGAGTCTGACTTCAGGCCCCTCATTCTATCCAATGTGCCATTCCAGCTGCTTTGTGCACTTATGTATGTTGGCATGTAGCAGGAACTTAAATGTTTTTGATTGATATTTTTCAACTTTAGAACTCCCATGTTCCTTATTTCTTAATCTTTGAAGACAGAGGCAGCATCTCATTCACTCATCCATTAATAATAACATTTCTTAATTGCCTAATATATGTAGGGAATTGTAGCAGATTCTGCTGTCTTTACTAACCTCAGGATCACATCGTAACTTGCACGTGTTAAATACTTGATGAAAACTTGTTGAATAAATGACTAAGAATTGTAAGAACATAGACTTAGATATGACAGGGACTTCAGTGACCAAGGAGTGCACTCCTTTCATTTTATGGATGAGGAAACTATGTCCCCTGTTTCTAAAGGGGCAAATTCAGCTTTTGTTTATATGTCCCTAGCACCTAGCAGGCACAATGCCTGGAACAAAGCAGATACTTAGTTAATATTGGTTGGTTAAGTAGAGGTACTCAGATTTGAAGCCAGATATTCTAACTCCAAATATTGTGCTTTGCCCCAACTATACTGAACCACCACTGTGTCCCATCCTTAATTTTTATGGTGAGAATAGTGATGGTAGCGGTAGTGTTGTGGATGGGGTTGATGGTGGTGATGGTGAATGCAGTCATAGTGATGATGACATTATTATTAATGATGATGATGGTATAGATGGCATCTGGGATGGGGATGGGAATGATGTTGGAATTAGTGATACGGGAATGGTGCTGATGGGACTGGTGGGGATAGAGATGATGATGGTGATGTTAGTGATGGGGACAATAGGAATAGTCATGGTGATGGTGATATTGATGGTAGTAGTGGTGATAATGAAGATTACATTTGTCCTTCAGGAAAAGAGGGTCTGGTTAGGAGGGAAATCTCAATAAATTAGACTGAGCAGACTCTCTTTCCCCTGAGCAGCTCATTCTCCTCATTTCTATTGGCTCTCCAATATGGAGCTATTGACCAGAGGTCAATACTCTGACCTCAACCCAAGACTTAATTTATTCCTGTTCTAAGAGCTTTGGGACCAGTTCTTCCCTTGAGCCAATATCATGCCCTCCTCCTACTTCACACCTTTAATACTAGGCTTGAAAACTCACCAACTCTGGCAAGTTTTCTCATTCTCCAGTCTCAGCTATTCAACATCTTACAGCTTTGGATAAGAGTTTGCACCATTCAAGTGAATGGCTGGACGATTAGAATATAGAATGTCGGAGTAGAAAGAAGACAGAATATAGACATAGGACAGAGACAGGAAGATCCCTGAGAACTCTGAATTTCAAAGCTGGGAGAAGGAAGGGATATGTTCAGTGGAAAGAATGTTCTGGATCCCTAAATAAGACAAATCATTGAATCAACCTATTCTGTTCCCTTAACAAAAATAAAATTGATGAGATTTTTGCTTGAGGGTCTTACAAAAAACTAAAATGAAAGAATGAAAACTTAAAGGGGAAAAAAATCTATGTGAATAAGGCTGCTTTAGAGACTTCTCTCCCCCTATCCATCAAGACAGAAAGAGGATCTCCAAGCACATATTTTGAAGCAGCTTAGAAAAACAATGGATTTTTAAGCTAAGAAACCTGGGTTTTGAATTCTCCTTCTGATATTTACTATTTTGGGGGGAGTCACATCCCCTCCCTAGGTCTGTTTTCTCCTCTGTAAAGTGAAGCGGTTAGACTAGATGATCTCTGAGGTCCTTTCCAATTCTAAATCCCATGACTCTAGAATGATCACTAAAGCAGCCTTCTAGGGTTCCCAATGTCCATAGTGCTTTTTTGGAAACAATTTTTGAATAGCATCAGTTTTAGGATCTGAGCACCACTACCCATCTTTCTGTGATGAGCTCACCTTTGTTCCTGTCTTATTGTAGTGGTTAAAGTGATGTTACAGACCAAATTCTAATCCCAGTTTTTCCACTAACTTTCTGTGTGAGCTTGGTCAAGGCAATTCCCTTCTTTGGGCCTCAGTTTCCTTACATATCAAATAAGGAGGTTGAATGAGACTATCTCTAAGTGTCCTTTTTATACTAACATTTTTGTTCTAAGATCCCTCTTAACTTTGACATTCTGTTCTAAACTTCTTCCAAGCTCTTTTTTAAAAAAAATTTTAATAGCTTTTTATTTACAAGTTGTATGTATGCATCGGTAATTTTGCAGCATTGACAATTGCCAACCTTTTGTTCCAATTTTTACCCTCCTTCCCTCCACCCCCTTTCTTAGATGGCAGGATGACCAATATATCTTAAATATATTAGAGGATAAATTAAATACAAAATAAGTATACATGTCCAGACAGTTATTTTGCTGTATAAAAAGAATCGGACTCTGAAATATTGTACAGTTAGCCTATGAAGGAAATGAAAAAATGTAGGTGGGCAAAAATATAGTGATTGGGAATTCAATGTAATGGTTCTTAGTCATCTCCCAGAGTTCTTTCCCTGGGTTTAGCTGGTTCAGTTCATTACTGCTCCATTAGAACTGATTTGGTACATTTCGTTGCTGAAGATGGCCAGATCCATCAGAATCGATCATAATATAGTATTGTTGTTGAAATATATAATGATCTCCTGGTTCTGCTCACTTCACTCAGCATCAGTACGTGTAAGTCTCTCCAGGCCTTTCTGAAATCATCCTGCTGGTCATTTCTTACTGAACAATAATATTCCATAATATTCATATGCCACAATTTATTCAGCCATTCTCCAACTGATGGGCATCCACTCAGTTTCCAGTTTCTGGCCACTACAAAAAGGGCTGCCACAAACATTCTTGCACATACAGGTCCCTTTCTCTTCTTTAAGATCTCTTTGGGATATAAGCCTAGTATAAACTTCTTCCAAGTTCTAACATCCTGTGTTCTAAGGGCCCTCCCAGCTCTGACATCCTGGGTTCTAAGGTCCCTCTCAACTCTGACACTCTGGGTTCTAAGGATCCTCTCAGTTCTCATATTATCTATGATTCAGTGACAACTCTTGGCACTGGAGCTCTGCTCATCAGGTTAAGAGTTGTGTCACTACTTTGCTTCACTTCTGGTTTAGTCAAAAACCCCAGAAAGACACATGTTGATCTTGGAGGAATGGACTCCCAGGAAGAGTCAGGGGAGGTTGGGAGTGGGGAAGGGAGCTGGTCCTCTCAACACTTACCACAAGTAATGGATATAGCCAAGTCAAGCAGCAGAAACTTCATCTTTGCGACTGATCTGAAGGGAGCTGGATCCAGTTCCAACTTTCCCTTGGCCTTGCCCGTAGAGGGTCCCTAGTTGAAGACTGTGGAATTTGGATCTGTCTAGAAGGCAAGGGTGAACTTATGGTCTAGGCAAGAACAGCATTCTGGTGAAGTGAACATAGACCTTTCATGCAGTCTCAACGGAATTAAATAGTGCTTAGAGCTAGGAGACTCCAGACTCAGATCATCTCTTAAGCTAAAAGGTAAACTCCTTTGTTTAGCATTTAAATCTTCCTCTAGCCTTTTTTCAGACAGATTTTACATTGTGTCCCTTTATGTTGTTGACTACATACACCATTACACCTCCATGTCTTTTCCCAAACTGTTCCCTGATTCTGTAATATATACCTTTTTATCTCCTTAGCTACATAGAACCCTTAGGATTTCTTCAAGTGCACTGTCTTCAAAACGATCCAGTTATAAGCTACTTCCTACTTCCCATATTACCTTGTATTAATTCAGAGTGTATACACACACACACACACACACACACTCACACACATTCACACAAATATACTATATATCTAAATTGTTTTATTTAAAAATTTTATTGAATTTTAATTTATAGAATAAAACAAGCATTTTCATAACACAGTACAATAAAAATGACTACATGAAGCCGCAAATCTACCATGTACAACTTGCTATTCCTTTCAAATATAAAACAAAATTATCCTGTAAATTTCTTTTTTTCCTTTTTTTTCTTCCCCCCACTAGAGATGGTGAATATATATACATATATATGTATACATATATATATATATACATGTGTATATTATATATGTTTTTAATGAATATTCATTGGAATGAACCCAGTGATGAAATCCATGAATCCATAGATAAATTGAAATGATTGAAAATTCATACAGTGAATGAATGAATTAAAAACTATCAGTGAAAAATATACGTGTGTTTATATATGTGGGGTGTGTGTGTGTATAAAAATTCTAATTTACTTATTTGTGTAAAATGTTGCTCCTCTTCACCCCTTTTCACTCTTTCTTTCCTGTCTTCCTGATGCCCCAACTAACCTTCTACCTATCATGCCATACTATAAGACATGAAGATTCAGGTTTTTGTAGTCCTAAAGATCAGTGTGCCTTGAGAAATCTGGTACTTCCTTGTATTTGTAGCCCCAGTGCTTACCACTGATAGATAGTAGGTAATTACTAAATGCTTATTGACTGGTTGATTGATTAGATGATTGATTCTTTGAGGGAAAGAAAGATAAGGGGCCCTGGGCCTTGTGTGACTAGACTAGGGGAGGATCATAGAATTTTGAATGTAGAGAGTCAGAGGACCTGGGTGGGAACTTTGGTTTTGCTATTTATTATCATTGCAATCACATACAAGTTATCTGTCTTCTTTAGGCCTCAGTAAAGTTCTAGAAAGAGGCTATAGGGAACAAAACCAAGAGAACATTGTACACCGCAACAACAAGATTATGGGCTGATCAATTCTGATGGATGTGACTCTTTCCAACAATGAGGTGATTCAGGCCAATTCCGATAGACTTGTGATAGAGAAAGCCATTTGCATCCAGAGAGAGTACTATGGGGACTGAATGTGGATCACAACATAATGTCTTCACAATTTTTATTGCTTGCTTTTTTTTTCTTTCTCATTTTTTCCTTTTTGATCTGATTTTTCTTGTGCAGCATGAGAAATATATATGTTTAGAAAAATTGCACATGTTTAATCTATCATGGATTACTTACAGTCTAGGGAAAGGGGGAGGTGGGAAAATAGGGAGAAAAGATGGAACACAAGGGTGAATGTTAAAAACTATCTTTGCATGTATTTTGAAAATTAAAAAGCTATTATTAAAAAAAATTAGTCTCAGGGCCCTGTTGGGTAGGGCTAGATGTGTAGAAATCCCACATCTCTTCAGTGCACTGATAGTAATTTGTCAACAAACATTCCAAAATGTCCTACCTCTATGCTAGGCCCATAGAACAGGCAATAAAGAGACAAAACAAAAACCAGTTGTTGCCCTGAAGGAGCCCACATTCTAATGAGGAAGATGACTTGTCAATGAATAGGAATATTCAAGATACATTCAGGGTAGGTGGGAAATAAGCAAGGGAAAGGCTCTTGAAACTAGGGAGGAGCAAAGGAACTAGGATTTATATTGTTGACTTCATAAAGTCAACAATATATATTTATATTTATATTTATATATTTAGCTGGGGATAAGTTGTAAAGGAAGCCAAGGAAACAAGACAGTTAGGTAGCTTAGTGGATAGAGAGCTGGTTTTGCAGTCAGGAAGCCTTAAATTCAAATTCAGCCTAAGACACTTAGTAGCTATATGACTCTGGACAAGTCACTTGAGCCTGTTTGCCTCACACATGTGCATGTATTTGCATCTCCACTATACTTGGCACATAGTAGACACTTAATAAATGTTCATTGATTATTGACCAGTTATGATTATCACAAAGTATCTTGTAGGATTGGGAGGAATCATGACCCTGTGGAAGACAATGGGGGCACTTTAGGCATTGGAAAGTTGCCTAGCCTGACTTTTCCAAGGTAGGCAGTGAAGAGCATGTCTGATTGCTTCCTCCCCATTATCTGCAGCTAAGAATCAGAAGGGAGAGGTTGCTCCTAGATCCCAGGAGTGAGACACCGCACATCTGGCTGAAAGATGTGACTAAAAAAGGACCCATCTTTTGGTTTAAAAAACAGAGGAAACCTTATATATCTAACTAATCATTATCTTCCCAGAAAAGTGATCTTGGGTAGCCACACACTTATTCCAGGGAGGCTGATAGTGCTCAGAATGGACTATCGATCATGGAAAGTCAGGACTGGAAGGACCTTAGTATAGAAAATGTCACAGAATGTCAGAGTTGGGAGGACCTTAGAACAGAGAATATCAGAGCAGGAGGGACCTTAGAACCTAGAGTATGAGAGTTGAGAGGGATCTTAGAATCCAGAATATCAAAGCTGAGAGAATACTTAGAACATAGAAAGTCAGAGTTGGGAGAACCCTTAGAGTAGACAATGTCAGATCTGGAAGAGACCTTAGACTTAAAATGTTAGAACTGGGAGAGCTCTTAGAAAGTGCTGGAAGGAACCTCAGAACACAGAATATCAGAGCAGGAGGAATCTTAGAATGTAGAGTATGGAGTTGAAAGGAATCTTAGAACCCAGAACAGCAAAGCTGAGAGGACCCTTAGAGCATAGAATGTCAGAGCTGGAAAGGCCCTTAGACAAAGAAGTCAGAACTGGGAGAGTCCTCAGACTAGAGAATGTTAGAGTCCTTAGAACACAGAACATCAGAGCTAGAAGGATATTAGAACATAGAGCGTTAGAGTTGGGAGTACCCTTAAAAGTACAGAATGTCAGAGTTAGAAGAGTCTTAGAACATAGAATGTCAGAGCTAGAAGGCCCACATAGAATACCCAGAGCACTATGAAATCTAAAGAATTTACTTCAAAGATTCCAGTCTATTTTGAAGTGACTTCTCAAAACCAATGTATAGGTTCTGTTTTTTGTTTTGCTTTTTTTTTTTTTTTTTATAAGGCTTCACAACAGAGTTAGAACCCCATCCTAAGGTGTCTTCCCACCAAAGATAAAGGAGGGTTTAATTTAGCATTTAGGATTCTGGTCTTCACAGAGGAACTTCAAAAAGAAACTATAGCTCTTCTGGTAGCTCTCCAGATTTCGCTGCAGGCAGAGGGCAAGTTCCTTGTCACACTGGCAAATCTTCTTCTCACAATGGCTCTCCCCCCCTGATAGGAAGCCAGAGACAAGGGAAATTTGGGATAGATTCTGCTACATTCTGCTATGTTCATCTTCCCATCAGCCTAAACACCCACCCACAATACCATAGGTCCAGCACCAAAGAGATTAATGCTGTCTCTTCCTGGTCTTGGGACCTGTTGCCTCAAGGAATGCGGCTCCTATTGGGTGGAGTCACACTGGGGATACCCAAGGGCCTGGAGAAATTACCTCACAGATTTCTAGGAGTGGAAGATAACCAGGAATGGAATGGTTTTAAGGTGGCCAGTTCTGATGATTGCCAATCATCATGGCATAACTGATGATTGCCAAGCAGAATCAAATATCTGGAATTTCTGTGAACTCCAAAAATCAATGTTCTATTTTCATTTATTGGGCAAGTGAGTCATTTTTTCATGTAGTTATTTCAGTCATATCTGACTCTTCATGACCTCAGTTGGGGATTTTCTTGGAAGGGATATTGGAATGGTTTGCCATCTCCTTCTTCATCTTATTTTACAGATGAGAAAACTGAGGCAAACAAAATTAAGTGACTTGTCCCAACTGACCCAGCTCTTAAGTGTCTGAGGCCAGATTTGAATTCATGAAGACCGGACTTCTTGACTCCAGACTGTCATCCCCTAGTGGCCTATTTGGAGAAATATCACCACTTGAGACTCAAGCTTTAGACAGAAGGTTTTTCTCCCACCCCTAAGCAAGTTACTCAATTTCCCTTGGACCTCAGTTTCCTCATTTGTAACATGAGGAGGTACTAGATTATTTCGATGATCCTTTCTAAATCTGTGCTGACTAGGGGGCAGAGTGACTATACTATCAGGCCCAAAGTCAGGAAGACCTGGTTCAAATTCTATCTTTAATACTTATTAGGTGGGTTCTCATGGGCAAGCCATTGATCTTTGAACCTTAGTCTCCCCATCTATAATATCTTTAGTAACAATTATTTTCCAGGTTCAAATAAGATTGTCTGCAAAGTGCTTTCTAATTCTTTTAGTGCTAATAATAGACACTCTAGCTATTGTTATTACTGAGATCTTGGAGGTGTTTTGGATGGGCTTAGGAGGAATCATGACCCTATCTTGGAGGGAATCATGGAGATACTTTAACCATGGGAAAATTGCCTAGCCTGGCTTTCCCAAGATAGGCAGTGAGGAGCATAAAAACTTATCCTTTCCCCATCATCCCCAACTAGAAATCAGAAAGGAAATGCTACTTCTAGAGGTCATGAATGATGTCTAATAACTTAAACGATGAGATTTTGGGCCTTTCAGGGACTTTAGGGGCCATGGAGTTTCTCATTTTACATATGGGGAAAGTGAAGCCCATAGAGAGGAAGTGGTTTACCCAGTGTGACACAGCCAGAATTGAAACCCTTCTCCAGGCCTGTTTCTTCCCCTACCAAATGAGAGGGTTGGATTACATGACCCTCCAAGCTTCCTTCTGAATCTAAAAGCTTTTAGTCTCTAAAACTACCCAGTTAGTCAGGGTTTAGATGAAGGTTAGGTTCTTGATATAGCATCTACTCCCTCTAGATTAGGAAGACCTTGGCCCAGAAACTCACAGCACACAATGTTTCCGTCATTATAGTTGTAGTTGTACCTGCCCACAAGGACGTGACATCTCTGTTGCTGTAGGTGTTTGTAGCAGCAATCATGAATCTTGCAGCACCTGGGCAGGGAGAAAGGATGGCAAAACAGACATGAAGCATAATAGCACTTAGCCTGTTCTCTTTCTCCAGCTTTCCTTCAATTCTTACTTTTGTCATTGCCCACTAAATTTTGGGAGAGAAAAGGAACATCTTAGAGAATGATTCCCTATCTCTACTAATAGAACTGGATTTAGATTCCCCATGACAGAAAGGAAATGTATGTACCAAAGTGAAGCTAATACCTTACTGTATGCTTTGATATCAGAGAATAATGAAATCACAGATTATCAGCATTTTAAGCAAACTTGGGGCATAGAATGTCAGAGCTGGTAAACATTAAATGTTTATTTAATTTAAATTTAAATTACCAATGTTTAAAACATTGAATATTTCTCATGGTTTTTCCCTTTTGGTCTGCTTCTCTTTTCTCCAACATGACTAATGCAGAGGTATGTTTAATATGATTGTACATGTATAACCTTATGTGTTTGAGGTTTGGCACCAAATGATGATATTGATGTTTAGGCACCAAAGTTGAGATTGGATCATGTGACAAATTCACAATGGCCAATCTCTTTGGCAAAAGGGAGGTTTATTTAGGAGAGGAAATTATGGACAAAATAAAAAGATACAATAGACATCAGGAATGATAAAATGTGAAATAAGATTTGAGAGAGCATATAGTCAGAAAGGAAGCTGGTTTTAACAATTAACAATGGGAAAAAAAAGTTTCCTATAGGAACTCACAATTAATCAGGAGAAAGGGAATACACCATAAAGTAGGAATATTCCATTATCCTGTTTTGACACTATCTGTGGAAACCTAACGTCTCATACTCCTCACAGCCTCCCATTATTAGGTTTCCACTGATAGTGTCAAAACAGGATGAAGGGAGGGTTGAAATATTTTGTTAAAATAATTCTAACCAATTACTGTGTGAATCAAGGAACTGGCTAAACAGCAAAGTTCCTGACAGAGTTAAAATGGCTAGGGTCAACGACAGGATAGAAACCTTTTGATATATGAAATGGGAGCAAAGAGGATTGTAAATTTGACCAATTGTAATTCAGATTATAAATCTGACCAATTGTAACTAACTCTGACTAAATCTGACCAATCTGAACTTTGAAGGGAAGGGCGAGGAACTGAACTAATAATATAAAGCTTGCTTTGGCTTCAGTATTCAGTGTGTATTTCCCCAGTGAACACGCCCACTTCTCATGAGAATAGTTGAATAAAGGATTCTTCTCTCACTCTAAAAGAACTTTGGCTGTACCATTCATTACTCTTGGACCAGCTTGCAACTGAATTCCCCAACCCCGCTGGGTTCCAGAGAGTCTTTTGATAACACAGGCTAAATCCATAGAGGAGTTTAGCACCTTAAAAGAATTAAGAAATAAGAAAGAGAAAGATACTATGAAGCATGGGGGAGGAATGAGAGGAAAGACACCATAAGGCGTAAAGGAGGGGGAAGGAGAAAGATACCAAGAGACTGAAAGCTGTAACGGGCTAACTCAAAAGGGATTCTGCAAAGATGGCATGGGCCATAGACAGATTTGTAGGGAAAATTTAACCTCAGGGGTTTGATATAACTTGAATTTCTGACTGGACGTAGCAAGGTGGAGCTACCCAAACCCTCCACATAGGGTGAGGTTAAACTGATCCCCATCAGTTCCCTTTCCTGCTTATCTCAGGGAGTAATTTTATCAGTACTTCAGGCTTTCTATGCTAACCCCACCTCGTTATCCAGAACCTCATCATAACCTATATTACATCGCTTGCTCTCTTGGGGAGGGGGAAGAAAAAAGAGGGAAAAAAAATTGAAACTCAAAATTGTACAAAACTAAATGCTGAAAACTATCTTTACATATAAATAGAAAAAAATAATATTAAGTGGAAAAAATGAAGCAGAAGCTCAAAACCCCCCCAAAATCACTGTAACTTTTTAAACATATAATTGGGAAATAATTAATGAAATGAATTTATATGTATGTGCATATATTAATTTTGTTAATTATTTCACATACTCACATACAAATATATCTAAAGAATATTGAATACTTGCCTTGGAAGAGGCCCTAGAATAGAGAATGTTAGGGTAGTGTAAAGGAGAAATGAAGAAATCTGGTTGTTTTTTAAACCTTACAATGTGAGGTTAGGAAGGTAGGAGACCATCTCTTAATCAACTTAAATGGCTACCACATATTAGTATTTTGTTCTAAGATAAAAGCTCAGGAGGGAGGACTCTTGTGGATACTCTCTCCGCTGTGGGTCTGGACCATGACCTTGTCTGGGTTAATAAGGACCGGTCTAATAAAATATGAAGAGTCTCATCACTAGTAGGAACTCCACAAGTTGATGTTTTCCATTAGATTGTGAACTCCTTGAAGTCAGAGACTTCTTTTGTCTTTCTTTATATCCCCAGCTGCTTAACACAGGATCTGGCACATAATAAATGCTTATTGACTAACTGACTGAGTTTTTTGGCTTATAAACTCCCTGAATTACAGTTGAATTGGGCTGATTGAGGACTTTAGGAGTCCTGGAATCTATGGAAATTCTCCTCCCTTAATGACTTCAAGATGAGTTGGCTGAGATGAGAGCAGAAGGTCCTTTAAAACTACCTTTAGAAGGGGTAGTTACCAGTCAGTTGGATCTTTGGGTTGACCTTTGCCTCCTAGTCCACAGTGGCATCCATAGTTTAGATAACTGAAGATAGGATTTTTTCCTGTTGCCTGTTTAATCATTTTATTCAGCTCCTTCAGGCTCCCATGGCTTGGGGCTATTGCTCCTGGAAGAAAAATATTAGGAACATGTATCATAAAACTGTCAAACATTTTACTTGGGGAAGAAAAGGGCGGGAGAAGGATATGACATGAGAGAGATATTTTTTAGATATTTAAAAGGAAAAGGGACCAGACTTTTGATATTTGTCCTAGAAGGCAGATTTACAAGTAAAGAAGTTGTAAAGAGAAAATGTAGGCTTGATGTTAGAGAAAACTTTCTAATTGTTCCCACAAGCCACAAATGAGAGTAATCTGTCTTGGAAAGCAGGCACTTCCCTCACTGGGTATCTTCAAGTAGAAACAAGTAACAAGTAGTTACTTGTTACAAGTAGAGCAGTAACAAGTGGTTACTTGTTGAAAGTGATATAGATGTGGGTGGATTTCTTTTTTATTATTTTATCATCTTCCAGTGTTCGAGTCCAGCTTCAAACACTTAGTAGCTGTGTGAACCTGGGTAAGTCACTTAACCCTGTTTGCCTCAATTTCCTCATCTGTAAAACAAGAAGGAAATTGTAAATCACTCCAAATTTTTTTTCAAGAAAACTCCAAATGGAATCAAAAAGAGTCTGACACAACTAAAAAGCAACTTAATAACAACAATAAAATGAGAGAATGAGAGGCAGTGGAGGGCAGTAGCTGAAGACCTAATCTTGAAGCTAGGAAGGAAGACCTCAATTCAAGTTTCCCTTCTGACACTTTTTGGCTATGTGATTCCAGGCAACTCACTGAATCTCTCATTGTCAAAAGCAATTAAGACCATGTTGCAGGACAAAGATCTACAAGTGGTACCTGGTTCCAAATACCAGTGAAACCCTAGGTCCAGTTCTAGTTCCTATCTTTATCCTAAAATGAAACATAGATACTAGGTAGCTTTGACATAACTGGTCAATTCAACTCAGCAAAATCTTTACTAAATACCTAACATGTGAAAAATGCTGGGCTGAATTGTTTAGCTATAACTTGTCCTGCCCTCAGGGAGCTCACAATCTAGTAGAGGGATATGAAAGCTACAAAAATGATTACACTATATATCATCATATGATAATTACGTTAGCAAAGTAATCCGTCCTTCCCCCCCCCCCCCCCCCCCCCCCCCCCCCCCAACTCTCACTAAGTGCCACTTGAGAGAAAAAGGTCTTTTCAGGACTGAAGTGACAAGAGAAAGCTTGCTGCATATGCTTATGCTTGTTGCATAAGGACAACATTTCAATTGGACTTTAAAGGCTGATTAAGAAATGGAAATAAGGTCTAAAGGAAAAACAGGAATAACTGCTTCACTGAAAAAATCATGAGGGTATGTAGTAGCCCTCCCTTAACTTTGGCTAAAATCACTCCCTAAGACAGCTGTGGGCTGTTCAGTCTCTCAACCTGAGCTCTGAATAGAAGTGACTTGGGTTGGGAATGGTGAAGGCTGATCACAGACAAAGGGAAGAAGAGACTTCGAAGTTGGTGGCTCCATAACATTGGAGAGGTAAGTCCCCCCTAGCCAGGATATATACCTTGACCACATGGGTTCCCCTCCAAGTGAGCCCTGGCCACATATATCCCTGCATTCGCCCCCTCCCTTGTTGATGGTGTGGCAATGTGTAATGGAAGAGACCCGCAAGTTCTGTAACTTTGGAGGATTAAATTTCCCCAGCCAGAATATATGCCCTGGCCACATGGACTCCTTTCACAAGTGAGCCCTAGCTATACAAATTCCCTGCATTTGCCACCTCCCTTCTCTCCCACCTCACTTCCTGATGGTATGGCAATCTCCAGTAGAGGGAACTCCCGGGCTCTTTAACATTGGAGATGTAAGTCCCTCCCAGTCAGAATATGTGTCCTGTCCATAAGGGTTTCTTCAGAAATGAGCTCTGGTCACACACGGTTCCTATGTTTACCCCGCTCCCCCTTACTGATGGTGTGGTGATATGTGATAGCCTTTATATAGCTGTATATAACTGCCCCTAATTTTGCTATGCTATTGAGTTAAATCTTTTTTGCTTTGAACTAATGTTAGTCAATAAACATTTGTTTATTATGCCAGACACTTTGCTAAGTGTTTTATATGTGTATGTATATAAATATAACTATATATATAAAGAGAACAGTTCCTGTTCTCAAGAAACTCAAATCTAATAGGGGAGACAACAAACAAACAAATATCTACAAACTATATACAGGATAAATTGAAAATAATTAACAAAGAGAAGGCACTGAGATTAAGAGAATTTAGAGAAGAGTTCCTAGAATTATAGTTGGGGTTTAAAGGAAACTAGGGAAGTTGGGAAGCAGAGATAAGGAGGAAAAGCATTCCAGGTATGGGGGGATGATAGCCAGTCAGAAAAAATGCTAGGTACCAAGAGCCAAGAGATTAAGGGAATTCCTTATGGACCAGCCAGGAGGCCAGAGTCATTGGATTGGAGAGTGAATATTGCAGAGTGAGATGTAGAAATACCAGAAAGGGAGGAGAGGGCTAGGTGATGAAGGTCTTTGAATGTCAGGGGATTTATATCCTGAAGGTGACAGGATATGGAGTTTATTTAGTAGAGTGGGCACATGATGGGGCCTGCATTTTAGGAAAATTATTTTAGTTGCTGAATGGAGGATATAATGAAGTGGGGAGACACTTGAAGAAGTCAGACCCACCCTTTTCTCTCCACCGATAACTATTGCAGTAGTCCAGATGTAAGATGATAAGAGTCTGCAGTGGAGTAGTGACAATGTAGCTCTGGTTGGTCTTTTCCTCTTGGAATAAGACTATGCTGGATAGAGTTGTGGGGAGGAGAAGGGATTGGAACAGCTACTAGCTCTTAGGACCAGATCCCTTCTGATAAACTTCACTTACCTAAGGTAATGAGCACAACCCACAACAGTACCAGTTGCATGGTCCAAGACGGCCAATCTGGACTGTCTCCAAGCTGGATGGCTGAGCTGTATAAACTGGTTTGGTTGCCCTGTGACCTTGTCCTGATGAAGGCTAGAAAAAACCAAGGAAGAAAACCAACCTATGAAGATTTGGCCCAGATTGGAAGGCAGAAACTTCCCTACTAGCTGTGTAAATTTGGTTAGATGATTTAATCAATATCTGACTCACTTTCCTCAACCTCCATTTAACAAAGCTTAGCTCATAACTGATTTCTTATCTGGTACCTCTACTCTAGGACATTTCTGCCTTCTCTATCATGTCTCCTTCCCTTTCTGATTCCCTCCCTCCCTTCCTCTAATTTTCAGCTTCCTTTTTGTGTAGTCTTCTTTCATTAGTTTTAAGTTTCTTGAAGGATCTTTTCTATGCCTCTCCCTCCTTCTCTTTCTCCCTCCTTCCCTCCCCCTCTCTTTCTCTCTCTCTCTCTCTCCTTCCTTCCTTCCTTCCTTGCTTCTTTTCTTTCTTTCTTTCTTTCTTTCTTTCTTTCTTTCTTTCTTTCTTTCTTTCTTTCTTTCTTTCTTTCTTTCTTTCTTTCTTTCTTTCTTTCTTCTTTCCTTCCTTCCTTCCTTCTTTCCTTCCTTCTTTTCTTTCTTTCTTCTTTCTCTCTTTTTTCTTCCTTTCTTCCTTCTTTCCTTCCTTTGTTCCTTTGTTCCTTCGTTCCTTCCTTTCTTCTTTCCCTCCTATCCCCAGTGCTTATCACAATGCCTGGCACAAAGTGGTGCTTAATAATGTTTATTAACCACTGACAATCTGTAAAATGGAAATAATAATAACACTTATCTCCTGAGTTATTGTGACAATCAAATTAATATCGGTAAAACACTTTGTAAACTTTAAAGCACTACCACATACTCACTTATTGTTATTGTAGTTGTTGGTATTCTTTTTCTTCTTCTTCCTGTGGTCCAATCAAGCTTCAAAAGCACTTTGCATAGATTATCTCATTGGATCCTTACAACATCCCTATGAGATACATCTGTTATTATCACTCCTATTTTATAGAGGAAGAAACTGAGGGTGAAGGGAAATGACACAGGATCACACAGCCTGATCCAGGTGTGTGGAATTCAAACTCAGATTTTCTCCTATATCACACTGAGGGCATTAGAAACCTGGGGGAAGCACCTGGAAGAATGAAAATAGCATTGAATTTTTAAGTCACAGAACTTGAACATCAATTTCCTGCTCTGCTACTTAAACAAATGACCTTGATCAGGCCCCTTCCCTCAGTTTCCTCATCTTTTGAGAAAGCAAAGTGATGTGGTAAGAAGGTCTGAAGTCTGAGGACTTGGGGTTCAAAACTTGTCATTTATTCCCTGTGTAATTTTAGGAAAATTGCTTAACTTCTCTTGGTCTCAATTTACTTATCTGTAAAATGCAGGATCAGATCAGTTGGCCTCTATGATCCCTTTAGGCTCTAAAGCAATGATTTATAAAAGCTGAAATGATCTCTTAAATCTCCCCCACCAATCTTAAATCCTATGATTCGACAACTAAATGGATGGGAAAATGGAACGGGATGGTGAGGCCCCCTAGAAATCTGCTTAGCTGGAAGACTAGATACTGAGCAACTGGAGAAATAACCATTTGGAGGTCCTGGGGCTCTTAATGGATAGATAAATGGGACTGGGATGCTATGCAAAAGGGCTGGGGGAATGAGAGATAGAAGGATAAGGGATTGAAGAACTGGAGAGATGAAAGAAGGGAAAAAGAAAGAAATTTTAAAGAATCCAGGATCCTGGGACAGATGGAAATAAAGAATTATTGTTGGGAGGCATAGTTCTGACCATGTTTTTCCCTGGTGGCCACCAAACCTTTGAAATAAAAATATAAACTCCTCAGTCAACTGGCTATGGTCCTTCACAACGAGTGGTTACCTACATTTTTAGTTGTCTTTTATATTATACCTTTTGCATCTCTCTAAATTTAGAGAACCATTGGTCTAGAGCTGGAAGGTCAGAGCACAGAATGGTAGCATAAAGAGACTACCTAGCCCAGTCCTTTCATTTTATAGAAAATGAGGATATGGTCTAGAAGGGGCTGAGAGCTTTATATTTGTTCAGAGGAAGCTCAGGGTTCAATTTAACAATTTCACTGCCATTTATTAGGAATCAGCCTAGATCTGGATAAGGATGCAAAGATGGAAATGAATGAACTTTTCTCTTAAACAGCTCACATTCTGCTGAGGGAATAGTAGATCTAGCTAACAGACCTAATTGAGCTGGAATGGACTTCAGAAGACATTTAGTCCAATCTCTCATTTTCTCAATGAAGCTAAGTAAGTTACTCCAGAGGAAAGAAAGAAAGCTGCTGAGATAGGATTGGAAACCAGGTCCTTTGACTCCAGCATCAGCATCAGCCAGCTGTCCAGGTATACTGGACTATAGGTAAGCCTTCATTGAGGTGAATAATAAATCCCTCTGAAGTGGTCTCATCATTCAAATTCACGCTGCATCATTCCATTGGGCTGGTTCAATGATTATTTTACATAATTCTAACTGTGAATAGTTTGAATTCAAATATATGTGGCTATTTCATTGCATTCATTTTTTGCTCTAATCAAGACTTAGTTGTAGCAGCTGTTCCTGGAACGTGGCCTTGTAGTTTCTGTCTGGGGATAGAAATTTCAACCTTTCTTTGTGTGTGTAGGGAATTGGTTTTTCCCTACAATCTCCAAGAACTCAGATTTGTAATATTGTGTGTGTGTGTGTGTGTGTGAGTGTGTGTGTGTGTGTGTGTGTGTGTGTGTGTGTGTGTCCTGGATCTCCTTGGCATCTGGCTGAAGCCTAGGGACTTCTTTGAGTATTGCTTTTAAATGAAAAAATTAAAATACAGGAGATTACAAAGACAATCAATTACATGGAAATACAATTAGCAAAATTCTTTAAAACTTCGAACAAACAAATTCCTACTGTGTGATCCTGGGTAAGTACCAGATTGCTTCCAAAAACAAAATCAAACAAACAAACCAAGTTCTTGGACTTAAGTCAAGAACTCCTCTTAGAGTCTTGTCTGTAGTTTCCTCCAAGATTTAACTCAGCTACTGTTTCTCATAAAAAATATTCCTTGATGTCTCTCTTCAAGTTACCTTATATTTACCAATATGAATGTATTGTATTTTTCCCTCAGTTGAATGTGAGCTGTTTAAGGAAAAAAAAAATCTATTTTCATCTCTGTATCCCTGCCCAGTTCTAGTACAATGTCTGGAATATGGTAAACACCTAATAAATGCCAGTTGAATTGTTGAATTGAATCCTGAGTTTCCCCTGAATAAGGCTCTTAGCCCATTCCCTCTGATCTCCAGGAAGAAAGAAAAACCATTGATGGCTCCATTGTGCCAATGGAGCTATTAAGAACTGACTTTTTCATCACTGGGGCAAAATCAGAATGGGGTTGCTCTTCTGTCTCCTTTCCCCCATAGGCCCCAGAATAGAACTTTCTCACCTTCAGGGTTCTCTTTCCTCAGATGTTTTGGGACTGGAAACTGGTGACTGATAGCTCTGCAGACTCCTCCAGCTAGTGGCCAGCTCCTTTTATAATCACTATCCCAGTGGCTTGATCCCACCCTGGACCGTTCTTGGCAACCAAGGAAGTTTGCTTTTTTCCCTTTCTCTGGAAACCATTTTAATGGGCAAGAGTAGCTGTGTGCCAGAGATGAGAAAGATGAGGGAATTTCCAGATTCCTCTGAAGTCATCAGTGCTGTGAGCAGGCACATAGTCCATAGCCGTGAAGGCTCTTAGGACACACAATGTCAGATTTGGGAGGGTCCTTAGAACACAGAATGTCAGAACTGGGAAAGGTCTTAGAGCACGGAATGTCAGTGCTGGGAGGGCCTTTAGAACCCAGAACATCAGAGCTGAGAGGACCCTTAGAACCCAGGAGGTCAGAGCTGGGAGGGCCCTTAGAACCCAGGAGGTCAGAGCTGGGAGGGCCCTTAGAACCCAGGATGGCAGAGCTGGGAGGGCCCTTAGAACACAGGATGTCAGAGCTGGGAGGGCCCTTAGAACCCAAGATGTCAGAGCTGGGAGGATCCTTTGAACACAGGATGTCAGAGCTGGGAGGGAACTTAGAACCCAGGATGTCAGAGCTGGGAGGGCCCTTTAACCACGAGTTTGTCAGAGCTGGGAGGGCTCTTAGAACACAGGATGTCAGAGCTGGGAGGGTCCTTAAAACATAGGATGTCTGAGATGGGAGGGCCCTTAGAACTTGGAATGTCAGTGCTGAGATGGCCCTTGGAACATAGGATGTCAGAACTGAAAAGGATATTGTGAGGTAGAAGGTCAGAGCCAGAAGGGACTTTAGAACATAGGATGTCAAAGCTGGTGAGAGATTGTCTAGTTCATACCTCTCATTTAAATTTTCTTTTGTTATTTTGTGAATCTTCTTTTTCATTGGTATTTTTTGTTTTTAGATCACCTTCATTCGAATGTATCTTTCTTGTTCCCTTAATCAGCAAGCCATGTTTTATAAGAAAGATGATAAAAGAAAAAAAAAAGGTCAGCAAATCCAACCAGATTATCGACTGTGACTGAGAGTTTTTGCCATATTCCACACCCATGGTCCCACATCTCTATGAAGAGTAAAGGGAGGTGTTCTGACTCAGTTCTTTTCAGGGCCAAGCTTGTTCCTTATCAATTTCAGTTTTATGTGTATGTTTATTTATTTATTTATTTTAACAGCAATATTGCTTGAATCATTTTAGGTATTGGTTTCCCTTCTTATTTTATCTTGCGCCAGGTCACAGATTTTGCCAGCCTTCTCTGAATTCTGTATATTCTTTATTTTGTATGGTGTAGAAATATTCCATTGTAATCCCATACAACAATTTATTTAGCCATCCAACCAAACCACAGGAATCTAATTTGTTTCAAGTTCTTTGCAACATAGGGAAAGTGTTGCTATAAATATTTTGGTGTATATGGTTATCTTTCTTTTGATCATTTGATCTCCTCAGTGTATATACTTAGCTGAGGAAATTTCTGAATAAAAAAATATGAATTTTTTTGCTAAATTTTTACCATAATAATAATAACATTTATATAACATTTCTAAATTTGCAAAGTATTGTATATATATATATATATATATACATATATATACACCCATGTACATGCATACACACATGTGCATGTCTGTGCACACACACACACAATTTCCAAATTGCTTTCCAGAATCTGACCACTTAATTTTTATAGAAGAATATGGAAACTGATTTGCTTGGAGTCAAAAAGTTGTTTGGAAGTGTCAGGACTGGGATCAGAAGCTACTTTTCTTGATTATAATCCCAGCATTTTTCCTCCAACATTTTACAATTTTTCCCAAAATTCTGTTCCACTGAGAGAGGAATCAGTTTCAGCATCATTGCAAATGAGTCTACACTCTCTTTTCTTACTCTTGAAGCCATTTCTACTTTCTTTTTTCCTTGCTCTCCTAAACACATTTCTCCCGGTTTAGGGATGTCTTATAGATAGGGCAGAGAGTGGTGAGCATGGTGATGATATCCAGGTGTTCTCCAACCTTTTTATTCTCATCTTCTGCATATGGACAACCCTGATATCTGTAAAAAAAAAAAAAAAGTCAAAAATCAAAAAACAAAACAAAAAACAAACAAAAAAGCATGCCTGGGAATTGAGATCTCTCTGACAAATCCCTGAAGGATCGCTGTGAATCCTGGGAAGATGGTAAATCTTTCATGTCTCAGAGTACCAAGCCCCAGTGGCCAGCCAGAAAGACACACTTTGTGTGTGTGTGTGTGTTGTGTGTGTGTGTGTGTGTGTGTGTGTTTGAGAAACAGGGAGCTTGGGGCAAATCAGCTCAAAAATAATGACTCACTATCATGGTCAATGTGTGCAAACATGCTTTTTTTTTTTTTTTTTTTTTTTTTTTTTATCAGAGATTATATTAAAATATTTGGAGTCAGTAGAGCTGGGCTTGAGTACTGTCTTCATGAATTGGTGGATCCATGACCCCAGATAAAATACTTACATTCTCTCAGTCTTAGTTTACTCTTCTGCAAAATGGGGATACATTCATTAATTTTTTTTTGAATGCCTATTGTATGCACAACACTGTGCTGAGTCCCGAGAGAGAAACAAAGTTTAAAGTAGACACAACAGATTACAATATAACTGGGGGAAGAATCAGGCACACAGGTATCAGAGAAATGGGGATATTAGAAAGTGTCATATGAGGAAAAGGTTGTTATTGGCTGGGACAACCAGAAAAGGCTTCCTGGGAGAAGGTGGCATTTGAATTGGGTTTTATGGGATAAAGAGGAATTTGACAGTTGAAGAGAAGGATGGGAAAATATTCTAGGCAGAGGAAAACAATGCAACCAAAGGCATTGAGATGAGAAAGTGAACACGTTTTCTTGCCTTAGAACAGTATAGTTTGGGGCAGAGATTGTGTGGAAAAGAGTATAAGGTTGGAAAGTGAGATCTAGATTTGGAGTCAGGAAGACTGATCACCCAGTTCCTCCTAAAGAGTTCTTTATTTAAAAAGCAACTTTTTTATTTTTCAGTTCTAATTTTTTCTCACCTTCTACCTACCTCTCCCCCACCCAATGAGAAGGTAAGAAATACTATATTTATTGTGTGTATAAAGTCATTCACATTAGCTATGTTACAAAAAACAAAAATAAAAGACCCCTTTCTCCCCCAAACCAAACAACAATAGCAAATGAGGAAAAAAAAGAAAATAAAAAAAACTTGCACTCAGAATTCATCAGCTCTCCTTCTGGAGGTGGATAGCATTTTCTATCATGGGTCCTTTGGAATTGTTGTGGATCAATGTATTGATCAGAGTAGTTATTGTCACAATATTGCTGTTTATAGACAATGTTCTTCCAGTTCAACTCACTTCACTTTGCACGAGTTCACATAAATCTCAGGTTTTTCTGAAATCATCCCCTTCATTATTTCTTATAAAACAATACTATTCCATTATAATCACATGCCTCAAGTTGTTCAGCCATTCCTCAATTGATTCAACTGATGGGCATTTCAAGTCCTCAATAAATCAGTCATGAGTTGAAAAATAAAGTGTCTTTAATTGAGATAACGTAGTAGCAAATCTGTTTCACTGGGGATAACCAATGGATTCCCCAATTCTAAGACATATGCAAAATTTCTTATACTGTTAGAAGAAGAAGGGGAGGAGACAGTATGAAGTAGAAAGACCTGATCATGAGATCCCAGTGGCCCTTGGCAATACAGGCCAAAAAATAACTTCATTCTAGCTATTTTGCCTTTCATACCATGAATCTGAATGGGTGAGGACAAGGACATCAGAAGCCCAGCTTGAGCTCCCCACAAGGCAATATATCTGGGTGGAGGGATTTAGGTTGTAGTTCATCTCAGCCTAATCAAGAATAAATATCTGAGTGTGTATGTAAGGATCTTACTGAAATTCTGGCATTACAAAAATTATTTAAGGGAGTGGCAGTCCACATTACATTTGCTATTTACAATTTCTATCATATAAACAATTATATAAACAATTTTCATCTGGCATCCCCTAAGTTTCCAATATTTTGCCACCACAAAGAGTTGCTATAAATATTTTTGGGATAAATGGATCTCCCCCCCTTTTTTTTTTTCCCCAAATCTTTGAGGTACAGACCTAGTAGTGATCTTGGTGGAACAAAGGGTATGTGTAATTTGATTGCTCTTTCAGCATATTTCCAAATTGTTCTCTGGAATGATTGGATCAATTCACAGATCCACCAACAATGCATGAATATTCCTATTTTCCCACAATTCCTTCAGCATTTGTCATTTTCTTTTTCTGTCTTGTTAGTCAATCTGATAGGTATGAGGTAGTGCTTGAAAGTTGTTTTAATTTGCATTTCTCCAATAGAGACTTAGAGCATTTTTACATGACTTATTGATAGACTTGATTTCTTCTGAAAACTACCTATTCATATCCTTTGACCATATATCAACTGGGGAATGGTTCTTATTTTTTATAAAATTGACTCATATATATATAAATAAAATTACATATTATATATTATATAATTATATATTATATTATATATGTCATATATATGATATAACTTCTAGGGATATATATATATATATATATATATATATATATGTATATATGATATAATATAGCTTCTAGGGAAATATAGCAGTGGTTTTGGAGTCCCCTGACTTTGGGAGGCTTCTATTCTTGCAATAGTTCAGTGATTCTAGATTTTCTGGCTTTGAAGTCTGCCTTAGGAAGCTCCCACACCCAAAATGTCTGATTCTGACCACTCCTTAATCAGATAGCTTCTAGCTTTAAGATCTTGTCCCAGATCAAACTCCTGAGACAATAGTGAATAAGACCACTCTTCAATTCATTGCTGACTGATAATCTGGTCAGTAGTAATCTGGTCAATGAGAACCAATTCTTTCCTACCTATGAGCCATAGAATTAGCATATCAATGATTGAAAACTTGATAAATGTCTCTTCTTGCTTCTGTTTCTCTGCTAATTTCTTTTTAGAAATTCAAGCCCACTTTGTAATGGCATTATAATTACCATTGCAATAAAACTTTGCCCTTTAACTAGGAGATGGGTTCAAGCCTGCAAATTCTTTTTGAGACACCTTGTGACACTGGTCTGAGACCCCAAACTTTTGGGGTCACCCTTTCTCAACTTCAATGTATGTATGTATGTATGTATGTATGTGTGGTTTTATTTGGGCAAAACTTTCTTAAATTTAGTGTAATTTAAATTATCCATTTTGCCACAGAAAGTTCTTTAAGACTATCAGTTGTAGAATACTAGTTATCTACATTGATGGAGGGAGCTTTTCTGTGGGAAGTTCATATATTGCTGAAATAGAAAATATGGATAAGAAAAAATAAAACTGGTTTTTGATACAGTGGTTGATACAGTGGCCTTGAATACTAGGGAAAGGAGTTTGGATTTTGCTAAGGAGTCAATAGATAGTCATCAAAGGGTTCTGAACAGAGGAATGACAACTGACAACTAGATCTACAGCATCCTATAAAGATAATTCTGGAGGTTTGTTAAAGGTAGATAGAATGGGAGTGAGAGTGGAGACAGGAACTCCTGTTAAAAAAAAATGCAACCCAATAATGACCCAAAATGAGAATAATTAATGATGGAGGCATTGTGGAGAGTAGGCACACACCAATTCATTGTTGGTAAAAACTATGAATTAGTGCAAAAATTGTGAAAAGCATCTTGAAATTAAGCAAAGAAAGTGACCAAAATGACCATACTCTTTTTTTTTGCAAATCAATTATGAGTTTGTTTTATTTTTTTAAAAAATTTTATATGCATACATATTTATACAATCATCTTGCTGCATGAGAAAAATCTAATCCAACTAGAAAAAATGAGAAAAAATACAAACAACAACAAAAAGAGTGAAAATGCTATTGTGAACCATACTCAGTTCCCACAGTCCTTTCTCTAGATATAGATGGCTCTAATCATCATGAGATCATTGGAACTGGCCTGAATCATCTCATTGTTGAAGAGAGCCACACAAAATGACCATATTCTTGGAGCTAGCGGGTCCGTTGTGAGGTATATACTTCAAATAGATTGATTTAAAAAAAAAAAAAAGAAAGCCCTCATAAATACCCAAGTATTTATAGTACTTTTTTTTGTGGTAGCAAACAAAGCTTATTAATTAGATAATAACTCAACAAGCTATGGTATATGAGTACAATGGAATATTCTTGTGCATTAAGAAGCGATGAATATGCTGAATAAAGAGAAGCAGGAGAAGACATATGAATTGAGGCAAAATAATGTAAAGCAGAATCAGGAAAGAAACATACATAATGGCTACCATATATAAATGGGAAGAATAGCAAGACCAAAATCACAATCTAATGCTAAGAAATTATAGTGAAGAAGCTTGACTCCCCAAAAAAAATGATAGAAAAAAAAGCCTACTTTCATTTTTCTGTAGAGGCCAAAGAAAGAATGGATGTGAAATGCTGCAGAGAATGTCAGACTTTCTACAGATCTGGGTTAGACCTCCAGCAGCCACTGGCAGGTGACTCCCATATTGCAATATATGGCCCTTGAACTCGGGACATAAAAAACACAAGAAACAAAGGAGCAGCAGCACTTGAGAGATGTTTGTGAGTAGGATCCTCCCAGAGTGAGTTCCTTCAACAAACTGCGGGAAAGGAAAGGGAGAAGAGACCTGGTAAGACATTTTTAGTCGGGCTAATTAAATGGGCCAACACATCAAAGGGCCAGGCCAGGAGACTTATGAAAAGTTCTGACTACAGTCCTCTTCTCTGTTTGATTTGCCTCCATGACATCTCACAAGATTTAACACCTGTTATATATCTCACCCTACAACCATCCAGAGGTCATAGTGCTGTTTGCACTTCCTAGCATGCAGACTCAGATATCTTAGCATCTGGATTTAGATAACAGCTAATGCATAAACTTACTGATGATCCTCTGGGGGAAAAATAATCTCGTTTCCATAAAACAAAAAACGGGAAATTGTTAAGGACCATGCCTAGGTGAAGGGCCAGGTCAATTCTGTGAGCACCTCCACAACTGTGGATTGTAAACTTGAAGAAGGCTTGTGTCGGCCTTTACTGACATAGATGTTCCTTGTGGATTGGGAATGAAATAAATTGGAGGCAAGAGGGAAGAGGAGAGAGGTCAGAGAATGTAACTGCCTCTCAGTCTCCTTGTATCATCATCATCATCATCCTCTCACATGAAGAGATCCATTCTACATTCTGACCTCCAGCAGCTACTGGCAGATGGCTCCCATATCACAAGACTTTTTCAATGTTAGTTAGTTTTCCTTAACTTATTCCCCTCCTTGTGGTCTTGCTCCCTTGCTTTTTCTTCTTTGTTATAAGAGATTAGTCTGGGAGAAAAGAATACATTACAGAATGCAGATGATGCAGAAATGAAAGAGATCAATAACTATTTTTTGTTTAAAGAGACACTGCTATTGCTACTATTATGAAGACGTGACTAGGGAGACCTATACTGAATTGACTGTAGAAATAGACAGAAGGGGATAGATGCAAGGAATGGATCAAAGAGATGATATGGGGAATAGGATATATAAGATAGGTGACACAATGGCGTCAAGAAGACCTGAGTTCAAATTTGACCTCAGATACTGGCTATGTGAACCTGAGTAAGTCACTACTGTTTGCTTCAGTTTCTTTACCTGTAAAATGAGCTGGAGAGAGAAAGAGCACTTCAGTATCTCTGCTAAGAAGATTCCAAATGAGGTTAGGAAGAGTTAGACTTGACTAAAAGGAATAAATGATAACTATCATGGACAAACCATTCAACCTCTCTTACCTTCAGTTCCCTCATCTGTAAAATAATAATAATAATGATAATAATAATACCTATCTCACCAGTTGTCAGGACCAAGTGAGATAACTTATATAAACTGCATTTACAAACCTTTAAAATGCTACATAAATGCTAGCTCCTGTCATTCCTGCCCCACCCATCTTTCACCAACATGTGCTCAGGATTAAATGGGTCAATGTGTATGAAAGAAGAATTCATAAATGAAAGGGGGAATAAAGATCATGACGTGAGATAGGACTGGTTTCAATCCCTAGGAGATTCAGAACTTGGAGCCATGACTAGATTTTTCCATATATGCAATGAAATACATTTTGGGGAGGATATTATATTGTGGGGAAGGAGGGAATGGGAAAGAGTTTGATTGGGCTATAACTGTCAGTTTGTCCCCTGGTAGGTTTCTAGTTGGACTACTTATTTTTGCTAACTAGGTGTTAACTCCAGGAGTGTTTATATACCTGAAGAACTACCAAAGTCGGTCAGCATCTTTTAACTCAGGGAGTCTTCACTTTGTTTGTATCCCTTGGTGTCTGGTGAAGATGATTCCAAGAGTTTCTTAGGATCATATATTTTGCCTAAATTCATAATTGAAGGAAATGCTAAATTTTAGTTCAAGGTTAATGAAGATAAAATGTCACTCCCTCCCATCCCCCATCAAAATTCACAGATTCCCTGAAATCTATCCACAAATCCCAGACTATGATTCTTGATCTAAATGTTGGTGCCCTAGGACAAAATCTCAGTCACTCTCCCTCTTTTGTCCTACAATTTTGGATGATCTTTTTCTTTGTTTTTGTACTGACTTCAGACTAAGGAATAGCTTATGAACTTAAAAGTTATATTTTTCTCCTTAACCTCCTGTAGGTGAACTAGTCAAAAGGATTTTAATTACTCAGATAATTTAAGCAGTTTAAAGGTACATTGAATAGACCACTTTCTGTTGAGTTAGGAAAAACTGAGTTCAAATTCTATCTAGATACTTAATAGTTATATGACTGAATAAAGCATGTAACCTCTATTTCCTCATCTGTAAAATGGGAATAAGAATAGCTCCCAAGGTTTCAGTCAGTCAGTATAAATTGAGATAATATTTGTAAAGTGATTTATAAACCTTAAAGCACTGTATAAATGTTAACTACTATTAATCTTTATGGGGTTAAGCCAAGCTGACTGTTTTTTCCCCCTTCTGAACTAAATTAAATGAGCCAAAATGACAATAGGATGAGAACTGGGCTCAAACCCCAGCTATGTTGCTTTCTTAACCATGTGACTTTAAGTAAGTCACTTGTTTATTTTATTTATTTGCCTTTTTTTTTTTTTTTTTTTTTTTTTGCTGTGGCAACTGGAGTTAAGTGACTTGCCCCGGGTCATATACCTAGGAATTATTGTCTCAGACCAGATTTGAATTCAGATCCTCAAGTCACTTGTTTAATAAGAATGATAATAATAACACTTACCATGCCTCCTTACATAGGGTTCTTGTTAGGAAAGTAGGGTATACTTTTATTTAAAACCACATACAGTGCCAAATGCTAAGCTAAAGCAAGCTCCATACTCTGGCATGCTGACAGAACTGACTGAAGGAGGGTAATTGAGCAGAATATCTCTTCCCTTCTAGGACTCTGAGAATCTACTTTTTTTTCCTGACATAGACCTAGTCACACTGACCTTAGGGGGATTTCCACCTTTGGCTTAATAGCCACTGACATCAGAATGGCACCATCCCAAGCTAAGGGGTGGAGGCAACACATTTCAAAGGTCAGCACCAGAAAATCCCCCATTCTAATAGGGTTTTAATTTTGCTCTGTCTGGGCCATGCCTTTCCCAAGCCAAGGGTTGATGAAATTAAGTTTGTGTGATTCAAAGATCCCATTGGAACCTTTTTTTTTTTTTAAAATAATATGGAACCCACCCAATAAGACTAGTCAGACCAAAACTGTAGGTCCATGAAAACCAAAATCAAAGCTTTAAATCAGCTTTGTATCTTCTTCAACATTAAGTATAATTATCTATATACAGTAAGTGCTTAATATTTGAGGCAAGAAGTATGAAAGTACTCTGAACACTATCAAAAATAAAGGAATGATTAATAGTGTCAAAGGCAACAGAAAGCTCAGGAAGGATGAGGATTAAGAAAAGATCAGTAGGTTTGGCAATTAAGAAATCACTGGTAACTTTGGAGAGAGAAGTTTTGGTTCAATGATAAGGTCAAAAGTTAGACTATAGAGAAATAAGAAGAGCGAGAGGAGAAGCGATGGAGATACCAATTACTGATGGCCTTTTCAAGGACTTTAGCCACAAAATGCAGAAGAGATATGAGAAGAAGATTGGCAGAATTAGGGAAGCAGCTAGGGAGAGACTGTAGGTAAGTGTAAGGATGATAGAAGAGGTGATCTGGAGAAGATGGGATATAATGGGATTGTGTATGCAGGTAGACTATTTAGTCTTGACCAGGAAAAGGATCACCTCTTCATGTGAATCAGGGGAGAAGGAGGAGACATTGGCAGAAGGCATCTGTGATATGAGTCGCATGAGATGAGAATGGGAGAAAAAGGAGCTCACAGTGAAATGTCCTTAATTTTTTTTCCTGTAAAATATGAAGAAAGGTTCTTATCCAAGAGAATGAGGATAGTGGATGACATGGAGGTGTGAGCAGGGATGAAAAAGTTTGGAAGAGCCTCTATAAAGAGTGGGATAGTGATTTGATAAGGAAGATTCAATAGAATTGCTTAGCAGCAGTGAGGGCCCAATTGGGGTTGCATAACATAAATTTATAGTAGCTCCAGAAATGTTGAATGATTTTTCTCCACCTTCATTTAGCAGTACTCATGTAGGACTGAAGGTGGAAAGTTGTGGGAGTGATGCAAAGTTGAGGCTTGATGTAGCCAGATCAGTCATAAGATAAGGTGGCAAGGTACTCAAAGGAAGAACTAGGTAATTGATTGAGGTTCAGGAAGTTCAATGACTTGTCTATAGTCACATGATTAGTAAGAGTCCAATCAGGAATCTGGACTCACTTTTTCCAACCCCAGAATTCCAAGCCCGTGACTATTCTATGTTGCCTCCTTGGAAACATAGATAGGACATTATCATACAAGATTTAAAAAAGGAGGGGAAAGCAGCATGCTAGAATAGAAATAATGCTGGATTTGGAACCTGGTTCTACTGTTTAATGTTTTTGTGACCTCGAGCAAATCCCTTCTTTTTGAGCCTCAGTTTTCTCATATGAAAAATGAGGGGGTCAAACTAACTGCCATCTGTGGTCCCTTACAGCTTTGAATCCATGGTCTTACTATCCAATGAAATCAGTTAAGTATTTATTTGGAACCTACATCTGCCTACTTTTGGGGTTACAAGGACAAAAATGGTATCATTTCTGCCAATATAGTCTATTAGGGAAATAGTATTTATATTCAAAGATGCATTTCCCTGAGCCACACAAGAAAATCTTTTTCTTGTTTGTATCTCTGGCTCCTTTTCTGTTTCTTCCTTCCCTACTTCTCATCAGTGTAGTGGAAACTACATTTGGTTCCTGAAGACTCGACCCTAAAGCCCAGCTGGAACCTTCAGTGTTATCTCTGAGGACCTCATCTCTAAGAACCAATCTCTTCCCCTATAAAACAAGGATGATAAGACTCCCTTGACCCACATCACAAGGTGTTATAAATATCAGTTGAGATCATACACATAAAACATTTTGTAATCACAGAGCATCACATAATCATTAGCTATTATTATTTGTATGTAGGAGGCAGGACAATCTCTGTGTGACCCATTCATGAGTCATGGGAACAGGATGGTTCGCCATCCTACTCCTTGGTAAGGGATATGAAGTCTTGCCCAATTCAAATCTATCAGCATTTTAAAAGTGTCTGGTTTGTGCCAAGTACTATGGTGGCAATATAAAAACAAAAACCACACAGTCCCTGCCTTCAAGGAGTTTAGGTTGTCCCAGATGGAGACATATACACCGATAAAAAATGTATTTGCAAAGCAGATGCAAATTTTGAGACAGAGAGTAGAAGAGTAACAAGTGTGGTGAACAGGAAAGGCTGACTGGTAGATGAGACTTGTGTTGAGTCTTGAAAGAAGTTATTGGAAAAGAGGTGAGGAGGGTGAAGAGGGAAAACATTCCTGGTACTGGGAACCAGATGGCATGAATATCTAAGAAAGAATTTGGCTGGACTATTTTAACCACCCACCATCCATCCCAGATGGGCCCCACCCATCTGCTGACAAAGGTGTCCAGTTCAGATTGTATCCAGATTGATATGTTCTGTTCTGAGCCCACATTTTAGGAAAGACACTAGCAAGCTAATGGTCATCCAGAAGAGGATAATCATCCTCTACTCACCTAAATGATAAGACAACTGGAGATAGTGCCAAATCAATCAGTAGATCAATAAACATTTATTAGGTGTTTACAATGTGCCAGACACTGCACTAAGTTTATGAATATAAAAATGGAACAGTTTTTGTCCTCAAAGACTTTGCATTCTATCAGGAGGATATAACATCTATAAGTTATGCAAATATTATATGAATACATATATATGATATTATACATATTATATAAAATAAGTGCAAGGTACTTTTGAGGAAGAATCCCTAGCACAAGAATAATGAAAGATTTAAGTAGAAGGTGATTTGACCTAACCTTTAAAAGAACTCAGAATTCTAAAAGGCAGAGGTGAGGAGGGAGTACAGACGTGTTATAGGAGTTAGCATGTTCAAAGTTTGGAAATAGACAATGGAATATCCTCTATGAGGATTCATAAGAAGACCATTTAGTTGAATCACGGAGTGCATGAAAGGGAGAAAAGTATAATTAGATTAGAAAGACAGATTGGCATTTAACTGTGAAGAGCTCTCAAAGTCAAAATGAGAAATTTGTATTTGATCATATAGGCAATAGGAGCTAACTCAGCTTCTCACTGATCTTGCCCTGGCAAATCTCAGAACATTGGATCACTCCCACTATTTGCCACCTTTGCTCCTACACAGGTGCTGCTGAATGAAGGTGGCAAAAATTACACAACTGTCTGGTAAGTAGGGAAGTGACAAAGACAAACCTTTACTTAAAAAAAAATCACGTTAGTAGCTATACAAAGGATAGATTGGAGAGGGGAGAAATTTGGGGCAGGAAAGCCATTTAGGATGCTATTGCAATAGGCCAGGCAACAAATGATAATGGTTGTGAAAAGATTAGAGATATGGAAACTTTAGAGAGATGTTGTGGGAGTAAAATTAGCAAGAACAGGCAAATGAATAGATATGGGAACAGGTGAATCAAGAATGATTTCAAGGATGCAAATCTGGATTACTGGGAAAGTGGTCAAACCCTCTTTAGAAGGAAACTCAGAAAAAGACTGGGTTTGGGGATAATAAAACAGATTTTGGCTTGGGATATATTGCGTTTGATATATCTACAATCCAAAATATCCAACAGGAAATTGTTTATGTGTGACTTGAGAGAAACTGTAGAGGGATACATAAATCTGGAAGTTATCAAAATAGAGATGATCATGGAACCCATGGGAGCTAATGAGGTTACTGGGAGAGTATATAAATTTTACTTGAAAGAAATGGACCATTTAGGCTTGAGAAGAACAATCTGGGGGAGACATAATTAAGGTTTTCAATTCTTTGCAAAGTTATACCTCTTTATATAGAAGAGATATTAGATCCATTCTGCTTGGCTCCAGAGAATGGAACCAGTAACAATAGATGGACGTTAAACAGGAAGTAGACAGAGATCCCATATAAGAAGAACAGCAATAACCACAATCACCACATTCTTAACAAGAACTGTCCCAAAGTGGAAAGTGAGGGCTTAGAGGGAAAAACTTAAGCTTAAAGTTTGCTTAGTTTGAAGGTTGGATGCCCACTTGTTGGGATTCTTGATCAGGGTGATGAATTTCAGATCTTTGAGCTCTTTTCCAACTCACAGAATCTGTAATTCTGTAATATACATATTGGTGGAATAGAGGCCAAAAGACCTATTGGCATGCAAAAGGGACAGTCCCAGAGAAGATCCTGAGATGGCCATATGTCCTTGGGGTCTTGGCACCTCAGGGATAGTCAGAATCCAATGTGGGAGAACCCCACTCAAGCAATGATAGTGAAGTCAAGTTCCTGAATGCTTTCCTCTGATTCTGAGAAGTTCTAGGTTGGGCAGGTCAAGGAAAAGCATAAACTACCTACAGCAAAGAGACATCTTGCTCAAAATATCCATCCCCAAGTTTACTTTGGCCCTTCAGATCCTATTGAGTGTTCTTTGTTTGGAAGCTAGAGAATAGGAAGGTTAGGAGAGGAAACTAGCCAATTATGTTTTGAAATTGCATCATCTTCTCTGCAACATGGTATACTAGAGAGAACACTGAAATTGGCAACAAGATTTAGAACTGGATGGGCTTTCGGAGATGATCTAGTTCCTTCATGTTGCTCATGTGGAAAATGATGACTAGAGACATTCGATTTTATGAAGTTGCACATATAGTAAGGACAAGATCTGAAATTTAAACCTAAGTCTTTAAACTTGAAATTCAGCACTCTTTTCCTTGGGCTAGTATGTCTCTTCAATGGGAATAATAATCATGCTTATTCCAGAGTTGTTTTGAGGATAAAATGAGATAATATTTGTATTTTGTAAACCTTAAAATGCTGTATCACCACCACCACTATCATTATCATCATCCTTAATTATTATCTAGTTCCAGCTCTGTTGTATGTCTTTGGGTGACCTCTGTGAGTCTCAGGTTCCTTATTTGTCAAATGAGAAGTTTGGACTACGCAATCACAATTCAGACTGAATTCTAAGATTGGGCCTCAGGTCCCCCAACATAGAAAAATATACCATGTTGTTCCTAGAACATCCTGGATTTAGGGCTGAAGGTGGTTGTGGTGGAGAGAATAGGGAGGGAAGAGATTCCTACTCTTTCATTTTCTAGGCAGAGGCAGTATAATATCAAAGAGTATTTGGTTTGGAGTTAGATTTCATGTGGGTTCAAATTCCAATTCCATTACTTATTGCCACCACACATCCCTGTGGGAGGGAGTATGGAAAGTCTCTGAGGCTGAGATGAGACTTCTTTTTGTGTCTGGCTACCCTCTCCCCACCTTCTTTGACTCATGTGACTTCCATAAAATGGGAATAACAATAATTGATGCCTATTTGTTCTAGAATAACAGCTTAATGATTGGGAAATGTTTGGGAAACAGACCAACCCTAGTGAAGAAGTCAGAAGAACTTGCTGGGATTTATAGGGTTAATTACTTCCTAGACTTCAGGGAGAGACCTTAATTCAATTAGCACTACTGTATCATGTTCCTACAATGTGCTTGTTTACAATGCTAGATGTTTTGGGTACAAACACAAAATAGTTTCTGCCATCTAAGAGTTTACATTCTATTGAGAGGAAAATTACATGGAGGAGATAAATAAGCACAAAAGGAATAGAAAGTGATTTTAGGGAATAGCATTGTGCATTCAGGAAAGTATCATACAGGAGGAGACATTGGAGTTGCACTTGGAGAACCCTGGGAAGTCTAAGAGACAGTAATCAAGAAAAAAGTCTTCCAAGAATGGTCAATGAGAGTAGTCTTGGAACCTACAGTGTCAGAGCTAAGAGGGTCCTTAGAATATAGGAGATAAATAAAGACTTGCCTACTGATTAGTTGATTCAGCTTAGGACATAAAATAACTAAGCTGGGAAGAACCATAAAACATAGAATATAGAGTTGAATTGAATGGACAAAAACTTGAATCTAAACTTTTTAATACTAATAGTCACAAGACATTTATCTGGCATTTTAAGCTTTACCCAATATTTTGCATACAGCAATTCAATTCAGGATGACCAGGTGGTACAATGGATAGAACGTCAGCCCTGGTATTAAGAGGACCCAAATTCAAATCCAGCCTCAGACACCTACTAGCTATATGGCCCTGGGTAAGTCACTTAACCCTGTTTGCCTCTGTTTCCTCATCTGTAAAATGAGTTGGAGAAGAAAATGGCAAACTGCTTTAGTATCTTTGCCCAGGAAAACTCCAAGTAGACTCACAGAAACTCAGGCTGACTGAATCACAACAATTCAATTCAATTGAAAAAGAACCTGGATTCAAGTCTGTCTCTGAGACTCAGTGGGACTTTAGACAAATCATTTGAACTTCTTGGACCTTGGTGTCCTTCTTTGTCTATAAAGTAAAAGGATTGTATTACATGAAATCTAAGATCTTTCTAGATCTAAATTTATTGAAAATAAATCACATTAACAAACATCAGTCAGACAATAAGCATTCACTAAGCACTTCCTGTGTGTCAGGTACTGTGCTATGTGCTGGGGATTCAAAGAAAAGCAAAACATGGTCTCTGCCCTCACAGAACCCAAAGACTAATGTGGAAACAAGATGCTCATGGATGGACACACACAAGATCGAATCAGAGTCTGGTCTTGGAGGGTCTAGAGCTGTAGCTCTGAGGGCTGAGAAAGGCATCCTGCAGAAAAAGCTGCTAGAAATGAATTTTAGAAGAATTCAGGGAAACTCCAAAGCACAGATAAGGAAGAAAGGAAGAGAATTCCAAACAAGGGGCACAGGATGTTGCAAGGTCCAGGAATGGGAGATAAACATTATTAAGAAGATGGATGGCAATGAATTGTAGGGTATTTAGAGGAAAGTAAAATATAAGGAACCTAGAAAGGAAAAAGGGGGCCAAGTTGTGAAGGGCTTTAAAAGACAAATAGAGGATTTTAATTTGGTCCTAGAGGTAATAGGGAGATAGTAGAGAATTAAGAGGGTAAGATGACATAGTTAGACCTTGCTTTAAGAAGCTCACGAGTAGAACCAAGAGAATATTGTGTACAGCAGCTACAAGATTATGTGATGATCAACTCTGAAGAGTCTTTTCAACAATGATATGATTCAGGTCAATTCCAATAGACTTGTGATGGAGAGAGCCATCTGCATCCAGAGAGAGAACTGTGGAGACTGAATGTGCAACACAAGATAGCAATTTCACTTTTTTGTGGTGGTTGTTGTTTGCTTGCTTGATCTTTTTTTCATTTTACCCCCTTCTGATCTGATTTTTCTTATTCAGCATGATAAATGTGGAAATGTTTAGAAGAATTGCACATGTTTGACCTATATTGGATTACTTGCTGTCTAGGGGAGGGGGAAGGGGGGAAAGGAGAAAGAAAAATTTGGAACATGAGGTTTTGTAAGAGTGAATGTTGAAAACTATCTTTGCATATATTTGAAAAAATAAAAGGCTATTTTTATTAAAAAAAAAAAAAAGAAGAAGAAGAAGAAGCTCACAAGAGCTAAGTGGAGAATGAACCAGAATGGGCAGAGACTTTAGACAAGGAAAGCTTCTGTGCCACAGGGTGGAGGCAGAGTGAGAGAAGAGCAGGAGACATATATGAGAAATGTTGATAAGATTTGGCAGCGGTTTGTAAGGTGTGTGAATTAGAAGCCATGGATGACACATACAATGAGAACTTGGGTGATAAGGAGGATAGTGGTGATCTCAACAGTAAGAGGAAAGGGGACTTAGGGGAAAAGACAATGAATTCATGTTTACAAGACATACAGTTTGAGATCAACTATTGTTGATTATTAACATTTAGACAGCACCTGCTATGTGCCGGGAACTGTGCCAAGTGCAGTATAAATATCTCATTTGATCTTCCCAGCAACCCTGGAAGGTAAGTGCTATTGTTATCCCATTGTACAGAGAAGGAAACTGTGGCAGAAGGGACTTGCCCAGAATCACACAACTAGTAAGTGTTAGAAATTAGAGTTCACCTCAGGAAAAATCTCTTCCTAACTCCAGGTCTGACACTCTATCCACTGTACCACAGAGTCAAAAGGAAGTTGGTGATATGGAACTGGAGATGAGGTGAGAGGTTAGGGTTGGTTAAAGATTTCTGAGAATCTTTTACAAAGGGATGATGATTAAACACCATAAGAGTTGGTAAGATCTAAGAGCACTTGGTTTGTTTATTTTTTGTTCTTTAAATTTGTGACAGTCGGAGGAGAAGCAAGATGTTTAAATAGGAGCATCCTCTCAAGCAAACTTCACATCTCCTGACAGACATCTGGCTTCTCTATTCACCGGTGCATCTCCTTGCATATGGCAATATCTCACACCAGCATTTAGGGAAGGGCTCACAGGCATTACTTTTCAGGTCTGAGTTAGACCAGATGGCCAATGAAGTCTTTTCTAGCTCTCAGATTGTGCGATGCTAGGATCCTGGAAGGAGTTTGATTTAGTGAAACTCCAGCCCCGATTAATAATGATAGATTGGACTTATCCTTCCCCCTATGCTCATTCCTTATTCCAGCAGCCAGGTTGGAGAACTGTGACAGGAACTCCAGGCTTCTTTATCTTTCCATGTTTGTTCTAGAATCCTGGATGCTGATTGTCCATTTCCTGTTTGCTGTTTTAAAGACACGAGGGTCCAGCCCTCCTCGACTCCCCCTCCATCAGACTAGCACAGCCGCTAAGGGGCTGTTGGGACAACTAGATGGAGGACCTTCAAATTCTTCCCAATTTTCTGGCTTGGAGAGATTTTTTTTTTCCTCTTTTGCATTTCAGTGCAACTGTGATCCCAGCAACATGGACAATTCCCTCCATCCTTCAGTGTGGATCTAGTCCTAAGTATATCATCGTGAAAAGTAGCAATAGCTAAAATTTATAAAGTGCCTACTATGTGCAAAGCACTTTATAAATATTATCTCACTTGAACCTTACAACAACCCTAAGAATTAGGTGCTATTATTATCCCCATCTTACAGTTGAGGAAACTGAGGTAAATAGAGGATAAGTGGCTTACTCAGGTCCACATATTAGTGTCTGAGGCTGAATTTGAACTCAGGTCTTCTTGAGTCCATGTTTTGTTGCCTCACAGGAGGATAGGTTTAGGCAACCTCAGAAGCCATATAGTCCCATCCCCTCCCCTCATTTTGCAAATGAGAAAGTGAAGTCCTAAGAAAGAGAAACACATTCCAAAGTCCCACAGGTAGTAAGAGATTTAATGCAGTACAGTGGGAAGAACACTAGCCCTGGGTCAGATGACCTGGTCAAATCTTACCTCTAATATTTACTCTCTGTGTGAACTTATCCAGATTATTCAGCCTTCTTGAGCCCATGTTTCCTTATTTAAAATGAGAGGGAATGAATGAAATCATCTTTAAGTTATTTCCAATTTTAGATCTGTGACTCTAGGATTAATGGATAATCTAGGAGATCCTTCCATTTTTCTAGATCTAGGTCAAATCTATGGGGGCAGGGCTCACTGTACTGCTTGGAGTCCTTCCTCATGTGCTCATGACAGGTTGAGCAGGCTTTGTGGATATTCGGGGATCACACGACCTGTTCATTGATCACTCTTTCTACATGACTGACACTCTAGTTGTACACTTCAGTTATATATTCTCAGAGCAGTGGGAAGTATGGCTCAGAAGAATTGGTTCAAAAACTGATTATGAGACTTACGATTTTCACACAATTCTGGACAGGTGATTGAACTTCCTTGGCCCTCTGCAAACTCCCCTGCACATTGAGGAATTGGATCAGATTGCCTCTAAACTTTTGCTGGCTAACTCTAGACTTCTGCTCCTGAGTCAGTCTCTCCCTTTGATTCTTATACTCATAGAGCAATGATCCCAGAAACTCAAGATTGAGAGAGGCTTCACAGACAAGCTAGTCCAAGTTAATTGTAAATAGCAATTCTCTCTACAAAATCCTTGACTAATTGATGACCTCTGGTGTTGGGGAGATCACTCCTCTTCAAATAATTCATTTTGCTTTTGAACAGCTTTGATTATAAGGCAGTTTTTCTCCCTTTTCCGACCCAAGCTTAAATCTATCTTCTAGAACTTTGATCCAGTTTCTTGTTCTGCCCTCTAGGACCAGAGCCAGTGAGTCCAACCCCTCTTCCAATCTGATAGCTTTTTTAATACTTGAAGAAAGCTATCAGAACTGGCCCCATTCCTTTCTTTCTCTGAGCTAAAGATTTCTAATTCCTTCAACAGATCTTTGTATGGTATGGTTCCCAGTTTCTTTCCAATTGATGACCCCTAGTTAGTGTCTAAATTCTAGGTTAGTAACATTTTACCTTGTATTAGAGCTCTCTGTGTGAATGTCTCACTTCTCCTGCATTAGAATTTGAGTTATTTGAAGGCAGAAACTCTATTTCATTCATTTTGAATCATAGTTGACATTCATAGTAGTTTTCAGGTAGCAAATGATAGTATCTCAATAATATTGTTATTATTGGTTGTTGTTTCAATTTTACAGATCAGAAACCTGGGATTTAAAAAGGATGTGACTTGCTTTGGGTCGATCAGCTGGTAAATGTCAAAGGTGGGAGCCCACCTATTGTGATGGGGAGCCATCTGCCAGTGGCTGCTGGAGGTCAGAATGTAGCATGGATCTCTTCATGTGAGAGGATGATGATGATACAAGGAGACTGAGAGGCAGTTAACTTCTCTGACCTTTCCCCTGAGAGGCAGTTTCATTGTCTGACCTCTCTCCTCTTCCCTCTTGCCTCCAATTTATTTCATTCCCAATCCACAAGGAACATCTGCGGAAGTAAAAGCTGCTTTGCAGCTCCTTCAAGTTTATGATTCACAGTTGTGGAGGCTCTCAGAGAATTGACCTGTCCCTTCACCTAGGCAGGGTCCTTAACACCCTTTTGTCTCCAGATACACTTGCTTCTTCACTTTCTTTATGCACATCACAGACCCTTTCTTTGCCACTCTAGGGGCAAAGCCTAGAGACCCTTTCTCAAAAGAATATTCTTAAATGTATAAAATAAAATATATGATATTTACAAAGGAAGGAAACTATACTGAAATGCAATTATACAGGAAAATTTTTTTAAAAGTTCATGGACTCCAGATTAAGAACCTCTGCGTTGTCTTCATCGATCAACCAATCAAGCAAAAAGCATTTATTAAGTCCCGACTATGTGCCACATATTGTGTTTCTGTGAAACCATAAAGACAAAAATACTAGCCCTGTCCTCAAGGAGTTTACATTCTAATGGAAAGAGGCAATATGAATTATCAGCTTTATTCAGAATAGAGAGGAGGTAATCTCAGATGGGAAAGGACAAATAGCTGAGTAGACGAGGAAGCCCTCTTGCAAAAGGTGGGATCAGAGTTTTCCAAGCTTTATCTTTTTCCTTACCTCTGGCTCTATTTCTCTGGCTTTCAGCAAGACACAGCTTGAACCCCACCTTCTACAGGAGGCTTTTCCCTGTTCCGCCCCCATTCCCAGCTTTTGTTCTACCTCCTCTACATGAATCTTGTATTCACCTATCTTCATGCATGTTTTCTACCCTATTAGATTCAAAACTCCTTAAGAATGGGGACTGCTTTTTGCTTTTTTCCTTCTGTTTCTTCAGTTGTTAGTTCAATATCTGGCACATAATTAGGGTTTGTGAAAAAAATCAATTTTACGTAGTCAAAATTATCCATTTTATTTATCTCCTGGAAACCTCTCTGTCTCTTGTTTGCTTGTGAATGTTTCTATCCATAGATCTGACTGGTAGTTTCTTCTGTGCTCCACCAATCTGCTTATATCACCCTTTCTGTCTGAATCATGTCCCCATTTTGAGCTTATCTTGATATACAGTGTGAGATACGGTCTATCTCTAGTTTCTGTCTGCTCACTTTCCAGTCTTCCCAACAGTTTGTTGAACAGTTCTTGCCCCAGTCGTTGGGACCTTTGGTTATTCTAGGTAGATCAAACTTCTTATTTGACTCTAATGCAGTTCACTGCTACAAAGAAGGGAGACAATGCTAGGAATGGGGAGCAGCCTGCTTCCAATGGGGAGATCAACAATGGTGGCCGGAGTAGCCAGATGTAGAATTCCTGGAGGGGAGAAAAGTATATAAAGACTTAGGAAGGTCCTAAGACCACATGTTGTAGAGAGCTTTAAGTGCCAAATAAATGATGTTATATTTGATTCTGGAGATGCTTAACAACCAGGTCTTGTACATAGTAGGTGCCCAATAAAGGTTTAATTGAAGTACTAGGAACTAGGCTTGGTTGTCCTGTTAGCTAGTTGTGGGATACTTCCCTTTTCTGAGCCTCAGTTTCTCCCTCTATAAAATGGATGTGATGATTTCTAAGATCCCTTCCAGCTCCAGAATCCTGTGAGTACTATATACTCCCAGATGTGTTGTCTTTCCCATTAGATGTACCCAGAGGTGCTGTGAGATGTGAGGGTGAAATTTTCAGGCCCAGCTCTATCTCTGGGAAGTCTGGCCATTGAGTAGAGTGCTCAGGGGCTCAGAGCCACTATCCAGAGGGGAGAACAATATTGCTCCCTTCCCATACTCTATCTTTATGTTTACTGAACTTCTTAGGGAATATGGTAGACTCAAAGGTTTTGGGAAACCTTTCCAGTCTTGGACTTGTGATCCCACATCCCCTCTTACCTCAGAGGTGGGGGTCTGACCCTGCTAGACTTGATGGAGTATATCCCTGATAGATGGACACTTAGCCAGATGTGGGTGGGGATTCCCCAGCCAGATGTGGGTGGTGCTTCCTTACCTGAGAGGAGGAGGAGGAGTGGGGTATGTGTCACCCTATTCCTCTGGGCACTTGGCCCTTGTTCTAGGACGGCCTCTCACCAGTGTGAGAGGTAGAGTAAAACTGGGGCCTGTTCCCTGGAGCCTTCCCTGTGCATTGTGGACAGAACAAACCCTATGTTGTTGGCCCCCCAGACCTCAGAAGATGGAAAATGGGGCTCAGGCCAACCCCAAAGAGTTCAGGAAGAAGGGGCTGGTTAGACTCCTATCCTGGAAGATGTCCATGGAGCAGATACTCTTCCCCAGGGCTGCCTCTTTTTGGAATGCCACCAGGTAAGTGCCAAGCCCTTGGGTAAGAGAAGAAGATCCAATTTTATGGATGTCCTTAGGGAAGTAGGGTGGGCTTTTTCTAGATATTAGTGTTTCTCGGAGAAGGGATCTCTGGTTCCTCAAATCTTGGTCTGAGAAACTCTCTAGACTCATAGAAATGTCTAATTGAATGGTTGTCTAATCCAATACTTCTCCCACCATTCTGATTTTCTGGATGGGAAAGGTTAGGGTCAAATAACCATAGCAAAGCTGGTCTCCTGATAGGTCCAGATTTGGTCCTTGGCCTTGCTCTTTCATGCTTGTATGACTTTGGCCAAGTCCTTTCACTAATCTAGGACTCAGTTTCCATCATTGTAACATGGAGGACTTGGCCTAGACTATCTTTACTTGCCCATTCCAACTCTGAATCCTATGATTTTCCTCCCCATTTTTGGACTCCTCTCCAACTCCCTCCCTGACCGCTGCTTTGATCGATTACCCTTGGACTTCTTACAGATCCTCTGTCAGTCTCCCTCCCCTCTGCAACAAGGGGGTAACAGATCCTTGAGGTGGGGAGGGGGTAGCGAAAGCATCAGGGAGTTTGCCAGTCTCTTTCTGCTGCCAGATGTTAATAACAGACCTTAGTAGGGGCTGAGGGCAGGGAAGCTGGGGAAGCCACATTATCTAACAGGTGTTTATGGGGACTTGAAGCCAGGGCTGAGCAGGTTGTAGCAGGCCTGAGCATGTGGCGTGAAGATAGAAGGGAACCTGATGGGGGATGTCGATTTCTCTGTCTCCCAGGTGCATCCCGGGCATCAGGAAGCTGTTCACAATCACCATTCTAGCAGGCAGTGGTGAGTAAGGGCTCCTTCCCTGGGGTTTCCTGGAGAAGTCCCTTCCTCCCTCCCCTCTCCCCTGGGTTTGTCCTCAAGTGCCCTCTTGTCATTTGTGAGTACTGCATCCATCCCACCTTCCTCCTTCCTCCCAGACTTAACTCCAGACTGCCTGTGTACAAACACCGGGCACCCTGTCACCTGGCATTTATGAGGCCCGAGCCTCATGTTTATGGTGGTGTTTATGGTGCGTCTCCTGTCCCCATGCACTCCCTGCTGCCCTGAAGTTGTTGGGGACCAAGTGATTGGCCCAGAAGAGGGCTGAGGGCAGAACAGAAAGAAGCTTCTGAGGGAGGAAAGGGGGAAAGAGAGCTTAAGTGATATGCTTGTCAGCATAGCAGTACTCTGTGTCCTGGAGGCGCAGGTGGCTGGGTGAGGAAGATGTGCCCAAACTGGAAGAGTTGGCTGTAGGCCTTGGGACTGGGTGGGGAAGAGGAGAACAGCACACTGGCAAAGAGTCCTGACTTCAGAGTCAGAGGATGCGAGTTCAAATCCTGTCTCTGCTATTTATAACTTAATCTCTGAGTCTCAGTTTCCTCATTTGTAAAATGAACTGGAGAAAGAAATGGCAAACCACTCTAGTGTCTTTGCTGAGAAAACTCCAAACGGGCTTACAAAAAGTCAGACATGACTGAACAGCACTAATAAAGTAGGTAGTAAGTAATGGAAACTGGATTTGACCCCAGACCTTGCCTACAGAGTAAATGCTTTCTACCAATACCATGCTGAGATGTGGTAAATATGTGTTTGTGCAGATGCGTACATGTGCAGATGTGTGTGTGTGTGTGTGTGTGTGTGTGTGTGTAAATTGTCTTCTGCCCACAAACATGGTTAAGTGTGTAATCTCTTGGAAATGTTAAACTTGAGGTGCATTATGTTAAATTTAGCAGAAAGGGAATTGACAACACCAGGAGATGGAAAGTTATGTAACACCCTGGAATGAATATTAATTTTTATGAATAATGATGTTAGAGAATGATAACAAAGGAAATCTCCATCTCTTCCACTGAGGGTGGGGATCTGCTTGCCAGAACAGTTGCATACATCACGAGAGGCAGCCATTGCATTGTTTTTCTTTATAATTCCTGGGAGAATGGTGGATTGGGGAGGGGGCATATTAGATTTTTTTTTTAAGAAAAAAGATTGGCTCTTTTCAATAATGAGGTGATTCAATGCAATTTCAATAGACTTGTGATAGCAAGTCCCATCCACATCCAGAGAGAGAACTATGGAGACTGAATGTGGATCAAAGCATGATATTTTCCCTGTTTTTGGTTGTTGTTCTTATGTTTGCTTGTTTTTTTTCCCTTATGTTTTTCTCCCTTTTGATCTGATTTTTCTTATGCAACCTGACAAATATGGAAATATGTTTAGAAGAATTGTATTTGTTTAACCTACATTGGATTGCTTGCTGTCTTGGGAGAAAAAGAGGGAGAAAAATTTAAAACGTAAGATTTTGCAAAGGTGAATGTTGAAAACTATCTTTGCTTGAATTTGGAAAACTAAAATATTCTTAACAATTTTAAAAAGAGCCACTCCAAACAAACAAACAAATAAATAAAAAATCTGAATTCCCCATCCCCCACTCCAAAAAAAAAAAAAAGAAAGAAAGAGTATTGGTACTGGTTGAGAAAATCTGAGTTTGATCCTGATTCTATTTTTAAAGTACTTAATTTCTTAAGAACTCAGTTTCCTCATATCTGTCACTGAAGAGGGGAGGTACAAGCTCTAAATATCATAGACCCTTAAGTTTGATTCCTGATCCTTTTGTTTACATCTCAATGTTTCAGTACTTTTCTTTATAAAGTGAGGAGTGGACAACATGATAGTTTTGAGTTTTCTTTGAGCAAGTCGGTGATCTGATTTAGTTTGTTATTGGGGTTGTTTAGATATTTTTCAGTCACGTCTGACTCTCCATCACCCTATTTATGCTTTTCTTGGCAGAGACACTAGAGTAGTTCACCATTTCTTTCTGCAGGTCATTTTACAGATTAGGAAACTGAGGCAAACAGAGTGAAATGAAGGCTGGATTTGAACTCAGAAAGATGAATCTTTTTCAGGCCCAGCACTTTATCCACTATGGTGAGGCAACCCCTAGCTTCCCCCACTTTCCTGATTAGATTTTCCTGACTTTGTTATGCACTATGGTGCCTCCCTTGATGCCCTCGATTTAGTTGAACAAATATTTATTAAATGCCTACTAATTAAATGTGCAATGTGTGCAAAGAACCAAACCAAGTAAGCCCTAACCTCAAGAAGCTTCCATTTATTGGCTGAGGGACACAAGCCAGTCAGTATGATCAAAGGAAGAGTGTATCAGAGCTGCTCCCTCCTCCTTAAATGAAAACATATTTTCTTATCTGTGTTACGTGTTATTTCATCCAGGTGCATGGAAGCTATTTGAGGGCAGGGCTTGTTTTTAGTAAGTTTATAAATATAAAACTAGAGGGACTCACGGCCACATCTGAGATGAGGCCGGTCCAGAGGTAGGGTGGCTTCATGGATACCAGGGCTTGGAGTCAGGAAGTTGTTGTTGTCACTCAGTCATTTCCATTCTGTCTGACTCTTTGTGGTGTTCAGGAAAACCTGAGGTCAAATCCACCCTCAGTACTTACCAGCTGCATGACCCTGAGCAAGTCATTGAACCTGTTGGCCTTAATCCGCTGGAGAAGGAGATGACAAACCACTCCAGTACCTTGGCCAAGAAAAATCTGGACAGACAGTATTGGAGTGTTATGGTTCCATGGAGTCACAAAGAGTCAGACATGATACATAACAATAACATTTGTTGGTTGGCCTGGGTCAGATTTCAGAGACAGATAAAACAAAATGTGAAGAGGGAAAGAGAACTCTGGTGTCGTGGGCATGATGAGGGAAGGCTCCAAGGAGAAAGAAGGTGGCAATTGAGCTGGGGCTTGAGGGAAGAGAAGTTGAAAGGCAGAGAAGATGGAGCATCCCCCAATCAAGGGAAGGGCCTAAGTGACTATGGAGAGCTTCATTAGGCAATATGTCAATTTAGCAAGAATTTGTTAAGCACTGAATATGTGCCAAGCATGGCACTTGGTACTTGGACACAGAAATAGAAACAAAATAATTCCTGCCCTCAAGGAGCTTACAGTTTAGTGGCATTTTTAAGCTGAGTTTTAGAATATAGGAAAAGGAATAACGTGAAATAGACCTAGAAACTTAACTTGCAGCATATTGGGGAGGTATTTAAATGGTAGGGGAAAGAGTTTGAACTTTTTCCTCAATAGGGAGGCAGTCAAGCTTTCTGAGCGAGGGAATTACTTGGTCAAAAATGTCTTATGAAGCTTATTTTGGCAGCTCTGAAAAGAATGGATCAGAAAGGGGAGTCTGGGAGACAGGAGATCAGTTGGGCAGCTTTTACAGAAGGCCGGGTGAATATCAAAATTACTCCTGTGGTTATTTCTGCAAAATTGAGGAATGTCAGTCTGGGTTTTGACAATGCAGAGAGTCAAAGGTACAGGAAGAACGGCAAAGTAGCTTAGTGGACAGACCTATCAGAAGCTTACTAGCCCTGTGACCCTGGATAAGTAATTTGCCTCAGTATCCTCCACTACAAAATGGAGACATTAATAGCACCTAGCTCCCAGGGTTGCTTTGAAGATTAAATGAGATAATATTTGTAAAGCACTTAACAAATCCTAAAGCATGACAAGTTGAATATTATTATTAAATTGTTTTAGACTCGTAGGTTTTCTTGGTAAAGATATGGAGTGGTTTAGCATTTCCTTTTCTAGATTATTGTACAGATGAGGAAACTGAGGTAAAAAAGGTGAAGGGATTTGCCCAAGATCACACAGCTAATAAGTATCTGAGGATGGATTTGAACTCAGGGCTTCCTGACTCTAGGTTCAGAGCTTTATCCACTGTGCCACTTAGCCTCCTCAGTTAGTGCTGGCTATTCAAATAAAAATGAAAGGCATGCTCCATAGGATCATAGATTGAGAGGTAGAAGAGACTTTAGACATCATTAAATCCAATGCCCTTGGAAATTGAGGCCCAGAAAAGTGAATTGCATAGACTCACACAAGTAGTAAGTAGCCAAACTGGAATTTAAAGTCAGCTTTGAATAAAAATCCTTTGCTTTCTCCATGGCATCATCAGCTTCCCCAAGGGATTGTTGAGATGAACCTTTGGCCTTTGAAGTTCTTTTCGACACTGAGAATTTGTGATTCTATGAAGGAAGTCAAGAAGTAAGAGATTCCCGGGAATAAATATTTAAGGAAATAAAAGGCTAAGAACTCATAAGTCCAGAAGCAAGAAGACTTTATTGTCCGAGGCAAAACTTTGTCCTAGCCAGCTTTGCTTCCTTTTAGGGAAGGAGCCGATCTCAGGGCCTGGGGGCGGGGGGGAGGGGGGGAAGAAGAGGGGAAGGGGGAGAGAGGAGGGAAGAATCCATAGTGAAGAAAAGGTACTTGCTGGATGGTTCCCTTCCAATGCAAGTCCAAGACAGCATTTTATGAGACCCCTTTCCATAGCCTTTAGTGCTGAGCCTTGCACATAACAAGCAGGTACTTAATAAAATTTTGTTAAGTTTGATTTTAGAAAGGAGAGGGAATGCAGAGAAAGCCAGCTATCCCTCCCCCTGTCTTTTCCAAGAGTAATAAAGCAGTTTTGAACTTAGAAAATAATATCATTGAGAACCTAGGAGTTGGGCTTCAGGGAGAATGGAGAAAAGAGAGAGAAAGGGGAAAGATTTCCATTCAGAAGAAAACTGGAACTGGTTAGAATAGAAGCTTTTAAGGTAGCTAGAGAGGGAAGCTCAGTCCTAAAACAGAGAGAATACAGACTTCTCAGGAAACAGTCAGTCAATCAATTAACAAGCCTTGACTTGGGCTGCTCAATGGAGGCATGCTAACAATGGGATTTCCCAATAATTTCTAGGTCAGATCAAGGTCATTCTGCTTCTGGGCTAGAGAATGTGGTCTAGAGAAGGGAGGCTCTGAATTTTTGGTTGTTAATGCCCAATCGTAAAATATATTGTGAACATACACCTCTATTATGGTATATTTCCTTATTTGTTAATTATATACTCATACAGTATTATTCATTGTATAATAATTAATATAACATTATATTATAAATTTTGTTATGTTATAGAAATTTCAAAAAGTGATACTAATAATAATGATAACTTTCATATAGCATGATATACCAGGGACTTTACAATTATTGTCTCGTTAGATCCTTATAACAACCTTTGGAGATAGATATCTGCTACTATTATTTCCATTTTACAGATGAGGAATTTGAGATTGCTTAGGGTCAAGAACGTTAGGTCAAATTTGAACTCAGGTCATTCTCACTTGCAGGCCCAATGTTCTGTTCATTGTATCGATATTTGATACTTTGGTCAAACGAGATCTATCAGCGTCAAAACAGGTCAACAAGTATTTATTAACCGCTGATTATGTGCCAGGCACTGTGCTGATCACTGGGGATACAAATAGAAGCAAAAAGAGAGAGCAATCCTGCCTTCAAGGAGCTCACATTCTAATGGGGAAGAGTATACAAAACAAGAAAGTAAAAGTAGGGGAGGGAAGAATTATCAATACATAGTGAAGAAAGAAGCTCAGAGGGTCTGGAGTGGGACCCAGAGAGGAATGAAGGGGTGGACAGTGGATCCTTCCTTGAAATGGAAGTTTCTCAGGATCAATAAGGGGAAGGGACTGAAGGGTTGCAGGGATTTTCCAGGGTGAGAAGGCTGCTGGTACGTGATGGAGAAAGAAGTCCAGAGAGTCAGGTGTGGCGGGGAGAGGAAGGAAGGAGATTATTGAATAGGAGAATATGGAGGCGGCATTAGACAAGAGAAAGACCTATTAGTGGGCTATTGCAATAGTCCAAGTCAGAGGTTACCTCTTGATCTTGCTGCGAGAGTTGAAAGGAGAAGACAGATTTGCGAAATGAGGAGTGGGATCCAAGAAGATTTGGTAGTTGATTGAATGTGTTGTTGTGAGATGGGTTCTACATCTATGATTGGATTATCTAGAGTTGGAAAGGACCTAAGAGGCCATTCAGGCCAACTTCCACATTTTGTAGAGGTAGAGAAGAAAGCTTAGAAGGTAACACAGTTAGTAAGTGGGACTTGGACCCAGGACCTCTCACTTCAGAGTCTATGCTCTTTCCACTGTCTAGTTTCTTTTCTGCCTTCAGACCTCTTTAAAAAAATCATTGCTGCTGCCCTTAGGAAGGTTGGCCTATGTGGGTGGCTGTGCAGGTGACCTACTGGGTGGAAAAGAGCAGACCATCAAATAATTTGGCTCATGAACCCAGAAGAGAGCTCAGAGTTCTAGTAATTGCCACCAATGAGGGAGGTGGGGAATTCACCCAGGTCACTGGATGCCATATTGCTGTACCCCAGTGATGCTGTTAGATGATACCCGAGTACCCTAGTTGTTTGTCCCTCTCCCTCCCCCCTCTCTGTCTCTCTCTGTCTCTTTATGTCTTTCTGTCTCTCCATCTATCTCTCTTTTTTCCTTTCTTCCTTTACTCTTTCCCTCCTACTCTCTCTCTCTCTCTCCCCCCCACACACATTCTCTCAGCTTTGTAAATAAATGTTTTCTCTCTCTTTTACAAAATGGTTTGATTCTCTTTTCTTATTTTTATAATCTGTCATTTTCCAGTGGCTCCTCTCCAGCCTCATGTCATAGTCAATTTCTCCCTTATAATAAAGAACAATTAAGCAACACAAATCAATACCATACCCTTTGATCTTTTTTTCAGTCTTGCCTATGGTCCATGGAGGTCTACTGAACTTGAAGTCAATGGTAGAAACCATCACAGGGAAAAATGCCATCCTCTCCTTTGTGGGCTATGGCTGCTACTGTGGACTAGGTGGTCGGGGTCTACCCATGGATGAAGTGGACTGGTAAGTTCCCCTGTTCTCCCAGGCTCAAGATCCATTCTCTTGGTACACACTGAAAATAGAGCCAGGCTTCTGATTTTCCATGGGTGGCTTATCCTCATGGCTGTGTTGGCCACCAGGCTCCCCATACTGGCATAGATGGGTTGTCTTCCCTATCAGATAGGATGCTCCATGACAGCCTTCCAGATTCCTGAAAACAGCCATCATATCCTCCCTGAGCCTTCTCTTCTCAGGATAAATGTACCTCGTTTCTTTAGTTAATTCTTACATCTGTCTCTTTATCATCCCAATTTCCTTTCTCTGAATGTGTAATTTTTTTCAGTTCCTGAATTGAAATTGTTATTTCTAAAACATGTTGTCCAGAACAGAACCCAGAAACCACAAGATGTATGATTAAGACCAAGAGCATCATGGGCACTCCCAGAGGCTGGGGACTGACTATGCGTTTCCTCTCAGACTGGGGTCTTCCTACGTATAGGAGCTATGTTTCTATATATCCCATACCCATAATAGGATCTCCCCAAGGGTAAAGACCAAAAGCCCTCCTTCTATATTCTCTCTAGCTCTTGTCTAAGTGGAAGTGATAAAAACAGACTACTCTGCTCACCAGGACTGGGGGACATCCTTCTCACATGTCTGCATCCTTATGCCATAGCCCTTTATCTGGCTCCCAGAGACCACTGAGCTCTCTTAGGCCTTCTTTCTCCTTGCCCTGGCCCCCTCCCATCCACTCAAAAAATGATTCTTTTATTCATCATACTTAGGACCTCTTCCAGGGTTCTGACAGAGCACATGGCACTGTCTTGGGATCTGAATGCAATCCAGGTTCCTTGGTCATGTTAAATATTACAAAAAGCCCTTGCCTGAACCCTGACCTCCCTCCTGCTTTGGTTTTTACATCAGGATGTAAGTCACATATTAAGGGAGAGGGAAAGGGATTAAGAATGGCTAAAAACTGGAAACTGAATGGATGTCCATCAGTTGGAGAATGGTTGAATAAATTGTGGTATATGAAAATTATGGAATATTACTGTTCTGTAAGAAATGACCAACAGGATAATTTCAGAAAGGCCTGGAGAGACTTACATGAACTGATGCTGAGTGAAATGAGCAAGACCAGGAGATCATTATATACTTCAACAACAATACTATATGATGACCAGTTCTGATGGATCAGGCCATCCTCAGCAACGAGATCAACCAAATCATTTCTAATGGAGCAGTAATGAACTGAACTAGCTATGCCCAGAAAAAGAACTCTGGTAGATGACTAAAAAACATTACATTGAATTCCCAATCCCTGTATTTATGCACACCTGCATTTTTTATTTCCTTCACAAGCTAATTGTACAATATTTCAGAGTCTGATTCTTTTTCTACAGCAAAATAACGTTTTGGTCAGGTATACTTATTGTGTATCTAATTTATATTTTAATATATTTAACATTTAATGGTCATCCTGCCATCTAGGGGGGGGGGGGGTAAGAGGTGAAAAATTGGAACAAGAGGTTTGGCAGTTGTTAATGCTGTAAAGTTACCCATGTATATATCCTGTAAATAAAAGGCTATTAAATTAAAAAAAAAAAGAATGGGAAAAAGGTGGAGAAAGAATGAAGAAACTGAGGGATTTTGAGACAAGGTGACTTGAGGAAAAATCCATTGTACTAGGAGGGGAGGAAGTATGGATTCAGGACTCAGTTCTGAGATTGATCAATTAATTCCAGCATTTATTAAAATCCTATTCTGTGTAGATTGCAGGGAGATCATGTAATGGATAGAGAGTAAGAGAGATTTATTTTCTTGAGTCCAATCTGGTCTTAGATACTTATTAGCTGTGTAATACAAGTCATGTAACTATTTTTGCCTCAGTTTCCTCATCTATAAAATGAGCTGGAGAAGAAAAGGGCAAATACTTCACTATCTCAGAGAACCCCAAAAGGGCTCATGAAGAGCCAGATACTATTGAAAAAATGACTAAATAAAATTCTGTGTAGAGTTGGGTCTTCCTCACTCCATGTCCAAGTACTATCAAGAGAGAGCCAGAGTGGAGCGATAGATTTGTACCTGGGTACAAATTTTAGTTCTGTCACTTATTTACACAAGCAGTGACAAAGTTTCTATAGACCTCAGGTTGTTCTGTGAAATGGGCAGAATAATCCCTAAAGCACCAACTTCAGAGATTCTCAGATGGAGAGCCAGAATGGGCCTCAGAGACCTCTGAGGTTAACGCCTCCATTTTCCTCTAATTTCAATTTTTTTTGGTTATTTCATAAGTGACAAAAGTCACAGAACACAAAAACGCATATTTCATATGCACAAAGAACAGGAGAGGAAGATGAGACAGAAAGTCTGTTACATCTGGCAACATTTTAAAAGAATACAATAAATTATCCTTCTGTTTTCCTCTGGGCATTTTAAAAAAGTGCTACAGTAACTCTTGTTTTTTTTTTCTTTTCTTTTCTTTTTTTTTTACATCCCCATTTCCACTCTTTCCCTCCTAACAAAAACTTTTCCCTTATAACAAAAAAGTCTTGCCTAACCAAATAAATTCCCAAACTGGCCACATCTGAACATGCACCTTGCATTCAGCTCCTGGAGGCCCCCACCTTTCCTTTCTGTCAGATAATACTAAACATTATCCACCATTGGTCTTCTCCAACTTTCATTCTTTTCATTCGAAAAACCCAGACTAAATGACTTGCCTGAAGTCTCACAGGTAATAGCAGAGGTAGGATTTGAATTCAGGCCCTGCTCCTTCCACTGTCCTTGTGTTGCCTCCTGTAGATGCTTAATTACTGAAGTGTCTTTGAATGTCACAGCCCTTCTTTGGCCCTCAGTTTTCTCATCTTTGAAATGGGGGACTTTGAACTAGGTGATGAAGACCTCTTCTAGCTCTATGATTTCATGAAGGTCGTTTTTAGCTTAGGTGGCTGAGCGATGTCACAGTTCAGAGAGCACAGGGCCTGAACTGAATTCAAATCTGATTTCAGACACTTACTAGCTATGTGACCCTGAGCAAGTCACTTCACCCTGTTTGCCTCAGTTTTCTCAATTAGGAAAGAAATCCTAATGGGATAACAAGAGTCAGTTGACTCTGAAAAACAAAAGAATCAATAATAACTATCTTGATGTAGCTGGGAGAGGAAGGGAATTCATGGAGGGTTCTATGAATGAGGGTGAGCTTCCAGGTGCTCTGAGAAAAAGAATAATTCCATTCAAAGAACTGCCATCTATGTCCTCATTCCAGTGACTTATGCTCAGGAACCTATGCGGGGCCATGGGAGAGCACTGATTCCATAAATAGAGGACCCGGCTCTGTTGTTTGTTATCTTGGTCAAGTCATAACCTTGTGCCTCAGTTTCTTCATCTGTAAAAGGGGGAACTAGACTTAATGGTCTCTAATGCTGCTAAAGTTTCTTCCAGCTCTAAGTCTACAAATTTAGGAGTCTATAAAAGGAAGGCAGGAGCTGAGGCAGTCTCACTGCAGTCCCTTTTTCCTTTGTCTACCTCTTTGTCCCCCAGGTGCTGCCACGCCCATGACTGCTGCTACCAGAGGTTGTTTGAACAGGGCTGCCACCCCTTTCTTGACCGTTATGAATTCTCCATTGATAACAGGACCCAGACCATCACCTGCAGTGAGTACGGCTTCCTCCCGAGGGTGGGCTTGGGGCAGCCATCTCCCACTGCTAGAGCGTTCAGGCTGGGAGCTGGTGATCTGAGCTTCCCCAGCTCGGACAAGGCAGGATAATAATAATAACAACAAGGGCAATGTTGATACCAGTGCCAATGATGGTGGCCGACATTCACAAGGCCCTTCAAAGTCTGCCGGGTGCTTTACAAACATCATTTCATTTGCTCCTCAAACAACCTGGAGAAGCAGGTACAATGATTATTCCCATTGTACAAGTGAGGAAGCTGAAACAGACTAAGATTAAGAGACTCACTGATGATTATACAAGTCCGAGGTAGGATTTGAACTCAGGTCTACCTGATTCCATCTCTACCATGTTACCTACTTCATTCACCTATCCCTCCCCTGTCCTGCCCCCACCCCTCAACTCCCCAGGGGTCTATAACAAGACAAAGAGTTTTTGGGGGCCTATCATGGCGGTTGGTGGGGAGAGGCTAGCCCAGGAGTCAGCTTCTCATGGCTTCCTCACTCTGGGCAAGTCCACTTAACCTCTCAATGTCCCGACTAACTCCCGAGACTATAAATTACAGAGAGTCACTGATGGGTATTGATGGAGAGGTTCTTTATACAATCATCTATCAAATGCTTGGGATGAACCTGGAACTTCTTAAGACACCAGAGATGCAGGGACAATAAGAGGGCAGTTACTGCCTCCAAGGAGGGATAGGGGTAGGGAGGAAATACAAATGAGTCCTAGGTTCCAGCACCTGTTCGGCCACTTCCTGGCTCAGGGCACTCTTTCCCTGGCTCTCACTTTCCTTTCATGTATGATAAAGGATCTGTTTAGATTACCTTTACATTACTTCTAGTCTCTGATATCCTCTGTTTTAAGATCCCTCCGCAGCTCTGACATCCTGAGTTCTAAGGGCCCTCCCAGCTCTGACATCCCATGTTATAAGGGCCCTCCCAGTTCTGACATCCTGGGTTCTAAGGGCCTTCCCATGTCTGACATTCTGTGTTCTAAGGGTCTTCCCAGCTCTGACATCCTGGATTCTAAGATCCTCTTGGCTTGGACCATATATGATTCTTAGATTCCCTCTGCACCTCCAGGTACCAGTCCCAATATCACTGCCTTTGCCCCTGCAGGTGAGAAGAACAAGACAGAGTGTGACAAGCAGACCTGTGAATGTGACAAGAAAGTTGTCTTGTGCCTCAACAACCAAACATACCATGAGGAGTTCCGCAATTACCTCAACATCTACTGCAAAGGAAATACTCCGTCCTGCAGCATCTATGACCCTCTACCTGTGGAGATTGAGTGTAGACACATCCCTAAGATGCCTCCTCCACCTCCCTAAGCTGTGCTCCCTCCCTTGAGCCTCAGGGAGAAAGCTAGGCTGGGGAGGGCCCTGATTCTCAGTCCTGGTGCCTTCCTGGCATAACACTCTTGGGGGTGGGAGGAGAGACACAGCACAGCAGGTTATAATGGGTCCCCCAAAAGAGGTCTGAGAAGAAATGTAGGTATGGGGCTTTCCTGGGGTGTCTTTGTGCCAGGTCTCTTTGAGGGCTCTCCATGACACAGACCTTTGGGATTCAAAGGCCACAGGAGAAGTTCAAAGACAAATGAAACAGGTTTGACTCTTTCCTGGGCCTATAAATATTATACAGGTTTACTTATTGGCCAGGACCTTGGCTGCTATTTTCCTGGCCACCCCTTGGCTCATGATCTCTTGACATCCTCTATCTTTGGGGCCTTGAATGCTTCTGGGAGCCCTTTAGAGCAGAACCTACTGGCGTGGATCTTCCTCGCTGCTCTGGATACTAGTCACCATCCCACTGGCCTCTGGCCCTAGCTCACCCAGTCTAGGCACATGTACCATCCAGTTTCTTTTTATCATCTCTGTTTTCTTATGGTCTTGTCCAGATAACCCTTCTGTCTTTCTCCTTTCCTCTGAACCCTGGCCTTCAGCACCCTTAACCCAGTCCACATATCACCCATACACTAGTTTACCCATCAGTCTACACGAGCATACCAGTGACATTCTCACCCAAATATTGATCCCCTCTCTTCCTTCCTTCTGATACAATGACCCAATGGAGAGAGCAATGGGTTGGGTTTAAATCTGTTGCTTTGTAATCTTAGAGAGCTCAGTGAACTTCTCTCAGTTTTCTTATCTGTAAAAGGAAGAGACTGGACAAGATGGGACCTAAGGTCTCTCCAAGTGAGAGGTCTGTGTTTCCTAGATATGTCCAATCATGGCACCTGCTTGGTGACACTCATCGACCTGTACACGTCTGCCTCATATACAGTGACTCACATATACACTGACACTTCTTATCAATCAATCTCTTAATCAACAGACAGTAATTAGTGCCTCCTCCATGCCCGGTCCTCCAGTAGGCACTCACCCTCACCAACATGGTCACCTAATAATACATCTGTTCTTTTAATCAATGAATACTAAGAAGTGGCTATTCCATGCCCATCCTTCAGAAGGCACTCACCCTCACTGATGTGCTCACCTGAGTATACATTGGTTTCTGTTCACACACTACACTGGCACTCACCCACTGTAGGCACAGACAGTGACTTAGACAGACATATATAATCTACAGACTCTCCCATTTACACTTAGATTTCTGCTTCCCTTAATACCAGGCACATTCATTGGGACTCAGCGTTTTGAAACTGCAGACACATATCCTGACTCTCTCATATCGACATCTCTCTTGGGGCCCTTAGCACCTTGGTCCCGAGCTCAAACACATGACCACATGTGCATCTGCACTCCTTAGGGCACATATGGTCCACCAACAAATACTTGTAGTCTACTCCTGACCCTATTGGCATAGCCAGACACTGCCCCTTATCTTAATATAAGGCCGAGAACTTTAAACTACTGGGGTTAGAATGGATAGTACTCCAGGAAATGGGCAAGAGAAATTGGCAGGTAACTCTGAGGGCTGTTCCTCTTCATCAGGTCCCTCTTGGACCTCTTCTGCCTCCCACAAAGCAATCTGGGAGAAGCCATAGAAACTGAGACATCTTCAGTATGAGACTGAGTGACCCTTGTGGGGATCACAAAGGTTTCATGTGGAAAGGAGGAGAGAGGAAGAAGAAGAGAGGGGTAGTGGGGAAATGAGGGACATAGAGGGATAGAAAAAGGGAAAGGGGCATTGGGAAGGGATTTGGGCAGAAACAAGAGGAGGGATAATGAGAAATGAAGAACAGGGGGTTAGGGAGAATGGGAAAGGGGCAGTGGAGAGGGAAGAAGGATAAAATTTAAAAATGGGTTAATGGGAGAGGGGAAGAAAGAAAAAAGGGAAGGGGCAATGGAGAGAAGATATAAAGGAGAGAAGGAAACAGTGGGGAAGGGGATAGGCCATGACAGGGGAGACAGCAAGTCTCCTACGGAGGGGTCCTCAAACTTTTTAAATAGGGGGTCAGTTCACAGTCCCTCAGACTGTTGGAGGGCCGGACTATAGTAAAAACAAAAACTTTGTTTTGTGGGCCTTTAAATAAGGAAACTTCATAGCTCTGGGTGAGGGGGATAAACAATCCTCAGTTGCCACATCTGGCCCTCAGGCTGTAGTTTGAGGACCCCTGTTAGAGTTTTGAGTTGAGGTGAGTCAAGTACATGCAAGACCAGGGAGGTAAGAAGAGAGCTTGGGGTTTAGACCAAATCTCTGATTTTTTTTCTTGACCCTCATACCAGCACACCATCTCTTCATATGGCAGCCCTCGTCTTCCATCCATGTGAAGCCTGGCTCTTCGGCCCCTTCTTTCTTAGTCTTATAAAGCCAGGATTGCCACCTCTCTTGTGTGTCCAGCATAAGGCCTTAAGAAGAAGCTGAAGAGGTCAACAGGCTCAGCCTCCTGCCTTCAGCCAGATTAAATTGGGAATGCTCCAAGACAGGTGGGGTCGGGGCTTCCTGAGCAGGAACAACGGTCCTTGGAGAAAGATCAGTGTCTACTCTCTCATCTTCCCTTTGGAGAAGGTTAAACCTAGAAATGGAATCATCCAGGACAATTCCTCAGTGGCAGAAGCCTCTAAGAAAGTCACATAACCTGGAGGACTGAGCTGGACTCTGCAGAGAGAGAATCATCCTGAGCTCTTTGGGAGAATGTAAATACTTTCGCTCAAACTACAACGTATGGATCAGTAATGTGGAATCAGAATGGGAGGAGACAGCAAGGAATTCTGGTTAAGATGGTGAAGGATGCTTTGGGGGCAGTATTTATTTCATCCAAACTCCACAGTTGGTCAGCCAGCCAAGAGGTTTCTAAGCTCCCTTTTTTGAATGAAAGGGGTCCTGGATGGGGAGATTGGAAAGATGGTCTGGGGAGTGTCATTTTTAGGAGGAACATCATTGACTTCCTGATATCATCCTAAGAACTGCCCCTCCCCCCCAAAGTGAAGAATTCCTGTCATCTGCTAGACATCTTGAAGATAAGGAGTCCTTCAAACAGTGCATGTTGATGAGGAGACAGACTCAGGGACCAACAGTGTCAGCCGCTGTGTACCCAAAGGATGGCTTGTCTTCTTTGGTGGATGCCGCTACCTCCATGGACATCCTGTCGAGGATACAAATGCAGGGAGAGAGTGGGAGAGGAGATGCCAGTGCACAGGATACCTGGCCATCTCTGAATCCCACCCTCCTCCTTTTTCTCATCTCAATCTCTTCAGAGTCATCGAGTATTTCTGACCATATCACTCTCCCCTCCCCAATAAACCCATTCTGTCCTTCAGCCTCACTGAGGCCCGATCGGCCTCTGTGTCACCTTCCTGCCTTGATCGTCCCAGAATACAGTATTTCAAAATGCCGTCTCCCTACCCATCCACTCTCTGTTAAACCCAAGTTAGGCTGGGGTAGATTAGAATTCAATGGGTGGTCTCAAGGGAAGGGAATGAGGGAATAGAGGGATGGGAAGGAGGAACAAAGGAGGCAGAGGGGTGAGGCAGAAGAAAGGGAAGGAGGCTGAAAGAAGGGGAAAGGGACAATGAATAGGAAAGAGACAGATAAATGTAAATAGTAATAATAGTTATTATGTATATAGTGTTTTAAGGTTTGCTAATGTTTTTGCAAATTGCTCATTTACATCGTAGTGGGGAAAGAATATAAAAAGAGGAAGGGGATGGTAACAAATACAGAAAAGGCAAAGAGAAGGAGAAGGGAAGAGGTATGAAAATCACTTCAATTGAGTACCTTTATTAAGTGCCTACTGTATATAAGGTTCTGTGCTACACTCCAGGTGCAAAGTGCATACTCATCCTAAGGGCAATTCCCCTTAGTTTCTAGGGAGGGAAGATATCAATCTTGAGGATATGTCTTCTCTTACATGTGGTGTTGTTGAGTCATTTCAATTGACTCCATTGGGGATTTTCTTGGCAAAGATATTAGAGTGATTTGCTATTTCCTTCTCCAGTTTATTTTACAGATGAGAAAACTGAGGCAAGTGGGGTTAAGTGACTTGCCCAAATTCCCACAGCTAGTAAGTATCTGAGGCCAGATTTGAACTTGGGAAGATGAGTCTTCCCGATTCCAGGCCCAGTACTCTATCCACTATGGCGCCCCCTAGCTGTCAATATTCTTACATGTGTACAAACTTCCACAGCCTGCCTGTCTGTCTATCTGTCTATCCACGTTCAAGGAGCTGGTCCTAAAGAGAATGCAAGGAACTATGCCTGTCTTCTCTCAAAGAAAGAAAGAAGAATGTCTTTGTCTTACATAGCGCTAACATCCACCCACATCTCAAGCAGAAATGCAGTCTTGTGTCAGCATTTTCTCTGAGGTTTCGCAGAGTCTCTTACAAGTTGCTCCCAGGCTCGGCAAGAAACCCAGGTAACTGAGGTTACAGAGAGAACAAACCAAAGCAATCCCTGCCCCACCTCACATTCCACGGGGAAATCAAAGAGATCCAGTTGCTTTATCTACATTTTGCCACAGGACCCAAAAGGCTTTGGATGATTGTACACATCGCACCCGCACTTAAACCCAGCACACTTGTGTGTCATGGGATCCCCTCCCTGATGCTGGGGTCTCTTGGAGAATGAAGGACAAACAACAGATAAGGAGATCAGTAAATGCAGCAACCGAGAGCTCACGCTAATGTTCCCCTCGCAGAACCTCCAGATTCAAAGTGCCGTGTGAAGGCTCATCCACCCCAAAGCACATTTAATTAAGAATCATAGTTTGTTTGTTTTTAAAATAGAGATAAAATATCTTCTCTATCATTTTGGGGCATATAAGTACACACTCCGTCAGTGGACACACAAAGAAAAAACAAATGCCCATTGCACATTCATGAATAGGTAGCTCATGCTGCTGATATCATTTAGTGATGTCACCAGATTTGCTTTTCAATGGTGGCATGCAGTTTTAGCCAGATGGATGATTTTCTTCCTTCCTTCCTTCCTTCCTCCCTCCCTCCCTCCTTCCTTCCTTCCTTCCTTCTTTCCTTCCTCCCTTCCTTCCTCCCTCCCTCCTTCCTTCCTTCCTTCTTTCCTTCCTCCCTTCCTTCCTCTCTCCCTCCCTCCTTCCCTTCCTTCCTTCCTTCCTTCCTTCCTTCCTTCCTTCCTTCCTTCCTTCCTTCCTTCCTTCCTTCCTTCCTTCCTTCTTTCCTTCTTTCTTTCCTCCCTTCTCTCTCTCTCTCTCTCTCTCTCTCTCTCTTTCTTCTTTCCCCAAATGGTGAGAACTTCATGTCTGTGACACCTTAGTGTTCTCCTTAGAGAAAAGATAATTTGTGAAATTGGAAGGATTTTTCAAATCTTCATAGCATCAGGGTAAAAGGTCACCCTGATACAGAAAGGATCCTCCAAAGCAAGGCTGTCCATACTCCCTAAACTAACCTGTTTATTTAGTGCTATACCAATCAGACTCCCAAGAAAATATTTTAATGATTTAGAAAAAATAACATTGAAATTGATATGGAAGAACAAAAGGTCGAGAATCTCAAGGGAATTAATGAAAAAAAAAATCAAATGAAGGTGGCCTAGCTGTACCTGATCTAAAACTATATTATAAAGCAGCAGTCACCAAAACCATTTGGTATTGGCTAAGAAATAGACTAGTTGATCAGTGGAACAGGTTAGGTTCACAAGACAAAATAGTCAACTATAGCAATCCAGTGTTTGACAAACCCAAAGATCCTACCTTTTGGGATAAAAATTCATTATTTGATAAAAACTTCTGGGAAAACTGGAAATTAGTATGCAGAAATTAGGCATGGACCCACACTTAACACCGTATACCAAGATAAGATCAAAATGGGTCTATGATTTAGGCATAAAGAGCGAGATTATAAATAAATTAGAGGAGCATAGGATAGTTTACCTCTCAGACTTGTGGAGGAGGAAGGAATTTATGACCAAAGATGAACTAGAGACCATTATTGATCATAAAATAGACAATTTTGATTACATCAAATTAAAAAGGCTTTGTACAAGCAAAACTAATGCAAACAAGATTAGAAGGGAAGCAACAAACTGGGAAAATATTTTCACAGTTAAAGGTTCTTATAAAGGCCTCATTTCCAAAATATATAGAAAATTGACTCTAATTTATAAAAAATCAAGCCATTCTCCAATTGATAAATGGTCAAAGGATATAAACAGACAATTCTCAGATGATGAAATTAAAACTATTTCCACTCATATGAAAGAGTGTTCCGAATCACTATTGATCAGAGAAATGCAAATTAAGACAACTCTGAAATACCACTACACACCTGTCAGATTGGCTAAGATGACAGGAAAAAATAATGATGAATGTTGGAGGGGATGTAGGAAAACAGGGACACTGGTGCATTGTTGGTGGAGTTGTGAACAAATCTAGCCATTCTGGAGAGCAATCTGGACTTATGCCCAAAAAGTTATCAAACTGTGCATACCCTTTGATCCAGCAGTGTTTCTACTGGGCTTATACCCCAAGGAGATACTAAAGAAGGGAAAGGGACCTGTAGTGCTAAAATGTTTGTGGCAGCCCTGTTTGTAGTAGCCAGAAGCTGGAAAATGAATGGATGCCCATCAGTTGGAGAATGGTTGGGTAAATTGTGGTATATGAATGCTATGGAATATTATTGTTCTGTAAGAAATGACCAGCAGGATGAATACAGAGAGGCTTGGAGAGTTACATGAACTAATGCCAAGTGAAATGAGCAGAACCAGGAGATCATTATACACTTCAACAACGATAATGTATGAGGATGTAATCTGATGGAAGTGGATTTCTTTGACAAAGAGACCTAACTCAGTTCCAATTGATCAACGATGGACAGAAGCAGCTACACCCAAAGAAAGAACACTGGGAAATGAATGTAAACTGTTTGCATTTTTGTTTTTCTTCCTGGGTTATTTTTACCTTCTGAATCCAATTCTTCCTGTGCAACAAGAAAACTGTTCGGTTCTGCACACATACATTGTATATAGGATATACTGCGACATATTTAACATACATAGGACTGCTTGCCATCTAGGGGAGGGGGTGGAGCGTGGGAGGGAAAAATCGGAACAGAAGTGAGTGCAAGGGATAATGTTGTAAAAAAAAATTATCCTGGCATGGATTCTGTCAATAAAAAGTTACTATAATAATAAAAAAAAATAACATACATAAGACTGCTTGTCATCTCAGGGAGGGAATGGAGGGAAGGAGGGGAAAAATCGGAACAGAAGTCAGTGCAAGGGATAGTGTTGTAAAAAATTATCCAGGCATGGGTTCTGTCAATTAAACGTTATAATTATTTTTAAAAAAGAAGAAAAAAAGAGAGAGAGAGAGAGAAAAAAGCAAGGTTGTGCAAGTTTTCCAGCACTTGGCTACCATCTAGTGGCCGGCCTGGGTCATAGCTTGGCCTCTTCCCCAGCCCAGTGACATCATCTTCCCTCACAGCATACAACCTCTAGTCTGAAGACTGATGGAGGCTGCTTTCTGGGAGTTTCAAGGAGTCACAGTCCAACTCTCTTCTTGTAATAGCCCACTCTGAGCTTAAAGCCGTTTTTTCCATAGCCCCGCCCCAGACAGTGTGGTGCAAGTGGCGAAGAGAGGCCATATTCAAGCCCTGGCTCTGTTGTGAGTTGGGGACGTGATGCTGGTTCTGTAAAAAGGAAATTGGGCTAAATTAGGGATTCTTGACCTTTCTGGTGCTGTGTCCCTTTTGTCAGTGTGGTGAAATCCAGGAACCCTTCCTTAGAATAATGTTTTTGAAAGCAGCAAATAAAATACAAAAGATTATAATTATACTGAAACTTGAAACAAGGTGTACATAAATCCATCAGTATGGGAGGCATTACACACAGTTACATAAGCACATAGCAATATAACACAGGCTAGTAGTGATGTAACAAACAACATGAATTAACATGAGAATTTACACATTTACACATTGTCCATTAGTTCATGTGCCAGGAATCCAATGATTCCTGTAAGTTTTGAGGTAAACAATTTTTCATATATTCATATATTCTCTATGAATATATTCTATATATTCATATATTCTATTCTATATATTCAGTTCTATTATTAATTACAATATTGAAAACAAAACAAGTGGGTGGATGCAGCTGGTTTCTAGGTGTCTCTATTTCTATTTGATCTCCCTCCCCACTGCCCTCAGGAAGCCACAGAGGGGTTTCCTGGTGTGGCAGGGCTGTTCCTTTGATCCCTGAGCTTTAAAGAATCAGTTTCCTGATTGAAGAGTCTCTTCAAAGCAGGGACTATTTTTGCTGGTTTTTTTTTTTTTTTTTTTAAATCTGAACCCTGGGACTAGCACTAACCCTGTCTGTTTATGGGGAAGGTCTTGAATAAAGGAAAGGGTAAAGATTTGGTGGATAGGAGATAGAAGATCTTTCCAGTTATCCCTGATGATAGAACCTGGGGTCAGGGCACAGGTCATCCTGAGACCCATTGGGGCAGACAGAAGGCAGGTTTACTCAGCCTCTTCCATAATGTTAATAAAGTTTGCAGAAATTTTACAAATATCTAATTCGATCCTCACAACAAGCCTGGGAGATAGGTCAGTACTTTAGGAGTAATAAATAATAAGGAATTTCAATTATTTATTTAATAATAAATAACAAAATAATAATAAAAGATAAAGAATGGAAGCAGAGATAATACTAAGTAAAATATCTGAGGTTCAGGTCTTTCTGACTCCATGTCTAGCAGTGTCTACTATGACCTTCTATCTCTTCTAGTTTATGGTGTAGTCTTTCAGACAGCCCAGTGGATAGGAGACTGGGCTTAACCTCAGGAAGGCCTGAGTTCAAATCCTGACTCAGACATTGACCATGTCATGTGACCCTGGCCAAGGCACAACTCCTTATGCTCAGTTACCTCTACTGTAAAATAATGAGATTGGATGCAATGGCTTTTGGGTCCCTTTTTGCTCCTTGTCAGTGGGCCCTCTTTGGGGACTTGGTTGCTCCCCAAAAGAAGGTGAGCAACAATAAAGAGTAGAGGAAAAAGCAAAGATTAGGAGTCAAAAAACCTGGATTCCAAAAGTACCTCTATGATTTTAATCCAATCGCTTCTTACTAGACCTCAGTTTTTCCCTTTTTAATCCAGTCCCTGTTGGACTGGATTGTCTCTTTTGGCTCTGAATTCTAGGATCTAGGGAAGGGCCGACCCAGCATGGGACTCACCTGGTAACTTTTCCAGGCCAGGGAGGAAGCAGAGCCACCTGTTACCTTGGGCGGCCCTCTACCTGTTACTCAGCGGTCCAAGCCCGGGCAGATGGCCAACCCTGACAGATGGCTCTCGGCTCCACTCTGCTCCCTTGCAGCCAGCATGGCCTTGGTGCAGCCGTGACTCTAAATGCAGAAGACGGCTGTGCTTTTTAGCAGCAGCAGCAGAGTTGGCACCGAAATACTGTCACTTTCCCCAGTTGTGGGTGTTTAACAAGCAGCTGACTTCCCTAACTGTGACAACAAGCTGCGTGCTTCAGGGAAACATGGAATAGGTTTCCAGCACTCAGATACTTAGATATGATAAGAAGCAACTTGGTATCTTGAAAAAAGCCACAGATTTGGGGTCAGAGACCTGGATTCAAATCTCAGCTCTACTTCTTGCTGTCTGTGTAACCCTCAACAATCCACCTGCCCTCTCTGGATCTTAGTTTTCTCATCTGTAAAATGAGTTGGGACCAAATGCTTCAGAGGATCTTTCCTGCTCTAAGTTTATGTTCCATTCATCTTTGGGATAGCCTAACTAACAGTCTGGAGCAGGTTTGAAGGAGAATCATTCTTTGGGAAAGGTGTTCTCCTTAGAAAATATGGCACCAAATATGTATACATTGGCAGAGGACCAGAGAGAGAGCACCCCTTGGATTGGAGCTCAGTAAGAATTCCAGGGAGAGAAAGCTGTTGGGTCTGACTTGGGGCATCTGAAGCAAATGAAGACAGTATTCAACTGGAGAAGACAAGGAATTAGCAAAGGTTTTGTTTTCCTGTTAAAATGCTGCTTCCAACTCTTTGAAATACAAAGCCTAGCTCTAGGCAAGAGGACTACATACCATGCCATGATATGATCTCAGCTTTGAATTTTCATCAGCCAGCTCTGTGACTAGCTCTGCACACAAATAAATATCTGCTGAATTGAATTGGACAAAACATACGTAAGTTATGGACTTAGACAATAAGCATTTATTAAGCGCCTACTATGTGTGAGGCACTGAGGACATAAAGACAGCCCTGCCCTCATGGAGTTTACAGTTTAATATAGCAGACAACAGACAAATGAGATACACAGAGAAATACCAGAAGGAAGGCACTAGTCCTAAAAGGGATTATTCTAACCCTCTCATGTTAAGGATGAGGAAATGGAAGTCCAGAGAAATTAAGTGACTTACTTAATTTACTTCTTTTACCAAGGTTATCCAGGTAATAAGTGGCAGAGCTGGGATTTGAACCCAGGCTTTCTGATTTCCAAGTTATGCCTTCATTCTGTTGTACTATTTTTAGTGTAAGTGGTAGAATAGATAGAGCACAGGGCCGGAGTCAGGAAAACTCATCTTCATGAGTTCAAATCTGACCGCAGATACTTGTTAGCTGTGTGATCTTGGGCAAGTCACTTAACCTTATGTGCTCATCTAAAAGATGAGTTGGAGAAGGAAATTACAAAATACTACAGTATTTTTGCCAAGAAAATCCCAAATGGGAATATGAAGAATCAGTCATGATGAACAACAAGAAAAGCCACCTTAGCAACTATTTCTCAAGCATCCCAAGTGCTGTTCCCTTGGGTCAGCCCCTCTGTTTCTCTAGCCTAGGATTCTGGCACGAGAAGATGATCAGTTTAATTTCTGTGACATTAGTCTCAAAGTGTGCTGGCAGTAAGGGTGAAGGCATTGAAGGGTGCATCTTCTAACTATCATGAGCTTCTCTTAACAGTTGTGCCTGGGTCTGAACCAAATAAAAGCCTCCTTGAATACAGAATCACAATGTTCTGGTTTTGTGTTTGGTCTCCCTCCATTCAATTGGTTTGTTGCATGTGTTCATAGAATATGGCGCACAGCCTCCACCTGGCACTAGTGGATATAAGGATGAAAAAGGGACACAGTCCTGACCACAAGGAGCTTATATTCTAATAGGTGGGGTTAAGAAAAGGCTACAAATAATTAGAGTATAATGTAACTTGAGGCTCTTTACTGAAGTCCTGAATTCAATTGGACTCAACAAATATTTATTAATAGTTTACCTTTAAGGTTCCCAGAATGCTTTGCATAGTTACCTACATTTGAATATAGAATAGGATTTCTATTTAACCCAAGATAAAATGGATTTATACCCAAGCCCCTGAAGAGTTAAGACACTTCTTCCCTCTCTTCTTAGCCTCCAGATTTCTAGTACTATCTCCCTTAAAAGGAAAACACTCAGGGTTGCTAGAGAATCAAGCAATCCCCCTCAGCAAAATGGGTCTCTGCCTTCCTCATGTACCAATATCATCTTCCCAACTTACAATGGAACCCTGAGTCCCACTCCCAGCAAGACCCACAACCTTTGATGTCCTAAGCATTTGTCTTGAACTTATACTGCCACAATGGGAACACCCTCTTCTCTAATCAAGGAAAGGACCTTGGCTTACTAGACAATTGTCATTCTTTTTCCTCCCCAGAGCTATACAATCCATATTTTTTATTGTTATGCAGTTTTATCTGACTCTTGGAGCCCCATTTGGGATTTTCTTGGCCAAGATACTTGAGTGGTTTTCCATTTCTTTCTCCAGCTAATTTTACAGATTAGGAAATGAAAACAAACAGGGTAAAGTACTTGTCACACAGTTAATAAGTGTCTGAGGTCAGATTTCAACTCAGCTTTTCCGACTTGGGCTGACTCTATCCACTGTGCTACCTAGCTGCCCCATCAGAGCATATAATGTACAATAATTTAAGTCAGTAAACATTTATTAAAAAGCTACTGTGTTTTAGGCACCTTGCTAAGTATTGAGGATATACAAAAATAGGCAAAAGTTTATGCAGTTATGTAAACCAAGCTATATATACAGGCTCTGATGAGCAAACCTGCATCTTACCCTTGATCACTGCTAGTGAGTTTCCTGGTTTGAACCAGGTCTTAGCCTTGGTCCAGGAACTACTCCATCATGGTCCCTATCATAGGCCTCTTTCCAAGGAAGTGAGTCTATATTTGCATGTGGCCCTTTCCTCCCTTCTGACTGACCTCTCTCTCTCTCTCTCTTCAGTTCTTCCACCTTTAGAAGTCACATTCAGCCTTCTTTTAAAGGCTAAGCCTGTGGCTATTGCTCAGATGAATGAGCCTTGTAGGAAGATGATATATCTTGGGAGAGAAGGGGGGACTGGGGAACCGCTTCAGTGAAGGAGGAAGCAGGATTAGATTAAGGAAAAGCTAATAGCAACATTTGGCTAGAATATAGAGAACAAAAAATTAGAATGAAATGTTTGGAAAGCCAGGTGGAAGTCAAGTTGTGTAGGGTCTTAAAAACCCAATTTAGGAGTTAGTATTTTTTTTTATCCTGTAGGTAATAATGATCTGCTAGGATCGTTGAGTAGGACAGCAATGTGGTCAGATCTATGCCTCAGGAAGATTCTTTTGGTAGCTCTAAGGAAGATGGATTGGAGAAGGGAGATAATGGAAGGAAGCAAGAGGGAACCAGTTAGGAAACTTATAGGGATAATTCATGGGAGAGATAATAAGAGACTGGGCAGCCAGGTGGCGCCATAGTGGATACAACACTGAGCTAGAGTCAGAGAGACTAGTCTTCCTGAATTCAAATCCTACCTGAGACATTTATTAGCTTTGCCACCCTGGGCAAGTTACTTAACCCTATTTGCTTCAGTTTCTTCATCTCTCAAATGAACTTGAGAAGAAAATGGCCAATCATTCCAGTACCCTTGCCAAGAGAACCCCAAAAAATGACATCACAAAGAATCAGATCCAACTGCCAACAATAACAATAAGAGACTTAACTATGTAGCCGTTGTAGGAAAGGTAAGAGGGCACAAATGCAAGAATTTTTAAAAGCAGAATTCAGTTCAACAAACATTTATTAAATGCCTGCTGTATGTCAGACAACCAAGGAAAGAAAAATTTTAAAAAATCCTGCCTTCAAGAAGCTTACATTCTACTGGAAGGGTAGAACAGACAGCCAGTTAGCATCCTTTTGGATATGGAGAATAAGGAAGAGAAAAAAGTCAAAGAGAACTAGGTTCATCCACAAATCTCTAAGCCTACTTCTTTCTATATGAAGAACAGACTTTAATTTATTCCAAATTTAGCTCCTCTAAGCTTTCATTGGGCTCTTTTTTCTTGTGTCCTCTTTTCCCACAGTTTTCTAGATTTTATCAAGTTCCTTAAAATGCTTCACTTTCTTTGTCCTCCAAATAGCCTCTTAGCTGTTCCAAACTGAGACCAATTACACATATCATCTAGAGGTCAAACCAGGAAAGGAAGGCTATTTAAGAAGACTAGGCAATCCATGGTGCTGAACCACAACCTCCTAGCCACCTGAGCCAGATATCCAGCTTGGACACGGCAGACCAGTCATCCTACTTCACACCCAGCTGAGTGGTGGCAACACTCCCCCTTCCCTTTGCAATACACCCACACTAATACACATACACATATCACAGCACCATTACATTCACATACATCTGTTACTCCTCCACTTGGTAGTTTTCACACATTCTAAGACAACTTGATATATGAAAATGGAGGAAAAGTTTTCTCTCCCTCTTTTAACCTCCTCTCCTTCAGCCCCAAATACACATATACTTTGGGTTTGGATCCCAGTACCAATTCTTCCTGAAAGAGATATTAGGGAGAGATAACATCCACTCACTCTTCCATTCATCCCTTCAGCAAGCACTTATTAAGCACCTACTGTATGCAGAATATTGTGCTAGATATAGTTATTGTTATTTCATTCTAGTCATATCTGAAGTGTTTTCTTGACAAAGCTCCTGGAATGGTTTGCTACTTCCTTCTCCCACTCATTTTATAGATGAGGAACCTGAGGCCAACAGAGTAAAGTGACTTGCTCAGTGTCACACAGCTAGCTTGTATCTAAGGCTGGATTTGAACTCAGATCTTCTTGACTTCTCTGGCACTTTATTCACTGCATCACCTATCTGTCCAAACTAGGCACTGAGGGAGACACAAAGTATAAGTACAACTCAGTTGGGACTTTCTGGAACTTACAAGAGCACTAATATATAGAGATAGCTAATATATAGATATTATATACTATATATAACATATAAGTATTACTATATATACTAATATATAGACAGCAAAATACACAGGATATGAGTAATTATAATGACCAAGCTTGAACCAGAGAATAGTTCCAAGGATGTATATCCCTTCCTTCTTTACAGAGCTGTGGCACTATGGAAATGGTGTATTGCACATATTACCAGACACCGTTGATATGTTGGTTTATTTGCTGAACTGATTTTTTTGGTCTTTGTTACAGGGATGATATGCTGGGTACAGGAGTAGGTTGAAGGCTAAAGTTTGGAATTAAGGTGCTATTAAAAACAAAGTCGGATAGCAGCTGGATGTCATTGAGAGAGATTATTCCAAAGTGAGGAGATTCCTTCTACCAATGGAGATTGGTATCTTCTTTGCAGTTTATAATCTTAGAGAGTTACCTAGAGCACTGAGAGATTAAACTAGTGATGCTTTTTTCCCCCAAAGTCATCTCCTTGGGAGACTACCCACATATTCTAGCAACTCAATTATTGTTCGGAAGAGTTTAAGGCTCCCCTCTGGAGATGGCCTTTAGAACCCATGGACAAAGTCCATAAAGAACTGAAGCTAATTTCTTTTGAATTTCAACAGAATTCAAAACTTACTTACTTACCATGCACTTACATCATGAAAGGCCCCCTTTGCTCTGGGTTTAGCTGAAGAAAGCACAGTTATTTCCTCCTAGAGGTTTATAATCTAGTTGGGAAGATTAGATATGCACACAGGAAAAACAGAATAAATGGATTATGGTAAGGGCCAAAGACAGAGACAATGCTATAAGAAAAATCCTTGAAGGAATTTTAGGAAGAGATTATTTACAGTTTGGGAGGGTGGTGACTGATGTGGGCTTTAAAGGATGGGAAGATTCCAGCAGGTGGATATTGGGAGTACAGTGGAGTCCATTCCAGGCATAGGGGGGGTCATGAACAAAGGTTTTAGAGTATCTAAATTTGGAATAAATTAAAGGCTGCTCTTCTTCTTAGAGAAAGCAGTAGGCTTAGAGATTTGTGGATGAACAGAGTTCATGATTCCATAAATCTCCTTTTTCTGTTCTAAATACCCTGGAATATTTGTGTTTGTTAAGGGTAGGTAAGCTCATAATCAGGATAGGGACTGAAGCTTTGATTTAATTGATAAGAGGGATCTCCTAATATATCAACTTCATCCAAGGATGCAAGTTGCCATCTTCTCCATTTATAGTCTTTTAGAGTTGCCAGGAGGCAGCTAGGTGGTGCCATAGTGCACAGAATATAGAGCTTGCAGTCAGAAAGCCGAGAGTTCAGATTTGACCTCAGATATGTGTATGTGTATGGGTGATCTTGGGTAAGTCAATGACTTTTCTTTCAACCCAAGTTTTCCCATCTATAAAATGAGGATAATAATAGCACCCATCTGACAGAATTGTTCAGAGGATCAAATGAGATAATATATGTAGAATATATTACAAACTTTAGAAACTATATAAAGCCTAATTATGATAGTAATTGTTACATATTTTTAAAGGTCTGAATAGAGTAACGGGTAGGACAAGAATGAGGGAATGGCAACTTTCTAGCTCCATTGAAACATAGACTACATAATAGGGATTAGAGTGAGAGATAGTATAATAGAGCAGAAAGCAAGTCTGATAGGAAGTTAGCAGAAGTAGATTTGAATTCAAGATCTGCTGTTTTCTACCTTAAGCAAGACACTTAATCTCTACCAGCCTCAGTTTCCTCATCTGCAACATCAGGGCATTGATCTAAATAGTTTTTAGGTGACTTTTCCTTCTAAATCTAGGATCAGGTAGGAAAGGTAGGAAAGCCTTGAATGCCAGGCTAAGAAGCCTATACTTAATTTGACAAGTAATAGGGAGCCACTGAGGACTTTGAAGCAGGGGAGTGATGTTGACACCTATGAGCAAGTGAATTTGAAAAGGGTAGAGTCTAGAAGTTTGAAAAGCAGTTAAGAAATTAAAGTCTCTGTCTTTACAATATCTCCTTTACAATATTAAACTGACCCAAAATTATGAGCATTCTCTGCACCTGCCATTTGACAAGAATAGCTTAACAAGGATAACCATTGTATCACTGGACCCCACATCTAATCTCTTTATCTGCTGAGCTGGAGCATTTCCCATGGAACTGGACACGTAATCTGGTTCTTTTCTGTAGGGCATGTATCTGGCTCCTTTCTTTAAGACACAAGTTAACTAACTCCTCATTAATATCTATGACTTGGATGGTATCAAAAATGACAAGCAATTGAGCCAGGAAGAATCACCACACTCAGGGGGCTATAAGAGCTAAATTCCATTTCCCTTTTTCTTTTGGGATATTCCTTTGGGATTCTGCTCATTCTCCTTTGCTATTCTGGGGGGAGGGATTAGGGAATTTCTCTCCCTTCTCCATGAGACAATGTTGGCTACAAGTACATGAGAACACATGAGGCTAAGACTGGCTCTCACATCTCTGGCTGCCTTGTTGCTTTATGTTTTTCCCCCACAAAATCACCATCATGAGAAATGGGCATTTCTAACTTCAGCGGATCTCAAGGTCAAGAATTTGTGAGTTCCTGAGTTGGTTCTAGCTGCCAGACGAGACAGATTCTTACAATCAAACCACCAAGAAGATCATTTTGAACTTGAAAGGAGCTATGACTGGGTAGGTAGTAGTGCCTTTTCAGTTATTTAGAAAGTAAAGGCTTAAAATGAAAGTGAAGGCTCTATTCCAGGGGACCTCAAACTTTTTAAATAGGGGGCCAGTTCACTGTCCCTCAGACTGTTGGAGGGCCAGACTATAGTAAAAACAAAAACTTTGTTTTGTGGGCCTTTAAATAAAAAAACTTCATAGCCCTGGGTGAGGGGGATAATCGTCCTCAGCTGCCACATCTGGCCCGCGGGCCGTAGTTTGAAGACCCCTACTCTATTCAATAATCCCCCAAAGTGCCTTTACCTTTTAGGAAAATTTAATAGGTGTGAGGGTTTATTGTTTTATGTTTTGAGTTTGTTAGTGTGCTCTTATGAATCCCTTACATTTTAAGTGCTCATTTCATGACAGAATATAGCTATCCAATGCTAGATAGGTACAGGAGATACTTATATAGATGTAGATTTAGCCCATATAACCATGTCCTATATACTTTTATATATATGTATAGCTTTCCTATGAAATATAGGTATAGGACATCCCTATATCCCTAAATCTTCTGTGTCTTTGTCTATTTCCATGAATATACATAGATATATGTCTGTCTATATTTCATTCATCTTTTTCTAGAAGGAACCCTGATAGTTCAGTTTTGGGGAAATCCCAGACACAAGCCATAATAGGCTTCATTTCAGAGATTTTCCCCAGAGGTTTACTCCAAGGTGGGGCACAAAGAGTCAAAGAGTTATAGAAAAACTTGATCTCTTCTCTTTAGGGCCTGGTTACCACTATGATCAATCTGGGTCCACTGGTGCCCAGCATCAGACCCCTCTCTAAAAGGTGAGGGAATAGGGTTCCCAGTGTCCTAGACTACAATGATATGATCCAAATGTGTCTTTAGTTTCTGGGTTAATGAGTTTGCTTATTGATCAGAAATCACAGAAAGGAGATAGTAGTTGATCTCTATCCTATGCTTATCTAAAATCTTTATTACTTCCCTTGAGGGGAGAGGTAAAATTTCTGAGTGGTGACAGGGAAGATCAGGAAGCAGTCATTTACAATTTGGGACATTAGAGATTGAAAGAAGAACCAGGAGACTGGGTATCTTCCTAGATGTGCTCTCTCTTGACACAGTATGAATTTTTCTTTTCATGGCTACCTTTCTCCTTGGTGTATCTTTTCTTGGCTCCCTCTTTCCCTCCCTCCTGGTGTTCTTGTCTCTCATTATAAGTTCTCCTCTGCCTCCAGCTAAACTTGGCTTTTTTCCACCAGCAGTCAATAGCAGTTACTTCCCTTCCAGGAAAACTCTTCCTCCTGACACCTTTTTTTCTCTTAGTTATTGACATTTTCATGGTGTTTTTCTGTCACCTGGGAGGTAAGAGAGAAGCTTAGTTGTTTTTCTGTTTGTTTTTCTCTCCCTTGTTTCCATGGAGGACAAAACTCAAGGAGATGAAAGGAAATTCTGTGTCTGCTTCTTAAAGATTTGAGAGTCATAGCAACACCTCTATATCTTGCTTTTTTGTCCTTCTCCCAACCCTTCTAGGGCATTGCTTGCCATTGTGGGGATGGTCCTGGTGTCTTCCACCAGTCCTGTTTTTAGGAAAGGCAGTTACATTGTGCACTGGAAAGAACACTAGATTTGGAATTAGACTCCCTGATCTTATTATTTATATGAACAAGTCATTTCTATTTTCTGAACTTCATCTTATTGAAATCTAACTTCTAAGTTACAGTCTTATCTGTAACATGATAAATTTGGAATTGATGATCTTTAAAAGTCTCTTTTGGCTTTGAGTATTATGATATCGAGTGATCGGTGGACCTCTTTCCCCTTTCTGCAACCTCTGAGTGAAGGCTGACTATCTGTTTTAACCTCAAAAAGGTTTAAGTTTTAGGATGGAGGGGATCTCTTCATCCCAATGGTGGCTGTAAAACTGAAGGGGTAGATAGAAAAGCCTGATAGAGGAGAATAAAAGATTCTTCATCATCCATGAATGCTTCATTGAATCATGAACACTCTGAAATGTCTAAGGAGACATTTTTAGAACATCTTCCGGATGTTCCATGGATGATGGAGTCCTGGAATGTAATGGGAGGGCCGGGAGTAAGGAGACCTGGATATAAATCCTAGCTTTAACCATGATTTACCAAGTGACTTCATGGCTCTGGTCCTCACCTTCCTCATTTGTAAGAGGAGAAATGAAAAAAATAGAACAACACTTTTATAAACAGGAGACATTCATAACAGAAGCAGCAGAATGAAACATGGTGGATCCCATGGCCCTGCTCCCTTCAACTAAAAGTTGTTCTCATCTTTAGTTTCATTTGCGCATGAATCAAAGATTAAGGGAATAAGAGGCCCTTATAGCTCATGCTTTTTGTACAACACCTGTACATTTTTTGGAAAGGGAAGAAGCAGAGCAGAATTTCCAAAATGGTTTAGGGAGATATAGACTATAATCAAGGATTTAATAGACATTAAAAGAAATTTTCTAACTCTAAATCAGATGGTTCCTGGGATCAAATACCCTGAGTTCATACTAGGAGAAAAAAAATCAAAAGAATACATTTAATGTGGGACATTTGCTGACTTTTGTTGACTGCCTACATGGATCTAATGGTTCATAACTTTCAAATTATACATTAGAGAATTGTAGCTTTCCCTGACAGTGAGAGGTTTTCCAGTCATAACACCTCAGTAAATGTCAACAGATGTTCCTGAAGAGATTAACTATCTAAGGCCCAGCAGATTGTACCAGAAAGTAGCCCAACAAGCCAAGAGACCAATAGAGATTCACAGCTGAGATAATCCAACAGAAAATAGCCATCGATACAATGTCCAGCAGAAAGATGGTGATTGAGTGATGGGATTTAACACCCAAGTTGATCATATCACCAGTGGACATTAGCAGTTCTGCAATGTTGCAGATATAAACCATTGCAGCCATGTGACCTTAGAAGTATACCTTCCATGTATATTCCCTAGGTTCATGTGTTCTCTGTATGTGTGCCCACCCCATTAGTACTGTAGGTAATTTGTAAGTGGGAGGATTTTATTTGTGTAGTTTTTGAGGATGCTTTCTTTTCACTTTACTTGCAATACTCTTTGTTGCAGTGTTTTTTGCTTGATATTAATGTATCCTCTGTGTGGCAAAAGTAAACACCTACAGTTACAATGGGATGCTGATCTAAGAGTGCCTCAAACATAAATCCTAATGTAAAATGAAGAAATCAGGAAGGTCCCTTTTAGGTTTGACATTCTAGATTCTAAGGTTCTTCTGGCTCTAAAATTCTAGGTCCAAGTTCAAAGCTCTATCAGTCTGTGTGGGCCCATGAATCTAAGTGTGCTGAGCTCAATCTGGGAAATTTTCTTGGAGGTGAGTCTTGCACAGAGTTTTAAGAGAAGAGGAAATCTCTCATCTGTGGCTGTGGGGAATCACTATGTCCTGGCCTCTTCCTTAGCACATAACCTTGTTCACGCCACATCGAGACTGACTATAGAACTGATAATTCTTCTTATAGGTGAGAAGACTCTCTTTGAAGCAGTGAACAGATCTCTTGTCACACTCACAGGCCAGTGACCCACAGAGGCTCCCGCCACCATCTATTAGAGGAAAGAAAATACCGCAAAGGTGAGGTTGAGGTGATATGATGTCTGGATCCCATGCCGGCGCTACATAAGGATGACGCCCACTTCCACTTCCCTATCCCTCCCACAGCAATCTGTGAAGTAGATGCTGAAATTTTCTGCCCATTTTACAGATGGCAAAGGGAAACACTGCAGGTGCTAACACCAGAAAAAGATGAAAGTGGAGAAAAGAGACTGTAGTTTTTCTTTGTGAAGTTTCTATCTTGATCTTGTTAAGTACATTATAGAAGGGATTTTTAATCATATAGGGATCCTTATAGCACCCATATATGGGTTCAATATAGAGGGTCCTTGAAAATCCTTCCCATCTTGGAGATTCTGTGATTCAAAGACAACAGTTGGCTCTGAAGCTCAGGACTTTCTTTTCTCTCGAGTAGGTCTTCCATCTTAAATAGGATCATATTTGTAAAATACTTACAACAGGACAGTTATGCTCTATAAAAATCCTTATTCCTCTCCTTACCTCCTCCATCTTAGAGCTTGTGTTTTGGACACCTTCTACCAGTAGTGTGATATTTCATCAGAGAGGAGTATGGGGTAAGGATTTTTGGAGAGGGGACTAAGTGCTTTGCTTTTATGGGCAATTATATACATATGTTTGTAATATATACCTACATAAGCACACATTATATGAATACATATATAATTATATGCACACACACATATATTCATATTGACAGCCTTGGAGATAATGTGTTAGAGTTGGATGAGTGCTAGAACTAAAGTTAGGAGAGATCCATGATCCAAATGACAACCTCTCTAATCTCAGCTTTCTCATCTGAAGAATTGGGATAATAATAGGCTGTAAAGGACTGTTATGGTAATTGTCTTACAATCCTTTCTAAACCATCTTTCTGCTTCACTCTCCCATATACTGAGCATCTCCAACTAACTGAGCATTCAGCAAGTAAGTTATTATCATTAAAATCTTGGCTAAGGACAGGGCCAGGTCCTTGGAGGATCTGGAAAATTATACAAGCTTGGTTCCTCCAATACCCAGCAATGCTTGTTATAAAAAGTAGGAGTAATATCAGTCGGGCTCAAAAACCAGTTCTACTTCTCCTAGCCATGTGGACTTGGGCAAATCGCTGAGGCTCAATTTCCTCATAAAATGCATACACTGTACTACCTGCCACTTAAAATTGGGGTGGCAAAAGCTTTATAAACTTTATGGAACTATACATAGGTCATCTCTCATCAATAGGCAGTTGGGGCCCATATTTTATCTAAACTTGTACCACCCCCAGTACCTGTGAGTGTTCTGCAAACAGTAGGTACTTAATTAAGTGTTTATTTTATGAAATTTATCGAATTTTAGGGAAAAAATTCTTTAAAAAAATTCAGTGCGACATTCTTGCCTACCTTCACTCCCTTTCACTGACAACTAAGTGAGTTTAAGACAATATTGGATCTCTGTTTTCCAGGAACCTGAGAGTTGGAGGCTGCCTCTGCTGCCCAGGTGACTTCCATCACATCACCTCTCTCTGATGACCTTTCCTCTCTTCTCATTTTCCGTGACCACTCTGTAGTATTTAATTCTAGATCTCAGTTTCTTCCCCTGTTATATGAGTGTGTTGTTTCTAGGGTCCCTTCTCGTTAACATTCTATTTTCTAACATTCCACATACTAAGATTCCCTCTGGCACTAGTGATCTATGAGCCATCAGTAGTTATATAAACCGCCCCCATACTGAGAGACAATAGTTTGCTACTCCGTTTCAGCAGCCTTCATCACAGAGACTAGCTTTGGGAGTCAGGTTATGTTCTTTTTTAAAAATCTGGATTATCCAATGACATTTAGAAATGTGGACAGACACAGAATTGTTTTTCTCATTCCCCTCCACTGCCTCCCAAGACTCTGCTGGTTGCTAAGCAACCAGGGGCAGGATAAAACCGGACCAACGAGACATTGGCAGCTGGGTCCTGGGTACAGGATTTCAGGGACCAGCAGGGCTGCTCTGTTGATTCACCTCCGAATGAAGACTAGAGAGTTATAAGCTGATCAGTACTTTGGAAAGCCTGTGAAGTCAGGGAATCAGCTCTACAAAGAGTGAATTTGAATAGCCAGGAGGGTACAGGACAAACAGTTCAGGAGTAGGAGTCCTGGGTTCCAGTCCTGACTGCCACTGGCTCATTGTATGTAGGCAGGTCAGTTCTCTTTCAGACCCTTAGTTTCTTTTGCATAAAATGAAGAGGGTAGTTTAGATGATTTTTAAGGACTCTTCTGGTCCCTTCCAATTCTACATCCTGAGATCCTTTCTTTCATTGACATTCCTTTGTCCTAAGTTCCTTCCCAGGTATGACACTGGATGTTTGAAACTCCCTTCTCACTCTGACCATCTGTGTTCTTTTCGCTTTGATGTATTTTGTTTTTCTTTTTATATCACCAGAGCTCCACACAGTGCCCCATATCTCCTACTCCCAATGAATATATAAAAAGTAATGTTTTTTAAATGACAAAAAGATTAAAGAGAAAAAATCAGCATAACTTAATGCATTGAAAAGTCTGAAAATATATACAGTGTATAACACTTGTAGACCTCTCACCTCTACAAATGAGTGAGTGGGAGTGACTTCTCATGTTCTTTCTTGTTCTTTATAATTTTGCAATATTCCTTTTGATTCGTCTTGTGTGTGTGTGTTTGAATATTCTATATTCTTAGGGCTTTTCCAATTCTGTTATCCTATGTTCTAAGGGCCCTCCTACCTCAAGCATTCTATTTTCTAAGGGCTCTCCTAGTTCTAACACTCTGTTCTAAAGTTTTCCTACATCTGACATTCTCAGTTCTAAGGGCCCTCCCAGCTCTGGCATTCTAAGTTCTAAGGGCCTTTCCAGATCTGATATTCTATGTTCTGTGGGCCCTTCTAGATCTGACACTCTGTGTTCCAAGAGCTCTTTCAGCAAATCTAAGATTTTTGTTTTTCAGATCCTAAATCTTTCTTCTTAGAGACTTCCTAGGTGACCAAGGAAAGAAAAGAAGCAGGAAGAAGTGGAAGAGAAACCTTATAGGAGAGAACCTAGTGACTCCTCCCTAACCCGTGTTGTGTCTACTCACAGCAGATCACACTTCCATTGACAACGTGGAATTGATAGCTGCTAAACATTGGCTGACAGCCACAGCAGGTCTTCAGCTCAGCATAGCAGCAATCATGGTCCTGACAGCACCTGGGAGATTGGAGACGGGATAGGCAAGGGAAAGAGCATGCTGCTGGCCTAAAAATCCACAGAAAGACAGCTGAAAAGCTTTAGATGCAAATAACAAAGCTCTTGGGGAAAGGCTAGCCACTGAGAGGGCTTTGAATTTAGATTTTGATTCTGAAAATCTCTCTTGGCTTTGTATTTCCTATTTTACATCCTCATTGAGGATAATCAAACCTGTTCTATTTAGCAACCAGGACTATCATGAAGATGAAATAAGATTAGTAAAGCATTTTGCAACCAGAGTGCCATGGAAATAGTGGTTATTTATCACTACACTCTTTTTGCAAGAGACCAATCTGTTGCATCCCTCCTGATACTCTCCCTTGAGGTAACCAGGGTCAAGACAAAAATTTTGGAATTTGATGATAGAAGAGATAAAAGTCTGGATTTTGTGCTAAGACTCAAGATATGAAGATAAATATTACCCACTGATCCTCCAATTCATCTTACTAGTCTTGTCATGGCCATTGGCAGAATGGAAACTAATAGAGCTTAGCCTTTTATGATCCTGGAACATCATAGTTAAAAGGGCATGACTGTAGAAGATATAGAACTCTGTAAGCTTAGCAAGTGAAGCCCAGAAGAAGGTGCTCAATAAAGATTTATTAATTAAGTTAAGAGAATATGAGTTGTTGCTGTGGCAGTTATTCAGGAGATGCTCTCAGTTCTTGGTAGATAGATCCAAAAATATCCCACTCTTTCAAAGTGACCATCCCTTGCAAGAAATATACTGGGGACAAGCCAACTCAAAATTCAACATTCTGAAAAAACATTTTTTTTTAACTTTAAAAAATAAAACTCAGTTGTATTTATCAGTTAAATATTAGAATTTTAAAATTTCAATTTTGTTAATCTTTGTTTTTCAAAATTTCTACTTTTAAAGGTTCTTTTCCCTTTAAAAATTTTTTTTTCTCCAGTTACATTCAAAACAGATTTGTTTACATTTGTTTTTAAAATTTTGGAGTTCTAGGTTTTCTCCCTTATCCGCACCCACAATTAAGAAGTTATGCAAAACATTTCCACAAAATTCAAGTTATTAAAGAAAACATAGATCTCCTACCCTATAAAAATAAAAATCCTCAAGAAAAATTAAGTTTAAAAAAAGAGAGAGATAAGAGAGAATGTTTCAATTTGTATTCAGACACAATAAATTTCTGTTATTTGGATGGATAGGATTTTTCATCATGAGTCTTTCAAATAGTCATGGATGATTGTACTATACTGAGAATAGCAAAGTCATTTATATCTGGTCATCCCAGAATGTTGCTGTTAACTTTATATACAGTATATTTCACTTTGCTTGAGTTCATGGAGGACTTTCCCAGGTTTTTTTCCTTCTGAGAGCATTCTGCTCATCATTTCCCAAAGAACAATAATATTCCATCACAAACACATACCACAGTTTATTGAGCCATTCCCCAATTGATGAGTATCACCTCAATTTCCTTTTTTTTTTTTTTGCTCTGAGAAGAGAGCTTCTGTGAATATTTTGTGTACATATAGTTCACAACATTTCTAGTATGATATTTAATTGGAGGAGGCAAAATTAGTGCTCTTCGATTTTTTTTAACTTCATGCCCAATTCATTGATCTGTTTTGAAAAGACATTTAAAAATCATCTGATTTCCTTTTTCCCTTTGTGCTTAAGCAAAATCCCCTGAGAAGGCTATGAAGACTATGGTTGGTCTATAGTTACCTGTCAGTGTCATCTACTGCATTTCCTCTGCCCCCTAGGCCACAGTAACAGCCGTAGCCATAGTATGAGAATAAGGCACTCTTCCCAGTCATGAGCTTGATCATCCTTCCAAACTGCCAGAAGTTACTATGGGTCAGTGTGGGTACTGTCAGAGAGAAAATGGGGAATCTGGGACCTCATTGGGAGAAGGCAAGCAGGGACAAAGTTTCCATAGCAATATATAACTGAGAAATCACAAGGTAAGGAACTTGTCAAGATATTCATAATCACAGAATCTTAGACCCAGGAAAGGAGTTTAGAACTCAGAGGTTTAGATCTGGAAGGAGCCTTGCTTAGAACAATTGGAAGGAACTTTAGAACAGAGGAGGGTAGAAGGGCCCTTGCAAAAGAGAATATCATATATGAAAAAGACCTTAGATCATTAAAATGTCAGGACTGGAGTAGAACCTTAGAACACAGAATGTTAGAGATAAAAGAGAATGCTAGATGGTGATGGAAAAGAACTTGACCAAGATCACCCAGCTAGTTAGTGACTAGAACCAAGAAATTATCTTGAGATCAAAGTCTCCAGATTCCTAAATATGAGCAGCAAAGTCAGTGAGAAGGCAATGCACAAAAATATACACAATGAACATATATGTATATATACATATATAACTTTAAAAAACACAGATATGCACAGAAACAGAGACAGAGTAAGAGAGAGACAAAGAGATAGAGACAGAGCAGAGACATAGAGACAAAGAGAGAGACAGAGGGAGACACATCCAGAGAGACAAAGAGAGAGAGACAGACATAGAGTGAAAGTCTTTGAGAATCAGTTTCTTGAGAATTGTCTATCACAACTTAAATTTAGAAGAGAGTTCCAGCACATATTGGAAAGAGCTGTTTACTAGCCATGGGACTTTGGGTGAGCTCCTTCTTCTGTCTGGATCTCAGTTTCCTGCTGTGCAAAATATAGCCAATAATTCCTGCCCTGCTCCATTAGGCTCCAATGAATTTATGGAGGCAAAAGTTCCCTGTAAATCTCCAGAGTTGCTGTACAAAAGTTATCTGTTTTGGCTGTGAATTGAGGAAACAACGATGTGCTCTTTCTTTAATGAGCAAACCAGATGTTTCTCTTTTAATTACATGTGACCAGGAGTCTGTAGGAGTCTAAATAAAGAAGAATATTTTCCAAGGGAAAATGAAATCTGGGAGAGAAAAGCCCCCTCCTTCTTGCTACTGAATAGCATTAGTGACTAGCATTAATAGCAATGCCTAGGAACTTTGCAGATCTCCAGCACAGCAAGTCTGGCAGCCTTAGTCCATTCCAAAAGTGGAGAAACAAGCTCAGCACAATCATAAGGACCTATTTATCCCCCCTTGGACTGATGGCAAGTGAACTGACCATGAGCACTTAGGGCTAAGAAAGGTATTAGAGGACTTTGTCAGTACAAACTGAAGATGACTAGGAGAGGTAGGTATGGGTCTATCCTTTAAGTTAGGGTCATGAACCTTAAAGCTGGGAGAGATCTTAGAAATCTGGTCCAAATTCTTCCTTTTACAAAGGAGCCAACAATGACCAGGGAAGATTTACTACAAGTCACACAGGTCCATTGAGGATTCAGATTCCTGCTTTTCTCAACCCAAATCTAGTTCTCTTTTTACTACATCATGATAAAAGAGGGGTTGAGAAAATTTTGGAGTGAGAGAAAAATAAACCAAGCTTGAGATATATTTGTGTTGTACACACAAAGAATTTTGGTACACATCATCATAGTTTCAGAGTTGGGCAGGGGCCATGGAATCTAACCCCCAAATCCAGCCCATTATCTCCTGAGCCATCTAGCTGCCTCCATTTTTAGGACTAAAAATTGCTTGCGGCAAAATATTTTTATGGAACTCTTCCCTTCATCATGTGAATTGCTAACTGTCCAAGGAACCAACCAGGCTATGAAATGCAGTCCTTAGAGGACTCAGGCAGAAGAATATTCCATCCATTTCTCCCCCACTCTCCACTGTTGACTGGGTTCCCTCCCACTCCCTCTCTTCCTACCTCCCAGCGGAGCCCAGTCCTATAAATACAGATGCAAACACAGACAGAACAAGGCACTGAAGTTATTTCAGAACATTTAGAGACTTACAGAGGAGGACCGCAAAGATCAAGACAACCTTCATTACCCAGAAGCCAAGATGGGGTCAAGGGAAGAATGCCACACTTCTTCTTCAAGAGTGGTAGATCTAGTCAAGTAGAACAGTCGGGGGTGAAGTATGAGCAAGCTGGGAAATGGATCTGTTAATTCATGTCACAGTGAAGAAAGGTCCTGTCAACAGAACAAGCAGAAATATGTGGGGAGGATTAGTGGAATGGAGAAGTCTTTTCAAATCTATTCATAGAACTACATAATGTCAGATTAGGAAAGGACTCAGAATATAGTGTCAAAGCTGAGGGGGCCTTAGAATGTAGAATATCAGAATTAGGAGGGTCCTTAAAACAGAATGTCATAGCTGAGAGGTTCCTTTGAACAGAGAATGTCAGAACTGAGACGAGACTTAGAACAAAGAATTTAGAACTGAGAAGTTCCATAGAATACAGAATGTCAGAGCTGGGAAAGCCCTAGGAATACAGAATGTTAGAGCTGGGAGGAATTTTAAAACATCGACTGGTAGATTTGGAAGGAACTTTAGAACATCAGATGTTAAAACAGAATGTTAGAATTTGATAGTTCCTTAAATGTCACCTAGTTCGACCCTTTCATTTCTATAAGTGAAAGAATTGAGTCCCATAAAAAGGGAAATGATTTGCCTATAACGGATTTCTCTACACATCTATAATATGATCTCTGAGCCTGGGATTTTAATTTTCAGGATTTAATGACTCAAATTTTAGACAATTACAAGTTCTAACAAGGTGTTTATTTTATTTTTTTATTTTAATAACAGCTTTTAATTTTCAAAATACATGCAAAAATAATTTTCAATATTCTCCCTTGCAAAATCTTAGGTTTCAATTTTTTCTCCCTTCCTTTCCCCCACCCCCCTCTCCTCGAGGGGAAACAATCCAATTCTGTTTCATTTCTAAGGTAGTTCATTCTTGATCTTTGTCCTCTCCTCAATAGAGAAAGACCATGTGCTATATTCAGCACTTTGGACAAGGGTCAGCTGCAATGTGGTTAGCTGGGAATTGTCAGGGTCTCTGGTTCAGGGACAGCAGTGTGCAGAGAAGATCTGGAAGGTGCCAGGGGAGCACAGAGAACCTGGCTGTCCACTTCCCTGAGCAGAATCTGGCTTTCAGGTAGTTAGAGTAATAGAGCCTGTTAAACCCGATAAAGGCAGTTTTGGGGACTTAGGCAGGTCAATCAGAGGACCCAGCAGAGCAATGCACTGGGCTTATCATTCTGGCACAGCATTTCCCACATAATGTAGTCATAGGCTTTAGAGCTGGAAGGTCTTTTAAAGATCCTCTCATTTTAACCCTCTCATTTTATGGAAGAGAGAACTGAAGGACTTAGTCCTTAATAAATGTTTGTTGGATTGGATCAGGTGCATTGAATTTCTTCAGGATAAAGGACATGAGATACTTCTTAGAAGAAAATATTTTAGGGTGAGACCAAGAAATGGCTTTGAAGGCAGATTTTCCTCAAAAGGGAGGCTGTCACTCAGAACCCATTTGATCTTTATTTTACACAGTGTTCTAATAAGCCTGTTTCCCCAGTAGATGACAATAGAAGGGAACTCACCCTCACGTGGCACTTAATAGTCAACAAGGCACCTATTTAGCAAGTCAGAACATGCACACTCACACAAATGTGCACGCACACATGTGCACACACACACACATATACACACACACACTAGCTAGATTTAACTTTTTAATTTTTTTTTTTTTTGACCAAATCCTGAGTCCTCATTTTGCTGATTTGGGAACTAAGGCCTTTGGAAGGGAACTGATTTGCTCCAAGTCACACATCAAGTAAATAGCAGATCTGGGATTTGAACCCATGATCATTTGAGCTTCAGTTTCCAAGTACATTCGTAGGGTTGTTGTAAATAAAGTGTTTTATAAACTTTAAGCTGGTAGAGAAACTCATTACAATATCACTTATATTATTATAATCTGTTTTATGCTTTGCATAATAAACTTTTAAGAAAAAAGTTTCCATAGAAGTAATGGAAGATTTTAAAAGTTGGATAGTTTAAAGACATGAATTACAGATATCTAGAAATTTAGCTCCTGTAAACCAGACCATTACTCCAAAGAAGTTGAATATACGAGGCTTTCCTGTCTTTGACCTTCCTTCTCAGCCCACTATCCCAAGTGGTCTGACCAGTTCATCTAATGGTGAAAAGGTAATTACTTATTGCAGACATTTCTATAAAAAGAATGAGGACAGATGGTTCAGGAAATTGGGTGCTGATTCCTGGGATATGGAAGTCACTTGTCAAACCAAAACAAATGTTCCCACTAAATGGCTGCTGTGAATATGAAACTGGTGCTGTGCATTCCAACCTAAGACTGAATGAAATCACTTGTGTTTCAATCCAGATCTCTCAGTAGAATTGTCAGCTATCCTTATCCTTATCTTTATCTTCATCACTGTTATCATGACCATCATCAACTTTATTGACATCATTATGACTGTTATAAACCCCATCATCATCACCATTCTCATGTATGCCATTGACATCATCTTTACCATCTTTCCCACTTTTATCCCTACTACTGCCTTTATCATCATCATTAATATCACCATCCATGTATTAGCACTGTGGCCACCAGTGTCATCACCATCCCCACTTCATGACTAGTACTGCCCCTGTCACCATTATCATAGCGATAGAAACAAGCACTATAATTGTCAACAACATTTCAATTAATATCACCGTCATCATCACCATCAATCATATCTTGGTAATCCCCATTACTATCATCCTTCAATCCCATTATTATCAATCTCCTTCACCATCATCACTACAACCATGATTGTCATCACAGTCAATATTACTGTTATCGTTATCAATCTTAGATGAAAGATCACATAATATTTCAAAATTAGAGTCCAACCCTTTTACTTAACTGGTGAGAATTTTGAGGCTCAGAAAAGTTCTAAGTTGTCTAAAGTCACAGAGGTGACGGCATCCAAAACTGTATCGCCAGCTCCATGTCCATTATTTTTTCTATTTTATCTAATTGATCTCATCCTCATCCTCATCCTCATCTTCATTATCATATCATAAATCTAGAACTTTAAGGGACCTCAGAGACCAGTGAGCTTAGCCACTTATTTTTTGATAAGGGAGTAGTCTCAGGGATTTGCTCAAGATCATATCAGCAAGCCAAGGTTATATTAGTAAGCATTAGAAGTGAGATTTGAAACTAAATCCTCTGATAATGACAGTTAGCGGCTGCCTTGAGTCAGGGAAACTCATCTTCCTGAATTCAAATCCAGCCTCAAATACCTACTCTGGGTGATCTTAGGCAAGTCACTTCACCCTGTTTGTCTCCAATTCAATATTTCTAAAATGAGCTGGAGAAGAAAGTGGCAAGTCAATCTAGTATGTTTGCCAAGAAAACCCCATATGGGATCGTGAAGAGTTGGTCATGACTGCCATGATTGAACAACTGATTGAATTGTCAATGATTGAACAACAATAACCTCTGACATTAGAATTAATACTCATTCCATTATGTCAGTATTTAATGGAAGTCAACTAGAGCTCCAACGATAAGAATCCTCAAATATACCCATTACAGAAAAGTCAAGACAAAAAGGGAAATGGATTCTCCTTTTAAAACACACTTGTTAAGTCACCTTGGCTGCATAGGATCCTCTCTCCTTGCTTCTCTGCACTCTGAGTATATGCATATTTTGAAGATGGAGATTGGAATAGGAAGATCCTCCTAAATATTAAAAAGTGGGAGTCTGTATCTTTAGTCTCCTAATCTAAGAAACTACACAGAGCTCAGAAAGTCAATTTAATTGGAAAAATTACTTTATCATTCTCATGCCAGTAGAATGTGGATGAAGAAGCCACTTATGTCTGAGAAGTAACTTATGAGGGGTTCCAGAGCACTACCCTAACATTTTAAAAGAATTTTCTGTGTGACCTTGGCTAAGTCACTCTCCCTGTGTTCCATTTTCCTCATATGCAACACAAAAGAATTGGTTCATAGAGAAGGCCTTATAGACCATCAAGTCCAGCCTCCTCTTTTTATAGATGAGGAAACAGAAGCACAAAGCACTTAACTGATTTGTGTAAGGTCACAGGAGTGCTAAGTGTCCGGGTAGGACTTGAACCCAGGTCTTCCTGAATCTAAATCCAGTCCACCGTGCTACCTCTCATCTCCAAAGCTACTATGGCTCTGATATGATGTGTGTTCTAATGTTTTTTTTTTTCCTACCTCTGACATTCTCTGTTCTAAGGTCCTTCCCAGCTCTGACATCCCAGGTTCTAAGGGCCCTCCCAGCTCTGACCTCCCGGGTTCTAAGGCCCTCCCAGCTCTGACCTCCCGTGTTCTAAGGGCCCTCCCAGCTCTGACCTCCCGGGTTCTACTTGGTATTCAGATGAATGAGCATTTACATCCTTGCTTTCTCTTCACAAGAGCTTGCTCACACCGCTGTGTCCCTCTGAACGAAGGCACAAGGAATAACACAGAGTGCTTTGTTGGGGCTGGGGGGCAGAGGGAGCCTGAGCGGGAAGTGGTCCACTTGGACCTACCATCACTCTCCACTTCCATTCTCCTAGACGGCACTCCCCTCCCCCACCGACCATGGCCATCTATTCCCCGGCCTTCCGCGGGGCAGCTTGTGGCGCGATGTTCCTTCCCTTCTCGCGCTGCTGCTGGAGACGGCCGTGCCCTCCGGGGCACCCCGAGACCGGCGGAATCCCGGGCCACACAGACGTCCAGCAGCGCTCTGGTGCGGGGAGGGCTGAAGAGCTGCTTCCGGCCCAACTTCCCAGGCCATAGACGGCGGGCAGCAGAAAGAGCAAGTGTTTCAGGGCTATGAAGCCCTCGGGGAGTTCCCAGCATTCACACCACGCCCCTTGGAGACCGTCCTGAGAGTGAGTGTTAGTTCTAGGAGGGATGAACGCTGCCGGAAGAGCGGCTGGCCCGGGACCCCACAGCGAGTGCCTGAGGCTGGATTTGAACCCGGGTCCTCGATTCCGAGCTGGGGGGGGGGAGGGGAGGTAGGATCCCAGGTGTAGAGTCGCGAGCGATCTGAGAGGTCACCGAGGGCGGTTTCAGAGGCGGAAGTGAGGGGGAGGGAGGTCCAGGGATGGTGGAAGAGTCAGGGTTCGCACCTAAGCCAGTCCCGGATCCCAGACGGGAACGCTGACCGTCACTCCGCGTTTGGCTCTGGGCAAAGGTTTCCGCGCTCGCTCCAGAACCGGAAAGAGACAGATACCCCAGCGGGGGAAGGAGAAATGAATCGGAAGGTGGTTGGCGGGGAGAAAGCCCCTGGGACCGCAGGCTCTTTTTCCAGGAGAAAGCACGTGGTCAGTCAGAAAGCACTTGGGATGGGACTAGAATGGACGGGGGAGAGTAAGGCTGCCTCCGGGCGGGCCAGGAGGGGGCGCTCTAGCACGACGCCGCCCTTTCTCAATGGTCGCGGAAGTTTTGAAGGGGGAAGCGGAGAGGAGGGCCGGGGGAACCTAGCTGGTTCCGGTCCAAACCGGAAGCACGTGACCCGCGCGGTGGTTGCCGTGGGAACGGGCGCTGTTTACACGCAGCTCTGCGTTGTGGCCGGAGACGGCGGATGGAGCTGGGGCGAGGTGAGAGTCATCGCGGCCCCCACCCCTGGGGGGCCCCTTTCCCCTTCCTGCCCGGTCCTGGGACCCGCTCCCTCCCCTGCAGACGGAGTCCGACTCCGCCACGGAGACCTTGGCGAGCCCATTTTCCAGAGGGGGAAACTGAGGCCTCTCATCCAGCACCCATCTGCTTCTCCCGGGAACCCGCGCCGGGTAAAGCACCTGCGGCCCTGGGTGTGGCGGGCCTCGCTTTAAAACGCTCTCAAAGTCGCACCTAGTTCTTCCCTGCTGGCGGCCAGAGAGGCAGGGGGCGGGACGGTCAGGAAGGCCTGAGTTCGGGGGCTCCCTCTGAGACCGCCTGCTGGGAGACCCAGAGCCCGTCACTGAAGCCGCGTTCTGAGATCGCAAAGTCGGGGGGCTGTCCTTCTGCGGCGGGGGCAGCCTCTGAGCCGGACGTTGCCCTGCTGGCGCGGCGCTCTAGCCCCTTCCTTGCAAGGCTCAGTTACTTTGGCTTCCTTTAGTGCGAAGTTTAGGCTTTTCTTTTGTCTTCCTTTTAGTGCAAAGTTTAGGCTTTTACTTTGTCTTCCTTTTAGTGCAAAGTTTAGGCTTTTACTTTGGCTTCCTTTTGCGAAGTTTAGGCTTTTACTTTGTCTTCCTTTTAGTGCAAAGTTTAGACTTTTACTTTGTTTTCCTTTCATTGCAAAGTTTAGGCTTTTACTTTGTCTTCCTTTTAGTGCAAAGTTTAGGCTTTTACTTTGTCTTCCTTTTAGTGCAAAGTTTAGGCTTTTACTTTGTCTTCCTTTTAGTGCAAAGTTTAGACTTTTACTTTGTCTTCCTTTTAGTGCAAAGTTTAGACTTTTACTTTGTCTTCCTTTCAGTGCAAAGTTTAGACTTTTACTTTGTCTTCCTTTCAGTGCAAAGTTTAGACTTTTACTTTGTCTTCCTTTTAGTGCAAAGTTTAGGACTTTTACTTTGTCTTCCTTTTAGTGCAAAGTTTAGACTTTTACTTTGTTTTCCTTTCATTGCAAAGTTTAGGCTTTTACTTTGTCTTCCTTTTAGTGCAAATTTAGGCTTTTTACTTTGTCTTCCCATGCAAAGTTTAGGCTTTACTTTGTCTTCCTTTTAGTAAAGTTTAGACTTTAACTTTGTCTTCCTTTATGCAAAGTTTGACTTTTACTTTGTCTTCCTTTCATGCAAAATTTAGACTTTTTACTTTGTCTTCCCTTTCATCAAAAGTTTAACTTTTACTTTGTCTTCCTTTTTTAATTCAAATTTGGACTTTTACTTTGTCTTCCTTTTAGTGCAAAGTTTAGGCTTTTACTTTGTCTTCCTTTTAGTGCAAAGTTTAGGCTTTTACTTTGTCTTCCCAAATAAAGTTTAGACTTTAACTTTTTTCCTTTCAGTGCAAAGTTTAGCTTTTACTTTTCCCTTTTGCAAAGTTTGGACTTTTACTTTGTCTTCCTTTTAGTCAAGTTTAGACTTTTTACTTTGTCTTCCTTTTATGCAAAGTTTAGACTTTTCTTTGTCTTCCTTTTAGTCAAAGTTTAGCTTTTACTTTTTTCCTTTACAAAGTTTAGACTTTTTACTTTTCTTCCTTTTTAAATTCAAAGTTTACTTTCTTTGTCTTCCTTTTTATAAAGTTGGACTTTTACTTTGTCTTCCTTCATAAAAGTTTAGACTTTTTACTTTGTCTTCCTTTTTAAAGTTTTATACTTTACTTTGTCTTCCTTTCAGTGCAAAGTTTAGGCTTTTACTTTGTCTTCCTTTCCGTGCAAAGTTTAGGACCTTTACTTTGTCTTCCTTTTAGTGCAAAGTTTAGACTTTTACTTTGTCTTCCTTTTAGTGCAAAGTTTAGACTTTTACTTTGTCTTCCTTTTAGTGCAAAGTTTAGACTTTTACTTTGTCTTCCTTTTAGTGCAAAGTTTAGACTTTTACTTTGTCTTCCTTTCAGTGCAAAGTTTAGACTTTTACTTTGTCTTCCTTTTAGTGCAAAGTTTAGACTTTAACTTTGTCTTCCTTTTAGTGCAAAGTTTAGACTTTTACTTTGTCTTCCTTTTAGTGCAAAGTTTAGACTTTTACTTTGTCTTCCTTTTAGTGCAAAGTTTAGACTTTTACTTTTTCTTCCTTTTAGTGCAAAGTTTAGGCTTTTACTTTGTCTTCCTTTTAGTGCAAAGTTTAGACTTTTACTTTGTCTTCCTTTTAGTCAAAGTTTAGACTTTTGTCTTCCTTTTTAGTGCAAATTAGACTTTTACTTTGTCTTCCTTTTAGTGCAAAGTTTAGACTTTTACTTTGTCTTCCTTTTAGTGCAAAGTTTAGACTTTTACTTTGTCTTCCTTTTAGTGCAAAGTTTAGACTTTTACTTTGTTTTCCTTTATTGCAAAGTTTAGGAATTTTACTTTGGCTTCCTTTATTGCAATGTTTCGGCTTTTATTTTAGCTTCTTTTACATCCAGGTTTTTTTTTTTTTTTCTTTCAGCCCTCAGTTTCCTTCTTTGTAAAAGGCGGCTTTGGATTGACTGACCCTTCAAGTTCTTTTTCAGTGCTAAAAAAAAACTTGTGATCCGAAGTAGTTCCAGGAAGGGAACAGAGATGGGGGACGGGTTTTGGGCTTCGGAGACCCCGGTCCCATCTGTCTGTGCTCCCAAGGGGGAGGCACCTGCAGCCACAGCAATGGCCTTGAATTCTTCCAAAAAGGGGGAACCCATCGTTTCTTGAGCTTTGGGACCGCTCCCGCCTTCTTGCACAGTCAGACTTTTCTCCAGGTCACAGATCTTCCGCTCCTGGAAGGCGGCTCCTCTGTCCTCTCTTTTCCAGGTCCTTTCCCTGCTCCTTATGGGAATTTTAGACAGATCTGATAGCTCCGACTTCAGCTTTCCCCCTTCCCCTCAATCTTACAGACGAAGAGACTGAGTCCTGCAGAGGAGGGTGTCTAAGGACTTGCCACTTAGTTTTAGGACAAAAGTCCTCAGACGCACACGGGGGCACTGTTTGGCTGCAAGCTTGGGATCCAGGGCTTTGTGGGCTGCGACTTGTTCAGTTGTTGAGCCAGGATTTCGAAGCAAGAGGAAATGGATGGTAGCATTCCCAGTTCCTTTGCAGAGCGGACTGGATGCTTCTGATCGGTAAATGAGCCAATTTAGGCTTATAAAGAATTGAGGATTACTGGTGTGTTGAACAGCTCTCACATTCACATGTCAGAGGGAGAAAAAAACCTGCCTGGGAAAGAGCCCTGGGCTGGATGTTTACCGGTTCTTCTTCTTAGCTTTTCCACTAACTGACTTAACTAGTCCCTTGGGCTTCTGCTTCTTCCTCTGTAAAATGAGGGGGCTGAATTCAATTATCTTTGTTCCTCTCTAACTGGAACTTTTTATGTTTTAAGCTCCCTTCCCACTCCAACATTCTGGGAATCTAAGTTTCCTCTTCTATCTAACCTACATTTTTTTTTTTTTTTTTTTTTTTTTTTTTACTATTGTTCAAACCCTTTTTCTCCAGTAAGAACTCCCGTGAAAGACAGTAGATTGAGATTTCCTTTTGTTTCCCAGAGTGGGCTAAACAACCCCCTCGATCTCCACTTTTGCAGATAAAATTTCCCCAAATTCCCTTTTTCATTGTTTATTCATTTGGTGATATGGTCCAGTTTCCCCATATCCCTTTTAAAATGGGCAGCTTCCTACAGATGACCCACCCTCATCAAAAAGGTAGCAGGTCATAAATAAAATTGGGAAGAGAACCACAGTGTCTGAGTCTCAGGCCCACTGTCCTGTATCTGTTGGTTCTGCCCAGTCATCCCCCCGTGAGCCGATCCAAAAGGTTTAAGGAGACCAGCTTCTATCCATGTCCTCCCATGTGTGTGGTTGTGTTTATGTTTCTTGCCTCGACCCAGGATGAAGTGAATTATAAATAGGCAGCACAATGTTGTGGAAAGGGCATTTGGAGTTAACAGCCTAGGCTTTTGCCACTTCCAGATGTGGGACTGGTCGGGTCACTTCTTGTCTTTTGACGTATCTGTAAAAGGAGGAATTGGGGCAGGGGCCGACAGAAGTGCCTTCCAACTAGAGGGGCTTCCTTGAAAGGCATTTAAAAGCCCTCCTGCCTTCTTTATCTCCTCCATTTGTTGCAGCAGACCCAAGAAGTACATAACTGCCCTTTTCATAACTCCTTGGAAACAGGCGTCAGTGTTTGTGTGCCGATGGCTGGCGAGCCTCTATTGTGCAGTCCTGGTGTTTAAGTAAACAGGCCACTTGCCGATTCGGTGGCAGCTTGATAGGTGCCCACGCCCAGATCCTGCAGAGTGGCTGGGTGTTGAAAGCCTGCCAGGCCTTGATGTTTTGAAATGAGTTGGGCTGGAATAATAAACAGTGGCTGCGGACGCCTTCCTTTGCCCGAGCAATGGGAAAAACAACAAATCAAAACAAAACAAAAAAGGAAACCCACCAGCAGCGGAGGCCCGGAGCGCCAAGGTGTGATGGCTGGGCTCTTGAAACACCTGGTTTCCTACCTCTTGCCAATTTGATGGATGCCACAGAAAGTTAGTGTTCCCTCCAAGTAACAGATGGTCGCCGAAGGCAGGAGGCGGCAGGAGATTATGAAAGAAGGTTAGATGAAGCTGTTTTACCTGAAGGAGGTGTTAGTCTCTAAATAACTCTGAGTGGGCTTCAGCATTAGTCACCGCGGGACTCTGGCTCAGAGGGGGCTCTCTGTCATGTTATCTTATGACCAGGGTGTCTTGAATAAGACACCCCCTGAGCAAAGCTAATTACAGAACACCGAAAAGGTATGGCAAGTACGGGCACGTACATGTTCAGATCCCACTGTTAAAAATATTCCGGGGCAGGGATGTGGGTATGCATGACTCTTCCTTGTCAAAGTTATTAACGAAGAGGTTTCTAAGTTACCAAACTCCTTGCGGCAGGAGTGGGAGGTTCGAGCCAAGCCTCTGATCATCCAGCAGGAGATGCAGCAAACTAATGGCCATGACAGAAAAGCAGAAAACTGTCAGCTTCCCCAGTTACAGAGCTTATATTTAACACAGCTGCACAGCAACCCTGACCCTCCAAAGCCGCGCTGAGTCTGAGTGGGAAGCTCTCAAACTCAGATGGGAGGACTTTGGCAAACTAAAACTTACAAAGAAAGAAGCCCAAACTCCCCAAACCACCCGTGGATGGTTGTGTGAGAGGGCAAGTTAATAGATGGGAGAGGTCCGAAGCCAGGGCGTTGCCCATGGGGGTGCTCCCTTGCCCCCTGTAGCTGGATGGTGTGGGAAAGGCTGGAAAAAGAAGGTGGGGGGAGTACATCGGAGCAGCCGGAGCTTTTCAACTTGTCCAGAAACCGGAGATGTACACGCAGCTTTGGGTTAGGAGTTAGGAGATGGGGTTCGAGTCCCAGCTCAGGCCTTTGCAGCTAAGCAGTTCCGTTGGGCGAGTGCTTTCAGAGATGTAAGCCTTATCTTACATTTCCTGCTTCCAGAGTTGTGACCACCCAGTGAGGTTATGAAAATAAACACTCGTGTTGTATTGTAGGAGCCACAACTCTTTGGTATTATTCATCTCAGAGATGGTAAGACTGGGAGAGTTAAGTGACCTGCCCTAGATTATACGCATTACAAGAATGGGGTTTGCTCTGGGTTACCAGATCCTTTTCCCAGTTGAGGTGTAGTTCTTTCCCTTGCACTCTGTATGGAAAAGTCTTTGTAAATCTAGAAGGGATAAATTTGGACGTATTAGTCGCTCTCTGTGGGAGCTTTGGGGGGGGGGGGGGGAATGGAGGATTGCCTTGGGATGGCTCAGTGTGTGTCACTGACCACAGGCTTCGGCTTAAGCCCCAGTCCTCTGGTAGCTAGAGAGGGCACGCCCAGGTGTGTTAGCAGGAGCTTGGGAAGGTGAGCAGAACCAGATTCTGCTCCTCTCATGGGCTGCTGCCCAGGCCATTCACATCTGAAGAGCTGTGCTTACATCCCTGAGGGTGGGCAGGCTACAGGGCATCAGAGAGGAAGGCAGGTGGGTGTCATGAGGGCTTTGGTCAGAGCAGCAAGAGCCAGGAGGGACTGGCAGGAAGGGTCTTCCAATACCTGAAGACTGACTCGGAAGTCTGTCTGCTCAGCTCTAGAGAACTAGAGCAGGAGGGGAAAGTTAGGGGGTCACTTCCGGTGCTCCATGGAAGGGCGTTTCCAAAGGGGAATGAGCTACCTTCTTAGGTCCCAGCTGGACAATGCTGAGGCTTGAGTGGAGATTGGAGCTGGGTTCAGTGACCTCAGTAGAAGGACACCCTGAGACCACAGGGGCCCTTTGGAAGGGTTCTCTGCTTGCCCACCTGGTTCTGACCTGAAGCTGATCTACCCCAGAAGTCCCTTTGCTTCTCTTAGTCTCAATCAACAAGCATTGATTAAGTCAAAAAGCATTGATTAAGCTTTTCAGTTATACCACAGGGTTGTATTAAGCAAAGTGCTTTGTAAACCAACTTAAATTTCTAACAGTTTACTTCTATATATCTCTTTGCCATTCATTCATAACTTTCATTTGATTCTCACAACTACCTTGGGTGGGATGGGTGCCATGATTATTATCCCCATTTTATAGATGAGGAAGTTGAGGTAACAGGCTAAGTGACTAAGAGTCACACAGCTAGTTGGTATCTGAGATCAGGACTTCCTGACTTGAGAGCCATTCTGCTTACTTACTTTTAACTGGGCATTTTGTACACATTAACTCTGTGCATTTTCCCCCATCTGCCTATACTATGAATTTGAGATTTTACCCTAACACAGGTCAATTATTGTTAGTGCTGATGATGGGCAGGAGGTGGAGATACTGAGGAAAGTCTTTTGAATGGGAGAGGGAGGAGATTAAGACTTGGAAAGTGTTTCAACCCCTAATAGATTTCGGGGGGAGGAGGGGAAGAGGAAACAAGGGCAGGCAGGAAATGCTCTGAGGGGCATGGAGAAGGGTTGGAGTGATGCTGCCCCGTCAGGATCATTGGGTCCTGGCCCATGGTAGTGGAAATAAAGGAGGTGGTCCAGGTGCTGACAGAAGTCAGTCATTGAAGGTTAGCATGAGAAGGGACCTTGGAATGAATTATCAGATGCCATCTAGTCTCCTCCCTCCCCATTTTCAAAGGGTAAGTATAAAGAGACAAGCTAACACGACTCGGCCATTCATGGGCCGGCCAGGTTGCCCATAGTGATAGTAAACTAGTTAGTGACTCCACCCCCTGAGAGTCAAACTTTAAATTCCCTAAAGTCACTCTTGGTCTGCAGACCCATTTCTCTTTCAGGTAAGAGAGTGCTATTCATCCTGCCTAAAATACTCTGGAACGCCTTAGTGAGGTACCATGCATGTGATAGTGGGGACATACTGAGAAAATGGAGGCACAGAGATGTTAAAACCACCTGGAAACGATGAAGAAGGAGGAAGGAGGGAAGGAAAACTGGAGGAGTGGGATGGAAATTGGTGTAGAGGGAGGAATCTGAGAGAGGAGAGATTGAAGGAGGGGGCTGCAGGAAAGTGGACCGGATGGACGCATCCCCTGGAGCTTGGGTCCAACTGGAGTTCTGGGCTCCAGGGGCTGCCTCTGCAATATTCTGGGCATTTAAAATGGTCCTTGTTGTCCTCAGAGGGGACAGTGAGCCAGACTTCCTTAGCCCACAGCCTCACAGGTGCCAAAATGACCGGGTCCCTCTGCAGTGGCTGGAGGTGCTTTTGAGCCAATTTGTCTGTGCACCAGCTCTTCCTGCCCATGAGCCAGAAAGCACAGCCTACAGCCCCGAGCCCTAGAACCTCAGCTCATGAAGGGGGACTCTTGGGGCTGGGAAAGGGGGTGGCAGCATCTGTAATACTCTGGGGCTGCAGAAGGAGCTGGGAGCTCACGGAGCGCTTTGCAGAGGGAGTCGGCGGCTGAGAGAAGGACAGGCAGGTGGCCGGGTGGCAGGTGGCCTGGGACCCAAATGCAGAGCCTCTGCCTCCTGCTGTGGTGGGAAGGAGAACGCCCACTCTGCACTTGAAGCTGATCTCAGCCGCCTCCTTCCTGGGTGATCTGGACAAATCCCTTTTCCCCTGGGGACCTCCGGTTCTTCTATAAACTGGAGGGGTTGGACGAGGCTCCACAGCCTACAGGCTCTGCCCCACAGGACCCTGGGAGACCTGATGGATGACTTGTTTCTAATTTGTCACAGGTGCCTGGAGAAGCAATGGCCACGGAAGCGTCTCTGAACATAGCCCCGTCTGAATGCAGCCCTCCTCTGGACCCAGAAGCAGCTTTCTTTTGGCGGCGAAACCCTGTCAAGATGCACGTCACGAGGCCCAAGTCTGCCAAGGGACGCACACGAACAAACCTGAACTACTCCCATAGTTCGGAGTCCTCCTCTTACCGCAAGCCTCCTTCTCCAGCGCCCGTCGTTCCCTGCGAGGTGCCCAGCAGCCAGAAGTCAGTGGGCTCCACTCCCAAACCTCCCAGCCAGGGAACTCCCGATGAGATCCCCGAGCTGCTCCAGCAGGTCCCCGTAGGGTCCTCTTCCTCTCTCAACAAGTACCGGGTGCTCCCTTCCATTAACAAAAAGAACTTGGAAGAGGTGGCTGTGGAGACGGTGGCCAAGCAGGCCGGCACTCTCAAACTGGGCAGCTTGCAGGAGCTCAAGGCCCTTTGCCGGGAGGAGGTCCGCAGCGGGAAGTCGAGGGAGGGGTGTCTGCGCTCTGCCGCCCCTCCCCTGGAGAGCAAGCCCTGCAGCAGAACCAAAGAACGCAGCTTATCGAGGGCCGGGAACCTGGACGAGCCGTCCGACGGGGAGCCCCGGCTGCTGCTGGCCGTCCGGTCTCCTTCGGGACAGAGGTTCGTCCGACATTTCAGGCCGACTGACAACCTGCAGACGGTGGTGGCGGTGGCCGAGCAGAAGAACCTGACGACGTATCACCATTGTAGCATCGAAACCATGGAGGTTCCCCGGAGGAGCTTCTCTGACCTCAGTAAGTCCTTGGAAGAGTGCAGGATCCCTCACAAGTCCGTGCTGGGCATCCTCCAGGAAGAGCGAGAGGGCCAGCCCTGAGGGCCCCACGGCTTGCCGGCCTCCTGCTCCTCCGAGCACTGTGGACTTGTCAGCCATGGAGGTCCCAGGAAGTAAACGGGCCTGGAGTGGCCTGGAGTTCTCAGCACTTCTGTCTCCAGAGAGCCTCCTTTTGAAGTAGTAAGATGTGTATATAAGTTGAGTGTGTTGAAAGACATCTTTCCAATCCTTTCCAAGCCTTCCCTCCATCTCAGAGGTGAGCGGGCAAGTTAACAAAGCTGCTCCGGGTCTTGTTCTCCTGGGATCCCTGGCCCCCCTCCAGGGGCAGGCCTCTTGGGAGCACTGCTCTGTCTTTGCAGTGGATTGTACCAATTCAAAGCCTGCCTTACCTGTCTGGAGATGGCTGTGGGAATTCTTCCTCTCCCGGGGAGGGGGGCACTATCCAGGGGAATCCTACTTGTTATGCTAGGGGGTCAGAGAGAGGACTCGCTCTTTTCTTTGAGCCTAGCATCCCAAGTATTCACACACTTCTAAGCGTGGCTCCTGAGACACAAAGCAAGCTGCTTTTCAGTTGAGAATTCCCAGATGTGAACCCCTTCTTGGGCAGCCACTCTTTGGAGGTAGGGCTCCTTTTAAAAGCTAGTGGGTTCACTTGCTGGGATGCCTCCTTTTTATTCCCATTGCTTTCCCCCCCATTACCTGCCTTCAAAGGAATGGGTTGGAACCGGCTCCCTTTCTAGCTCCCCTGTAACCTCTAACCCACTCACAGTGTCCATGGTCCCACCTGCTCAGTATTTCCACTTAAGCAGGATGCCTCTTGGAACTGCTCTGTTCAGTTCTCTCCTTCCCCCGAGAGAGGGGAGGTTAAGCCATGGTGCATGTGCTAAAAACTGGTCTCTAGACTTCTGGGTGGGCAGAAGATGTTCACTCCCTCAACTCAGGAGCAGGATTTGAGACTGGAGGAGGGTCTTGTTTTCATAACTACCCAAACAAAATGATGAATACAGACAGTTTGCCAAAGCCCTTTTGTATTATTATAACTTCCCTTCAAACCCACCAGTTCTTTGGACCCTGTTCATGGCCAAACCTCTGTGGGGAGGGAGCATTGGGCCCCAGCTGCCATGTTCCCACACAGAGAGCCGCTCTGAAACAAGGAAAGGGGGAGGTTCTCCCTACTTCTTCTCCCTTCCCAGTTAGCCTCAGTGCTCACCGGCGGGTGACTGTTGAAGAGGCGGGGGCCCAGCCACAAGACAGCCTAGGAGCCCTCCGACGCAGCCAGGTCGGCGCGCGCTGCACCTTGCACCAGAGAAGGGATGGAGCCCGGCAGAGTGACAGAGGCTTACGCTTAGAGCTCTTGGATGCAGAAGATAACTTTTCTTCTCCTTAGCCACACTCCAAGTAAAGCCCGGACTTGTCTTCAGAAGGCTGGACCACGGGGCGGCATTCCATACCAGAACAAGCCACTTCGAGAGCTTTGCAGGGCTGTTCTTAGCCTGGCCTGGCCCAGCGAGCCGCTCTGTCAGAGGGAAATGTGGGCTTGAGCCTACTGGACCCTGGCCAGGCCGGAACGCTTGGGCTTCCTCTTCTTCTACCTTGCCGGGGAGGCCGGGCCAAGTAATGCCGGCAGCCCCTGGCTCTGGCTTCCAGAGACCAGTCCTCGCTTGGCCCCCCAAGGATCAGACACTTTCTTCTGCTGGGCGACAGCATCCCACCTACTCAGTGGTAAGAAAGTCCCGCGAGAAAGCTCCGGCCAAGTGGAGGGACAGCGCCGACTCTGGCAGCGTTCTCCTGGACAGAAGGCGGGCAGCCCTTCCCCAGGCGTGCTGGAGATGTGTTGTGGAGTCATGGTGGAACCATTCAATAAACTTTTTAAAAATTTTAAACATAAGGTGATGTTTCCTGCGCGAACTGGCGGGCATGGAGAAGGCCATGTTGTGCGTTAGCCTGCTGGGCATCCAGAGCTCCGAGTTGGGCTTGGCTCTAGCTGAGTCCCCCAGCTGTCTACAGCCCCTTGTTTTGGATCTGCTGGAAGCCAGTCTGTTAATGGGATCCCCCCCACACACAGATGCACACACATGCTCTGGACTAGGACTTGCTTTTCCAAGCAGATGGGAAAGTGCTTTTTGGGATTAAGTTTCTGCTGATTCTCCCCCATCATTCTGAGTACTGGCACTGACTGAAGTCGGAGGACTGGTTTGAAACTGCTTCCTTCTGCTTACAGCCGTGTGACCCTGGTCCTTCTCCCTGAAATGAGGAGGGCTGGGTTAGTCAATCTCTAAGGTCCCCAGTGTGGGCCGGGGCAGAGCTAGCAGCTAGGGTTTTACTGCTGAAGGCGACTGATGATCCCCTTGCTGGTCACTGATTGCATAACGTTCCCAGGGCTCGGTGATAACAAGGTCAGGACCCCGAGAGTAGAGAGTGGATCAGCAAGCATTTATGGAGCACTTACTGTGTGCCAAGCTGGCCGGAAACTTGGCTGTGTGTGCTACTGTCAGTTAGACTAGATAGCTCCCGTTTCTATGAGGGCCTTGAGTTTACACAGCAACCCTTGGAGTCTGGGGGAAGGGAAGAGCTGGGATTCATCCTCGGGTGCCAAAGCAAGCATGCTTCAGCCAGGGAGAAACAGAGCTTGGTACTCGGTTCACCAGTTGGACCAAGAAGCTACCGAGGGGAGGTGGGATGAGCCCCTCCCCTCCTCCGAGGCCATTTACCTTTGTGCCATTTACCCTCTGAGGGGGGTCAGAGGGACTGAATGAGGCCCTGTGAGAAGTGGGCAAGAATGGGAGCAAAGAGAGGATGGTGACTGGGCAGAGAAGCGATCCTGCTGATGGTGGAGATGGATGTGAGAGGCGGGATGGGAGAGTCCTCACTCGCAACCAGAGCCAGGGTTCGCATCTTGTGCATTTTCACTCGGTCGTCTTCAGCAGGTGAGGTCAGTGGTGAGGCCGGGCCCCCAGCTGACTGCAGGGAGGTGAGAGCCGGTGACCCTGGGCCCACAGGGTGGATGGGAACGGGCCATCCTTTGGCAAGCCAGCCTGGCAGTCTACCCGCCATCGAGATTGTCTGTGCTCCCACAGCTGGGCCCACAGGGTGGATGTGAGCCTTTGGCGAGCCCGCCCTTCTCGGGATCGTCCATGTTCCCACTATGTGGGGGCCATGGCACCCTCTAGAGGTGTGTCTCAGTATGACCCAGTGGCCCCTCAGACTCCCAGTGCACACTCAGGTGGAGTGTAACAGGAAGCAGCCACAGACTGGCAGCAGAAGGAACAGCAGGGCGCAGAAGTGACATCATTTAGGACCCAAAAAGTTCTCCACCAAAAGATGGTGGTCATTTCAGCCCATTCCTTGTCTCACCCTACCCCCCAGTCCAAAGCTCCCGGCCAATAGCACTGGGTCCTATCTGTACCCTCCCTGTCCCGAGCTCTCCCTCTGACTGTGAATGGGAGCTGTGGAGTTCCCTGCGAGGGAAGGCATTCTGTCCCAATTCAGAGCTGAGAGGAGCAGTGCCAGGAGGCTGGGCACAGATCATCCCCTGCCGTGCCCCTGAGGTCACCCCTTGCCCACATAGCCTAGGGGTTTCCATCTCCAACAGGATTTCCAGATGCTGGAGACTGATTCCCCAGAATACAAAGATTCCATTTCAGCAGCTTTATCCAAATTGAGATAAAGAGGCTGGGGGAGGGAGGCAGTATCTCTGATTCCTCTAATTCACCAGCTACGTTTTCCTGTTCTCCAACAAAATGAGGGCCATGTGGCAAAGATGCCAATTTGTGTGCTTCCCAAAGAACTTGTTGTGCTGTAAGGGACAGGGACACTTGTCTTCCTGCACTCTGACAGCCTGCAGTCCCCCACGACATATGATATTGAGGACCTAGTATACAACAGTAATGACTCCCATCTTTAGAGTGCCTGGTATCGACAAACCCCATCCCTACACAGACCCAAGGGGCAGGAGGCTCAAGCACTTACGGTCATTTTCCAGATCACTGAACTGAGGCTCAGCAATGAAGTGTTTTGCCCGGGTTTATGTGAGTGTCTGCTAACACCCTGTAGTCTTACTACGGAGGAGGATCCCAGTCAAACCACGGCTCTTGGTCCATCTCCTGCTCCCAAACCCCAGCAATTCCCTCCCAAGCCACAATTTCTAGGAAGAGTTCAAAAACCTGCAAAATGACAGGGCCATACACCTCTAAGCAAATGAGATACTTTATAGTCTGGTTAATTTAGACATCACTATTTTTCACCTGATTGCACGCAGATCGATTTTTCTTTACTAACTGGGAAGTTCATGGAATTCTGACCCATGGCAGCTATTTGGTCCAATGTATAGAATGGAATCAGGAAGACCCAAAGTCAAATCTGTCCTCAGATACCAGCAGGCAAGCCACTAAATTTCACTCAGCCTCAGTTTCCAGGTCTGTAAAATGGAAATAGTAATAGCACCTACCTCCTAGGGTTATGGGGATCAAATGAGATATTTGTAAAGTGCCTAATGTGGTACCTGGCACAGAGTAGGTGCCTATTAAATATTTTAATTCTTGTGCCTCCTCCCTCCAAACACCTAAAATACTCATCTAGATTTTAGGGATTACACTTTATTACACATTAGTAGGGATTACACATTATACAACCACTTTCATTTTTACTGAGTCCCAGAAAAAGGAATTGTCTTGGCCAAGTTCTTATAATAGAATTGCCATTGGAACCCAGGTCCTCAGCTTCCAAATCTGGCCCCCATTCCAGTTTACCATAAATGTGTTGTTCTTTGCAGCTGTGTTAAAAACCCTCTAAGGCAGGGGTCCTCAAACTTTTTAAATAGGGGGCCAGTTCACTGTTGGAGTGCCTCCAACTCCCTCAGACTGTTGGAGGGCCGGACTATAGTAAAAACAAAAACTTTGTTTTGTGGGCCTTTAAATAAAGAAACTTCATAGCCCTGGGGGAAGGGGATAAATGTCCTCAGCTGCCGCATCTGGCTCGAGGGCCGTAGTTTGAAGACCTCTGCCGGACTCGGTCAGAAAGGAACATCCATTTGGAGATGTCATCAGCTTACCTTTTATACTAACATGTAATCAATCTTACCCATCTCCCAGAAGTCAGAAAAACTTTGGGAAAGTCCTCCTCCCAATGGGGAAATAGAAGTAGCTCCCATTTCTATGATAATTTGGTCAGGTGTCATGAAGCATGACCAATTTTGCCAATGTAATTTCCAAGTATTGCTGTATTAATTCAAATAAAGGCCATGATTTCTCCCAAAATACAATTTGTATGAAAATTGAACGTGGTCTAAAATCAAGGTTATTTTTTTGACAAATGACAATATATACTTTCTCCTTTCAAAGAGATCTCATTTTAGTATTATGACCTATCGTCTGACCAATAATTTACTTATTTTTAAAATGAAAGGTTTAGCAGAGATGATGTCAAAGGTTCTTTCTAATTTGAATATTCTGTCTTCTGAAGGCCCTCCCACCTCTGACAATCCATGATCCTAGAACTTTTTTTTCTTGCTCTCTCATTCTAAAGTTTCTTCCCAACTCTTACATTTAATGTTCTAAACAGGGCATGCTAATAAATATTTGATAATTTTGTTTGGGGTCATAGGGTGGTGGAATTTACCCATGACATACTTTTCAACTTAATCTACCTTATTTACATTATCTCTATCACTTTCTCAAATATAGGTAATCCAAAAAAAAAAAAAAAAACAACAAAAAAACCCACAATAAATGAACGTCTAATTTGTAGAATTTGCATTCTGAGGTGTAACTTTGCTCACACTCAAACTTCGACACAACTCTCAGTAGCCAGTCAGAGCTTAGATTTCCTCTCAGTTCTGATCATGTGTTTTAAACTCTTTACTAACTGTCATTCTGTGTTCCGAGTTCTAGATGCAAAGGCCCTTCCAACTAGTACAATTTTACAGTCAGTAATATGATCTGCTTGAAAAAGTGAGGAACAAAAACATAAGAAGGAAGTTCATGAAAGTCTTTGAATCAGTGATTTTTACATGAGAAATGTGGAATCATAGACACCATCAACTTTAATTAAAACAAGGGGAAATTAAAAAACAATCTTATTTCATCACGATGTTTTAATCAGTACTCAGCTCAGACCATTGGTCATATATCTCTGATCACTTTGGCCCAAGGATGTCTCTGTGAAATGATAAACTGCTATCTAGTCATTAGCAGAAAATAGCCCAATGAGATTTGGGGGGTATTTTTTATTTTTAATAGTATTTTATTTTTCCAAACATGCAAAGATTGTTTTCAACATTCAACCTTGCAAAACCTTGGGTCCCAAAATTTTCTCCCTCTGTCTCCCCATCCCCCTCTTCAAGATAGCAAGCAATCCAATATAAGTTAAACATGGAACTTTTTTTAAGAAGCAAGTAAAAAAAAATCACTCTCCAAAGGCTAATGAAGAACAGCCCCATCAGTTTAAAAGATGCTGTATATTCATCCCCAACTCATTGTGGTCAGTTGAAAATCTGAATATCAGTGGGTTCTGGTTGGGGAAAAATCACAGGAGGGAAAGAAATGGAACAGAAGGGGAAGGGAGGGAATACAAAGGGAGAAAAAGGAAGGGAGGTTAGGGGAGGGAAGGGAAGGGGATGGAAAAAAAGGGGTAGGGTTAGAAGAGGAAGGAAGGGGAAAAAGGGAAGAGAAGGAAAGAAAAGGGAAAGGAAGGGAAGGAAAGAAAAGGGAAAGGAAGGGAAGGTAATATACTTTAATAAATACAACTATGTGCCAAGGCATCATGCTAAGCACTTTTTTTTTTACACAAATTTTGGCTTATTTGATCCTTGCAACAACCATAGGAAGTAGACCCTATTATTTTCCCCAGTTACAGTTGAGGAAACTGAGGCAAACAGAAGTTAAGTGGCTTGCCCAAGATCACACAACTAGTAAATGTTTATGAATTCAGTTCTTCCTGACTCCATCCAGCACTTTATTTCCTAGGTCTATAAACCCTCTCTAAAGTAGAAAGAACCACACAAGAGGGAGTTGTGAAGATTGCTGTTATTCACTCTTCCTATGGCAAATGCTCAGGAGGTGTTCCTTTTCACTAACCGTCCTAGTCACAGCTCCCTGACGTGGAACATTAAAGCCATTCACATCGCATTTGATGAAAGATCTGAAGTAAATAGTGCCAGATCTGGAGCAATTAATCCAGAACCAGGGAATGCTGGGCCTCCCCATCTAACAGTTCAGTTCACAGTGACCTGGGACGACTTTTAATTTAAACAAAGAAAAAGGGAAAAGATGGTTTGCAAATAGCAGCCTGTCTCTGGAGCTTGGGGAATTGAACCTCTCTGAGGTCAAGGTTGGGGTTCCACTTTCACTGGAAAAGATACAAAGGAGAAATTACTTACTTGCAGTATTCTTGGCTTTTGTTTCCTATGCTCTGCCCAGTGTCCAGTGGCTGGTGCTAGGAGCCAAAACACCCCATGAAGCTCTCTCCTTCCCCAAATTCGCTGTCCTTGGTCCCTGGGACGTCAAGATAGATGATTATTGCTTCAGAGAAGCATATGGGTTGGAGAGAGGAGCGAAAAGGAGAACACAGGGAAATGAAAGGGAGAGAAGCAGACAGACAAGCACATTGAGAAAATTAAGAGGGGTGCATTAAGAAAAACACTCCCAGACACAGCGTCTGCCACTTTAATTTTGGCAGAGCATTTGGGAAAAGGCCTGTGTTTAAGGTGCAAAGACAAGCGGATGACACTCAAGATCTAGGTTACAGGTACTTAAGGGATGTCAGGATCTCATTAGTAAAGAGGGGTTCCTCCCTCCTCTTTTTCTAAATTAAAAGGCATGATAGGGAATGGCTGCTGCCAAAGCACCCTGGATGCATTCTGAATGTCTGTGAGGGCACAATTAGTGCTGCTCTTGACTAGGGCAGCATGGTAGTGCTTGCTCAGGACCACCTAAGCATTTTAGCCCAACATGGGTCAAAGCTGCTATATCCAAACAGCTGCCATTTAAAACAGCAGCAACAACAAAAACGGAGCTTTAGGGAGTCAGGTTGGAGCAGATCCATGCTCATGTCTGCTGACTCACCCTCGACTTAGTCTTCTTGATTCAGCACCAGCCTTCTGAGAGTGCAAGGCTCAGAAGAAGCCCTGTTGTTAATCCAGATTCTGGGTGGACTTGCTGGACTCCAGATTTAGAGCATCACTCTTCCTAGAAGGGGATGCCCACCTGGTATCTTTATCACAGAACTCTATTCTGGGAGGACTTGGAGACAGAGGGGCCTCCAAAATGACTTTATATAGGACTGCAACAATTTTAAGCTGCCCTGGAACCTTAGAACTGATTCAACAGTTTCATTTAGTTCAACAGGCATTTATTAACCACCTACCCATGTGTCAGACACTGGGGATACAAGAATAAAACAACAGAAGAGTCCCTGTTCTCTAGGCTTAACTTATGTTGGGAAGAAACAGAGTGTACCAGGATAAGTAAATGCAAAATATAAACTAAATCAGGGAGCACTAAGGTCTTTTCCTATTCTCCAACTTGGTTCTCTAACTACAAAATGATTTCTGTGGGGGCAAGGCAGGAAACACCAAAAACCTGTAGGTGGTGGCCATTGAGCTGGGCCTTAGAGTGAACAGGGGGTTAACCCTATTGTTTGAAATTGCAAAGACTTTCTTTTTTCTTTATTTCATTAAAACTTTTTATTTACAAAACATACGCATGAGGAACTTTTCAATACTGACCCTTGCACAGCCTTGTGTTCCAAATTTTCCCCTCTTCCCCCTACCCCTTCCCCTAGATGGCAGGTAATCCAATATATGTTAAATATGTATGTTAAATCCAATATATGTATGCATATTTATAATCTAATTGCAAAGGCTTTCCAAAGAATTTGAGAATTGACACTGAGTAAAAGATTTTCAAAGGTGGGAAAGAAAACTTGCTGGGAACTTCAAAAATGCAATAGTGAGAGTTCATTTAATCCACCAGTGAGGAATATAAAAGACCAAAGCCAGGTAGCTAGCTCATATATTCTGTGCTCCATCTTGGAGGCAGCAGGAGACACATTTCCCCTAGGCTTACAACAGTATTTGCAGACTATATTCAGGTGACATTTGTCGTGAGAGATACATATGGGCTTTCCTTTTGCAATACATGCTCTTGAACTCTGTGTAAATCAACTTTATTTTAAATAGATGCTATGGGAGTTTACTATTTATAGAGACTGAGCCTCCTTTGACCAAATTGCAGTGTCAGTTGGAAGGGCCCTCAACAGCTAGCTGGGCCAACCCCACAGGGATTCCTTGATAACAAAACACACAGCTTGAAGCCATCTAGCAGCCCATTCCATTTCTAGATCCCTCTTACAATCAGAAAGGCTTTCCTGACTTCCAGGCTAAAGCTTGAACCCATCATTCTTAAGAAAGAACCCATCATACTCTAGGAAGTGATCAAGCCTTCTCCTTTTCCTTCCTCCTCCCAAAGTGGCCCTCCACCTTCTCTTCTTTTTTTCTTCAAGCAAAACATGCATATTCCTTTAATCTATGCTCACATAGCTTGAAGGAGGCTGCCTTCCTCTGAGCCCAGTCTTATCCTGCCCTTTTTAAATATGGCACCCAGAACAGAGCACAGTATTTCAGACAGAACCTGGCTAGGATGGTCTGTCAGAGTAAACTAATGTTCTTTAAAATAAATGTTTAGCTTTACTTTGTAGTTTTGCATATTTGTATACTAGTTTCTTAAAATAGGACTTATCTTTACACACAGAGTTGGGAAGGCTTTTAGAACACAGAATGTGAGAGCTGGGAGGGTCCTTAGAACACAGGATGTCAGAGCTGGGAGGGTCCTTAGAACCCAGAATATCAGAGTGGGGAGGGGGCTTAAAACCCAGAATGTCAGAACTGGGAAGGCCCTTAGAAAGTAGTTAAAGATGGTAGGGGCCTTAGAAAGTAGAATGTAATATCTAGAATACTGAATGTGAGATTCAGGAGGGGCCTCTAAATGATAACAATTTAAATCTCTTATTTTACAAAGGAGAAAATAAAAGTATAGGGAAGGCAAGGAACTTAGCATTAGGGACACAGTCTTTCATAGAAGAGCAGAACCTTTCAGGTCTGCTCTTTGACTTTTTTGCCTTCGGAGAATTTGGATGAGATACAATTTAGTAACCTTGAGCTCATACACAATAGATACCAACCTGCTCATCAGAAAGGCAAAAGTCTATCATTTCCACTAACTAGACCACCCAAGTACAGGGATACATCCCCGCCATGAGGCCTGGAGTTTTGTTTTCTGGTGACGTGTGGAGGTTGGACTCAAGGTTCAGGCCTAAAAAGTCAGTTGTGCTTAATAAAGAAAGCTTTTGCAGGAAACACTGCCATTGGCATCCAAGTTAGCTTCCTTGAAGACATGTGACTGACATAAGAATGGCTCAGGAATCTGATCCAGAGCTAAGGGAAGCAAAAGCTGGAGCTAACAGGTAACCTCTGTTCTGGGGGGAGGAGAGGGAAAGAAAAGAATAATACTTAGCACATTTACATAGTAATTTAAGATTTTGCTCTACTTATGATGATCCTTACAGTCACCCTGGGAGGTGGGTGCTATTATTATCTATTCTATAGATGAGGAAACTCAGGCACGGGAACTTAGATGATTTGCCTAGAGTCACACAATTTGTATCTAAGGATGATTTGAACTCAGATTGCCTTGAGTTTTAATTCTAACTCTCTGTGTCATTAACCTATCTAAAATACTGGATCCGCAGGACCTGGATTTATATCCTAATTCAGCCATTCACTTCCTCTGGGGATTCAGGCAAATCCATTGTTTTGTCTGGGACTCAGTTTCCTTCTCTGTAAAATGAGGGAATTAAACTTAAGTCTGAAGATACTGGGGTTGGTGGGATAAGGACTGACAATCTTGTAGGGTCATTTTGGTCACTGGGGGCGTCTTCGGGTTATCTGAAATCTGAAGTGGCATCTTGTGCCATTTCTGAGGCTCCTTACAGGGTTCTGACACAGGTAGGCAAACTCTGATTGGTTCTATCCACCTGATTTTGGTGCTCACCCACAGCGTTCAATGAGGATCCTGTTATTATCTCAATCTAGTGCGGTTCTGTAGGAGAAGGGCAGCTGCCTGGTCTTGGAATACTTTCTTCTTCTTTGAAGGACAGGGAGGAGTCCCATGTGTAGGTGAGACAGCTCTTTTAGAAACAACAGAGCTGGGATCCTTGAATGTCAGAGGCTGGGATCATGTAGAGGCCTATCCCTTTCATGATAGAAGAACTAGACAGCCGGAGATGGGAAAATGTTGGTTCAAGGTCAGTAGGAACTGATTCAGGGGGAGGCTTACAAGGGGAGAGACAGAGACCCACAGACATCCAGTTTGGGCTGGGAAGTGGAAAAGGATGGGGCAGGAGAGGAGCTCACCCCAGCCTACCATCTGCTAGCTTCTTCTTTTAAGTAATTATTCTTTCTAGCTTGGGGCTACATTCTGTCGTTTCTATTCTGCGGAACAACTTAAAGAGCTGTCAGTGTGCCCTAAATCCAGCACCCTCTAAACTGGCACCCTGGAACAAAACTCTGTATGCTCCATCCTAGTTATATCTCTGAGAGTGAGGACTTCTAAAGAGGACAGGATCCCTCTCTAATAAGTGCAACCTATTTCCTAGGTCGTCTTTCCTTAAAAAAAAAAAAAACAAAAACACTAAATAACTTATTTATTTATTTAAAAAAATCTTTTCTTTTAAAATTGAGTTCCAAATTCCTTTCATTCCTCCTATCCTTTTTCCACCCCCTGAGAAGGCAAGCAAAATGATATCAATTATACATGTGAAATCATGCAAAACATATTTCTACATTAGCCATATTGCAAAAAAAAAAAAGTGAGAAAATTATGCTTCACTTTGTACTCAGAGTTCATCAATTCTCTGCAGGTGGAAAGCATTTTTTCATCAGGAGACCTTTAGGATTGTCTTGGATCATTTTATGGATTAGAACAGCCAAGTCTTCCACAGTTGATCATCCTTACCAAATTGCTGTTACTGTGTACAATAATCTCTTAGTTCTCACTTCCCTTTGCATCAGTTCACATAGGTCTTGCTATATATTTTTTTTTCTCTCCTAAAACTATACCCTTGTCATTTCCTAGAACAAAATAGTAGGTCATGACAAACCATATGGCACAACTTGTTCAATGATTTCCCATTTGATAGGCATTTCTCAATTTCCAATTCTTTGCCACTATACAAAAAAAAGTTATAATAAATATTTAGGTTCCTTTCCTTTTCCTTTCATATCTTTGGAGTATAGTTCTAGTAATAGTATTGCGGAATCAAAGGTTATGTCCAGTTTCATAGACCTTTTAAGGGGTATGAAATATCTTGTTCCAAGATATTTTCTAGAATGACTTGGACCAGTTCACAACTCCACCAACCATTCTTTAATGCACCTATTTTCCCTTCATCCATTCTAGGACATGCTATTTCTGATGGTGGTAGCTCAGAGTTGTTTAAATTTGCCTTTCTCTAATTAATAATGATTTAGAGCATTTTTTTCATTTGATTATAGCTTTAGTTTTTTCTTCTGAAAACTACCTGTTCATATTTTCTGACTGGTTATCAATTTGGTAATGACTCTGATTTTTATAAACTTGACCTAGTTCCCTATATATTTGAGAAAGGAGGCCTTTATCAGAGAAAATTGCTGTGATTTTTTTTATATTACTTCATTGTCTATGGTACATTTTTAGCAAAATGTAGTTTCACTGATTATCTCTTTCAATTATCTCTATTTTTGCTTTTGCTTTGTCGAGGATCATGATTTCAAACCCTGTCTTTTTAACTTCTGCTGAAGCATAATAGATTCTGTTTCAGCCCCTTATTTGAACTTTGTGTGTTCTTTCCATTTCAAGTGTGTCTCTTGTCAATAGTGTATTGTTGGATTCTGGTCTCTGATGCATTCTGCTATTTGCTTCTGTTTTATGGATGAGCTCATCCTGTTCACTTTCACAATTATAATTATGTATTTCCCTCCATCCTATTTGCTTCTCTTTTTCCTTCTCTCTGTCTTGAACTCCTCAAAAGTTTGTTTTGCTTCTGACCACTGTTTCCCTTAATCTGCCCTCCTTTTTATCACTTCCCTCCCCTCCCCAATATCCTTCCCCTCCTATTTATCCCAGTTGGGTAAGATAGATTTCTTTACCCAGTTGAGTGAGATTAATATTCTCCTCTTTGAACCAATTCTGATAAGCATGAGATTCAAACATTGCTTGTCTGATTTTCCCAATTTTCCCCTCCAATATAAAAGTTCTTTGAAAAATTTTCCCATTCTATCTCTCCCTCCCCTATTCTTCAAGTTCATCCATCTTTCTTTTTTCTTTTTCTTTTTTGCAAGTTTCTTTTTTTTAATCATAGCTTTTTATTGACAGAACATATGCATGGATAATTTTTCAACATTGACTCTTGCAATCACTTCTGTTCCAACTTTTCCCTTCCTTCTCTCCACTCCCTCCCCTAGATGGCGGGCAGTCTCATACATGTCAAGCATGTTAAAGTATATCTTAAATACAATATATATGTACATGTTTATACAGTTCTCTTGTTGCACAAGAAAATCGGATTTAGAAAGGTAAAAATAACCTAGAAAGAAAAACAAAAATGCAAGCAGTCCACATTCATTTCCCAGTTTTCTTTCCCTGGGTGTAGCTGGTTCTGTTCATCACTGATCAATTGGAACTGAATTGGATCCTCTCATTGCCGAAGATATCCACTTCCATCAGAATACATCCTCATACAGTATTGTTATTGTAGTGTATAATGATTTCCTGGTTCTGCTCATTTCATTTAGCATCAGTTCATGTAAGTCTCTCCAGGCCTCCCTGAAATCATGTTGTTGGTCATTTCTTACAGAACAACAATATTCCATAACATTCATATACCACAATTTACTCAGCTATTCTCCAACTGATGGGCATCCATTCAATTTCCAGTTTCTAGTCACTACAAAAAGGGCTGCCACAAACATTCTTGCATATGTGGGTCCCTTTCCCTCCTTTAAGATCTCTTTGGGATATAAGCCCAGTAGTAGCACTGCTGGATCAAAGGGTATGCACAGTTTGATAACTTTTTGAGCATAGTTCCAAATTGCTCTCCAGAATGGTTGAATCTGTTCACAATTCCACAATGCATCAGTGTCCCAGTTTTCCTGCATCCCTTCCAACATTCTCTTTTCCTATCATCTTAGGTAATCTGACAGGTATGTAGTTTGCATTTCTTAATTTGCATTTCTCTGATCAATAGTGATTTGGAACACCCTTTCATATAAGTAGAAATAGTTTCAATTTCATCATCTGAAAATTGTCCACATTCTTTGACTATTTATCAATTGGAGAATAGCTTGATTTCTTATAAATTAGAGTCAATTCTCTATATATTTTGGAAATGAGGCCTTTATCAGAACCTTTAACTGTAAAAATGTTTTCCCAGTTTATTGCTTCCCTTCTAATCTTGTCTGCATTAGTTTTGTTTGTACAAAAACTTTTTAACTTGATATAATCAGAATTATCTATTTTGTGATCAGTAATGATCTCTAGTTCTTCTTTGGTCACAAATTCCTTCTTCCTCCACAAGTCTGAGAGGTAAACTATCCTATGTTCTTCTAATTTATGTATAATCTCATTCTTTATGCCTAAATCATGAACCCATTTTGATCTTATCTTGGTGTACAGTGTTAAGTGTGGGTCCATCATCCATCTTACTTAACCCTTCACTTTTGTGTGTGTGTGGAGATTATCCCAACAAAACTGACTCACATTCATACTCTCTGACAATATATATCCCTTCTAATAGTCTTAATAATGACAAAGTTCTTAGGAGTTTCATGCATCATCTCCCCATGTAATAACATAAGTAATTTAACTAATTTCAGTCTCTTATGATTTCTCTTTCATGTTTACCTTTTTATGCTTGTCTTAAAAATCATGTTTGAATACCAACTTTTCTATTCAGCTCAGCTTTGATCTTTTCATCAAGGAATGTTGATTAATTTCATTAAATATTCATTTTTTTCTCTTGAAAAGTTACACTCAGTTTTGCCAGGTAGATTATTCTTGGTTAAAATCTTTTGCCTTTTGGGATATCATATTCTTGGTTGAAATCTTAGCTCTTTTGCCTTGTGGAATATGATATTCCAAGACTCCTTAACTTGGAAGCTGCTAAATTTTATGTGATCCCAACTGTGGCTGCACAATATTTGAATTGTTTCTTTCTAGCTCCTTGCAATATTTTCTCCTTGATCTGGGAACTCTAGAGTTGGTTATACTATTCCTGGGAGTTTTCACTTTTGGATTTCTTTCAGGTTAGTGGTGGAGTCATTCAATTTCTATTTTACTCTTAGGATCTAAGATATTAGAGCAGTTTTCCTTAACAATTTCTTGAATAATGATGCCTATGTCTCTCTCTCTCTCTCTCTCTCTCTCGCTCTCGCTCTCGCTCTCGCTCTCTCGCTCTCTCGCTCTTGCTCTTGCTCTCTCCCCATTCCCCCCATCCTCTCTCTTTTATCATGATAGTTCAATAAGTCTTAAATTCTCTTCTTGAACTATTTTTCAGGTCAGTCTTTTTCTCAATGAGGTATTTTACAGTTTATTCTATTCTTTTTCATTCTTCTGACTTTATTGTTTATTGGTGTCTCATGAAGTCATTAGTTTCCATTTGACCAATTATAATTTTTAAAAAATTATTTTCTTCAGTGAGATTTTGTGTGTCTTTTACCATTAGACCAATTCTATTTTTAAGGTATTCTTTTCTTTTTTATTATAGCTTTTTATTTACAGAACATATGCATGGGTAATTTTTCAACACTGACCCTTGCAAAACCTTCTGTTCCAACTTTTCTCCTCCTTCCCCCCACCCCTCCCCTAGATGGCAGGTAATCCAGTACATGTTAAATAAATTAAAGTATATGTTAAATCCAATATATGTATACATATTTATACAGTTATCTTGCTGCACAAGAAAAATCAGATCTAGATAGAAAGAAAAAAAAAACCTGATAAGGAAAACATAAATGCAAGCAAACAATAACAGAAAGAGTGAAAATGCTATGTTGTTCACACTCAGTTCCCACGGTTCTCTCTTTGGGTATAGATGGTTCTCTTTATCACTGAACAAGTGGAACTGATTTAAATCATCTTGCTGTTGAAGAGAGCCACATCCTTCAGAGTTGATCATCGTATAATCTTTTTCTTGCCGTGTATAATGATCTCCTAGTTCTGCTTATTTCACTTAGCATCAATTCATGTAAGTCTCTCCAGGCCTCCCTCCCTGAAATCATGTTGTTGGTCATTTCTTACAGAACAATAATATTCCATAACATTCATATACCACAATTTACTCAGCCATTCTCCAATTGATGGGCATCCATCCAATTTCTAGTTTCTAGCCACTGCAAAGAGGGCTGCCACAAACATTCTTGCACATGTGGTCCCTTTCCCTTCTTTACTATCTCTTTGGGATATAAGCCCAGTAGTAACACTGCTGGGTCAAAGAATATGCACAGTTTGATAACTTTATGAGTATAGTTCCAGATTGCTCTCCAGAATGGTTGGATTTGTTCACAATTCCATGACCAATGTATCAGTGCCCCAATTTTCCCACATCCCCTCCAACATTCTGTGTTATCTTTCCCTGTCATTCTAGCCTATCTGACAGGTGTGTAGTGGTATCTCAGAATTGTCTTAATTTGCATTTCTCTGATTAATAATGACTTGGAGCATCTTTTCATATGGCTACAAATAGTTTCAATTTCTTCATCTGAGAATTGTCTGTTCATATCCTTTGACCATTTATCAATTGGAGAATAGCTTGATTTCCTATAAATTAGAGTCAATTTTCTCTATATATTTGAAAATGAGGCCTTTATCAGAACCTTTGAGTGTAAAAATGTTTTCCCAGTTTATTGCTTCCCTTCTAATCTTGTCTGCATTAGTTTTGTTTGTACAAAAACTTTTTAATTTAATATAATCAAAATTTTCTATTTTGTGATCATAATGATCTCTAGTTCTTTCTCCTCCACAGGTCTGAGAAGTAAACTATCCTATGTTTTTCTAATTTGTTTATAATCTCATTCTTTATGTCTAGATCGTGAACTCATTTTGGTCTTATCTTGGTATGTGGTGTTAAATACAGGTCAATGCCATACAAGTTTCCAATTTTCTCAGTAGTTTTTGTCAAATAGTGAATTATTATCCCCAAAACTGGGGTCTTTGAGTTTGTCAAACACTACATTACTATAATTATTGTCCTGTGAACCTAACCTATTCCATTGATCAACTAACCTATTTCTTAGCCAGTACCAAATGGTTTTGGTGACCACTGCTTTATAATATAGTTTTAGATATGGTACAGCTAGGCCAAAGGTATTATTTTCTTCAGTAATTTTTGTGGTTTTTTTTTTTTTTACTAAGCTGTTAATTCTCTTTTCACTATTTTTTTGTACCTCTGTTAATTCATTCCCCAACTTTTCTTCTACTTCTCTTATTTTTTTTTTCTTTAACGCTTCCAGGAGTTCTTGTTGAGCTTCCAATTAACATTTTTCTCTGGGGGCTTTTCTTGTAACTGTTTTCATATTGTTGTCTTCTGAGTTTGCCTTGGTCTTCCTTGACCTTATAGTAACTTTTTATGAGTCGAGTTCTTTTGTTGTTGTTATTTGCTAATTTTGAACTCTTTGTTAAAATTGGATTCTGTTCTCCTGGAGAAGAAGGCATCATGCCAAGTTTTAGTTCCATGCTTCTGTTTTCAGAAGTAATTCTGGGAGTCTGCAAGGTTTCAGTGTTTTTAAGGTGGTGTGATTTAAGAAGATGACTGATCACTACTGCCCTGACCTGTTCTCTGGTCTTTACCCAGGAAGAGCCCCCTGGTCCCCTGCAACCATAAGTGCTAGCAATTCTGTTGGTCCTAGAACTATAATCAGGTTTTCTGTTTTTTGTGACCAAACAGAAATACTTTCTCCCCTGAAAATGCACCCCAAACTGTGTATTAGCAGCAAAGTTGCCAATTAGTGTTAACTGCACCTACTGCTGGCAAAAGATCCCCTGTACTTTCTTTCTGACTAGTTGTTTAACCCCATTACTATCTCTGGGTTGAGAATTTCTGAAGCTGTTGCTACTGTAGTTACTTTCATAGCTACCTCCAAGACTCACTGTTAGTATTGCTGCCAAGGACCCTCTGGGTGAGCCATGACCCCAAGAGACTGCAAGGACAGTAATGTCCTCAACAGTATTGACAATTTCTGGAGCGGGGGTAACCGTCTCTGGGCCATTTTGGATCTATGGTGAAGTTTCTTTTCTCTTGATATTTCAAGGAACAAACACATGTCCTAGACAGATCACTGTTATCTTCATAATGATTTTACCTTGGACATGTTACTTTCCTTCTCTGAGCCTCAGTGCACTTTACTGCACAATGAAACTGCTGGATCAGATGGGGTCCAGTTGTGCTTCTATGAGTCAACACTCACTGATGCAGCATCTTTGGCAGCATCCAAACCAGTGTTGCCAACTTATACTGGAAGCACCGACTTCTAGGAGGGAACTCAATGAGCTCCTCCTGAGCCAATTATATTTTCTTTGTTAGAGGACTTGGCTCCATTTGGGTCTTAGTAGCACATAGGGCAAGAATGTTTCCCTGCTCCTTTCCAGCACCCAAACCATTCCTTCCATCCTTAAGACTTGAAAAACTCAATTCTTGCTGATTTGCTTGTTGTTCAACAGTGGCACCTGGTAGTTATCTTTTATCTATTCTGTAGTCAATATGTCACTTGGACCGCTGATAAGCATGTTTACTATGTGCTAGACACTATACAAAGGGCTCAGCTACAAAGAAAGATTAAATATGTATAATGTGTATAAATATGCATGTAAACACACACACATACATATATATCTATACCTATACTCATAAAATACACACATATGTTTATACATATATAAATATAATCTTGGCCTTCAAGAAGCTCACATTCTAATGGAAGAGAAAATATGTACATTTTGATAATATATGATCATACACAGATATGACAAATATAAAGTAGATGGGAGGTAATATATGGTTTTATTTAGGTAATACATAAAATATGGGGAGTAGATGGGAGATAAAATATTATATAAAAAATACATACACACTGTATATGGAAAGAGAGACAGACACACAGACACAGACATTCAGAGATGCATTATCTTATTTAAGTAATATATGACATACAGAATAGATAGGAGATAATATATGGTCACATATACAGAGTAGATGGGTGATAACATATCTTCATATTTAAAGTAATATATGGCATACACAGTGTAGTTTGGAGATAATGTATGGTCCAAAGAAAAAGGAGAGCAAGAAAACAGAATGGTGAACTGATGAGGCTTCCCAAATACCTGAGGAAAGCAGGAAAATTAAAAAGTAAAGGAGAAAAAGAATGACAAGGTATCTCCAAGAAAATTAGAAACATCAAGGGAAAGTTTTGTGCAACAATGATAAAAGGTACTATAAAAGTAAAAAAAAAAATGGTAAAGATTTAACAGAAGCAGAGAGCATTAGGAAAAGTTAGCAAGAATACATAAGAGAACTATTCAAGAAAGATCTCAACATCATTGATAATCAAGATGGTGTGGTTTCTGATCTAGAGCTAGACATCATGAAGAGTGAATTCAAGTGAGCCTTAAAAAAGCATTGTTAACAATAAGCCTAGTAGAGGTGATGGAATTCCAGATGAACAATTTTAAATCCTCATAAATGGGTGCTGTTAAAATGCTGGCCTCAGTATGTCAGCAAATTTGGAAAACTCATCAATGACTGCTGGATTGGAAAATATTAGTCTACACCCCAAACCTAAAGAAGAACAGTACCAAAAAATGTTCAAATGGTTAATTGAGCTCATTTCATGTGCTAGCAAAGTTAGTCTTAAGATTCTACAAGCTAAACTTCAGCAATATGTGAACCAAGAATTACCAGAAGAGTAAGTTTGTTTTTAAAGAGGCAGTGGAACTAGAGACCAAATTGCCAACATTTCCTGGATTTTAAAGATGCAAAGATATTCCAGAAAAACCTCTATGTCTGCTTTATTGATTATACTAAAGTCTTTGATTGTGTGAATCATAACAAAATGTAATAAGTCTTCAAAGAAATGGGTATATCAGATTGTCTTACTTGTCTCCTGAGGAACCTATAAATATGGCAAGAAGCAAACATGGAACAACTAATTGGGTTAGGAATAGAAAAGGATTACAATAAAGCTATATGTTGTCACCTTATTTATTTAATTTAAATGCAGAATACATAATGTGAAATGTCAGCCTGGAAGAATCAAAAGCCAGAAATAAGGTCACCAGAAAAAAAAAAAGTATAAGTGATCTCAAATATATAGCTGATTATCACTCTGATGGCAGAAAATGGGGGTAAAAGAGGAGACTGTAAAAGCTAGCTTGAAGCTTAATGTGAAAAAAAAATAAGATCTTGGTAATTTATTCCATTACTTCTTGGTGAATAGAGAGGAAATGGAAACAGTGGTAGAGTTTATATTCCTGGGCTCAAAGATCACTATAGATGGTGACTACAGCCATGAAATTAAAGATACTTGCTCTTTGGAAGGAAAACTATGGCAAATCTGGATGGAATATTAAATAGCAGAGGCATTACCTTGCAAACAAAGATCTGTATAAGGGTATGGTTTTTCTAGTAGCAATGTATAGGTATGAGTTGGACTATAAGTAAGGCTGAGTCCTACAGAATTGATGCTTTTGAATTGTGCTGCTAGAAAAGATTTTTTGACAGCAAAGAGTTAAATAAGTCAATATTTAAATAAATTTATTCAGGCTATTCACTGGAAGGTCAAATAGTGGAGCTGAAGCTTAAATTGTTTTGCCACATAATGAGTAGGTGGAACTGTTGAAAAAGATTAAAAATAAAAGGAAAAAAAGAATGGCAGAGGGTGAGATAGTGTCATGGAAGCAATGAACATGAGCTTGGACAGACTTAGAGACATAGTAGAGGATGGAAGTGCCTGATGAGCTATGGTCTGTGGGGTCAGAAAAAGTCAGACATGAGCAAACAACTAAAGAACAAAAGAAAAATACAAATATACATAATATAAACAGAGGAGATGAAAAGTCAGACATAGATAATATAGCATATAGCAAGAATAGATGGGTAGTAATATGTAATTATATTGGTTATTGTCTTTCATTCTTGAACAGTTCCAAAAGGACATCACTAGGTTGGGATCAAGGTACAAAGTGTCCAACATGTGGCTAATCAGACCAATATGAACTTGGAAGATTGAGTACAAATTGTCCATATGAACATTTGGAATAGATATGTTCCTAATTTTACATGCCACATGGTAAATTATTTTACCATCAGTAAAATGCAGTTTTTGTCCTTACTGAAAGTGTCTGATGGCATTGCTGAAAACATCATGGGATGTAAAAGGCATGTGAGCAAGGACACCGTCCTGCTTCACTCCATTGGTGACTGGGAAAGTGTGAGAACATTGTCCATTATCCAGAATTTGTTTAAGCATTTCATCATGAAACAGACATACAATATCGATGAATTTCTCTGGGCAACCAAATTTTGCCATATTTTTCCACAAGCCTCCACAACTTACAGTATCAGTCTTTGGTTGGATGTACAGAACTTTGTTCTTGCTCCAGCCACTTCTCCTGGAGTTGTCGGGCAGCAAACACCACATCTAATGTTCCTCAGTCCTTTTTGAAGTCACAGTGGTTCTTGGGTGTATGACCATCTTCCAAGTGAAGGATCAATCTGGCCAGCAAAGATAAAGAGACACCCTGCTCCCCCAGCTGCCACCAATTATCACAGGACAACCTATTTCCTTTTCCTTTATAGAGATGGACAATGACTGATTGATTCTAACTTTTTATGTTTTTCTCACAACAGTCCTGTAAAGTAGGGGATATAAGTATAATTATTTTCATTTTATAGTTGAGGAAACTGAAGAAATAGATTAGGTTTATGTCATTTTCCTTTTCCAGCACAGAGAAGATAGTGCTGGATTTGGAATCAGGAAACTCGAATTCATATGTCAGCTCTGACAGCTTATTAACAATGTGAGAGAATCACAGGCTGTTTTTCATCTCTAAAATGGGTCAAATAATACTTATACTACATACCTATCTCACAGGTCTCTTCTGGGAAAATGTAATATAGTCAGGAGTTGCCTGCCCTTATTGACTCCTCTCCAGGATTTCTTGAAGCTCACAGGGATATCAGGGGATTTTTTGTCCTTTGGAGAAAGCTCCAGGATATTTGACTTTTGAAGAGTTTTGTACTTAGTGGAAGTATTGGGGTCTGAAGGTTCAAATTTCTAAAAAAAGAGAGAGGAAAATAAAAAGATGAGATGGGGAACAACATATAGGGGCAAAATCCCAGAATGTCCCTGGGCTGCCAGGAGACAGAGAGACAACTTGGAGGTTGCAGTCCTGATGGAGAAATTGAAGGGGAAGTGTGTACAGTGGAGCTGACATATTGGCTCTAAACTTAGAAGAGCTGGTGGAAACCTGATGACCTGAGAGCCATATCGAGAGATTTTAACAGATTTTAGGCTGTCTTAAGAGGGCATTTCCTTGCTGGCCAAATATTTGTAGAGGAGAAAGAGAATCAGTTGGCAGTTTCTTCATGCCATCTGCCTATGCACTATGGGATAATTTTTATACCTTTTTGTGAGTTTCCAATAGAAAGTTTCTATTCCAGATAGTGCATGGAGGTATTGAAGCTCATATCCCATTAGGTATGGGATGGGGAAAACATAGAAAAATGAATCTACTATTTAATTTTTTCTTTTCTTGCATTTTATTGTCTTAATTAAATTCTTTTGACCCACATGTCCAAAAATGTTTGTGGCAGCTCTTTTTGTAGAGAAAAGAAATTGAATGGATCAATTGGGGAATGGCTGAACAAGATGTGGTATAGGAATGGAATAGAATATAACTGTTCTATAAGAAATGATAAGCAGGCTGATTTCAGAAAAGCTGAGAAAGACTTGCAAGAATTGATGCTAAGTAAAGTAAGAAGAACCAAGAGAACACTGTACCCAGTAACAACAAGATTATGTGATGATCAACTGTGATGGACTTGGTTCTTTTCAACAATGTGGTGATTCAAAGCAATTTCAATAGACTTGGGATGGAAAGTGCCATCCACATCTAGAGAGAGAACTAGGGAGACTGAATGTGGATCAAAGCACAGTATTTTCACCTTTTTGTTGTTCTGGAATTATTGAGAAAGTGCTAATCTACATGGAAATTACTCGTGAGGACTTCTCCCCATCTATGAAATCACAAGTGAAATCACAAAATCACAGTCACATGCACAAAGATACATGATTGTCTTTAGTCCTCTCTCAGTTCATGTGTCTAAAAAAAAACAACCTAGCTAACAACCATAAAGGCTGTCCAACCAGAGCCCAATCTTTATGAGTACATACAATTAGCCCCACCTGATCGATGTTTCTTAAGGACTTTGGAGTATGAACATGTGTCTCCCATCCACTTTGTAGTATGAAAGGCTTTTTTCCATTGGCTCTGAAGCCAGAAATGAGAATGCATGCCAAAGGCACCAAAAACCTATCCTTTTCCTCCTTTCTTGCTGAACTCCTTTGAGTGAGGAGCCAATAACTACCTTAAGCCTCTCAGTGGGGAAAATGCTAGTAGCCTGATCTCACCTGGGTCACCATGAAGCCTTGGAGTTTTTTCACTCCATCATTGTATAAAATATCACTCTGCTTAATTGGTGTCTAATGTCTATGATCCTTACTTTAGCTGATGATCTTTGTGTCCAATATGACTTTTTTCCTCACCACATCTTGTAGAAAAGGGCACTATCAGGCAAAGCCAGTAGAAAACAAGCTAGATGAATATTCATTTGAATCTTGAAGTAAGAGGGAGAAGTGGGGAATTGGAGTGGTAGGAAATTAAGGCAGCTAAGGGAGGGTGCCATAGTGCACATAATGCCAGATCTAGAGTCAGGAAGACTCATCTGCCCTCAGACATTCACTGTGTGACCTGGCCAAGTCTACTTAACTCTGCCTCAGTTTCCTCATCTGTAAAATGAAATAGAGAAAGAAATGGTAATTCACTCTAGTGTCTTTGACCAAAAAAAAAAATCCCAAATGGGATCATGAAAAGTCGGATGTTATTGAAAACAACAAGAACAAAAGAAAATGGCAGAAAATGAAGACTTTTAGAGACCACTAAATTCCCTCTGTTTGTAGGATCCACTGAAGGCAGACAGCTAGGAGATTCTCTAAAGTGCATTCCTCTTTGCAGGACTGAGACCTTGAACAGGGCAGAAAGGGAAGTAGGGCTAGACTGGTGCCTTGAATACAGAAGGGCTCTAATGTTTGTTGAGTTGAATTGAAGCAGGTTATCTTTTGTGCCCCTGGGACTTTATTCTCTGGCTTCATGTCAGAGAGAAAATCTTCCCTTCCACTCTGCCTCTCTCTCCCCTTTAAAAAACATATGTTTTGTCCATCAAACCAACCAAACCTTCCAGAATTATGGGGGAAGTTGGCACCATATACATGAGTCATAGTTCTGTTTGAAGCTACACAGGAACAAACAAGGCTGTTTTTGTAAAGGCTTCCTCATGGTTTCAGAAGCCTTCTCAGTCACATCTTGAAGGTCAGTATTAATTTCTGGACTTTGCACATGATGAGGTGAATACCAGACAGTCAAAGTGATGTGGTGAATCCTCTGAACAAGGATTAAGACTTCAGCCCATTTTGCCATCTACCAACAGGCTACTGTAGGGTTACCCCTTTTAGACCCAGACATGTCAGGTTTCACCAGATCATTCTGTCTGTCAATGATGGTCAAGTGTCAGTAGCCTTGGATGACCAAGAGAAATAACTTGTATTACTGTTTACTTCATTCATCCATAAATGGAAACACAATCTTCTGCTTCAAGGAAATGAATTAATTAAGTATATAACACATATGAAAATGCTTCAAGGATATTTATTTGCTAGTCTTCTCTTCATCACCCTGTCAATCTCAACTCCATGACATCTCAGATAAGCTCCGACTGTTGCTGTGGCCAAAAAATTTCATCATCTTGGGATCATTTTGGTGATAGGCCCCATGCTGTGGTATAAAGACAAAATAAACTATTTTTGTTCTCAGGGAGTTTATAATCTAGCCCCAAATAACTGAGCTGTTCCCCCCAAACAATTGATAATTGGGTCATATTAATTGGCACTCTGATGGGGAGGTCTTTGAGAACCATAAGTTACTTATCTGCCATGACAAGGTATCAAGGGAGGCATTCATGAAATATACTTTAACAGTAAAATAAGACTCACAGGGAGACTTAAATGAGCTGATGTGAAATAAAGGAAGTGGAGGCAAGAAAACAATATACATAGAATGACAATAATAGATCCCAGAGACCATACCCTGGAGGAACTCCTACTCCAAGGCCCTATATTCTGACTGATTATTGCTTCTAGAACATTATTTCTGGAATAATAACATTATCACATATATATGATATGACATATATCTTCTATATTATATGTTATATACATAATTGTCCCAGTGATGTTTCCTGTTGCTTCCTATTCTCTGGCCACATCATCCACTGCTGCTTCCTCCTAGACAACAGTGAACATATACTTCCCTCCCAGTCTTTCAGTTCTGGAACCATAAATCATAATCATTTCAACTCTTCCATTGTCCCTGGATGGGGCATGTCAATTTACTTCTCTAATATTCCACTCTCCAGCCTTGTAAATTTTTGGAGCAACATGTTCCTCTCTAGTCATCACTCTCCTATATGTGTTGCTTAAAGACAGGGACTGTCTTTGTTTTTGTTCATGCATACTTTGTTCTTGGAAAAAATAAGTACTTAATACATGCTTTTTCATTTATTCATTGGGCAATGACCGCAACTATGTGAATGGAGAGAATCACAAAATAACAGAAATTGAATGTGGTGCAATTATAATGACCAAGATTACTCCAAAGAAAATCTATGAGAAGATACTCTCCCCACTTCTTTGAGGAGGTAGGGGACTGTGAGTGTAAAACACCGCATACAATATCAAACTTGTTCATTATATTGATTAGTATTGCTGAACAGTTTTTTGTTTCTTTATTTTAAAAAACCAACAACTTTATTTTAAGGGACGACTCTCTGGGAGGGGAAGCAATGAAAAGTGTAGATGATATTTATTATGTTTCATTGAAATGGCCTCTTTTGTGGACCCCTTCTCTCATTGATGAGAGAACTTGATGAGAGCACCTTTGTTTGAGGGAAGGACCCTAACCCAGCCATCTCTGATAGTCCAGATTTAGCTGCCATATTCCTATGCAGATAGCTCTTCTCTCCCCCTACCACTTCTCACTTTTCAGCTTCCCTTTTATGTGTGTCTTTTCCCACTGGAATTATAAGATCCATATGGGCATCAACTGTCTTTTTGCTTTCATTGGTATCCCCAGTACTTAGTACAGTGCTTAGCATACAAATAGAGCTTAATGAATGCTTAATAAATTTACTGACTGTGACATAAAAGTAAACAGTATCAACACAAATTTCTCCATCTCTCTTTTTAAAAAATAAAAAAAAAAATGACTAGGAATTTGATAAATGCAGTGATGAGAAACATTTATTTTTACCCACTCATTTCCTGAAAATAAGGAACAAGGAATAAGAGACAAAAGTAGTATTTTAATTAGTGCAGTGGTTTTTGTTATTGTTGCTTGTCCTTCGTTATCCAAGAGTGTAATAAACCAGAACTCTGGAGAAAGGTGTTAACTCAGTGGAATTGATAAGACAAAGGTTATCTAGTTTAGCATGATGATTAATAATCCTCTAGTTCGGTACATGTACTTACCTATGATGATGTAATTATAATAGAGTATTTAAGAGGTCAGAGTCAGAGGGCTGGGAAACAGATTCGGGGAAAACAGAGAACTGGAGGCGGGAGCTCAAAGTCTCGGAGCCAAGGAGAGGATTCATTCCATCTCACACCATTGTGGTGGCTGGCTCCTGCATTTCTCCACTGAGACTAAGGCCTGTCTGAAGGCCACAAGAAAGCTAGCTGGGCCCCAGGCAAGGAGACAGACTGTGAAGGAGAACAGGCCAGCCGCCACCACAAAGGTGAGAGATGGAATGAGTGTCTCTGGCTGAGTTTGTCCCAGCTTATCTACTCTATTATAATTATATCATCATAGGTGTGAATCTTGTAGAACTATATTAAGTACTAAGTACATGTACTGAACTAGAAAACTATTAATCACCATCCTGAACTAGCTAACCATTGTATTAGCAATTCCACTCACTTAACACCTTGTTATAAAAATCCAGTATGTTTCTCCAGAGTTCTGGCCCATTACACAAGAGGACCATGACATCAGGGAGGTAATGCTGTAACATGCAAATGAATTGGATTTAAGTGAGGGAGGGCTCTGCAAGGTCACCTTTGGAACCATCTGAGTCCAGAGGCCAGATATAGATCAGAAAGATCTATTCCTGGTTCAATGAACTCAGATATAAGAAACCTGGGTTCAAATACTGCCCTAAGCATTTATTAGCTGTGTAACTTCAGCAAGCCACTGTCCCTGTGGGGGTTCAGGTCCTCACACAATGACCATTTGTTGGATATGTTACAGCGGTGACTTTTTCATGTGTGAATGAGTTGAATTAAATGGTTTCAGAGAAGTCCCTTCCAGCAACACATCTGTGATTCTATAATCTAATGAGATGCTTCCAAGAGGTGGGAACTGTTCACATGCCAGGCACACACAGTCCTGGTCGATTAGTCTTTTCATGATGTTCTGGAGCTGTGATTCATAGCTGTGATTACTGGCTGCAAAGCACTGAAATGATGGCTCTCCCAAAGGACAATGGAGGTCTTTAGGGTGGGCATGAGGCAGGCTCCAGGATGTTATGAGCAATGGCAGAAAGAATTACATCAAGGAAATATAGGAGAGGGGAGTGGAGGAGGAAGGCAGATGTCCTGTGGCATTACAAGGACAGCCCCTGTGCTCCATTAGTATTGAGAGAACTCCAGGAAGGCCCTCAACATATTGGGTAGGCTCCCTATGGTGGATTTGTGGGAGGAAATGGATAAATGTGGAACAGCTGGGTGGCACAGTGGATAGAGTGCTGGTCTGAAGTCAGGAGAATCTGAGTTCAAATTTGGCCTCAGACAGTCACAAGTTCTGTGATCCCAGGCAAGTCACTTCACCAAGTTTACTTCAGTTTTCTCATCTGTAAAATGAGCTGGACAAAAAAATGGCAAACTACTCCAGTATATTTGCTTAGAAAACCCCAAATGAGATAATGGAGAGTTGGACTTTCCTAGCCCTGATACTATGCATTCTAAGATCTCTTCCAGTTCCAACATTCTATGTTCTACGGTTTTTCTCAGCTCTGACCTCCTGGGTTCTAAGGCCCTCCCAGCTCTGACATCCTGTGTCCTAAGGGCCCTCCCAGCTCTGATCTCCTGGGTTCTAAGGGCCCTCCCAGCTCTGGCCTCCTTGTTCCTAAGAGCCCTCCCAGCCCTGACCTCCTGGGTTCTAAGGGCCCTCCCAGCTCTGACATTCTGTGTTCTAAGGGCCCTCCCAGCTCTGATAGTATTTTAAGGACCCTCTTAGCTCTGACATCCTGGCTTCTAATACCCTTTCTAGCACTGACATCCTATGTTCTAAGCAGCTCTGTCATTAAAGGCTCTTACACTTTATGGTAGCCTCACTCTGTAGGGCTCTCACTTGAAGTCTTACGTGTATCATTAGAGCACTCACCCAACTCTCAATACTCATGTTGAAAGCACTGATGAGCTTGCTTACAGGACAAGGCATTAGGCTCCATAGGCCCCTCAGGCTTTAAGTCTTTGCTCCTAATTATACCTTACACCCAAAAGTGAGCCATTCCAGCTTCCAAGAACTTAGCTGGAAACCATTGGCTACTCAAGACCTGGGTGGGCTTGGGCAAATTTTCTAAGCCTTAGTTTCCTCGTCTGTAAATGGGTTAGTTAGATGATCTTCCAGATCTAAATGGAGGATACTACATGTGTTCTAGGAAGGATGCCACAGATGATGGCAGGTACGTTCAGAATCTAGACATGTGGAGACTCCCACTACCAATTAAATAATATATTGTTGGTGCAGTGTTTGGAATTAGGAAGATTTATCTTCATGAGTTCAACATGACTTTAGAAATTTTGTGGTTGTATGACCTTAGGCAAGTCACTTAATCCTATTTTGTCTCAATTTCCTCATCCCTAAAATGATCTAGAGAAGGAAATGGTAAACTACTTCAGTATCTCTACCAAGAAAACCTCAAATGGGTCAGTGAGAGTTAGACATGATTGAACAACAATAAAAATCATACTGTAGGGTTTGCAAAATGTTTTACCTGAATTATGTCATTTGAATCTTACCAACCCTGTGAATTAAGTGCTAGAGGAATAATTGTTCCCATTTTATAGGGAGGAAATTAAGATTCAGAGAAGACAGAAATGTCAGAAGTGGGATTCAAATTCAAATTTCTTCTGCCTAAAAATTAAGCCCTCTTTCCAGTGTACTGCCACTAACTATTGACCTGAACCTGGGATTTCCCTGGTATAGATAATACCTGACAAGAAAATTCCTACTGATGCAGATAGGCACTTGTTCTGACAATTTGCATCCCGAGTCATCTGGGGAGGTTGAAAAGTAATTTACCCATCATCCTACAGCCAAGATGATGTGTCAGAGAAAGGACTTGATCCCATACTTCCCTGACCCTGAGAATGGTTCTCTACACATGATTCCATTTATCCATTAATATTTAAATAGTTCAAGTTTTAAGATTTTGTTGGAGGATTTATTCCAATTTTCAATTGATTTGTGTTTGCTGAGAAAGCTATTATGTTCATAATGAGCATTTTAATTAAAAAAAGTCATGTCCTCAAAAGGGAACCCAATTCTCACAAATCACCAGCACTCTGATCCTAGTCTTCTGAATGGGGACTAGAGGACAAGTTATTATGTTCATTAATATGTTCATTATAAAAGTTCATAGTTTTTAAAAAAATTGTATCTGTTAGGGAGCTCAACTCTTATAAATTGCCTCTGAATGGAGACCAGAAGGAGCCTCCCTTATGACTTCAATTAGAAGGTCAGTCTATAAGGGAACTTTTCTTGAGTGGAAGGTGAGCAAAGAAACCAAAGCCAAATAGCTCAGCGGCCTTTTGGACTAGAATTCCAGGACAAGCAGGTGGCCCTCAGTTCAAATATAGAAGAAAAATCTTTGCTGAAATTGCTCCAGAAGGGTACATTTGGCTCTTGTATGGCCTCTCCCCTCGCTGAGAACTGACCTACATCTCTGTCCCTAGTCCACACTGGTAATTGTCTACAGCAGGGTGCCCATTCTCTAGCCACTGTCCTCTCCTTGCTTAATGGACTGTTAATTGGTTTCCAGGGACTCAGTTGATCCAACTGTGATTTCCTTCCAGTGAATGAAGCTATCCACTGACTTCCTTAAGGGAAGAGATGCCCCTCATGATCCACCCTGACCCAAAAGGTACATTCAGTCTATAAGATCCTCTTTGAATAAAGGGCTATTTTAATCTATCCTATGTTTTAAACCACTGTATAAATGTAAAAGATTTCTTTAAAACTTTTTAATAATAGCTTTTTATTTTTGAAATACACGCAAAGATAGTTTTCATCATTCACCCTTGCAAAACCTTCTGTTCCAAATTTTTCTCTCTCCCCCCTCACCTTCCCCCCTCCTCTAGACAGCAAGTAATCCAATATAGGTTAAACATGTGCAACTCTTCTAAGCATAAGCACATTTAGCACACTGAACAAGAAAAATCAGTTCAAAAGAAAAAATGAGAAAAAAAAGCCAGCAAACAACAACAACAACAAAAGGTGAAAATACTATGTTGTGATCCAGATTTCGCTTTCTGAATGCAGATGGCTCTCTTCATTACAAGTCTATTGGAACTGGCCTGAATCACCTCATTATTGAAAAAGTCACATCTATCAGAGTTGATCATCACATAATTTTGGTGTTGCTGTATTCAATGTTCTCTTAGTTCTACTCATGAAGTATTTCTATTATTACTTAGCTCTCTTTAATGCTATTTACTGGGACATCTATAAAAATAATTTATAACATAGAAGAAAGAACACTGAATTTAGGGGTCACAGGACTTAAGATCAAATTCTGGTCTTGCCACTTACTATCTGTGGGGCATCAGGCAAGTCATTTAACATCTCTGCCTCAGTTTCCTCATTTGTAAAATAAGAGAATTGGATAAAATGATCTCTAAGGCTGTTAGGCAGGCAACTAGGTGGCAAAGTGGATAGAGTTCTGGGACTCTCTCTGGGAGTAGAATCAGGAAGACCTGAACTCAAATCCAGCCTCAGACACTTAGTAGTTTTATGACCTCGGAGAAGGCACTTCATTCTTGCCTCCGTTTCCTTACTATAAATTTGGATAATAATAGCACGTAATTCCCATATTAAAAGTATCAAATATTATGTGTAAAATACTGAGCAAACCCTAAATATTGCATAAATGCCAACTATTGTTATCATATTTATAACCTTGAATTTGTCATTGCAGCATAAATTTAGAGGTTTAGTAGGGAGCTTAGAGTTCATCTAAAGGGGTTAATAACAGCATCTCCCTCCGAGGGCTATAGTGAGAATAAAATGAAATGATAATTATAAAGCAATTTTTAATAATAAGTGCTACATAAATGTTATTATTATTATTAGCTAGGTGGTTCAGAGTCAGGAAAATCTGAGTTCAAAGGTGACTTTAGACACTTACTAGTTGTGTGACCCTAGCTGTGTGTTCCAGTGTTTTAAATCACTTCGGGACTGGGAGGGGAGGAGACTTGGACAAGGAATTACGCCTTTATTGAATGAATATATTTAACTCAAACCTATACTTTAGACAAAAAAGAAAGAAAAAATTTAAAGAAAAAAAAAGATGCCTAGAAATGAATACAATATACCTTGTAGGACTAACAGTGGAAAGAATGCTGGCCCTAGAATGACAGGACTTGGGTCCGAATGCCATCCCTAATGCTTATTGTTTATGTGAGCCTGGACCATTGCTTAATCTCTCTGGGCCTTCTCTAAAATGAGAGGGATTGGAATTGATTTCTTCCAAGAGTCTCTCTGGTTTCATCTTGGATTCTATGATTCCCCCACCTTGTTCTTGGAATTTAGATGAAACAAGATCATTTCCAGTTTCTACTTGGAAAGAGGAATAAAAGAAGTGGGGAAAGTCCCTTACACTAGGGATGACATCTTTGGAGCAGCCCTTTCTGGCCCAGGCACGGTGGTAGTGTGGAAAGCTATAAAAAGTTTTCTATTGTTTTTTTTCTGATCTCCATGAAGACATTTTCTTTTTATTTATTTTTAAGAAATAATTACAATGGTGTTACTTAAATTACAAATTTAAACTCTCCATCATTGTCCTCTGGATTCTTCCTATACATCTTCTCTTAAATAAAACCTAAAATAAAGAAGGGAAGGGAAGAATGTGACAATAAATGGAAATAATATACAAAGTATGAGAAATTTTAAGAGAAGGAAGTATACAGGAATCCAATTATTTGTTAATAACATCCCTGTTCATCCCTCTCATAATCTAGAAAATGCACTCTTCAGTATCATGCTTACAGTTTAATGTTTTTAGGGCCTCTCCCATTGGGAAAGAATGGAGTTGAGGGCTATCCTGGTCTTAATTTGCTCAATGGGCTGGTTTTGAAATCTCAAGAACACAGAGACAATTTAGATTCTTGGCATCTATTGCATAAAACCTCTCCTAATTCCCTCCTTCTTGTCTCCTAATGCTTTTCTCCATACCCACCTCCTTCATCACCTTGTGTCCATTTTCTCTCTCTGTCTTTCTGTCTCTGTCTCTCTTCCTCTTCTCTCTCTTCTCTCTCTCTCTCTCTCTCTCTCTCTCTCTCTCTCTCTCTATATATATATATATATATATATATATATGCTGTCACCTCCAGTTGGATTGTAAACTCCTTGAGGGAAGGGCTATTTCATTGTCATCTTTGTATCTCTGGCACTTAGCACAATACCTGGCACATAGTGAAAGTTTAGAAAAAAATTTGTTGATTAACAAGGATGATTCAAAACTAGAAGTCAACCCTGATTTACTTAAGATCAAGGTCAAGGCTTAGTCCAGGCTTGACAACAGAGCATTTGGATCATAAAGTCCCAGCATGAGTCTCCATTTGAGCTGAAAAGCTTTAAAACTCCCCTAAAGCCTCAGCTCCATCAAAGAAAAAATAGAAATGGTTCATGGTCCTAGCATCTCCTCCCACGAGCACTTAGAGCCTCCTGGATGTAAGAAGGCTTCAGTCCATGATAAAAGGAGCTCATCCACTCTCAGGCAGTCAAAGAAAGACAAAAAGGAAAATGTAAAAGGCTGCCTGCCATGAGGTTTCTGGTTATTCACTGAGCCAAGAGCCTTTACCTTTCGCTCCCCAGCCCTACCATACGTACTTTTCAAGAATGTTCCTTTTCTTGTATCCTGTTGTGGGCTTTGTATTGTTTTCTCGGGGATCTGGGGGTGGAAAGCGCCCTCAGTCAATGGCTATTGCTTTCTCCCATTTCCTTTGAAACTGACACTGAGTAATAGGGAGTGTCACTTTCTTTCACACCCAGGTGGATTTAAATCCCTGTCTTTGTATGTCCTGTCTTTTAGCAGCAATAAATTATAACACAAAAGCTGAAGTTCTTCAGCTACTGAGCCTTTGCTCGGGAAAGGGCTGAGTAGTTCCTATACGGGCAGATAAATGAAGGGAAAATGTGACAGGACAAAAAAGTCTGCTATAGGAAAATTGGCTCTGAATTTGGGATCAGAGATCTGGATTTAGTTCCTGACATTGTTACTTAATAATTGTGCTCCTGTAGGAGACACTTCTCTAACTGGGCTTCATTTTCCCCCTGTGTAAAATGCAGAGAGAGATAGAAGTGGCCCCTCTTAGATATAAATGCTATGATCTGAGGTTCTTATAGATACATTAGTAGAAAGAGTGTGGGACTTAGAATAAAGAGATACTTGGATCTGAATCCTAACTCTAGCACTTATTAGCTGCGTGATCCTGGGTGTATCACTCTGAGACTCAGTTTCCCCATCTGTAAAATAAGGATAACAAATAGCACATTCCTCACAAGGTGTTTTTGTGAAGAACAAATGAGATAACATTTGTAAACCTTAAGCATTTTATAAGTGTTAGCTACGCCCCCTTACAGTTGTCTGGTAAAGCTCAAATGAGATAATGTATTTCTAATGCTTTGCAAACTTCCAAACAATGAATCTAGTTTTGTCTTCCTGATGTAAGCTATTTTTGTTAGTGGTTTTCAGACCTTTGTCCTCAGTATCTTTATATTATTAAAAACTATTGAGGATCTGTTCAAAGGGTTTTAATTTATGTGAGTTAATTATTTATAGATATTTGTCATATTAGAATAAAAGCTAATTTTGAATTCATAGACCCCTGAAAGCGTTTCAGAGACCTCCAGGATTCTCTGGACTGTACTTTGAGAACCACTGATCTATGTGACCTTCAGACTTGGGCTCTCTGGCCTCTTGGACCCCCTTCAGTTCTCAATCTAGGATCTATGAAATCCCAACCTTTGTAAGCCTCCGTTTCTTCATCAGTTAAATAAGGTTGGACTAGATGACCTTTGAAGACCTTTCCAGCTGGAAAGCAAGAATTCTACAATCCTAAATTCTTCTCTTCAGTTTTCAACCCAGAGATTTGCTCCAAAAGCTGCCTTAGCAGGTGATAGAAATAACTACCAATGGCAAAGGAGAAGTTTCCCAAACACCATCCCTCTCTCTGGTCAGGATAGCAACAGAGACAATGGCTCTTTGACCACTAGATGGCATTGCATCTCCAATTGCAGCCTGGCCAAGGACAGTGTGACAGATACTTGGGGGTGTCTTATTTTCTCTATTTGGCTGGGCTCAGCCCAGGTGAGAGAATATCCTGACCCTCTCAGGTGCAATCAGACTGAATTAAGAGACAGTGGAGGTTGAGGCTTGAATCTTTTTTTAAAAAAAATTAATCTGCTTTTCAAACAGTAGAATTCAAGTTAAAGGATGATCATGAAAAGTTGTTGGCATTGGCAACTCTGGGGCTCTGTGAACCCCACAGCCCAGCCATATTATGGGAATTTTGCTGCAAGGTCTATGCTGGCAGCTATTTGGGGAGGATTTCTCTTGTCCATCTGTGACTCTTTGCCAGAGATTCTATCTTAACCTCTATTCTCTTTGCCTACTTTTATTTAGAACCAATCCCACTGATAACCACTTCCATTTGGGTAATGGTAAATCATTGTTTGACCCACAGGGGTATAACTCTAGGGCTGAAAAGGACCTTAGAGGCCATTTTGTTGAACTCCCTCATTTGTAGATGAAAAAACAGAAGCTGAATAACTTGCCCATAGTCACATAGCTAGTTAAGGCTATGAAGCTGAATTTGAACTCCTGATTCCATCAATCTAGTGACTAAATAATGGTAATACTGAGAAGCTTGGGAGTAGAGAATGAAATGGCCATTAGAGGTTTCACTTCATTTCTCACTGGGTCCCAGAGGAGGCCCAAGGTCAAAAGGAAGAACCAAGGCGATTTGTGACGGGATACTTAAAGATAATGTGATCCTTGGAGCAAATCAACTACCCAACCTCAGTTTCCTCACTGATAAATTATTAATTGTTATTAAATAGCAGGCAGTTGAGTGGCTCAGAGTGCTGGACCTGGAGTCAAGAAGACCATCTTCCTGAGTTCAAATCTGGCCTTAGATATTTACTAGCTGTGTGAGCCTTTACCCCATTTGTCTCAATTTCTTCATCTATAAAGTGTACTGGAGAAGGAAATGGCAAACCACTCTAGCATCTCTGCCAAGAAAACCCCAAAGCTACAGAACTTTATCTTACTTTATAGGATTGTAGGGAGAAAGAGGATAAAGGAGAGAGGTATAAAAGGAATAGCAAACTGGGGGATGGGTAGTCAGAAACAAAACCCTTGAAGAGGGACAGGACGAAAAGAGAGAGAATAGAATAAACAGAAAAATACAATTGGCAAGACTAATTGTGTATGGGGGGAAATTTGAAGCAAGTTTCTCTCATAAAGGCTTCATTTCTCAAATACAGAGAACTGAATCCAATTTATAAAAATAAAAGTCATTCCCCAATTGATAGATGATAGTTTTTAGATGAAGTTAATCAGAGCTATCTATAGCCAAATGAAAAAAGAAATGCTCTAATTCACTATTGTTTGAAGAAATGCAAATTGAAACAATTCTGAAATATTATCATATAACTATTCAATTGACTAATAGGAAAGAAAAATGACAAATGGTGGAGGGGATGTGGGGAAAATGAGGCATTAATGCATTGTTGGTGGAGTTGTTAACTGATTCAACTATTCTGTAGAACAATTTAGAACTATACCCAAAGGGCTATAAAACCATGTATACCTAGCAATACCACTACCAGATCTGTATCCCCAAAGAGATAAAAAACAAAAAAGAAAAGGAACTATGTAATCAAAAATATTTATAGCAGCTCTTTTCTGGGGGCAAAGCATTGGAAACCGAAGGGATTCCCATCAATTAAGGAATGGCTGAATATATTTTGCTTTGTAATTATGATGGAATATTATTATGCTATAAGAAGTGATGAGTGAGATACACTCAGAAAAACCTGGAAAGACTTTCATGAGCTGACAAAAAGTGACTGTGTACTGTGTATGAAGTAACAGCAGTATTGTAATAATAAGCTGTGAATGACTTAGCTATTCTCAGCAATACAATGATACAAGACAACTCTGAAGGATTTGGAATGAAAAATGCTATCCGTACCAGAGAAAGAACTTATGGTGTCAATGATTTGAAGCATATTTTGTTTTTTGCCTTATTTTTGAAGGGTTTTTTTTTTGGTCTGTGTTTTCTTTAACAGCATGACTATTATGGAAATGATTTGCATGACTACACATATGCAACCTATATTGAATTGCTTGCATTCCCAATGGGGAAGGAGGAAAGGGGAGAATCTGGAACTCAAAGTTTTAAAAATGAATGTTAAAATTGTTTTCACAGGGAAAAAGAAAATACTAAATAAATAAATAAATGAACAAAAATAAAGCATCAAACATTATACAAAAGAAAAAAGAAAACCCTAAAAGGAGATCATGAAGAATTGGACACAACTGAAAAATGACTGGACAGCAACAACAAAATTAAATAACACCTATTAAATTGCTCTTTTTGTCTCAAATTGTCTTGAAGTTTTAAAAATCTAGACAATGCTTTGCAAATTTTAAGGAACTCTAGCTGTGTCAGCTGTTATTAAATGCCAGCCAGGACTTAAATACAAGTCCTCTGACTTTAGCTCCTGTGTTCTTTCCAGGATATTAGTCAATTGCTTATATTTTCATGACATTTTAAAGTTTACAAAGTGACTTCCTTATAATAAGTTTGTGAGGGAGATAGTAGAAGGATCATTCATTTTACAGATGAGGAAATTGAGGTTCAAATTCCACAAACATTTATTAAGTGTCCATTATGTGCCAGGCATTAAAGAGATAAAGATGAAAATGAGAATTGTTCCTTCTTGGAATTCTCCTTGAGGGAGTTTCTGTTCTCCTGGACAGAAACAACATGTGCACATATGAGTAAATGCAAAACATAAAAATGAAATAAATACTGAATATTTTAGCAGTTAAGTAAGTACACCAACAGTTCCAGGAAACCAGAAAGGGCTTCTTGTAGGAGGAGGCACTGCAGCCTTGAAGTAAGTTAGTTAGTATTCCAAAGTGAGTAGCTAGGTGATGCAATGGATAGAGTGGAGAAATCTTTGGACCTGAGTTCTAATCTGCCCTCAGACTAGTTGTAGGACCCTGGACAAGTCATTTAACCCTGTCTGTCTCAGTTTGCTCATTGGTAAAATGCGCTGGAGAAGGAAATGGCAAACCACTCTAGTATCTTTGCTAAGAAGACCCCCAAGTGGGGTCAGTCATGACTAAAATGATTCAACAATAATAAATCCCAAGAGACAGAGAAGGAAAGAGCACATTTCAGGCATGAAATACAGTCTGTTGAAAAGTATGAAAGTAGGAGATGCAATGTTATGTGTGGGGAATAGCAAGTAGCCTAGCTTGGCTAGATACCAAGGGCATAGGCAAAAATCTTCAGCCTTATTAAAACCTGAAAAGGTAATAGAGACCATCAAAACCACTGACCCATCTGTCTATTTTTTTTCACCCATGTATGATTTTTATGATTATATTTTATATAAGTGCCAAGGGTATCTCTGATGAGTATGTTAGTAAGGAGAGGCAGGCTGTGGAAGGAAAGATGCCAGTACAGACTACATCTTTCCACAACATAATTGTGGCCAATTAGAGGTTACATTGGGTTTATTGTTTGTGGATAATTAAAAAATTTTTTTGATTCAGGAGAACAGAATGACTGCTCTAAAGATATCATCCAACTGGATGTTACCTGTGCTTATGTCAAAAATTATATAAGTTTTCTTGGGAAAAAAACCTAACACTGTTAACCTTGTCTGACAACCTTCTGATCATGACTACGAGGAAATACATAAAACAGGGACATGTCATTCTCAAAGAGTGTTTAGACAGCATGATTGAGAGTGTAAGTCCAAAGGAAATCCCCTCCAGAGGTAGAGGCAGAGATGGGCCTATTAGCAATGGTTTTGTGATCATGATGCTGAGCTCCAAAATGCTGCAGATTAAGATCCAGAGGTCCTGCTTGACCAGAGCTGTGCTGATAAATGTTTATGACTCTCTGAGGAAAAAATAAATTCATGGCACACTTTTAAATTTAATCTGCATTATTAAAATTTCTTCCATCACTTTCTTAAGCTTAGGCCATGAACCAAGTAATAAAACAAGCCCCAATTTAGATAGCTGGTTTCTGAGCTGTAAACTCTTACACTGATGATTTAACAAGTAATTCATCAATAAATGTCTATTAAGCACATACTATGTGCCAGTCACTGTGCTAAAATCTAAGGATATAAAAAGAAGCAGTCTTTGCTCTCAAGAGGTTCATGACCTAATGGGGGATACACCATCCAAGCAAATATATACAAAGCAAACAAATATAGGACAAAAGGGAAATAATTAACAGAAGGAGGCACTGGGTATTAAGACAGATTGGGGAAGGCTTCCTGTAGAAGGTGGTATTTTAGATGGTACTTAAAGGAAGTCAGGGATGTCAGTAGTCAAAATGAAGGGAGAGGAAATGTTCCCCTGAGACATGGGGGACAGCCAGAGAGAATACCCAGAGCCAGAGATAGAGTATCTTGTTGGTGGAGCAGCCAGGAAGCCATGGGCACAGGAGCAAAGAAAATGGCACTCCTAAGCAAGCTAGTTTACCTGATTCCAGCACGCCCTTGCTCCTAACTATCTACACAAGAAAAACCAAGTGGATTAAGAATGTCCATTGTTCAGACTATAATAACTCAGTCAGTCAATAAGCTGTTATCAAGTATCTACAATGTATCAGGCACTGTACAAAGTCCAGAAGATACAAAATAAAAAGCAAAAGTTCCCTGCTTCCCTTCCTCATCTTAGTTAGAATTCTTACTTTGTTTCAAAGCTTGGCTTAGATTCTACCTTTTCCTAAATAAGGCCTTTAGTGATTTTCTTATCAGCAAATTCTCTCCATCCTGCCCTCCCTCACCTCCCCAATTACATAATGCTTATTTTGTATTTACTTTATAAATACACACAAGTAGCAGGTATAGGGAATAGAAAACTTGTTTTAAGACCTTAAAACTCAAGTTTTATACCTGACCCATGTGATTCTGGGCAAATTACTTAACATCTTAGTGTTGTAGGAAATGTTCTAAGACTGGAAGTCAGGGAAACAAACATTTATTAAGCACTATTTATGTGTTAGTCACAGCACTAAGTGCTGAAGATACCAAAAAAAGGCAAAAAATAAAATCAATCCCTGCTCTCAAGAAGTGAATATTGTAAGCTTCAGAGAAAGTTGCTAACCAGGATTATAATAATTTTTTTCATCCTCTTCATAATTCCAAATCTAGTTGCCATCACTGTTTCTTATATCCTCCCTCTGCATGTATGTGTACACATTGTCTCCCTTGATAGAAGGTAAGTTTCTTGAGGGCAGAAACCATTTTGTTTTCTCTTTAGATCCCCAGTGCCTAGCACAGTGTCTGACATAGGAAACTTATTGATTGACTGAATAACTATTTATATCCTAGGGTTATTATTAGGATTAAATGAGGTAATCCATATAAAGTATTTTGTAAACCATAGAATGTTCTATCAATGTTAGAAATTCACACTTGTATATATTGTTAAATAAGAAGAAACACAGAGCAGACATAAATAACCCCAGCATATTACTAATCACAATTTGAGTATACAAACCAATATGAAAGACATCTTTAAAGAAAGTAGTACTAAAAGTGTGTATTCTGTGTGGAAAGCAAAAAACAAAAAACAAAAAAACTGATGGAAAACACAGATAGGAAATGTGCATATTATGCAAGTACCGACAAGTGAATTAGAGAAAGGCTCCTGGCTAATAGGATGGATTTCTGGGGAAAGATTTATAGAATCAGGTAAAGTTAGTTTATATAAAGTAGTAGACATGGAGTTGGCAAGATTTGGATTTGAACCCTGCCTGTGAAATTAAATAACAGTACAATCTTAGGCAAGTCACTTAACTAACCTCTCTAAACCTGTTTCCTCATCTATAAAATAGGAATACTAACAGGCACCCACCTCACAGGATTGTTTGAGATTCAAATGAGATAAAGTATACAAAATACTTTGCAAACCTAAAAGGACATACACATAGCTTAGTGACTCTGAGCAAATGACTTAATTTTTCTGAGACTCAATTTCCTTCATGTGAAAAATGAGACTAATAATACTATCTACCATCCAGTGTTGCTGTGAGGATCAAATGAAATAATTATATAACTGCATCGAAAACCTTAAAAACCTAAAATAAAGTACCATAAATGGTGATTAGAGATAGGAGCTAGAATTGAGATTTCAGTGGTATATGTAACCTCCAGGTGTGGAAATTCCCTTTAATAATGCAGAACAGCACCTTCTCTCAACTTAGAGTTTCAGATTGCCTACAGTATAGAGAATCAGAGGCAGATCTTGAACTTGGACCTTCCTGGCTTCAAATGAGCTTGCTTAGTACTTCCAATAGCAAGATAGCAGACCAAGGGAAAACTTGCTGAAGTGCTCCCAAATTCCCCTCCAAACAACTAGAAAACATCCTCAGAATTGTTCTAAGAGCCCAGAAGCAGTCTACCAGTCTGGCAGGAAAGATCTGTCTCATTGGGGTTGGGAAAGGATGAGGTCCAAGAGCAGCAGCAATAACAGCAGTCAGCCTCACAGCAGAGCAATCCACCTCAGCACTTTGCCTTCCTGCAAACTTTCTACAAGGCCAGTGAGCAGTCTGCAAAACACAGCAAAGCCCCACCCCAGTGACCTTATCCCCAGCACAAACCACCTGTCAGTCTTTGACCCTATTGCTGATCAATAATGAAACTTTACCCCTAGGACTTACCAGCAGAGGCCTTGTTTCCATAGCAGTAAAGCAGTAGGGTCCCACCTTTCAGGTAGATCAGTAGCTAAAGCCTAAACCCAGGGGAGGCCAACAGAAAAGCCAGAAGAGAAACATAGCCATGGGATAAACCAAACATCTAAACCCTGAAGCCCAGAGAAATCCAGCAGTAAAACCCAGATCTTCAGCATGAAAAGTTTGGAACAGTGCAGGATCAGACCCCAACTCTCACATTAAAACACCAAGTCACAAAAAAGGTTAAAAATGGACAGAAAATAAACAAAAAAGAGCTTGACTACAGAAAGTTATTATGGTGATAAGGATTATAGAAAGATACTAAGGTGACTAGGTGATCAAGGCATGAATTTAGAAGAGGACAATAGTGTCAAAATGACTACATATGAAGCATCAAAGAAAAAGATAATTTAGTCTGAGGACCAAGAATTCCTGGAAGAGCTTTAAAGGATTTTAAAAAGCAAATTAGAGATGTAGAAAAAAATAGAAAAGAAATGAGAGTAAGCAAGAGAATCATGGAAAAAGTCAGTAGCATGAGAAAAGATATACAAAAATTTACTGAGGAAAATAACTCCCTAAAAATAGAATTGACCAAATGGAAAGGGAAGTACAAAATTCACTGAAGAAAATATTTCCTTAAAAATTAGAACTGAAGGAAGCAGATAGAGCACCAGCCCTGAATTCAGGAAGACCTGAGTTCATATCTGGTCTCAGAAACTTAACATTTCCTAGCTGTGGGACACTGGGCAAGTCACTTAACCCCAACTGCCTCAGCAAAAAAAAAAAAAAAAAAAAAAAAAAAAAAACGGAATAAGGGAAAATTAATGACTATGAGACATCAGGAAAAAAACAAAATTAAAAAAATAAAAAAATAGAAGAAAATGTGGAATTTCTCATTAGATATATAACTGATTTAGAAAATAGATGCAAGAGAGATAGTATAAGAACTATTAGACTGAAGGCTATGATAAAAAAAAAGTCTGGACAACATCTTTCAAGAAATCATCATTGAAAACTGCTCTGATATATATTAGAGGGCAAAACAGAAATTGAAAGAATCCATCAATCACTATCTGAAAGAGATCACCAAATGAAAACTCCCAGCAACATTATAGACAAATTTTAGAGCTCATAGATCAAGGAGACAGCATTTCAAGAAGGCAAAAAGAAACAATTCAAATATTGTGTAGCTATAATCACAATTACACAGGATTTGGCAGCTTCTACACTCAAGTACTGAGGGTTTGGAATATGATATACTAGTAGGCAAAGGAACTAGGATTACAACCAAGAATCATCTACCCAGACAATTTAATATAATTTTTCAGGGGAAAATGATAATGAAATAAAGGATTTTCAAGCATTTCTAGTTAAAAAACCAGAGCTGAATAATAAAAAAAATGACCTCCAAATACAAGACTCAACAAAATGTAAAAAAAAAAAAAAAAAAAAAAGTAAAAAAGGAATCAATAAAGAGAAACCATAAGAAATTCAATAAGGTTAAATCGTATTTGTACAGGGCAATATAATTAAACAACTTTATTACTATAAGACCAATTTGAAGGAATAAATGTAGACACAGAATATAGACATAAGGTAACTTTGATGGGGTGATAACATCAAAAACAAAATAAAGGGGTGAGAAAGAAAATTGAATTGGAAGAAGGGAGAGATGAAACAGGGTAAATCATCCCACATAAAAGATGCATTAAGATACTATAATAATAGAGGGGAAGATGTGATGGGAAAAGGTTAAACCTTATGCTCATCAAAATTGGCTCAAAGAGGGAATAACATACATACTCAGTTGAATATAGAAATTTATCTTCTTTTATGAGGAAGTAATAAAAAGAGAAAGTAAAACATCTGTGAGAAGGGAAGAGTGGGGGATAAGAGAAAGAAAGAGAACAAACAAAAACTAGCATGGAGGGAAATACATAGTTAACATAATTATAAAAGTGAATGGGATAAATTCACCCATAAAATGAAAGTGGATAGCAGAATGGATTAAAAATCAGGATCTTACAATATATTGTTTACAAGAAACAAGTTTGAAATATAGAGAGACACACAGGGAAAGAGGATGAAGCAGAATTTATTATGCTTCAGCTGAAGTAAAGAAAGTGAGGATAGCAATCATGATCTCAGACAAAGAAAAGGCAGAAATAGATTTCATTAAAACAGATAAAGGAGAAAATTATATCTTGCTGAAAGGTACTACAGATATGATGATATGAAGTCATATAAATAATAAACATATGTACCAAGTGGTACAACATTTAAATTTTTCAAGTAAAGTTGAATGAGTTATGGGAGGAAATAGGTAATAAAACTAGAGTAGTAGGGGATTTCAACTTTCTCCTCCTAAAACTAGATAAATCTAACCAAAAAATAAAAAAGAAGGAAGAAAGGAAATGAACAGAATTTCAGTTATAATAGACCCCTGGAGAAAGCTGAATGAGAAAAAATATACCTTTTTCTCAGCAGTACATGATACTTATTAAAAAAAAAACCTGACATGTATTAGGACATAAAATCCTCACAACCAAATATAGAAAAGCGGAAATAGTAAATCCATCCTTTTTATCTCATTATACAATAAAAATTACACTCCATAATGGACAATGGAAAGAGAGATTAAAAATTAATTGGAAATTGAATAACCTAACCCTAGAAGAATGAGTCAAAGAACAAATCACAGAAAGCAACTGATAATTTCATTAAAGAAAATGACAACAATGAGACAGCATACCAAAATTTATGGGATGCAGACAAAATGGTACTTAGGGGAAAATTTATATTTCTAATTGATTGTATCAATAAAATAGAAAAAAGGCAGGTCAATGAATTGGGCATGAAATAACAAAAAAAAAAAAAACCTAGAAAAATAAAGAATTAAAAACACCCAATTAAACACCAAATTGGAAATCCTGAAAACAAAGGAGATATTAACAAAATTGAAAATAAACAAACCATCCAAACTAGAAGCTGGATTTGTGAAAAAGACAATAAAATAGATAACCCCATAGTTAATTTGATTTTTAAAAAGGAAAGATGAACAAATTACTACTATCAAAAATAAAAGGAGGGAACTCATCACCAATGAAGAGGAAATCAAACTAATTTTAGGAGCCATTTTGCTCAATTATGCATCAATAAATTTGACAACCTAAATGAAATGGATGAAAATCTACCAAAAATATAAATTACTCAGATTAACAGAAGAAGAAATAAAATAGTTAACCCAATCTTAGAAAAAGAAAGAAAAGAAATATCCAATGAATTTAATATTGGATTGGAAATTTTAGCTATAGCAATAAGAGAAGGAAAAACATTAAAGGAATTGGAATAGGCAATGAGGAAACAAAACTATCATCCTTTGCACATGATATGATATTGTACTTAGAAAATCCTAGATAATCTACTAAAAAACTGCTTGAAATTAATAACTTTAGCAAAGTTGTTACAGAATACAAATAAACTCATATAAATTATCAGCATTTCTTTATATTACCAACAAAGTCTAGCAAGAGATAGAAAGATTAATTCCACTTAAAGTAATTGTAAACAATATAAAATACTTGGAACTCTACCTGCAAAGACAAACCCAGAAACTATATGAATACAACTATAAAACACTTTTCACACAAATAAAATCAGATCTAAACAACTGGAAACATATTAATTGCTCATGGGAAGACCAAGTCAATATAACAAAAATGACAATTATACCTAAATTAATATGACACAGTGACATATTGATACAAGTATAAAAATTATCTTATAGAGATAGAAAAAATAATATAATTCATCTGGAAGAGCAAAAGCTCAAGGATATCAAGGGAATCAAAGGAAAAAAATGTGAAAGAAGATGGTCTAGCTATACCAGATCTGAAACTGTATTATAAAGCCGTAATTATCAAAACAATCTGGTACTGGCTAAGAAACAGAATGGTGGATCAGTAGAACAGATTAGATACAAACTACACTACAGTAAAAGATCATAGTAATCTAATAGGATAAAATCAAATATCCAGGCTTTTGGAACAACTCATTATTTAATAAAAACATCTAGGGAAACTGGAAAACAGTATGGAAGAAACTAGAGAATCAACTGAAAAGTTGTTTGAAATTATTATTATATTATGTTGGTTTATAAATCAAGATCTCACACTATACAAGATAAAGTCAAAATGAATATATGATTTACATATTAAAAGGTGATACCATAAACAAATTAAGAGAGCATGGAATAGTTTATCTGTCAGATTTATGCATAAGAGAATAGGACCAAGGATGACATAACATTAAAAATGGAAAATGGTTAATTTTGATTATATAAAATTATATTGAAAAAGGTTTTGCACAAACAAAACCAATATAACCAGTCATAAGGAAAGCAGAAAATTGGAGGGAAATTTTTGAAACAAATATCTCTGATAAAGAGAGAACTGAGTCAAATTTATAAAAATTCAAGTCATTTCCCAACTGATAAATATCAAAGAATATGAACAGGCAGTTTTCAGATGAAATCAAAGCTTTTGAAAAAAATGTTCTAAATCATTATTGGTCAAATTACAAAAACTCCATGGTATCACCTCATGCCTATCAGAGTGGCTAATATGACAGAAAAGGAAAATATTAGATGTTGAGGGGAATGTGGGAAAAGTGTGACACTAATGCATTGCAGGTGGAATTGTGAACTGATCCAACCATTCAGAAAAGTAATTGGGACCTTTGCCCAAAGGGCCATAAAACTGTGCATACCCTTTGATTCAGTAATACCACTGCTAGGTCTACATCCCAAAGATATCCAAGAAAAAAAGAAAAGAAAAAAGGGAAAGGACCTATTTGTACAAAAATATTTATGTCATCTCTTCTTGTGATAGCTAAGAACTGGAAATTAAGGGGTTGTCTCTCAACTGGTAAATGGCCAAAGCAAGCGGTGATAAATAAATGTAATGGAATATTATTGTGCTAGGGGAAATGACAAGCAAGATGAAGTTAGAAAAACCAGGAAAGATTTACATGAACCGATGCAGAATGATATGAACAGAACCAGGAGAGCTTTGTATATAATAAAAGCAACATTTGATGAAGAACTGCTGAATGATTTAGCTATTCTTAGCAATATGATAATGTGATGACCACGTATTTTAAGATCAGCTGGAGTCAGGAATTCAGGTTAAGGGAAAATCTTCGATCTTTATTCTTTGTGGAGGAAAGGGGATGGCGATCGCAATGTGAGCAGCCATGACACGAACTCGCCAGCAGCCTCTCTCTGCCTCTCTTCTTGCCCCTCTGCCTCCACCCACCAAAATCGTCCCTACGTTATTTCCTATACAACACATCAGGACTTGCACAGAGAGTGGGCAGGGGCCATTCTTTCTCCAAGCATATATATTAATAGAGTATGATCCAACTACTATTTAGCCTCACGTGCTTGGGACCTCAGTGCATCACCTCAAGCTTCAGCCTATTACATGATAATCCCCAAACAATTCCAAAGGATTCTCTAATATTGAAGCATACTATCTCCCTCCAGAGAAAGAAGTGATATTGATTGAATACAGATAGAATCATGCTATTTTTCACTTTCTCTCTTTCATTTTTTTGTACTAGAAGTACAAAATGACTGATATGAAAATGTTTTACATAATTGTACATGCATAATCTATATTCGCTTACCATCTCAGGAAGGAGAAAGTGAAGAGAGGGAATTTAAAACTCAAAACTAAATGCTTCTGCCTAGGACACAGAACAGTCACATAGCATGGGAAAATACAGATATGTTGGGATCTATATTGTTGGAGCATGTTTAATCTCCATGGATTTAGTCTCCATGACTTTAAAGTAAGTTAGTACAAGTAAATGTTAAATACCCTTTATAATCCAAATATGGAAGAAGGGAGGGAGAGGGAGAGAGACAGAGAGGGAGACACACCCAGAGAGAGATGGAGAGAGAAACTGAGAGATTGAGAGAAATATTGAAAGATTGGGAGGGAAAGAGAGATTGAGAAGGGGCTGAAAGACAGAAAGAGAGAGAGAGAGAGAGAGAGAGAGAGAGAGAGAGAGAGAGAGAGAGAGAGAGAACTTGGTTTACAGTGAGTAGGGGTAATTAGAAATTCTTCTACAGTCCTGTCATTCAACCCACCCTTGTTTACCCAGCGAGGAGTGACATCAAGGCCTTGGTCAAACATTTCTCTCAGAGTCATTGATTGCAGCATCTCCTCCCATACCCAATCATGCCCTTCACCAGCCTGTTGGAGCAGAGAAGAAAATAAATCTTTCCCTTCCTCCAAGCAATGCAACCTTTTCACCCACCCACAAATCAGGCTGGCCCTGGATGTTACATCTTCCCAGGAAAGCAGCAGGAGCAGATCAATTAACACATAGCATAAAAGGGATCAGAGAGTCACTTTGAGACTAACTGTATTTTTTGCTACAGAGAGATGATTTAGAAATTACTTTCTAGCAGGATATTTTAGCTTTAACTATTTCAAGAACAGGTGAGAATTGGAATGATGCTTAATTAAGCCAAATCAGACAAAATAAATTCCTTTTGTATCCCTTCTTAGAGAACCCTCCAGAGGCTAGTTATAAGATAGGTGAGTGGTAAAAATGTTAGTTTTATTTCAGCTTTTTCAATGAATATATTTTTTTCATTATTTTAGTATATAAAAGTCCATAGGGTTTAGTGTTAGAAGGATTAAGGAAGATTCTTAGAACACAGGATGTCAGAGCCAGGAGGGCCCTTAGAACCCAGGATATCAGAGCAGGGAGGGCCCTTAGAACACAGGAGTTCAGAGCTGGGAGGGCCCTTAGAACCCGGGATGTCAGAACTGAGAGGGCACCTCCAAGACCTCTGCAGGTAACATGCAGCAGCTGCCATCTCAACGTCAGTGCACTAACTCCAGATTCAGTGCTCCTGCCAGCAGGACACGCTCTGTCTAGCAAAGCAAGGATTTTTAAGTGCTTAATTACTGGATACTGCATTTCCAGGTCATGCCAAGTGTTCCATACAAAGCAGACACTTAGAATATGAGGCACCAACAGTGTCATTTTGTCTTTATAAATTGCACCAGAAGTCAGAAGAATAAAGGCAGTGCTACCCAAAAACTCCAGGGATTTATTCTGCTTCATCCTGGAGATACAAAAACCAAATGGAAAACAACTGCTTCCCATAAGGTGCTTGTACTAGGGGGATACAACATCAATCAACCAGCAAATATTTATTAAAGTCCTGCTGTGTACCAGGCACTGTACCAGATATTGTGTTTAGTCATTCTCAGTTGTTTCTGCCTCTTTGTGACCCTATTTGGGATTTTCTTGCAGAGACGCTGCAGTGTCATTTCCTTCTCTAGCTCATTTTACAGATGAGGAAACTGAGGCAAACAGCCCAGGGTCACACAGCTGGTAGATGTTCAAGGCCAGATTTGAACTTAAGTCTTTCTGACTTCTAAGCTCAGTACTCTATCTGCTATGCCATCTAGTTGCTCTGTTTATTAGGCATTAGGAATACACACACACTAGGAGGGAGAGAGACATAGACAGAGACAGACAGAGAGGCAGAGACAGAGACAGAAAAAGAGACAGATAGAAACAGAAGAAACATAGATTAGATACATAGATAGAAAAAGAAGGAAAAGAGAGGAAACAGAGAGAGAGACACTCTCACAAAGAGAGGAGACAGAAACAGATAGATAAAGAGAGAGAGATGCAGAGAGACAGAGAAAGACAGACAGAGACAGAGAGAATTCCTTCCCTCAAGGAGTTCGCATTATTTTTGAAGGGAACAATACATGAACATGTATATATACAAAATATAGAAAATATAAAGATAGGGACTAGACTTGTGATTTCATTAATTTAGGAAACTCCCAGAGGAAAAGATTCCCTTTTCCAATGCAGATTGGAATTTTCTTTGCAACTTAAAATTTTAGAAAGTTTCCTGGTGGAAAGAGCTGAAATTATTTTACCAGAGTCATTCTATTAGTATGTGTGTCAGAAGCAGGATTTTAATTCAGGCCTTCTTAAGTCCTGGTTCAGCTCTGTCTCTGTCTCTCTCTTTCTCCTATTTCCATATGGCCTCTTTGTATACAAATAAGAGTTAAGTTGTTTGATTTACTCAATCAAGCCATCTCACATGGCACTGAAGATGCTATGGTCCCTTAACAAGGTGAAAAATGATCAATCAATCAATCTCAATCATAGGCTTTAGACTAAGAGTTTAAAGTCCTTGAAACCAGAGTGATATACAGGAATCCTGTTCAGAAAGGTTCAAGAAATTTGGGCATTCTTTAGGTACCATCTAGACATTTTAAAGTTCATTAGAACTGGAACCATTTTGGTGAATGGAGCAAGAAGGGCTTTACAATAAAATTCCTGAGGAATAACTGCCAGGTGTGAGGAGGAAAAGGCATCAGCCAATAGTGGCCAAAGCTAGAGCTCCCTTCCCCAATCCTGCTTTGGCTGCATCAGGAACTTGGAATCTTTAGGGGCCTGGAGAATATTGGATTTCTCATCTTCCCATCAGTATCCTATCCTTATTCTCCAATCAGCTGATGGCGGTGTCTGCATTGGAAGCCAAGGACAGTCTGGACACAGATTTATAACTCCTTAAGGAGCTCAATAAAAAATCTGCATCGCGTCTAAAGGGACTCCTTGAGTGCTCCATGGATGGGAAGAAAGGCAGCAGCTAGGAGCTATGAGACATCCCTTTGCCATGAGCGCTCTCTATCATTGAGCTCGCTTGGGCTCTTTGAATGTCTTATAAAAGAATGTGACATGGACTTTTGGGGAGACGTTGTATATCAACTGTTCCTACTATGGTGCCTTGGCAAATGCACCTTTTCAAAAGCTACGTAAACCTGCCTGACAAAAGTAATCTTGGTGGAAAGCATACCAGTAGTAGTTTGAGTCAATGGCATTAGAGACACGACACCCCTAGAATTCTTAATTAGAGATGTAGCCTTATCCAGGGACCAAAGAATACTTTTGAAAGTGGAAGTTGGGGCAAGGATCATAAGAACTTATGGTTATTTTAGGAGGAGTGTTGGGGAAGCATTGGCAGTGGGAATGATCAGGGAAGGCTTCATATAGAGATAGCTCTTGAGCTGGGCTATAAATGAAACTAGGGATTTTAGGAGGCTGATATGCATTCTAGGAAAGGAGAGTCTATGCAACATCACAGAAATGGAGGATTGAATATTTTGCAAAAAGTTGACTGAAATATACAGCACAAGAAGAAAAGGAAGAAAATGGGATTTAATAAACACCTACTATGTGCTAAGTCCTTTTTATGAATCTTATGCCATTCTATCTTTACAATAACCCTGAAAAGTGGATACTATTATTATTGCTATTTTACAGTGGAAGAAACTGAAGCAGACAGAAGAAAAGTGACTTGCCCAGGATCATGCAGGTAACAAATATTAGAGGGTGGATTTGAACTCAGATTTTCCTGGAGGCCTAGGGCTCTATGCTACTTGACTGAAGTAATAAATAATAATCTTAAAAAGGTAGATTGAAGTCAGGTCATGAAGGACTCTTAAAATGTAAATCAGAGGAGTTTATGATGGATCTTAGAAGCAATAGAAACCATTGTGGTCTATTAAGCAAAGAAATGACAGTCTTTTCTGGGCTTTAGGAAAATCTATTTGGCAGCTATGTGAAGGCCGGGCTGGAGAAACCTGAGGTTAGGCTTGGGTCTCAATACTCTGATAGGGGCTCCAACCTAAGTTGTAATAGTGGTTCAGAGAGGCCTGCCTGGTCTCACTCCATGGCTTGCAGACACACACACCTTGACAAGCATGACCTGGTTTTGGAAGGACTCCCACTTTCTCATGATTCACTGTGGCAGGTATCCCACAGGTTTAAACCATAAAATTCAATGGGCTGGAGATGGGTGATGGAAGGGAGGTGTGAGGGGACAAAAGGAAGATGTTCCAGGGAATACCAGAAGCTAAGGAAGATGGAGTCAAAGACCTAAATGCAGCCAGAATTGAGAGTGTCAACATATACCCTACCTTGAAGGCTTAAAAACAAATAGCCTCTAAAAGCCTCAGGGAAAGCCAATGACCATAGTTATTCTGTTTTATTTTTTTTAATTCAGAAAAAATACTGCAATCCTCACAGCCTGTTCCACAGAGATGTTATGAAGATGAACTCAGTATCTATAAAACACCTTAAGAGCCTCAGATGAAAAGTAATAAAGCAATATAACATTAATGCTAAATACTTGCTGTTGATACAATTTATAGATTGTAGCAAACCCAGCTCATCTGCTCCTCCATATTTATTAGACGTGTCTCTACCTGTGATTTCACTGGTCTAGAGAGCTCCCAGTGAGGAAACTTCCTCTATCAGTGTAGGTCCTGAGGTAGTTGCTTTTCTATTCTTACAATTTTAAGAGAATTACCCTGATGCACTAAAAGGTTAAGGATCCCACAGCTACTTGAAGCTATTCCATTCTCTGAGTCAGTATACTCTTATTACTCTCTTTCTCCTTCCCTCCTCTCTGTCTCTCTCTGTCTCTCTTTCTCCATCTCTATTTCTGTCTCTCTGTTTCTGTCTCTATGTCTGTCACTGTCTCTTTCTCTGTCTCTGTCTGTCTCTCTGTATCTGTTTCTGTCTCTCTATCTCTCTGGCTGTCTTTCTGTTTCTGTCTCTGTCTCTCCTCTCCCTCTCTCTTTTTCCCTTCCTCATTTCTTTTTTTTTCTTTTCCACCCATCCTTCTGTCTCTCTTTCCTCCTCTCTCTTCCTCTTTTTTTCTTCTCTCTCTTTCTTGCTCTCTCTCTCACTCTTTCCTCTTTTCTTACCTTTCTTCTTTTCTCCTTTGAGAAGCCTTTGAGAGGCTGTAACAGAGCCTCATACATAACAAGAAATGCTTGTTGAAGTTTGATTCCACATAATACTTCTGCCATGTGCCTCCCTCCCTTTTCTGCAAAGGTGGAGGACTATGGGTACAGAACAGTGTATATATTATTGAAAACTACTATCAAGTTGTTTCATTTTGTTGAACTGATTTGCCCCAAGCCTTTCTTATTTATATTTGTCAGAAGAGATGACTGCCTGAGTAGGTGAGGAGAAGGAATATATTGGGGAAATGAAGGTAATGCAAAAAAAAAAAGAGAGAGAGAGAGATCAAAAATATGTTAGTTGTAAATTTTTAAAAAATTTTACTTTTTAAATCAAAAGCTAAGGTTGCAAAATCACCAAGAACAAACATGGTTCCAGAGAAGAGATAGGAGAAGACCTCATCTCCCACTATTTTATAGAAGTAGGAGTCCATGGCTGTGGAACATTGCACATATTTCTAATTTTTTCAACCTACTGATTGGGTTTGCTCATTTTATCCTCTTTTCCCTCTTTTTATCACAAAAATACTCTTTATTATAAGGTATGGCCCTCTAGAAGAAGTCAGGAGGAGAGACAGGGGAGAGGAATTAGGCAAAGTAAAAATGAAAACCATCATTCAAAATTGATTTTTTTGAAAAATTAAACTGCTTGTTGAATTGAACTGAGTTAAACTTATTAAAGGAAGCAGTTTCCAGTAAGTGCTCAATAGTCAGAAAAGATAAGTGGGTTTCAGAAATCTGAGCATATAATACTTGCTTTTGCTAGTGTCAAAGGGGCAAGTAGCAGAAGCCACATTGGGAGTACTCTAGCACAGAAAGACAATGCCTTGAAGAATGAAAAACCTAATGGGAAACTACTCCAGAGATTATTCTCTAGAAGGTTAAGATATTGCTCTCTGGCCCCTCTTAACCAGCAAGCTATTTAACAAAGATGGCACAAGTTAGATTAAAAGTGTTGAATATTGCTATTCAAAGGGATTAATTCTGCCACCCACACCTTTCTTGGCATTCAACAGGCTTTGATCAAAAGCACACACTGCCTGCAGACAGTTGGGTCACAGACACAATGAGCTTTGAAAGGATAACCTTTCCATGTCCTCCATTTGAGAATCTGATGCTACCAGATTTTGCTCTCCCTGTGCAGTTGCCAAGGATACCCAGCACAGCTACAGATTCAAGACTCAATTAGTCCATATGCCCTATTGGTTAAACATTTCCCTTTTCTATTTTGACAGGCTAATTCATATCTTTCAAACCCCAAACAGACAAACTTCATTAAGCAATCTAGGTTTCTTTCCTTGCTTCCATTTAGTGGCAAAGAATGAACCTTCTGAAAGGACCAGCTAGATATTTAACTAGATATTCACTATCCCCTCCTTCCCCCACTGTGTAGTCATGTCTTCTTAATCTTTTACTCAAAAAGAGTGATTCTTTTGGACTCAAATATTAGACATTATATTCACCCCTATTCCATTTCTTTGATTTAACCCAATGTTCTTACTGGTCATGACCTTTATGAATGCAGACTCTGTATTCCCCTTTCAGTGTGTTACCTGACTTTGTGTCACCCACAAATTGGATAAGAATGTCATCAATGCCCTTATCCAATGGTATTTTAACCCATTTAATCAATGTTTTAAAAATGTCAAAGGTCTTATATAGATCCTTGGATATTTTGAGTGTGTGTTGTGCCATGTCCAGTTTTCCTCTCTTGTGTCATGTATTCTACAAGGAATCGTCATTTTCTTGGTGTTTTCACCAGTTCTTTTTTTTGTTTGATTTTTTTATTCTAGCTTTTTATTGACAAAATATATACATGGTAATTTTTCAGCATTGACAATTGCAAACCCCTTTGTTCCAACTTTCCCCCTCCTTCCCCTCACCCCTTCCCCCAGATGGCAGGATGACCAATACATGTTACATATGTTAAAGTATAAGTTAAATACAATATAAGTATACATGTCCATACAGTTATTTTGCTGTACAAAAAGAATCAGACTTTGAAATAGTGTACTATTAGCCTGTGAAGGAAATAAAAAATGCAGGTGGGCGAAAATATAGGGATTAGGAATTCTATGTAGTGGTTCATAGTCATCTCTCAGAGTTCTTTCTCTGGATGTAGCTGGTTTCTTCATTATTGAACAAATGGAACTGATTTGGTTCATCTCATTGTTGAAGAGGGCCACATCCATCAGAATTGATCATCATATAGTATTGTTGTTTAAATATATAATGATCTCCTGGTCCTGCTCATTTCACTCAGCATCAGTTCATGTAAGTCTCTGCAGGCCTTTCTGAAATCATCTTGCTGGTCATTTCTTACAGAACAATAATATTCCATAATATTCATATACCACAATTTATTCAGCCATTCTCTAATTGATGGGCATCCACTCAGTTTCCAGTTTCTGGCCACTACAAACAGGGCTGCCACAAACATTCTTGCACATACAGCTCCCTTTCCCTTCTTTAAAATCTCTGGGATATAAGCCCAGTAGAAACACTGCTGGATCAAAGGGTATGCACAGTTTGATAACTTTTTGAGCAAAGTTCCAAATCACTCTCCAGAATAGCTGAATGTATTCACAATTCCACCAACAATGTATCAGTGTCCCAGTTTTCCCACATCCCCTCCAATATTCTGCATTATCTTTCCCTGTCATTCTAGCCAATCTGACAGGTAGAGTTGTCTTAATTTGCATTTCTCTGATTAATAATGAGTTGGAGCATCTTTTCATATGGCTAGAAATAGTTTCAATTTCTTCATCTGAGAATTGTCTGTTCATATCCTTTGACCATTTATCAATTGGAGAATGGCTTGATTTCTTATAAATTAGAGTCAATTCTCTATACATTTTGGAAATGAGGCCTTTATCAGAACTTTTGACTATAAAAATGTTTTCCCAGTTTCTTGCTTCCCTTCTAATCTTGCCTGCATTAGTTTTGTTTGTACAAAAACTTTTCAATTTGATATAACCAAAAATTTCTATTTTGTGATCAATAATGAGCTCTAGTCCTTCTTTGGTCATAAATTCCTTCCTCTTCCACAGGTCTGAGAGGTAAACTATCCTATGTTCTAATTTATTTATAGTCTCATTCTTTATGCCTAGGTCATGAACCCATTTTGACCTTATCTTGATGTATAAGGTTAAGTGTGGGTCAACGCCTAGTTTCTGCCATACTAATTTCCAATTTTCCCAGAAATTTTTGTCAAATAATGAGTTCTTATCCCAAAAGCTGGGGTCTTCACCAGTTCTTTTTGTAGGAGAATCAGACCCAAAATATAATTTCCTCTTGTTGATATCCTTATTTTTTGAAGTATGAAGTGATCATGAAGGTCAGACAAAATATTATTATCTCCTCTGTTTTTGTCAGAGAGGGCTCCAGTAGTGATATCTGGATAACTGGTCTATCATTACTATTATATTATACCTTCATGCAGTATTATGATGCTTCCCAAAAATTGTATATATTTCTTCTTTCTGTTTTGATGGTCTAATTTCCTTTTTTAAATAGTATTTTATTTTTTCCAAATACATCCAAAGATAGTTTTCATCACTTTTGCAAAACCTAGTGTTCGAAATTTTTCTCCCTCTCTTCCATTCTTTTCCCAAGACAACAATAGGCTAAACATGTGCAATTCTTCTAAACACATTTCCATATTTGCCATGTTATGCAAGAAAAATCAAATCAAAAGGGAAAAACCATGAGAAAGAAAAAACTACAAGAAGCAAGCAAACAACAATAGAAGTGAAAATACCATACTTTGAACCATATTAGTCTCCATAGTTCTCTCTCTGGATATGGATGGCTCTTTCCATCACAAGTCTGTTAGAACTGCCTTGAATCACCTCATTGTTGACAAGAGCCAAGTCCATCAGAGTTGATCATCACATAACTTCATTGCTATAATGTACAATGTTCTCTTGGTTCTGCTTACTTCTTGATGGTCTAATTTCAATGGTGAAATTTCGACCAACAGGATGATTTCAGAGAAGCCTGAGGAGACTTACATGAACTGATGCTAAGTGAAATGAGCAGAACCAGGAGATCATTATACATGGCAACAAGAAGACTATATGATGATCAATTCTTATGGATGTGGCTCTCTTCAACGAGGTGATTCAAACCAGTTTCAATTGTTCAGTGATAAAGAGAGCCATCTACAACCAGAGAGAGGACCATGGGAAATGAGTGTGGAATACAACATAGCATTTTCACTCTTTCTGTTATTGTTTGCTTGCATTTCGTTTTCTTTCTCAGTTTTTTTCCTTCTTGATCTGATTTTTCTTGTGCAGCAAGATAACTGTATAAACAAACTATAAATTGTATACATATTTATAAATATGTATAAATACCTATATTGGATTTAACATATATTTCAACATATTTAACATGTATTGGACTACCTGCCATCTAGGGGAAGGGGTGGGGGGGAAAGGAGGGAAAAATTTGGAGCAGAAGGTTTTGCAAGAGTTAATGTTGAAAAATTACAAATGCATATGTTTTTGAAATAAAATGCTTTAATAAAAGAAAAACAAGCAAAAAAAAGAAATTATTTGTTTCTTCTTCTGTTTTAACTTCACTTCAGAGCGCTTCAATATTCTTCTCTGTTCTTTTTCTTGAATTTTGTTACATGAATATACCATACTATCTAATGTAACTATTTTCTCTCCTCTTTTTCCACCTATCTTATTACTTTTGAATAATGAATAATTTTCCTGAGTTCTATGTCAAACTTGGGCCTCATCTCAGCTTTGGTGGATAAGGGTAGTATGGGTCAACAATTTAATATGGTAGCTCTCAAAAGCTATGCAATCTTGTTGCTCATCTTCATGAATAGGGAAGTATAGATATTTCCTTCACACCCCCCAGTAGGTTCTGAAGGTCAAGGCAATCTCCAGATTTAGTCCTTGAGAGGTGAAAGGGCTAGCATATCATCTCCTATGGGATAGAAAGGAGGGATGAGACATGGAGGTAGATCCCTCTTTGTGTCAGTTCCCTTTGTCAGCATATTCTATGGTAGTAGAATAGCTTATGGAAAAGGGAAAGGGGCTATGTTCAGTTTTAGACAAGGGAATTGCTTAGTCTTTAAAAGTTTTTCACAGAATCACATATTTGAGCTATACTTTTGAAGTTATCCAATAAAATGCCCTTTGTACTGCTTGCCATCTGGAGGAGGGGGTGGAGGGAGGGAGGGGGAAAGTTGGAACAGAAGTGAGTGCAAGGGATAATGTTGTAAAAAAAATTACCCAGGCATGGGTTCTGTCAATAAAAAGTTATAATTATGAAAAAAAATTAAAAAAATAAAATTCTTCAAAATCTATACTGTCAATAGAAAAAAAAATAAAATAAAATGCCCTTTGAAGGCAAAGGATATTTTGGTTTTGTCTCTGTATCTCTTGAACCCTTGTGCACTGCTTGGAACATAGTAGATGTAATTGTTGATTGGTTGACTGAATGATAAGCTAGAAAATATTCAAAGGACCAATTTTAGCCTGAAAAAGAGAAGATTAGAGGAGAGGCAGAAAAGAGAAGTAGGGGATGGTATGTTACATGAGGGAAACAATCAAACTTATGGTTCAGAGGGCAGAATTAGGACTAAATTACAGGGGTTTAGGTTTAATGTTAGGGAAAATTTCCCAAGTTTTGGAGCTATTTAAAATGCTATGGGAGATGGCAATTTCTTCCTTATTAGTGGTCTTTAAGCAGAAATTTGATGACCATTTGTAGGAGACATTGTCTAGAGGAGTCTTATTCAGGAGGCTTTGAAATAGATGTATCTAAAATCAATTCAACTCAATTTGACAAGAATTTATTAAATCCTTGCTTGGTACTAGAAAACATGGCATTGTGACTGAAAAGCCAGAAAAGCCAGACCCAGACTCCAACACATATTGGCTGTATAAGGATGGGAAAGTCAATTAGCCTCTCTGTTTCAGTTTCCTCATTTTCAAAATGAATTTCTTTGCAAGCAACAACATATACTAAGTATTTAACAACATTATTTTTAAGTAATATTTTATTTTTTCCCAATTACATGTAAAATTTTTTTGCATTCACTTTTTAAAATTCTAGGGTTCAATATTTCTTCCTCCCTTTTCCCTCTCTTCTTCCCCAAAAGGTAAGCAATTATATGTGTGTGTGTGTGATCATACAAAACATATTTCCATATTAGTCATAAGAGGCCAAAAAAGACCAAGAGGTCAAAAGAGACCAAAAAAAGAAAATAACCACAAAAAATAAAGTAAAAAATATTATGCTATGATCTTTATTCAGACTGCGTTAGTTCTTTCTTTGGATATGGATAGCATTTTTCATTATGAGTCCTTTGGAATTGTCTAGGATCATTGTACTGCTGAGAATAGCTAAGTCATTCACAGCTGAGCATCACTAGCAGATTGTTACTGGGCACAATGATGTAGTTCTGCTTACTTCACTTTGCATCAGTTTCAGGTTTGTCTGAAATCATCCTGCTCTTCATTTTTTATAGCACAATCATATGGCACAACTTTTTCAATTATGTCTCAACTGATAGTTATCCCATCAGTTTCCAGTTCTTAGTCACCACAAAAAGAGTTGCTGTAAATATTTTCGTACAAATAGGTTCTTTACCATTTGGGGGATCTTTTTAGTATACAGACCTAGTAGTGGTCTTCCTTGATCAAAATGCTATTGTTTCCTCAAAATTGCTTGATCAAACTGTGCTTGATGCACACTTTGATTACCCTTTGAGCATAGCTTCAAATAATTTCCTAGAATGGTTGGATCAGTTTACAGCTCCATCAACAATGCATTAGTATTCCCATTTTTCCCATAGTTCCTCTAAGATTTGTCACTTTTTTCTCTCATGTTAATCCTTTCTGATAGATGTGAGGTGTTTTCACTTGTATATCTCTGATTAATAATGATTTAAAGCATTTTCTATGACTATAGATAGCTTTGAATTCTTTCATCTGAAAACTTATCTTCTGACCGTGTATCATTGGGAAATGACTGGTATTTTTTATATATATTTCAGTTCTTTATGTATTTCAGAAATGAGGACTTTATCAGAGACACTTGCTATAAAAATTATTTCTCAGCTCTCTGTTTTTTTCTAATCTTGGTTGCATTGGTTTTGTTTATGTAAAACTTTAAAAATATAATCAAAATTATTCATTTTGCATTTTTAATGTTCTCAATCTCTTCTCTTGAATATTAGTGGTAATAATGAGCATCTTTGCTTCACCTTTGATCTTCTTAGGAAGGCTTCCAGATTATTCCCATTACAGATAATGCATGCTGATGGTTTTAAATACATTCTTCCCTTCTTCAGAATTCTGACAGGTAAGCTATTCTTTGATATCCTAATTTGTTTATACCATCACTTTCTGTCTAAATCATGTCTTCATTTGGATGTTATCTTGGTATATGGTATAGGGTGTTGGTTTGTACCTAATTTCTGCCATAATATTTTCCAGTTTTCCCAGAAATTTTTGTTAAATAGTGAGTTCTTGTCCTCAAAGCTTGGGTCTTTGGATTTATCAAACACTAGGTGAGTATGATCATTTACTACTGTGTCTCGTCTACCTTATCTATTCCACTAATCCACCACTCTGTTTCTTAGTCCAGACCAGATTGTTTTGCTGATTATTGCTTTATAATATAAGTTTGAGATTCAGTATAGCCAGGCCACCTTTTCCACATTTTTCCATTAATTTCCATGATATTTTTTACTTTTTGTACATTCAAATGAATTTTATTATTATTTTTTCTTGTTCCATAATGGGATTTTTTAGCAGTTTAATTGGCATGGCATGGAATAAGTAAATTAATTTAGAAAGAATTGTCATTTTTATCATATTGGCTGAACCTACCCATAATTGATATTTTTCTAAGTTGTTTAGATCCAACTTTGTGTGAAAAGTATTTTGTAATCATGTTCATATAGTTCCTCAGTTTGTCTTGGCAGGGAGACTTCCAAGTATTTCATATTGACTAACTTTTTTTTAATGGAATTTCTCTTTCTATTTTTGCTGTTAAATTTTGTTTGTAACATATAGAAATGTTGATGATTTATGTAGGTTATTTTTTATCTATAACTTTGTTAAAATTGTTAATTATTTTAACTAGATTTTTAATTGAATCTCTAGGGTTTTCTTAGCATTCCATCATATTATCTGCAGAGTGCTAATTTTTTTCTTCATTGTTAATTTTAATTCCTTTAATTTCTTTTTCTTTTCTTTTTGCTATATTTAAAATTTCTAGTACAATATTGAATAATAGTGGCAATAATGATCTTTTTGGGAAGACTTCTAGTTTATCTCCATTACAGATAATGCATGCTATCACTTTATTTAAAGTGTCTATTTAGACACTACTCACTATTTTGAGAGAGGGTTGTGTGGGTACAAGAGTACTAGAACCTCTAATGCTAGGGCTGAGCTTTTTTCAGAGCTGTTTTCCACCTTTGGTTTCCACCTGATTCACCCAGCTCTCACCTATGGTTCCCAGAAGTTGTAGCAGGGTCAGCTGTCATGCTCCAGTAAACTGTCTTGGCAGATGGGCTAAATCAGGTTGAAAGCAAGCAACAGGTCTTTAAACACATCAGTAAGTTAGGGGCATGTCTACTCCAAGCATATGAAGACTTCCCTTGAAGAAGAGACATATAGGAACAATTTTTTCCAGTAGATTTCAAAGAGATTGAAGTACTATAGAGTGCTTAGGACTTGGTCAGACTGAAAAATATCAAGGTCATCCACTCTTGGTTGTAATCCTAGCTCCTTTGCCTTTCATAATATTTTATTTTAAACCCTCAAGTCCTTTAATATAGAAGATGCTAAATCTTGTGTAATTCTGATTGTTTCTCCATCATATTTAAATTATTTCTTTTTGGCTGCTTGCAGTATTTTCTCCTTGACAGAGAATTCTGGAATTTTGCTATAACATTTCTGAAAGTTTTCATGTTGGGATCTCCTTTAAGAGATAATGTTTAGGCTCTTTTATTTATCATGGCTTTCAGGGAATTCATTAACTCTTAAATTATGTTTCCTGGATTTATTTTCCAGGTTAGTTGTTTTTCCACTGAGGTATTTCACATTTCCTCCTATTCTTTCATTCTTTTTATTTTGTTTGATTAACTTTTAATTTCTCATGAAGTCATTAGCTTCCACTTACCCAATACTAATTTTTAAGGGTTTTCTTCAGTGAGCTTTTTTTATTTCTTTTTCCATTTGCCCAATTCTACTTTTTAAGGAATTCTTTTCTTCAGTGAATGCCTGTGCACACCATTTTCCATTGTTTGTACTTCCTTCACCAAGCTATTGACATTTTGTTCATGCTTCTCTTGCATCATTTTCATTATTTTCCCAATTTTTTTCTACTTCTCTTATTTGATTTTAAAAATACTTTTTTGGGCTCTTTTAGGAACTTTTTTGAGGGCATAAGACCAACTCACATTTTTTTTTTAGGTTTTTATTTTTATTTTTTTAAAATTTAATAGCCTTTTATTTACATGATATATACATGGGTAATTTTACAGCATTAACAATTGCCAAACCTCTTGTTCCAATTTTTCACCTCTTACCCCCCCCACCCCCTCCCCTAGATGGCAGGATGACCAGTAGATGTTAAATATATTAAAATATAAATTAGATACACAATAAGTATACCCGACCAAAACGTTATTTTGCTGTAGAAAAAGAATCAGACTCTGAAATATTGTACAATTAGCTTGTGAAGGAAATCAAAAATGCAGGTGGGCATAAATATAGGGATTGGGAATTCAATGTAATGGTTTTTAGTCATCTCCCAGAGTTCTTTTTCTGGGCATAGTCAGTTCATTACTGCTCCATTAGAAATGATTTGGTTGATCTCGTTGCTGAGGATGGCCTGATCCATCAGAACTGGTCATCATATAGTATTGTTGCTGAAGTATATAATGATCTCCTGGTCCTGCTCATTTCACTCAGCATCAGTTCATGTAAGTCTCTCCAGGCCTTTCTGAAATTATCCTGTTGTCGACCAACTCACATTTTTCTTTGAAACTTTTGCCTATAGGCATTTTGTCATCATTTTCCTCTTCTCAGTTAGCGGTTTTGATATTGTCACCACAGTAACTTTTAATTTTTTAAAATTTTGCTCATTTTACAGCCTATTTCATTACTTTTAAAGTTGGGGTCTGGTCCTAGAATGTAGGGCCTGGCTGCTGGTCTGCTGTTCTGGGGACTCAAGGCCTTACCATTGGCCTACAGTGCCACTGCTTGCATTGGGATTCAGGGTCTTCTGCTGACTTGTTGGGGGAGGGTCTGCTGCTGGTTTGCCCAGATGCCATCTGCACTGGACTGTCCTCTTCTTTTACCTGAGTGAGATAAACCTTTCCTGCTGATCTTCTAAATTATCTTAGCTGGAAAAGGTTTTCACCCTATCTTCCTGTTATTTTGCCACTCCAGAATTCATTTTGAGGTGTAATTTTATAGTTTTTAAAGGTGAATTTAGGAAAGTTCAGGTGAATTTCTGCCTTATTCTGCCATATTGGTTCCAATAAGTATTTATTAGGTACTTATTTTGTGCCAGACACTGTGTCAAGGGCTTGGGATACAAATAAAAACAAAAGACAATTTCTGTCCTCAGGAAGTTAACATCCTAATGGGGGAAGACAACATGAAAAGAGGAGCTTAAAGGAGCCAAGTGAGGAAGAAAGAGATCTGTAGAGTTAGAAGCATAGATATGATGGATATAAAAGATGGCTGACTTGGGCCCCTCTCCAAAATGGAAGTTCCAAAAGGAACTCTCAACTGAGGGAAAGGGGGAAGACATGGGAAAAGAGTTCTTCAAAGGTAAAGAGGCCACAGGCTCTAAGTAATAAATCAGAGTGAGCGATAGCAAGAGATGATGGCAACATTCAGAAAGTCAGAAGCATTTCTAAATCTAAAACTAGAAGTTGCTGACTTGTACTGAGAGTAATTGACTGTCCTTTGTGTTAGGGACCAAATCAATCTTTAATTGGAATGCTCTCTGAAATAACTCTACCAAGTGGTAATCCAGACTTTGCTTAAGTACCCACTACTTCCTAAAGCAACCTTTACCACTTTGGGATAAAACTCCAAATTCACTTCTTCCATCAAGTCTAAATCCATCTCTATGTAATCCCTACTTCTACTTGTTCTGCCCTCTGGGGTCAAGCAGAAAAAGTCTAATTTCCCAGAAAACTCAAGCAGTCCCTATCCTCAAGAATCTTACATTTTACCGGTCCTTTCCAAACTCTAATATCCCGTGATTCTGTGAGAATGTCCTTTCAACCCTTACACCCCACAAACTTCAGCACAAGTGTGATTTAGCAGTAATAAATAATACCAGACACCTTTGAAAATAACTGTTACTCTGAAATAAATGTTACAAGCATGGGAAAGGGTAAATGGACTAAAAGAACAGACTTTCTGAGATCCTCTAGCCTATTCCTTAGGAGACTGAGAATCACTGTCTTGCTTTCTGTGTATTTGCTGCTTTTAAGCTCAAGGATAGCTTTTTACCTCCCTCTCAAGCCATCTCTTAAGTAATAGACTATTACTTGGTTTACAAAAAGAGGACAATTTTGCCTTTCTGTCCTGAGACACTTACTGCAAAAGCCTGCTTGGATTTACTCTATGATTGAAAGGAGGCAGAGCAGGGAGCTAGCTCATAAAAATTGAAAAGGGAAAAAAAATAAGCCTCTGGATTGGACCTGCTCCTATAAGAGGGGATTAAGAGGCTACAAACAAAACATTTTTTTTTTTACCAGAAAATGCAAAATTTGGCCTTTAGAAGGCAAGATTAACAGGAAGGAATGAGTTAGGAAGGAGATAGAAATCAACAAGGGTATGCAAGAGGCATTTACACTTCAGAGGTAACTAAGATGAAGCTTTTGAAAAATAGCCCCAAAGAGGCCTATAGGCAGTGTGGGTCTAATGTGACTCAGTGGGGGACTGTGCGTCATCACCATTGAAGTGGGACCTGTCTGCCATCTATAAATCAGGTGAATTTATCCTTCAGAATTTGGAAAAGATCACAGGATGTCAGAGTTGGAAGGGACCCTAGAGATCACCTAGTCATAGAATCATCTCTTCAGAACTGGAAGGAACCTTAGGGATGAATAATAATCATGGATTCAACATAGCACTTTAAAGTTTGTAAAAAGAGAGCCAGCAGGTAGAGAGCCAGCATTAGAGTGAAGAAGACCTGGGTATTTAAGTGCCATCTCTGCTCCATACTGGTTGTATGACCCTGCATAAGTTATTTTAGCATTTAGCATCCCAGGCAACTCTCCCAGGTGAAGAAAAGGTGCTGATCTTCATTGGTAAATGGAATTTTCCTACTTGGAGTTTCCTACATTAAATTCTATTCTATTCACTCTAAAGTTTGCAAAATATTTATAATTGATTTCATTTGTACTTCACAACAATCCTGTGGAGGGGGTAGGCTCTAAGGGAATTACTATAGTCATTTTACAACTGGGAGGGTCAAAGAGGTTAAAAAGTCACCTGCCCACAGTCACACATAGCTAGGAAATGTTAGAGAAGAGATAGAACTCAAGTCTTCCTGGTCTATCACGAGAGTCACTTTTATTTATTTGAATGTAAGTTACATTAAAGCAGTTTGTTTGGCCTTAGAACCCGCTAGATAGCTTCATAGTGCATAGAACACTGGGCCTAAATCAGGAAGACCCAAGTTCAAATGTAACCTCCAACACTTCCTACCTATGTGACTTTGAACAAATGACTTGACCTTTGTCTCAGTTTCTTTATCTGTAAAATAGATGGCATCTATCTTTCAGGGTTATTGTGACGATCCACATGAGATAATAATTGTAGAATGCTTAGCACAGTGTCTGACACATAGTAAGTACTATGTAAATCTTTGTTGTTGCTCTTATAGTTGTTGTTATAACAAGAAGCATTGGGTAGAAGTTTAATGGAGGTTAGTTCAGAAGATATAAGGATCTATCAGAAAGGAGAATGGGTTGTCTCTCACTACAGGTCTGCAAGAAAAAGCTGAATGACTACTTGTTGGGCTTATTATAGAGTGAGTTCATGTTCAGTAATGAATTGAGGCTCTTTCCACTCAGATATTCAGTGATTCTGTGACCCCTTTGTTCTTCTCTCCATCTCTAGAACTCAGTATTCCCAAATACATGTGGTCTGCTCCCTGGTAAAGTAGGAGAAATCAGTCTAACTCTGGTTCCCTTTATAAGTCCAAGACACTCTAACAGCTACTTGAAGTTTCATTATCAGAGCTGTAAGTCCATCAATCATCATTTACTTAACACCTAGTATGTGCCAGGCCCTGTACTAAGCATTAAAGGTAAAAAGAAAAGGCAAAAAACAAAATAAAACAAAAAAAGTTCCCACTTTCAAGAAGTTCACCATCAACATGAGAACATCTAGGTATAAACAAAATATAGAGAAGATAGATTGGAAATAGGAGTAATAAATTGGAAAGTAGAAAAAGGAGAGCACTAAGATTAAGGGGATTGACAAAGAAAGATGTCTTGTACAAGGCTGATAGGTGAAGGAAGTCAAGGAAGCTAGAAATCAGATAGGAGGGAGAATGTGTAAGCATAAGATTCAGCCAAGTGAAAACTCTGAGTAAAGGTGGAGTGTCACCTTCATATGAGTCACTTGAATTTGGACAACATGGAGGGGGAGGAAAATGTAAGAAGAATAGAAAACTAGAAAGAGGACAAGTTATAAAGCCAAGAATTTGATCCTGGAGGTAAGCATTGTAAGGAACTGTAAGGAATTTTTAAGAAATTATTGTAGTTTATTGAATAGAGGGATGGTATGATCAGACTTGAGTTTTAGAAAGATAACTGAGTCAGGGAGGGGTTCAAATGGGGAGAGACTTAAGTCAGGGAGACCAAGTAACAGGTTATTATAATAAGTTCAGTCATGAAGAAGTGAGAGATTGAACCGGGGTGAGGGCAGTGTCAGAAGAGGTAGGAAGGTAGAAGTGACAGAACATAGCAACAGATTGGATATGGTGGAGGTCAGGGTGAGGTGTTAAGTATGATATCTAGGTTTTTAAATTGGGTGAATAGAGAAATGATGGTTTTCTCAACTATAAAGGGAGGTAAAGATTTAGAAGGCAAGATAATGAGTTTGATTTGGGATCTATTGAGTTCAAGATCTGCACCCAATGGAGCTCCATTCAATAGTTCAGAGTAAAACAATTTAAAGCTTAGAATATAAATATAATATATATGTGTATATAAAAATCAATAAATATAAATATATAATAATATAGAGACAAGAACTTGGAATAAAGCATTGAGGTGAACAAATTGGATGATATTGACTTGAAGCAACTCTAACTAAAAGGACTTTTGTTTCTGTGCTTGCTCTTTCTGTGCCTTCATTTATGTGGAAAACCAAAAGAATCTTAGTGTTGAAAAAACAGGGAGTGGACGATGAAAAGAGAGAAGAGCCATAGATAGGCTTTGGAAATTAGTAATACAGTCCCCAAAATGTTCCTGAATTTAGTATGTTTTGGTAAGAGGACACCAAGCAGTAATTTACAATGACTTTCTAACCCTAAGTCAGATGAAAGCTGGGGACAGAGACAGTGCCCTTGATGGTTAGTAATTTAACAAAACCTCCAAGTGCATCTAAATTGTTTAGTTGTTTGATGTTGCAATGCACTGGGATTCTGAGGTTAGGACTCTCTTTTGGGGGAAGGAAACATTTAGAATGGCAAGGTTTCTGAGAAATGGCACTCTTCTTAAGGAGAATAAAAAATAGCTAATTGTTTTTTTCTTAATCTGATAATGGGGGTATGAAATAGCCTTTCATTTCTAAAAGAGCCATGATTTAAACCACTGAGCTATAAGCTAAGAGAGAGGTAACAGAATCCATTTTTTCTTATGGATACAAAGTAGCACCAAAGCTAGGGTCTTCAGTGAAAGGCAAAAGTTGGAAGCAAGAGAGTGTACAACCTGGAAATAACCAGTGTGATTGGTTGAGCCAGTGGGTAGCCTTCCAGGAGTAACCTCAGAAAGCCAACAGGAAGCAACGTCTGATAGAACATGTTGTCCCCGCATTCTCCACAGAGACAGCATGTCTGACGGACAGCAGAGGCTTCACACATTGGACCACTAGAGGGCAGACCTTGAGAGAATAGTGTCATGACATCACAAAAGGATATGGATCACTCCATATGGCAGGGGTGAGTTGCTTCTGTGCCCATATGCTCAGACTGGTCATGTTTCCCTTGTATATGCCCATCCATGCATGTTACATGTATCAAAAGGCTCGCTATACATCCTAAATGATAGATTCACCTAGAAAATATATATAGAAAGATAACCACAGATATGTATGTATTTATAAAGCAAAAAATATAACACACATATGTATGTATTTGTTGTTTATACATACATACGTATACTTATCTTTTTTTTTTTTTTTTTTGCTGAAGCAATCGGGGTTAAGTGACTTGTCCAGGGTCACACAGCTAGGAAGTGTTAAGTGTCTGAGGCTAGATTTGAACTCAGGTCCTCCTGACTTCAGGGCTGGTGCTCTATCCACTTTACCATCTTACTGTCCCAACACACTTATCTTTATTATATTGCCATTCAATACTGTTTGACTCTATGTGACCCTATGAACAAAGTCTGTGGGGTTTTCTTAGCAAAGATACTGTAGTGGTTTGCCATTTCCCTCATGTGAGTGTATACACATATGTTCATATGTATCTATGTGGGTGTATACATATGTGTGTATTCATACATACATATACTCAGAAATATATATATATATATATATATATATATATATATATAAAAATCTGTGATCCTATAATCTTAAAACCTGATAGTTTGTCTAAAACGAGGCCATGTGGGAAGTTGGGGGAGCCCCAAGACTCTGCAACAATCTTCAGTCTCTGCACGACGAGTGCAAAACAGCCTCTAAGCATCTTGTCCGTAGCTGGTGATTACTATGTCTGGGACAAACCCTCTGGTGTCTTTGCGACAAAAAATAGTAGTAGAAAATCCAGATCCCAAAACACCTACCCAGGTGAGCAGAAAACTGTGGTCTTTTCAAGATCCTGGCATGTTGTGATTGTCTCCCTGCTGCTTTCTTTTGAAGTGAGACGTCCAAGTGTACAATATGGCAGGTGGCCAGGTGCTGACGAGTTCAGATGAGTTACCTGACATTGCAGAGAGTGGGTTGACTGGGCCGGGGCGGGAGAAAGAAGAGACGTTCCCTCTGAGGAGCGAAATTCTCCTGTCATCCCAAGGAAAGAGCAAAAGGCCCCTCTCAGTAGGTCAAAGCTCCCCCCCCCCCCCCTCTGCTGCAGTGCAGGCTCTGAAAAGAGCTGCCTAGCCTGGGTAACGGCCTTTGAATCGTTTCAGCAAAGCTTGCTGGAGGAGCAATTAGAACAGGAGAATGCCATTTCCTGTCATAAAAAACAAAAGGCATCTGTGGACGCCAAGGCTCTCGTTTATTTGTATTGATCTCATCTGTCAACCACCTTGTTAGCAACCTGATTAGGGCAGAGCCAGCTCCCTAATTACGTGCTTTTCAGAGGAAGTGGGCACTGTGGCACATTGGCTAGCCAGGGGATGAAAATTGGGGGCCAGAGGGATGTTAATCTCAGACAACGGTGTGCTGGTGCTCTGAGTTTCAAATGGTTTGCAGTGTAGTGGGGAAAGACGTTGGAGCTAGAGCAAAGGCCCGAATTCAAATTCTATCTGAGATTCTGATCCTGGGTTGGCTAATTAACTCTCTCTGTGCTTTCCTTTCCTAATTTGTAAAATGGAGGGATTGATGGATTCTAAGAGACTTGTCAGCTCTGAATTTATGATCTCATGATCCTTTGGAGGAAAAGATGATTGAATGAAATAAAAATGTATTAAGTACCTATTGTGTGCCTAAATATAAAGAATGCAACCTCCCCAGCAACAAAAACTAAGGCCATACCTGTCCTTAAGGTGCTTACATTCTAAGGGGGAAGATAACTACTATAGAAGAGTGCTGACAAAGGATTTTCTTTCATTAATAATAGCTAGTAATATTGATGACAGGGGTTGTTTCTTTTTTTGATTTTGGGTCCCCAGTGCCTAGTAAGCAGACATGTCAGCTCTATCACTTGTCCTTGGGCAAGTCTCCTAAAGCTCCCTCCACCTTGGTCTCTTCATTTATAAAGTGGAGATAATAATAGTTTCTATTTTCCAGAGTTGTTGTGAGGATCAAATGAACTAACATATAGAAAGTGTTTTGCAAAGGTTAAAGATTTATATAAGTACAAGCTCTCCTTCCTCCTCCTCCCTCTCCTCCTTTTTCTCTCCCTCCTCCATTTCTTCCTCCTCCTCTTCATCCTCCTCCTTCTACCCCTCTCCCTTCTTCCCTGGGAAATGGGTGCTATTATTTAGCAGATAAGAAAACTGAGGCTGGATGAGGTGAAATGACTTGCCAGGGGTCAAACAGTAAATAAGGCCAGATTTGAATGGAGCAATTTATCTACTTGATTCCAGACTCGACTTCCCTGCCTTGTCTTCATACCCTTCTCTGACCCCATGAGACCCTTCAGCGTTTGCCATCCTTGCAAGCCCATCATCTGCACTGGCTGCTAACACCATCTTTGCCTCTTCCACATAATATGTCAGCATGGATTCTGGGTCAGGACATGGACACAGTTCTCTCCTTTAGTCTTCAAAAAGAATCTAAGATTCCAGATCATGATTTCCATTTTCTTTGTCCCCCCTTTTCTAGTCATTGACTGATGGGGAGTGCTGAGCTCTGGGCCATGCTTGGTAAGAAAAGAAAGTGATACAACTGCCAATACAAAAAGCTTCCCTGAGGTCACACCAGCAAACCTTAGAAAGTCTAGGGAGGAACAGGAATAAGCATTTATTAAGTACCTACTATGTGCCAGCACTGTACTAAGCCCTTTATAAATTTTTCATTTAATCTCCATCTATCTCTGGGAGGTAGATGCTATTATTGCTCCCACTTTAGAAGCAGGTGCCATTATTACTTCCATTTTACAGTTGATGAAACTGAGACATTTAAGGGATTTGTCCAGAGTATGAAATTAAATCTAAACTTAGGTCTTCGTGACATGGGAACCAGGACTCTATCCACTGAGCCATGAAGCATCTTCTTTCAAACCAGGAGCCTGAATGAATCTCCATCATTTTCTTTGAGTGCCTAAGAGTAAAAGCAAAGAGAAAAAAAGTCCTTTTGTCTCATCCCTGGCTCTGGACTCAGAGAACCTGGCTTGAAATCCTATTTCTGGTGACTAAAATGAAATTTTTGGATTAGATCATCTCTAAGGTCTCTTCAGAATCCCAAATTTTTGATCCTTTGACCCCCCCCCCCCCCCCCGGACCTCCCATGTTTTTAAAGGTCTCCAACAAATCCGTCACTTCTAGGGAAAGTTGCCAATCCAAAGCAACATCATCTCTGCAGTGTACAGTCCTAGGGGGCTGCCTCCAGTTCTGAGATGTAGTTATCAGCGTGGATGTGTCAAAGGTGGGACTTGCACTCAGATACTCCTGGTTTTGAGGTCTCCTCTCTACTCACTGAGAGGTCACTAGAGGGCACCATAGGGTCTATAGGACAAGGGGCCTGAGTCAGAAGGACTCATCTTCCTGAGTTCAAATCTAGCCTCAGACACTTACTAGCTGTGTAATCCTGAGCAAGTCATTCCTCCCTGTTTGCCTCCGTTTCCTCATCTGTAAAATGAGCAGGAGAAGAAAGAGGCAAAAAAGGCATTTTAATATCTCTGCCAAGAAAACCTCTAATATCATGAACTCTACTCACTATGCTACATGAGGCAGTATATTTCACATTGTGATCCTACAATTAAATGATAAGTCTGGTGAAGGTAGGGATTGTGTCTTTTCTAGATTCTATAGGGTTGTTTTTTATTTTGTTTGGGTTTTTTGTTTGTTTATTTTTTTGTACATGAAGTTGCAAATCTTTCTTATGTAAAGACTAATTTTAAAAAAGTATATACCATATTTAATAATGTTGTACAACATTGCCCTGCTTGTCTATATCCCTGTCTGGACTTCCTTTTTCTTTTTAATTGAGTCACTGATACTCTTTTCTTTTTCTTTTTTTTTTTCTGAGGGGGAGAGTGACAGTCCTCTCCCATATTCCACCCACTCCAGCAAATAAAAGCCCTCCCTCTGTAAGCTCTGAATGAATGTCTAGCTTCGTGGCCCAAATCTTTCTTCCCCATGAGTCTTTGTGAAAGCTATAAAACCTCTATTGCCTGAAAACTAGGAAGTTATTCAGGACGGTACCTGGAGCTCAGGAGAATTCTCCAGGCTCAGATATGATTGATGGAGGGTAAAGGGCCTCCCAGGGCAAACTGCCTGGAGTTTCAATGCACTGTAACAATTTCCCATCAGAATCTGGAATTCTAAGTTCTGAAGATAAGGGACTGGCTACTGGAATCAGCATGGCTTGGCTGAGGAATATGGTTTATACTGAAAACTGATGTTCTTTCTGAAACTTCACTTAGTAGAATAAAGTTAATTTTTTTAAAAGTCTGAACCTATGATTTTATTTATATATACATATTTTAAAATAATAGCTTTTTATTTTTCAAAATACATACAAAGATAATTTTCAACATTCACTCTTTTTTTTTTTTTTGTTTTTCTTGACTCTTCTTTCTTTCTTTTTTTTTTTTAAATAACTTTTTATTGACAGAACCTATGCCAGGGTAATTTTTACAGCATTATCCCTTGCACTCACTTCTGTTCCGATTTTTCCCCTCCCTCCCTCTACCTCCTCCCCCAGATGGCAAGCAGTCCTATACATTCAACATTCACTCTTGCAAAATCTTGTGTTCCAATTTTTCTCCTTTTTCTTCCTTTCTCCTGCCCTAGACGGTGACAAATCCAATATAAATTAAACATATGCAATTCTTTTGCATATATTTCAACATTTTTCATGCTGCACAAAAAAATAGATCAAAAGGGAAAGAAAATGATGAAGAAAAAACAAGCAAACAACAACAACAAAGATGAAAATACTTTGTTGTGATCCATCCTCAGTCCCCACAAGCTCTTTCTGGATGCAGGTGGCTCTCTTCATCTTAAGTCTATTAGTATTGGCCAGAATCACCTCATTGTTGAAAACAGCCAAGTCCATCATAGTTGACTGTGTTTTTATTAATACAGAAATTCTTTCCGCTGATGCACATTTAGGCAGCCAGGTGCATAAAGCATTAAACCTTTAGTCAGAGTTCAAATTTGGCCTTGGGCACACACTATGTGACTCTGGTCAAGTCATTTTAATCTTGCCTCAATTTCCTGAATTGTAATGGGGATTGCCTCAGTTTTCTGAAAAGTATAATGGGGATAACAACAGTATCTATGTCTCAGGGTTATTGTGAGGACCAAATGAAATAATATTTATAACATGCTTAGCCCAGTGCCTGGCACATAAGGTGTGTGATATAAAGGCTTATAATCTTGTCTTCCTCTGATCTATAACAGCTTTAGAATTAGCTGGGGGGGCACTGAAAAGTGAAATGACCTGTCCAAAGTGACAAAGCCAAGTTTTTTGGCTCCCATTTAAATGCTTTCCTCCCTATGCAATGAGATTGACCAATATTACATCATTATAAGTTTCCTCCCTCCAGCAATGCAGATGGGCAAACCATCATTTTTGAGAGGAATTAGGAGTATTAAAAGGTTAACGAATTTGTTCTTCCCTGATCATGCATTTATCAGAGGGAGGTCTCAAAGTTTGATCTTCTTGATGCTAAAGCTGTCTCTCTCTATCCACCATGCTGTTTCCTTGTACTTGGTCCAATAGCGCAGGAAATTTGAACCCGTTATCCATGGAGTCTATATTAAATTAGAACTGTCCCAAAGTGGAAGATGCTGCTTTCAGATTACAGATGCTTCTGCATTTGAGATGTGAGACTCTGGAATCAGAAAATCTGGGTTCGAATCCTTTCTGATACATACTACTTCTATATGTGATCTTGGACAAGTCACTTAACCACATCTTCAGAATGAAGATCCTGGAGTAGAGAACAGTAAAGGTCCCTTCTAGCTCTAATATGTGATGCTACAGTGTCTTCAAATCGGGCTGCCTGACTACCTTCTAACGATATTGCAGAGGGCATCCTCCATCCAGGATGTGTTGGACTAAATGGCAGTTGATGTTCCTTCAGAGTCTGAGGTTCTGGCAGCATCTTCTATAGGAAGGAAGCCAAGGTGTAGATGGAATGAATAGCTCTTTCAATCCAAAAATGAATGAATGGATGGATGAATAAATAAGGGGGGAAAAACCTTATTAAGCACTTATTATGAACTATGTACTGGGAATACAAAAGAAAAGTATGGCAGTCTCTTCTCTCAAAGAGTTAGCATTCTAATGGGGGAGCTTTAGAGGAGGCTGTAGGCTCTTGAATGCAGTGGCAAAGCAGATGGGAAAGTCCTTTATTTAGCACCATATTCATTGGCAAAGTCAGGTCCCTTTCCATTAATGAATCGCTTGCCAGGGCCTAGGACTTTGGTGGTTTTCATGGACTTTAGCACCTGAGACTGCTGAGGAGGCTTTAGCACCTGGAGAGGCAGTTGATAGGTCTCATTTTCACAAGGATAGTTTCACTGGGTGATGGTAGCAGGGACCTGGCTGGCATGAGGGTTCATGGTCTCGTTGTCATTCTGAGGTGCTCACCTGCTATTGGTCAGTGTTTGGTGGTCATGGTGATAAAATGGTAGCCCCCTTCTCCATGAGGATTGCTTCCCTTTTCAGTGAGCTGGGGGTCACTGTATTCCTGGGCTCTTAGATTCTGGGTGCAAGACTGTCTCCACCAGCAGAGGAGGATAAATAGTCCTGAAAGTGGTAGCAGTGGTTTGACACACCTGGCACAAGTTGCCTCTTGTGCCTACCTTGGGGAACCTTGCTGTTTCAGCTACCTTGGATTACTTGCTCACTTAATGGCAGTTAATCAGCAATGGTGGGAGTGGTGATGGGGATGATGAGCCCCTTTTCTGTGAGATTTATTCTTCTGCATAATGGTCGTGGGGACAAGCATAAAAACAGATGCCAGAGAAATGAGCCTATAGCCATCTATTTAATTATAAAGTAGCCAATAAACATTGTTCTGATGAGTTATAGGAATGACAGTTCAGTAGCAGATACCACATTGGTATTGGGAGTTTTTATTCACCTGTGAAGTCAATAGTCTAAGTGTTATTATTCCCATTTTACAGATATAAAAACTGAGGCTCTGAGAAATGATGATATTTCCACATTTACTGGGAGAATAAAGACTCCAAGACCAATATTCTTTCTTTGGCAAAGAACTTCTATTACTTTAACTCACATAAGAAAAACGCAGTCAGTCAATAAGTATTATACCAGATACTCTGCTAACTGCTAAGGATACAAAGAAAGGATTACATTATAACGGAGACAAAATGCAAGAGATTATGTAGTAACAAGATACAAACTGGAAGAACTAAAAGTAATCTAGAGAGAAGGCAATAGTACTAAGGAAAATTATGAAAGGCTTCTCATAGAAGGTGAAATTTTATCTGGACTTGAAGAAAGACTGGGAAACTGAGAAGCAGAGATGTGGAGGAAGAGAATTCCAGGCATGGGGATGGCCAGTGAAATCATCCAGAAATGGGAGATGGCAGGTCCTGAGAAAGGAACAGCAAAAGAGGATGATGCCATTGGATCTCAGAGTACATGGCAGTGAGCATGTTAGAAGACTGGAAAGGGGTCCAGGTTATGAAAAGGAAGGGCTTGGAACAACACACACATACATACACATATACACATACATACACATATGAACATATGTATATCTATATGATTTAATTTACTTATCAAAACAATTTTTATAAGGAGTTATGAGATGAACTGATGCAAAGTGAAATAAGCAGAACCAAGAGAATACTGTACACAGTAACAGCATCATTGTGCAATGACCCACGATGACTGACTGACTTCTTCTCAGCAATCCAATAATTCATTCCTGAAGGATTTAGGATAAAAAATGCCATCCACCTCCAGAGAGAAAACTGGTGGAGTCTGAATGCAGCTGCAATATACTTTTTAACTTGTCTTTATCTTTCTTGGGTATTATTTTTGATCTTTTACAACATGACTAATATGGAAATCTTTTGGATGACTACACATGTATAACCTATAGCAAACTGCTTGCCTTCTCAATGAGAAGAGATGGAAAGGAAGGAGGAAGAAAATTTAGAATTAAAAATTTAAAAGCAAATGTTAAAATTTAAAAAGTTAAAATGTTAAAACTGTAATTGGGGAAAATAAAATACTAAATAAATATTTTTTAAAATTTTAAAGCTGTGAGAAATATTGCCTATTTTCTTTCACACTTTGTGACTTTCCTCAAATCCCTTCACTATGACTCTTGTCCTTGTGCATCTGTTGAAATTGGCATACTTTCCTTGTTCCTTTCTCCTCCTCCTCCTTCTTCTCTGCATGCTAGCATATCAGTTTTCATGACACCGCCTGTTAATAGGCAATCTCCATCATCCAAAGGCACATTCTACTCAAAATTCATCCAAGACTGCTCACATGTTGTGACTAGCTTGATTTTCAGAGACAAGAACAGAGAGCTTCTCTGGTCACTTTCATCTCTATGACCAATCTTTTCCTCTATAAAATGAAGACTGGGACAAGATTGCCTCTAAGGACTTTGCCAGTCTTAGCACCATGATCCTAGCCTAGAGCTATTTACCTTGCCATCTAGGTAAATTGATAACTAGATCAATTAGACCAGACCCTTTTGGTCCAAAGGAAGAGGGCATGCACACAGAGACTGCCAGAGTGATTGATAGATAACCACGAGTACCAGTTCTTCACTCCAACAAATTTCAACCCTGATGCTCAGTCTTGCCTGATCACTCTAAGACTGAGCTACATGTAAAAAGCTTCATCTCCCTTTATTTATTTCAACATAAAGGTCCACAAACCCTAACAACAGTGGTCCAATTAGTTCTTATTAGCTTCTGGGACTGAGACAGATTACTGGGTTTTAGTAATCTGGAAGGGATTTCACTTATCCACATTAGGCCAAAAAGATATATAGGGGTGGGCAGAAAGGTGGAGAGTATATAAGTGCTGGGTACTTTTTTGAATGAGTAATTGACCCATATTGATTTTTGTAATTTGTGCAGACTCTGGGGTTATTCTCTGACCTCCCACAAACTGAAAACTTGTGTTCTTAGATATATATAGATACAGATATAGATATATGCTGCTATATTCCCCTTCAGATTCCAGAGGTATCCCTGAGGGGTTAAGGGATTGTCTTTCTTTTTTTTCTTTATTAAAGCTTTTTATTTTTAAAACAAATATGTGAACATTTGCCCTTACAAAACTTTGTGTTCCAATTTTCTCCCCCTTCCTCAACCCCCTCCCCTAGATGGCAAGTAGGATTGTCTTTCTAATATTATGGCTGATAAGCCCCCACTAGTGTGCTCCCTTCTTTTATTATCAATCAATATCAGTTGGTCAGACAGACAGTCGGCTTTTAGTAAGGATATATTTATGCTTGTGGTATAAGAACAGTTGCTATAAAACACCCCCCCCCAAAAGTCTGTGACACACTCTCCTATCAGAAATACAAAGTCCGAGAGAAAGCTTCTATAAATCTTTTTTGGTAAAGCCCTCTGGATGTTCTCTTTAGGTACAGTATAGCTTTGCTGCTGGATTCTGTCCTGCTAAGTTTTGAATTTATTTTCTTCATTCAACTAATATGTCTGTGTCTCCTGATGCAGACACTGCTATAAGCCATTCATTGCTGTTACAGGAATGCTGCTAGAAGGATGACAAAAAATTCTCCAAAGACACGAGGTCCTCCTTTGACCAAAGGGTAAAAGGAAGAGATTGAAAACTAGACTGATACCTTAACACTGTCTTCCCCAGTCCTCCCCAAGCTATATTTTCTTAAGAACTTGTATAGAAAGCTTCCATTCTAAGCTATCTGGTGCTTAAACCTCTCAGTTCCTGAACTATATTGGTATTTTGTAGATGACTTATCAGGCCCTGAACTATATTGGTATTTTGTAGATGACTTATCAGGCCCTGAACTATATTGGTATTTTGTAGATGACTTATCAGGCATGACCAAGTTTCTTCAACTTAATGGAAGACTTCCTTTTGCACCTAATTGAAGCCAGATTGGATTCAATTAAGATGTGTTCTTCATTGGTTATGGTACTATGGCATAGCATCTTTCACTTACTCTAGGTGGGGCAAGGTAATTTATCAGTCTATTCAGTAACTTACTCTCTCTTACAACTAAATGCTTTTTTCCCCCAATGAGCCTTAATAGGAGAATTAAGATAAATGTAGCTGCATCTCTGTCCCTTAAATCTTCTGAACTTTATTAGCTCATTACCTAAAAAGCAGTATTTATCCAATGAATCCTGGAAGCGCCCTCTTTGCATTTTTAAATTTTGTTTGGTCTGAACCTTTGATTTCATTAGTTAAAGAGAACTATCAGTTCTCTTGGCGTGGGGAAACTCCCTTCACTAAAGTTGGTTCATCGATCGATAGTTGGTTTAGAAGATTACGTAGGATCACTTCAAGGTTAAATGATCCCCATGATCACACACATGTCAGAGGCAGGACAAATACCTCTTTCTGATATGCAGGCTAACCTTCAAGGCTCAGTTTCTTCATTTGTAAAATGAGGGAATTAGTTGCATTAAATGATCTTTAAAATCTCTTCTGGCTCTAAACACCACAGGACTCTCCAATTTATCAGATTGAAGACAACAAACTCCTGGTCGATTTCCACATCCATAATGATAACAAGAATAAAACTTTGGGCATTTATATCATACTTATGGTTTGCCAAACACTTTAGATTCATAATCTAACTCAAACTTTCCAAAATGTGAGGGAGGTACTACTAGTAATTATTGCAATGCAATTTACAGATGAAGAAACTGAAGTTCACAGATATTACGGGAATACCCATGGTCATACATCCTGGAAGTCATCACATTATAACATTAGCAATTTAGATCTGGATGATATCTTAGAGCTTCTGAAACAAACAAAACAGTCTCAGAGGGATTCGGTGATTTGTCCAGGGTCATAATGTTAGAAAAGATCAGAAGCCGGATTCAATCTCAGACCTAAATCTGTGGTTCTATTTCTCATAAAATTAAGTTTGCTGCTCCCCAAGCCTGTTTCTGACATTTGCCAAATGTTCCACTAAATTAAAGTTACATTCCCAGATGGTAGCTAAAAATTCTAAGCCAAACCATTCAGAGTCCTTTTTTAAGCTGGTGTGCAGTTACTAGCTACTCGCCCTCAGCATCTGGTTTGGATGACTCTTCCTTTATATTGGCTTAGCTAAATGGGGAATAAGAGGAAGGAACAGGCAGATCTAAAAGCCAAACCAAATCTTTTAACCAAAAGTGTCCCCAGTGGAGCTGAAGCCAAACACAAGCCAAAAGTCTTTGGCTTGGAGTAACCTCCTAATACAATGCTCTATACATAGCAAGTGCTTATTTGATATTGATTGAAAGAATATTTTATTAAATTAAATGTACCTTAAATTTGAATATGGTAAGCACATAAGAAGAGTCCAACATGATATGAGAGGAACCAGATGAAAAGGAGACCCACAGAGGGGGTCATGGAAGAGATAGCATTTGAGATGGGCCCAGGCCTCCCTGCTATCTCCCAGCCCAATTGCATGACTGGAGAACTCACTCGGGGCAAGCCCTCATAAGATGGTCAGAAAAAGAAATGCAAGGACACTCTCAAGGTCTCTTAAGAACTTTAAAATCGATTGTGTGATATGGGAAATACTGATACAGAACTGCCCAACATGGTGTGCCCTCAGCAGAGAAGGGGCTGTGCTCTATGAACAAAGCAGAATTTAATTGGCTGAGAAGAAACATGAAGTGTGCAGAATTAGAGAAGCTCCTCAAATGATCATAGGAACTCTTTGTGTCCAACCTATGGCAGAGCACTCCGAGCTTATATGGGTCTGATCAGCCACAGTCAGATACTATAACTTAACTCTAACATAGTAATATCATTTTGTTTCTTTTCAAGAATGAAGGAGAACAACTAACCAACTAATCAGCTGACCAACCATGAGATACCACTCGAAGTCAGACCTTCACTGTCATCTCCTCCATACTGGGATCCTGGATTCTGATCCTGGATCTCTCAGCCCAGATAGGTAAACTTCTACTTTATCTTGCTAGGATTCATGACACTTCTCAGCCCTGTCTTATAATATTAGTATCCATGCTAACCGTTTGCTTTCTTGCTCCCCTTAATGCATGTTATTTTCCTGCATTAGAATGTAATCTTCTCAAGGACAGGAATTTGATTTTTTGTATTTGTATTCCCTGTATTTCTATTTAAGCATATTCCAAAGATCTAGGTGGTCTAGGAAAAACATAGTTTGGATATTTTGCATCATTACTTTTTGCCTCTGATTCTGTTTCTGTTTCTGTCTCTCCCTCCTGTGTCTCTGTGTCTTTGTCTCTGACTCTGTCTGTCCCTGTCTTTGTCTTTCTCTGTCTCTCTGTCTCTCTGTCTCTCTGTCTCTCTCTGTCTCTCTCTCTCTCTCTCTCTCTCTTTCACACACACACACACACACACACACACACACACACACAGAGAGAGAGAGAGAGAGAGAGAGAGAGAGAGAGAGAGAGAGATTTTATCCCTAAGAAAAGAACAACTTCCAAAATGATGGAATCCAGTCTTGAGAACTTGGATCTCAGTCTCCTCTCCCTATGGAACATGGATTCAGAAAAATCACCAGGATGGAGAAAAGCTCTACCAATCAGTGTTCTATTCAAAATCCTGTTGCTGGAAGGGGCCACCATTTTCTTGTCACCATGGTTCACATATTAGTTGTAGAACAAGGAGAGTATTCTCAAAGGTAGGCCCTAGCAGAGCAAGCCTAAGGCAGATCTCTCTCTCTTGTCTCTAACCTTCAGAACTTTGGTTCCCATTTCTGGTGAAACTATTTGAACCATTCCATGTATTCTTTTGACTTTCCTCACCTTTATAGACAGAGCCAGTCTGAGGCTCAAGCATTTATTGTTAGTTAGAGAATAATTATTTAGCCCTGATTCCACAAATACCCAAAGCCCAAGATTTCCAAGACTAGAATTCAGACTTTCTCATTTCTAATTCAAGGATATTTCCTAATAGGTCCCTTTGTTCTGAGATATTAGAGTCAAAAGATTTAGATTGATGCCTTCTGGCCCTGCCTGGCTATTTAGATAGTTGTGCAAACATGACTAATATGGACATATGTTTTTACATGATTTAATCTTTATTATCTACATCAAATTGCTTACTGTCTTAGACAGAGAAAGGGGAGAGAGAAAAATTTGGAACTCAAAATCTTATAAAAATGAATGTTAAAAATTGTCTTTACGTGTAATTAGAAAAAATATAACATTATTTAGAAAGCTATATAATCTCAGATAAATCATTTTTCTTCTTGGGTCTAAGTTTTTTGTTTGTAAAATGAGGAGGTTGGATTACATTATTTCAAAAGCACTTCAAAACATACAATTCTATTTATGCAATTTACCTACTACTTTTCTTTCTGATGAGTCATTGATGTCTAAATGTTTTATAAATATAAATTCTTAGCAACTCCTGGTGAAACACTTTAAGGATGATGAGCAATGAAAGATTTCAAAGCAATGGATTGAGAAGTAATATAAGGAAAAATTTCCCGACTATTAGAACCAATCTGGTGGAATGAAGTGGGCTTCCCCCATAGCCAGTGAGTTCCCCATCGCTGTATATATTTGAGCAGATTATAGTTAGTCATTTGTATCTCTCCTTTCTTTAAATTTCCCTGCTTCTATTGAAGGGACCACCACCCTTTCTATTAACCCAAAGTCATAACGTTGGTGTCCTCCTTAGTTCTTTCCTCTCCATCAATTCTTATATTCATTAAAGTCTTTTTCATCTTAATCCTATATTTGTCATATCCATCCCCCTTGCTCTGCTGACATGGCCACCACCTTCAGGTCCTCATTACTTTTCACTTGAGTTATTGCTATAAACTCCTAATTTGTCTCTTGGTCTCTAGTCTGTCTAGTCCAGTCTAGTGGTTCGAATACCACCACTGATGCTTACTACCTATATGATTTTGAATCAGTCATCTTCCTGGGATTTGTAGAATGAGAAGTTGGACCAAATGGTTTCTAGGCTCATTTCAGCTTTAAATCGGTGACATTATGATCCAATCATCCTCCAATATATCCTTCACATAGCTGTCAAACTGATCTTCCTAAAGCATTGATTTGACCATGCCATTTCCCTACTCAAAAATCTTCAATGGCTCTAGAAAAAAAAAAATACAAACTCTCTAGATTGGTATTTTAAAATTTTCGCAATCTGGTTTTTATCTATCTTTCTATTCATTTCCTATTGTTTCCCTTTTACTTACTCTCCATTTAAATCAAACAGTTGGAATACATGAAACTCCATTTACCACCTCCATTGCCTTTGCACAAGTAATCTGGAACAGACTCTCTCCTCATTTCTGCTATGTAGATCCCTTTTTTCCTTAAAAATATACCTCAAATACTACCTCCTCCACAAGATTTTTTATGATTAACTTGCTTTTTTGTGTTTTCTTCTTGTGAAATTACATTGTGTTTATTTGTGCTCCTCCCTCCAGTAGATATAATCTCTTTGAAGGTAGGGATTATTAATTTTTATCTTTTTTAAAATCTGCAGCACCTAGCTCAGTGCTCAGCACTAAATCCTTCCTGAATGTAATTTAGTGAGATTGAGATTATAGAGAGCATTCTTGTTTAGTTATCAGTAGAACTATATGGCTCTTGAGGTTTGGTGATTCCAAAAGGCTCTGCTTTAGTAGAATTATTTCTTAAAAGATCTTTAAAAGGCCAACTGGATACTATTTTATTTGAAACGCATTGACATATCACAATTTTTTAAAATAGTTCTGGGGAAAGAAAATGTCATTTCAAAATAGGCCAGACTATCTGATGACATTTTCCCTTTAAGATCATTCCATCCTGGGGGTTGGAGGAGGGGAAACCAGCCTTCCTCTCACCCTCTTAGCCTTGTGCATCATACCTATCCACAAATATGCATTAAATACCCATGAGACTTTGTAAAGATTTCTGAGTTGGTAGAGTACACAGAATCCCCTCTTGGGGAGTTTACAATAAACAGTAGGAAATAACAATGGAAAGTTCTAAAAATTCCATTCCCCTATATGAGCTGCTCACATGGTATTTTTGGCATAGGAGGTAGAGTGCTGGACTACAGTCAAAAAGTCCTGAGTTCAAATCTTGTCTATTGAACTAGGTTATGATCTTGGAAAAGTTCCAAGATTTTGAAATGAAAAGGACTCTTGAAGCTATCATCATTGAGTGCAATCATCTCTGGTCACTGCAGTCATTTAATTTAATTTAATTTAATTTGGGAGTAATTAAATGTTATAGCCAAGACTGTATTAAGTTGGTTGGTTGGTTGGTCTTTCATTCACAAAGAAGGGCCAAAATGATTTCATTCTGGCGGACACAATGGATCTGACTGGGGCTATTGAGATCTATGTGAGCTTGGAATGCTCAACTATGATTTAGGCACAAATAGTCCACATGAACATTTGGAGTGCACATGTCTATAAATTGGCACACTTCACATTTTGAAAAATTGTATATGGATGTAAGGAAGTACATCATTGGAAGGGATTAGCACCCAAATTTTCTTTCTTCTGAGATTAATGGACTAATTATATTCTATAATTTAGTTTTTCTTTAAACCCCTGGTTTCCATGTCTGTCAAACAGAGATAATAATATTTTACCTTACAAGATTGTTGTAAGTTTATATATACAAATAGTTTTGCAAATGGATAGTGAAATGAATGAATGAAAAGCATTTATTAAGGACTTTCTACATGTCAAACATTATTCCCTGGAGATTCAAATATAAAAGCACTATTCCTACTTTCAAGGCATTTCTATTATAAAAGGGAGGGCATGAGACCTAAGGGGTATGGATCCCTAGGAAAAGATACCACTGGGCTCTGGCAAATTAAAAGGAGGTAACTGGCCCATTAGAGGTTTGGGGTTTTCTTGAGCAGTCCATGACATCCTTTCCTGAGACAATAGCAGGGTTAATTTGGTTGCAGTTCTAGGAACAAGAATTAAAAAGGCCGGTAGGACGGGCGAGTAGATGTCTGGAGCAAAAATGAGTGAAAAGCCATGGTCCCTGGAAAGTCAGAGCCCAGTGGCTGGGAGATGGTTTCAGGTGGTCAGGTTTGGAGATTGGGGCAGCAGGACAGAGAAGTGCTTTTAAAAGCTATATAAACATGAGTTACTATTATTATTATTAGGCAGCCAGATGGTGCAGTGCATAAAGTGCCAGGCCTGAAGTCAAGAAATCTCATCTTCGCCATTCTGGAGAGCAATTTGGAACTATGCCCAAAAAGTTATCAAACTGTGCATACCCTTTGATCCAGCAGTGTTACTACTGGGCTTATATCCTAAAGAGATCATAAAGATACTGTATGAGGATGTATTCTGATGAAGTGGATTTCTTCAACAAAGAGAAGATCTAACTTAGTTTTAATTGAGTCGGTTTCTTCATCTGCAAAATGAGCTGGAGAAGGAAATGGCAAACTGCTCCAGTATCTTTTATAAGAAAATCACAAATGAGATCATGAAGAATTGGATACAACTGAACAACATTATTATTATCATTATCATTATTATCATAAAAGCAGAAATTCATTTTTGTAATTCTTAGTTCTAGTTCCTCTTTATCTGCGTCTTCTAAGACCAACTAGCACAAGTTGCTAGTTAGGAACACCTGAGTTCAAATTTTTCCTCAGTCACTTACTGATTTGTGATTTCTTATAAGTCACTTAAATACTCAATGTCCTCATCAATAAAATGGAAACAATAAATAGCACCTACCTCACAGGGTTGTTGTGAGACTCAAATGAGATAATATTTATCAAGTTCTAGATAAAAGCTAGTTAGCTCTTATTCCAGAGACTACATGGAAGTTCGTCAGTCCAAGAGCTCCTTCTCCTGAAGAATGGCTGCTTCTCTCAGAATGCTGTTAAAAAAGCTCCACCTTGCTTCCCATCATTCCCTCCTCTCAGACTTCCATTTGGAAAGAAGAGGGACAGGGATGTGCATATTTCTGCAATTCTCTTTAATGTGTGGTTCAATAAAAAAACAGCTGGATCCTCCTATCTGCTTCTACATTCTGTTCCTTGAGATATGTTGTTTTGTTTGGAGTGTATAAAGACAATCTGGCTTCATGCAGACATATAACTGGAAAAGAAGTATAAAGTAACAGCTAGAATTTATATAATACCTACTATGTGTTAGGTACTATTCTAAGCATTTAACAAATATAATCTCTTTCAATTCTCATAATAACCCTAAGAAGTATAATTCCCATTTTATAGGAAAAAACTGAAATAAATAGTAGTTAACTGACTTGTCTAGGCTCACACAGCTAGAAAGTGTCTAAGGCTGGATTTGAATTCAGATTTCTCCAAGTCTAGCATTATTTTACCTAGCTGCTTTTAATGGACAAATGAGCCACTGTTTCATAGGCAAGTGTTATGATACATCTTAGCAGTATTATAAAACATCTTAGTATTAGTAGAAAACATCTTGGTATTAGTATAAACATAGTTTTTAATCTAGTGGACCCCTGAAAGGCTCTTGGAATCCCTAGAGGTTCACAGAGCACACTTTGGGACTTTAGTAGATTTAGAAGGGATAGTCAGACAAAAAGAACTAAGAGAGATCGCTGTCCCAACAAAAGAGAGAATCCAGGAAGGAGTACCCATAGTTTCAAAAGAATGGCAAAGAGGACATGGATTTATTAAAGGCCATGAAATCAGACAATTAAGATCATGATAATATAGAATTAGAACTGGAAGAATACTTAGGAACCACTTAATCTAACTTCTCCATTTTGCAGATAAGGAAATTGAGGCAGAGACTGGTTTAATGACTTGCCTAGGATAAGATAACAAATGTCCAAAGGAGAATTTGAACCTAGATTTTCCTGATTCCTAGACCATCATTTCTTCCCTCCAACAGGATGACCAGGAGACCAATTTTAATCTGGTGATAAGGTAGGAAGCCATATTGCAAGGGGAGAGGTGGAGAAATGTAGGCAGTGAGTTGAAGATAGTTTTCTAGGTTTTTCCAGTAAAAGAAAATAAATAGAAAGCAAGAGAGGACAACAGCTTGAGGATGTGATAAAGTCAAGGGAAAGATTTTTAACGAAGATGAACACATTTATAGGCTGTAGGTCAGAAAGCAGTAGAGAGAAAAATGGCATATGGGAGAGGAACAAAGAGGAATGATAAATGCAGAAAACTCCCATAAGATGGAGATGGGGAAAGAATTGGAGGCACATATCTCAAGAAATGATAGTCTTTACAAAGGAAAAACCCATTTCATCTTCTCACTTGGGACCAAGAAGTGCTTCCTTCCCCCCTCCTTCCTTTCCTTCCTTCCTTCCATTTTCTCCAAGCTCTCTTCCAATCCTGAGAATCTTTGATTCTTTCTGACTTTATCTATAAAGTGGAAAACACAGCAAACTCTCTGACTCAAAGGTTGTTGTGAGGAAAGTGCATTGCAAACTTTAAAGGACTGTAGAAATGTAAGTTTCCATTATCCCTTATAGGAATTGTTCATCTTTCCTCTTGGATCACTGCTTTGTCATGGCAGAGGACTTTTGTAGCTCAAGAAAACTATGAGCTTTGTCCATGCAGGGTTACCCAACATGTACGTCACAGTGGAGAGATGTCATGTTCATTACAGAAGATTGAAGTTTTAAAATAGGAAATCAAAAGATAAGTGGAATAACAGTGATTGGCCTTGAAGTACAAAATGAAGCAGAGTAGAGATTAATAAAATTTTGTCAAGGTAATTCCGTGGTCAGAGCAAATATTCTTTTTCAACAACCCAAAAGGGACTCTACACATGAACATCACCAGATAGTTAATATCAAAATCATATTGTTAAGTTATGGTAAAAGAATGTAATGGAATATTATTATTCCATAAGAAACGATCAGCAGGATGATTTCAGAAAAGGCCTGGAGAGACTTACATGAACTGATGCTGAGTGAAATGAGTAGAATCAAGAGAATATTGTGCACGGCAACAACAAGTCTATGTGATGATCAATTATGATGGACTTGGCTCTTATCAACAATACGGTAATTCAGACCAATTCTAATAGACTTGTCATGCAGAGCCATCTGCATTCAGAAAGAGCTATGGGGATTGAATGTGCATCAGAACTTAGGATTTTCACCTTTTTGTTTTTGTTTGCTTGCTTTTTTTTTCATTCTCACTTTTTTCCTTTTTGATCTGATTTTTCTTGTACAGCATAATTGTGGAAATATATTTGGAAGAACTACACATGTTTAACCTATATTGGATTACTCACCGTCTAGGGGAGAGAGTGGAGGGAAGGGAGGGAGAAAAATATGGAACACAAGATTTTGCAAGAGTGAATGTCGAAAGCTATCTTTGCATGTATTTTTTATTTTTTAATAACAATGATATATTTTGAAAATAAAAAGCTATTATTAAAAAAAGAATATAGTGGTATGGATTATTTCCATTTTGCCTTTTTATTACCAGTGCTTAGCACTGCCTGAGTCATACTGAGCACTTAATAAATTGCTCATTGATTGATTATTGTTTGGTGGGTCAGAGCCAGCATTGGAATCCAAGTCCAGTGATTCAAAATGCAATGGCCTTACAACTATACTACACATGATTATGTCAAAAAAGGGTTAGGCTTGTTCTGCCTGTCCCCAGAAGGTAGGGGAAAAAATAATGCATGGAAGTTTCAGCAAGGCAGATTTAGACTCACTATAAGGGAAATTTTAAGACAATTAGAGTTATCCAAAAGTGAAATGGATTCCCTTACAAGGTCTAGAGACCTTACAGAAGGGTCTATGTTACAACTTTTCTAGAATATTTTAGAACAGTGTCTAACACTGTGGCCTAGACCAGATTAAAAAAAGTAATTAGAGAAATATTTAATAGAATCTTTTTTTGTTATTTTTTAAAATCATATTGATTACATACTTTGCATTTTTCAAAGAAGCTGTACACAGTCAGTTAAAAAAAAAGACCTGGAGCTGATTGTGGCTTAGATTATGGGCTTTCTATTGCAAAATTCAGACTTAAATTGAAAAAAAGTAGGGAAAACCACCAACCACATAGGTTTGATATAAGAAATATCCCTTATGAATATGAAGCAGAAATGAAATTTGACTTAAGGGATTAGATCTAAGAGATAGAGAGCCTGAAGAACTATAGACAGAGTTCAATAATGTATGAGACAACAGCAAAAAAAATCCCAAAGAAAAAGAAGATCAAGAAAGCAAAATATCTGCCTGATAAGCCTTTACAAATAACTGAGGAAAGAAAGAAAATGAAAAGTAAAGGACAAAGAGAAAGATATTCCCAACTGAATGCAGAATTCCAGAGAGAAAGATTCTCTTAAATGAGTATTGCAAAGAAATAGAAGAAAACAGAAGAGTGAGAAAGACAAGAGATCGCTTCAAGAAAATTAACTATAGCAAGAGAATGTTTTATACAAAAAATGGACATGATAAAAAACAAAAATGGTAGAAATTTAGCAGAAGTAGCCATTAAGGAGAGGTGACAAGAACATACAGAAAGATGTATAAGAATATAAGAAAGATCTTAATATCACCAAAACCACAATAGTATGGTTGCTGTTCTAGAGCAGACATCTTAGAGAATAAAATCAAGGGAGCCTTAGGGAGCATTGCTAATAATAAGGATAATGGAAGTGGCAGAATTCCAGTTGAGCTATTTAAAATCCTAAAAGATGATGTTGTTAAAGTGCTGGACTAAGTAGTCCAGCAAATTTAAAAATGTCAACAACGACTACTGGAGTGGCAAAAATCAGTTTATGTTCAATCCTAAAGAAGGGTAGTACCAAATGCTTAGGTTACTGAACAATTGTGCTCATTTCACATGCTGGCAAAGTAAGGCTTAAGATTCTGCAAATTAGACTTCAACAATATGTGAAGTGAGAATTACCTAAAGAGCAAACTGGTTTTTGAAGAGGCAGAGGAGCGAGCCAAATTGCCAAGATTTGCTGGATTATGGAGAAGGCAAAAAAGTTCCAGAAAAAACACTTTCTTCTGCTTCAGTGACTATGGTAAAGATTTTGACTGTGTAGGTCACAATAAAATGTGACATGTCTTCAAAGAGATGGGAGTACCAGATCATCTTACTTGTCTCCTGAAGAACCAGTATATGGATCAAGAAACAATAGTTAGAACTGAACATGGAAGAACTGATTTGTTTAAGATTGGAAATGACAAAGATATATAGAGTTAGCTTATTTAACTTATATGTAGACTACATCATATGAGATGCCAAGCTGGATGAATCAAAAGCCAAAATTAAGGTTGTCAGGAGAAATATCAACAATCTCAGATACACAGATGATACCATTCTAATAGCAGAAAGTGAAGAAAAATAAGAACTTCTTGAAAGAGGAGAGTGTAAGAGCTGGCTTGAAGCTTAACATAAAACAAACAAACAAGAAAACACCAGAATCGTGGCAACTGGTCCCATTGTTTCCTGGAAAATTGAGAAAGAAAAAATGGAAGAATTGTTAGATTTTATATTCTTGGGCACCACTGAAGATGGTGACTGTGGCTATGAAATTAAAAGAATTTCCTTCTTGGAAGGAAAGATGGCAAATCTAGAAAACATATTTAAAAGCAGATACATCACCTTGCTGACAAAAGTCTGTATAATCAAAGCTGTGTTTTTTCCAATAGCAATGTATGACTGTGAGAGTTGGACTACAAAAAAGCTGAGAGCTGCAAAATTAAGGCTTTCCAATTGTGGTGCTGTGGAAGATTTTTGGGAATCCCTTGGACAGCAAGGATATCAAATAAATCAATATTTAAAGAAATGCATTCAGAATAATGAGTATTGTAAGATCAAATACTGAAGGTAAAGTTTAAATACTTTTGCCATGTAATGAGAAGATGGGATTCATTGAGAAAGACCCTGATTAAGGCAAAAATTAAAGATAAAAGGACAAGGGGACAGCAGAGGATGAGATGAATAGACAGCATCATGGAATCAATGAATACGAGCTTGGACAGACTTTGAAAGATAATGAAAGACAGAGGGTCCATGTGGTCATAAGCATTGGATATGACTGAATGACCAAACAACAGCAATAATTGTGTATATACTCATTATTTCTATATCCATCCATCCATCTATCTATTCATCCATCCATCCATTTATTTATCTATCTACTTATAGAAGGCATGAAACAGAAAGACATGCTGGCTGTGAGCAGGCTCTAACTTATGACTAATAAGGAACTTTGAAAAAAATTATAGTAAAGGATGTCATAAAAGAAATATATGAATGGGGGAGAAAGAGTGCATTGATTTTGTCACATGCTTGTTGACTTGTTGACTTGACTTGATATGGAGGGATCAGTAAATAATAGGTGAACACCCTGAGTGTTTGACTGATATCTTCACAGTGGCAGAGGAAATTATGGAAGGTCCCAACATTTTGGATAGAGCCTCTAGAATCTAGAGGACAAAATCCACATAGAAAGGAGAAGTTGCAATCTGTATTATTGGAGGGGCTCACAGTTCCTTTTGAACATCTGAACATTTGGACATCTGTGTAGAACTGAATAGTTCTCTTGTTGCACAGGAAGAATTGCATTCAGAAGGTAAAAATAACCTGGGAAGAAAAACAAAAATGCAAACAGTTTACACTCATTTCCCAGTGTTCCTTCTCTGGGTGTAGCTGCTTCTATCCATCATTGATCAATTGGAACTGAATTGGATCTTCCCATTGTCGAAGAAATCCACTTCCATCAGAATACATCCTCATACAGTATCATTGTTGAAATGTATAATGATCTATTGGTTCTGCTCATTTCACTTAGCATCAGTTCATGTGAGTCTCTCCAAGTCTCTCTGTATTCATCCTGCTGGTCATTTCTTACAGAACAATAATATTCCATAACATTCATATACCACAATTTATTCAGCCATTCTCCAGCTGATGGGCATCCACTCAGTTTCCAATTTCTGGCCACTACAAACAGGGCTGCCACAAACATTTTGGCACATACAGGTCCCTTTCCTTTTCTTTAGTATCTCTTTGGGGTATAAGCCCAGTAGTAGCACTGCTGGATCAAAGCGTATGCAAAGTTTGATAACTTTTTGGGCATAATTCCAGATTGCCCTCCAGAATGGCTAGATGTATTCACAACTCTACCAACAATGTATCAGTGTCCCAGTTTTCCCGCATCCCCTCCAAAATTAGTCATTATTTTTTCCTGTCATCTTAGCCAATCTGAAAGGTGTGTAGTGGTATCTCAGAGTTGTTTTAACTTGCATTTATCTTTCATATGAAAGAATACTCTTTCAAATGAGTGGAAATAGATTTAATTTCATCATCTGAAAATTGTCTGTTCATATCCTTTGACCATTTATCAATTGGAAAATGGCTTGTTTTTTATAAATTAGAGTCAATTCTCTATATATTTTAGAAATGAGGCCTTCATCAGAACTTTTAACTGTAAAAATATTTTCCCAGTTTGTTGTTTCCCATCTAATTTTGTTTGCATTAGTTTTGTCTGTACAAAGGCTTTTTAACTTGATGTAATCAAAATTTTCTATTTTGTGATCAATAATGATCTCTAGTTCTTCTTTGGTCACAAATTCCTTCCTCCTCCACAAGTCTGAGAGGTAAACTATCCTATGTTCCTCTAATTTATTTATGATCTCATTCTTTATACCTAAATCATGGACCCATTATGATCTTATCTTGGTATATGGTGTTAAGTGTGGGTCCATGCCCAATTTCTGCCATACTAATTTCCAGTTTTCCCAGAAGTTTTTGTCAAATAATGAATTCTTATCCCAAAAGTTGGGCAAATCCCATGCTTAATACTAACCAGAGATGAGATCCTGGGCAAGTCACTTAACTCCTTTGGGACAGAGGCAATGAACCCATCTGAGCTCTGGGATAGCTACACTATTAAAGGGAGTTCCTATTCCAGTTGTTTTTTTATTCTAAGAAACCATCTGATCTATATTTTAGAATGGAAGAAAAAAATTGCTAATAGGACATGTCAGTCACAGTGTCATTTATTATCATTCGTAAGATCATAGGATCTAATGCTACAAGGGACCTCAGAGCCATCTAGTCCAATATTTTTATAGTACATATGCAGAAACTGTAAATCCTAATCATCAGAAGTGGAGTATGAACTGAGATGCTTTAAACCAATACTCTTCCTACTGTCCTCTTCCCCATCCCTTTTGATTTCATAAGGAAATAGCCCAAATCAAGCCATGTTGCAGTATAAAGCTAGAAATATGTACCCTTTTCACCTCACACCTGGACTACTGCAATAGCTGCTGGTGGGTCTGCCTTCCCCAAGCCTTTCCTCGCTGCAACCCATCCTCCATTCAAACACCAAAATGATTTTCCTAAAGCAAAGATCTGACCATGTCCTGCAGCTCCTCTTTCTCCCTCTCCTCCATCACTTCCAGAATCAAATACAAACTCCTCTGGTGGGCATCTAAAGCCTTTCATAACCTATTTCCCTTCTCCATTTTCTGCCACCTTACTTCTGGACACATCCTCTAAGGCACTCAATCTCTGGACTCTGGGCATTTTCTCTCTCTCTTCTCTCCCTCCTGTCTTCCCTGATTTCCTTTAAATTCCAACTAAAATCCCAGAAAGCTTTTCCCAGCCTCTCTTAATTCTAGTGCTTTCCTACTGTTTATCATTTCCCATTTATTCCATATATAATTTGCTTGGCATGTGTTTGTTTCCAAGTTATGTCCCCTATTTTATTGATTTTCTTGAAAGTAGAGACTGTCTTTTGCCTCTTTTTTATAACTCCAATGCTTAGTATAGTACCTGGCACATAGTAGGTACTTTGTGTTTATTGATTGATTAATTCAGTAAATGCCAATAGACCCTGGCACATAGTAGGTACTTTGTGTTTATTGATTGATTAATTCAGTAAATGCCAATAGATTTAATCCACATAAACAAAAGTTATTGGGGAGAGTCCTCAATAATTTTAAGAGTATAATGGGTTCTCAGGAGATCATTATACACATCAACAGCAAGATTATATTCTGATGGTCATGGCTGTCATCAACAATTAGGTGATTCAGACTAGTTCCGATGGTCTTGTGATGGAGAGAGTCATCTGCATCCAGAGAGAGGACAGCAGGAACTGAATGTGGATCACAACAGCATTTTCACTCTTTTTTGTTGTTATTTGCTTGCATTTTGTTTTCTTTCTGATTTTTTTCCTTTTGGATCTGATTTTTCTTGTGCAGCATGATATTTGTGGAAATATGTATAGAGGAATTGCACATGTTTAACATACATTGAATCACTTGCCAACTTGGGGAGGGGGTAGGGAGAAAGGTAGGGAAAAAATTGGAATACAGGGTTTTGTAGGACTGAGTATCAAAAATTATCCATGTATATATTTTGAAAATAAAAAGCTTTAATTTAAAAAAAAATTTAAAAAGGAAAAGAGGTGATCCACAGTATGTCCAAGGCTTCAGAGAAACCGAAAAGGATGAAGACTAAGAAAAACCCAATTAATTAAAAAGGAGTCTTGTCTTTACATTAAAGGTGTAAAACTCTGGAGCAAAGCTGAACCTGATTAAAATGTAATTAAGAAATGTTTAACAAATTAAACAAAAAGACAATTCAAAAACAAACAAACAAAAAGAGTATAATGGGTTCTGAGACCAAAAATTTGAGAAATGCTTCTCTAGGAAATCTCCAAAAACATAGCTTAAGGATAGCTTGAGTGGAACTTTCTCCAAAAGTAGATAAAATGGGTCCCCAGCTTCCAAAAATTATGCAAGGTAACAATATAGATATCAAGTTTGAGACTTTATTTCACATCACACAAAAAAAATGCAGAAGAGCCTCATAAACAGGTACAGAAAACATACAAAGCTTTTCCCAGAAGAGCACTAAACTTGGGGTTGCTGTTGGGGCAATCAAGGTTCCAATGAGGTCTTTCCCACATGATCCTGCATAGTTGCCTCCAAGAATATTAATGTCACCTTATGATTTGAATATCCCTGGCAGTTAAGTATTTTGGGGGTTGCAAAATTAATCACTCATTCCCATCAGATCTACACTCTTCAAATAGCTCACTGGCATTTTTCTCCAAGTAAAGCAATGCTCAAGAACTAAGTAGGTGATAGTTTTCACTGAACCACTGAAATCCCTTTCTTTCTAGTCAGTCGGTCAGTAAGTTTATTAAGCACCTACCAAGGCAGCTAGGTGACAAAGTGGATAGAATATCAGGAATGGAGTCAGGAAGACTTGTTTTCCTGAGTTTAAATCTTACCTCAGATACTTACTAGCTATATGACTCTGGGCAAGCCACATAATCCTTTTGCCTCAGTTTCCTCATCTGTAAAATAAGCTGAAGAAGGCAATAGTAAACAACTCCAGTATCATAGCCAAGAAAACCTCAAAGGGGGTCACAAAGAATTGGACACAATTGAAAAACACTGGCATTTTTATGTGCCAAACACCATAGTAAGCACTGGGGTCACAAAGAAAGACAAAAGGAACTCATAATCTAATGTGGGCAAACACTGCAACAGGCTACATATAAATAAGCTATACATATAATAATTAAGAAATTATCAGCAGAGGGAAGGTGCTAGAATTAAGAGAAATTGAGAAAAATTTCCAGTAGAAGACATAATTTAAACTAGACTTTTTGATTCTTGATATCTCCAGTTGATTTCACCTATGAAACAACTTTCCAAATTGAGTACTACTCTGAGAAACTTCCCTTCTCTGGAAGAATGGATTCTCTAAGTATACTGGAAGCCCTGAATTGAGCTGAACCTTTGAGACCATGGTCATATATTCTAATTCAACATCTGACTCTAAGTTCAAGGCCTGGTCAGTAGAATCCCCTCCATTTTTTTCAAAATTGTTGGTGTTCCAAAAAGAAATTGTTAATGTTCATAGGGAAAACAGGAAATGTTCCAAAAGGGTTATAGGAAAACAATTTCAAAGGGTTTTAAAGGGGGAGAAATTCCCAAAAGGTAGTTACATGAAAGAAAAAATTCATCAAAGTCCAGGGTTTTCTTCTTAAAAAAAAGAAATCAAAAAATACCACCTTTTTAAAAAATTAATAGCAAAACAATGAAACAAAAGCCCTCTTTGAAGGAATGGCTAAACAATTGCAGTACATATATGTAATGATATATCCCTGTGCTGTAAAAAATGATGACTATAATGAAAGAGAAACATAGAAAGACGTATGAACTGATACAGAGTAAAGTGAACAGAACAAAAAACCAATATAGATAATTCTGATGAAAATGTAAATAGGACAACAAAAGAATTAACTGAATTCTTTACTATGCCCAAAGGACTATCAAACTGCATACCTTTGACTCAGCAGTGTCTCTACTAGGTCTGTATTCCAAAGAGATCATAAAAGAGGGAAAGAACCCACATGTGCAAAAATGTTTGTGGCAGCCCTTTATGTTGTGTCAAGGAACTAGAAAATGAGTGGATGCCCATCAGTTGGGGGATGACTGAATAAGTTAAGGTATATGAATATTATGGAATATTATTGTTCTGTAAAAAATGATCAGCAGGATGATTTTAGAGAGGCCTGGAGAGACTCCCATGAACTTCTGAAGCTGGTGAAGTAAGTAGTACCAAGAGAACATTGTACAGAGCAACAACAAGATTATGCGATGATCAATTGTGATGGACATGGTTCTTTTCAACAACGAGATGATTCAGGATAATTCCAATAGACTTGTAATGCAAAGTGCCCACTGCATCCAGAGAGACAATTATGGAGACTGAATGTGGATCAAAGCATAGTATTTTCATCTATTGTTGTTGTTATTTGCTTTTTATTTTCTTTCTAGTGTTTTTTTTTTCTTTTTTAATTTTATTTTTCTTGGGCAGTATGATGAATATGGAAATATGTTTAGAACAATTGCACATGTTTAACTTATATTGGACTGCTTGTTTTCCTGGAAAAGGGAGAGGAGGGAGAAAGACAGAAAAATTTGGAACACAAGATTTTGCAAATGATCTATGTAAAACTTTCTTTGTGTGTATTTGGAAAAATAAAGTACTATTTTAAAATTAAATTCTTTGAAAATATAAAGGCCAAATTTTGTCCCAAAGAAGAAATACAAGAGGTTACCTCCCATGATTCTCTGTGGAGATGGGTCATGGGGTGGATTATAAGTATGGAATAATGAATATAATGTCAGATTTTCTTTATGTGCTCTTTAGTTTGCTGAACTGTTTTTCCCCTCTTTTTGTTATAATGAGTGACTCTCTGGGGTGGGGAGGGAGGGAGAATAGAATGGGAAATGCAGAAGATGCAAAAACAAAAGATATCAAGAAAAAAATTTGTTTTAATGATAGCTATCCAATGGTAGCATGGGTAAGTTTCCTATTCCCAGACATCTTTAAACAGAAGGTGAGTGACCACTTACTTTAAAATGTTGCGGAAAGGAGGATATGAGTTGAATTTGTTTTAATCCAACTCAACTCAACCGCCTACTACTATACTACAATTCTACAAAAACAAAAACATGTTTAATTCTTCCAGATAATTAATTTACATACTATGGGGAGTGGGGAATATAACTTATACCTAGATAAGTGTAACCAAACATCACAATGTCTATATCCAGGTTCTAAGAAATTTAAGGAGGTAGAGAACAGTTTTATGTGGGGAGCTTTCTAGAGGAGTTCACATGTAAGCTAAGGTTTAAAAGAAAATAGAGATGAAGAGATGCGTTTCCTGGGCCTAGGAAGTAATCTCAAATTCAGAGGAAAGGGAAGGCAAATTGTTTTTCAGGAGTAAGTTATCTACAATGTGGTGTGTATATAAGGGGGATTATGTGAAATAAATCTGGAAAGGCAGGCAGGCAGCAAGCATTTATTAAGCAATTACTATGTATCAGGCATTATATTAATGATAAGGATATATATGCCAGCAAAAAGATAGCTCCTGCCCTCAAGGAGTTTACCCTCTGCTAGGGGGGGACACAATACATAAAAGGGAACTGAGAGCCTTTTACTGGGACATGGTCCCAAAATCCAGAGAGCCAGTAGTCAGTAGCAAGGTCAATCTGGGCCCAATACCAAGATGGAGATTCTGGAAAGAATTCAGTCAGTGGGAGAAGGAGCTTGTTGGCAGAGGAATGTCCCAAAGGAGGCTGCAGATAATGGGAGAAATTCCAGGGGGATGGAAAAGAAAGCTGAGGCCTGTTGGCAAAGTCCAGAGAGTGAGAAGAACAGCATGGCCCAGAGGAAAGGTAGAGCAGAGCCATGTTATGTAGGCCCTTAAATAGAGGTATCCTGGCTTTGAGAGTCAATTAAATTTTCAGTGAGAGCATTGACTTCTCAGAAATCATCAAGCAAATCTGGGTTTGATTGATTGTTTAGACTTAAGAAAATGTTAATAATGCAGATGAGACTTAAAAGTGAGTGTGAATTTAATTTATTTTCCTGACAACCCAGTTGTTAAACATTTACCAGCACACTCTAGAATTACTCCATAAACATTGCTTGAGCTCAGCTGGGGAATAGTGGGAGGATTAGGGAATGAAGTCGGCACTAGATTGGGGGCCCAATGACTGAAGGCTAATAATAATAATAACAATGATGATGATAGCAATAACTGGTGATTTAAAGTTTGCAAAGTGCTTTACTTCCATTATCTCATTTGAGTCTCTTGGTCTTAAATGTTGGCCTGAAGATTTAGTATTTAATCTTATAAATCATAGAAAGCCACTGAAAAATTTTGAGCAAGGGGGTGATATGATTAGACCTGGCCTTTAGAAATGGTGTGGCAAATATATTTACAAAGATTCAGAAAGGGGAGAAATCAAACAGAGATAGAAGGAGGATGCTCTTGCTATAGTCCAGGAAGCAGATGATAGGAATCTGGAGTAGGTTTTGGGTAGTGTTGGGTGGAAAGAGTCAGATGTGAGAGATACAGTGGAAGTAGCTTCAGCAGGATTTAGTAACTAATTAGATATAGATGGAAGGAAATTTATGTTTTGCATGATTTCATATGTATAATAAATATATCGATTTCTCAAAGGGTAGGGAAGGGGTTGAAGAGAGGGAGAGAATTTGACATCAAAATTTTTTAAAATGAATGTTTAAAAATATATGTAATTGGGAAATGTTCACTGAAAAATATATTTTAAAATAAGTATAGAGGAAGAGGGGAAAGGATGAATTCAAAATGGCTTTGGGATTTTGAATCTAGGTAACTGGAGGTATGTAGTACCATCAGCTCTTGGGATGGTGCCTGCCATACAGTAAGTGCTTAATAAATGCTTCTTGCCTTGTCATAATAAATGCTTGTTTGTTTGATTTGGTTAGCAACAACCCTGTGGTAGAGGTGCTACTGTTTGCACCATTTTACGAATGATGAGCCTGAAGTTCAGGGAGATCGTGACATACTTAGGGACACACAGTTCATACAATCATAGATTTTAGAGCTGGAAAGGACCTTAAAAGCCATCTAGTCCTATTCTTCTCATTTTATAGATGAGGAAACTGAGACTCAGTAAAGTTAAGTGTCTTCCCTAATATTATATAAATAGTAAACATTGGAGATAACATTGAACCCAGGCTTTTCTGTATCCAAATTTAGAACTCTATCTATAAATACCATGCCCCTACTCTAGTTCTCTACATATCCTACTTGGAAATTCTCCCTTCTGAGGTTGTAGGAAGGAAAATGCCTTCCCAGTCTATTCTTTTCCCTCCCTAGGGACAGAGCCGCATGTCTTGACTTGCAGACCAGTGTTCTCTTCACTAAACCAGCCTGTACTCCCTGGGGATGCCAAAAGCCCGACAGCATTACTCACACTTTCTCCCCCTTGGTATGGATGTCTCATCTTCTTCCAAGCGGAGACTCACAGTGTCTGCAATGGGAAGAGTAATAATGATAATTAATAGCATTATTCTGTCCTTGGAAATTTCCCCCGATAGCAATAACAGCTCAAAGACTCATTCATGCATCCTTGTGTCTTAGCTTCCTTAATAGCAATAAGATTTTGTCCATCATGTATCATAGAACTGTTTCTGGAAAATACTTTGGAAAACCTATAAATGTGGGGTTTTTATGGTCTAGACTTGTGATTTCATCAGTGTAGACTGTTCCTTCCCAGAACTTCCATTTTAGGAAGGATATCTAGTCCAGCCATGCCTTCGTCCCTTCCTAGTTCTCACTCTTGATCCTCTAGAAGGATCTTTAGTGTCTAGCATCCAGAGCTAGACTGGTCTAGCAACCAATGTGTTGATTTGACTCAACCACTCCCCCTAACAAGGTAGATCAACACAGTCTCTGCAGCTTCCAATCTTGAAGAGTTGTCTGGGGCACTGAGAAGTGCCCACGATCACACAGCCAAGATGTATTAGTGGAATTTGAATCCAAAATCGATTGTGTGACATGGAGACATGGCACAGGATTGCTCAGCATGGCATGCCCTCATCAGAGAAGGTGCTGTGCTCTATGAACAAAGCAGAAGTGAATCAGTCCAGAAGAAATGCGAGATGTGCAAAGTTAGAGAAGCCATTCCAATTGTCCATATAGATTATTTGTGTCCTACCTGTGGAAGAGCGTTTTAAGCTAGGGGTCTGATCAACTGTAGTCAGACATAGTATAATTCAACTCTAACACAGTGATGTCCTTTGGGTCTTCTTGGAGAAGGAAGGACAGTCAAGCAACCACTTAGCACATTGTAAGTGCTTAATAGATGCTTATTGACTAGATTTTTTTTACTTGAAGTGACTTTTTCAAGGTCACAAAGTGGTAGAACCAATAATAAACCCAGTTCTCCTGATTCTCAGCCTAGAATTCTTTGCACTACAGTAGAAGAAAGCTAGGGCAGTTAGATACCATAATGGATAGAGCACTAGATCTGAAGTCTGGAGAACCTAAATTAAAATCCTGCCTCAGACACTTACTAGGTGAGCAAGTCATTTAACCCAAAGTTTCCTCATTTGTGACATGAGTAAGAGAAGGAAACAGTTCCCTCCCCCCTGCAAAACCCAAATGAGGTCATGAAGCATTGGACATGACTGAAATGACTGAACAACAACAACGACAAAAAGGAGCCTAAAGAAAGATGAAGGATTAGATGGAATCTCTCAGTGGTGGTCTAAAGGAAGTGATTTTATCTTGTGCATCCATATAAAAATATTATTTCATTATTTCTTTTCAATGAACAAGCATTTATTTTCTCTATCTTTCAGTTCTGCTACTACAAAAAAGAATAAAATTAAACCCTGGTAACAAATAAACACACTAAAGCAAAGCCAATTTCACTACTGGACATGTTCAAAAACATTTCTTTTTTTTCGACAGGGGAAACTAAGACACCAAAGCAGAGTTCTCCCAAAGCAGCTTACTCAGCTTTGAGTAACACTCTTTCCTGCTTGACCCACCCACTATTTTGTCAAAGAATGTATTTAAGACCTTAGATTTCACAGGATCAAAGCCTTAGAGCTTAAAGGGGTCATAAGAGGTCATCAAGTCTAACCCCCTCATTTTAAAGATGAGGAAACTGAGGCTCAGAAAGATGGAGTGAATTTCCAGGATCATACAGGTAGTAAATAACTGAGGCAGAATCTGAATCCAATTCTTCCATATTTCAAATCCAGTGCCTAATCCAATATGCCAGTATGACTAGTAGGTATTTGAAAATGGGCTGGGGAACATCCATTAAATTTGGGAAAAATTAGAACAGTGGACAGGAATTGACATTCTTTGACACAGCCAGTGAGAATCCCAAGAAAGAAGGTCCCTGCTCCACTGCCATCTTGCCTTGCTGTAGAATAGATGTCTGCCTTTGATGGTGTCCTCCTCCACTCCCTAATTGCGGCAAAGTGATGTTAAGGGGCGAGATGTTCATATAACATCTTAAATGTGGCAAAATTCCTTATGTACATTGTCTCCTTTGAGTTTCATAATAATCCTGGGGGACATAGGCTCTCATCTTTATTTTACAAATAACCTGGAGTCATACTGCTAATAATGTATTTGAGGCTGACTTCAATCCCTGTGGTCTGTCAGCTGCATTTTACTCCCTTTACTGATATCATCAAGGATACTTGGAAAAATTGACATATTAATTAATCCAATTGAGGAATATGTAACAAGCTCCTTCTACATATGTCGGGCATTTTTTGAGGTGATAGGGATGCTAAGATAAAAGCAAAATTATGACTGCTCTCCAGCAACTTACAGTCTGGTGAAAACCCATATACAAAAATTGGGGTATCCAAAAGAAACTAAAAGTAAATTTTCATGATTCCTTCAAGCTCTGGCATGCTGGCCACCAGAAGACCTGGGCCAGATAAGTCACTGATATGAAGCATAAAGATATAATGGCCTATAGAATGACAGGAAAAAATAATGACTAATGTTGGAAGGGATGCAGGAAAACTGGGACACTGTGCATTGTTGGTAGAGTTGTGAATACATCCAGCCATTCTGGAGAGCAATCTGGAATTATGCCCAAAAAGTTATCAAACCTGTGCATACCCTTTGATCCAGCAGTGCTACTACTGGGCTTATATCCCAAAGAGATACTAAAGAAGGCAAAGGGACCTGTGTGTGCCAAAATGTTTGTGGCAGCCCTGTTTGTAGTGGCTAGAAACTGAAAAATGAGTGGATGCCCATCAACTGGAGAATGGTTGGGTAAATTGTGGTATATGAATGTTATGGAATATTATTGTTCTGTAAGAAATGACCAGCAGGATGAATACAGAAAAGAATGGCAAGACTTACATGAACTTATGCTAAGTGAAATGAGCAGAACCAGGAGATCATTACATACCTCAACAACAATACTGTATGAGGATGTATTCTGATGGACGTGGATTTCTTCGACAAAGAGATCTAACTCAGTTTCAATTGATCAAGGATAGACAGAAGCAGCTACACCCAAAGAAAGAACACTGGGAAATGAATGTAAACTGCTTGCATTTTTGTCTTTCTTCCCAGGTTATTTTTACCTTCTGAATCCAATTCTTCCTGTGCAACAAGTGAACTGTTCGATTCTACACATATATTGTATCTAGGATACACTGTGACATATTTAACATGTATAGGACTGCTTGCCATTTGAGGGAGGGGGTGAAGGGAGGGAGGGGAGAAGTTGGAACAGAAGTGAATGCAAGGGATAATGTTGTAAAAAAAAAAAAAAAATACCCAGGCAGGGGCTCTGTCAAAAAAAAATTAAAAAAAAAAAAAAAGAAAGAAAGAAAAAGAAAAAGAAAAAAATTTTAAAAAGAGATATAATGGCCTAAAAATATCTTCAACATGGTTCATCCCCATACAACATTTACATAGTTGATGTAGAGGAAAGAAAACAGAGCTGAGATTCAAGACCTCCTTTACATGCTAGCCATGAGACCTTGGACAAGTTTCTTCATCTTGTCCTGGCCATTTCCACACTTGCTTTACCCCTTTGCAATACTAGGTTCTGATAGGCAAACTTTCACCTTGTCTTTTCTGGAGCCAGGATTTCACACCATGCTAGCTATCTTTTCTAGGTCCCCTTTATATGCTGTCTTCCCCTATTAGAATGTAAGATCTTTTAGGGAAAGAATTTTTGTTTACATTTATGTATATCATAGCACTTTATACAATATCTAGCACTGTATACATTTAATAAATTCTCTATTTATTCATCTATCTCTATTATCTATCTACCTTCCTACCTATGAATCTGTCTATCCATCTGTCCAATCATTCATCTATCCAGCTATTCAGCTATCAATCTATCTACCTATCTATCCATCTATCTATTCATACCTCAGTTTCTTAATCCATCAACAGATGTCTTTAAGGTTGAGATCTCCCACTATTATAGTTTTGCTTTTTATTTCTTCTTACAACTCTCAACTTTTCCTTTAGGAATTTAGATGCAACGCCACTTGGTGCATATATGTTTAATGTTGATATTGCTTCATTATCTATGGTACACTTTAGCAAGGTATAGTTTCCTTCCTTATCTCTTTTAATTAGACCAATTTTTGCTTTTGCTTGATCTGAGATGAGGATGACTATCCCTGCTTTTTTTTACTTCCCCTGAAGCATAATAGATTCTGCTCCAGCTTTTTACCTTTACTCTGTATGTATTGCTCTGTTTTAAATGCGTTTCTTGTAAGCAACATATTGTAGGAGTCTAGCTTTTACTCCAGTCTGCTATCCACTTATGTTTTATGGGAGAGTTCACCCCATTCACATTTACAGTTAAAACTACTAATTCTATATTTCCTGACATTTTATTAATCTCAAATTATACTTTTCTCTTTCCTTTTCCCCTTTCCCTCTTCCCCAGTATTTTACTTATGAGCACTACTTGTCTCAAGCAGTCCTCCCCCTTTAGAGACCCTCCCCACTTTCTTATGCCTTTCCCCTACTATTTCTCTTTTCCCTTCTATTTAGCCTACCCCTTCCCTTTTCCCCTCTTCCCCTCCCACGTTTCTATAAGGTTGAGAGAAATTTCTCAATGAAACCAAATATATCTAATATTCTTTCTTTGAGCCAAATCTGATGAGAGCAAGATTCAAACAATATTCACCATCCTTCCTTTTCCCCCTCATTTATAATAGGTTTTCTTTACTTCCTCAGATGTAATTTCTCTCATTTTACCTCCTCTTTCCTCTTTTTTTTCTGTTACAATTCCCTTTTTACCTCTAGTTTCTTTTTTGTATAACAGTAAAATCAGATTATACATGAATTATCTATGTATGTTCATAACAGAAATAGTTCTCAAGGGTTTTTTTTTTCTTTTTTACCTTTTTAAGCTTCTCTTGAGTTCTATATTTGGAGGTCAGATTTTTTTTGTTTAGCTCTGGTCTTTTCATCAAAAATAAATAGAATTCACCAGTTTCATTGAATGTGCCTCTTCTTCCCTGAAAGAAAATGCTCAGTTTATCAGAGTAATTTATTCTTGGCTGCATTCCAAGTTCCTTTGTTGGGAATATCAGATTCCAGGTACTTAGATCCTTTAAAGTGGAAGCTGCTAAGTCCTGAGCAACCCTTATTGTGACTCCTCAGTATTTGAATTGTTTCTTTCTGGCTGCTTGTAATATTTTTTCTTGGTCCAATAGTTCTCAAATTTAGCCATGATATTTCTTGAGATTTTAATTTTGTTACAGAACAATAATATTCCATAATATTCATATACCACAATTTATTCAGCCATTCTCCAACTGATGGGCATCCACTCAGTTTCCAGTTTCTAGCCACTACAAAGAGGGCTGCCACAAACATTTGTGCACATACAGGTCCCTTTCCCTTCTTTATGATCTCTTTGGGATATAAGCCCAGTAATAACGCTGCTGGATCAAAGGTTATGCACAGTTTGATAACTTTTTGAGCATAGTTCCAAATTGCTCTCCAGAATGGTTGGGTTTGTTCACAACTCCACCAACAATGCATCAATGTCCCAGTTTTCCCGCATCCCCTCCAACACTCATCATTAATGCATCAATGTCCCAGTTGTGGTATATGAATATTATGGAATATTATTGTTCTATAAGAAATGACCAACAGGATGATTTCAGAAAGGCCTGGAGAGACTTACACGAACTGATGCTGAGTGAAATGAGCAGGACCAGGAGATCATTATATACTTCAACAACAATACTATATGATGACCAGTTCTGATGGACCTGGCCATCCTCAGCAATGGATCAATCAAATCATTTCAATGGAGCAGTAATGAACTGAACCATCTACATGAAGAAAGAACTCTGGTGATGACTAAAACATTACATTAATTCCCAATCCCTATATTTATGTCCACCTGCATTTTGATTTCCTTCACAAGCTAATTGTACAATATTTCAGAGTCTGATTCTTTTGTACACTAAAATAACAGTTTGGTCATGTATACTTATTTGTATCTAATTTATATTTTAATATATTTAACATCTACTGGTCATCCTGCCATCTGGGGGAGGGGGTGGGGGGGTAAGAGGTGAAAAATTGGAACAAGAGGTTTGGCAATTGTTAATGCTGTAAAGTTACCCATGCATATAACCTGTAAATAAAAGGCTATTAAATATATATATATATATATATATATATATATATATATTTAAAAAAAGAGAGATTTTAATTTTGGGGTCTCTTTCAGGAGGTATTCGGTGAATTCTTTCAATGGTCATTTTACCTTCTGGTTCTACGATGTCTGGGCAATTCTCTTTGATGATTTCCTAAAAAATAGTGTCCAGGCTCTTTTTTAAAATCATGTATTTCAGGGAGTCCAATAATCCTTAGACTATCTCTCCTAGATCTATTTTCCAGGTGCATTGTTTTCCCAGTTAAATGTTTTACTTTTTTTTTCTATTTTTTAATTTTTTGGTTTTGCTTGACTGATTCTTGTTGTCTCATAAAGTCATTCTTTCCATTTGTTCAGCTCTGAATTTTAGTGAATTATTTTCTTCATTTACTTTTTTTTCTATTTCTCCAATTGAATTTTTAAGTGAATTGTTTTGTTCTATGGAATTTTTTTTCCATTTCACAAATTCTGTTTTTTAAGGAGTTATTTTATTTTTCTGTTTCACAAATTCTGTTTTTTTTTCTGGGAGTTGTTTTCTTTTTCCATTTTATCAAATCTATCTTTTAATGCATTATATGCCTTTTCCAAACCCTCTTGCAAAGTTTTCCTTTCCTTTCCCCATTTTTCTTCTAGCTCTCTTTTAAGATCCTTTTTAATTTCTTCTAGGAGAGCCTTGTGTGATGGGGACAGGTTATATCATCTTTAGGGGCTTCATCAGAAACAATCTGCCTTTGGTCTCCTCAGGGTTTGATATCTGTTCCTCTCTTTCATCATAAAAGCTGTTTTTCATCACAGTTCTCTTTACTTTTTTACTCATTTTGTTAAAAGTTAAAGTCTGCTTTTAGGGCAGGGGAGGTTTTCCAAACTTTCTCTACAAGCAGTGGCTTCCTCTATAAGTGTGGCAATGCTGAGTCAGTGCTGACTCACTCTTGGTGCTGGGTGGGCATGGCTAGATCCCGTGAGATTCTGGCATTTTGGGGTTCACTGTTTACCTTTTGTGTTTGTGTTAGATGTTTTATAACTTCTCTGCTGATCTACTGGCTTGCAACCAAGGCAGAGTGGTCAACACTGCTGTAGATTCCTGTAGAATTCTCCCTGTAGATTTTCTGCCACTTGTAGTCTGCACCACCCCATGGAGTTCACACTGGCCTGAGGAGTCCTCACCAGATCTTGGAGTCTGCATCACCCTGGGACTCTGTGCTGTCTACACTGGTATTTGTGCTCAGATGCTTGCACTGACTGCCTCCCTCCCATTTCTGATTGAAATAGACCTTTTCTGGCGATCTTTGACATGATCTTCTGCTGATAATTTGTTGCACTCCCAATATTTGTGGGTTCTATCAGTCCAGAACTAATTCAGTGGCTGGATTTGCTAATTGGTATGAGGGTTGTATTAGAAGGCCAGAAAGAAACATGTATGTCATCTCCACCATCTTGGCTCCACCCCTGGAAGTCTTGCTGATCATTTCTTATAGAACAATAGTATTCCATAACATCCATATACTATAATTCATGCAGTCATTCCCCAATTGATAGGCAGCGACTCAGTTTCCAGTTCTTCACCACTACAAAAAGGACTGCTACAAATATTTTTGCAAATGTGAGTTCTTTTCCCTTTTTTATGGTCTCTTTGGGTTACAGATCTAATAGAAACATTGCTGGATCAAAGGGTAAGCACAGTTTTATAATCTTTGGGCATATCTCCAAATTGTTCTCCAGATTGGTTATATCAGTTCACAAGTCTACCAACAATGTATTAGTTGTCCCAGTTTTCCCACATTCCTTCCAACATTCATCATTATCTTTTCCTGTCATTTGAGCCAATTTAAGAGGTATGTAGTGAAATCTCAGAATTGTCTTAATTTGCATTTCTCTGATCAATACTAATTTAGAGTATCTTTTCATATGACTAGAAATGATTTTAATTTCTTTGAAAATTGTGTGCTCATATCCTTTGACCATTTATAAATTGGAGAATGACTTAAATTCTTACAAATTTGGTTCACTTCTCTATATATTTTAGAAATAAGGCTTCTATCAGAACCCTTGAATGCAAAAATTTCCCCAGTTTTCTGCTTCCATTCTAATATTGTATGCATTGGTTTCGTTTATACAAAAGCTTTTTAATTTAATATAATCAAAATTATCCATTTTGTATTTCATAATGTTCTCTAGTTCTTCTTTGGTCATAAATTCCTTCCTTCTCCAGATCTGAGAGGTAACACACAACCTAACTGATAACCCAAGTTTATCTTTCTTTCAGTATTGTCTTTATTTATGTTATTGTGGCCAATATATATTTTGTTCTCCTGGTTCTGTTCCCTTCAACTGCATCAGTTCATATAAGTTTTCTCATGGTTCCTGGAGTTCATTATATGCATTATTTATGATTTCACAATATATACTATCTTTTGCTTGAACATTTTCCCAATTGATGGGCATCCACTTTGTTTCTAGCTTTTCATTACAGCAAAAAGTATTGCTATAAATATGTAAAGGACCTTTTGCTCTGCCTTTTTGCCTGCTTAGGGTGCATTCCTAATAGTGGGACATCTGAGTCACAGGGTATAAACAGTTGGTAGATTATTCTTGCATAATTCCAAATTGTTTCCCAGAATGGATGGACCAATTATAGTTCTACTGTTAATTCAATCATCAACACCCTCATACTTCAACTTAGGTCCCTACCTCCTCCATAAACCCTCTCAGGTTGCTTCAGCTTCATATTAGTCCATCTCTAAAATTATAATACGTATCTAATCTGTATAAAAAAGTTACCATATTCAGAGAACAGTGGGCAGAGAATGTGACTTGTTTACATAGAGAGGTGTTGCACCATATCCACCTTTCCTAGTTGTATTGGTTAGAAGATCTGATTTATGAGAAAGGAGAGAAATGGTCCTGTCTTATAATGTCTTCCAACAATAGCTATGGAGAAGACAGACAAGACTTCTAGGATATGGAAAAGCTGAATAATGTTAGCTAGAGGTCCAGCAGCTGCTGAACAAATGGTAAAGAGTTCCCCAAATGAGAAACCACAAGAGTGACAATGATTTCTGTGGAATTGCAGGACTAAGAGCTAAGAGATGGGGTATAGACTAGGAACCCATATGTTGGACCAAGAGGGTGAACTGAAGTTTGAAATAAAGAAAGCTGGGAGACTGTGATACTTTTAATCAATGAGCTTTTCAACCCAAATCATACTGTTGGGATTTTACCCATCAGGCTGCAAAATGTTTGTTTGTAGGACCTATCATTAACTCTCTAGAAAGAACAGAGAAAGGAAACAGCACTTATTTGAAAGTTGAATCTACTTATTGTTTCTCTAAAGGGGCATGTGCAAAAATTACTAGAGGAAGTTAGGATGCAGTCAATAAAATGATGGGCTTAGGCTCAGGAAGACCTGAGTTCAAATCTAACCTTAGACATTCATAAATTGTGTGACCCTGAGCAAGTCATGCTGCCTGTCTCAGTTTCCTCAAATGTAATTAGGGATGGTAATAATATCATCTTATCTCCCACGAGTGTTATGAAGCTCAAATGAGGTAACACATATAAAATAATTAGCACATGGTAGATACTTAATAAATATTTATTTCCTTTTTACTAGAGGGAAGTCCCAATTGAATCCACTGAGAGTTTCTTTCTCTAAAAACCAAAGTTTTAGTAAGAGGCAAAAGGTTATGATAGGATCTTAAGATTTAGAAAAGGAAGGAATCTTCCTTCAATCATATTTTACAGATGAAGAAACTGAGGCTCCCCCCCAAAAAAATAAGGTGAATTGCCCAGGGTAATACAGGCAGTAACTGGCAGAACCAAGATTCAAATCAGTTTCTCTAACATCCTTACCATAACCTGTTTGTTTTAGTATGTTAGAGCAGTGATGTCATACTCAAATAAAAATGAATACCCTCAATTACATATTGACATAAAAAACCATAAATAAACATCATTTATGTTGTATGTATCTTTTATTTATTTTGTTGAACATTTCCCAATTGCGTTTTAATCTGGTTCAAATGCACTGGGAGTTTTATGGGCAGCAAAACTGAGCATCTTTGCTATAGGAAACCTTAACTTTCATCATTGGGGTCTTCCTCCCATTGAGAAAGCTCTTTGGGATGACCCAAATAGATTCTTTCAGCCTCAGTACACACATATGTACATATATATGCATGTGTATATATTTGTATATATACACATCTATATATGTATATGTGTATATATATGTATTTATGATATAAGGAAATGTGTATTCTTTCATCTACTTAACTTCTTTGGATGGGTATTCTATCTTTGTATTGCCTGGAAAAATGAAGCTTTCCCAATAACAGATCTGAGGAGATCAACTCTACCCAGACAATAATAGCCTGGCCAGCTATAATCTGGCCAGCAGATGGTCACCTTAGATAGAAGCTGTGAGGTTTTATATTAAGTTAAAGGAAATTGGTGACTAACAAATGCTGCAGTCTAGCATATTAGTTATAAGGGCTTAGCCCCCCAAAGAGGGGGAGTAAAGTAGATGGTGGGAGGGAGGAAAAACGTATTTTTTCTTCCCTGAAAAAAATTATATTTTAAAAGTGCACTAATCTAGAATAAACCGATCAGGCAGCAGCAAGGTGGCACAATGGACAGTGTGGGGACTTGGAGTCAAAAACACCTGAGTTTAGATCTGGCCTCTGACACTAGCTATATGACTCTGAACAAGTCACTTGCAAATGACATCAAAAAACTGAAGTAGTTTTCTCAACTATGAAATAGGGATAATAATGGCGCCTATCTTGCAGGATTGTTGTGAGGATCAAATGAAATAATATTCATTGAGTGTTTAACGCAGTACCTGGCACATAGTAGGTGCCTAATAAATACTTATTTCCTTCCTTTCCTCCCTCTCTCCTTCTCTTCCTTCTTTCCTTTCTTCTTTCCTTCCTTTCTTTCTTTTTTTCTCTTTCTTTTTTCTCTCTTTCCTCCCTCTTTCCTTCTCTCCTTTCTTATCTCCTTTCCTTCCTTGTTCTCTTCTTCCTTCCTTCTCTCCTTCCTTCCTTCCTTTTCTCCTTCTTTCCTTCCTTCTTACCTTCCTTTCTTCCTTTCTTCCTTTCTTCACAAGTTGCTAGAATTCCTTTGGAGTCAGTGGATGTATTCTTAATTCTAAATTCCTCAGGGTAAAAGCAATCAGGGAAATAAAGAACTTGTTCCACTTAGTTTCCTGTGGACTCCTCCTTAATGCAGCAGGAACTTCAAGGCCTATATGTAGACTGAAGGCCTGGGTCCATTCTTAATTCAGTGTAGCTCTTTGAAGGAGCAGGGGGTATTTGTTCCTAAGATTGGACTTGTTACATAAGTGTAGCCATTTTCATCTACCAGTCATGGCTACAATCCATTCAAATCAAATTAATAAAGATTTATTAAGCATCTAGTATGTTATGTACCAGATGACTCTCCAAGATGATAGAACATGTGCCAATCTTGTTTCCTCACTAGGAGTTCCCAACATCTGTGAAATGGTAGCTCTGGTGCAGAGGATGTGGCAAATACTGGGCTAGATGTTGGGAATACAGTGACAAAGATAAAATATTCCCTGCCCTCAAGGGATAAACTTTCTGCCTCTCTACTCTGTTCTTTACTATTGTCAGCTATCTGAACATTCATATAAACTTCAGAGCAGAGATTGAGAGCTGGGAGGCACGTCAGGGATCCAGCCTCTTTATTTTTACAGATAAAGAAATGGAGGCCCTAAGAGGTTGAATAACTTACTCAAAGTCACATGGGCAGTAAATTATCGAGCCTGGATGAAAAACCTGGTCTTGTGGATCTAATACCTTTAGAGATAGTTGGTAAAAATAATGGCTAGAGGGCTGGACGGGGAGTCAGGATGGACCTGAGTAAAAAATCCTATCTCAGACAATAGCTGTGTAACACTAGGTAAATTACTTAACCTCTGCTGCCTCAGCTTCCTCAAATGTAAAATGGGGACAATAATAGTACCTACCTCCCAGGGTAGTTATGAAGATTGAATGAGATAATATTTATAAAGTGCTTAACGCAGTGTCTGGCACAGAGAAGGCATTCTATAAATGCCAGCGTTTATTATTATTACTCCCTCGAGCTTATATTGAATCCTCTCCTTGCCCTAGACTTCCTTTCCAATGCAGTCTTTTCTAGCCCCAGGGACTAAGCAATCCTATTGGCTCAGTGTGTGGCAGATTCATACCCTTTATTTCCTCCATCCCTATTGGTTCCCAGTGTGCTTCAATAATCCTCTCATTTGCCCACTTTCTCCCTCATATTCTTACCACAGCAGTTGTTTCAACAAGCAAAGCATTTATGAAGGGCTTATTATACCAGGCATTGTGCTAAATACAAAGAAAGTCAAAAACATGTTCTATGTCCTCAAGAACAAATGGAGGAGACAAATGGAATTTATATACGTATGTTTTGTGTGTGTTTGTATCTATGCCAAGGAACAGGGATACATATTAACATCTACATATCCAATGATACAAAATGATATCATGATCTAGTTAGATAGATAGATAGATCTATATATCCAGTGATACATGAAAAAAGTCAAAAATGTTTTCTGCCCTGAAGAAGTTTATATTCTAATGGTGGAGGCAACATGCAGAAAGTTATGTGTGTGTATACACATATATATATACATATATTTACATATATTATATAGTTATAAACCTATATGTGCAATATAGATGTTTTTCTATACCTGCACATGTTGTGTATATATCCTATCTATATATTTGAGTGTATATACATATATTTATATTCCTCTTTGGCACTAATCTCACAAGGCAAGCTCCAAATGGGGAAAGGGACTTTTTTGTAGCACATGGGATTTGAAACGATTCTTGAATGAATCCAGAGACACTGAGAAGTGGTAGTTAACACGTAGGGCTTTCCAGAGATGGCAAACAGACAGAGAAAAGGCACCGATTCTAGAAATAGACATGTCATATGTGAGGAATAACAAAAAAGCCAATGTCACTGGGTTTTAGAATACATGGAAGAGAGTGAAATGTGAGAATGTTAATTAACTGGCTCACTCTCTCAGAGGTAGGAAGGCTATATCTGCCTCAGAGGTCCAGGGGACTGAGGGCTTGGGAATGTATTTCTCCTCTATGGTTGAGTCCCCATTGGATGTGTTTCCCTTATAATTAAGCACCTTGTTCATCTATATGTTTAGTATTAAGTTGCTTTCATAAATGGATATTTAAGGGGGCAGCTACTTGGCACAGTGGATAGAGCACCAGTCCTAAAGTCAGGAGGACCTGAGTTCAAATCTGGCCTCAGACACTTAATACTTCCTAGCCATGTGACCCTGGGTCATTTAACCCCAATTGCCTCAGGGGGAAAAAAAGGATATTTGCTTCAAAGATTTATCAAGAACAAGATTGCAAGTATTTCCCTCAGTGCCTCCAGGATGTTTTCCTCTAGACCCTTTTGATCTCTGGGGAAGTATGCTGAAAACTTAGCTCACTTACCACATGGCATTGGTCCCACCAAGTTCATGTCCCAGAGTTGGCATAATTGCCACATAAATTCACAGATTGTTCTCTCGGTGTCTGCTGGTTTGGGATCAGGAGTTGTTTCTCGCTCCTTAGAGATTTCATGGAGACTTAGTTACAAAAATACCTGATGCTGATATCCTCTCAGAACCCTGTAAGGAAGGAAGGAAAAAAAGAAAAGAAAGAAGGAAGGAAGGAGAGAGATAGGAGGTAGGGAAGGAGGAAGGGAGGGAAGAAGGGAAGAAAGAAGGAAGGAACAAAGGAAGGGAGGGAGGACCAAAGGGAGGGAGGGAATATGTGTTAATTAAGTACTTATTATGTGCTAAATATCATGCTATGTGCTGGGGATATAAATACAAGCAAAAAGAAAGCCAATACCTATCTTGAAAGAGTTTATATTCTGATGGGAAAAGACAATACCCAAAACAGAAGTGAAAAGTAAAGGAGGGGAGGAAACAAATGGGACAGACATGGTTTTAAAGTAAAAAAAAAAAGTCAGGAGTCAAGTTGGGAGAGCAATGAAGGCAGACCCCAAAATAGAGGCTCCACAAGGAATTTGCCAATGAGAGCAGGGCAATGGGTCTTGCCCAGGGATATTCCAGGTGAGCAGACACCAAGGGATAGTAAGCTATTCCAGGAAAAGGAGGCCTCAGACACTTAGAGAAGTTCCAGGATGAGCCAGCAAGAGAAGGAGAATAGTTTTGAAAATCAGGAACAAGATCAAGAGGGAATTCAAGGATGAAGAAAGGTCATTAGCTTCACAAAGAAACACAGAGGCCAAGGACCTCCATGATCCAAAAGGCTTCAGAGTGGTCAATGGCCTCAAGATCTACCTCCTTATAGGATGAACTCTTGGTAAACACCATGAATAAAGGAGTCACTGAATGAAAGCAAAAAGATGTGGGTGACGTGGACAGATCATTCCCTCCCTCCCTGTCTGTCTGTCGTCTCTCTCTCTCTCTCTCTCTCTCTCTCTCTCTCTCTCTCTCTGTGTGTGTGTGTGTGTGTGTGTGTGTGTGTGTGTGTCTGTATAAAAACACATACTGGCAGAGGCTTCACAAATGTGTCATGCAGAAGTCTGGGTTAATCTCTACTATCTTGCTTTTGATAGATAAATGACACCTGTTAATGAAAGATTTTGTGAATATCTCTCTGATGGGATTCTCCCTTTTTGAAAATTTCTTGTGGGATATAATATAGTCTCTAAAAAAAGAAATGATGCCTAAATATTTACAAAATCTTTAGGGAAGGTATAAGCACACATCCCAAGAATGAGGGTTCTGCTCTTAGTGCTCTCTCACCCTCTCTCTCTAGTTCTCTTAGGTTTGTTTTCCTCTAGGCTTTGAGTAATTCACCCTCAAATGGTCAGCACTAGACAACTATTTTTTTTTTAATTTAATAGCCTTTTATTTACAGGATATATACATGGGTAACTTTACAGCATTAACAATTGCCAAACCTCTTGTTCCAATTTTTCACCTCTTACTCCCACCCTCCCTAAATGGCAGGATGACCAGTAGATGTTAAATATATTAAAATATAACTTAGATACACAATAAGTATACATGACCAAAACATTATTTTGCTGTACAAAAAGAATCAGACTCTGAATTATTGTACAATTAGCTTGTGAAGGAAATCAAAAATGCAGGTGTGCATAAATATAGGGATTGGGAATTCAATGTAATGGTTTTTAGTCATCTCCCAGAGTTCTTTTTCTGGGTATAGCTAGTTCAGTTCATTGCTGCTCCATTAGAAATGATTTGGTTGATCTTGTTGCTGAGGATGGCCTGATCCATCAGAACTGGTCATCATATAGTATTGTTGTTGAAGTATATAATGATCTCCTGATCCTGCTCATTTCACTCAGCATCAGTTCGTGTATAGACAACTATTTTGACCAGCTTCAGGGGTCTAACTCAACCCACTGGGTGGATCTTCAATCAGATCAAACACCTTTAGATGGGGCCCTGTAGGATGCCCATTCTCAGCAGAAAGTCATTTCAGATGAGATCATCACCCCTTACCCTAAAAGACTTTGGGACCTATTTGATTGAGAAGGAACTGGAACTGGTTGGTAAATGGACCTAAACGGCCTATGTCTAAGTGGGTTCCTTGTAAGGAGTTTATCAATTCTGTAAAGGGGGAAGGTTATGTAGGATGAATAGTATTCCCCTACTGCGATAGTATTTGGGATTTAGGATAGGGACATCGGGTTAAGATTTCAGTTAATATTACTGGGAAAAGATATTGCATAAACAATTCAGTTTGATGCTTGTCAAATTATAGAATTGTAAAGGCTTGACTAACCTTGACAAGTAGGTACAATTTGTCCTAATAGAGAAAGAGGTTTTTATGGAACTACCTGTCCAATTTGGAATAATTTTGGTTTGCTACAAGGGCTAGCTATTTAGAAAATGCAGATCAAAGAGTAAGTTGGTTATATATGTAAGAGGTATAGACCTCTTGGGAAGATTTGGAATCAAGTTAAGGACTTAGGGCAAGTGATAGATACCAATGCCTGGTAGAATCAGTAAAGTAATCTGTAAAAGAGTCTAAACAAAAAGCAATTTCTCTGTTTATGCTACAGGTAGCCTCATGTTCACATGGTATCGTTCCCATTGGGTATGGAAAAACACAAGAGTGAATTTCTTCTGTTCCCAAAATAACATTCACGGAGAGAATTGCAATGCTTTATTCTAGTCCCTTGCTTCTGGAGATCAATCAGCTTGCCTCTCATGGCGAGGTAAAAGATTCCAAAATCTAGGGACTATAGTGGTGTGTACCCAAGTCTGGAATCTAACTGAGGGTAGTCCTGGCAATTTCTCAGATGAGCATATCCCAAGAAAACCTCAGATGGAGGCAACACTTTTAAACCTGCCTTGTCCGGGAACTAAGTGGGCACCTGTGCACCGATCCAGGTGGTTATTCCTTTTATCTTGGCACTCAGTGAAGTAAGAAAGACTGAATTGGGAAGAATTAAGTCAGTGATAGTAATTGATGAATTCAAGGCTAGAAATCTAGTTTGGGATTTGAGCTATTCCTACCCTGGTGAGTAAATATTATTGAATAAGCTATACCACACAAGCAGTGAAGAGAGTAGCAGAATAATTAGATAACACTAGCAGAATGGGATGGGAAAATAAAAAGATAAATGGCAGAAAGAGGAGGAACAGCTAGTTACAAAACTACAAAAGGAGTTTCACTCCTAGTTTAGCCCTATTAGAAGAATTAGTAGAAAATTCAGGGATTAGTTATCCATCCTGTATAAGGAGATCTGTGTATGGGTAAACAGACTTTTATGAAGTGGGATGTAAAAAATTTAGCCAAATATAAGGGGTTAGACAAGGATGTGGAAACCAAATTATTAAAAAGAAAAAAATGGGATTGTGAGAAATGGATGGGCATTTGCTTTCCACAGTTATAAAAATTAAATTGGAGAAATGAAACTTAAATTAGAAAAATGAAACTCACAAAGGCATCAAGGAATAATCAAGGGTGGGGTTTATTTTCTCCCAAAAGAAGATAAGCTTCTTGGGAGCAGAGACTGACTATGTAATGAGAAGTGGAGATTTGTGTCCTGTAACTTCTGTAACATCCAATTAATGGGGAATCAGGGATGGAAGCCCATACGTCAAGAAGACAGAGGAAGTGCCAAAGGTGAGATCAATATAGAAATTGAAAAATTGTATCAGGATTAGCGGGAGAAGTCCTCAGATGGTCACAAAAAGGGGAGGGATTAAGTGGGATGGACATGATACCTTCTCAGAAAACTGCTCCCTGCCATAGTTTAGGGCTACAGTTCCAGGAAAACTCCCCTTGCTTGTTCCCTTGCTTAATCTCACACAAACTACTTTGTAATCTGAAATCCCCCTGTTCTTATACCCTGAGAGTGGAATGGATTCCTGAGAATGTGAGCCCTGTCAGGGACAGTTGGGGCCCAATATAGGGTAAAAGTTGTTTTACGGTATTAAAAAACCCTATTCTATCGCCTGTCCTTTGCCTCACTCCACTAGACTGCTAGGGGATATGACGCCCTTTTTCTGTAGAAATTGAATAAACTGCTTCCTACTCTGGCTCTGAGGAAATGTCGATGTGAATTATTTTGGCTTAGTGGTCGCTGTCCCAACCAGTGCCAAGACTCATTACCAAAGATTGGGCATAAGGAATTCTCGAGAGTACCTTAGGAAGCTGCAAAGACTACAAAGGTGGAAAGCAAGCAGATTTAATCAGCATACTCAGAAGCAGCACCAGCAGAGGAAAAGACACTAATGGTTGGGTCCTCTTCAGACAAAGAGTGATACCAGAGATTTGGGAGATTTCCATAGTAACAAAAACAGGGTCAGAGTTAGGGTCTTTTCTCAAACCTAGTGAAGGAGGTTAGACCTGCTACCAAATCAGCTCTACGGAGGCAGAGGTGGAGAAGTACTACTGATTGACAAATAACATGGTGCTGGACTTGGGTGGTAGTATGTTAATTAGGCAACCTCTGGGCACTGAGGAAAGATTCTCATCATGAAGGGGCTAAACCCTTATGACTGCTGCACTGGAAACCCAGTGAAAATGATCCAGAGGTCATCTAGTTTCTCATTCTTCCCTTTAGTCTCAATAAGACCCTCAGTTTTATTCTTCCAGTCTTCTCACTCTGTAAGATTATCTCTTCCCTGAGGGGGGAGATCTCTTCCCTTGTTTTAGTAGTGAGTTTCTCCCAGAAGCTCTATTTTAATGAAGTACCCAGGCCAACCTTGTTCACTCCTATACTTTTTCCCAGCTCTGTTCCTTATTCTTTGACCTTTTGTCTTGTGGTACCCCTTGTCTCCTTCACAGCTACCCTCTTCTGCTTTTCAGCTCTTTTGTATTATGTTGCTCATTAGAATCTTAGCTCCTTGAAGGCAGGGAGGGGTTTGGGGTTTATATTTTTCTCCCTTGCACTTTCACAGTTATTAGCACATAGCAAGTGCTGAATAAATGCTTGTTGAATATAGATTGCCTAGATTAACATAGGAGAAAATACTGGGACTTAAATAGTCCCTTTTTAGAAAAAGAAATTGAACAAGCTATCAATCAATTCCCTAAGACAAAATCTCTAGGGCCAAATGGACTTACAAGTGAATTCTACTGAACACTTAAAGAACAATTAATTATAATACTATGCAAATTTTTTGGAAATAAAAGGAAAGAAGGAGTCCTACCAAATTCCTTTTTATGTGCTGAAATGTAAACCAAGTAGGGTCAAAACAGAGAAAGAAAATTATAGATCAATTTCCCTAATGAATATTGATGCAAAAATTTTGTATTTGATTAATTATTTTTATTAAAGCTTTTTTATTTTCAAAACATATGCACAGATAATTTTTCAACATTGATCCTTCCATAGCCTTGTGTTCCAAATTTTCCCTCCTTCCCTTGCCTCCTCCCCTAGATGGCAAGTAATCCAATATGTGTTATACATGTTAAAATACGTTAAATCCAGTATATGTAAACATATTTGTACAATTATCTGGCTGATGCAAAAATCTTAATAAAATATTAGCAAAGAGATTATACCATGTTATCACCAGGATAATGCACCATGACTAAGTAGGATTTATATCAGGAATGCAGGGCTAGTTCAATATTAGGAAAACTATTAGTGAAATTAACTATACCAATAACCAAACTAACAGAAATCCTATGATTATCTCAACAGATACAGAAAAAGCATTTGGCAAATCCAACACCCATTCCTATTATAAATACTAGAAAGCGTAGGAATAAATGGTATTTTCTTTAAAATGATCAGTAGCATATATTTAAAACCATCAGCAAGCATCATATATAAAAAGGATAAAATTGAATCATTCTTAATAAGATCAGGGATGAAACAAGATAAGGATGACCACTATCACCATTATTATTCAATATTGTACTAGAAATGTTAGCTTTAGCAATAAGGGAAGATAAAAAAATTAAAGGAATTAGAATAGTTAATGAGAAAACAAAATTATCACTCTTTGCAGATGATATCACGATATACTTAGAGAATACTAGAGAATCAACTAAAAAACTACTAGAAACAATTCACAACTTTAGCAAAATTGCTAAAGAAATGCAGTATTCAAAATAGATGCATATAAATCATCAGCATTTCTATATGTTACAACAAAGTCCAGCAGCAAGAGAAACAAAGAGAAATTCCATTTAAAATAACTATAGGTAAAATAAAATATTTGGGAATCTACCAACCAAGACAAAGTCACGAACACAATTACAAAACACTTTCCACACAAATAAAGTGAGATGTAATCAATTATAAGAATATTAAGTGCTCATGGGTAGGCCAAAGTAACATAATAAAAATGACAATTCTACCAAAATTAATTTACTTATTCAGTGACAAACCAATCAAACTCCCAAGAAATTATTTTACAGAGTTAGGAAAAATAATAAAAAAGTTCAACTAAAAGGACAAAATGTCAAGAATTTCAAGGAAATTAATGAAAAATGAAAATGAAGATGGTCTAACTGTACCAGACCTAAAACTATTTTATAAAGCAGCAGTCATCAGAATCATTTGATAATGGCTAAGAAATAGAATAGTAGATCAGTAGAATAAGTTAGCTTCACAAGACACAATAGTCAATGACGATAGTAATCTGATAATTTGATAAACTCAACAATCCCTCCTTCTGGGATAAGAACTCACTATTTGGCAAAAATTGCTGGAAAAAAATAGAAATTAGTATGTCAGAAACCTAACACCCTATCCCAAGAAAAAGTCAAAATGGGTTCATGAGTTAAACATAAAGGATGATACTATACATATCTCTCAGACTGGCTAAGATGACAGGAAAAGATAATGATAAATGTTGGAGGGGATGTGGGAAAACTGGGACAAAAACATTGTTGGTAGAGTTGTGAACTGATGCAACCATTCTGAAGAGCAATATGGAACTATGCTCAAATATCCAACTGTTTGTATCCTTTTATCCAGTAGTCTCTCCATTGGGTCTGTCTCCCAAAGAAATCATAAAAAAATGGGGAAAGACCTATATGTGTAAAAATGTTTGCGGCAGCCCTTTTTGTAGTGGCAAAGAATTGTAAACTGGGTGGCTGCCCATCAGTTGGGGAATGGCTGAATAAGTTATGGTATATGAATGTTATGGAGTATTATTGTTCTATAAGAAATGACCAGCAAGATGATTTCAGAAAGGCCTGGAGAGACTTACATGAACTGATACTAAGTGAAGTGAATAGAGCCAAGAGAACATTGTACACAATAACAACAAGATTATATGATGATCAATTCTGATGGATGTGGCTCTTTTCAACAACTAAGTGATTCAGACTAGTTCTAATGGTCTTGTGATGAAGAAAGTCATCTGTGCCCAGAAAGAGGACTGTGGGAACTTAATGTGGATCACAACATACTATTTTCACCTTTTTTGTTATTGTTTGTTTACTTTTTATCTTCTTTCTCATTTTTTTTCCTTTTTGATCTGATTTTTCTTGTGCAGCATGATAATTGTTGAAATATGTAAAGAAGAATTGCACATGTTTAATATATATTGCATTATTTGCCATCTGGAAAGGAAGTGGAAAAAGGCGAGGGAGAAAAAAATTTGGAACACAAAGCTTTGCAAGGGTGAATGTTGAAATCTAGCTATGCATATATTTTGAAAATAAAAAGCTTTTAAAAATGCTTGTTGAATTGATTATCCAAATTAAATATAACACTCTTATAATATATGGGCAGCTAGATGGCACAGTGGATAGAATGCAGGACCTGAAATCAGGAAGATTCATCTTCCCTAATTCAAATCAAAGCTAGACATTTACTAGCTATGTGACTCTGGGCACTTAACCCTATTTGTCCCCATTTGGAGAAAGAAATGGCAAATCTTTCCAGTATTTTTGTAAAGAAGACTCCAAATGAGATCACGAAGAATTGGACATGGCTGAAACAATTGAATAACATGTATCAGACACTTTTAAAGAGCTAGGTATACAGAGGGAAGCAAAAGACAGTTCCTGCCCTTGGGAGCTTACAATCTAATAGGGGAGACAATATGGAAAGAGACACAAAACATGTTATCTAAAAGAAAAATAGAAAATAATTAATAGATGAAAGGCACTAGAATTAAGAGGAGCTGTTGGCTTTAATTGCTTCCTAATTTTTAACATAATAACAAACTATATTTGTTGCTCTAAATTTGACATTGGAAGTTCTCATTTTCAAACTGGCATAGGATCGCAGTCCCTAAGAGATAACTGATGAGGGCAGGGTTGCGAAGGAGAGGTGTGGCAGAATTAGGTGAGCAATCCTTGTTCTCCAAGGCACAGGCTCCTAGCAAAGGAAATTCACTTGCTCAAAGGCTATGATTAAAAAGGCTTTTATTGTTAGAGAGACACCAAGATAAGGGCATTCTTGTTAAGCAATATCATTCTCAAGAGAGAAGTGATTTTTGCAAAGAGACATTTTCTGGAGGCCTACTTTTTACAGAAATAGAACACTAGAACAGAATAGGCAAGACCACTTGAGTTTGTATATGAAAAGATACATCCTCTGGATATTCCTGGTTCCAGAGGGTGTGGGACCATTTAGGTTTATTTATGAAAAGAGTCATTCTCTGGAGGTTCATCTTCTGGTTCCAGAGAATGTAAGACCATTTAAGTTTGTATAACTTTTTGTTGGTGATTTTACATAACTTTACAGGGTTGTCTGGTTTTGCTCTCATCAATAATCCATTCATCCAAAATACCCCTCCACTGAAACCAATTTTAGTGAAATCTAGGGTTAATCAGTTCATGAACTACATATGGATAAAGATATAATATCTCCTCTGGGACTACTTGCTAAGAGGTGACCTTGAAGAGCTATACTCCTTGGATTGGCACTCACAATCATCTAGCCATTCTTAATTAGCCTTTATCAAAGCTTTCCAATAAGATGGCATAGTAACACAGCATAAAATACTCCCACCAAAAACCTAGAGTCCACTTTTAATATATAAGTTCCATAGGAGGAGTGGGCTAAAACTTAGGGGTCACACATTTCCATGCAACTTTGGGACCTCTCACTATTTCTCAGGTTTGGTGTATTGTTTGGAATAATTAGTTGATTCAAAAGCTTATCCTAAGCCCCCACTGGTGCTACTTCTTTGACATATCATACAAAAGAGACATTAAGCCAAGAAACAAAAGACAGTAAGACAGAAGAGCAAGGTAAACAACAAGAACTGAATCAGGCAGCAAATGTTCTCTGCATATATACAAAAAATAGATGTCATTTCCCATTACTCCATGGAAGTGACATTAATATTCCCCCTTATTCCTCCTGCTTCCCTTACTATAGAGAAGGATTTCAAAAGTTCAGCCTCAATTAAACCATGGTAAAGCTTAGGGTCTAGTGCTGTCTGACTGTTAAGATTTCTTTCCTTCCAGTTTAGGGAGTTCAGCCATAGTAACGGTGATACCCTGAAGTTGGTTTCCCTTGTGGCTTCTGGAATCATCATGGCACAGCCAAGCCACCATTCTGCAGCTCCTCCTCTGTTTTCCCCTGCTCTCCCCATCTACTGCTAGCTCCTCCTGTTCCCAGCTGCCCATGGTTCTCATGCTGTTCAACTGTGGATCTCCTCTCTCTTTTGACATGCCTTCTCTCAAACAAGTTTGAATTGAAGGCAGGGGCCATCTCTGCCTATGTTACATAATATTAGATAGTTCTACAAGCTCGGTATTTGTATCTCACCACCCTTCCAGATGATCAACTCTCTGAAAGCATCTGTAGCACAGTGGAGAGAGCACAGGGTTCTCAGCCCCAGGATTCGGTTCTGACTCTGCCATTGGGACAACTGTGGGCAAGGCACCTGACTTCTCTGAGCCTCTGTTTTCTCTTCTGTAAAATGGGGGTGAATGGGAGTGCTGAAACCCCTTTAGATCTTAAGCTTATGAACTAGAAGGAGCAGGGACTCTTATCAATCTGCAATTCTTCCTCCCTCCTCACACAGTGCTCTGTACACAATAACATCTGATGAATGAATGAGTTCATGCATGCAGGCAGGCGGTGTTTTATTGATACAAAGGTGAGAGGATTAGAAAGATGAGCTGAGAATTACAAGTGGGCAAATCCACTGTGTTTAGACTAATATGGTGCCTGATTTCTTACAGCTCTACCTTATTAGCTTAGTTCATTTAGGAGTCTTTTAACTGGATTGCTCTTGAATGACATCATGGCTGGTGCCATGGCAACATCCAGCTTTGCCTTTGGGCAAGCCGAAGTCCCCTCCATCCTTCTTCCTCCCTCTCCTCCATCCATCCCCACTAGCTAAAAGGTCAAAGAGACAGACAGGAAGGAAATGTTCAGAAAGGAGGAGAGACTCGTCTTGAATGTGTGGTCAAGAAACAGCCAGGTGAGGCTGCTGCTGTTATTACTGTGGATAATGATGGGGAGATTTATCTCATCTGCCGAGTTCATGGCTTCTCTCCCCTGTCCATCATCCCCAAAGTAATTCCCAGGGAGCATAAAATGAAATAGGTAAAGGCCATTTTCAAGACGTATAGATGGTCTCATGACTATATACATAAAGGCATTTAGTAATCCAGCTTCTGACCCCAGATTCTGGGAAGATGGGGAGTGGGAATAAAGGAAGTGATGGGTTTCTTCTCTTATGTAAATTTATGCAGTATGTCTGTTTGCCCTAGATAAGACCTCAGAAATAATTTACTTCGAGTATAGTGTAAAGAACTCTGGCTAAATGCTAAGAGATCTGGGTTTGAATTCTGTTTAACCAATGATCCAGTTAATCTCTCTGGCCCTCAGGTTCCTCATGTGTAAATTGATGGTCCAAATGACCTCTGAAGTCCCTTGCAGGACTAGATCCAACCCTAGAGAGGGTGACTTGCCTCCTGTCACACATAGCAAGGTCAGAATAGTTCAAGACTAATCTCCTAGATCTCAAGCTGTTTTCTTGCCACTTTGCCAGGATGCCCTTAATAAATTAGAAAGAGAAGTCTTCTTTTATGCAAATGTGGCAAGAGTTGCCTTCTCGGATTCAGGTGTGGGAAGTGATTTCTCTTATGCAAATGTAGGCAGGTGTCTTTTCTTATGCAAATGTAGGCAGGTTTCCCTTATGCAAATATAGGGAAGAGCCTTTAATAATCACATCTTTGACTTTCCTCACAACAACCCCGTGGGGTAGATAATAACAGTAATAATAGCTGACATTTATATTGCGATTTAAAGTTGGCAAAGCACTGTATACATTATCTCATTTGATCTTGGCAGCAACCATCTGATGGAAATGCTATTAATATCCCTATCTTACTTATAAGGAGACTTTCCTTAGCTCAGAGACAGAAAGCAATTTGCCCAGGGTCTCACAGGTAGAGGATGTGTGGGTAAGAATTTGAATCCAAGACTTGCCAGTATGACACTAAAAGCAAATATTCAAAGTGTGCAAATGTGGTGCTGCAAAAGCAAAAGGCTCATCTTTAACCCAACTAATCATTTAGCAAGTCTTTATAAAATTCCAACTAATTTCAAGAGCTAAAGACTTGGTACCCTTAGGGGGGCAGAGAGTTGGCTTCAGAGCTCAGCCAGACCCCAGCCAGAATCCCTCTTTTGCCAAGTACTGACTGGATGAATCACTTAGACCCTCAGTACCTCATGTTGTTCTCAGCCTATAAACTGCAGACAGAGCAGGTACTGATCTGCATTTTAAAAATGGATTTTTTCATCCTATACAAATTAAATCATAGGTATGGCTTTTAAAAATATGCTAGGCAGCATACTGCAGCACAAAAACAGGCTCCTTTAAAACCTTCCTATTCTGAAAATGTAAACTGAATTAAATGCACCAAAATTCTATGAGAAAGAGCACTGGGGATGGTGGCAGTGGTGATGATGACATAAGAGTACTTTTATACAGTGTTTTGAGTTTTGTAAAAAACATTTATAGATATTATTTCATTTTATCTTTACAACAATATTGGAAGGTAGATACAATTTCTACCCATTTTACAGATGAAGATACTGAGTTGAATAGAGATTAAATGACTGGTCTGGAGTCAGAGTTCAGGCCGAACTTGAACTTGAATTCCAATACTCTGTCTACTATACCACCTTCCTGCCCTTAATTGGGACTGAATGCTTTTTGGTTTACCCACAGTGTTATGCCACAGTTCTTTTTTATTGTCCTGACTCAGTTTCTCCAATTATCCTGACTCAGTTTTCCTGCTTCTCAAAGCTCAGTCCTACAAAACCTCCCCTCCCTCTTTATCAGAATATTTGATAAGGATAAAAGATCTTATGTTTTTAGAATATCAGAATGTCTCTCCCCATGCCAAACTATCAGAATGTCAGATACCATCTTATCAAGATGCCTCTCCCCATGTCCGGGATACCTCCCCCTGATTATGTCATCTCATCTCCAGAAGCTCACCCCACCTTGTCAGAGTCCTATTCCTGCTCTCGGCACCCAAAAATGCTTACAGAGAGGATGCCCCAAAAATAAACCCAAAAGAAAAGAATTAACTCCAAAAGGCCTCAAAGAAAAAGCTATCTGGTCTAAAAATGTACTAGAATTCCGGAAGATGTTGTAATTTGTGATATTTCATGACTTTATTGCTTCAAGTTTGAGCGATGATGATTTTATAATATATTTAAAGCACTCAGTCCCAATAAAAGGGCAGGAAGGTGGACATACCTCCATTAAACATCTGCTCACTCGGTCCCTGTCAGTCAGCAGGAAGGCTTTGCAGCTTCAGAAAAATGGAAATACTTATTCCTGGTTCAATTTCCCACAATTAGCTTTCAGTCATTAATATATAGGCGAGGAGCTGAGAATTAAAAGGTAAAAATGAAACCTCCCTTTGTAGGCTTCATGGAGCCAACTTTTTATTTAGAAAAATATAAGATGTCATTTCTTAGGTAAATATATGGAAAGGAAAATGTAAGATGCTAATAACGCATACTTGGGATTGATGTTCTGTCAATAGGACAGATTTGAACTCAGGTCTTCCTCTAGACCCAGCACTCTATTCATTGAGCCATATAACTGCCTCTAACAAAGTCTCCACTATTTAATAAATACTTACTATATGTATCCCGGGGGATGCAAAGCAAAACAAAAATCAGTCCTTTCTCTCAGGAGCTCACAATATGATGATGGCGTCATGATATGTACTATGTACTAACAAGATTATATATATATATATATATATATATATAGAGAGAGAGAGAGAGAGAGAGAGAGAGAGAGAGAGAGAGGATAAATTGGGAAGAATATTAGAGAAAAGGCTTAAAGGGAACCAGGAAAGCTGGGATTTGGGCTGGGACCTGGAGGAACAAGGAAGCCAGGAAAGAATTTCTCCAGGCATGTGAAAATGGAATTTAATTATTTTTTTGGGGGGGGGGAATGTTACATGATCAGAAAATTAATAGAATCAAAAGACAGTGGCTGGTGTGGCTCATTGGAAGATGGGCTAAAGTGGAGAGTGATTTAAGGTAAAGAGACAGACAGTAGCCTATTGCAATAAGTGAGGTGATAATGATCTGTACTTGGGTAGGGGTGATTCCAGAGGAGAGAATAGGGCTGAAAGAAGTTTATGAAGGTAGAAACAAAGGGACTTCATAACTGATAGGATATGGAAGGTGAGAGATAGTGAGGATTATTATTGACATTCCATTTCTGGCACATCATTGTTGTTTATATGGACTTTAGTGGGCTAGTCCGGGAACCAAAAAGATGAAGAATATTTAAGCTATTCTCTCTCTCTCTCTCTCTCTCTCTCTCTCTCTCTCTCTCTCTCTCTCTCTTTCTCTCTCTCTCTTTCTCTCCTCTCTCTCCTTCTTTCTCTGTCTCTGTCTTTCTCTGTCTCCCTCTCTCTCTGTCTCTCTGTCTCTGTCTCTGTCTCTTTCTCTCTCTCCATATTTATATGTGTGTGTATATATATATATATATATATATATATATATATATATACACATATATATTTAAGATGGACAGTCTTGGACTGATACTCTAAACTGATGATGAGTGGAGCCCAAAATTGAACAAGAAGAGGAGGATGATGAGCTGGCTTGCTTTTGAAGAATTGCAAAATTCTTTTAAAGAACCCATTTCTCCCTGAAAAGAAGGGCCCTTTTTAAATCCCAATACCTTATCCATATTGTTGTCTAGCTGTGCTTTGTGCAAGACTCCAATCTCTGAAGAATTAATTCCTATCTAGTTAGTTATCTTTTACATTTCTCATGGGCATTAATCCCATGATTACCCAGCACACTTCCTTGTTTCTCACAGTTATCCCTTTAATCCAAGAACTTTCTTGTGTTTGTAAACCCCTCTGGTGAATTCTATGGATCCATTTTCAGAATAATGTTTTTAAATCCATAAAATAAAATTTAAAGGATTACATAGGAAACCAATTATACTGAAATAAAGATGATATTCTTCCCCCCCCCCAACTTCATCTACAACCTGAAATCAATCCAAGATTAAGAACCACTGCTTTAGTCTTTTCAGATCTTCAAAAAATTAAATCCTGGTCTCACCCTCCCCTCCTTTGATTTTTCTGGCTTTCCCATTAACCCCTTATAATTATCTTGAAAGTTCAGCCCTGGGTCTCAGTGTCCCTTTCTTTGATCTCAGGAGCTGTGGACCTTCATGCTAACTAAGATTTTAATGACTTGGGGAATTATTATGTGTTCTCAAAACTGACCAATAATTTAAAATGAGGATCATACAGAAGATGACAGAGAAGTTCATTTGTGGGAGGAATCAGGCTGCCGTATAGAGCAAGAACTGGAGTAAAGTATACTTTTAATATTAAAATATATGAGGAGAAGAGATGATGGACTGGTCACAATGTAAGAGTGATGATTAACAATGAACAGCATGGGTTCCATGATTGTTGCCTTGATAAAAAAAAAAAAAAAAGAAGAAGAAGAAGAAGAAGAAATAAAGGAAGGTCTGCAGCATATTGGGTACCACCTCCTTTCTTCCCATCTCTAGATGGAGAAAAGTTACATAAGATGAGGAGGGAGGAATAAGTCACTATTTATCACTGTATTGCTATAAAAACAAAAAAGGTCTTTGAGGCACTGTTACCCCATTTCCTTGATGAGGAAATTGAGGCTCAGAGAGTAGTAACTTCTTTCAATACAAACCAGTAAGTGTCACAGGCAGGGCCTCCCCTGCCACAACTCTAGCATTCTATCAGCCATTCTAGATCCCTGAAGATACAATCTATTGCCCTTGGGAAACATATGTAATAGCAATCCCTTTCCTCCTCCACTCTATCCCACTGAAAACCTGTCTTGAACAATGGAATCAGAAACCCAGACCCAAGGGGGAACTCTATGCTCTTGGCAACATCTATCCCTATTACCAAGGCATGAGCTAATGCATATCCATCCAGTCTCTGAAAGGCTTGGGCCATGGTAAACAGGGAGGATGACTGCCATGGCAACAAGCCTTTCTCAGGAGTCATACAATGTGGCATTTCTGGTGACGCCTGAGTGATGGCTTTTCATAGGCTTTGGGGACTTAGCTCAGATCCAATCTCAGAAAGGCAAAAGTGCCTGACAACCAATAGTCATGCTCAGTTTTCCCAAACCACCGGAGGCTCTTCCTTCTGATCAATGGCTTCCCTTGAGTCTGTGATACTCAGAGACCTCTTGCTCTAGAGACAGCCACCCACAGCCATCACAGCATGGGAGGAACTAAGTCCAACTACAGGATTGGAAGACTCAGCTCTGTTCCATTCGTCCCACTAATGAAGCCACTACTCTGGTTCCGGCCCCCATTAACCTCCGGTCTGAACTATTACAATAACTGACTAATTGGTCTCTCTGCCACTAGTCTCTCACTTCTCTAATTTAGCCTCTTCACAGCCACCAGATTGATATTCCTATAACACGTCTGATCATAGAACTTCCCCTTCTCCCTGAAAATGATTTGGTGTCTCTCTGACTTTAAGATAAAATTTCATCAGAGGACCTCAGTTCAAATCCTGCCTCTGATGTTACTCTATTCTCTTTCTGGGCCCCAGTTCCTCATCTGTAAAATGATGGGATTGGACTAGATGACCTCAGTGAGGCCCCTTGAAAATCTAAATCTGTGGTTCCACAACCCAGTTTTCTACACTGTTTGCACAGTGCACTGTTATCCTTCCTCCCTCTTTTAGTTCCTGCCAAACTCCCTTATTTGGTGTTTTCTGTATTCAGCTATATTCCATCTCCCACTGCCATGCTCTTGCAGAGGCTGTGCACCATGCCTGGCTCCAGGCTCTCCCTTTTGGAATCCTGAACTCAACCAAACAAAAAAAAAAAGACTTTCCCAAATGTCTGTTGCTATTTACCACTCTCCTAAATTACTTTGTGTTTACTTTTCTTGGCTTGGAGATACATTGTGTCCTTTAGCAAAATGTTAAGTACCTTGAAAGATGGACTATTTCTACTTCTGTTCTTATATCTCCAGCCACATACCCAGCAAGTGTTTGTCACAGTAAATTGGGAACATCGTGTGTGTAGCAAGGCACTCTGAACTTAGAGGCTACTCCATAAATCAGAGATCTGTACTTATTCTTTTTTTTTTTTTTTTTGGCTTTCTTGCTGAGGCAGTTGGGGATTAAATGACTTGTCCAGGGTCACACAGCTAGGAAGTGTTAAGTGTCTGAGGTCAGATTTGAAATCAGGTCCTCCTGACTTCAGGGCTGGTGCTCTTTACACTGTGCCACCTAGCTGCCCCCTGTACTTTTTTTCAAAGAAATGCCAAAGCCTGTTTTTGAGGTGTATAGCACAATGTCCAGCCACATAATACAAGTTTGATAAACACTTTTTTTTTTATTTAATAGCCTTTTATTTACAGGTTATATGCATGGGTAACTTTACAGCATTAACAATTGCCAAACCTCTTGTTCCAATTTTTTCACCTCTTACCTCCCCACCCCCTCCCCCAGATGACAGGATGACCAGTAGATGTTAAATACATTAAAATATAAATTAGATACACAATAAGTATACATGACCAAAACGATAAACACTTTTTTAACAAATAGCTTTTTATTTACAAAATATATCCACGGGTAATTTTTCAACACTGGCCCTTGCAAAAACTTCTGCTCCAAATTTTCCCTTCTTCCCCCCACCCCATTCCCTAGATGGCAGGTCGTCCCATACATGTTAAAATATATGTTAAGTCCAATATGTGTATACATATCCATACAGTTATCTTGCTGCACAAGAAAAATCGGATCTAGAAAGGAAAAAAAAACTGAAAAGGAAAACAAAATGCAAGCGAACAACAACAGAAAGAGTGAGAATGCTATGTTGTGATCCACACTCAGTTCCCACAGTCCTCTCCCTGGGTGTAGATGGCTCTCTTCACCACTGAACAACTGGAACTGGATTGAATCATTTCATTGATTCACATTGTTGATAAACACTTGTTGATAAATTGCTAAGGTCCAATAAGCATGCTGAGAGTCAGGAGACACTCTTGTGAACTAGAGGAGAGGAGAACCTTGTATGCTAGAGTAGTGGACATAGGATGTAGTCATGGAAGATTATAGATCATCTCCCCTAAACCCATAATCTTATAAATGAAGAAACTGAGACCTGGAGATGGGAAGGCACTTCAGATCAGATTGTCAATTACTGACAAGTCCTGTATTTACAATCTGGATCCCGTCAGAGCATAATCATAAGGCAGGAATTCAGGGCCTGTATTTCAAACAACCAGGTTATCAGGTGGGACTGAGTCAAACAGAGGGCACTTTTGTGTTCGGCCAAGGCACTGAACTGGGCACTGAGAATACAAAAATACAAAAACTAAAACTAAACCCAGACCCTGCTCTCAATAAGCTTAATACTCCATTGGACAGGGGAGATCCAACATATGCCCAGGTCAGATATAATGCATCATAATTCAAGGTGAGAGAATGCTAATATCTAGGGGGATGAGGAAATACCCTCTAGAGGGGAGCACCTGGGTGATCCTTGAAGGAAACTGAGGATGCTTAAGATAGATGTATAGAACACACCATCTGCAGCCACCCACAGGTCACAACATTTTGAGGGCAGCCTAAGCCAGATTAAAATATAATTGGGAAATGTTTAACAAAATAAATGAAAATACAGTAAAATGCAGACAATATTACATTTTAAAATTAAGTTAAGGGCAGCTAGGTGGTGCAGCCCTGAAGTCAGGAGGACCTGAGTTCAAAACTGATCTCAGACACTTAATACTTCCTTGCTATGTGACCCTAGGCAAGTCACTTAACCCCAATTGCCTCAGCAAAAACAAACAAACAAACAAACAAAACAAATAACAACAAAAAACAAAACCTAAGTCACTATGCAGCCTTGCAGTCTTTACAAATGCTTGGAATGGGAACATAAGTCATTTTGATCAAAACATTGAATATGTGAGGGAGAAAAATATGAACTCGATCTGTAAAAAACAAACAAACAAACAAAAAAAAAAAACTGGAGCCAAATTATAAAGATCTTTAAACGTCAAATTGTAGAGTTTGCATTTTATTTTAGAGGCAATAGGGAGCCACTGAAAATTCTTGAGCAGGAGAGAGACATGGTCAGAATAAGTTGGAGAGAATAAATACTAGAATCAAGGAAACCAATTGGAATGAGGCTATTTGAGTAATGTAGGCAAGAGGTGATGGATAAAAGCCTGAATTAAGGTGGTGACCATGAAGGAAGAGGAGGAACAGATGCAAAAAACTATTGTGGATTGATAACCAGCAAGACTTGACAATGGATTGAAGAAGGAGGAAGAAGGGAGAGGCAAAAGCCGAGAACAACTTCAAGGTGGCCAGTCTTACAGACTAGAATACCCTTTAAAAAATTAGGAAAGTTTGGAAGAAGAGAGATAGATTTAGACAGGGGGAAATCATTTTATTTGGGAGATTATGAGTTTAAGATGCCTAAAGAATATCCAGGTGGTCTAAATTTGTCTGGACTGTATTCTATTCCTTCTTACCAAGCTCTCATCTCCTCAGTATGTGGACTAAATGGGAACTCTTCTCAGGCTAAGACACTTAAGTGCTTACCACTGGTCCAGCGGATCAAGCATGGGGATTTCATCTGCTCTAGGCCCAGGAGGGAAAGAGGAGACCTTAAATTGTTCTCTTTAGGGCAGAGACATACTGAACAATGGACAGGTATTGTCAGCTTGCCTTCCTGATGGACCGGGCCTGAGCTTCCAGGAGTAGAGTGACAGCTGTACTTAGATTTTCTTTGTTTCTGAACAAGTTAAATTCTGGGAGTTTGCTCTATGACTTTGCCCAAATCATTTCCCATCTGGGGACTTTCAGTTCTCTTGCCTTTTAAATAATAGGGACTTTACTAGATGATTTCCAAGGCCTCCATCAGCTCTTATATTCTCTGTCCTAAGCTTACTCTCTCAGTTCTGATATTCTCTGTTCTAAGGTCCCTCCCAGCTCTGACATCTTATTTTCTAAAGTCCCTCCTTCCCAGTTCTGGCATCCTGTGTTTTAAGGACTCCCCCAGCTCTAGCTTTCTATGTTCTAAGGACCCTCCCAGCTCTGACATTCAGTAGCATTCCATTAGGAATCAGGAAAAACCTGGTTTCAAGTACTGACATATTGTCTGTGTGTTCCTGAGTAAATCACTGACCCTCTCTGAGCCTCAGTTTCCTCACTTGAAAAATGAGAAGGTAAGCTCAATGATCTCTAAGATCTCTTCCAGATCTAAATCTATGATTCTATGTTCTAACTTCCTTCCCAGTTCTTAGATTTCAGTTCCCTTCCAGCTCTAATATTCTGGGTTCTAATATCCGTTTTAGCATTGATATTCTATGTTCTAAGATCCCTTCCAGTTCAGACAGTCTGTGTTCTGTGTTCCTTTGAATTTTACATCAGGCGTTCTAAGGTGTTCTAAGACCTTTTCCATTTCTGATGGTCTATGCTTTAGGGTCCCTCCCAACTCTGACTTTCAATGTTCTAATATAACATTCCATATACTAATAAGCATCAGATGAATCTGCTACTCACAGGGAGGAAAGACACAAAAGGAATTAACTTGAAAAGGATTTGAATAGTTACTTTCATCATTCTTTTTTTTCCCCCTTTTTCTTTTTGATGTATCTATTTTTAAAAAGCTTTGGAGGAGAATCAGGTGCAAAAGGAATGACTCTAGTGCCTGAAACTTTTTTTGTTCCTGGAGCAACCCCCTCTCTTTCCTTTTTCAAATTATTCCTGAAAAGGCACCTATTTGGGGCACCAGCACCTGCCCTGAGCCCCATCCTTGACCTGGCTGGACTGAGGATTCCAAAGGCTGTGCTCCTGAGCTCAGAAGAGTTCCAAAGCTGGGATGTTGCCCTTGCCTATTGACCTGTATGGAAGGTATGAGATTGGCAGATCTTGCATGACAAATAAGCAAACTCCCACACTAAACAGGCTCCTTTTATCTGCCTTGGCCCCTGCCAAGGGCCTGCTATTCAAATTAGGTGAGATCATCAGATTTAGAGCTGGAAGGGACCTTAGAGATGACCTAGTATAACCCCTTCATTTTACAGAGAGAGAAACTAAAGGCAGGGGGATGTCACAGAAAAGGATTTTCAGAGGTCAAAAGACTCTTAGCTTCCAGGTGCAGCTCTGATACTCTGGAACTCATTCTTTAATGCATATATGTATGCTTATATAGACATTTTTGTGCACATATGTGTAGAGTGTCTGTATACACAGAGGACAAACAATAATCATATATGATATGTATAAAGATAAGTAAAAAAGGAGTAATAGGAAAGAGGAATACAAATACATATATGGGCATATAACTATGCAGCTAAATGGTGCAGTGGATAGAGTGCCAGGCTTGGAGTCAGGAGGACCTGAGGTCAAGCCTCAGACATTTATTAGCTGTCTGACCCTAGATAAGTCACTTAACCCTGTTTGCCTTAGTTTCCTCAACTGTAAAATGAGCTGGAAAAGAAAATGGCCAATCGCTCCAATGTCTGTTCCAAGAAAACCCCAAAAAGGATTACAGAAAGTCAGACACAATTCAAATCACTCAATAACAAAGGATATGAACTATATGTAATGTGGATATACATATATATGTGTGTAATTTGTGGACTAAAATCCCTCTTTACCACACCTGGTCTTTTAAGGAATCCCCCCACTCTTCCTTCACACACAATTATGTTGTATTCACAGAATTCTGAAGGTCAAAGAAACTGGCAATTATTCAGTTCAATTCAATACAAATCAATATTTTTTTTTCCAAAAAAATGCTTTTGATTTAACCATTCAATCCAGCAAATATCTGTTAAGATAATAGTATGGACCAAGCACTAGGAATACAGAGCCAAAAATGGAATAAGCCCTCAAGGAGCTTATGTTTATAACGGGTGAGAGATCAGTGAGAGGGGTGTTATTGGCAGGTGATAAGAAACATTCCTCCAATCAATTTGATGAGCTAAGCCTTTGGGTGGCAGAGTGGGTGGGGCAATGACTCTGTAGTCAGGCAAACCTTGGTTCAGATCCCACCATGTGTCCTGGGCAACTCACTCAACTTCTCTGAAGCTCAGTTTCTTCATCTATAAAAAGAATCAATGGCCTCCAATATTCTTTCCAGCTCTACATGAGGATGTAGAGCTCCTCTAGATGCTGGGGCCATGGCCATTGGCACTTTGATAAAAGGACAAAAGAATTTACCTTCTGATGAAAACTCAAAATAGCTCCAATAAATTGATGGGTTTGGAGCCACTCTTTGGCATCTCCCAGGGAATAGGTTTCCCATGATTGAGGTTGTTTAAAAGACGACGTGTTTGGCTGCCCCCAAGAGATCCTTAAAATGCAGCAGAGCTAAGAGCATCCACAGGTCCAAGTGGGTGGGAGGGAGGGAACCCCTTCAAGAAACCACGAATCGCTTTGTGTGATCAATCGTGAAACCAGAGAGAATTCCTGTCTGACTTTTAACTTTCTTCCTTTCTAAGCATAGATCAATGACCCAGAGATGAGAGAGTTGATTTCCTGGACCAAGAGATGACAACAATTGGGGCAATGATAGAATATCCTGGAGAAGGACAGAGGAACTCCATTTGCCCACTCACCTGGCCCCAGAAGAGATTCCATGGACAACATAATATCTAGTTAAATGAAAGGGATCGCTTAGCCAGACATCTCAAAAATCCAGTTTTCTAGCAAGAGAAGAAAGATTTCTTGTACTGGAGCAACCAACAAGAAAATTTTGAGAATAACCCCTACATCGAATTTGATCTGGTCTCCTATGTAGCATTCCTCTTAGAGAAAAAAAATTCATATTGCCCCTGATACTGGGGGTACAAAAATAGACTAAAGTTAAGACATGGGGAAATAGAGTATATTATTCTCTATCACCATGAGTTAGTTGGACGATATAAGGAAAAGGGTTGCTTGTACATCAGCCTCAAAGATTGTTTGCTTTCTGGGAGGAATCCAAGTCAAGGAGAAGTAATGCAAGTCCTCGAGGGTCTGGACAGAATCTAGGGATGCTCAAATACTGGGTTGTTCACCCAGTGGCAATCCAAGTTCACTTGCCTTCTGAAGAAAATGTAATCCCATGGGGGTTGTGTTCAAACAGAAGTACTTTAGAACCTTGACAGAGAAATGGGATTTGCTAGATTGAGAGAATTGTGGTGTTTATGGATTATTTTTATAGGTTATCTGAGTTTCTTTATGGCTCCTGTGGTCTTTAATGTTTTCTGCTTTTGTTGTAATGTGAAATAAAAACTGCCCTGTATTTAATGCAATTTTTTTAACCTTTTGCTTGTATAGGAACTGGAAACTCTGGTACATTTGTGGAAATTATAGATATATACTATGCATAAATTACATTTGAGAGCAATGAATTGGACTGATTCTAGGTGAGCCAAGAGCTTGGCAAACCCTGTATCACAGGTTATACATATATACACATATATAATATGTGAGAATCATCCCCAGTCATCCTGGTCTATAGCTGGCCATTGGATCTAGATGGTTCTGGATGAGAAAATGAGACTGATGACCTTGCACGGCCCAACCTTAGTTAAAAACAATTCACTTGCATGTTACAGCATCACCTCCCTGATGTCCTGGTTCCCTTCATGTTTTTGCCCCAGAGGAGGAGGCAATTCTAGGTTATCAATAACCTGCAAACATTTATTATGCACCTACTTTGTGCCAAGAACTGTGTACCAAGAACTGTACCAAGATGGACAATTTCCCAATGGCATTATATTCCAACACTTACCTAGCAGTACAACTCCACAAATTGTTTTCTTTTTTCTGTGATTCAGCTCTATAGTTACCCCATTGTATTAATAACTACTTGTGAAAAATCCTCAGAATAAAGTACTTACCTTCCTTATATTTCCCTCCAAAGTCTCTCCTCTTCCTAACTTCTCTATTCTGTTAAGGAGAGCACCAATTCTATTTACCCAGGTTCACAATCTCAGGACCATTCCTGACTCCTCCCCTCATTACCCATATCTTGTCAGTTGTACTTTTGGTTACTTCTACCTCCACTACATCCCTCCAATCAGCCCACTTTTCTCCACTAACACAGTTACCAGTCTAGCTTATCTCTCCCTCACTTCTTTTCTGGATAATTGCAGTGGCATCCTAACAACTCTCCCTAATTCCAGACTTACAGTCTAAGCCATCCTCCAGATAGACCAAAATCATCTTCCTAAGACACAGGTTTAACCATGTCACTACCCTGCTTAAGAATCTTCAATGATTTCCCTTCATGTCTAGGAGGAAGTATAAACTCCTCAGCTTGACAGTTCAATAGATCCTTCAGATACAGTATCGATTTAATATAAGTTCCCCTTCATGATGCTTACATTTTGACCAAACTAGTCCACTTTTCTCCATATTCAATATTTTATCTCCCACCTCCATGTTTTTAGAGGCTCTCCTCCATGCCCAGAATTTGTTAACTCGGCTATCCCTCCAAGAATCCCTGCTTTTTTTTAATGTTATTTTACTGTTATTAAAAAAGGAATCTTCAATAAAATCCCATATGAAGGTTTCGGGTTGCAAACAACTTTTCTCAAAATGAACTTGTAAAGTTAGATCGTGCAAATATTATTTACAGAAGAGAAAGAGGTTTGCTGGACAGTTTAAGTTACTTGTCCATGATTTTCACAACTCCTGAATATATTTAGTGGCTTCCAACCTAACTATCCCAAAACCTTAGCTACTACTCCAGGCTCCTTCTGCATGCCAGTTCCTCTTTAACTGTCTGCTACCCACCAACCTCAAGTCTCAGATCATGCTCAAGACAGCCAATCTTGATCAGGAGAAAGAAAAAAGTACTGACCACGCCAGAATTTCCTCATTAGGGATGAAGTCATTGATCTAAGCCAAAGAAAGGGGAAAGGACAACAGGGACCACCCTTATAGGTAATGTCTTTTTTTTTTTTTCTAGATCCATTAATTTTCTAGATCTTGGGATGCTGATAGGAGTCGACAGATACAAATGTGGCCAAAATGGTGCTAGATTCACAGTATCCAGACTCCAAATTTGGTGTTCTTTGATCCAGACAAAACTGTTAGAGCTTCTTTCCTTCCTCTTCCTGATTCTCTGTAATTTTGTATTGTGCCTTTGGGCATAACCATTTCCCTCATGAAGAAATTGCATGTAACCCTTAATAGGTTCACTGGAAGCAGGGTGTGATTGCTCCCCCAACCCCACTCTGAGATTACTTCCTATGTAGCCAGAGGGTCTGGAGGAGGCAGAAAGATAGTAGTCATCCTTTCAACATGATGAGCATGAGCATCCCAAGGGGATTATGGCTCCCTAGTGTCACTTTTTGTGGCTTAGGAGACTGAGTTGGGAGTCCTCTTATGGGAGTATATAAACCTCAGAAGGACCAAGTAAGCCAGCCGGGCTGATCCTTTTATTTTCCAAATTAAGACACTCTACTGGGGCTGGAGAAGTAGAGGGGTGGGAGTGGGGAAAGGTGGGGGTGGGGTGGAAGGTTGAAGTAACATCTAATATCACACAAGGGACAAGGAGAATGTCCCAGGAGAGATTCAAGCCCAGATTCTCTGACTTTAGAGGCAATTCTTTCAGAGAACTTGTATCTCTGTAGATTTCTTATTCTCTCTCTGTGATTTTGGGGGAAATGCCATATGTTCTGAGCCTCAGTTTCCTTACCTGAACAATGAATGTAATGGAGTAGTTGATCTCCAGAGTCCCTTTCAGTTTTATATCTTTTGCTCTTTTTCTTCTCCCTGACCTTCTACACTCCTGGGCCATGCCCACTTTTGCCATGTTACTACCGTGTACCCCACCATCACCATTATCCCACTCCTCCCTATTCCCTCTTCCTCTTCTCCTCCAAACTCCCAGATTCTGGGCCTTCCTTTGGATTATTAAACAGATAACCCTCTGGTTTCTGTGGTCCTGTTGGCTCCCAGACCTTTACCTGCTATCAAGTTTGCCCTCAGGCTGGCTCCCCTTCCTTCTGGTACCCTCCCTGATAGGAACCTTTGTCCTATATGACAGGAACTCCAAGCCAGCTCAGTTTGAGCCTGACTAGGGCAAGACCAGGTTTGTGAAACTCTCCAATCAGGCAAATGGGCCCATGGGCAGTGACCCATCGAGCACTTTAGCAGAGGACCCTCCAATGACATAGCAATTGCTGCAGTATCCTGAGCTGCAAGACAGTTGGTGACATTTTGAATCACAGGAAGAAAAGATCATGAGGTGAGGGGAGATGGGGCAGAGGGGGGGGTGGAGACTCAGAGGATGAGGAGGAGAGAGTTAATGTGATTCTAGTCTGGACCCTGGGAGGCCTGGGCCGCTGGGCAGGGGGTGGGTAAGCTAGACTGGAACTATGTCCACTCATGTGAACAGCTAATGTGTGTGTGGGGGGGGAGCGGAGGGTGTTATGTCTTGGAGGTACCCAGAGGCAGGGTTACAGGTGAGGGGCCCCCAGAGGAGCCGTGTGACAAGCCCCGGTCTCCTCTCCTCTCTCACATTGATGGCAGCTGATGGTTTCCCATCAGCTTCAGGAGGAAAGAAAGGTGTGAAAAGCCTTACTTCAAGAGCCTAACAGAGAGGGGAAAGGCAGTGGGTTAGGGAAGGGAAGCAGGGTGGGGGTTGGGGGAGAGGGATGGAGAGGGTGATTGTCATGGTTACGTCTCTGACAAAACAAATGGCCCTGCTCCACAGCGGTCACCCAAACAGCTACTAAAAGATGTGCATTCATCGGCAAGCTGGCTGCCAGTGGGGCAACGGGCTGGGCAGGCTCTGGGTGACTGGGCGCAGGCAGAGCCCTTGCAGCAGGCGGGGCTCTCTCACAGCTGCAGGGGGGGCGGCTCAGAGGAACAGCCGCCACCAAGAACACTAGCAGGGACACATGTTGCTGCTGCCCAGGCCAAGGTAAGGCAAACTCCCACCCGGCCCTGCCAGTCCCCGGCAGTGACAGCGGCTGGAAGAGGGGGGCTAGCCAGCCTTGCTATTGGGGTTAAGAGCCGGGGCCACGTAGGGCGCTCTCTCTCTCTCTCTCTCTCTCTCTCTCTCTCTCTCTCTCTTCTTTCCTCCCTCCCTCTCCTCCCCTCCCTTTCTCTGTCTCTCTCTGTGTTTTCTTACCTCAATCTTTCCCTGCCTGTTTTCTCTCTTTTTTCTTCCCTCCCTCTCTCTCTGTCTTTCTCTTCCTGTCTTGTTCTCATTTCTTTTTCTACACCTCTGTTTCTCCCTCTACTTCCTTCTGTCTGTTTCTTTGATTCTCTCTCTTTCTCTCTCTGCACCTTCTCTGTTCCTTTGTTTCTCTGTTTCTCTCCTTTCCTGAACCACTCTCTCTGTTTCTATCTCCCCATCTCTTCTCTCTCTCCCTTTTCATTACTCCTCTTTCCTCCCTCCCTCCTCTCTTTTTTTCTCTCTCCCCTTCCCCTCATTCCTTCTTTCTCTCTCCCTCATCCCTCTTTCCTGTCTCTCCTCCCCTCTTTATCTATCCCTTTAGGGCCCAAGGCAATTGGCAGCTTAGAAAACTCCCCTCCCCTGGATTGACAGTTAGCTCAGTCCTGCTTGCCCAGCCACTGTGGCCAGATTTTGATGCCTTCAGAAGCTGGCCAGCTGGGTGCTACTGACAGAATCCCATCTGACCCCCTCCTCTTCAAGGTAAGCTCAGAAGCTCTTGAACAGCAGGATATGGGGGGAGAGATGAAGGATCAAGAGTGTGTGTTTGATTGGGGGGGGGGGGGAATATGCATGCTGGGACTTGGCTTCTCAGTCTGTATGCAGCGTGTCTAGTTGCCACACAAAACCCCACCAAGTGTTACAATCCCGTCATAATATTTTTGTATCTACCAGCCCCAACTGTTCAGTACAGACAAGTCTCTTCCCCGACTCCAAAGCAGACAAGTGGTTTTTTGAGGCAGGGAAATCAGAAAACAGAGAATGTCAGAGCCAGAAAGGAAGCTTGGAATATCCAGTATCAGAGCTGGGAGGGACTTTAGAATGCAGAATGCCAGAGTAGAGGTTGAGCAAAAAGGGAGAGAATTTAGGATATCAAATGTTAGAACTGCATATAACCTAAGGGAAAAAATGTTAGAACATAGTATCAAAGCTAGAAGGTATCTTAAGTGATAGAATACTGCAATATAGAATGCCAGAGCTAAAAGGGAGTTTAGAACATGGTATGTCTGAGCTGGAAAGAATTGTAGACGTCATTTAGCCTAATCTCATCATTTGACTGTTAAAGGAACTGAGGCACAGAAAAGCTGTAGCTCATCCAAGATCACAAGGACCAGTCAGTCTCTCCTATTTCTCTTCTCCTCCCACCACCAACAAAGCAGGTATTTCTTGTAATCTCTGAAAATAAAATGAAAAAAAAAATAGAGATAAATAATAGCATTGACTTAATGAATGACTTTTAATTAAATCTATATTTCTTCTCTGGATCTCAGGTTCCTCCTCTGAATAAGGGGAATGGAATCTCTAAGTTTCTTCCAGTTGTCAGTAGTCTGTGATTCTACTATGCTCTCTATGGTTATAGCATGATCCTTCTGTTCTAAGACTTTGGAGTCTTCTCCCCCTCCCCAGTCCAGGTTTAACTCTTCCATGCTTATTAAGGTCTCTATTCTGGAAATCTTGAAAAATTAAAAGATTGTGGTAAACTGGGGCAGCTAGGTGATGCAGTGGGATAGAGCACTAGCCCTGAATTCAGGAGAACCTGAGTTCAAATCTGGTCTCAGACACTTAACACTTCCTAGCTGTGTGACCCTGGGCAAGTCACTTAACCCCAATTGCCTCCAGGGGAGAAAAGATTGTGGTAAACTCCTTGAGAAGAATGTTTTTTTTAAAATGTAAATTACTATTTTGCCTTTTTTTTTTTTTTTTGGATTTTATGCTAGCCTGCCTTGATTTCCCTCTCCCCAAAACACATATATAGATTTGATTGACAGGAGAAATAGTCTTGAGTCTTGGAATTAGGTTGGGTTTTGGATTGGAGGCCTTGCTCTGACCCTTACCAGTTCTGTCATCCTAGTCAAATAACCTGACCTCTGATTCACTTTCCACATCTGCAAAATGGGACTACAAGTAGTGGGTAAAAATTGATTCTGTAAAAAACTGTGATTCTGTAAAAAAAAAAAAAAAAAAAAAAGAAAAAGAAAAAAAATTTTCAAACCTTAGAAATGTTAAAAAAAAAAAAAGTGAGCTGTTATAATCTGACTTGGGAGGTCTCTATTTAGTCTCTTGCTGACAAAGCCTTGCTGATATTTTACTGATGTCAACCTCTCCATCTTTTTGCCCAGTTATCAGAATAATGATAATGCCAGCTAGAATTTTATGGCACCTACTATGTGCCAGGCAAATATTATCTCATTTGATCCTCACCAAAATTCTAGGAAGCAGGTGCTATCATTATCTTCATTTGACAATTGAGAAAACAGAAGCCAACAGAGCTTAAGTGACTTGCCCAGGATCACATAAGTGGTAAGTGAGGAAGAATGGATTTGAACTCGAGTTTTCCTGACTACAGGCTTAGTACTGAGCCACCTAGAGGCCTCAAAACCTTCCCCTCTTAATTTATCTTCATTATCTTTTGTAAGTACCTACATATTTACAAGTTATTTTCCCCATTAGAGCATAAGTTCCTTGAGGGCAAGAGCTATGTCTGCCTGGGTCTTATTTCTCCTTCTTTCTTTGTATACCCAGTGTTAAGCAGAGTGCCTGGCACATAGTAATCATTTAAGAAATGCCAGTTGACTGACTGACTGACTTAACTCTGGGCCCTGGGATTTTGGTCAGGTTAGGGATGAAGCTTTTTTGTCTATTACATGTTATCACCTTGGTATAACTGTTGTCAGGGCAATTGAGTCAACAGGGATGGTAGTTCTAATTCTAGTTCCAGTTCTGCAGAGCAAAAGTCTCTTGAGAAGCTTAGTTCAGGAGGACAATAGCAGAGAATGTAGGAAAAGACATTTCAGTTCATATCGTATCATCCAGTTAGATTGTAAGCTCCATGAGGTCAGGGATCGGCTCTCATCTAAACTTTGAATCTCCCCAAGTCCCCAGTGCCCCAAACACAAATGTCAATAATAATCAACTTGGTGACACAATAGAGTACTAGATCTGGGAAACTGAACCTAGAGTTTAAATTCATCCGATATATTAATTCAGTGGCCCTGAACTTAACTTCTGTCTGCCTCAGTTTCCTCAACTTTATAATGGTTTATAATAATAGTACTTGTCTTCCAAGATTGTTGTGAGGATATAATGAGACAAGATTTGTAAAGCAATTAGCAAATCTCAAAGTGCTATGCAAATGCTAACAATTATTATAAATGTTTGGACTTAAATTAAAAAGCAAACCAATATCCTGCTATGACTAAGATCTCAGGAGGAAGCCCAGTTATTAATTCATCCTTCCATGAAGTAGGCCAGTAAGCTGATATGTGATCTTAGACATTACCATACAAAGAGAGAGATAACTATTCTACCGTGCTTTGTCCTGGTCAGATCACAGCTGGAATATTGTATTCTGTTCGTGTCCCATCCTAGGAAGGCATTGATAAAATGAATCACACCCAGAAAAGTGTCAGGATGCTGGGGAGGACTGAGAGAGTGGAACATAAGGGAACATCTGGTTCAAGGACATTTAGCATGGAGAAAAGAGAAGACTAGAAGGTACAGAAGGAATAGCGGTCTTTAAGGATTTGAAGGATTGTCTTGAGGAAGAGGGGTTCCATAGTTCTACTTGGCACTAGGTGCAGAGGTAGATTTCCATCATGAGAAAACTTCTTGACAATTGTATGTGTCCCAAAGTGAAATGAGTTGACTCCCCACCCCATCTGCCAAACGGAATCTTTAAGGCAAAGACCAAATGACTCTTTATGGTCAATTATGAATAGTGGTTAAGAAATAGAAGAGATAAGGTGCCTTCCAACTTTGATTTTCTGTGACTGTTCTCTGTTCTCATCTTCCTCTTCAATAAAATGAAAATAATGAAATCAATGAGCCTTAGGACCAATCCTGATTCTGAAGTGGATGATTTGTATGACTTTTGGTAAGGAGGTTAACCTCTCTGAGCCTCACTTCCCTCATCTGCTAAATGAGAGAGTTGGATTAGTTGACCTTCTTTCCCACTTTCAATGAGGGAGATGGATCTGATCACCTCTAGGTTCCTTGCAGCTCAAATTTATCTTATGATTCTACATGACTTTCAAGGTCCATTCCAGCTCTAGATCTCATGGAATCAACCACCCTTTGATAGCAAAATCCATCAAAGGAGAAATCTGATCCCCACCTCCTTCATCTTCCTGAAGATAACAGAGTTTGGTATCAGAGCTCTCTCCCTTCTCTCTCCAACTCTTCTCTGGGAGTTACTGCTAATGGTCTCCTTGCTTTCTTACTGTTCAGTCACTAAGTTCTGACTTTCTGATGATCTATTAGCAGATGTTTTTGTTGTTGTTCAGTCAACTTGTCATTAGAGACAGCTGGAGTAATTGCAGAGACTGGGGAGGAAATGTAGAAAGAGAGAGCCCAATCTGTAGTTGGGGGAAGGAAGAGGTGTGCTGGTAACTGAGGGTCTGGATGTCAGGTAGCCTCCAGAGGACTGCATCTATAGGCAAGGTGGTTGAGGTAAAGGATGTTAGCCACTGGGAAATTGTAAGATTCTTGGTCACTGGTATTCCTGAATGACTCATCTACTTTTTTGGAAATTGAATTTTCGGGGCTCTAAATCACTATTGATCAGAGAAATGCAAATTAAGACAACTCTGAGGTACCACTACATACCTGTCAGATTGGCTAAGATGTCAGGAAAAGATAATGATAAATGTTGGAGGTCATGTGGGAAAATTGGGACACTAATACATTATTGGTGGAATTGTGAATGGATCCAGCCATTCTGGAGAGAGATTTGGAACTATGCTCAAAAAGTCATCAAACTGTGCATACCTTTTGATTCAGCAGTGTTACTACTGGGCCTGTATCCCAAAGAGATCTTAAAGGAGGGAAAGGGACCTGAATGTGCCAAAATGTTTGTGGCAGCCCTTTTTGGAGTGGAAGCTAAAACTTGGAAGCTAAGTGAATGCCCATCAGTTGGAGAATGGCTGAATAAATTGTGGTATTTGAATGTTATGGAATGTTATTGTTCTATAAGAAGTGATCAGCAGGATGATTTACTTACATGAACTGATGCTGAGTAAAGTGAGTAGAACTAGGAGATCATTGTACATGGCAACAGCAACATTATATGATGAGCAATTCTGGTGGACGTGACTCTTTTCAACAATCTGATGATTCAGATCAGTTCCAATGGTCTTGTGATAGAGAGAGCCATTTATGCCCAGAGAAAGAGGACTATGGAAACTGAGTGTGGACCATAACATAGCATTTTCACTCTTTTTGTTGCTGTTTACTTGCATTTTATTTTTTCTCATTTCTTTTCCGTTTTGATCTGATTTTGCTTGTGCAGCAAGAAATTGTATAAATATGTATGCACATGTTGATTTAACATATATTTTTATCATGTTTAACATATATTGGATTGTTTGCCATCTAGGGAAGAGAGTTGGAGGCAGGTGGGGGAAATTGGAATACAAGGTTTTGCAAGGGTCAATGTTGAAAAATTATACATGCATATGTTTTGAAAATTAAAAAGCTTTAATACAAAATAAATTTAAAAAAGAAAATTGAAATTTCCCTACAGGCTCAATCTCCTAAAAGACATAGCATAAAATTATGGGAAACAGTTTTGGACATAGTGAATGATGGTAAAGTATCAAAAACATAGCCAGGACACTTCTCTGTTATTTTTTTCTAAAACTTTTTTTATTTTGAAGATATATGCACGGATAATTTGACAACACTGACTCTTGCATAGCTTTGTGTTTCAGATTTTTCCCCTCCTTACCCCAATTCTCTCCCCTGGATGGCAAGCAATCCAATATATGTTATACATGTTAAAATATATGTTAAATCCAATATGTATAAACATATTTATACAATTCTCTTGCTGCACAAGAAAAATCAGATCAAAAAGGAAAGAAAATGAGTAAGAAAACAAAATTCAGGTGAACAACAACAAAAAAAGTGAAAATGTTATGTTGTGGTCCACATTCAGTTCCTACAGTCCTCTCTCTGGGTGTAGATGGTCTCTTTATCACAAGGTCATTGGAATTGGCATCAATCATCTCATTGCTGGAAAAGGACTCTTCTTTTCAAAAGAGTTAAAATCTTAGCTCTATCACTTGCTAGCAATGTGACTTTGGACTGGTCATCTAATCTCTTCGGGCCTCAGCTAAGACACTGGGACTAGATGATCTCTGAAATATATTCTCAGTCTAATCCTAAAATCCTAGGAATTAGGAGACTTGGGTTTTAGTAGTGATTACCACTAAATATCTGTATGCTTTTGGACAGGTGATTTCATCTTAGGCTATTCAAGTTATCTTCCTAGCAATATTTCTTTAGTAAGGCCCAAGCTGTTGTTTGTCTCCAATTCTTGAATTCTAAGAGTAAGTGCTCAAATGGAGTCAAAAAGCCGTGAATGAATGAATTTAAAAAGCACTTTGGCAAGCACTTAATTTACCATGTGCTGTCAGGGATACAACTAGAAAAGTGAGTCAATCCCTGCTTTCAGCTATTCAGAAAGAACACCTATAAGAGAACAGGCTATAAAGGAGATGGCAATGCCTAGGGTCCTGGAGGGCATATCAATAGGGATGCCTTTTTTCCTAAGCTAATATCAAATCACAAATGACTAATTTGTCTACAAAGGTTTTCCCTTTGCCTTCTTCCAGTAGAACAAATCTTCCTTTAGGGGAAAATTGCTTTTCTCTATCTTAATGTCCTCATCACTGAACACATAGTTTTGTCCATGGCAGGTTTTAAAAACAATGTTTGTTGGGCTAGATTAGATTGGATTGAATCTGGATGTTCAATTAGTTCTGAATTGAGGGCCCTCTTCTCATATAATTCACTTTCTCCCTCTTCTCAACAGGAAAAGCATGAGAACCTTTGTCACTTGTTTGGGGAAATGTATTTAAAGTATAACTATAGCTATATTCTACTAGCTGGGCCTAATAATCTTGTCCAAAAAGGAAATATATTTAATGAGGAATAATCTGTTCTTGCTGAAGCTCTGCTATCTTTTTTGATCACTGCATTTTTTTTCCAAATTCACAAACCATCCCTTTAATAATATAACTCAAGGATTTTCCCTGGAATTCAATTCAGTCCAACAAACCTCCATTGAGTCCACTCCTTTCCACATATGCAAAAATGTTTATAGCAGCAATCTTTGTAGCGGCAAGGAATTGGAAACTGAGTGGCTGTCCATCAATTGGAATGGCTGAATATAATGGTATATGAATAGAATGGAATATTACTGTTCTATATGAAATGATCAGCAGGAGGATTTCCAAAAGCTTGGAAAGACATGGTGCTGAGTGAAGTGAGCAGAACCAAGAGAAACATTGTACACAGTAACTCCAAGATTATGTGATGATCGACTCTTTTCAACAATGAGTTGATTCAAGGCAATTCCAGTGTTTTTGAGATAGAAAGTGCCATTCACCTCCAGAAAAAGAAAGAACTGTGGAGACTAAATGTAAATCAAAGCATAATATTTTCACCTGTTTGTTGTGGTGATTGTTTGTTTGGCTTGGTTTTTTTCTTCAAGTTTTTTTTTTTCTTTTTTGATTTGATTTTTCTTGCATAGCATGACCGATAGGGAAACATATTTAGAGGAATTGAACATGTTTAACCTAAATCAAATTGCTTGCTACCTTGCGGAGAGAGAAGGGGGGAGAGAAAGAGAAAATTGTTGGAACACAAGGTTTTGTAAGAGTGAATTTTGAAAACTATATGCCATGTATTTGGAAAAATTAAAAAGGGGAGGACTATTCCTTGTAAGATATTCTGCTGGGCTCTGAAGATCCAAAGGCAAAAAAGGAAATGACCTCTGTTTTCAAGGAACTTACCTTCTACTGAGAGACACAACATATTCACAGATAAGAAAATATAAGGTTACTTGAGGACAAAGGGAATTAGGAAAGATTTCACAGAAGTGTCATCTGAGCTTCCTGAAAGAGAAGCTTAATGTTTAAGAGACAAAGATGAGGAAAGAGTGAATTCTAAAAATGGCTCCTGTGCCATGAAAAGGCACATAGGTGAAACACAGAATGTTGAATCCAGGGTCAAAGTAAGATTTTGGTAGGAAAGCAGAGTTTATAAAAGGTTAATATGGAATAAATTCAAAAAATAAGTTGAAATCAAACTGTGAGGACTTGAAACTTGTTGATGAGAAGTTTGAGTTATATACTGAAAATAACAATGAGCCAAGTTTGAAAGCCTGTTTTCTTTCATTTTTGGTAAACTGGGACATTTATTCTGCTTCAATCCACTGAAATCTTTCCAATTATCCAAGAACTTTGATTACTGACAGCAGTTCAGTTATATCACATATACCAATATGTTTAATTCATCTGGGTAACTTGAAATTGAATTCAACTGGGTACCTGTGAGGTCAAATATACCCCATTTAATGAGGATCTCTCTTTTACTTGAATTTTTTTTTACCTATGCTTTGTATATTTGTATACAGAGTATCCTCAACGTGTTAGTACAAGTGATTAGAGATTAAAACAGCCTGAAGACTTTTAGAATTTTTTGTATAGCTGTAAGAAACTATAGATTTTATTCTTTTCTTAGATTTTATGTCCTATGAATTCCTGGGCATCCTGACTGCTGTTCTTCCTATCTTTTAATTACTCTCACCTCACATAGTAAACACATATTATATAGCATGGCAATAACATGACAATTTTCAATCTCCCCTTCATTTTTTTTTAATTTCTATCATTTAGATTTGCAGACAAATACTTAAAAAAAAATCAGTCCTTGTTATGATATTTAAGTATACTCTATCCCTGTCCATGGTCCTATCATTCCTATATTTTGAGGTGTAGTTGAGAAATCCAAAACCCGTTTAAAGATATTTTTAAACAAGATTACTTGGTCTAACCTCCATATTTTAGAGATAAGACTGAAATGCACCAGACTCATTGCTTCTATGTCCTGTCCTTTCTCTTCTTTCTCAATTCCTGGAAATCTACTTTCTAATATTATCAATGAATTCAAATTGCTCTCACCAAACACCAAAGTTACCAAAACCTCATTGACAATCCAATGATTTTTTTTATTGTTTGTCTATATTCTTCTTACCCAACTTACACTGTGAACCACCCTACCTTCATTAATGCCCTCTCCAGAAATGTTTCATGAATCTGCTCTTTCAGTTCTCTTACCAGCCAGGCGGTATACTGCATTGAATGCAACACTAGAGTCAGGAAGAGCTGAGGTCAAAATCAGCATCAGGTGCTTGCTAGCTATGTGAGTCTGAGCAAGTCACTTTTTGTCTGCCTCAGTTTTCCTCATTTGTAAAATGAGGACAATAATAGCACCTACCTCCCAAGATCTTTGTCAAAATTAGATGAGATATTATTTGTAAATTTACTTTGCAAATGTTAAACTACTCTAAATGCTAGTTAATAATGTTATCATTGCTTACCTGACTAGTACTTCTAAGATTCCTTTTGCTAGATCATCATCCATATTCAATTTCCTAACTCTGGATGTTCTTTAAAACTCTTCTGGGTCTTTTTTTCATCTTTCTATGTTCTTTCTAGATGATTTCAACAACTCCTATGGGTTCAACTGTCATTAGTAGATTACTTCCAGACCTATATATACAGCTCTAATTTCTTTTTCAGTCCTTACTGACTGCCTATTGGACATTTCCAACTGAATGTTAGGTATCTAGAAATCAACCTGTCTGAAATAGAACTCTTTGCCTTTTATCCAAACCCATCCCTCTTCTTAACTTCCCTATTTCTGTTGAGGCCACTGGTGCACATATAATCCCTGTGATTCACATCTTCAAGACTCAGTGTTCCTCTTCTATTGCCAATTACTTGTCAAATCTTAATTCTACTTGAAGATAATTCTCCTTGTTAGGAAATGTTTCCTGATCTCAACACACTTTGGAATGTCCACTCATTGCTCTCAAATCTGCCCTCTAAATAGAACTAATCTAAATTCTAAACAGAATAAGTCTAGTTCTTCTTCCATTTGACAGCCCTTCAGATACTTGAAAAGAACTATTCTGCTCCTCATGAGACTTCTCCAGGATTATGTTAGCAATAATGTCCCTTTTAAAGCTTCTCTTCTCAAGGCTAAACATTCCTAGTTCTTTCAACTAATTCTCTTAAGATGTTGACTCAAGACCTTTATGATCTTTCTCTATTCACACTCCTATTGTCAACATCCTTCCTAAACAATGGAACCCAGAACTGAGCAGTTAGTCAACAAGAATTTATTTAAGTCCTTACTGTGGGCTCAACACTGAGCTAAGTACAAGGGATACAAAAAAAAGATGAAAACAATTTCTTGGCAAATAAATGTTTTCACAAGATGTTCTACAGTGTAAATGGAAGGTAACCTCAGATAGAAAGCACTAGGTATGGGGGAGATGGGGGAGATAATGGAAGAGACTACTTACAGAAGGTGAGATTTTTGAGCTAAGACTTGAAAGAGACTGGGGAAACCAGGAGACAGAGGGGAAGAGGGTCTTGGGGGATGGCCAGTAGAAAAAGCTGAGATGAAATCCCGAGATGGAGTGTTGTGTTCAAGGAACAGCATGAAGACCAGTAACGGTAAATTGTGGAATATATGAAGAGGTGTAGAACAGAAAAGGACTGGAGGTAGGAAGAGGCCCTGACAGAGGATTTTACATTTGATCCTAGAGGTCATGGGGCTTAGTAAATACGAAGTAGACATAGTCAGAAATAGAGAAATTGCCTTGGCAGTTAGCCGAGTGAGGGATTGAAGAGATTTGAGATAGATGTGATGAGGGTCTGCACCAGCTCTGTGTGAGAAAAGAGAAGAGACATTTTAAAGACAGAAACAAAAAGACAACAGCATTTTGGATATGTGGGATGAGAGGGAAGGGTCAAGAATGACACTGATATTTAAGGCTTGGGTGATTGGAAGAAAGTGCCCTCAACAATAATAATAAGGAAGTAGGGAAGACAGGAGGATCTGGGGGTAGAAAGGCAGAAAAGGGAAGAAAATATTTTTTTTGAATATGTTAAGTTTGAGATACCTACAAAGCAGTTGGGAATGCAAAATAAGAGCACAGAAGAAAGGGGTACCTATATTTAGGAATCTTTTGCCTACAGACCATAGATGAAGGAATGTGAGCTAATGAGATTATCAATCAAAAGTCTGGAGGTGATGTAATATGATTTTGTGGTCCTCCGAGTTTGGGGTGGGGGGCTTCTGTTGTGGCAATCTATCTGATTCCAAAATTCTCTGGCTTTGCCCCCCCCCCACACACACACACACTCCCAACCTAAGAAGGCTGCTGTTTTGACAATCTGCCTGATTCTGGAGACCACTCCTCAATTCATTGCCAATTGGTAATCTGGTCAGTAATAATCTGGTCAACAAGAACCAAATTCCAGAGAGAGACCCCTCCAACTATGAGCCATGGAATTAGCATGTTTATGATTGAAAGCTGGATAAATGTCTCTCCCTAGCTGGATTCTCTTAGAAATTCAAGCCAGCTTTTGTAATGACATTACAATTAAAATAAACTCTGCCCCTTAACCAAGAGATGGGTTCAAGCCTGCAACTTCTTTTGAAACACTTCATGACACCAGTCTGGGACCTCAAACTTCTGGGGTCCCCATTCCCAACCTCAACAGAGGGAGAAGGAAAAATGGCCTGGAGTCTACCCATGATTAAAAAGTGTTACCTAGAGGATGACCCAGCAAAGGAAACTCAAGATAGACAAGTTAGGAAGAGAAAGAAGAGAGCAGTTTCATTACTGTCTAGAAGAGAGAGTTTCCAGAAGGAGAAGGATGCTAGAGGGTGTCAAATGCTGCAGAGAAGTCAAAAAGGATAAGGATAGAGAAAAGGTCTTTGGATTTTGTCAGTCAAGAAATTACTGGTAACTTTGGAGAGAGCAGTTTCAGGTGAATGATGAAGTTTGGAACCCATATTTCAGATGTTTTAGAAGCTCATGAGAGGAGAGGAACTTGAGGTAAGTAGAGTAGAAAATTTTCTCAAGGAAGTTTAGCAGAAAAGAAAAGAGTTATAGAAAGACTTGCTGGCAGGGTTGGTAAGATCTAGTGAGAGGAGGAGCATGAATATAAAACACATTGTTCTTTTTAAATATATGTGTGTGTGTGTGTGTGTGTGTGTGTGTGTATACACACACATGGTAAAACAATTTTTGACTTTTTTTTGTTTTGAGTTCTAAATTCTATTTTCCCCTCCCCTCTGAGATAGTAAAGTTATCTGATATAGATTATACATAGAACACATTATTCTTGACATGGTTGGACTAAGGCAGAATTTAGAGGGACTGTCACCTCCTTATATCAGTTCCTGATTCCTGAAATCTATGCCTCTCATAAACATCATTTTCCTTGATTGCCACATCATAGAGTGACATGCAATCTATTCAAACCCCCAGATGGTTTTCAGACACACTGCTTTCTAGCTACCCATGTTCCTACCATCTTTACTTGTGAAGCTGATTTTTTGAACCCAAGTGTAAGATTGTACTTGAAAATATGTCTTGTGTATATAATTTGTTTGTTTGTTTGTTTTTAGAAAAAAAGTTATATTAATTTACCAGTATATCACTACTTTCAAGTTTTATTTATGGTAGCTCAGCAGTCATATCTACCAGTTCTTTTGGAACCCAAGTGTGTAATTTATCTGAGCCAGGTGAACTCGTTAAGAGTAGTTAGATTTTTCTCTTACAGGCTACCCCAATATATTTTTGAATAAGGGAATAGAAATATCAATTTGGCAGCTATATGGGTATATATTGAAAACAGGACACAAGAAGATCAATTTGGAAGCTATTGTAGTAGTCCAGGTGACAAATGCTGAGAGCCTGAGATAATAGAGACTGTGTAAATGGAAAGAAAGGGGTGAGTAGTTTTGTTGAAGTAGTAACCACAAGAATTTTCAACTGAGTGAATATGGTGATAAAAGGGAGAAGGAAGAATAGAGGTTGATTCCAAGATTGCAAACCTAAGTGATTGGAAAAAGAGTCTTAAGTATGAATCACAGATTTAGAGTGAGAAGGGACCTTAAAGGCCAACAAGTCCAATGACTTTCCTCTTTCATAGATGAGGAAACTGAGGCTCAGGAAGGCCTAGGTTCACATAACTATTAAGTTATTTAAAGTGGGATTTAAACTCAGATCTTCCCGACTCACAGTCCATTGCCCTAGAACACATGTCCTCTAGGGAGAAGGATGGATTGGGAAGGAAATATAGAAAGCTCTTTTATTTTGTGTTTATCTTGAGATACTTATGAGTCATTCAGATAGAGATATATAGCCAGTCAATTGATAATTCAAGACTGGAGCTCATGAGACATATTAAGCCTGGATGTGGGGATTTTTGTGTTATCTGCAAAGAGAACAATGGGCCTTGTAGTTGCTGATGAGTTCATCAAAGGAGAAAGAAATGGGTTCAGGACAGAATTTTGAAAAGAGATCATAATTAGTGGATTGGAGAAGGATAGTGGTGATCTAGCAGAAGAGATTCAGAAGGAGCATCCAGAGACCTAGCTAAAAGAACTAAGAAAGAATGGTGTCATGGGAGCCAAAGGAGGATTATACAGAACATGTGGTAGAGGGTGACCTATATCATTCCAAGCTGTGGAGGAGACAAATGGAAGTAGCACTGAGAAAGAGCCATCATTGAGAGCTCTTGATCATTGACAACCTTAGAAGTAAGCATTAATTAAGCACCTACTATGTACTAGGCATTATGCAGATTGTTTTTCAAATATTATCTCATGTGGTCCTCACAACTATTTTAGTTATTATTTATTATTTAGTTATTATTAAATCCATTTTTATAGATGAGGAAACTGAAGAATACAAAGATTAAGTAATTTGCCCTAGAGCATAAAAACATTAAGAATCTAAAGTTGACTCAGACCCAGTAGTCCATCTATTGGGCCACCAAACTGCTACTACTTTAATGAGGGCAGGGAGCTTTTTTGAGAGCAATTATAGCAGTATGCATAGGGAGCCTCTTTCAAAATTAGAAAGACCTGATTTAGGTCCTGACTCTGACACATAGTAGTTATGCAATCCTGGGTAAATGATGCACCCCTTTGGTGCCCCCCCATGTTAGCTCTTCAACATAAATGTCACAGTCTGAGTAAAAATGAAATAAAATTTTGGAGAGAGCCATGTCATTCCAGTGACAGAGTCAGACTCCATATTGCAAGAGATGGGGAAGTGAGTAAGAGGGAAGGTACTGGAGGGAAGGCAATAAGGGTAGACAGTCCTTTCTAGACAGAAAGGGAAGAATAGAGGGCAAGCTTGAAAGGGATGGCAATGTCGAGGAGTTTTGTCTCTTTAGTTTTTAAAGGATGCAGAAGATCGAGGTATGTATGAAAGTGGTAGGGAAGCTGATAGAAAGTGATGAAAAGAGAGAGGGAAGAATTAAGAGGAAAGCTCCCTGGAGTTATGGGGGGAGGGGGGGAAGTAAATCAGTCAACAACATCTTATTGCACTTTACTTCGTACCAGACACTGGACTTTGTGATTCAAAGAGAAGCAAAAACAGACCTGCTCCCTGGAAGCTCACATTCTAACAGAAGAATCAACACGTAAGTGATGAGGTGCATACAGAGTACACAGAATATGGAAGATAATCTCAAAGGGGAAAGGATCAATAAGAGTCGGGATTCAGTGGGAGAGAGATCAGGAAAAGTCTACTACAGAAAGTAGCATTTGAATTGAGTCTTGATGGAAGTCAAAAGTGCTAAAAGAAATAAACATAGGGAAAGTCAGTCTGGAGATAGTTTCTTGTGAGAGAAACAGCAAGGAGGACCATTATCACTGCATCTCAGTGTGCATGAAAGAGATTATAGTATAAGATGACTGGCAAGATAGGAAAGGGATATAAAGAAGCTTTAAAAGCTTTAGGAAGAGCTTTTAAAAAAAAAAAAAGAAGAAGAAGAAGAGCTTTAAACCCCCCCCCCCAATTTAAAATTGACCTTGGAAATAATAGAAAGTTACTAAATTTATTGATTAAAAGGAAATGATGTAGTTAGACTTGGACTTTTAAAAATATTTTTATTGATTTGCCTAAATATTTTCCAATTATACTTTTTAAAATTAACATTCATTTTTCAAATTTTTGAGTTCCAAATTCTCTCTCTCTCCTGATCCTTACCTCTTGAGAAGGTAAGCAATGTGATAATTATATAAGTGAAACCATGCAAAACATTTCCATATTAGCCATGTTGCAAAAGAAAGCACAGGGGAGTCTCTTGTGATATTTTTCTGACAAGTTTCCCAATATCCCTTTACTGTCTCTAGCTTAAAAGCTCCTAAAACTCCCAAAGATGCTGCTTGCATCCACTTAGGCTCTGAGCCAATCCCCTAAATTGCCTCGCACTGGAAGAATATCTAAATCCTGATCTCTTATTGGCTTCACCACTCCAGAATTATTTTTAATTTTTTTGCAAAGTAATTGGGGTTAAGTGACTTTTCCAGGGTCACACAGCTAGTAAATGTTAAGTGTCCAAGGGAGGATATGAACTCAAATCTTTCTGACTTCAAGTGCCATATAACTGCCCCTTGAGGCATTATTTTAAAGTAAATTGTTTAAAGTAGTTTAATGTTGTTAAAGAGGTCACCTGCAGTGCTTTCTCTACTCTAACATCTTGGTTCTGTCCCTGAAAGTTTCTCAGACTTAAAACTTTAGAAAAATCACTTTGGTGACTGATTGGAGAATGGATTGGAAAAGAGAGATTTGAAGTAGAGAGATCAATTAGGAAGTTTATTGCTAATTAGTGCAGCTAAGAGGCAATAGGGGCCTGAACTAAGATGGTGGCTCTATGAGTAGAGGAATTGGGATTAAAACAAGATATGGTATAAAAATATAAATCATAAGATTTGACAATGAATTGACAATCTAGAGAGAAAGGGAGGAGTCAAGGATGATGCTGAGGCTTCAGGCCTAGGAGAATAAGGAGAAATAGGAAGATAGGGAGAGATGTGGGAGGTGGGGGGTGGGGGAGGAGAGATTATGGATTCTGTTTTGGATAAGTTGAGCTCGAGGTATTTCCAATACCAATTTGGAATGTATACAAGGCAGTTGGTGGCATGTAACTATAACTCAGAAGGGATAGCAACATGAATATGGAATCTGACCACTGGCAAGTAATAAAGAAATCTTTTCAGAGGAAACTTTGGAGGAGAGAAACGAGATGACTTTTTGAGGTACAGAAGAGAATAGAAGAGAGAAACATGAGTTTATTCTCTAACAGAGAAGGCATGGTCTCCTACTGCAGAGGAAAGAGAAAGGTTTTTTGTTAAAGACTCTAGGAGAGAACAAAAGGTTTGGAATAGCCTTAGCAGGGAGTGTGAGAATCAGTCATAGAAAATTAAAAGGACTGTTTTGTAGCCGTGAGGACCTAGTTGAGGTTAAATAACATAAACTTGTAGGGAACCCAATTGTTTCTACAATTGTGCAATTTTCTCTACAACTTTCTTTTTAAAAAAAAAAAATTATCTCCCCTCAGATAGGGGAGATCCCCTCAATTACATGTAAAAACAATTTTTAACATTTTTTAAAGTTTTAAGTTCCAATTTATACCTCTCCCTCCTCCTTGTCTCTTTGAAATGGCAAGCAATCTGATAATAGCTTTGCATGTGTAATAATATAAAACATTTCCATATTAGTCATTTTATGGATGAAAACTTGAACAACAAATGAAAATGAAAATACTATGCTTCTGTCTGTATTTAGATGACATCAATTCTTTGTCTGGAGGCAAATAGCATTTTTTCATCATGAATTCTTTGGGATTGTCTTGGATCATTGTATTGCTGGGAATAGTTAAGTTATTCACAGTTGTTCATTATACAATATTGCTGTTATTATGTACAATGTTCTCCTGGTTCTACTTATTTTGCTTTTTATCAGTTCATGTAAGTCTTTACAGGTTTCTCTGAAGTCATTCTGCTTGTCTTATAACACAATAATATTCCATCACAATCATATACCACAACTTGTTTAGCCATTTCCCCAATTGATAGGCCTACCCTAAATTTCCAATCTTTGCCCCCACAAAAAAAGAACTGTTTCAAATATTTTTATACAAATATGTTCTTTTTCTCTTTTAAAAACATTTCTCTGGAGTAAAGATCTAGTGGTTGTATTGCTGAATCAAAGGATATACACAGTTTTGCAGCCATTTGGATATAGTTCCAAATTGCTTTCCAGAATGTTTGGATCAATTCACAACTCCACCAACAATGCATTACTGTCCCAATTTTCCCACATCTTCTCCAACATTTATCAGTTTTCTTTTCTGTCATATTAACCAATATATAATAGATACAAATTGGTGCCTAATAATTGTTTTAATTTGCATTTCTCTTATCAATAGTGATTTAGAGTATTTTTCATATGATTTTAGGTAGTCTAACAACTTTCAGTTGCATATGAGTAGGTCTGACTATGAAAGATGATGGAGGTGGCAATCTGATAAAATATAAGTGGTGATAGGACAAGGAGACAAGAGATTCACAAATGATTGAATACACTTTTAAATTTAATCTGCATCATATTTAACATATGTCAGATTGCTTCTTGTCATAAAGAGGAGGGAGATAGGTGAGGGAGAAAAATTTGGAACCCAAAGTTTTACAAAAATGAATATTGAAAACTATCTTTCCATGTATTTGGAAAAACAAAATACTTTTAAAAAATTAATTATTATTAATATTTTCTCTATTATTTTCTTAAGTCCAGATTTCTAAAATGTAAAAAAACTATTCTTAACTCCCAGACTGTATGGAAAAAGGTAACAGGCTAGATTTGGCTCATAGGACTAAGTACAATACTCCAAATGTATCTGACCAGAGAAAAATATTATGTGTGTACACACACACACACACACATAATATTATTCCTGGAATCTATGCATTTCAATTCAACCCAAAATCAAATTAGCTTTTTTGGCTGCTACTGTTCATTCATATTGAACTCAGCTTGGTCCACTAAACTCCTCTAGATCCTTTTTCCTCAGACAAACTGCTTGCTGGCCAACCCTCCTTCCTCCAGATTGTAATTGCAAAACTGATTGTCTGAAGTCAAGTAGAAGACTTTACATTTGTCCTTATTGAGTTTCATCTTATTAGATTCATTCTAATACAATAACCTGTCAATAACTTTTTGAATCCTGATGTTTAATCAATATGTTACCTATTACCCCATGTGCAGCTTTGCATCATGTGCCAGGCTGCTAAGTGCGCCATCTATGTCTTTATCCCAAGTCATTGATAAAAATGTTAAACAGCTCAGAGCCAAGCACAGATTCCCTGGAGTTCTCCACTGGATATTTCCTGCCAATTTGCCATCAAATCACTAATGACTAGTCTCTGAGTCTAGTTAGCTTAGTCATATTTCAGCAAACCTGTCTCACAGACAGACTAAAGCAGCTTGAGGATAACCAAGAGGCTCAAACCCATTAATGAGTTAGGGGAATGTCAACTTTAAGCATATGAAAGCTTCTCCAGGTGGAATGGGCAAATGAAAACAATCTGTTCTGAGAGCCATGAAGGCCATTGAAGCAAGTGCAGTGGAGTGCTAAGAGCTGGGAAAGATATTGAAGACATGGAGGTCGTCCCCTGCATCCTGAGCCATAGTCGGTCTTTTTGGCTTTTCTCTTGTCACTGGACTTTGATGACTCTGAAACAGAGTATGAGACTAATTAACTTTGTGCAACTCTCCCTCACTTAAATCCAATTCAATTGTAAATCAAGACACCACCCAGAGATATCATGTTTTCTAAAACAAAAAACAAATCAATTTAATATTATGATCATCTAATCTTCATTTGCTCCATCATTTCCATAAGAATACTATGAGATGCTTTATCAAAGACTTTGCTTTAAAAAATGTATCCACAACATTCACTTCACCTGCTAGATGAGTTAGCCTATTAAAAAAGGAAATAAAGTCAACTTGTTGATGACCTGGTCTGGAAACCTTGTTGACTCTTTGCAGTCACCATTTCCTTTCACATCCCCTTCATTTCCTTTTTCTAGTAGCTAGACTTTTTTTTTTTTTTTTTTTTTTTTTTTTTTGCTGAGGCAATTAGGGCTAAGTGACTTGCCCAGGGTCACAAGGCTGGGAAATATTAAGTGTCTAAGCTCAAATTTACATTCAGATCCTCCTGAGTTCAGGGCTAGTGTTCTATTACCGCACCATCTAGTTGCCCCCTAGTGACTAGATATTCAATAATGTCTGCATCAAGGGCTATCTCAGTCATCCTGATTTTTAGCTAACTACTGGAGGGGAAAGTGAGGCAGGTGAACTTGCACAGCCCTCCCTCACTTAAATCCAATTCACTTGCATGTCATAGCATCACCTCCATGATATCATGGTCCTCTTCAAGAACGAAGGACAAACAACAATTATAATGATTCATTCTATTAATTTCTCCCAGGAATGGAAGTCAAGCTCATTGATTTGTGGATTACAACCTACTTTCTCCCTTCCACCTCTCCTTTCCCTATCCTCCTCCCCTCCTCCCCTTCTTCTTACCCTTTCCCTACTTCTCCATACCCTTTCCCCTCTCCTTTTTTTTCTGTCTCTGTCTCTCTCTGAAAATTAGAATAATATCTGTGCTTAGCCAGTCCTACATCTGTACTTAGCCTTTTTGTTCTCCATGGCTTTTCAAATATCATCAACAAAGGCTCAGTAACCTGATGCATTACCTTGCCTACTGGACTGGTACTGACCAAAGGTAACATGAAATAGATTCCCTCTTAACTCTATTCTCATTTACTTTGACATCAACTCTGTGGTGCTCTTCTTTTCTAAAATATGATGGTTCTCTGGGAGCAGGTTTCTTGCGAGGCTTCTGGAGGCAGCCTTCGTTTCAGTTCAGATTAATAATCACCTCAAATGCAGCCAGCTGTTAAAAGTTCAAATCCTTTATTGCCTCTTCCAAAATAGCCCAATAAGCTTTCCTTGGCTCTGAGAGCTCTTGTTGCTTGTCCTTTGCCTCTGCCAGCTTCAGCCTCCAACTCTCTCTGAATCTCCAGTTCTGAATCTCCGGACTGAATTCTGACTCTGTCAATCTCCTGAACTTGTGAATGCTAATGTGCCAGCTAATGTGTGAACTCTCAAAGGTGTAAACTTAAGTAAATAAGCATTGTGTCTATCAATTCCAGTGAGTTAAAACCTTGTTTCAAGTTCTGGCCCATAACAAACTCCCCATTCACTATTTGTGTCTTGTCCTCCCCAATGTAAAAATCATTCTCCTTGACAGAGAAAAGGGAAATAGTGAATGGGCAGTTGTGCCCTCTCTCCTGTTTGCCAGTTATCATCATTACTTCCATCCAAATCAATGGTATCCTAACTTTCAAGCCTACCCTTCCCCCTTCTCATAAAACTTTATAAAAATAAAACCCTCCTGTCCATAGTTTTCCTCACCTGTCTCATTGTAGCACACCTAACTCTATGCTTAAAGGACTGTGCCATGCATTTAGTCATCCTACATTGGCTGTCACAGTATGTCTTTTATATATTTCTTTTTAATATTTGTGACTGTTCTGATAATGGAATTACTATCATCCATATCATGTTTCTATCCAGGTGATTTGTAGCATATACTCTGGTGAAAAATAATTGTCTCTGTTTTTCCCTTCTCTGATCTTCACCTAAATGATTCCCTACCATGACTTTTCTATTCCTGTGCCCTTCCTTCTGCCCTTGTGCCTCATTTTCTCCCTATGGTAAGCTTTCCCTAAATCTCCACTTTGAGGAAGGTAGCTCAAGAAATCCATCTCATTATTCTGATTTCACCACCATTACTCAGCTGCCTTTTCTTTCTTCTCCTTCAGACCTTTCTCCCATTGGTGAGTTCTTCTTGGAACCTCCATTTTTTTGGAAGAAAGGCCCAATATCCATCCTTCATTCTCTAAACTTTACCAACATGCTGCTTTATGGGTACTCTCAACTCTTTGGCTCTGTTTTATGTGCTTTTTACTTTCTTCCCCTATTATATTTACATATATCTAAGTATTCCCATTTGCAGATAAAATATAAGCTTTTTTTAAGGCAGGAACTCTTTCTTTTTGCTTATATTTGTATTTCTAGAACTTAGTACAAGATCTGGTACATATAATGTGTGCACAGCAGATGCTTTATAAATGCTATATAAGGTTTTACTTAGGTAATTAATTATTAATTAAATTTGACTGTCCTTGCCCTTGTCCCTGGATATTGTCATATGAATATATCTTAATAATGACTCAAATTTCTATGGTGCCTTGATTACTTTACCTATATAATCTCATTTGGTCCTCTCAATAGTCCTGTGAGGTAGATGATAGTATTACCCCCATTTTTAAAAAAGCTTTTTAATTTTCAAAAGATATGCATGGATAATTTTTTAACCCTTACAAAGAAGATTTTAAACCCTTACAAAACCTTGTGTTCCAATTTCTGCCCCTTCTCCCCATCCCCTCCCCTAAATAGTAAGTAATCCAATATATGTTAAATATAGTAAAATATATATATGTGTATATGTGTGTGTTAAATCCAATATATGCATACATATTTATATATTTATCTTGCTGCACAAGAAAAATCAAATCAAAAAAGAAAAAAAAATGAGAAAGAAAACAAAATACAAACAAACAACAGAGAGAGTGAAAATGCTATGTTGTGGTCCACACTCAGTTCCCACAGTCCTCTCTCTGGATGCAGATGGCTTTCTTCATCACAAGATCATTGCAACTGGCCTGAATCATCTCATTGTTGAAAAGAGCCACATCCATCAGAACTGATCATCATATAATCTTACTGTTGCTGTGTACAATGATCTCCTGGTTCTGCTCATTTCCCTTAGTATCAGTTCATGTAAGTCTACCCAGGCCTCTCTCAAATCATCCTGCTGATCATTTCCAATAATTTTCCATAACATTCATATACCATGACTTATTCAGCCATTCTCCAACCGATAGGCATCTATTCAGTTTTCAGTTTCTTGCCGCTACAAAAAGGGCTGCCACAAACATTTTTGCACTTATAGGTCCCTTTCCCTTCTTTAAGATCTCTGGGATATAAGCTCAGTAGAAACACTGCTAAATCAAAGGGCATAGTTCCAAATTGCTCTCTAGAATGTTGGATCAGTTCACAACTCTACCAACAATGTATCCATGTCCCAGTTTTCCCACATCCCCTCCAACATTCATTATCTTTTCCTGTCATCTTAGCCAATCTGACAGGTTTGTGGTGGTACCGCAATAATTTTCATTTCTCTGATCAATAGTGATTTAGAGCACCTTTTCATATGACTAAAAATGGCTTTAATTTCTTCATCTGAAAATTGTCTGTTCATATCCTTTGACCATTTATCAATTGGAGAATAGCTTGAAATATAAATTTGAGTCAATTCTCTATAGAGTTTAGAAATGAGAACCTTGAATATAAAAAATGTTTTCCAAATCTATTGCTTCCTTTCTAATCTTGTCTACATTAATTTTGTTTGTACAAAATCTTTTTAACTTAATATAATCAAAATTATCTATTTTTTGCTTATAGAGCTTAAGGGAGGCTAAGTGATCTGTCCAGAAGTCACACAGCTAGTACATACTTGAGATAGCTTTTGAACCCAGATCTTTCCAATACCTAGTTTCTTTTTCTCTTTTCACTATACCAGCTAGCTATCTTTGTGATATACAATACTTATTCTCTTATCTCACCATACTAACCTATTCCTGTTTCTTTTAAATAAAGTCTGCCCATCCAAGGCCACAGAGCAGTCAATGGGTCTCTTCCCTCCCCAGGGAAGGAGTGATATATACGGAGATATATCCTCAGTACAGATATATATGATATGTATGTATGTGTGTACCATATATATATGATATGATATGATGCCCATCTTTCCAGCTTTTTGTTTGAACTTCGGGAGTTTATGAATGGTCATTTTTGGGGCCACAGATTTTGTTGTCAGCTCCCTCTTTGGATTCCTGTGTCTGGCTATGATCACAAGGTTGAGATGCACCATAATGGTTAGGATTTTCATAGGGATATCTATGTATATATGGAAGTCACCAATCTGAAGTATCAGAGAGGAGGAAGATTATGAGTCAGAGTTATTGAAAGCTTTAAGGAAAGAGGAAAAGTGGTCTGGAGGCTTGTAAAGTGGAGTACCAGTAAGGAAGAGAGGTTGCTGGAAGTCGGATTGAAGAGGAAAGAAAGGAGGGCATCTATTCAATGCTCCCTGCTAACAGTGAGTTGGTGGGGTGTGCCTTGAAAAGCAAGTTCACTAAAAATCAGGACACCAGATAAAATCCTGAATCTTGGTAATGTGATACTGTTCTCTCAGGCAAATCTAGTTCATCTTTCATTGGGTCTCAGCCCATAAACTGCTAATTGTTCTTGGTAGCACCTTGTAGTTGGACCTTAATTAATCCAATTAGGGAGAAGGGCCCTTTAGCTAGTAAAACACCCACTTAGTTGGTGGATAATTAAGGGGTTTTCTCCTAGAATAATTACAAGAGGAGATTCCAGGATTTTGCTATCTAAAAATAACAACTGATAATCATATGGTGCTTTGTGTATATATATTCTCTTTTTGGGTGTCTTTCTATTTACATTGTCATAGTCCTTGCTCATATTTTTCCCTGGTTCTTTCTAAGTTCACCCTGTATCTGTCATATACATCTTCCCATATTTTCTGTATTACATTCATGATTTCACAGGAAAATTCTATTTATGTACCTCAACTTGTGTCACCATTCACCCCATAAAGGAGTATTTCCACAGATATGTTAATAACATTGAGACGAAGAATCATCTTTTTAATCTCAATATTCTCTTGATAGTGTTGTATGACCCCAGAAAGAGTTTGAACATTGTTACTATAGAATTAAAAACATATATTCCCCAAGTATCTTCAAGGATAGTAAAGGAATATAATTACAAAGGATCAAAAGGAAACAAGGAAGGTGTTCAACAGTTTTAGTGTCCTACTCATCCCACCGTGGCTAACTTATGGGAAGTCATGATTAAGATCCAAACAAGATAGGAAGACATGAACCTTTGTAGGGAAGGCTTTCCACAGTAAGTTCAACTTTAAGAGCAAGGAATGTTTCATTTTTGTCTTTGCCTATTCCCTGGAATCATTTCCCGGAATGATAGGTTTGTTGGCATAATAAATACCGAATGAGTTGGACTGAGTACTCGGGGAATGTGTCTAGCCAAGATACGTAAGCTCAAGATAATTTAAGGAGAATGGGGGAACATGCAATTGGTCAACAAACATTTATTGAGTGCTTGCTATGTGACAGGTACTCTGCTAAGAGCTGGGGATACAAAGAAAAGCAAAAACAAAAGAAGAATGGTCTAGTGGATAGATCACGGATCCTGGAGCAAAATGACCTACATTCATACAATGCTCACAGAATGTGCCCTCTGAGGAAATACCTGCCAACTTGGACTTCATTTCCTCATTTGTAAAATGAGGCCTTCTGCCCTTTAATGCTATGAAACCATCTATGAAGCAGGGACAGAAATCAGGAAAGGCTTCATAATAGAGGCAGTACAAGAAATAAGGAAAGACAAGAATTGTTAAAGGCAGCTCTCCCTTTCAAACAATGAGGATCAGGATTCTGAGCCCGTTCAGGTACATGAAGGATGACCTGGGATAATAGAATATAATGAAATGCTCAGTTCAGAGAACAGCCGCTAATCCAGTCAGGCTGCAATTCTGAGTATTTGAGGAGAATAATAGAAAACCAGACCAGAGAGACAGTTTGGAGCCGGATTGTGATGGAGGGCTAAGGAGTCTTCTACTATACACAATTAGAAGACTGGAGAAGGGAATGACACAGTTCTATGCCCTAGGAAGATGATTTTGACAGCTGGGAAAAGTAAGGATTGGAGAAGAGAGGGTAGAGAGGCAGGGGGTCCAGGGAGGCAGGAAACAAGTGAAAAGAGTGGAGGATAACAGAGGGGGCAATCTGTGGGAGGAGATGGAGATGAAATCACTTGAGGTTATTTGAACAAACTTGAGATCACAAGGAAATCACTTCAACAAACAGAGGGGTTTGTTTTAATAAGGAGTAAAGTCACTTCACTATGCAAGGCAAGGGTGAAGGAGAAGAAAGTGCTAGAAGACTTTTTGAATGATAGGAAATGAGAAAAACAGGAGAAGAGGGAGATCACAACAAAGAAGAAAAAAGGTAATTCACAGCAAATGCCTTCATTTATTTCTGTAAAATATGAAATAAAGATCTCAACTGAGATAGTTGGGGACTGGGTAAATCATGGAAGACTTAAGAAGGGATGAAAAAGTTTGGAAGAACCACTCTGGAGAAAGGGAAAGTAAGTTAATGAAGAAGGTGTAGTAAGATTGCCAATCAGCAGTGAGGGACCCATTGGACCCATTGAGGTTATATTTCATAAATGTGTAGTAAACCCAACTAGAATGATTGAGTTTTTTCCACCTACATTTAGTAGCATTGGTATTAAATGGTGGGAGTGATCCAGTGCTGAGGCTTGGAAGGGTGTAATTGGCAACATGAGAGAGAGAGAGGGACCATGTAGAGTTTAATTGGTTCACCAAAGAGTCAAGATGGAAAGAAAAGGAGAAAATGGTGTGAGTGCAGGGTAAATGGCCTGGGAGAGAATGGGGAATCAAGGTATTGCAAATTACAGAGCAGAATGAAGAATAAGGTTCTGTAGGGGAAGGAAGAGCGAAAGGTGAAAAACCAATAAATTGTGGTTGGATAAAGGAATTTCAGATTTCTTGAACACCGAAATCATGCATTTGTAGGTGATGGCAAGAGTTATGAACACCTTTGTGTATGTCTAAGGTGGGATGGAGCAATGATTCATGGAAGTGAAGCAGGCTAAGGAAGTCAATGATTCAGATATTAGAGGGAAAGGCCATATATATGTTGAGGTTCTCTAATATGAGAGCATAAGATGAATAGGAGAAAAAAATTGTGATCTCTTGGGTACTAAACTTATTGGGGAAGGAACGAAAGTACCTTGGGGGTCTGTAGATAACAGCTACCAGGATTTTGATTGGGTGATATATAAAAACAGCATGAACCTCAAAGGAAAGAGGGTAGTTCACAGAGAGATGGAAGAAGGGGGAGAACTTGGCAGTGGCAATGGGGAACAAGGAATATTGCAATTTGCCCACCTCTACAACACCCTTTTTACACATACTATAATCCAGCCACAGTAACTTTCTTCCTGTTTCTCAAAAGTGAAACTAAATTTTCCACCTCCATACCCTTTGTACCTCTGTCCCTTATACCTAGAAAGTACTCTTCTCACTCCTGACTATTAAAATCCTTGGCCTCTTGAAGACTCAGTTCATTTTTGTTCTTGTATCCCCATATAATAGAACATAGTAGATGTTTGAATCCTTTTTTGAGTTTTTTATTGAAGATATTTTTCTTTTTCAAAACATATGCATGGATAATTTTTAAGCATTAACCCTTAGGTCTGGCACAGCTAGGCCACCTTCATTGACAATTTTTTTCTCATTAATTCCCTTGAAATTCTTGATCTTTTGTTCTTCCAGATGGGCTTTGTTATTATTTTTCTAGAACTGTAAAATAATTTCTTGGGAGTTTGATTTGTATGTATATAAGTACATTTAGATAGTATTGTCATTTTTATTATATTCACTCAACCTATCCATGAGCACTTGATATTTTCCCAATTGATTAGATCTGACTTTATTTGTGTGGAAAGTGTTTTGTAGTTGGGTTCATATAGTTCCTGACTTTACCTTGTCAGATAGATTCCCAAATATTTTATATTATCAAAAAATTATTTTTAATGGAATTTCTTTTGTATCTCTTGCTATTGGACTTAGTTGATAATATATAAAAATGCTGATGATTTATGTGAATTTATTTTGTATCCTGAAACTTTGCTAAAGTTGTGAATTGCTTCTAGTTGTTTTGTTAGTTGATTCTCTAGGGTTCTCTAAGTATACCATCATATAATCTGCAAACAATGATAATTTGGTTTCCTCATTACCTACTCTTAATTCTTTTCAACTCTTTTTCTTGTCAAAGCTAATACCATATTGAATAGTAATGGTGATAGTAGGTAACATTGTTTCACCCAGTGGGCAACATTGTTTCGCCCCTGATCTTATTGGGAATGGTTTTAGTTTGTCCCCATTACATATAATGCTTGCTGATACTTGCTTTTAATCTTTAAATTTAAAGATCAAATCTTTAAATAGATTATTGAGGACCACGCTTAAGTGTGGAACACAGAAAGCCTGTAAAAAGGTCAAAGGGGACTGCATCATTTGGGGTATAGCCCTACACAACTTTGAAAGACAGAACACTAAAGAGACTAAAGGAATGTTTTGTTATTACAATCTTTATATCTTACTCTTTGAAGTAGAGCTAACAGGCCTAAGGAAAGACTGACATAACCCAAAGAGTCAGAAATATCTGTCTGAAGGTCATAAAACAAATTTATTGATGCAGATGTTGCTTGAGAAAGAATGTATACTTTTCTTTAAACAATTATAACCTTGCTCTGCTTTGAAAATATATATTCTGTGTAGAGATGAAAAAAGTCAAAGTTAAGAAGTAAGAGGTAAGAGGTCAAGAGACTTTCACTGCAACTGCCTCTCAATCTCCTTGTATCATTATCGTCCTCTCACATGACACTATCTATTCTGCTGGTCAGAATTAGATCCCAGCAGTCACTAGCAGGTAGCTCCCGTGACATAGCTGCTGCTGATCATTTAAGGAAAACTCCATTTATTGAATCCATTTTCTACCTGAAGCCCTATCTTTTCAAATGCTAGTTTCTCTTTACCCTTCCACAATCAGATTTCATATATTCTATTTATCTGTCTATCTATCTATCTATCTACCTAGCTATCTATCTACCTGCCTACCTACCTACATCATCTATTTTGGAGAGGGAAATGGCCAACTACTCCAATATCTTTGCCAAGAAAACCTCAAACACTACTTCAGTCTTTCTTTTCATGAAAAACAAATTGACTTTATAAGCTTTTTCACAGTAAGATTATTTAGGTCCCAATATATTGATATGTGAGGTTATATGATATTGGACAAATCACTCAACCAATCTAGAAAACTTTCAAAGATTGTAAATTGCTGAGCAGGAGCTGCTTTCCTGCCTCTATCAACCTTTAGTCCCCTGTATTATGCATTGGTTAAGGGGCTTTCCTTATTAGGAGTTCCTTAAATCAGGGGTCCTCAAACTTTTTAAATAGGGGGCCAGTTCACTGTCCCTCAGACTGTTGGAGGGCTGGATTATAGTAAAAACAAAAACTTTGTTTTGTGGGCCTTTAAATAAACTTCATAGCCCTGGGTGAGGGGGATAAACATCCTCAACTGCTGCATCTGGCCTGCGGGCCATAGTTTGAGGATCCCTGTGCTTAAATGAATGAAATCCTAGGTCTGGTTTTAATAATAATGATATTTTACTTCTCCCAGGGGTACCAACATTATAATAAAGGATTGGGTCTATCTAGGACAGTCTAGCTCCCACCCAAGATTAGGAAGAGCTTGGAGAGATTTGCCACACAGATGATTCAGTATAAATAATCAATAGATATTTGTTGACTGAATATCTAAAGCCCAGTAGGAGTGTTAGATTAATGTAGATATAGTGGGAAGAGAGGAGGGAGAAGGACACTAGCAATAGTTCACATGAAAAAAAGAAAGTCCTAGGCATCTTAGTGGCTGCAAAAACTCAATACAAATCTGTTATGATACTACAACCAAGAAAGCTAGCATGATCTTTGACTGAATCAAGGAAAGCATCGCATTCAGGACTAGGCATATCCACACTAGTTCTACTGTTCTCTGCCATAGTCAAACCAAACCACATCAGGGATATTGTGTTCAGTTCTGAATACTTCATTTTAGAGAAGGCGTTGACAACCTGGGGAATGTCCAGAAGGAGGAGAGCAACCAGGATCATGGGAAGAGGACGGTGCATATGAGAATCAATTGAAGAACTTGGGACTTTTAATTCTAGAGAAGACTGGGATGAGAAATAAAGGAAACAGGTTAGAAAGTATTAGCAAGTTACTAGTATTCATCATATAGAAGAGGGAATTGATTTGTTCTGTTTGGCCTCAGAGACTAGAGTCAGGAATCATGGGAGAGGCAAATGTTAACTTCCTGACAATTAGAGCCTCAAGAGAATGGAATGAGTTATCTCAGGAGATGGTCAGTTTCCCACTTCTGGAGTCTTCAAATAGTAGATGGATGACTACTTGTCATTCACAGGATCACTGACTAAAAGCTGGAAAGGACCCTCCATAGCCATTTGGTCCAATGCTGTGTCTCCCCCATTTTGCAGATAAGCAAACTGAGACTCAGAGAACTTATTCAGATTGACCAAGGTCATCCAGCTAGTAAGAGTTGAATCTGGGCTTTGAATCCAGTTCCTCTGATTAGGCAGGTGGGTGACTCCATAGTACATTGAGAACTGAGCCCAAAATCAGGAAGACTCATGTTCCTGATTTCAAATCTGACTTTAGACACTTCATCCCTTAACCTTATCTGCCTCAGTTTCCTCATCTATAAAATGAACTGGAGAAGGAAAGAAATGGCAAACTACTCCATTATCTTTGCCAAGAAAACCCCAAATGGGGTCATGCAGATTTGAACATGACTGAAAAATGGCTGAACAACTTCTGGCAACAGAGTCAACATTTTTTCCATCACTGTTCAAGGTATAGATTGAATTTGATGACTTCAGCATCCTTTCCAACTCAGATTCCATTTTTTAAAAGTCCTCTTTGGGTCACAACTGAAACTTAGCTGACAGTGTGGCCAGCATGGACTTATTTTTCCAGCTGAAAGATGAGAGCAAAGCCCTGTTTTGCATTCCAGACAATAATGAGCCAGGTTGGGGAGGCTAAGGGTTGAGGAAGAGGGAAGGAACAAAGGGAAGGTGTGCCAGGAAATTAATAGCTCCATCTTATTATGTCTAGGATGGCCAGCCTGTGGGCCACAAAGGAGAGAGTTCTGGCAGGGAAGGCAGCTGTGAATGCAGCCAGCCCCCTTATCTGCCTCCTCACCGTCCATCAGAGTGACAGAAGATAAGCTAGAGTTGAGATAAGGCAGAGGGAATTGCTTCAAAGAAAAACATAATTAAAGAATCTCCAATGGCAGAACACCAAGATTTGGGGGAGGGGGCAGGAGAGAGGATCCTGGCCAAGCTCACAAAGGATACTTGGTGGGAGACTTATCAAGTGGCTAAATAGGGGGCAGATTTCCCTTTTCCACCCACCTTAGGACAGCCCTAAAAATAAGAGCCAGCATGCTTCCCAGCTCATAAAGCTTGTCACAGGGTAGAAGCCAGATGCCAATGTTCAGCCAAGGACTCAGCTAAACTAAGTTTCTGTCTACCCATAAAATGCTTCTTGGTTAAGTTGTCTGGAACATAACAGATACTTATTAATAAACATCATTGATTGATACAATCAGTCCAAAGACCATTCATTAGATCATAGATCTAGAAATGGGATTATAAAAGTCAACTGGCCCAACGTACTCATACTGTAGAAGAGGAAACTGGGTCACAAAGAAATTGTCATATTATTTCAATGTATAGGTTGGCCATTGGATAGATCACTGAGCTTGGAATCAGGAAGACTGATCTTTATGAGTTCAAATATGGCCTCAGACACTTCCTAGTTGTGTGACTCTAAGCAAGTCACTTCACTCTGTCTGCCTTAGTTTCCTTACTTGTAAAATGAGCTGGGAAAGGAAATGGCAACATTTTTTGCCATTGTTTTTTGCAAGCATTTTTGCCAAGAAAACTCCAAATGGAATCACAATGAATCAGATATGACTAAAAACAACTGAATAAAAACAAAATAATATCAAGAGAGCATTCAATCATGAGGTTTCCCGATTGGGCTGAGAATTGGGATGGTAGAATGACCACATCAAAGGACTGAGTCTCCATATGAGAAGAAATGAGTGACATTTTCCTTTGGGGTCATGAGTACTGGATGATCAAGAATTGGTCTGTGTTAGATCCATGGAACTTAAGAAAAAAGTAAAAATCTAAAGGTTGATACCTAACTACTAAAATTCTGGTATATTTATCATTACTGAGTTTATAATGCCCTGTTTTTTTCTTTTAAATAAACCCAGGCCAAATACATCCTTATGGTCTAGAGTATACAGAGGCAAGGGAATGAAAAGAGATATGGTAAAACTACCACACTCCCAAAGTATCCAGTTACAATGGCAGTGACTAAAGAAAAAGGAGATAAAGGCAATTTAGACCTTGGAAACAGCAGCTGTCCGAGGCCAAGGAGTCAATCAGACCTCAGGCATTTTACACATTTTTAGTGCTATACAAATGCTTAACTGTTAATATTATGTACTAGTATTTTCTGTTGTAAGTATTCTCCTACTAGTCTATAAGGTCCAAGAAGGTGAGGACTATGTATATCTTATCCAATTTTGTCTGTTCCCCAGAGTCAATAATAGCACTCTGTACACCATACTTTTTTTTTTTTAAAGGACTGCTACTTTATATTACAGGTGAGCATCAGAGAGGAGACTCAACCTCATTCCATGAGAGCATTTTCCAAAAGGATTTGCCTGTGGGATATAGAATCCTAGAATGTTGGAACTGAAAGAGACCATAGCTCATAGAATGTTTGGGGTCAAAGGGACCTTAGAAACCAATTGAGGTTCATTCTGGCAAATACTGGTTGATCATTTGCTAGGAATGTTGTAGAGGAGATTCATACTTCAGGTAAGGAAGTGATTTTGAATGTCTCTTTCAATTTTTCCATTAATTCATTTCATTCATTCATTCATTGTATAATCATATAATTTAAGGGTTTTGCCCAATTTTTTCATTTTACAGATGAGGCAATCTGGGAGTAGTGGGTAAAGTGGAGCCCAAAGAAATTGAGTGACCTATCTTCCAAGGAAGGAGACAGAACTAGAATAGCTTAACTTGGCCAAGGGCCAGGAGATGTGAATTCTAGTCCCAACTCTGACCCTTGGGTTGCTGGGTAACACTGAGCAAGAATCACTTAAGTTCTCTTCATTTATGACAATGAGAAGAAAATTGGTGCCCCCCATTCCTGACTGAGATTAGCTACTAATGAAATGAATTAGGCGATGAGATAATACTTTTAACAACTGTGCCTTCCCCCCTGTTAAGTACTCAGATTTGGGATCTCACTATTATCTTTGGCTCTTTTTTGTCTCTCATCCCTTAAATCCAATCATTTGCCAAATCTTTCCTACTCTGCCTCCATAATATCTTCCAGATAATTATTTACTAAGTACCTACTATGCTGGGGATGGAGATATAATAAAGGGGGGAAAATCTTACTCTTAAGGAGCTTATGTTTAAATGATGAAAGACTACAGAGTGTATGGAATATTCCTATAAATACACATGTATGTATACATATGCACACTAAATAAATAGAAAGTGAATAACATTAATTTCAAAGGAATTTGACACAATTACAAAACACTTTTCATACAAACACAAATCTAAATAACTGTAGAAAATCCATTGCTCATTGGTAGTGCAAACCAATATAATAAAAGTGACAGTTCTATCTAAATTAATTTTCCTAGTGCCATACCAATATAATTAAGAATTATTTTTGAGAGCTAGAAAAAAAATAACAAAATTCATCTGGAAGAACAAAAAGTCAAAAATATCAAGAGAATTAATGAAAAAAATGCAAAAGAAGGTGACCTAGTAATACCAGATTTTATGTTACAAAGTGGCAATCAGCAAAATAATATGATACTGGCTAAAAAAACACAGTAGTTGAGTGATGGAATAGATTGGGTACACAACATATATAATGACCATAATAATCTAATCTAAAATGACCATAATAAATCCAACAATCCAAACTTTGGGAGTAGGGACAACTCACTATTTGACCAAAAGTTACTAAGGAAACTGGAAAGCAATTTGGAAATAAGAACCAACAATATCTAATACCATATACTGAGATAAAATCAAAATGAATACATGATATAAAAGAGTGATCTCATAAGCAAATTAGAAGAACATAGAATATTTTACCTGCCTAATTAATGGATAAAGGGAGAATTTATGAGAAGAGATAATTATGGGATATAAAGCAGATAATTTTGATTAATCAAATTTTATAACTATTTTTACAAATAAAATCAGTGCAGCCAAAGTTAGAAGCAAATGAAGAAACTAGGCCAGGGGTAAGAGGGTAGAATTTAATAGGAAATTTCTCTGATTAAAACCTCATTTCTCCATCTAGCTAAAACAATCGGCAAACATCATATGTAATGGGGATAAATTAGAAGCGTTCCCAATAAGATCAGGGGTGAAACAATAACCTTAGCAAAGTTGCAGGATACAAAACAAATCTACATAAATCATTGGCATTTCTATGTTATCCATAAAATCCAGCAGTAAAAAATAGAAAAAGAAATTCCATTTAAAATAACTGTAAATTATATAAACTATTTGGAAGTCTATCTGCCAAGACAAAGCCAGGAACTTTGAATATGAGCACAATTACAAAATATTTTCACACACAAATATTTCACACAAATAGTTATATCTGCACAGCAGGAAGAATATCAAGTGCGACTGGGTAGACCGAGCTAATATAATAAAAATGACAATTCTATATAAATTAATCTACTTATTCAATGCCATGCCAATCAAATTGCAAGATATTACTTATAGAGCTACAAAAAATTATCAAAATTCCTCTGGAAAAACTAAAAGAATTTTGAGAGAATTAATGAAAAAAATGCAAATAAAAATGGCCTACCTATACCAGACCTGAAACTACATTATAAAGCAGCAGTCATCAAAATCATTTGGTGCTGGCTAAGAAATACAGTAGTAGATCAGTGGAATAGGTTAGGCTCACAAGGCACAATAGTCAATGACTGTAGTAATTTAGTATTTGATAATCCAAAGACTCTAGCTTCTAGGATAAGAACTAACTATTTGACAAAAATTGCTGGGAAAATTGAAAAATAGTATGGCAGAAACTATGCACTGACCAACATACCTAACTCCCTATACCAAAATAAGGTCAAAATGGGTTCATGATTTAAACATAAAGTGCAATGTTATAAGCAAATTAGGAGAACAAGGGATAGTTTACTCAGATTTGTGGAGAAAGAAAGGATTTGTGGTCAAAGAATAGCTAGAGAACATTATGACCTGCAAAGTGGATAATTTTGATGTTAAATTTAAAAGATTTTGTATAAACAAAACAATGCAAACAATATTAGAAGAGAAGCAGAAAATTGGGAAACAATTTTTACATCCAAGGGTACTGGTAAAGGCCTCATTTTTAAAATGACAATTTTAAATAATTAATTCAAATTTATAAGAATACAAACAATTCCCCAATTGATAAATGGCCAAAGGGTATGAACAAACAATTTTTTTCAGATGAAAAAATTAAAGCCATTTCTAATCATATGAAAAATGTTCTAAATCACTTTGATTAGAGAAGTGCAAATTAAGACAACTTTGAGGTACTACTTCATACCTCTCAGGTTAGCTAATATGAAAATAAAAAATAATGATAAATATTGGAGAGGGATGTGGGAAAACTGGGACACTAATACACTGTTGGTGGAGTTGTGAAGTGCTTCAACCAATCTGGAGAGTAGCTATGCTCAAAGGGCTATCAAACTGTGTGTATTCTTTTATCCAGCAGTGTCTCTACTGGGTTTGTATCCAAAAGAGATCATAAAAGAGGGAAAAGGACCCACATGTGCAAAAACATTTATAGCAGTCCTTTTTGTAGTGACAAGAAACTGGAAACTGAGCGGATGCCCATCAGTTGGTGAATAACTGAATGTTATGGTATATGAATGTGATGCAATATTATTGTTCTATAACAAATGATCATCAGGATGATTTCAGGAAGGCCTGGAAAGATTTACATGAGGTGATGCTAAGTGCAGTGAGTAGAATTAAGAGAACACTGTACATAGCAACAACAAGATTATGTGATTATCAACCCTGATGAACGTGGCTCTTTTGAACAATGAAAGTGATTCAGGACAATTTCAATAGATTTGTGATGGAGAGAGCCATCTTTATCCAGAAAGAGGATTGTGGCATCTGAATGTGGATCACAATAAAGTATTTTTACCTTTTCTGTTGTTTGTCTGCTATTTTCTCATTTTGTTTTCTTTTTTGAGCTGATTTTTCTTGTGCAGCATGATAAATGTGGAAATATGTATGAAAATTGGCTTTTAATAGTATTTTATTTTTCCAAATACATGGAAAGATGGTTTTCAGCATTCACCTTTGCAAAATCTTGGGGTTTGTCCTCACTCACTCCTTCCCTCCCCCCTCCTGGGGACAGGAAGCAATCTGATATAGATTAAACATGTGCAATTCTTTTAAACATATTTCCATAATTAACATGCTGCACAAGAAAAATCTAATCAAAGGGGGAAAATAAAAAAGAACAAATAAAAAACAACAACAAAAAGGTGAAAATACTATGCTTTCATCCACATTGTCTCCATAGTTTTCTCTCTGGATGAAGTTGGCACTTTCCATCACAAGACTTATTGAAATTGCCCTGAATCATCTCATTGTTTGAAAGAGACAAGTCCATCACAACTGATCGTCCCATAATCTTGATCTTTCTGTGTATAATATAATGTCTAATATTGGTTAGTGCCTGGAGATACTGCTGAATCAAAGAGTATGTGCAATTTGGTAGCCCCTTAAGCATACTTCCAAATTGTTCTCCAGAATGGTTGGATCAGTTCACAACTCCACCAACAATGCATTAGTGTCCCAATTTTCCTACATCCCCTCCAACATTTATTGTTATCTTTTCCTGTCAGCTTAACCAATCTGAGAGGTATGAGATGGTATCTCAGAGTTGTTGTAATTTGCATTTCTCTAATCAATAGTGATTTAGAGCATTTTTTCATGTGACTATAGATGGCTTTAATTTTTTTCATCTGAAAATTGTTTGTTCATATTCTTTCATCATTTATCAATTGGGGAATGACAATGTTGAACCAATTCTCTATATATTTTAAAAATGAGGCCTTTATCAGAAATGCTGGCTATCAACATTTCCCCCAGATTTCTACTTCCCTTCTAAACTTGGCTACATTGGTTTTGTTTGTGCAAAAACTTTTTAAATGTAACCCAAATTATCCATTTTGCATTTCATAATGTTCTCTAGGTTTTTGGTCATAAATTTCTTCCTTCTTCACAAATCTGAGAGGTAGACTGAGAGGTTTTTTATTCTCCCAATGTGTTTATATTAGCCTTTATGTCTAAATCATGAACCCATTTTGATCTTATTTTGTTATAGGGTGCTAGATGTTGCTCAATACCTAGTTTCTGCCATATTATTTTCCAGTTTTCCCAGCAATTTTTGTCAAATAATGAATTCTTCTCCAAGAAACAGGAGTCTTTAGGTTTACAAACACAAGATTACTATGGTCATTGATTATTGTGTCTTGTGAACCTAACTCCATATTTTCCTAAGAACATCTTGCTCATCATGTCTTATAGAACAATAATATTCCATTTACTGTTCTGTAAGAAATGACCAACAGGATGATTTCAGAAAGGCCTGGAGAGACTTACACGAACTGATGCTGAGTGAAATGAGCAGGACCAGGAGATCATTATATACTTCAACAACAATACTAGATGATGACCAGTTCTGATGGATCAGGCCATCCTCAGCAACGAGATCAACCAAATCATTTCTAATGGAGCAGTAATGAACTGAACTAGCTATGCCCAGAAAAAGAACTCTGGGAGATGACTAAAAACCATTACATTGAATTCCCAATCCCTATATTTATGCACACCTGCATTTTTGATTTCCTTCACAAGCTAATTGTACAATATTTCAGAGTCTGATTCTTTTTGTACAGCAAAATAACGTTTTGGTCATGTATACTTATTGTGTATCTAATTTATATTTTAATATATTTAACATCTACTGGTCATCCTGCCATCTAGGGGAGGGGGTGGGGGGGTAAGAGGTGAAAAATTGGAACAAGAGGTTTGGCAATTGTTAATCCTGTAAAGTTACCCATGTATATATCCTGTAAATAAAAGGCTATTAAATTAAAAAAAAAAGAACAATAATATTCCATCATAATCATCATGTGACTATTGATAGCTTTGAATACATGAAATTAAAAAGGGTGGCATAAATAAAATGAATGCAACAAAAATGAAAAGGAAAACAGTAAACTAGAGGAAAATTTTTACAGCAAATTTCTCCAATAAAATTCTCATTTCTCAAATATACTGAAAAATAAGCCAAATTTATGAAAACAAGAGTCGTTCTCCAATTAATAGTTGCATGAAAAAATGCTCTAAATCACTAGAGAAAAGCAAATTAAAACAATTTGGAAGTACTACCTCACACACATCAGATTGGCTAATATGACAGAAAAATAAAATGACAAATGTTGGAGGGAGTTTGAAAAAGTACACTAATGCATAAAGGAATAATTTAATATTATGTAGCATTGGGAAGAGAATGCATGTCCAGATAGACAGTATGGAAGTAGAGAGATGGGAGATTGAGCTTCTCAACCAAGAAAGAATCAGTTTAGCTAGACAATAATCATAAGATGTAGGAGATGGGGAATGGGAAAACAAACAAGCTCTTCTATGTTCCAGACACTCCAGTAAGCATTACAAATATTTCATTTGAAGAGAGAGAGAATGATGTCTAAGGAAGCTAGCTAGATTGGGGTCAGGTTGTGAAAGGCTTTAAGAACAAAACACTTTAGATTTGTTTCTAGAGGAAAGGGAAAAGTTTGCTTCTTATTGATTATGAGGGTTACATTGTTAGAGCTATGTTTGGCAGCTATGGGGAAGATGGATTGGAATAGACAGAGACGTGAGGCAAGGAAACTCAAAAGGAGAGTGATCCAAGAATCTAATAAAAAGGGGACAAGGTACTGCACTATAATGTAAATAAAGATGCAATTTTGGAGGAAGAAGTAGCAGGATTTGGGGTTATTGATGGGATATGTGGGATAAAAGGATTGCTTTGTTGTCCTTCATTCTCAAAGAGGACCAAAATGACATCATTATGTTAGAGTTACAGTGTGTCCGACTGGCTGATCAGAACAATACGAGCTCGGAGTACTCTATCATGAGTGGGACATAAAGAGTCCCTATTAACATTTGGGGTAGACTCTCTAACTGTGCATCTCATGTTTCTTCTATTCTGGGCTAATTCAATTATGCTTTGCTCATAGAGCATAGCACCTTCTCTGATGAGGGCATGCCATGCTGGGCAATCTTGTGTCAGTGTCTCCCATATTATAAACCAGTTCTAAAGTTCTTAAGAGAGACCCTGAGCGTATCCTTGTACCGCTGTTTTTGACCATCTTATGAGGATGGAGTTGAGATAAATGTCAAGGTTTTTGAAACTGGGAGACTAGAAGAATGATGAAGCCTTCAATAGTTTGGAATTTTGGAAGAGGGATGAATTTGAAGGGGAAAAACAATGAGATCTGCATTCGACATGTTGAATTTGAGATGTTTTTAATGTCCAGTTTGAAATGTCAGAAAGGCAATTGGTGAAGTGAGGTCAAAATTCAGGGGAGAGACTGGAGCTGGTTGTCAATTATTGGAATAGAGATAATAATTAAGCCTATAGTTTTGAATAGGGATATCAAGAGAAAGCAATATGATCTCCTATCTGTGTCTCTTGCAGGATCTTCCTCCAAGTCATAACACTAACTGTGGGTATCACCCAAAGGCTCCCTTTGTTTCTCCTTCTATTTTACTTGGTGATCTCATCAGCTCCCATTCTTATATCTATTTATTAAGCCTTAATCTCTGTTCTCACCTCCACTTTTTCATGATTTTGGTACATTTTGAACTGAACTCCCCATGGGCACCTCCAACTCAGCATGTCCAAAACAACTCATTATCTTTTCTTCTAAGACCCTCTTCCCAACTTCCCTGTGTCAAGGGTATCATTATTCTCCCAGCCACCAAGTCTCTCAATCTAGGGTCATCTTTGACTTTTCACTCTCACTCATCCCATATATTCAATTCATTGGCAAATATTTTCACTTCTGCCTTCACATACAAAGTGCTTAATAAATGCTTGCTGACATGACTTGATTTAACATACTAGGCACCTGACACTGTGCTAGATACCGACAGGAATGAAATGGTCCCTGATCTCAAGAACCATTTATGTTCTGTTGGGGAATAAGGCACATTTGTGTATATATGCAATATTTCCAATAATTGATTTTAAGTACTTTGAGCACTTTTCATCTTTATATCCTCAAGCAGTAGGAATACAATAAATATTTACTCAATCATATTGAATTAAACTGGAAAATCCTATAGCAGTAAAGTGTTTAGCACTTGGTAACTGTGTGATCTTTAACTTTCACTTTCTGAACCTCAGTTTCCTCATTTGCCAAATGGGGATAATCATATTTGTACTCTCCCATTATAGGCTTATTATTAGAAAAGTCCAACAGAAATGGGAGTTGAGGCAGGGTGGACCTGGGGAATAGGAATGAGGATGCTGAGGATATAGGTACTGAGAGAGAGCTTTCCCTCCTGTCATGTCTCCTGCAGCCTGAAGAGACACAGACCAGTAAAAGTGACATTAAGGCAGTAGCCATCGCCACAGCAGCAGCAAGATGCCTGGACTACTCAACTCGAGCACCTGGGAACCACTTCCACTCACCTCCTCTGAGATCACTTCCTGTGTCCAGGGTTATGCCTTTGGGCTCATGGCCTCTCTCACGTATGACAATGTGGAAGTCCAGCCTTTCCAAGGTAAAGACCCTCTTCTATACCCACTTTGCCCTTGTTCCCTCTGAATGACCCCTCTTTGCCCAGCTTGGACTCTGGGTATCCAGGTGAATGGATTAGGTCTTAGTTTCTTAATTTCAGCCCTGGGATGTCCTCCACTAAACAGTTGGTTGGGTCAGGAGGGTAAGTCCATTCAGAGAGGATGAGTATATCCTAGATTTAGCACAGGTCCATCTCAAGGATCATTTATTTTATTGAAGCATCCCCCATTGTTCTGTGATGGACAGAGCCCTGGACTTGAAGTCAGAGGGCCTGGGTCTGAACCACCTCCATCTTTACCCACCAATCATTACTTTGGTACTCATTTTGTTATAAGTTTTTCTGAAGCTCTACTAGTAAAGATAACAGTTCCCCCAAATGGAGGCAACTGTGATGAAGAGGGAAGACCACTGACTTCTATAATCACAGGGCCCTGGTTGACCCCCCCACTCTGCTACTATGTCTATGACACTAAGCAAATCCATCTCTTGATCTCAGCTTTCTCAGCTGTCAAACAAGGATGATAATCTCCATTAAAGAGGGAATGTTAACATCATCAAATAAGATGGTACACACAGAGCTGTTTGGAAGTGTCATCTGTGCTGCCCTCACTCCAAGATTCATACCAGATCTTAGAATTGAGAAGTAAGGCAGACTTTATTCAATCTGGACCAACTCCCTCTTTCTCTAGATAGGTCCCAGAGAGTACATAAGGGATTTTCCAAGATCCTAGTCTAAGATAGTGGCTTCACACAAATAGAAACAATCCCTCCTTTCCATATTGATTTTAAAAAAACACAGAAGAACACTTATGTTTTATTTGTATTTTCATTTTTCTTAACATTTCCCACTTACATTTTGATTTAGTTCACATAGCACTTAAGGGTCTTGTGCTGCATAAAGCCCAAAAGCCATGAGTTTGACTCCTTTGGTTAGTGGTAACATGCTATGATGGAAGAGCCTTCACTATTCCACTCTGAGCAATCAGGGGAGAAAGCATTTAATGACTCTGAGGGGACATGGAGTAGGTCCACATTCTGCCTCTGACACTGTGTGATTTCAGGCATGTTACTTGATTTTCCTGGATGTCAGTTTCCCCCTCTGTAAAAATAAGAGAACAGACTAGATGGTCTCTGAGATTCCTTCACTTTCTGTTCTTGGGATCACATGATAAAATACTAGATTTGGATGCAGGAAGATCTCAATTCCCATTTCCACCTCTTCCTGATTCCAGAACTCTGGATAAAATAGCTTAAGTTTTTATATCTGGAGTTTCCTCATCTGGTAAATGGTAATAATGAAACCTATGGATTGTTGTGTCAGTCAAAAGAGATACTGTCTAGATGTAAAAAGTAACCTTAAGGGACTTATATATAGCACTCGACATATATATTAGGTGTCATAAGAATAAAATAGAATCATAGCTAGAACTAGAAGGGGCATTGTAGATCATCAAGCCCAATTCCTCATGCTACAGATGAGACCCAGAGAAGAAAAGTCCAAGGTCATAGATCAACTACCAAGAATCCTGACCCAAAACACAGCATTCTAGTGGCTATATCCTGATGGTGTCCTTAAATCAAAATGGTAACCTTCATCTTGGGGAAGACTATGGCACATAGAGGGTCAGAGAAAACTTATATGAATATCATTCAGTCATTCAATGTCCATGGTGGGGATGGGGTACCTTCCTCTGGCAGGCCTCTTTGTGTACCCCCTGGATGAGCACACTACAGTGGTTGGATTTGAAGCCATCATCTCTGAGAGAGCCGTGACAGTACAGATCAAGGACAAAGCCAAACTCAACAGTAACTACATTGACATGCACCGACCTCATAATGGTATGGGTAAGAAGGCCTCGAATAAGAAAATTTCATCTGGGATCTGGACTGGGGTTAGGGGTATAGTTGGAGGTTTTATTGGGCCTGGGGGTTGAGATTGGGACCAAGAACCAATTAACCATAATAGGGCGCAATGAGTAGAGCTTTATCCCAGGATGCCAAGTTTAGAAGGTACTAATCATACTTGCAAACCTTAACCAAGTAGAAACAGCAGAGCTTAGGATCTAAATAAGTTGGGGTGAGTTTCGTAGTGCCCTACCTTCCAGCTCTTCTATCTCTGCCTTCTTGTGTCTCTGTCCCCCTCCCATCTTTCCCTTAATCCAGAGTTTGTTTTGACATACTTACCCAAAGAACAGCCTGATGTCACTTGATTAAGTTCTACCAGGAAATTTGCAAGTCAGTTTAATTTTTAAATTTATTTATTTTTACATTTTTCTTGAATTTTGAGTTCCAAATTCATCACCTCCTTGCCACTCTCCTCTCCAATCCACTGAGAAGCCAAACAATATGAGATCTATGATACACATGAAATCATGCAGAATATATTTCCATTTTAGCCATGCTGCTAAAATAAATAAAGCAGAAACAAATATGAGAAAATTATATTTCATTTAACACTTGGGAGTTTATCAGTTCACTTTTTGGAGGTGGATGGCATTTTTTTTTCATCATGAGTTCTTTGGATCTGTCTTAGATCATTGTGTAGAGCAGAGTAGCCAAGTCATTCATAGTTGATCATCATTCCAACATGGTGGCTATTATGTATAATAATTGCTGGGTCATACTCCCTTCACCTTGAATCAGTTCATATAGGTCTTGCCATATTTTTCTGAAGCCTTCTCTTCTGTCATTTCTTGTAGCACAACAGTACTCCATTACACTCATATGACCATTGACCATTTATTTTTATAAATTTGACTCCGTTTTCTGTATATTTGGGAAACGAGGCCTTTATTAGAAAAACGTCATGAAAAATTATTTTATGCTATTCCATTGTTTATGGTATCTATTAGTAAAATGAAGTTTCCCTTGTTATCTCTTTTAATTAAATCTTATTTTGCTTTTTTATGGTCAAGTTCTTTTTTGGTTTGTTCTTTTTCTTTATTTCTTGACTTTGAACTTTATATGAAAGTTGCTCTCTATTCACTTGGAGTAGGAGGCACTATACTAAGCACTATGCCAATGCCTCTCCATTGTAAAAGCTCTTCCTTGAGTGAGTAACTCTTTTATGTAAGAAACAATTTCCTCCTTTTACTTCTCCCTTTCCTTTCTCCTAGTGCATCCCTCTTTCTCACCTACTCATTTTTAAAAAATAGATCATTCTAACATAATAAACACACAATCATGCCTTCTGTCTATATAGATTCCCTCTAACTGCAATAATAATGAGAAAGGTCTTAGGAGTTACGTGAATTCTTTCCCTATATAGGAATATAAGTACTTTAACCATTATGAAACTTTATGATTTCTCTTTCATGTTTATCTTTTCATTCTTTTCTTGAAACTTATGTTTCAATGTCAAATTTTTTATTCATCTCTGGTATTTACATCAAGACTGCTTGAATGCCCTCTATTTCATTAAATATCCATTTTGGCCTTGAAAGATTATATATACTCAATTTTGCTAGGTAAATTATAATCCTAACTTCTTTGCTTTCCACAATATTACATCCCAAGTGCTCTGCTCTTCTAATGTAGATGTCACTAAATTTTATGTGAGCCTTACTGTGACTCTATTGTATTTGGATTGTTTCTTTCTAACTGCTTGAAATATTTTCTTCCTGATGTGGGAGCTCCAGAAATTGGCTATAATATTCCTAGAATTTTTTCAGGACATAATTGGTAAATTCTTTCAATATCTATTTTACTCTCTGATTTTAGAATATCAGGGCAGTTTTCTTTGACAATTTCTTGGGAAGTGGTGTCTAGGCCCTTTTTTATCTCCTCAGTCTATTTTTCCAGTTAGTTGTTTCTTTCCTAATGAAATATTCCACCTTTATTCAAATTTTTAGATTCTTTTGACTTTGTTTTATTACTTCTTGATGTTTCATGGAGTCATTCGCTTCCAATTACCCAATTCTAATTTTTAAGGAATTTTCTTCAGTGACCTTTTGTAGCTCTTTGTTTATTTGTTCAGTTCTTCTTCTTAAGGAGTTCCTTTCTGCAATTAATTTTTGTTTCCTTTTCCAATTGGCCTATTCTGCTTTTTAATGAGTTCTTTTCTTCTGTGAATTTTTATGCTGCTTTTACCACTAGGTCGATTCTGTTTTTTAAGGTGTTATAATTTTTTTCAACATTTCTATGCTTCTTATAATTTCTTTGGATCACTCTCATTTGTTTTCCCAATTTTTCCTCTACTACTCTTAACCTCTTAAACTATTGCAGGAATTCTTGTTGGTCATGTCTCCAATTATCATTTTTCTTTCTTTGAAGTTCTATTGTCTTCTGAGTTTGTGTCTTGATCTTTTCTGCTATTACAGTAGCTCTTCATGGTCAAGTTCTTTCTTTTGTTGTTCTTTTTTTGTCTATTTCTTGACTTTGAACTTTATATTAAAGTTGCTCTTTGCTCATCTAGAGGTGGGGAGACACTATGCCAAGTTTTAGGGGGTTTTTTATGTTACTGTTTTCAGAGCTGGGAATCCATGAATTTTCAGTGCTTCTAAAGTAGTATGATCTAGGGAGAAATGTGGTCACTGCTCTCTTGACCTGGACTCTAGTCTACCCTAGAAGGGCCCCTACACCCTGACTGCTGCAAGCATTAGTACTCAACATATCCAAATGGAACTTGATGCTTTCCTCCAAATGCCATATCTATGTCTATAACTATCAATATCCCTATTAGCCATCATCCTTTCAGTCACCTCAGCCTTATGTCATCCTCAATTTTTCCTTCTCCCTAATCCCAACATCACCTCATGATCATTCAGTCACAAAGTATTATTGATTTCATCTCCATATTTCTTATCTCTGTACACTTCTCCCTATTTATAGAGCCAGCACCCCAACTCACACCCTTATCACCTCTCCTCTGGGCTATTGAAATAACTTCTTACTCAGTTTCTCTGCCTTTATCTTCTCCAATCCTTCCTCCACAAAATCTTCAAATTGTTTTACATTTCCCTGTATTTGACAATTCATCCCCCACCTCCACACATTTATATAGATGCTTCTTCATGACTTAATTTTCAGTCCTCAAATCCATTCACTTCATTGAGGAAGACTGTACCTGAACATGGCCTTCAAAGAATGGACAGAATGTCCACAAATGGGGATGAGGTGGCATCCAAGGCATAGAGAAACAGCTGGAGCAAAAAAATGAGGAAGTATTTGGGGAAATATTGGTCTAGATTGTCTGGAATGTAGAAAATATGAAACAGCATGAAATAAAGCTAGATAGGTAATTTGAAACAAGATTGTGCAGGAAATTTTTTTGCTTTTATTTGGTGAACAGCAGTAGTCACTGAAGACATTGCAATCTAGGATTCTCTCTTTTTCTATCTTTTCTTTTTTTTCTTTCTTATCCTTTCTCTATCTCCTTTTCTTTTTTCCTTCTATCTTTCCTTCCTACCTTCTTTTCTTTTCCTTCAAAAAGATTTTATTGATATCTTTTAGTTTTTTACATGACTTTTATTTCTCAACAGACAACCTCCTATTTTAAAAAAATAAAAGCAGAGGGAAGGGAGATAAAGAAGCCAGTTCAGCAAAATTACCCAACCATCTTAAGCAATTCCAACATTGTTGTGCAAGAGAATAGTTTTCTTACAATCTTCCTCTCTTGTCCTCCAATCATGTTAGATATATAGGAGTTATCCAATAAAAATTTACAACTTGAATTGAAATGTACTAAAATGAACTAAATTCAATTAAATTGCTTTGAATAAATTAAATAATTGACCTGAATTGAGATGAATATTACTACATGCACTGAAATTAATGGAACTCAATTCAGTTCATTTCACTTCAATTCAGCTGAACTCATTTGAGTCCCAACTTTAAGAAAGTTGTTTTCCTGGGTTACTCTTCCCATCCCATGTCCTTCTCAGGCAAGATCACTTTGGATGAAGACCTGGAACGAATCGTGTTTTTGGCCAATCTGGGTACAATTGGCCCCCTGGAAAGTGTGTCCATCTTCATCAGCACCTCTTCAGAACTTCAGACTCTGCCCAGTGGAGCTGTAAGAGTCCTGCTGCCAGCTGTGTGTGTCCCACCTGTCCCTCACACAAATAATAGCATCTCTGCTCGACCTTCCCGAGGGTGAGACACATCCCCTGCCCCATTCTAATGCCAGGAGGTAGACTCTTCACAGTTTGGAAGAGAGCAATAATAGGGTCTGCCTCATTGTTTTCATACTGTGAATAGTGTGAGTATAGGAGAGCAGTCCCTCAGACCCTCTTCTGAAAGAGAGAAAAATCAATGAAAGCAGATAATAGTCTTTGGAGGCCAGATGAAGGTGGACCCCTTGGGAAAGGGAAGTGATCTTTCTGAATCAACTCTGGGGTTTTACACACCTGAGATATGAAGTTCATGTTTATGGGATTTCTGAGTTCAAAATACTATGAAGAGGGAGCAGGGGAAACTCTTTTTATCTTTGCAGAGGTTTTGTCCCACTTGTTTCTCCCTTACCTGGGGACAGAGTTTTGGGTAAATAGGAGATAAAGAACAGGGGTTAAGGGACTGCTCTTGAAGCTGCTGGTTCCATCAATGACATCATTGACAAATCTCAATGCCCAATACCTGGCAACTATCATGGATAGTAAAGATGGAAAGGCTCTTAGAACAGGGAATGTAAGATCTGAGAAGCCCTTAGCAGAGCAGAAGTTCAGATAAAATGCCTCATCTGGGACTTCCCTCTATCAACTACAACTGGCCTTTCCCCTACCCTATTGCTACCTTTTCCAGACCTCAAAGCCCCTGTATTCTTCCCAAACTGTTTTCCCTTTTCTTTACAGAAGCAAACATATTTGTGTGCCCAAGAACTTTGAGCAAACCAGCAAGCCCCTGTGTATAACCCAGCTATTAGAAAATGAAGTCATCAACCCCATGGAGTATGAATTTAACTTCCAACTAGAGATCCGAGGACCTTGCCTCCTCGCAGGTGAGTGGTCACCATGTCTTTTCTTGGCTCCCACTTCCCTTCTCCTAGACCATCTGTTGGAGGGAAGGGTTAAGGGAGGAGGGGATCTGAACTCATGCACAAGACAATAAGAATAAAGGAGGATTGATTAAGTACCATGTCTACTATGTGCCAGGTATTATGGTAAATATTTTACAAATATTATCTCATTTAATTCTTACAACAACTTTTGGAAGTGAATACTGCTATTATCCTCCTTTTATAGTTAAGAAAACTGAGGGAGATGTGACTCTTCCAGATCACATAAGCTTTATTTGAACTTGTCTCTACTTTAGCACCTAGCTAGTAGTCCCTATAAGCTTGATTTGAATTCAAGTCTCCACTTTACCACCTAGCTAGTAGTTTCTGTAAATTACATTGTTCCTTGTCCTCCAACCTTAAGGGCTGCCAAGGTTACTAGCCTGGCAGGCTCCCAAATGGGCATTCCATGAGAATGGCACATTAGTTGATGCTTCCACTGGAAAGTCTCAAACTTCCATGCCATGATGGCAATCACAGAATGGAACCTTAAGAAGAACACAGATCATTAGAACATGGAATGGCAAGACTCAAAGAGACAATAGAGGTCATCTGGCCTAACCCTTTCATTTTACAGTGGATAACACCAAGAGCCAGAGAACTGAAGGGGATTGCCCATTATCACACAATTGCCATTGTCACACAATGAGTTAATGTTGAAGCAAAGACTTGAATTCAGGACACTAGATTCCCAGATCTCTTCCCACACCATCTTGGAGTCTATCCTCTCATTGTAGACTACTGTTATGTCCTTATCTCTCTGCTTCCCTCTCTCCTCCCCTCCCAACCCCATCCCATACCACCATGTGTGTCTCACTGTTTGTTCCTTTCTGTCCCATTCAGGAGTCGAAAGTCCCACCCATGAAATCCGAGCAGATGCCTCCCCATCCGCCCACTCTGCCAAGAGCATCATCGTCACGCTGGCCAACAAGCATACTTTTGACAGGCCTGTGGAGATTCTTATTCACCCCACTGGTAGGGCAGCCTCAAATTCTCCACATCCTTTCCTAGGCCCTGGTGTAGTCTTGAAATGGGTCAGTGAAAAGCTCTGATACTAACATTGACAGCATCCCCACTCCTGCAACATAAAGCAGCCAAACTTAGTGCCATATTAGTGAGAATCATTAATTGAATAAAAAGCAATGAGGTGGGACATTCTTTCCTCCAAACTATTGCATTCCAATTAAACTTCTTTCTGGCCCATCTTTTTAGACATTTTTAGAAACATAACACCATAGGCTTTGAGCTAGAGGAATTATAGACAATTCGATCCAATGTACTCATTTTACCTATGGGGAAATGGACGCAGGCAAAACTTAAATAATTTGCCTGGGATCACACAGCCACTAAATGTCTGAGACTGGATTTGATTTCAGGTCTTCCTACATCCAAGTCGAGCACTCTATCCATTGTGCAATCTCTCTGTTGCTTTGATCTAGGGCTTAAAAGCTCTTCAGATCATCCAGAACAGCAGGTCTCTCAAATCAAAGAACTTTTATTTATATAAGTTTTATCTAGTAATATTTACTATATTAGAAACTAAAACTGATAAAATTTTAAAATCTTAACTCATAATAACAATACTAAATCAGTTACATGTTGACATAACTAATCTATTTTAATGAAAGTTATATTTTCAGAAACAAAATACTGAGAATTATGGTATTGTTTTGCATATGTTTGCAAGTATGGCTTATTAGAAGACAGATATATATTCTCTTGTCTGCTCCTGCATTTAATCTCTTGTGATATTTTTTTTTCAGTTGAAGTGTATGAAGAAAATTCGACCTCCCACAGATATGTAGTTGGAAAAGGGAGGAGTATTTTAGTAGGCAAATAACATCATAATGTGATTGTAAAAATAGTTTTGCCCTCACAGACTCTCTGAAAAGGTCTCAGAGACCCTTAAGGTCTTCAGACCACACTTAGAGAACCTCCAATCTAAACCCACACCCTTGTTTTCAGAGACGAAAACTGAGAACCCTATGCAACTTATTCATAGTAACATAATTCAGAAATGATAAAATCTGGATATGAACCCCAGGCCCTATGACTCCCAGTCACTGGAAGATACTGTTCTTGTCTGTGAGTGGCTCATCATCAGGCCCTCCAGATCAGAGTGGGCAAAGAACGATCTCCCATCTTCTGAGGAATACTTCATTCTCTACCCTAACTTTTCCATGAGCTTCCTCCAGTCTCCCTCAGCTTCAGTATTCAGCTTAGCCATATTTGTTGTTCTGACCCTTCCTTCCTCCCCACCTAGAGCCTCACATACCACACATCCTGATGGAGCAGGGGGACATGACCCATGGACAGTTTGAGCAGCACTTGAAGGCGAGAAGTGACTTCACCAAAGGGACTAAGAAAATGATCAACACTCAGAAAAAGGTGAGGTGGGTGACTGACTTGGGCTGGTAGAAAGCTGAAGTGGGGAGGAAGGAGAAGCACCATTCTGGTCTTTGTGAAGTGAGATACATAATTATAATATCTATACATAATCTATAATTATGTATTTATAGAACTGCCCAACTTTGGAATGGAGAAGGTTCTCAGAGATCATTTTTACCAACCCTTTAATTTTTCAGAAGAGGAAATAGGCCCAGAGTATAATATAACAGAAAATCATTCATTCATTGCCTAAGTGTGATGTTCCAGGCGCTGTCCAAGGTGCTGGAGATACAAAGAAAAAATGCAACAGTCTCTTCCTACAAGGTGTTTACATTCTACTAGAAAAACATGTACCCAGGAAAGTAAATATATAAACATGCATACATACATTCATAATGTATTTTTGCAGGTGGTACACTAGCAATTGAAGGTCAGGATGGGCTTCCTATAGAAAATAGCACTTGAGCTGAACATAGAAAGAAAATAGGAATTGTGAGATGAGAAATAACAGGGAGTGCTCATCAGGCATGGGTTATATCCTGCACAAAAGCACAAGGGCAGGGGCAGCTAGGTGACACACTGGATAGAGCACCAGCCCTGAAGTGGGGAGGACCTGAGCTCAAATCTAATCTCTGACACTTAACATTTACTATCTGTGACTCTGGGCAAGTCACTTAACCCCAACTGCCTCGGGGCGGGGGAGGGAGCACAAGAACAGAAGATGGGATATTATGCACAGGAAACAGCAAGCACAGGCTAGCTTGCCTGGGACATGAGGTGCAAGAAAGAATAAAGAACAAGTACCCAAATTTTGACTGGAATCATATTGTAGAGAGCTGGGAATGCCAGCCTGATGATTTTGTTTTTTAACTGCAAAACAAGAGAGAGCCAGTACATGTTCTTGAGCATGGAAGTAACACAGTCAGACACGTGCTTTAGGAAGATTATTCTGGTAGCTTTGTGGAGGATAGATTGGAATGAAGAGAGACTAGAGACAGAATGTCCAGGTAAGTAGTTCTTATAGTAGTCCAAGAGGAAGAGGATAAGAACCTGTGAAAAGGATGGTTGAGCTTATCTCTACAATCCTTTCTAGCTCTAGCATTCACTGACTGAGTCTAAGAGTAGACAATTTCCAAGATTACACACTGAGTAGGTGGAAGAGAAGCCCATGGCTCTTAAGGTTTTCACTGTACCACAAAAGCTTTTGTAACAAGGTCTAGGCAGATAGGCTGTAGACAAAAGGACATGCCATTAATCCTACCTTTTTCCTTGTCCTGCCCCCTTTTGCTCCTGATCCTAATCAAATTGCCAAACATCCTCAAATCTCCATTGAGATTAAGGATCACAAGGCAGTAAGAATTTCCTAGTGTATTCCTGTCTTAAGAGCAATGGATGAAAAGAGGCAGGGCACTTAAGAATAATAGACTCTGTTGCATTTTTTTTTATCTTAGACCTCATTTTCAAAATAAGGTCATAGTTCTTGTTCACTAACTTCTTCACTGGCTAGGAAAGAAGAGGACCTGGATTCTTTGTCCTTTTCTCTAGTTAGCCTGGACTTCAATTGCCTCATCTATAAACTGAGGAAATTGTTCTCTGAGCTTCCACCTAGGTAAAATTATGTGATATTATTATTATCCCAATAGCCGATTTGGGGAGGACCAGATTTGTAACTATTTTAGAGAAGGGAACTCCCAGTGAGATGGCAGCCACTTCTACCAACTCAGAGGGACCACTGCTTTTGTAAACTTGTCATTTACTACAGGCACTATGAGGTATTTTAAATGACTGGCCAGGAAGTATCAGACACAGGATTTGAATCTATTTCTTCCCAATTCTGATGCAAGTTCTCTATTCAACATATCATACTGTCTCTCTAGCTAATGATAATAACAAGAGTAATGAAATGAAAGCAATAATACTTGTAATATCTAGGGAACTCAGTGAATAAAGTATTGAACCCAGATTTAGAAAGATCTGAGTTCACATCTGGTCTCAAGACACATACTATGTGATCCTGGGTGAGTCACTTCTCTGTTTGCCTCAGTTTTCTCATCTGTTAAATGGGAATAACAACAGCACCTACCTCCCAGGGTTATTGGGAGGATCAAATGAGATAATATTTGTAAAATGTTTTGTACACCTTAAAATACATAAAGTCTAAGTATTTTTAATAGTAGAACCTGTCATAAGATTGTTTTGAGGATCAAATAAGATCAAGTCTGGCCATTTTAAAAACTTTATGGTATAAGAGACAGATAGATAAACAGAGATAGAAGAGAAAGAAGAGAATCACACACAGAGAGAGGATGAGGAAACAGACATAGAAACAGAGGGACACACAGAGACATATAGAGAGAAAGGAGACACAGAGACAGAGAGATTCAGATACAGAGAAATAGAAAAAGGAGATGAAGATAGAGATTGAGAAAAGTGGCAGAAATAGAAAAGGAAGAGAGACAGAGACAGAGAAACAGAAAAAGGGGGAGGGAAACAGAGACAGAGAAGGGGGGGAGAGAGAGAAATTATTTAATGAATGAGTTTATACATATATATGCTTATATAGGTATAGTATATACATATGTAATATATATATAGTATATACTATGCTGTACATAGCATATATACAGATAGTATAGATATGTATATATAACATGTGTATATACATATGAATATGTATACACATGTGTGTCTGTGAATGGGGGGGGTGTGAATACCCTATTTTTTTTGGAGAGACTGCATAGAGTCAAGCATTGAAGAAACCAAGGTCAAGGGTTCAATTCCCTCTATGAACTCAGTAATGAAGCTCAAGCATCAACCATGGGTCTACCCCTACCTCACCCTCACCATTTTGCAAATGTTCAATTCCCTCTATGAACTCAGTAATGAAGCTCAAGCATCAACCATGGGTCTACCCCTACCTCACCCTCACCATTTTGCAAACTTCCACTATGAGGGTAATAGGCCAGTGGCTTCAAATAACTTTAGTAGATCTCGTTCTCTCTGTCATAGCCACATTTCACAGTGTTCTGCCAGAGTGAGACCAAACCTTGATCTCTGTACTATGTTGCTACCCCAGCCGGAAAGAACACAAGCGCTAGATTCCCTTGGAGAAGTGAAGGGACAAACCCAGACCTCGCAAGCCTTCCCACATCAAAACTCCAACCCTCAGTCACAAGCCAAGCTGTCTGGGTCATCGGAAGATTTCTGGCCCACAGATAGGGGAAGCACCCCATGGGTGTCCCAAACTATTGTTTGAATGAGTTAGCTCAGAAAATTCAGTCTCAAAAGGGAATTAATTTGTCACCTTTGGTTGGTTATGCAAGTGCCCTGAATTCTCATTAGCTCCAGGGCTGACAGAGATCAACCAGCACTGGGGTGATGTGATGAGTTTATTGTAATTGGATAATAATAGGGAGAGGAGTGATGGCAACAAGGCACTGAAGAATCTTCCTCAATGTGTTCTGCTGGGCCAGCAGGGGACCTCACCTTTTCCTTTCTTGCTTCAGAAATAAATCTTCCCTGGGAAGCAGATGTGACTGTGACATTCTAGGACTCTTACTGGCATCATAGAGTGTTAGAGTTGGAATGCTAAAACACACAGGGGCAGAACTGGCAAGGCCCCTTGGGAGGTAAAATGTTCAAGCTTGGAGAAGCCTTAGAGCAGAGAATGTCAGAGCTAAGAGGGAACTTAGAACATGCAATGGTGGAAGAAGGTTCTTAGAGCACACAATGTCAAGTTGAAAGGACCTTAAAACACAGAATGTCAAATCTGGAAGGGCCTTTAGAATACAGAATGTCAGAGGTGGAAGGGTTCTGCATACTCTTTGATCCAGCAGTGTCTCTACTGGGTCTGTATCCCAAAGAGATTATAAAAGAGGGAAAAGGACTCACATTTGTAAAAATGTTTGTAGCAGCACTTTTTGTAGTGGCAAGGAACTGGAAATTGAGGGGATGCCCATCAACTGAGGAATGGTTGAATAAGTCATGGTATATGGATGTAATGGAATATTACTGTTCTGTAAGAAATGAAGAGCAAGCTGATTTCAGAAAAGTATGGAAAGACATGAACTGATGCTATGTGAAATGAGCAGAACCAAGAGAACACTGTACACAGTAACAACAAGATGATCAACAGTTTTGAACGTGGTTCTTTTCACCAATGAGTTGATTCAAGGCAGTTCCAATAGACTTGTAATATAGAAAGTGCCATCCACCTCCAAAGAGAGAACTATGGAGACCGAATATGGATCAAAGCATAGTATTTTCACCTTTTTTTTCAATATGAAAATATGTTTAGAAAATTGCACTTGTTTAACCTATATTGAATTGCTTGCTGTCTGGGGAAATTACAAACCCAATGTTCTTTTCACTATACCTCCCTATATCTTGACCCTGCAGAAAGATGACTTTCAATCAGCCAGTCTCCTGGTATAGAGGAGAAATGCAACATTCTCAGGCCAGAGAATCCAGAATTTTCAAGGTTATGAATCCATAGGGTGATTCAACACTTCCCAGATGAACAAATCATTTCACTTTTTTGACCCTTAACATTCCTCGAGTGTAAAAAAGATAATTAAATATGCACTACCTTTCTTCCTGATGGGGTTGTTGTGAGAATCTAATAAGATAATTATGTAAAGTACAAAAAGCATTATGTAAATATAAGTTTTTTTTAAAATGTGGACCTATGATTTTATCAGTGTGAGAAACTGCAGGTTTAGAAATTCTCTCCCCTAATGAAAACTGAAAATTGAGTAATAGAATCTTACAGAGTTGTTTTGGGGGGCACAATAAGATTAAATGGCTCGATCACTGTCATACAAGTCAATGTATATTAGAGATCAGATTTTCTACCTCCAAAACCAGTCCTCAACTGGTTGTTAGACTCTCTCTTTCATAAGGGCTTCTCTCATGATAGCCCAATATGACATGATATTGACCCTTGATTCTAAAAACTATAGACACTCCACACTAAAATGAACATCAAAGACCATCTGAACAGGGATCACTGCTAAGTGGTCACTCAGCTTTTACTTGATGGTCTTCAGAGCAATCTTCAAGACCATCAACATTGGACTAAATTAGTAAGATAAAATTTAACAGGAATCAATGTAAAATCTCATCCTTAGGTTCAAAAAGTCATTGTCTCGACTATACAATGGGATGTCATGACTAGACATCAGAGGACTTTAGTGGACTGAAAAAATCGAACAGAAGAACAAGAAGCAACAGGCAGAAATTTCAGAGGCCAGTTTAAGCTTGACATCAGGAAAATATTCCTATGAAAGATAGAATGAATGGCCTCAAGAGGTGTAAAGTTTCTCTCACTAGATGTTACCAAGCAAGGGCTGCATGCTTACTCATTGTGATGATGTAGAGAAGATTATTATTTACATATTGATTGGCCTAGATTTTGATGGCCCCTGGGTTTCTTCGTATCTCTGAGAAGCTGTGATTCTGTCTGGAAGCTCTAGTTTTTGAACAGCTCTAACTCTTCTCAAAAACTCAGCAGAGCACAAGAGACAAGATCTCTGGCAGGTCTTACCAAGGTAGGAAGGTTTCAGTTTGGGGCCTAATGGCTGGCTACTTATTTGCAGACAAATGATGGAATTGTTCAGTTACAGTAACTCACGAAAAAATCTCATAAGACATGGAAGAGGAGATTTTCTGGGGAATAAAAATCATAGTAAAATCCTACATCTAGCACTGTAGATACTTAATGTATGTTTGGTGATTGACTTTGGAAGTTTTGGTGTATAATCATACAATAGATGATGTTCATATAGGGTTTTTAGATCCTGATAGACTTTCCATCCTTTATTAAACTTTATTCTCCTGACAATCCTGTGAAACAAGTCTTTTATGTATTAATATCCCCCTTTTACAAATGAGAAGACTGAGTCTCAGTGAGGTTAATAATTTCTATAACCTAGCAAATGGTGACAAAAGTGGAATCTAAACTCAGATTGCTCCCACTTCCCAACCCAGTGTTTTCATCGTATTACATTGCCTTTCACGAGATCATTTGTTTTGTGGCCAAGAAGAGTTTGAGGAAAAGTGAAAGGTACAAAGGCACAGAAGGGAAATCACAAAAGGTAAAACATATACCATATACCCATGTATGAAACAACCAGAGATCATTCACAGAAAAATGACACAAAATGAGTACAGAAATATTAAGATGGCAAGTGGAAGAATTAAGTAGAATCAATCCTGGAAGACTTCTTAGAGGAGGTGGATAAGTAGTGGCAGATGCTGTGTTGCATGTCTTCCTACTTCACAGTACATTCGCCTAGGCGTGCTACACTCCAAACTGGGATCTAACCAGAGAACAGACTGGTCTGTTCTCCCCAAATGTTGCTTTTTCCCATCTCTGTGCTTCTGCTCACACTGTTTCCTATACTTGACATGCCTTTTTTCCTGTCGTCTTCTAGTAAATTCTATGACCCATCCTTTAAAGTCCAAATAAAATACTAGCTTCTCCAGGAATCTTTCCCTCATTCCACCTATTGGTAATGTTCTCTGTACCCATCCAAAGCCCACACGACATTTTACCTTGCACCTTTCTTGATTCCCTGATCAGGTAATATGTATAGTGGTGGTCATATATATCCCCCTGCGAAACTGTGAGCTTCATAAGGGCAACGTCTGCACTGTTGTATTTACTTTGTTTAGTAAGCTTGATCAGTGTTGACTAACTCATGACTGATAGGCTGCAGAGAGTTTGCCCCAGACCTCAGCTAATTTTGCTAAACCAGATAATCTCTTTGTACTCCAGATGGAAATAATCAGGAAACGTCTCCACAAGGATATCCCTCACCACTCAGTAGTCATGCTCAACTTCTGTCCTGACCTCCAGCTATCCCGAGCAACCCTCCGGAAGACCCATGGAGAGTTCATTTTTCTCATTGATCGAAGTGGAAGTATGAGTGGAATCAACATCAACCGAGTCAAGGTAGCCGTGGATTTATTAGAGTATCAAATCACATTTACAGCATTAGAAGATTACATGACCATAGCATAATTTATTGTCACATTTTGTTATAAATTTTCAGATTCTTTGCTATTGTTAATGAAATTTACAGATACTTCACCTAAATATCAAAATGCCTAAAACCCAGAGCACTTTACAAAGGAGAATCACCAGGATTAGCAGACCATTAACAAATATTTGATTACAATTTTTTGTCATTAAAGACAAAATGCATCTAGCCATCATTCTGCTCATTTCTCTGAGTAAAACATTTCATATTTTGTCACATTTTCTAGTGGGCTTCAATTTATATAATCTCATATACATAGTATTATTCAATTATATGAACATCCTCATTTTTTGTCATACTTAGAAACTTCCAGAGTTTTGCTATTATAAAGAAGACACCTATTGATATTTTAAAAACCAATATACAAATACAACCACCAGGTCTAGGACCTTTAAACTCCACCAGGACATTGTGATGTGTAGAAACTTTGTTTTCATTTCCAAACAAAATAATGTTAGAAAGACTACCTCACTGATGGATAGAAACATATATGCCATGACATTCCAAAGCTGGAATGGATCTCAGAGGGCATCTAATCAGGCCATTTGGTGAAACATGACATCCTCTCCTCCTTTAATTTCCCTTACAAGTGATCATTTAATCTGTACTTGAACACTTTCAGGGATGAAGGCTCACATCTTTTGAAACATTCCATTGTCAGTTAATAAACATTTATTAAATATTTACTATGTGCCAAGAACTATACTAAGCACTAGAGATACACAAGGCGGCCAAAAGTTCCTTAAGGAACTTACACTCTATTGGAGGACTTGTCAATACATATATATATATATATATATATATATATATATATATAATGCATATGGTACATAATAATAATACTTGTAGCTTAAGGTTTACAAAGACTTTACATATAAATTCATTCAATCCTCACAACAACCCTGGAAGTACTACAATTACCCTCTTTTACAGAATAGGAAATTGAAGCATTATGAGGTTAAGTGGCCTGTCCAGAATCCCATAGCTAGAAAGCATCTGAGGCAAGATTCAAACTCAGGTCTTTTGGACTCCAAGTCTTGGCTTCTCCCCACTCTGCCACATAGCAGCTACAAAACTATGAAGATAACTTTGGAGGGAAAGGCTATGGTACTTTTTAAGATGAATCTTGGAGTCCAGAGACACTCAGAAGAGAAAGGAGGGAGAGCATTATAGGAATTAAAAATAGCAAGTGCAGTTGTGATTCTTGGGGGAAGATACTCCTCATAAGCTGAATTTCCTTCCTTGTTAAATACCTCGTGTCATTTCTGGTTCTGCCTGACTCACTCCTCAATCATAGGACTTAGAGCTAGAATAATTATAGTAAATAGCATCTATATAGCACTTTAAGACTTGCAAAGTGTTTTACAAATATTATCTCAAGTCACTGTATCAAATGATTTGAATTCAAGTCTTCCTGAGCCAAAGTCTAATGCTCTGACCACTATGTCACCTTCCTGGGAGGCATTTTAGAGATCCAGTCCAGTCTTCTCGTTTTTATAGATAAATAAACCAAAGCCCAACAAATGTATGTGGTTTGTTAAATGTTCACACAATTAGCCTAGATTCCAACCCATCTCTTTCGAGAAAGATATTATAGTACAATGGAAAGAGCATTGAATTTGGAATCAGAGGGCCTCTGCTTAAGTTCTAACTCTTTGACTTATTACTGGGTGACTTACCTCTCAGGGTAGTAGTTTCTTCATCTCTAAAATGGAGGAGGGAAAAGTTGAGGGCTCACAATATGACCTCTAATATCTTTTCAGCGTTGACTATTATAAAATCTTATTATCTGAAATCCATCAATCTTTTGACTACAACACACTGAATTGACATGTCATAGTTACTTACTATGGTTTCACTGCAGAGTCATAGGATTAAAAGACACTTGATTTAGACAAGGGGAAGAGAAAAAGGGAGCAAGCAAGGTGAAGAAAAAGAGAGGAGAGGAGAGGAGGAGAGGGAGAAAGGAAGGAAGGAAAAGGGCAGCTGGAGGAGATGGGGAGAGAGCACTATTCCAGGATCAGCTATTTTCTCCAAAGGACTTGAAGTTGGCCATTTCTTATTTTGGAAAGGCCTATCTATCCCTCCCCTAACTCCAGGAAAGTCCTAGATAGCTCTCCATGGTACTAAACTTACCTCTGAGCCTCCTCAAAGGAATATTCTAAATAGTTCCTTAGATTTCATAGGGGAATTCATCCTAGAAAGGGAATGGAAGATAGTAAAGTAATATTCTATTTTACAGAGAATATTATTCCATCTTTGTCAAATAACTTTTTTCAGAAATAATATTCTCAAATTAGTATGGTGGCATAAATGAAGTGATTCTCAGTCTGGTCCTTTTCAAGGTGTTCACAAGATCTAAGCTATTTTTACAATATTATTAAAAATGTTTCAATTCTTAATAGAGTAAATATTGATGTCTACAACCTATATTTAAGAAGGTTCCTCAATAATTTTCAAGAGTGCAGAGGCAAATAATGGTTTGGTCATGTATACTTATTTTGTATTTAATTTATACTTTAATATATTTAACATGCATTGATCATCCTGCCATCTAGGGGAGGGGGTGGGGAGAAGAAGGGGAAAAAAATGGAACAAAAGGTTTGGCAATTCTCAGTGCTGTAAAATTACCCATGCATATAACTTGTAAATAAAAAGCTATTAAAAATTTTTTTTAAAAAAAGAGTGCAGCTGCATCTTAAAACCAAAAAGTTTGAGGACCATTTGATGTAGTGGATAGAATGGATTGGGAGATAAAAGATCTGCTATTTCCTCATTATGTAATCTTAGACGAATCACTTTCCCTCTTAGGATTTCAGTTTCTTCACATATTATCTCTTCAAAGATCTAGTTAAAATCTCTCCATTCTGTGTTTCCTCATTATGTAACCTTAAGACAAATCACTTTCCTTCTTGGGATTTCAGTTTCTTCACATAATCACATCCTCACAAAATAAGTGGACAAAGTGATCTCAAAAGTCCCTTCCATGATATTCTCTGTTCTAATGTCCCCTTACATCTAAAATTTTATATTCCAAATTATCTTCCAGGTCCATTATCTGATTTGATGAGAGTATTCTTATTATTTCTATTTCATTTCACCAAAGTTAAAATCATTTCTTCAATGAAGAACACTGAATTCTCAGGCTCAAACTGGTCCTTTTAAAAAATGTCAGAGAAGTCATGGTCAAATATCACTAGCACCAGTACCCTTATAAATTACACTTCTAAATTTCTGAGAACCTCTAAAAAGCTTGGAAGTCCCTCCTGGCAAGACTCCCATGTGGGACTGAATGGGAATAGTGAAAGGAGGAAAGCCTTTACAGCCTGAATTCAGACAATTTCAATTGCCACAGCTGGTCCCATTTTTCAATTGCTGTTCACTAAAAAAGAAAATATTCTTGGGAGGGGGGATGCTCTAATAGGTGTAAATAAAGCAATCTGTATGAATCAGCTAAGGCTGCTGTTAAATTAGTGGCTAATGGAAAAAATGTACTGATATTGACTTTTTTGGTGGAGAAACAGAATATATTGACCCAAGAAAGGAAGAAAGATGAAGAGAAAATGTAGGTTAATATTGACAGTGGGGAATAGGGGTGGGGAAATCTACTAGCCCCTGAAACCAGAAAAACTATGTTGTGAATGTTCTCCTAATGCTTCATTACTTACTCTTCTCTCTAGATTTTACTTTGTGTAACTCTTTGTTCCCCTGAGGCCATTGATTGGCCATTTCTGTTCTAAGGCAAGACCAAAGTTTGTCAGTATCTGGATTGCAAGGAAGTCCCATTGTAAGAGACAAATATTTATCCTTCCCTTTGGTATTCACAGTATAAACTATGTATGGAGCCTTCTCCCTCAATTTCACTCAAAATGTGAAATCACAAAGTATTAGGGAATTTAGAATACAGAAAGCCAGAGCTGTAATGGAACTTGGACATTCTACAGTGTAGAATGTTACAGCTTGAAGAGCATTAGAATATAGAATATTAGAGCTGAGAGGGATCATAGGACATAAAATGTTGGATTTGTAAAAGATCTTAGAGATTATCTAATCCAATTTTCCCATTTTATAGATCTCAAAACTGAGATTGTTCAAGATAATGCAATATATTGATTGTAGGGACTATAACTCAGGTCTCCTTATTTCCATTTTGTTTTCATCACATAATATTGCTGATATGCAATTATTATAGTCAATCCCTTCTCTCAACTATTACATCCCAGATGGGGACTAAGAGTACTAAAAGAATCATGTTCCTACTAGGTAAGAAAAGGAAAAGTGGTGATCTAGTGGCAAGCCATTTAAAGATTATTATTATTGTTTATCCTTCATTTTTGAAGAGGACCAATGACATCACAGTGTCATGTCACCTTGCAAATGAATTGGATTTAAGTGAAGCAGAGTTGCTCAAAGTCATCAGCCTCTCTCTTTCCAGGACAAGTCAAGAAGATTAGCAATGGCCTGGGATTCAGTGGGTGACCTTGGCATTTTCAATGCCTAATTAAGTTCTAAGTGTTCCACAGTGCCTACTTCAGCTGCTCTCATGGTCATTGGAACAAATTGTTCTCATCCATCTGTTCCACCAGGGAAAATCTTCACATTTGAGGTAGACATTTACCCAACTTATCAGTGGATTTGAAATCCATTGGTTACCCTCAACTTGGTTTAGCCTGTAATGAGTGGGCTAGCTTTCTGAAGATTCTTCGAATGGGCCTTGGTCTCAGCAGGATAGACACCATGAGAGCGGTCAGGAATAGAGTCTAGAATCTTTATTCTGGCCCAGTCTTGATTTTAGTGGAGAAGTACAAGAGGCAAGAGAGCCACCAGGAGGATGGTCAAAAATGAAATGTCTCTCTTTCAATCCTTCTTAGCCCTTATATACCTTATTGTAATTACATCATTACAGGATACTGAATATGTGTGAATTATATAACCATGCTAAGTATTAAGTATATGTATACTAAATAACCATCATCTCATCAATTCCACTGAGTTAACACCTTGTTGTAAGTATCCTTCTTTTAAGTATACTTCTCCAGAGTTCCAGCCCTATGCATTAGCCCAATTACCTAGATGCTTTCACCAAGGGATGATGCTATGCATGCTATGGTTTTTTAGAGTTAACATATGACAATTATGTGAAGGTGGATATCAAAGGAGATGAGAAGCCCCAAAAAGGACTCCGAAAGTCCTCACAGAAGAGGTGCCAGTCCTCCCTGGTCACGCCATACCCTCCAATAACTATTATATACTTGCAGTGATTCAAGTGAGCACAAACAATACTGCTAGAAGGAATCTAGGAAGCATTACTATGAAGTCTTAGGCAAGAAACTTAAGATTTTAATGGCACTAGAGAATGGTGTTTTCAGAGCCCAAAATCACTGACCCAGATTTCAGAAGGGAAAGACAGATTTGAGAAGTGGTCATATGGTTGAAAAAGTGGTATTTGAGAATAGTGTTTTGGTTTCTAGATTATAAATTAAAATATGATTATGATAGTTCCAGGAATAAAGTATACTACCAAAGATTAATAAGATGTATTTTGGGGCGCTTAGGAAATTTAATTTAAAACATTTAAGTTGAAAAGGAATTGGAGGGGGGAGAATTGCCTATGTGCATAAACTAAATTAGCTACCCTAGAGAACAGTTATAATTTTAAAAAATAATAACAGCAGGCAGGAACATCCACAGGAAACATGATCTAAGGAGGGACACAGCCACAAAACCCCCTGGCCTCAAATGTCTACATACAAATATACAAAGTACAGAAGATTAACAAAGATGAACTAGAGATTCTAAAGTAAAGGGACAGATTTGCCCTCATTGACATCAATGAGACTTCATGAGATGAGACCTATGTCTAAAATATGGTACACTACCAAAAGGTTCAAAATAAAAGTAGGAAGGGGAAAGAGTAATGTACATTATGGGAATGTATTCATGTGAAGAAAACCAGTAACCAGAGAAGAGAAGAGAAGCACAGTAAAAATATCTGAGGGAAACTAGATGGCACAGTGGGTGGACCACTGGATTTGAGAGGAACTGAGTTCAAATCCAGCCTCAGACACTAGCTGGCTGTTTGGCCCTAGCCAAATCACTTAGCCTTGATTGCTCTCCTCTCCAAAAAAAAAAAAAAGAGTATATGAATTAGAGACTAATAGAAATAGAAAAAAGGAATATTTGTAATCAACAAAATTATGAGAGTCTTGTTTTTATAGTTTTATCCCCAGCAGTTAATACAGTGTAGGGTACAGTAAGTGCCATTCATTCATTCATTCATAGATGCCACCTGAATAGAAAGAGGAAATAAAGGAGTAATTTAGGAAACATCACAAGCTTGACACAGCAGCATCTTATAATAGTACTAAGAGGCTTCGATTTTCCACATATATTTCAGCATTTTTCTCTGCCAAAAGTAGGCCTGCTAATCATTTTTTAGCTTATGTTAATGATAATTTCATCCTTTAAAAGGCAGAAGAACTAAGGAAGGGAATTTCAATTCAGGATCTGCTTCTGACCAGCAAGGACTGGAAAAGGCAGAACAAAAGTGACTAATAAGGCATTGAAATTGAAGAGAAACAGGGAGGGAAAAGAGAGCTTCCAGCTGCACTTTATGGGTCCCAGCACCCAGGCCAAGGTGAACCATATTAAAGGGATTTTGCAAGGACTGACTATTGTAAACAGGCCATGCAGAATTAGCTCACTTCATTTAAAGAAGCTGGCTAGTATAACAGAGCAGTGGACCTGGAATCGGTAAGACCTGGGCCTAAATTACAATTGAAGGTAAGTTTGGATATTCTATGTTCTAACAACTCAAAATTTCTCTGCTCTTCAGTTTTCTCATCTGTAAAATAGGGATAATAATAGCACCTCCCTTGCAGATTGTTGTGAGGATCAAATGAGCTCACATATGTAAAGTGTTTTTGTAAATTTCAAAGCTCTTGGTGAAATTATTGTTTTAGTTATTATTGTTTATTTTTTGACAGGGTTATTAGACTTATTGATCAGCGGAAGACTGTAATTATAGTTTGTCTAGATTTTAATAAGGCATTGAATAGAATCTCTTGTGCTATTCTGAAAAGAAGAGATGTGGCAGTGGAAATGGAACTAGCTGAATGACTGGACCCAAAGAATTATCAGGAAGGTTTAGATGTCGTCGGGGAAGGGAGGGCTTCTGCACTGGGGGTTGCAGTGGGCCTTGTGTTCTTTACCATTTTTATCAATGACTTGAAAAAACAAATGGTGGCTTGCTTACCAAATTGTAAATCACACAATGCTAAGAGGGATAATTAACCCTTTGGTTGACAGAGTCAAGATTCAAAAAATGTCTTGCTAGACTTAAAACGCCGACCAAGATTATGTGTGTATGAATATATATACATATGTGTATAAAACAACATGAAATTTAATAAGGATTAATGTAAAGTCTTATGCATAGGTTCATGAAATCAAGCATAAGATTCAGGGAGGTCTGAACTAAGTCAGCAGTTCACCTAAAAAAGATCTTAAGGTGTTAGGGGATTCCAAGCTCAAGGTGAATCAATTAAATTGAAATGATATGGCAAGCAAAAGAGCTAATGTATGTTAAGACTATATTAAGAGAAGTATACTGTCCAGGAAGAGAGGGAAAGTGGGTCTTATTCTACTCTGTCCTTGGCAGACCACATGTAAAAGATTGTGCTCAAGTGTATATATTAAATGTTGGGTAGGGAGGGAGATGATAAATTGGAGTGCATCCAGAGCAGAGTGACCAAGATGATGGAGAGCCTTGGGATCATAGCAGATGAGCATCCATTGCATTTTGTCTAAAGAATGTACAAAAGGGACACAATAGCTACTAATAAGCATTTGAAGAACTAGTTAGTAGTCATTAACATCTTAGATTCTCTGAACCTTATCATCTCAGAATCTGAAAATCACAGCCTCCTGAACATTAGAATGATGGAATATTATAATATTAAAATCATTGCCTCCCAGAATCATGGAATCTTGGAACACTAGCACTTTAGAGCTTTAAAATAGTAGATTTTGAAGGAACCGGAAATGTCTTTCTGTCTAGCTTTTCCACAAAGCCTGCAATATTCTTGAATATATTGAGTGATTAGGCACTCCACTATCATGCCAAGGCAAGAGGACTCCATTCCACAGCTGGACAGTTGGAATTAATAGCAACTGTTTGCTCTTTTGAGTTGAGGGAGGGAAATGGACTACTGGGAATGAAAGTTCAGGAGGAAAGCATGCTGTGTCCAAACTGTGCAAACCAGACACTTTCCCCCCAGAGCTCTAATAACTCTTTTTTTCCCTACCCAGGAAGCTTTGATACTCATGCTCAAGAGTCTCATGCCAACATGTCTGTTCAACATCATTGGATTTGGCTCCTCCTTTAAGACCCTATTCCCTTCCAGTCAGATCTACAATGAGGTAAGAGGTAATATTATTGTCTGACCCCCACCAGACTGAGTAGTAAGGAGGAGAAAGGAAGCCCTCATTATTATGGACTTTGTAAGGTCCTTGAGAGCAAGAACAGATTTTCCCACTTTTTTGTTATCTCATAGTCTCTGACATAGTAGGCACTTAATAAATGCTTCTTAACTTGACTTGAACTTTCTTAGGTAAATAACACAATGAATAAACTTAGAGTTAGAAAGAACTGAGTTCAAATCCTGCCTTAGACACCAGCTGTGTGATTTGGGGCAAGTAGATGAACCATTCTAAACTGTGGTTGGACATGATCTCTATAATTGATTTTAGCTCTAAATCTGTGATCAGTGGTCCTATGAGTTGTCAGTCTAACTAGAAACCAAGCCAAGTGCAAGGGCTAAGTCCTTAAGGAAACTGAAACATTGCATGGCCCTCAAATTCATGGCCCCACTGACTCTGTCCCTTTTAAATGAGACTGCCCATGTTTACACGCTTACACCTACATGTTTACGTGAAGATTCACACATGTAGGTCCCAGAACTAGTGGGGCAATGGGGACATCATGGACAGAACATGGGTCTCGGACCTTGGTTTCGAGCTCAGTTCCACTGCTAACTCACTGTGTGATCTTAGCTAACTCACTAATCCTCTCTGCACCTAAGCTTCCTTACCAGGATGGCAAAGACATCACTATTCACCTGCCAAACTCGAGGGGGCGGTTTTATGATGATGTAACAAGATAAGATCATATGTATAAAGCAATACATAAGTGTGAACCATGTTGTGAAACTAGGGAGGGGTAATCAGTGTGGCAGCCCCACAGCTGGAAAGGTCATGGGGCCAAAGGACCATGGATGCTGATCCGGAAGAAACACAGAATGTTTGAGCTGGAAAGGGTCTGGAAGTAGAAGTTTAGAGCTGTCAAGACTCTAGAAATCCCCTAGTCCAATTGCTCCATCTTAGAGGTGAGGAAAATGCAACTGAGAGAGTTAATGTGACTTGCCCCCAGTATCACACTGCTTGCAAGAACAAGAAGTACTTAGAATGGTGTGGAAAGGCAGATGAGGAGGGAGCTTGGGAGTGTAGGGAATGCTGACCTCCACATCAGAAACATGCCTCCTGGAAGCTTGAAGGTTCCAGCTACGTCCCATGCTGATAGCTGTTGGGACAATCTTCTCCATCCCCCTCTTAGTCTGGATGCTGCTCAGGAACTTGGTCCTCCAGACCTTGGTCTGGGCCAGTTCCTGACTCCAAACCCTTTCTAGATCTTGGTGAAGAAGGGGTCCTGGGGAAAAAAAGAGGCTACTCTGCATCCCCCCAGTTTTCTGAGTTAATTTGTCAAGCTGGCCACTGGAGCATATGATAATTTGTGAGCATGAAGCAATGGAGCTCCTGATTGGAGGAGATGGGATTTCCTAAGCTCCTCATTAGGAGAAGACCTGGTTGACAAATGAAAGTGCTCTATTGCTGGCAGGAACCTACTTTGTTTCTGTCCTTGCCTCCCAGCTGAAGTCTGACCACTCCCTCTAAGGAAGAACATAGATCTGAGTCCTGATTCCAACTCTACCCAGCAGGGAAAAACTAATGGCATCCACTTAAATTGTGAGGGAAACCAGATGATCTCTAAAGTCCTTTTGGATCTATGATCCAAAGAGTCAATGAATCTGCTTATGGAAAAGGAAGATTTTAGTCTCAAAGACCAGAAAAATCTTGGCACCCAAGGGGAATCAGCGACACTCTCAGTCGCCAACGGTATTAGGAAATGTTTGACTTTGGGATAATTACTAAGATCTTTCTGCCTTTCCTTCTGTCTTCTCTCTCTCTCTCTCTCTCTCTCTCTCTCTCTCTCTCTCTCTCTCTCTCTCTCTCCTGATTTTCAGGAGAATTTGGCTACCGCATGTGAAAACATCCAGCATATTCGGGCTGACATGGGTGGCACCAACATCCTGTCCCCACTCAAGTGGATCGCCCGGCAGCCCACTCATGCTGGCCATCCACGCCTACTATTCCTTCTCACTGATGGCTCAGTCAACAACACAGGGAAAGTGCTGGAACTGGTACGAATCCATGCTTTCACCACCAGGTGAGTATGGAGGAAGAGGCTTGAAGAAGAAGAATCCAGGCTTGTTTAGGATGACAACTCTGGGAAACCCAAGCAGAGAAGTCCTAAAAATGCCCAGGAAAGGTCTAGATTTTTCATGGTGAAAAGTCCTGAAAATGCCCAGGAAGGGTCTAGATTTTCCCTGGCATTCTGCTCGTTCAATAAATTCAATGTCTGTTAAATTGTGGAATGCAAGCTCTTGGAAGCAGGGGCTGTTTTGTATGGACGAATGAATGAATAACATTCAATTAATTTAAAAGTACTGACTAAGTGCTTCCTATATAAGCACTATACTAAGAATTGGAATACAAATACAAAATTAAAGATAGCCCCAGCTCCTAGGGAGCTTAAATTCTAATCTGAGAGACAATATACCAGGAAATAATGGGCAGGTAGGTATATCTGGGTTTGGAATATTCAAGAGATGCATCTCTGGTTCTGAGAAATTTTTTATAAAGCTTTTTATTTTCAAAACACATGCATAGTTTTCAACATTCACCCCTGTAAACCTTGTGTTTCAATTTTTCCCCTCCCTTTCCCCCATCCCTCCCTTAGATGGTAAATAATGTGTTACACATGTTCAATTCTTCTATACATAGAGAATTTTTTTAATCTTACACATGCTATGATGCTAAAGTAGAAATTCTTGCATGCAGATCCCCCCTTAATGTTCTTTCCCAGAAAGATTTTTGTTTCACTCTTCCCTAAGCAGTAGGGAGAAGGGAATTATAGTATCTCTCCCCTCTTTCTATCTTCAACAGGTGCTATAGCTTTGGGATTGGTCCAAAAGCCTGTCCAAGACTGGTTCAGGGACTGGCAGCTGTGTCTAAAGGCAGTGCAGAGTTCCTGATGCAAGGAGAAAGACTCCAGCCCAAGGTAAATTGGAGGGCTACCATGATCCCCAGCTCCCTTACCTCCCTCATCTCCCTTAATGCTTCTCCACCCCATTCCTTCCACTCTTTCCTCCCCTCCTCTCAGGCCGTTCTGTCAGGCCAGGTGCCCATTGCCACCAGGCAGCCCATCTTGGATGAAGGGGTTATCAATTCCTTCAGAGGAGATGGAGCAGGTGCCCCTCCTCTCTGAAAAGGCCCTGGGGAAGCCTTAGGTGGCTCTCATTCCCATTTTTCAAATGAGGCTGACTCAGTCATCTGAACAATAATAAAAACCCCAATTTTCATTCTTCCAAATAGTATCAGTAATGGAATACTTAGCTCTCTGCCTCTCCCTCATTCCAAAGGTCACCCTCCCCCATTTGTATGGATTTGCTGAGAATGTTCTCACTTCTGTATTCCATACCACTCTCAGCCCTGAACTATGTTCCAAGGTCACTTCCAGCTCTGATCCAACAAATGGTTTATTAAGTATTTACTAAAATGTAAGGCATAGTATCAAGTGCCCAAAACACAACCACTAAATGGAAAATAGTCACTGTCCTCAAGGAAGACATTTTACTCTGGCATTTTGTGTTGCAGCGATCACTGATCTACTAAGACCCACTGAGCTAAGATTTAAAGGTTTTTAGCAACGATTGGGGGCAAAAAAAAAACCCAAACAAATACTACCAGCACCAAATTTGCCTTTTAGACAGTCATTTGCTGACCTTCTGTTCTAAAAAACTTTGTCAGATTTAATAGATATATCAGCTCCTTTAGGCCCCTTTTCTAATCCCCATCTCACAGGTCAGATGGACTACTTCCTTCTCCATGTTCCATCAGTGGATAATCCTGAAAAGCCTAGGAAACTCTAGTTCTTCAATTCATATGCTCCCATCTAGTGTGTTTTCTCATTGATTAGCCTGCTGACATCAATTAGCTTTTATGATAAGAAATTTACTGAGAAAGTATTGCTAAAACAATAGTTATAAAAAATAAAATATTATATAGAATATAAAATATCTCCAGGATGAGGGAGGATGGGCAGACTCTTCCCTTTCATTTTACTGTAGTGGATGCCTGAAAATAGGCTATATTTTCAAGAGCAAAAAGTCCTAAGTGGAGAGTCTCTTCACCACTGGATCCTCTCAGAGACACTAAAATCCTGCTTGATGAACACTCACATAGAGCTGCCTCATACAGTCATATATAAGCCCCCATTCTGTGTGCTCAACTAATATCAGTCAAGTCAGTAGACATCTACTAGCCTTTACAAAAGACAGTTTACTAAAAATGTATAAAACAAAGAAACACGTTATGAAGCGAATCCCCAAACTGAGGATGTTCTCTTTCTCTGCACAATCTCAATCCCTGAGGAAAATGAGGTCAAACATATGGCACAAATGTAGACCATGTGTGGGGTCTGAAGGGCACTTAATAACATCTAGCCATAGAAGTCTTTTTCCCTCATTGAAGAGTACCCACCACATTCGCCTCAGGCAATGATTCATAGGGGATGAGTAGCTTCTTTGGGCAAATGGTATTAGAACACAGATACTGCTGCTACTGAATTCTGAAGGTCTCTACAACTGACTCTAGATGGATCTTTTTGATACCAGATCAAAATCTGGTCAATTCTATCTCCTTATTCATTTATCTGAGATAAGGAGAGAATAAACACAAGAGAAACAAAAGGAATAGAGACACCATGTTTTCATGGGCATGTGGTAGACAGGTGGGAGAATCTAGCTCATTGCTGTCCCATCTCCAGTTCAACAGACTGCCCCCTCCCTCCAAGGAAAAGAGGGCTGAGAGCTGGAGATTGCCCCTTATTATGTCCAGGTAGCTCTGCCTCAGTAATTACATAAAAAAAAATTTCATCACAACACAGTAGGGACTTCTGAGTCATCTTGGCCAAGAAGCGTCCTTGTTGGTCCTTTGTTCTCAAAGAGGATGGGACGTCAAGGAGTGATGCCATGGCATGCAAATGAGTTGGATTTAAATGAAGGAGGGCTGTGCAAAGTCAACAGTCTCACTTTTTCCTGCAGACCCATCTGGATCCGGTGACAAGAAATAGGTTAGGAGGACTGGAGATGGCCCTGGATGCAGTGGGAAACCTTGGATTTTTTTAAGCCAAGGTCTTAAACAGGTCTCAGTTTGACTGAGGCAATAACCAATCAATGATTAAGGCTAAGTACTAAATGAACTGATCAACAGGAAGCAATGAAAGAATATCCATACCTGGTCTGAAGTGGAAGGTAGAGGCTGTCTAACACCTGCCCTGGGGCAATCCCACCCCAGGCTTCCATGTACTTGCCAGGAATTTCAATTGAGCATGCCCGATGGTGGGGAGATAAAAGGAAGGACTATATATGCTATTAGTTGATCCATAGGATTCATTCTGGATAAATTCCTATGTTAACAGACAAGTAGGTAATGGTTAAAAGAACTGGTGATATTCTCAGAGCTAAAGTTTGTGTGATATCATGGAAAGGACCCAAGAGACTGAAGAGACTGATAATATATCTTAGTTTTAGTTCTAACACGGCCACTAATTGATCTTAAACAATTCATTTCATTTCAGTATCTTATACCTCATTAAAAAGAGGCTTTCTATTAGATATCTCAAATATCCCTCCAGATTCTAATATTCTATATTCTAAGGTCCATCTTAACTCTAATGTTCTAAGGTGTCCCTCACCTCTGACATTCTATATCCCATGTTCTAAGGTCCTTTCCTGCTCTGATGCTCATATTCTAAGATTCCTCCCACTTCTGACATTCTATATTCTACAGTCTCCTTCAGAATCTGGTATTCTATACCTTAAGAATTCCTGCTCTGATATTCAATGTTCTAAGGTTCTTTTCTACTCTTAACAGATTATGTCCAGACTCTTAGGAAGTAAAGAGAAATGTATATGCACAAATAAAGATCCTTGTTGCCGCTTCCATCATCACATCCCCATATTTTCATGTAGTCTGTTCCCAAAAGGATGTGTTCCTTTTTCCTGTGGGTATCCCTTGCCTATTTATGCCCTTCAATATGGGCATCACTCCTTGACGTCCCATCCTCTTTGAGAACAAAGGACCCCCCCCCCCCGTGACAGATGATCAAATCTCTGAAGAAGGCCATGGCCCCTGTTGTCAGCGATGTCACCGTGGAGTGGAATTTTCCAGAGAACATTGAAGTCTTAATATCACCTGTCAGTGCCAGCTCCCTCTTCCCTGGAGATCGGTTGATGGGCTACGGCATCGTGTGTAACTCCCTTTACCACCCCAGCTCCAGATCTGTAAGTCTCCAGAAGTATAGATGGGAACTATTAGAACTGGATAATTCCCTTTGACCTGTCTGTACCACTTTTCTTAGTCCTCAGTACAACTGTTTGCATTCAACACAGAGCTGAGGGTGGGGATGTCAGATCAATTCACATCCTTGGATCTGTAGATGCCACAGAAAAAGAAACAGGGACTAGGACCTGGGAATCTTTGCTCTATGCTGCAATCTCGGATAATTCATTTATTTTCTCTGGGTCTGGGTTTCTTGATCTTTTAAAAGATCACTAAGATTCTTCTAGCCCTGACATTTTTGATTCTAAGATTGAAAACCCCCTATCATTGTTGCCTCCCTGCATTTTTCCAAATCAACATTTTGTCTTCAAATATTTAATCATAGAATTTTAGAGTTAGGACCTCAGAAGTCCTTTAGCAAAACCCAGCCTTGAACAAGAAAATATAAAATATAAAAATATATAAAATATTAGTTCAATGGACCCTATTATAACTTTTAAAACATAAATGTCAGAGTAAAATGCCTTCCTTGAAGATCAAAGGATATATGCAAATTTGATTGTCATTGAGCATACTTCCAAATTACTCTCCAAAATGGTTGGATCAGTTCACAACTCCAGTAATAGTGCTTTAGTGTCCCAAATGTCTGACATCCTTTCCAACATTCATCATTCTCCTTTTTAGTCATATTAGCCAATCTGATGGGTAGGAGGGTGGTACCTTAGAGTTGTTTTAAATTGTATCTCTCTAGTCAAAAGTGATTTAGTGTACTTCTTCATACAGATAGCTTTGATTTCTTTATCTGAAAACTGGACCTGTTGGTATCATTTGACCATTTATCAATTAGAGAATGACTTGTATTCTTATAAATTTGACCTAATTCTTGATATATTTGAGAAATGAGGCATTTAACCAGAGAAACTTGCTATAAAGATTGTTTCCTAGCTTTCTTCCTAATTTTGGTTACATTGTTTGAATGTTTGTATATAAAAAAGTTTTTTATTTTAATGTAATCAAATTGCATCGTGTAATGGTCTCTACCTTTTGTTTGGTCATGAACTTTTCCCTTCCCCATAAATCTGACATTATTATTGTATTGTTTACAGTTATTTTAAATGGGCAACAATGTGGCTGCCTTCCCAGGTACAACTTGTACTCTCTTCATCATACCTTTGCTTCTGCCATTTTTTCTGCCTTTCTTTTTCTCTCCTATTGAATCCATCCTTTAAAACCCAACTGAAATTCCATCTCCTCCATGAATGATCCTTTTAGACCTCATGCAGAAATTTGTTTGCAGTTCCTTAATGCTGTGACAAGAATGAAATATTGTATATAACTATGTATACAAGATGGAATGGAGTGGATAGTCTCCTCGGGAAGATCTTTAGTCTTGACTTTGAATTTGGACTTGTAGAATCTTGGAGCTGAAAGGAACTTCAAAGATTATCTAGTTCAACCTATACTTGTCTGAATTCTTTATCTTATATCTACTGATTTGTTCATGCAAAACCTAATTCCACATAAATGAAATGATCTTTTTGCCAATACCCAATTGATAAGTAGCCAAAGCATATGAACAGGTAGTTTTTAGATGAACAAATTAAAGCTGTCAATAGTCAGATGAAAAAAATGCTCTAAATCTTTGTTCCTTAGAGAAATGCAAGTTAAAACAATACTGAGGTAACACCTTCACACCTATCAGATAGGGTAATATAACAGAAAGAGAAAATGATAAAACAGTGGGGAAATGGGAACACTAGTGCATTGTTGGTGGAGTTGTGATCTGCTCCAATCATTCTGGAAAGTAATTTGGAACTATGCCCAAAGAGCAACCAAACTGCATAACCCTTTAATCCAGCTATATTATTACTAGATCTGTGTTCCAAAGAGATCATTAAAAAAGGGAAAAGGACCTACATATACAAAAAATATTTATAGTAGCTCTTTTTGTGGTGACAAAGAATTGGAAATCAAGGGAATGCCCATTAATTGGGGAATGGCTGAACAAATTGTGATATATGAATGTAAGAGAATATTATTGTGCTATAAGAAATGATGAGCAGACAAATTTTTTTTAAAAACCTGGAAAGATTTACATGAACTGATGCTGGATGAAATGAGCTGAACCAGGAAAACATTGTACACAGTAATAACAATACTGTATGGTGATCAACTGTGATTGACTTAGTTCTCAGCAATACAGTGATCAAAAACAATTCCAGAAGACTCATTTAAACTGCTTAACTGGGGTGTTGAATGAGTTAGCTGTCATATTGTTGATGCAGGAACAAAGTTGGCAATGAAGAGTGGTGCTAGACTTGCTCTGCAGTCTAAACTCCCAGAATGAGTTGAAGCCCCAGGACATGACCCACTAGGGGATCAAAAAGCTAATCTAGTCCCTATCTCTTGCAGGATGTAGCAAAACTATTGTAGCCTGATGAGTCTCTCCAATCACTTGCAATTCTTCCTTGATTCTCTCCTAATTCCTGGGCTTTTATTTTGTCTCCTGCTCTTCCCTATATTTAAATTTAGCATTATAGTGCACTACGCTCCCAGAGTTCTGTGTTCTACCATTCCCAGGACAAGGGATCTGCTCCAGAGAGTGGGGACTGCACCCAAGAAGCCCTGGAAATCAGTGCCTCTGAGAAGGGCCAGGATATACCAGCATTCACCAAAGATGCCAACCTGATCCGAGGTCAGTCCTACAGACACATCCTCCCCCTAGTCATCTTGAACCTGAGCAAGAGGGTTGGGCAGGATTGGCCCAAATGCATCATTAGTTTGGGGAAGAGAGTAAGAGGTCTTAAAACTTGAGAATATCTTTGGAAATATACCAGGAAGCACTCAGTAGAAAAATCCTTTTCATCTCTGCAACTACTTGTTCTATTAACTTGTGTGAAATGTTTTCTTTCTCTGGACTGCCCTCTTCTGAGTTAAAGATTGACAGGGGACCCCACTGATCTAAAAATTGACAGGGGACCCCACTGTTTTAAACATTGACAGGGGATCCCACTGATCTAAACACTGACAGATCTGGACTAAATGATCACTGAGGAGCTTTCGAGCTCTAATATTCTATGTCTTTCAGCTCAAACATGACATTCTATCTTTTAGCATTTTTTTTTACTAATCTTTTTTTAATAGCCTTTTATTTACAGGATATATGCATGGGTAACTTTACAGCATTAACAATTGCCAAACCTCTTGTTCCAATTTTTCACCTCTTACCCCCCCCACCTCCTCCCCCAGATGGCAGGATGACCAGTAGATGTTAAGTACATTAAAATATAAATTAGATACACAATAAGTATACATGACCAAAACGTTATTTTGCTGTACAAAAAGAATCAGACTCTGAAATATTGTACAATTAGCTTGTGAAGGAAATAAAAAATGCAGGTGGGCATAAATATAGGGATTGGGAATTCAATGTAATGGTTTTTAGTCATCTCCCAGAGTTCTTTTTCTGGGCATAGCTGGTTCAGTTCATTACTGCTCCATTAGAAATGATTTGGTTGATCTTGTTGCTGAGGATGGCCTGGTCCATCAGAACTGGTCATCATATAGTATTGTTGTTGAAGTATATAATGATCTCCTGGTCCTGCTCATTTCACTCAGCATCAGTTCGTGTAAGTCTCTCCAGGCCTTTCTGAAATCATCCTGTTGGTCATTTCTTACAGAACAGTAATATTCCATAATATTCATATACCACAATTTATTCAGCCATTCTCCAACTGATGGACATCCATTCAGTTTCCAGTTTCTAGCCACTACAAAAAGGGCTGCCACAAACATTCGTGCACATACAGGTCCCTTTCCCTTCTTTATAATCTCTTTGGGATATAATCCCAGTAGTAACACTGCTGGATCAAAGGGTATGCACAGTTTGATAACTTTTTGAGCATAGTTCCAAACTACTCTCCAAAATGGTTGGATTCGTTCACAACTCCACCAACAATGCATCAATGTCCCAGTTTTCCCGCATCCCCTCCAACAATCATCATTATTTTTTCCTGTCATCTTAGCCAATCTGACAGGTGTGTAGTGGTATCTTAGAGTTGTCTTAATTTGCATTTCTCTGATTAATAATGACTTGGAGCATCTTTTCATATGACTAGAAATAGTTTCAATTTCTTCATCTGAGAATTGTCTGTTCATATCCTTTGACCATTTTTCAATTGGAGAATGGCTTGATTTTTTATAAATTAGAGTTAATTCTCTATATATTTTGGAAATGAGGCCTTTATCAGAACCTTTGACTGTAAAAATATTTTCCCAGTTTATTGCTTCCCTTCTAATCTTGTCTGCATTAGTTTTGTTTGTACAAAAACTTTTCAGTTTGGTATAATCGAAATTTTCTATTTTGTGATCAGTAATGATCTCTAGTTCTGCTTTGGTCATAAAGACCTTCCCCTTCCACAGGTCTGAGAGGTAAACTATCCTATGTTCCTCTAATTTATTAATAATTTCATTCTTTATGCCTAGGTCATGAACCCATTTTGACCTTATCTTGGTGTACGGCGTTAAGTATGGATCAATGCCTAGTTCTGCCATATTAGTTTCCAATTTTCCCAGCAATTTTTATCAAACAGTAAGTTCTTATCCCAAAAGCTGGGATCTTTGGGTTTGTCAAAGACTAGGTTGCTATATTTGTTGACTGTTTTATCCCTTGAACCTAATCTATTCCACTGATCAACTAATCTATTCCTTAGCCAATACCAAATAGTTTTGGTAACTGCTGCTCTATAATATAATTTTAGATCTGGTACAGCTAAGCCACCATCATTTGATTTTTTTTTCATTAATTCCCTTGAAATTCTTGACCTTTTGTTTTTCCATATGAACTTTGTTGTTATTTTTTCTAGGTCATTAAAATAGTTTTTTGGGAGTCTGATTGGTATAGCGCTAAATAAATAGATTAGTTTAGGTAATATTGTCATCTTTATTATATTTGCTCGCCCTATCCAAGAGCATTTAATATTTTTCCAATTGGTTAGATCAGACTTAATTTGTGTGAAAAGTGGTCTGTAATTTTGCTCATAAAGTTTCTGATTTTCCCTTGGCAGATAGATTCCTAAATATTTTATATTATCAGTAGTTACTTTAAATGGAATTTCTCTTTGTAACTCTGACTGTTGGATTTTGTTAGTGATATATAAGAATGCTGATGACTTATGTGGGTTTATTTTATAACCAGCAACTTTGCTAAAGTTGTGGATTATTTCTAATAACTTTTTAGCAGAATCTCTGGGGTTCTCTAAGTATACCATCATGTCATCGGCAAAGAGTGATAATTTGGCTTCCTCATTGCCTATTCTTATTCCTTTAATCTCTTTCTCAGCTCTTATTGCTATAGCTAGCGTTTCTAATACAATATTAAATAGTAACGGTGATAGTGGGCAACCTTGTTTCACTCCAGATCTTATTGGGAATGGTTGCAGTTTGTCTCCATTACATATGATGCTTACTGATGGTTTTAAATAGATGCTGCTGATTATTTTAAGGAAAAGTCCATTTATTCCTATACTCTCAAGTGTTTTTAATAGGAATGGATGTTGGATTTTATCAAATGCTTTTTCTGCATCTATTGAGATGATCATATGGTTTTTGTTAATTTGGTTATTAACATGGCCAATTATATTGATAGTTTTCCTAATATTGAACCAGCCCTGCATTCCTGGTATAAATCCTACTTGATCATAGTGTATTATCTTGGAGATGATTTTCTGTAGTCTTTTTGCTAATATCTTATTTAAGATTTTAGCATCAATATTCATTAGGGAGATTGGTCTATAATTTTCTTTCTCTGTTTTCAGCCTACCTGGTTTAGGTATCAGTACCATGTCTGTGTCATAGAAGGAATTTGGTAGGACTCCTTCATTCCCTATTTTATCAAATAATTTATATAGCATTGGGGCCAATTGTTCTTTAAATGTTTGGTAAAATTCACATGTAAATCCATCTGGTCCTGGGGATTTTTTCTTAGGGAGTTGTTTAATTGCCTGTTCTATTTCTTTTTCTGAAATGGGACTATTCAAGCAATTTACTTCCTCCTCTGTTAGTCTGGGAAGTCTATATTTTTGGAGGTAGTCATCCATTTCACTTAGGTTATCAAATTTATTGGCATAAAGTTGAGCAAAATAACTCCTTATTATTTCTCTAATTTCCTCTTCATTGGTGGAAAGTTCTCCCTTTTCATTTTTAAGACTACTAATTTCATTTTCCTCCCTCCTTTTTCTAATCAGATTTACCAAAGGCTTATCTATTTTATTGGCTTTTTCATAGAACCAACTCTTAGTTTTATTAATTAGTTCAATAGTTTTTTTACTTTCAATATTTTTAATTTCTCCTTTTAATTTTAGAATTTCCAATTTAGTATTTGATTGGGGGTTTTTAATTTGGTCTTTTTTTAGTTTTTTTAGTTGCAAGCCCAATTCATTAATCTTTTCTTTCTCTGTTTTATTCAAGTAAGCCTCTAAGGATATAAAATTCCCTCTTATTACCGCTTTGGCTGCATCCCACAAATTTTGGTATGATGTCTCATCATTGTCATTATCTTGAGTGAAATTATTAATTGTATCTATAATTTGCTGCTTCACCCAATCATTCTTTAAGATGAGATTGTTTAGTTTCCAATTACTTTTTGGTCTATTTCCCCCTAACTTTTTGTTGAATGTAGTTTTTATTGCATCATGATCTGAAAAGAAAGCATTTACTATTTCTGCTTTCTTGCATTTAATTTTGAGGTCTTTATGTCCTAATATATGGTCAATTTTTGAATAGGTTCCATGAACTGCTGAGAAGAAAGTATATTCCCTTCTATCTCCATTCAATTTTCTCCAAAGATCCAACATACCTAATTTTTCTAATATTCTATTTACTTCTTTAATTTCTTTCTTATTTGTTTTGTGGTTTGATTTGTCTAATTCTGAGAGTGCAAGGTTGAGATCTCCTACTATTACAGTTTTGTTGTCTATTTCTTCTTGCAACTCTCTTAACTTCTCCTTTAGGAAGTTGAGTGCCATACCACTTGGTGCATATATGTTTAATATTGATATTGCTTCGTTGTTTATGCTACCCTTTAGCAGGATGTAGTTTCCTTCCTTATCTCTTTTAATTAGATCAATTTTTACTTTTGCTTGATCTGAGATAAGGATGGCTACCCCTGCTTTTTTGACTTCACCTGAAGCATAATAGATTTTGCTCCAGCCTTTTACCTTTACTCTATATGTATCCCCCTGCTTTAAATGTGTTTCTTGTAAACAACATATTGTAGGGTTCTGACTTTTGATCCAGTCTGCTATCTGCCTCCTCTTTATGGGGGAGTTCATCCCATTCACATTTACGGTTAGAATTACTAAATCTGTATTTCCTGCCATCCTAATAACCCCAGATTGTGCTTTACTTATTCTTGCCTCCCCCAACCCTCTTTCCCCCTTTTAAACTTATGTACCCCTCTTGTATCACGATACTTATCCTCTTTATAATCCCTCCCTCCCCCCCTTTGAGTCTTTCCCCCTTCCTTCCCTTATTACTCTTTTTCTTTTCCCTTTTCCTCTCCCCCGTTTTTAATGAGGCGAGAGAAAATTCTCTCTAAAACAAATGTCAATTATTTTTTCTTTGAGCCAACTCTGATGAGAGTAAGATTCACACAATGTTCCTCCCCCTCTCTAAATTCCCTCATATATGATAAGTTTCCTTTGCCTCTTATAATAACTGAAGTCATGCTCATTCCCATTTCGGACCTGGTGAGGGTATCCCTATGGTGACCACCATCTTGTTGGATGCTCTATTCTACAGAGCTACCTCAAGCACTAGTGGAACTCATTTTGTAACCAGAGATGACTATAACTTTGGGATGCCATTATAATGTATTGCCTTTTATCAGATCGGCACATTCAACTTAGTTGAAGGGTTTTCACAGCCATTATCCCTTTGAGTTCTCACAACAATACCATGAGGTAGTAGGGCTATGGTTATTATTCCTACATGACAGATGAGTAAACTGAGACTCAGAGAATTAGTGAAATGGTTTGCCCAAGATCACACAGCAACTTAGTCTGCAGTTTATGACTAAAACCCTATTCTTGGGTGTCACCAAATTCCCTCAGTAGCCCTACTATGACACATCTTGATTTCTTGTCAGCAGAATCACCCAGGGAAGCAGCTCTGTGAGATGGGAAATGAAAATCAGTGGACCTCAGGATCTAATATCTTTCAATTATTTTGGCCCATATTTCTACAGTGCTTTGAGATTTAAAAAGAACTTTCTTCATTGTGCCATGAAAAATATGTAGGCAGTATTTTACAAATGGGGGAACTGACGTTTGGATTTGCCTAGGATAAAACTAGCAAAATGTCTCTGAGCCAGGATTCGAATCCAGGTCTCCTGACTTTATAACCAGTATTCTTGCCACCACTGCACCACTAATTTCTCTTGAGGCTCCATTTCTCATGTATAAAATGAGGAGGTGGGATGGAGAGGAGGGGCATTCTAACCTTACTTCTTATAACTTGACTTCAGAACAGACTCAGCCCTCCAGTGTCACCTTCCCCATCCCCTGGGTCTCTAATGCCATCCCACTTCCTCTCTGGGACTAGATCGCTCAATGCACCATCGGGCGTACAGCACCAGTCAGATTCCTGAACTCAAATCATGCCTCAGGATGCCCACCACCAGTGATTCCGCCATCGTGTCAGGAAAGCACCTGCTGCGGAAAACCCAAGGGCAGGACCTGATAGACTACTTCGTCACGGAACCCTGCGTGTGGCAAGCTGAGTCCCAGGTATTGGGGAAACAACTTCCAAAAAACATTACTCATTGAGAAGACAGCATGACACTGAGATTAGAAGCAGTGAGCCCGAATTCAAATCCCATATCTGGCGATCACTGTTCTGTGATTATGAACAAACAAGTCACTCAATCTTGGTTCTCAATGTCCTCATCTGTAAAATGGGGGGATTGACCAAGGACTTCCAAGGTCCCATCCTGCTCTAAATTGATCATCTATAATGGTCCTATAATCAGAAAGGCGCCTTCCACCTCTGAAATTCATATGTCTTTGGGATTCTGTAAGAGGGCCAAAGTACCATGAGCAGTGACAGAGAAAGATGACTTCCAGGGAAGAGGGAGGCAGGGAATAGAGAAAGGCTTTTATGCAGGAAATGGCTCCTGATCTGGGACTTGGAGAAAGAAAGGGAGAGAGATAGAAAGGGCCAGTGGGGAATCCATTTCTGAGGACATGATGAGCAAAGACCCAGAGGGCAGAAACAGCTGGTCATCAGCTAAAGGCAGCATCCCAATCTGACTGGAACAAAAAGCATGTGAGAGGAGAGCAGTGTGGGAGATAAGTCCAAGAGGTCTCATGTCACCTCCCAGACCTGAGTACAGAACTATTAAAGACAACAAGTACTGAGGACATCCTGGGGAGAAACTCTTGAGCTCTCCCTTCTCTATCCCTCATATTTCCTCCTCTCCCTATCTCCCCTTCTTACTCCCCTTCCCAAACTTCTTCTTCATCCCTCAAAATCAGAGTGCTGATTAAATTCTGGGATGGCATCTCTATGGCCAACTTCAGCATGAAAGCATATTTGGTAGCTTTTGTGTCAAGTCCGACACAAAATTGGTAAGTATAGCTACTATTCTGAAAAACTGGATTGAGTGAAGAGCTAAAATGATATTGACAGGGCTGGAACACTGGGCCAAATGGAATAATTTGACATTTCAGAGGAATTAAATGTATGTAATCTTACTCTTTAGATGGAAAAAAAATTTAACTTTCCAAGTAAAAGATAGAGGAAATATTGTAGTCAATTCTTCTTTTAAAAGATTTTGAAGTTTTAGTGGACCAGAATACAATTCAATAGTGTGATTGTGGTAGCCCCCAAAGCTAATGTGATCTTGGAATACATAAAGAGAGATGGAGTTCCTAGGAATGAGGAGATGAGAGTCGGTGCTGGTAAGACTGTTCAGGTATTTGCAAGAATGTGAAAGGTTAAAACCTGGGGGAATGGATGAAACCCCAAAAAGCAGAACTTGGCATAATGGGTAGGAGTGGTGAAGTGGGAATTTCTGCTGGACATCTGTAAGAATTTCTTAACAATTAAGATTATTAGAAAGTAATATGGGCTACCTTGAGAGGCAGTGGGTTTCCCATTCTCAAAGGTCTTCAAGTGGGGGCTGAGAGACCCTTTGTCAGGGATGTCAGAGTGAGGATTGGGGCTCCTTTCTGGCAGGAGCTGGACTGGCAGGACCAATGGGACTCAGCCCTCTCCTTGAGATCCTCCTCTGACAGCCACAGCATCAGCCTTGGGGATCAGGGTGGGAGGCGCAAGGTGGTGGGGAAGAGACTGATGTAGGGGAAGCTGCTGAATGACCTTAAGTAACATGGAGGGTAAACAGGGAAGCCACTGACTTGGGAAAGGGGCTATCCAGAACTGGGTGAGTCCCAGTCAGGAAAAGTGGGCAAGGCCATGGGCCAATGAGTGTGATCAGTGATCCCATGGCCAGACACCCCCCCCCAGTTTGGGGGTATCTGTGATGTTGTTTCTTCCTGGGGTAAACAAGGGGTGTCTAAGAGTTGAGAAGGAGTGTGGGAATGGATCTGGGGAAGGAGGTGATAATTCATGTCAGAGAGTCCTTTGGCATCAATTTTCCCCTACAGAGTCTCACATTCTCCTTCTCCTGCCCCATCACAGCACTCGAGATGTACCACCCCAGAACTCCAGCCACTCAAGATCACGGGGAGTGCTCAGAAGTCCTTGCCACGATCGGGCTGCCTGAACTTATCCCGCTGCTCTGAGGGCCAGTCCCGGGGCCCAGTGAAAGACCAGGACCAATGGGACTCAGCCCTCTCCTTGAGATCCTCCTCCTCTGACAGCCACAGCTTCAGCCTTGGGGATCAGGGTGAGAGGCGCAAGGTGGTGGGGAAGAGACTGACGTAGGGGAAGCTGCTAAATGACCTTAAGTAACATGGCGGGGTAAACAGGGAAGCCACTGACTTGGGAAAGGGGCTATCCAGAACTGGGTGAGTCCCAGTCAGGAAGAGTGAGCAAGGCCATGGGCCAATGAGTGTGATCAGTGATGTCATGACAGATGGAACCAAACACAAACTCACCCTTCCCTTACCCCACCAATGGTTTCAGAAATTCTATGGATGATTAGGTGGCACAGTGGAAAGAATGCCAGGAAAATCCATCACACTAGCTGTGTGACCCTGGACAAGTCATTTCATCTTTTTGCCTCAGTTTCCTAATTTGTAAAGTGAGCTGGAGAAGGAATTGGCAAACCACTCCAGTATATCTGCCAAGAAAACCCAAACGGGGTCACAAAGAGTCAGATATGATTAAAAAAAAAAAAGCCCAAAGCAAAATAAAAAATTGAACCTTTCTCTGTGAATCTTGGACAAGTCACTACTCTTTTCCCTCAGTTTCCTCATCTGTAAAATGAGCTGAAGAAGGAATTGGCAAATCACTCCAGTATATCTGCCCAGAAAACCCAAATAGGATCACAAGAGTGAGACAGGACAAAAAAAGAAAGCAAAACCAAAAAATCAAACTCCTCTGTGAATATGTTTGGTTCCCATCCCAGGAAAGCCCTGGGTTAGCCAGTAACCCCTTTCTTTCGGATTCTATCTATTCCCCATCCATAGCGGCTCTCTTCGAGTCCGAAACAGAGCCAGAGCAAGAATCCCCCTCCAAGGAGGATGCATCATCTCAGGCCATGCAGAAGATGCGTCACAGCTGCTTCCCAACGCCCCGACTTCTCTGCAAGGCTGTGGTCAAAGGCATAAGGAATAGCAAGCCGGTGCAGTGGGAGGTTGCCTTTGATCTGAGAGACCTGGAGAAGGACCTGCTGATTCATGATAACCCCGACAGCGAACGTGACACTGACCTTTGGAAAAGGACCTTCCACCATTTGGCAGCCAGGTCTATCATCAGAGACTTTGAGCAGTTGGCTGAGATGGAGAATGATATTGAACCAGGTAAGCATGGCCACTCTACCCATTGTTTCCCTTCCTCACCTAAGTTGCCTTTTACTCCACCGCCTTCCTCCAGGAAGTCCACCACCCTTCAAGGCACCATCTCCAACTTCCCTCACCCATCCCTTCTTCCCACAACTCCTCATCCTCTACTATCCTTCATTATAATGGGTGTATCAGTCAAAGAACACCAATCAGGGAGAGCAGATGGAACCAAACAATAAGAAAGAGCTCCTCTATTTTGTCCCTCATTCCATACCCCTTCCCATTCATACTTCCTCCTATGTCATTTTCCCTTCCCTTCTTCTGATCTCTTTTCCCCTGTGGTGCTGGCACAATGGAAAGAAGCATTAAAGGATCTGAGTTCAAATCTTAACTTTGGCACTTATTTAATATGACATTCATTCATTTGACTTCCCTGAGACACAATTTTAATCAATTGACTAATCAATCAATATACATTTAAGTGCCTACTATGTACGGGGAACTGTACCAGAGGTTACAAAAAGAAGCTGCTGGCAGAGAGTTTATAATCTAACAGGGGAGAGAACATACAAACAAATTTGTACAAAGCAGACTATATGAAGTACAAATTGGAAATAATTACTAGAGGGAAGGCACTGGAATTAAGAAGTGCTGGGGGAGGCTTCCTGTAGAAAATAGTCAAAATGAAGTATCCCAAACATGGGGACAGCCAGAGAAAAAGCCCAGAGCAGAGATAGGAATGTCTTGGTCTTGGAATAGCCAGGAGGCAAATGTCCCTAGTTTGAAGAGGAAATAAGAAAGTAAGATATAAGAAGACTGGAGAGGTAGGAGGGGACTGAGTTAGGAAGGGCTTTGAATGCCAAACAGCATTTGTAGTTGATCCTGGAGGTAATAGGAGAGCCAGTAGAGTTTATTGAATGGGGGAGTGAATGATGAGACCTTTACTTTAGGAAAATTACTTTAGTGGTTGAATGGAAGGTGAGTTAAAGTGGAATAACCCAGGTATAAGTGATGAGGGTCTTTGCTAGAGTTGGGGCAAGGGCAGCGGAGAGAAGGAATGTAAATTTGGAAGATGGTGCAAAGATGAAATCAACAGGCCTTGGCAACAGCTTGGGGCTGGGGGAGAGGAGTTGGTGAGAGATGGCAAGGAATCCAGGGCGGCATTCAGGTTATGAGACGGAAAGCCTGGGGGCTTGGTATTGCCCTCTAGACTAATAGGGAAGGTGGGAGAAAGGGAGAGTTTAGAGGGAGAGATAAGGAGTTCTGTTTAGGACATAGCAAGTTTAAGATATCTACTGAATATCCAGTTCCAAATGTCTGCAAGGTAGTTGGAAATGTGAAATTGGAGGTCAAAGGAGAGCAAGAGAGGTGGATTTGAGAATCATCAGCGTAGAAATGGTCTTTAAATCTACGGGAGCTGAAGAGATATGGAGAGAAGATGGTCCAGGATAGAGCCCTGAGGGACACCTGTGGCTAGAGAGCGTGAGCTGAATGAGGACTCAGCAAAGGAGACAGAGAAGGAGAGGTCGGAGAGGTAGGAGAACCAGGAGAGAGGCTATCCTGAAAACCAAGAGATGAGAGTATCAAAGAGGAAAGAGTGGAATTTAGCTATAAAGAGAAGAGCTATAGGAAGACAGAGGGGGTGGAGGATCAAGTGAGGATTTTCTCTGCATAGGAAAAACAGGAACATGTTTGTGGGCAGTAGGAAATGAGTCAGCATAAACAGATCAAAAATAATTAGAAGAGTGGGGATGACAGAGGGGCAATGGGTTGGAGGAGATGGAATGGAGCAGGATCACTTGAATAAATAACCTTGGAAAGGAGGAAGGCCGCTTCATCACATGAGACAAAAGGGGAAAGCAGCAAGAAGCATTTAGAAATGGGGAAATGAGAGAAGAGGGCATGGAGAATGGTCTCAACTTCTTCCTATAAATATAAGGCAAGGTTCTCAACTAAGACAGTGGGAGGAGGGGAGCTATCAGAGGTTTGAGGAAGGATGAAAAGGTTTGGAAGAAGGTGTAGAGACTGGAATAGTGAGTTGATGAGGGAGATATAAAGCAGCTAGATGGTGAAGTAGATAAAGCACCAGGCCTGGAGTGGAGGTGACTTCAAATCCAGTCCCAAACACTTACTAGCTTTGTGACCCTGAACAAATCACTTTACCCCTCAGTTTCCTCATCTATAAAATGAGTTGGAGGAGGAAATGGCAAACCTCTGTTGGCTTTGCCAAGATATGATTGAAATGGCTAATCAACAACAACAAGGGAAATATAGTAGGATTGACTAATATCACTGAGAGCCCAGTTGAGGTTGTGTAATATAAATTTGTAGTGGATCCAGTCAGAACAGTTATGTCATTTTCTCCACCTTCATTTAGTAGCCCAAGTATAGGCAACAAATGGCAGGAGAGATCTGAGGCTGAAGTTTGGCTGGACCCAATCAATGACATATGATAAAGAGCCTAGGAATTCAAGAGACAGGGAGAGAGTGTCCCAGTTGAATTGATTCACCAAGGACCAAGATGGGGAAGAAGAGAAAAAAGTAGTTAGTACAGGGAAGATGGTCTGGGAAGGAATTGAGGAGATCAAGAGATTGGAGGTGGATCAAAGCAAATGAAGAGTAGGATTTTGTAAGGGAAGACAGAGGGAATGATAAAAAGCCAACAGAATTTGATCAGATGAGGGATTTCAGAATTTTTGAACATGGAAGTGGAACATTTATGGGTGATGACAAGATCTAGGGCAAGGGTGAAAAACCTTTTTTTTCTGCCAAGGACATTTGGATATTTATAACATTGTTCTTGGGACTACAAAATGATCGACTTATAGAACTCAAGTTGAGGGAGGTTGTTGCACCTAATTTTCATCTCATTGCCACATACAGTTGCCTTAGCAAATGATTTTGTGAGCCATATAAGGCCCATGAGCCAGATATCCCTCCACACTCTTTGATCTAGGGTATGGACATCCTTGTGTGTGGCTGAGGGGGCGTGGAGGAGTAGCTCTTAGGAAGTGAGTAGGCTGAGGGAACTGAGTGGTTAGGATATTAGAGCAAGAGTGGAAGTCCCCAAATATGAAAGCAGGAAAATATTTACAATCCAGGTATTAAAATTGTTGAAAAAAAAAGCTACCAGAATTTTGATTAGGAGAAAGATAGATGAGTAACATGAACTTCAAGTGAAGAGTGATGGAGAAAGGGGGAAAACATGGAAGTGGTCATGGGGAACAAGGACTGTTGTAACTCCCCTATCTCGACCAGTGAGCTGAGAATGAATGGAAATGCAACCAGTACTGATAGGGTATCTAAGGAAACTGTATCATTATGGGGAAGCCAAATTTCATTGAGAGTATCAAGAAGAGAGTGATCAGCAGTGTTTGAAGGCTTCGGAAAGGTCAAGGAAGATGAGGATTGAGAAAAGGCCACTGGGTCTGGAAACCAGGAGGTGATTAGGAACTTTGGAGAAAGCAGTGTGGGTGGAATGATAGGGTCAGAAGCTGGATTGTAAGGGGTTAAGAGCAGAGAAGGTGGGAGCAACTATTATAGATGACCTTCTCAAGGAGTGTAACTGCAAAAGGCAGAAAGGATCTAGGATGAGTTTCCTGATCTGTCAAATAAGGGGGCTGGAGTGGATGACGTCTTACATAGTTTACAACTCTAACAAGAGTTTCTCTTTCCTCAACCCCCCACCCCTACCCTTTGCCAGGCTCTGCCCATCGATTCCAAGCCAATGCTGTGCACACCAGCAGAGCCTGCAACGTCATCAGCAAGTACACAGCCTTTGTGCCCATGGACCTCAGGAGCCGAATCTATCTGCCCACCCTGGTGGAATACACCAACACAGGTAAGAAGACTGGCAGGGGCTGCCTGAGCCCAGGGCTGGGTCACAGGGATAGTGCAAAGGGCCAACAGAAGGAATACAGTACAGGAGGAGAGCCCTGGAGACTTTGGGCCCATCCCAAATCCAACCCATGGTATCATGCAAAGGGCACTCTCTAAATCCCACTTTTTATTTATATGGCCCTAGGCAACTCATTCAGCTTTTTTGAAACTCCAAATCTCCATCTTCATAATAACCCTCACCCTAAAACTTTTGGGAGGAATAGCTTTGAAAATAGCAAAATGTGAATAATAAAAATAAACACTTGCACTACCAACCAAGCAAGGTTGTTGAAGTATAAAGTGCTCTATAAAAAACAAAACACTCTAGAAATGTGATATGATCAGCCCCATAACTGTGTGACTCTGGCTAAACCCCTTTCTTTCTCTAACTTTCCTCTTCCTCTGATGTAAAACAAAGGAGCTGGACTAAGTGATTTCTAAAGATTCCATCCAGTACAAATGTTCTCTGTTTTAAGTGTTCTAACACTAGAATGAATGTTCTATGCTCTTAAGTTTTCTAACATTAGCACTAACATTCTATGTTCTAAACCTTTTAACTCTAACACTAACATTCCCTATTCTAAGTCTTCTAACTCTTAACATTAACATTCTATGTTCTAATATTTTCTGTTCTATAGTTCCTTTCACTTATGATTTTCTATGTTCTAACAAGTATGGTCTATGGTCAGCTTCACGTCTGGTATCTTATCTTTTAATGGTTCTCCCTTCCCATCTCTGACTTTCTCTATTCTCAAATATTACCACACCCTTTTAAAATCACTTTAAACTGCTATTCCTTGTTCTAAGGTTCTTTCCATCTCTGACATTCTCCCTTCTAACTCTGACATTCTATGTTCTAAAGCTTCTTTGATCTTTGACATGTTCTTTTCTCAGTTTCTTCCATTTCTGATTTTCAAAGTTTCTGCCAGCTCTGATATTCTTTGTTTCTAAAGTCCTTTTTTTAGCTCTAACATTTTATGTTCTAAGGTCCTTTTTTAGTTCTTAACATTTTATGTCCTAAGGTTCTTTTTTAGCTCTAACATTTTATGTTCTAAGGCTCCAACTCTGTTTTAAGGTTCCTTCCAAACTCTGACACTCTTGTGTTCTAATATCCCTTTTAGCTCTATGTTCTAAGGACTCTCCCAGTTCCAACATTCTATGTTCTAAGGTCTCTCCCAACTCTGACTTTCTGTGTTCTAAAGTCCCCTTTAGCTCCAACATTCTAGACACTAACATTCAGACTAATAACATTTATTATTTTGCTTCTCCCAACCCACATGAAAGGTTCTAGAGGTCAATGGTTCTTTGAAATAAGAAGATAGGGTGGTGAGTGGGTGTCTTTGTGCCTCTCTCTCATTTGATGGCTTCTCTCCCCACTCTGGAAATACTGGATACCAATCATCTCCATTGATCTTGTTAAGGCAGTTCATCCAAATCAAGCAGCTCGAAGAGCATAGTCATGGGGAGCCAGAAACAGAAGGGGTTAGCCATGAATCTCAAGCAAGCACAGCTCATCTTCAGGCAAGACGTAGTGGTGGATGGTGGACTCTACAGCCTAAGTAAGCCCTTCGCCTTGTCTCCTGGTTTCCTGAGCAGGTTGCCCAGGAGAGCTCTGAGCCCTGTGGCTCATCCGGGAAAGGTGGGTGGGTGGGATCCTGGGTGGAGGGCAGGGATTCCTCTTCCTTTTATGTCCTGAGTTTTAACCTGAGAGTCAGCCTACACAGGGGACCTTCTCCAGCAGCAAAAGAGGAACCTCCTCTTCAAAAATAGAGAATCCATAACAGAGACTTGGAGACCTGAGATCTAGGTTTGAATCCTGCTTCCTGTCATCACCAGCTGTGTGTCAATAGACAGGTTGCTTTCACTAGATCCTCAGTTTCCTCATCTGTAAAATAGGAATCATAATCCTTACCTATCTCTTTGGTTCTTTGTATTTCTTACTGTATTATAAGAACAATCATTAGGGACAGGGATTGGAACAATGATTTCATGGATGAATTTATTGTAATGTAAAAAAGATCTGGGCTGAAGAGAAAGGGACCTAGTATATCCAGGTTTGATCTCAGCAGAGCCCATCCTCCTCCTTTTCTTTCCCTGGGCCCCCATTTCCTGGACCCAGTTTCCATCAAGTGAAAGCTTAGATGAAAGAAAATCTTGATGCTGTGGTTAACCAATATAATTAAATCTCATCCTCTACAAACAGAATCCCTTGTTCCCTTGTCCTGTCATCACTCACACACCTTATCAAACCCCAGCCCCAGGTGCCTCCACCATCTGTTTTCTCTACTTCCATTCAAGAGCTGCTAAGTATCACTGGAGGAAATCACATAATCCAACTGACTGGAGTCAGGGAGAATCGATATTATCAAATATCAGCCTGCCCTCTCTTCCCTGATTGATTCTCCATTATTCTCCCTAAAAGGGTGGTTTTAACCCTTCTTTTCTTTGGTCAAGCATCCTATACCTTCTTCCCTCTCAACAAAGAATCTTGTCTCCTACTTAATGATAGAGTCCCACCATCGTGAATCCCTCGTTTCCCCTCTTCTATACCTCAAAATTCTTCTACATCATTTTTTATTCTCTTCCCATTTGTTCTAGTCTGTAATAAAGATGGTCCCCATCTCTTCTCTTTCCTCCCAGTGTTTCCTCCTAATATTACCCACCTTCTCTCTTTATTCTCAATCTCTTTGCTTATTGGTTCCCTCCCTGCTTCCTACATTACCCACCTTCTCTCTTTATTCTTCAATCTCTTTACTTTTTGGTTCCCTCCCTATAAACTTGTCCTATAAACATGTCCAAATCTCCCCCCACCTTAAAAAAAACCACCTTAAATAAAAATTGATACATCCTCAAACTGGCATCCTATATATACCTCTGCTCTCAAAGTTAAATTTAAATCTATAAACCCTGAAAAATTAGACACCTCAGCACCTAGTAATTTGGTTTCCATTGAAGTTACCACCTTTTCAGATGTCCAGACTGGCCTCCTTGGAATCACCCCCTTTGCCTACCCCTGCCTTGTCAAATTTCTAATCGATATCTAATTTACTGCCAAGTTTTATCAGTCTTGCTACAAAGTCTCTCCTACCCATCGCCCTATCTCTGCTAGCCTTGCTGCTACTTTAGTTCAAACTTTTATCAACTATGACAGTGACTTCCTCTCTGGTCTCCCTGCTTCTACCCTTTCCCCAATTTGATCCATCTCCCAACTGAGAGTTGCCAAAAATGATCTTTCTAAAGCACAGGTCCAACTACATCACTCCTTATTATATCAAAGCCAAAAATTCAATTTTCTTGATTTAGCTTTTCCCCTTCTTCAAAATCTGGCTTACATTCCAGCCCCCCTTAAACTTAATAATCTGTCTACCATTTTCGTGCTTCTAAACAGGCTCCCCTCCCCTCCCATGGCTTGGAATGCATTCCCTTCTCCCCTCAGATATCATCTTCTACCCAAGAACTTACTGCTGGTCCCTTTTCCCCTCCTCAGATTATCTTGTTCTTAATTATCTGTTTACATGTTGTAATTCTACACACACCCCCCAGTAGAACATAAAAACTCTTAAGGCAAGGACTTTATCATTTCTGCTTCTCTATCTACAGTGGCTAAAAGTTCCATATACATAATAGATGCTTAATGAATGCCTGTTTAATTGAATTGAATTAACAACTCATTTCAGGGCCAGGGACAAGTTAACCATGTTGGTGGTTTCACTATCAGTTCTCAAAGTGTGAGCCTGGATCCCTAGCAGGGCTCAAGATGTCTTCAAGGGGCCTATGAGGTCAAAATTATTTATACAAAAATACTAAAATGTTTTCATTTCAAATACAGTAAAGATCAGTAGATAATAAGACATATGCTGAAAACATCCCAGTTTGTGAGAACTATAGTTAAATTTTTAGTGTGAACATTTGCACTTTGGAAATCAACAACTGGTACAAATCAGGCTTGACTTTTTATTTTGTTGGTTTTTTAACTTTAAAAAGTGATAGGAAAAATGTCGATGCAAATTAAACTTAAAATGTCATGTGTTTTTGGGGAGCTGGTCATTTGACAACAAAAGCTCTTAGACATTTTCAACAATTCTTAAGAGTGTAAAAGGGTCCTGAGACCAAAATGTCTGAGAGCCACTACAGCAGACAGTATCAGAAAATCCTAAAATTTAGCCCTGGAATCTAGTCTAACCTTGTTGTTTTACAGATGAAAAACAAAAACTAATAAACAATAGAAGTAGGTGTTGAACATAGCTATAGTATATTACACATTTTATTCCCATTCTGAGAGTAAGACAAGTTCTAGGATCAAAGGTCACCATATCTAACTCTAAGCATGGCAATTATCTTCTCTAAAGCTGAGTTTTATTATCTGTAAATCCTTTCCACATCTTGCCTTTCCCTATCATAGTTCTGATGGGTTATGCAGTCAACACAAATTAAATGAGAATTTTTTAGGAGTTTTACAGAAGCTACAGATGACACCAAAAAAGTTTAGAAACTCAGAAATGCATAAAATATACGTAGAGTACTGTGCAATAGCAACACATTTTATCTTTTAATAATTCAAATGTCTCTGGTATGAAGGAAGAGCCAAAACATTTTACATGGATTTTCCAGATCATAGGGGCAACGTGTCCCTAATCCCCACAATGTGGAAGGTATACTGTACAATGAAGATATCTGACAGGGGGGAATCTATTAAATGCAAAAGCAAAAAAATCTCAAACCCTGTTAATACTCAAAAAAGTGACCAAGAAAATACCAATAATGTCTGACCAACATGTCAGTTTTTTATCTGTGCAAAAGCTTTATAAAGAGCATATACATGCAAATTGGGGCTGTCCCTCCATGATGATGCAGTGGGGAGCAAGCAGGCTTTTGAAAGCAGGAGTCCACAAGGGACCACATCTTTACCCTCTCAGAAGCAGAGAATATCAGATCTCATTGTGATTATCATTTGTTGGTTACATGATTTTGCATTAATCAAAAAGGTAATATATAAATTGTTTTACAAATCTTAAAGAGCTCTATTAAGGCTACCTATTACTTATTGTTGTTGTTACCAAAAAAAAAAATTATTGGAACTCTTAGCAGAACAAAAAAGTCAGCCTCTTTCCCAACAAGCTATGTCTCATCCATATAACAAGCTCTATCCCAGGATTCCTTGGAAGATCTAACAACAGAAATAACTCTGTTATAATAACCATCTAATGGTAAACATCAGGCAAGACATAAAATAGAAAACTATATTTATTTAATGCTGTAATGGGAGAGATTCTAGGTCAAGGACAGAATCAGAATCTTATAGATGATGAGGTCACCCAGTTAGAAAAATATACTTATTTAATGCTGTAATGGGAGAGACCCAAGGTCAAGGATGGAATCTTGTAGATGGCGAGGTCACCCAGATAGAAAACTATATTTATTTGATGTTATAATGAGAGAGAGGGTCAAGGACAGAATCTTGTAGATGAGGTCACCCAGATGCACCTGTTGGTGGATGACATTATATTGGGCACCTCAAGAGCCTGGAAGAATACAGAACCTCAAAAAGATTTGTAATCACTCAGAGAAGTTTAGTCTATCCATACCCACAGGAAACATCAAGTGAATGCATAATGTTTATTGCCCAGACTGCAACATGTGTCTGCATGAATACCCTCTAGAATTTGTCCCATAGTGAGTATCGGGGACAGATGGTAAAATAAAAAATGAACTGGACCCAGAGTTGAGAAGGAAAGTGCTCTAAATTGCCTTTAGGAATACACAAAGTTATTTATAGACTCCATGTTTCCTGTAACAGCAAATGCCCCTCTTCAATATAAACATTTTACCCAGTTACTGCATAGCAACAAGACCTAGAATATCACTAAAGAATTGGAGATGAGTATCTTCCAGAGGGCAAAGGAGAGAGGCAATGATGATTATTAGCAGTATATGAACATAAGAATATGTGATTATGAGTAACTCCCAAAAAGAATGAAAATGAAGGAGAAGGAAAAAGAGGAAGAGGAAGAACAAGAAAACTTGGAGCCAGAAGACACAGGTTTAAATACTTGGGTACTGCCTTACTTAGTTCCTATATGACTTTGGGCAATGACACTCTTGAAGTGTCTCCTTACATATAAGGAGGATAATATTTATACTACCTTCTTCATAAGGGTTTTGACCAATTAACTTGACCCATCTGAAAGTGTTATAGAAGTAAGATTTGTCATTGTTACCGTGAAAGGGATTATTCTTTATCTGTGATTAGGCAAACATTTGAGTTGGGGAGAATATAGAAGGGTGAAGCAAAACCCCTCCTGGAGAAAAGTAACAGGCTCCAAAAAGCCAGGGAAGAGTAGGACAACAGGCCCTGCTGCGATGGTAACAGGGTTTTTTCAGAGACTGAAATCTTAAGTGGACGCAATACCAGGATGACTGGTTGTAAGGGGAAAAAAGACCAGGAAAATAATAACATAAGTAACACCCAAGTAAACACAAAAATAGAAATTTGGTGGAACAAAAGAAAACAAAAATAACTATTATGTGGTAATTAAAATTAACAAACCATTATAAACTAATTTTTATTTTTATTTTAAAAGGAGAGCTAGAGAAAAAGAAAGAGAGAGGAGAAGGAGAAGGGAGAGGGAGAGAAAGGGAGAAAGAGATTGGCTTCTGGAGCAGAGATCCCAGCAGAGGGGAGGTCAATTCTGGATCGGCCATCAAGATACAAGGTACATTTGAGGAGATGACCAATTCAACTTGCCTACCAAAGTTTTAGTTCCTTTTTTTCTTTTTTCCAACTGTGCGCTAATGTGATCCTGGGGCCATATCCACAGACAAAACTATTCCAATAAGAATATGAATGATAGACTGTAAGATAAGGATGTAGGGCAGGGATCATCCACTGGGGGAAGGGACAGAAAAAGCCAGACAATGGTCAATGGTCAAAGAAGGCAGAAGGTCAAGAATCCAGGCAGGTGGGGTAAAGCATGAGAAATCTGAAGTGATTCAAGACCTAAACAGATTATAAACTGGCAGAAGAGAGGGCTGATGTTATGTATCTACATTAAGAATATCCTGAGATGAACCAAGAAGTTAGCCAGAGACAGAATCAGGGATTATAGAATTTGGAGCTAGAAATTCCCTATTTTTATAGTTGAGTAAACTGAAAACCAATTTCTTCTTTACTTTTTGGAAGGCAGCATGATATAAAAGAACAAATAAGCTTGGAGTCAGGAAGACTTTGGTTGAAATTTCAACTCCAAAATTTATTGCCTCTGTATCTATGATTTCTACCCTAAGATTCTATAATACACCTAAAAAAACCATGATAATACTTGTATTCTTAAAGAAGTCAGGGGGAATTTATATTGCAAATCCTAACTTTTTCTAAAAATAGAAGATTATGATTCATTCTTCCAGGATGCAGTCGTTGATAAAAGTATGAGTAGGTATTGATGATAACAAAGCAGAGATTTGGGCTCTATCTAACTTTGTAGATAGGTATTAATGACATTATATTCACACTCAGACTCCTAGTTTTAGGTCTGGAAAGGGCTTCAGAAATTTTACAAATGACACTGAGTCAGGGGAATATAGTGACTTATCTCAGAGTCACACAGATAATGGACATCAAAGGTATGATTTGAACCTCTGACTCCAGAGATTGTTCTGTTCCCTAAAACCTGCTGCCTAAATCCAGTCATTGGAGTTCAGCTGTTAGGGCAGCTAGGTGGTGCCATAGTACACAGAGCACTGAACCTGGAGTCAGGAAGGCTCATCTTCATGAGTTCAAATACAGCTTCAGACATTTACTCTCTGGGCACATCGCTTAATCCTATTTGCCTCAGTTTCCTTATATGCAAAATGAACTGGAGAAGGAAATGCCAAACCATTCCAGTATTTTTGTCAAGATCATCTTAAATGGGACCACAATAAATCAGATGTGCCTGAAAAAAAACTAACACCAACCAAAAATCCTTCCCTCCTTGATTCACTCTGGTTTTACCCACTTCTACATGCAAGGACTCCAGTTTTGTTTTATCCCAGGCCCTGGACCAAGTACATACAAGATTACTGTCCCAAAGTTTTGAAGACATTGATGAATTCATTCTGAAGGAATCTGAAAAAGAGGAAAATAAGTCATGCAAAAAAAATCTTCAACTTTATCATTTCAAAATATAATGAAGGTAAACAAGAGAATACCAGCAACTCCAGACTACTAATACATCCACTGTCCCATCTGTACAAAGTTCTTATGTTTAAAAGTTAATATACACAAGAGCATCTTTAACAGATGGCATAAGAGAGTAACAGACTTCCCCAGAAGATATTCCATGGTAGGCTACATCTTTACAGTCACACTGAAGTTGGCTGGAAAATGTAGGGAATAAAGGAGCTTAGTGTATTTATTGTTTGTTGACTTTTTAAAACTTGACTTTGTAAAACAAAGCTAAACCTTCAAGGTGCTAATTAATCCAAGAAAGGTACCTTCTATATCTGTTTCAGAAAGATTTATTTTGAAATATTTAATAGCAGAGACAACTTTGTTTGATGAGCATCTAAGCATTAATATTAAGCAAGACATGAAGCAAGAGGAGACACACTCATCAAAAATGTCACTATCATGGAGAAGGTGTGATGTCGAGTCCAGTTTCAAGAGGAGATAGTGAGATTCTCCAAAAACTCTTGTTTATAGATGGTCTGTGTTCATTGTACTAAGCCTCAGAACTTTGTACAACTCTAAATGACGTCTATGATCCATTGGAAAGAGTTCAACCAACCTATCCGCACAAGAAATACCAAGTGGGTGAAGACTGCCTAATATGTAGCTCGATGGACAATCCATCAGTATCTTCATCTTGGACAGACACTACCATGATCTAGACTCAGCCAAAAAGGAGAAACAAAGTAATCTGCATTGTGTTTAGAAAATGATACAGTGTCTTTATATGAATGACTTCAGTCTGAAGATAAAGGACCATTTTTTACACCAGTATTCTCCCAGGGACGTGATATTCCTTCAAGTCAAAGAGTGCCACAGGGACTTCAGAATTAAATGAGAGTCGCCCAAAGGACAGTGTTCATGATGGGCATGAACAGGCTACAATTCATTTTACCCATCACGAATATGACTGAGAACTGCTATAAAGAATTGTATGGCTGGGGTGGGGAAGGTAAGTTTACTATCTCAATGGGAGCAGATTCTATGGAAGTATGGATTCTAATCCCAAATCTACAACTTGTTTGATATGTAACCTTGAGCCATTTTAATATCTCTGACCTTCAGTTTTTCAAACTATAAAAATGAAGGAATTGGGGTAGATGGTCCCTAAAGAAAGACAGAGGGGGGCAGCTAGGTGGCGCAGTAGATCACGAGTCCTGAAGTCAGGAGGACCTGAGTTCAAATGTGATCTCAGACATTTAACACTTCCTGGCTGTATGACCCTGGGCAAGTCACTTATCCCCAATTGCCTCAGCAAAAAAAAAAAAAAAAAAGGAAAGGAAGGAAGGAAGGAAAGGAAGGAAGGAAAAGGAAGGAAAGGAAAGGAAAGGGGGGAGGGAGGGAGGAAGAAAGGAAAGAAGGAAGGGAGGAGGGAGGAAGAAAGAAGGGAGGAAGGAAGGAAAGACTGAATGAGGAAGGGAGGGAGGAAGGGAGAAAAGGAAAGGAAAGAGGAAAGGAAAGGGAAAAGGAAAGGAAAGGAAAAAGGAAAGGAAAAGAAAAAGGAAAGAAAAGAAAAAAGGAAGAGGGAGAACATGGGTTCTCCATGTCCTCTATCCACTGGCTATCTATACGAGGCCCAGAGAAGTTGCTGGAGACTTTCTGCGGCCCGTTCACAAGCGGACGTAGACAGGAGACTGGGCGACTAGCGAGACGGACCTTGATTGCTCTCACCGAGGAGGGACGCCCGTGAAGCACGACCCGAGCACAGAGCCACGAAGCGCGGAGCAGCGCGCGAGCTTGTGGGGGAGAAGGCGTCTCTCAGCCTCCATTCAGCTTAAGTGTTTCCCCGGGACCGAGTCCTCGGAAGCCGGGACCGGAGCCGTTTGGTCTCCGCGCCGGGCACTAGGCGGCAGGACCGCCAGCAAGGGCTGGCACAACAGGCCCGGGAGTCTGGGACCCGGCGCGGCTGCGAACGCGCTGCGCTCTCATCTGATTTCCCCAGAAGGAGCAGCCCCCGCCCCGGCCGGACGCACGAAGGCGGCGCCGGGGCCCTGGCTCTCTGAGAGGGAGCGGCCCCAGCCCTGGGCCGGGCTCCCGGACCGCCCCACAACCCCTCAGCGGCGGCCCTGGGCGCGGACGGAGACCCCCCGCCCGCCCTCCCCGGCGCTTTCCGGAGTGGGGGCCAGAGGGACACGGGACACGGGACGCAGCCCAGGGGCCGAAAGGGATGGTTGAAGCCCGTGTCTCAGGTTCTGGGAGGCCCAAGAGGGTGAATAGACTTGCTCGGGTTCTCCCCCTGGTGGCAGAGCTGAGACCCGCACCCAGGCCTCCGGCCCCCATCCGTGAAGCAGAAAGAAGGGCGTGAGGGGCGGCCTCCCCTCACCTTCTCCCCGCGGGAGCCCGGTAATGGCTCCAGGCCGGTCTCGTCCACCAAGAGCTCAGGCTGGATAAAAGGGTGAGAGCGGGAGACTCGTCTCCTGTCCTGCTCCGGGGGGTGTCTCCCGGCCACATCCCCCTCACACAGCCCTGACAGGCACCCAGGGCTGGGAGGCAGACCCAAGGCAGGCTGGCAGCCTAAATGCAGAGAAAAGGCCCCGCCAAACCCTGGGATGCTGGAGCCCCTCCAGCTCTCCGGCCCTGCTCTGGAAGCCTTCCATTGTTGGGGACACCTGCCCACTGCTTCGCACCTTCCAACTGGCAACCAGAAGGCAGGCGGAGGGGAGAAGGCCCAATTGGCCCATCAGCAAACCATCAAGGGATGTCTGGCGCCAGGAAATGACCTCCCTTCCTCCCTCTCTCCCTCTCCTCCCTCCCTCAGTCTGTGTGTGTGTGTGTGTGTGTGTGTGTGTGTGTGTGTGTCTCTCTCTCTTTCTCTCTTTCTCTCTGTGTCTCTTGTTTCTTTGTCTGTCTCTCTCTGTCTCTGTCTCTCTTTCTGTCTCTCTCTCTCTGTCTCTGTCTCTGTGTGTCTGTCTCTCTCTCTCTCCGTCTCTCTGTCTCAGTCTCTGTGTCTCAGTCTCTATCTCTGTCTCTCTGTGTCTCAGTCTGTCTCTCTGTATCTCTCTCTGTCTCTCTATCTCTGTCTCTGTGTCTCTGTCTCTCTGTCTCTGTTTCTCTCTCTCTCTCTCTCTCTCTCTCACACACACACACACACACACACACACAGTCTTCCTTAGTCACGTCAGCTACTTCTGAATCTCAGACTAGCCTCCTTCCCCAGTCACCTTGGAGCCAAGTACAATTGGGTTGGAGAAAAAATTTTCAAAAACTGGTTTTTCCAAGGTTAGAAGTCAATAGCTCTCTGGTGGTGACCTCTCATGGCCATTAGGACCCTCATGGGGACTGGCTGGGGTAAAGTCAGCCAAGAAGGAGATTTTTAGTTCTTGACAAGTCTCAACTACAGAACGTGAGGCTGCCCTGAGACCCAAGGAGGCAGGGCCAGGTGTCTCAGCAGAGGGAAGTGTGGATCAGGCTACCAGGAAGAAGGAACTGACTCCATCGCTGAGAGTCTTCCATAATACAATTCCAGGGGGCTATAAAATGGGTATGAGTATACTCTTAGTCACTTTAAGGATCCCAGTCCTTGACGTTAGCCAACTGCTCTGGAGGTAAATTTCCAGGGGATTAGGGAAGTTGATTTATGAATAGTTAGACTTCTCCAGCTCAGTTCCCCTAATCATGAGAGAATCATGAGCATCCTCCCACATCCTGCCCGACTGCTGGCAGAGTCCCATTCCCCAAGCACATTTCCTTGCCATCTCATCTCCTTCCTGTGCTTTGTGGCTTCTCCTGAGTTTTAACATCATTAGTGTAAGGGCCTGGGGGACACCTGAGGTTTAAGAATTGTACAGTGTTTTGTTTGTGGGAAGTAAGGTCACAGCAGGCAATGATAAGATGTGGCACCTGGATGTCCCCTTCTAGAAACAGCGTGTGGCACACTTGCCAAGCATTCCCAAACACAGACCATGGGAAGGATTGGGAAGGACCCCAGGACTTAGAATATCAAAGCAGAGATTTAGAACGCAGACTGGTAGAACTGGGAGAGACTTAGAAGTATCAGAGCCGTGAGGGGGCTTAGAAGAGAGACCATCACTACAGGAAGGATCCTCGGAATATGTACCTTAGAGACCACCTAGCCCAACTCCATCTCGTTGCAAAAGCCTTGTCTTCTCTTAAAGCAGAGAGGAGGGGAGGTGACATTGGATTTGGTTATTTTGAAATCCCTGGGAATGCAATCAATATCCTTCATCTCCAGAAAAACATTGCTTCTAATCCACCATCACCAGAACTGAGTTTTAGATTTTGTCTTCAGTAGGTAGAAATAGGCAGTAATAATGTCTGTCAACAATATTATTTACTGTGTGGGCCAGATCTGGAGCTAAGAGTTGGGATTCTTACAGAAACAAGCAAAAAAGGGGGACAGTCCCTGCCCTCAAGGAGCTTGCAGCCTAATGGGAGAAGACAACCCATAAAATGGAACAGAAGAGGGAGGCCAAGGGAGGAAAAGGGAGAGTAAGATTCTGAAAGAGAAAACCCATCAACAGGGCCTCCTGGAGAGGGCTGAAGGCATCTATGGCCTGAGCCGGGTCTTAAGATGGAGGTTCAGGGAGGAACCGGCCAATCCACAGCTGAGATCACAGGGACGGAGTGTGAGAAGGGCTTGGAGGGAGCTACCAGAGGGAAGAGGTTTCTCTGGTGTGGATAAGAGAGCAAGGCAGCCAGGAATCCCCAGCGGCACATTTCCTGGGGCCCAGTCTGTCTCCAGGAAACAAGCGCTGATAGGTCCCCATCACTGAGCAAATGCTAGACCTTCCCTAAGACCTCTCAGCTCTTCAATCTGCCCTTCCCTCAGCTGCACAAGGGACTTTCTTTAAGCATGAGCCAGATCACATCATGGGGCTCCTTGCAAACTCTAGTGACTGATTCTTTATGGGCTCTGGGACTGAATCTGCATTCTCTTTTTGAGAATTTAGAACCTTTCATAATCTGTCCTCGACATCCCTTTTCAGTATAGACAGATAAATATAGATACATACACAGGCATATATCTGCATGTATATATACATATATGTGTATGTACACACAAATATATTTATATATGTATAAGCACACACACATATATGTATATGTATGTATGTATATATATGTATATGTATACACAAACACACACATTTCTTCCCTTCACCATTCTATAGTCAAAATGGTCTTCAACCTATTTCTTACATACAACTGTCTCCCATGCTGTAGAATAACAATGGTCGTCATCATTATAGTTAGCATGTATGTAACTCAAGATTTGCACAACACTTAATACTGTGCTTATATCCCAAAGAGATCTTAAAGGAGGGAAAGGGACCCATATGTTTGTGGCAGCCCCTTGTGTAGGGGCAAGAAACTGAGTGGATGTTCATCAGTAGGAGAATGGCTGAATAAATTGTAGTAAATGAATGTTATGGAACATTATTGTTCTATAAGAAACGATCAGCAGGATGACTTCAGAGAGGCCTGGAAAGAGTCACATGAACTGATGCTAAGTGAAATGAGCAGGGCCAGGAGATTATTGTACATGACAACAATTAGACTATACGATGATCAATTCTGATGGACATGGCTCTTTTCAACAATGAGATGATTCAAACCAGTTCCAATTAGTAATGAACAGAATCAGCTCCACCCAGTGAACACTGGGAAATGAGTGTGGACCACAAAACAACATTTGCATTCTTTCTGTTGCTGTTTGCTTGCATTTTTGTTTTTCTTCCCAGGTTATTTTTACCTTCTTTCTAAATCTGATTTTTCTTGTGCAGCAAGATAAATGTATAAATATGTATGTATGTGTATATATATATATATATATATATACATATATATTGCATTTAACATATACTTTAACATATTTAACATGCATGGGACTACCTGAGGAAAGGGGTAGGGGGAAGGAGGGTAAAACACAAGGTTTTGCAAGGGTCAATATTGAAAAATTACCCATGCATATGTTTTATCAATAAAAAGCTATAATAAAATGAAAAAAAATTTTGCACAATAGTTTACAAATATCTCATTGGATCCTCACAGTAGCCTTGGGAGTTAAATACTAGTATTATCCCCATTATATAGTTAAATAAACTGAGGCAAGCATCTTAGGCCTAGAATCACACCACTAGTGTCTGAGGCTCAATGTAAACTCGTCTTCGTGAGCTCTGTGTACTGTGATACCACCTAAATATCATCTTTTACTTGAAACCTTTCAAGATCACCCTCAGCTACATATGCCTTAGCTAGGTGGTAGCATAGTGGGTAGAGCCCTGGAGTCAAGTAGACCTGAATTCAATTTAACTTAGCAGTGTTATATAACCCCACTTGCATCTGAAAAGAAGGGAGGAGGGGAGGGAGGGAAGGAAGAAGCAAAAGAAAAAGAATGGAAGGAAGGAAGGAAGGAAGGAAGGAAGGAAGGAAGGAAAGGGAGGGGAGGAGGGGAGGAGAGGAGGGAGAGAGGGAGGGAAGGAAGGAAGGAGAAGAGAAGAGGGAAGAAAGGGAAAGGAGTGAAGAAAGGAGGATCCGGGAGAGGGAGATGTTCACGGGGCTTTCTCTCTTGCAGATCTGGAAGAAAACAATGTGTCTGACAGCCCACCTTCCAACGTCAGAACCGAAAGAACCAGCATTCGGGACCGTGAGTGAATGGTCCCCTTCCATCCCGCTATGGCCCCCTCTGCCCAGGACCCCACTTGCTGCCAGAGTCCAGGGTTCCTTCTATTCTCCTCCTACCTCCCCAGAGGATGACAGAACTCTTGGGCTGCCCAGTTCACAGGCTCCCACAGAACATTCCGACACTGGAAGACTTGTTTTCTAGTCTCCCCCATTTGTTCAGTAACCTTAGATAAATTAGTCCTTTCTCTAAATTTCATTTTTTGGAAAGCAGCAGAGTCTGGCGAACATGGAGACTCTGGCTGTGAACCCTGGTCCTCCCCATCACTTCCTGTATGTTCTTGGGCAAATCCTCCAAGATCGTGTTCTCACGTTAAATAAAGGAGTGGAGTCACCATTGCAGGACCCTCAGAGGAAGGGGGAGGACATGCAGGTGCAGGAGCACAGCCTCTCAGGGTGGAGCACTTACCACTGGGCCCGAGTGCTAGTTTTATAATTCAGGGCCCAGCTGGGCAGCTGAGGAAGAGGTCCCACACTGGGCAAATGTTTCCTTCAGACAATGAAAAACCAGGATGCTTTGGCTCAAGGGTTGTAGCTGTGTCCATATCCATCCCTGACTGGAGGCCTTCAGGGCCCCTGGAGGAAGGGCCCAAGGAAGAAGGATGGAAATATGGGACCTTTTCCTTTCCTCAACACTCACCCTGAGAAAGCAGGAGGAGGAATTGTGGTACATCAAGGAAAACCCTTGTACTACACTAGGAGAAGGCATCTTAATGCTCCTCTCCCATAAGTTCTGCCACTGACTCAGTGACTTGACAGACTGTTTTCCCCCTTGTGGGCCTCAGTTTACTCAACTGGAAAATGGAAAGAATACCAGTCCTTTGGACCCAAGGGGAATTTACTTAGAAAAGGGGGTGGGAAAGTGACAGACAAACTGGTAGACTTGACTTGTTTCAGTCGTTTTCGACTCCTCATGATCCTGTTTGGGGTTTTCCTGTTAAAGATACTGGAGTGATTTGCCATTTCCTTCCCAGCTCATTTTACAGATAAGGAAACTGAAGCAGACAGGGTGAAGAGACTTGCCCAGGATCACACAGCTATTAAGTGTCTGAGGCTGAATTTGAACTCAGGAAGATGAAACCTCCTGACTCCAAGCTCAGCTCTCTGGGCAATATGGCGCTACCTCAGACCCAGACTTACTACTGTGGAAACAAGTTTAATTTTCTCTGCCCATCTAAAAAGTCTTTCCGAGTTCTAACATGTTAGGATTCTGCGTTCTTCCTCAGGTTCCCTGTACAAATCATTGTTCAATCCTGGCTCCAGCCTTAGGGCCTCAGAGACCCTCTTGGGGACCAGGTAAGAGCCGACTGCCTGATCTTTCCTTCCATGCCTTGAACTGGGGAGGGGCAGAGCTCAGGGTGGTCAATGCAGCCAAAATAGGGGGCAGCTTTCTACAGGGGCAAATGAAGGGTCCTGAGATAGACACATGCCCATCACTGTCTCCTCCATGCAATGGCCACAGTGCCTGTCATTAAGAATCATTCCTTGGGATTGAGAGCTATCGTCTCTTAAAATACAGGCCTCCAAGTGGACCTTGTTACTTTCCTTGGAGAGGTGAAGGATTATGGGTAGAGTGTCCAACACATTATCTAGTAGTAAATACAGCAAAGGACAGGGGCAAGGAGAAAGAAGGGAAGAAGAAGATAGCTGAGAATAACTGAGATTAAAACCAAAAGTCATCAATAAAGCAGTCGTTTAAAAAGGAAGAAAAACAAGCAGCAAAGTCTTGGTCTTGGTGGAAAGAATGAATAGAATGCAATCCTCTCCCTCCCCTCCCCCTTTGAGATGAGTTCTTTGGGGCCTAAAAGCTCCATGTGAAGGAGTTTTCAGACCCTGTCTATCTGGCAAGGAGGAACTAAGCAAGGGGAATGAGGGAATTCTGGGGTTGGAGGGGATACTCAGAGACAAACTTGGCCCCTTTCTGGGTCCTGTCACTGGCCAGGCCCAGGTTCTAATCTTCCTAGAAGGAGGGACGGTGACAATGTGGACAGGGAACTGGGGCAGATGACCCAGGACAAGAGGCTAGGCCAGGGGTCTCACTATCAGCTATGAAAAAGAAAGGAAGAAGACTTCTCCCCCTTTTTTCTAACTCAGAACAGGAGGTTGAGGATTGCTTTGGATCAGAGGTCAGAGAGTGGAAAGGAGCAGTGGACAAGAAGGGGAGGGGGGGCTAGCTCTGTGTCTATGGTGGGGAATGGTGGTCATTGGCAGAGTAGAATCCAGCCTCCATGGTAAGTGACTTCTGGGAGCTTCAGGGAGGCCCCCAGGAAGGCCCCTGGAACACGGAGATGGAGGGAACACTCCCCGCACCAACTTTGTCCTTTTGCCCCATTGTGTTTGGACAGGCTGAACCTGAACAAGAGCAAATTATTGAGTCGAGCCACCAAGGGGTTGGTGTTCAAAGCCCCAGCGCCATCCTCCCAGTGCCAGGAGCTTCCCCTTGAGACCGAGAGCTTGGATTATTTACCTCTGGTGAGTTCCCCCACATATGTGCACGAGACCAGCTGTCCTGGGAGACTGGGATGCGTATGAAGGCCAGCAGGGGAGAGGCGACACTGGAGAAGGGCACTGCCCATTGTCCCCAGTCCATAACCATAAGGCTTCACTATCAGCACTATCTCTCTCACTGAAATAAAAATGAAACCCCCCATCATAGCATGGAGCAGAAAAAATGGCACTTCAGAACCTTGAAGGGCCTTGAGTTCAAATCCCAGCTCTGCTGCCTCCAACTTAAGTGACCATGAGCAGGTTACTTCTGCTCTAGGAAGCCTCAGTTTCTTCATCTGTAAAATGGGTTGAAGTAGCAGATCTGCAAAGCCTCTTTCAACCCTAAAGTCTCTTCCATATCCAAATCAACACTAAATGATCCAGAATCATAAAATAGAAGAATTTTAGCCAAACTAGAATTAAATGCAAAAACTTCTCTTTGGAATGAAGAGAATAAAGACTTGGCAATCCCTAGGGCAAACCATTTCCCCACCCTCTGATCTCTCATCTGTAAAATGAGGGGCCTGAGATCGGTTTAGGTCCTTTCCAGATCTGACTCCATCCTGCCATGATCCCTTCCAGCTCTAGACCTTTGACCATAACTACTACTTGTGATCCAAATCATAGGCCGGAGCTGCCCACAAGGAGCACAGTTGGCTGGTTCGAGCTCCCACTTCTGTCTTTCCCCTATCATCTATGCTTTGATATATCATTGTGGGAAAGGACCCCAATAGCCAACATTCTCATTATCACTAAGACACTGACTTGCACAAAAGAAGAAGGTGAAAGAAAACATTTCTTCAATTAACAACCACATCTCCTCTCTCTCCATTTGGGAAGATTTCTCCTCCCTCACCTCCTCTCACTTCACTTTCTCCTTTCACCACTTCCTCTCTTGGCCACTTTCGCTCCCATTCCCTTCCCACTCCTCTCAGCTCCCCTCTCTTCCTCCCCTTCTCCCTATCTCTCTCCTCTGTCCTCCCCTCCCCATCTTTTTCATTCTTCCAAAGCCCAACCCTCTCCCCACTTCCCCCGGTTCCAGGGCTGCCTCTTCCTTCCCACACCAGCCATACCACCACCAGCACAGCAACCACTTTAAAAAAAAGATTGCTCCCTGAGATTGAGAAATGTCCCTGTAGCCTCGTGATTCCCCAAATATGATCAAGGAGCCTCTAGAAGTCTGGCTTCAAAGGCAATGGGGAAGAAAAGGAGTAGAGAGGAGGGGGACATTGGGGCTGTTTTCTGGGGCAAATGAGTTATAAGGGAGAAGGAACACTGAAAAGTATCTGAAAGTGCAAGAGAATGGCGAGGCGGCAACTGGACAGAATCATCATCTTGTGTTCCTCTTGTTCAGTATGTTTCAACAAAAAGAATATTAGAAGGAACTTTAGGAGACCTGGCTCCTAATCTTCAGCATCTACTTTTTGTGTGATCTTGGACAAGTCACTTATGTCTACGGATCTCATTTTACTCATTTCTAAAATGAACAGGTACAAATTGTTTGATTCCCAAGTTCGCTTTCAATTTTTCTAGTTTTACATTCTTTATTCTCACGGTCCCTCCTTAGCATCAACATTCTACATTCTGTATTCTAGGATCCCTCAGAGCTCTGATTTTATGCTTCCTCATAACATTTCAAGTTCTAAGGTCAACCAAGAAGTCCACAGATCTCTTTCAGACAAACCGCCCCCCCTCCTATTACTTAAAGAATTCAGAGTCCATGCTCTTCCAATTAACCTTTAAAAATAAATCTCAGTTAAATCTCATCACCTTAGATTGAATCCAAATTTGTTAAAAATCATTCTAGATCTTTATTCAGATATCTAACATCTTTGTCACCTTTTAATTTTCTCAAATTGTGGTTTGCAAGTCTATATGGGATCACGAACAGAATGTGGGGATGATGAAAAATTTAGCAACAATAAAAGTTATCAAGTATTTGCCATGATTTAATTCTTAATGTAAAAATAAACAAGCACTTCCATCCTCATTAGTATGAAATTTGCTTTTATCTTTAATGAATGATAAAATTACATGTAATACTAAAGAATTGTTTCCCCCTTCTCATCCCAAGTAATTAGGGTTAAGTGACTTGCCCAAGTAAGAAAGCTAGGAAGTATTAAGTGTCTGAGGCTAGATTTGAACTCAGGACCTGACCTTCAGGACCTATACTGTACCCACTGCCCCATCTAGTTGACCTAAAGAATTGTTTTAAAATGAATTTGTTTAGATTTATTTGCAATAAATAATTTGGTTTGTATACCTATTTTATTTGCCTATATACCTAGGTTATGTAAAAGTTTCTTGGGGTTAAAAGGGGTTACAAGTGGGAAAAGTTTGCTTCTCTCCAACCCATTGGTAATCATTCCACTTTCCATGGTCTTTCAGAGATCTGCTCCAGCCCATGTGTCTCTTATGTTTTCCACAAGAAAGGCATGAAAAAATCTGTTCAATGCTTTGTTAAAAATCTAGACAATCTTAATAATTCCCTTGATCTACCAGTCTACTAAATCAATCAACAAAGGAAGTGAGACTGTTCTGGCCTGGCTTATTCTCTATGAAGCTGTGCCAGTTCTGTGACCACATGGTCATTTTTAAATATTCTCGAACCATCATTTTAATAGGACATTTTAAAATCTTGCCAAGAAGTGAACCAAAAACCTTGGTCTGCCAACTTACAAATTCCATTTTCTTCCCTTTAAAAAAAATCAGAACGTATGCACACTCTAACCCCTTGGTAATCATTCCACTCTCCATGACATTTCAGAGATCTTTCAGCATCCCAAGATGCAATCTGGACTAGTGACTGGAATTCATCAGAGTCGAATAGTTAATCTTTTACTATCTATCCTTTTATCTTCATTGACTGTCAGTTACCTGAAAGAGATTTTTGTTTTGTACTTTATAATCCACTTTATAATCTTGGCCAAGAAATAAGAATTAAATAGTATTCTTGTCCAAAGTATTCAGTGTCATCCAACCAAAGCAGCAATCTTTCCTTTTCTTTGATTCCTTTTACTCAATATAACTTAGAAAAAGAAAAAGAACCCTCCTTTTTGTTGTTCTTACCAATATCAGTTCATTCTGAGCTTTAGCACCCTTACACGTGGGCAGAGATTCATTTTGAGCATTAGCATCCCTAACACTTGGGTAGAGACTAAATTTTTGTCATGGTATTCAGTAGTCAGAGCAACTATTCTTTGCGTATTCAGTGGTCAGAGCAAATATTCTTTTTCAACAACCCAAAAGGGACTCTACACATGGACATCAGAAGATAATTAATATCAAAATTATGTTGATGAATTTTGGTATATGAATGTTATGGAATATTATTGTTCTACAAGAAACAATCAGCAGGATGATTTTAGAGAGGCCTGGAGAGACTTACAGGAACTGATGCTAAATAAAGTGAGTAGAACCAAGAGAACATTATACACAGCAATAACAAGATTATATGATGATCAATCCTGATGGATGGGGCTCTTTTCAATAGTGAAGTAATTCAGGCCAATATCAATAGACTTGTGATGGAGAGCAATCTATATCCCAGAAAGGGGATTGCAGGAACTGAATGTGGATCACATTTTTTGTTGTTTGCTTGCTTTTTTGTTTGCTTTCTCATTTTTTTTCCTTTTTGAGCTGATTTTTCTTATCCAGCATGATAATTGTGAAAATATATAGAGAAGAATTGCACATATTTAACATATATTGGATTACTTGCTATCTAAGGGAGTGGAAGAAAGATGGGAGAAAAATTTGTACTAACAAGGTTTTGCAAGGGTAAATGTTGAAAACTATCTATGCATATATTTTGAAAATAAATAGCTAACAAAAAAAAGAGTTTAGGGCTGGACAAATGGATCTGAGAATTAGTATAGAGGTGATAGCTGGAACCACAGGACCTGATGAAATCACCATTAAATGAATTTTTGCTATCTTTGCTATCTCCAAACTGAGTATTGCTGGTGCCATAGAAGCAGAGACAGGTTTTAGAGTTCAAGAAACAGTGTGATTAATCACTTTCAGAGTGAGGAATACAGTTTGCAAACTGGAATTTCTCCTCTTATGGGAAAGGAAGAGATTTTATACACAAATCATAAATGGGAAAGGCAGGGGAAGATGGATTACAATCCAGTCAGTTTCAGGGCCTGAGTAGTTTGTCATGATAAGCCCATGAGTACAGGACAATATGAATATTCTCCAATCCAATGGGAACAGTTCTTAAGGGATTATTGTTTCAAATGCGAAGAATTGTTACTTGATGAGGGGAGGACTAGTTCTGTGAGGGAATGTTGACTTGATTTTACTTACTGTACACGAGAGAGTGTTATCAAGCATTGCTTGATCATTTTAAGCTGCATTGTAAACCAGAAGAGACAACTCTGAGAATTATGAGTATATTCATTGCACATATCAATAATTATGAAAATCATAATTCTATTTCCTCATCACTGAGTGAAAGAGTATAGAAAAGGAAGAGGTGGGAGCTATGACAGAACCCTGTGAGACACTCACAGTTAGTGGATGTGGTCTGGATAAAGACAGAGCAAAGAATAATGAAAATGAATGAATGGTCATGCAAATAGAAAGAAAACCAGGACAGAGGGGGATAGGGATCATGAAAACCTAGAAAGGAAAACTTATCAAGGAGAAGAGAATGCTCAATAGTACTGAGGGCAACAGAGAGAACAAGAATAAAAAGGAATGAGAAAATGCCATTCATTTGGTCATTAAGAGATCATTGGTAACTTTGAAGACAGACACTTTTTGATGGGGTTAGAAGATAACTACCGATGGGAGACAATCCAGGAGAGGTACCCATTATAGGTAGTCTTCTCCATGAGTTTAGCCAGAAAAGGGAGGAGAGAAAATAAATTATAATTATCCAGAATGGACAGATCAAGGGAGGGTTTTTTGTAGATGGAGGAGTTATGGGTATGTTTGTTAGCAATAAGGAAGCAGTATACAGGGAGAGACTGAAGATTAATGACAGAATAGAGATATAGGCACTCTTCTGGAGAGGAGAGGATGGAGTAGGAACTCCTGTGCATATAGAAGGATTTGACTTGGTGAGCAAAAATGCCATCTCTTGATGTGAAATGACTGAAGAAGAATATGGAAATATTTAGAAGAATTGCAGATGTTTAACCTATATCAGATTGCTTGTTGTTTTGGGAAGGGTTGGGGTGGGAAGAGGGAGAAAAATTTGGAACACAAAGTTTTGCAAAGATGAAATTTGAAAATTATCTTTGAATGTATTTGAAAAAATAAAAAATTAAAATTAGAAATAAATAAAATATAATAATAGATGAAGAACTAGTAGCAGAAGGTATCTGAATGCTGGGAGATGAGGAGAGAAAAAGAGGGAATTCTCTGCTAATGACCTCAATTATTTTTATACGATATATATTGTATATATTATATATAATAATAACAATATTTATACAATATATTACAAATAAACCAAAATCCTCAGCTGAGAGTTGAGAGGAGAGCCATGATAGGCTTAAGAAGGAATAAAAAGTCTGAAAGAATCATTACGGTTTTAGTGGGTTGGTAAGCTAATGAGAAATGCCTTGTGCAGTGAAGGGCCCAGTTGCAATTATGGAACATAAATTTGTGATGGATTCAGCAAATTTGTGATTTCCTCCATCTTTGTTCAGTGGCTAACAAGCAGGAGCATGAGATGGTAGAAGAAATTCAAGGCTAGGATTGGGCAAGGCAAGATCTTTGATAGGACCCAGTCATACCGGAATCTCTTCTCTCCCCCTCTCCCCAGGACACTGTGACTCATTTTTGCCTACAAACATGTAGACTTCTTGAGGGTAGGAATTGTTTATTTAGGGTTTGTTTTTTGTTTGTTTGTTTGTTTTGGGGGGGGTGTCTCTGTGTGCCCTTTATAAGCACTTAATAACTGTTGGATTTAGTTTAATTAAGGGAGCGAGTGAGATTCAAAGAGAATTGTCCAAGGCCGCCCAGACACTAAGTGTCCAAGACCAGTCTGTCTGACTCCAGCTTCCTTTCCGTGGTTGGATGCCCTGTTGGGGGCTTTGTGAAGGGATGGCTTCTGAGCTCTGCTCTTTCTCTCCGGCCCCCAGGTCTTTCTGCAGCTGGCCTCTGGGGCCTTCCTACTCAACCAGGCCTTCTGCAGGGCCACGGGCATCCCCATGGAGAAGCTCAAGTGGACCTCGCCATTCACCTGCCACCGTGTGATGTTGACGTCCTGCTCCCACAATTCCTCCCGCAACCAAGACTTTCTGTCGGTGGAGCCCAGGAGTCCAGGCCTTAAAAAGTCCAACAGGGCTTTCCATTCCTCGGCTCATGGCCAGCTCTCCCCCAAGAGCTCAGAGACCCTCTGTCGCGTCCCCTGCCCCGAGACCCTGCCCTCCCCCCCGGAAGACTCTCCCCATGACGACGGCTTCCACAGGGCCGACAGCAAGCAGGCGCTGGAGTCTCACGGGCCTGAACAAGCTGGCAAGGTGTGGGCCACCGCCGTGGCCTTGGGGTGGCTGGAAAACAGCTCTGCTTCCTACTTTGTGGAGTGGGAACTGGTGGCAGCCAAAGCCAGCTCCTGGCTAGGAGAGCAGAAGGTCCCTGAGGGCCGCTCCCTGGCCTCCATCAAGACTGCGGCTCAACAGCTCTTTGTCCTCCTTCGGCACTGGGACGAGAACCTTGAGTTCAACCTGCTTTGCTACAACCCCAATAGTGTGTAGGGTTTTTTGCCGGGTGGGGAATTTGGGTTGGGGAGAGCAAAGGAGCAGTGAGGTCTGGGGAAAAACCCAGGCTACGGCCAATATATTTGGAAAAAATCATTAAGAGGTCTGAACTGGGGGTCAGGAGGCCTAGGCCCTAGTCCTGGCTCAGCCACTAACTGACTGTGTGACCTTAGCCAAGTCCCCTTCTCTCTCAGGGTCTCAGTCTCCTCTATAAAACAGAAGAGATGGGACTCTCTGAGGTCTGGTCCCTTAAAGCTTTAAGGTCTCTGAGATCTGGAACCTTGAGGGTCAGATATTCTAGTTAGCGACTCTTACCCCTCCAATTCCCACTGCTGCTGTCCTGAAAGAGGGGACCCGTGGCTCCCTTCTCCCATCCCCGAGGATAAAAGGATCCTCATTTCCCAGCTCCCATCCCCATATCCTAACTCTATCACTTAACCTCCAGCCTCCAACCCCAGGACCTTAGGGATCCGCCCCAGCATCTCTGGAGGGCAGGACCTGGAACCATGTTGCTCTGCTTTGGGATCATTCCCTATATGAGCAGTGGAGGATGGCAGGGTCTGCCAGACACCAAGGGAATTATGGGATAGCTCAGCCTTCATTAGAGTCTTTGCAGAGGTGTACAGGTAAGGAAGACACCTGGGCCATTAATGATGCTAAGAGAAAATGTCAGCCCCTCCCAGAGGTGCTAACCTGCTGCTCCCAGATTCCCATCAGCACCTGGTACCTCAGTGGCTCCCAGCCATTGGCCTCTAAAGAGAGATCTTAGTGCAAAAGTGGCTTCTTCTGACCAGCTGTGCTCCTCACCCCCAGAGCTGAGCCTCCCTAAGCTTCCCTGAGCTAGATCAGCTCCCTCATCTGATAAATCAGTCACCTTCTCTGGTTTACAGCTTCCTCACCAATAATGAGCATCAGACCAAGTGATCTCTAAGGTCCCCCTGTTCTGTGTTTCCCCATTCTGTCCTCTTAAGCTTCCTTGCCAGAGAAATGAGTTGAGTTCTGCTTATCTCTTAATATTTCCTGGTCTAAGGTCTTTCAATTCTTAACATTCCATATTCTAAGTTTCCTTCTAACTCTGGCATTCCATGTTCTGACATTTTGTGTTCTAAGGCCCCTTCAGCTCTGACATTCTCTGTTCGAAGGGCCCTCCCAGTTCTGATATTCTGTCTTCTAAGGGCCCTCCCAGTTCTGATATTCTGTGTTCTAAGGGCCCTCCCAGTTCTGATATTCTGTGTTCTAAGGGCCCTCCCAGTTCTGATATTTTTCTCTATTCTAAGGTCCCTCCCAACTCTGACATTCTGGGTTCTAAGCTCCCTCCCAACTCTGACATCCTGGGTTCTAAGGGCCCTCCCAGCTCTGATCTCCTGGGTTCTAAGGGCCCTCCCAGCTCTGACATCCTGGATTCTAAGGGCCCTCCCAGCTCTGACATTGTGTTCTAAGATCTCTCCCAGCTTTGACATCTTGGGTTCTAAGGGCCCTTCCAGCTCTAAATTCCAAGTCCTGGCTCACATAAAGCAGTCCCCTTGGTGGATTGGCCTCCTGGAGCTGCTCTCACTATATATGACAGCTATCCCAGCTCATGTTCAAGGGCATGAACTCTTTTCAGAGGAAAAGGCAGTACCTGCAGAGAAGAGCTTTCTCTCTCTTTGAAAGATTTGTTTGTGGATCAAAGAAACTAGTTGTTCTGGGATCCAAACCTCACAGAGCATTTGACTAACAACCAAAGACTCTGGATTCTGAAGGTAGCATCTAGGAGTAAGACAAATCTTCCAACAGGTTAAAAAAGACTTTCTTTTCTGCCATTTATTTATTTATGGAGTGACCTTGACAGGTCACTTTCTATCACTAGGCCACAGCTTATTGGCTTTTAAAATGGGATTGTTGGATGAAGGCCCTTCCAGATCTAAATTCCATTAAATTGCCACACAAGAACCAATTGGAGGAACCTGGATTTTTTTTTATGGAGAAAAGACTTATCAGGGACATGATGGCAGCCTTCATATATGAAGGGCTATTAAGTAAAAACAAAAATGAAAACAAAAACGTCAGTCTTATTCTGCTGCACCAAGTGGACTGGACTCTGAAGGTCTTTGAGCAGAGGGTAGATGGTTGTCAGAGTTGCTGAAAGGGAATTTAGGATGGGTAGGACTTAATGGGCTCCAAGATCCTCTTTAGCTCTTGAGATTCTGTGATTCGGATTCCTTTGTATCCTCCAGAGGCATAGCCGCTTTTATGGACATTGGAGAGATTCACCTGGGGTGGGGAGAGGAAAAAAAGGGATGAGGGGGAGGAAAGATAAGGGAGGAGAAAAAAAGAGGGAGAGAGAGAAGAGGGAAGGAGAAGGAAAGAAAAAGGGGAAAAGAGACAAGATGGAGAGGAGGGAGAGAGAGAGGAGGGAGAGAGGGAGAGGGAGAGTCAAATGGAGAGCCCGAAAAAGAGGGAGAGGGAGAGGGAAAGGGAAGGAGAGGGAACAATAGAGGTAGGGAGGGAGGAAGAGAGGGAAAGTGAGGAGTAAAATTGAGGGAGAGAAAAAAAAGAGGACAGGAGAAAAGGGAGAGGGAAAAAGAGGAAGAGAGGAAGAGAGGAAAGAGGGAGAGACAGAAGGCAGAGGAGAGAGAGGGAAGAAGGAAATGAGGGAGAGAAAGGAAGAGAGAAACATAAGATCTAAGGAGGCAGAGCAAAATCAGGGGAAACATCATCTCTGGAGGAAAACCTGGGTTTAAATTCAACTTCTACTAGAATAAGTCCTATAATCTCATTAGGTCATAGTTTTCCCCATCTGGAAATAAGGGCACTGGTGTCAATGGCCTCTGAGATTTGGATCTATCATTAACTTTAAGACATTTCTCTTGTTCTGGCCTCATTTTTACCTGCCAAGTTAGAAAATCAGCCTAAATTTCCCAGGTTCATTCAAGCCCTAAACTTAGCTTTTTCTCTCCTCCTTGAAATATCACCATAAAACACTAACGTTTGCATAGCACTTTACATATGCCATGTCCTTTGAGACCAGAGATATTCATGGAATCATAGAATTTAAGAAGTACAACCTGGACTGGTATGGAATGTCATCAGGCAAACATTTATAAAGCCCTTGTGCTAGATGCTGGAGATTGCTGTTGACTCATTTCTCAGTCGTGGCCAACTCTTCATGACCCCATGATGTTTTCTCGGCAAAGAGATTGGAGAGATCTGTCATTTCCTTCTCCAGTTCATTTTATAGAAGAAACTGAGGTAAACAGGGTGAAACGTCATATGGTTCATGTGTTTAAAACTGGATTTGAACTTAGGTTTTCCTGACTCCAGGCCCAGCACCATTAACTACATCACTACCCAGCTGCCCAAGGATTAGATTTACAAAGATCAAAATCTCCTGAGAGCTTTTATTCTATTGGTTCAGACAAGTACATATGAGGGGCATATACATGACAAATATAAAAGTAAATACAATAAAGTACAATGTAAAAATAACTTGGGGAGGAAAGAGTGTGCTCTAGAAGATGAGGTCAGATTACATGTAGAAGGTGAATGTGAGTTTTTAAAGTAAAGATCAATGAGGGAAAGGTAAGGAGAGGGATGAAAAGTGTTTGATGCAAAAAAAAAAAGTTGAGAGAAATGGAGTATCATGAGCAACAAGGTGACCAGGTTGGTTAGACAAAGCTGGAAGAAGAGACTGAAGAGAAAAAGATTATTTTTTTCCTGGAAAAGATAGGGAGTCACTTGATTAGGGAAGTAAAATGAGCACTTAAATCACTTTGGCATTAGTGCCAGGTCTGGAGTGGGGAAATTCTTGGGGCAGGAAGACCAGGTGAGAATAATCCAGGTGAGAAGAAAGAAGGGCCTGAATTACAGGATGTCATAGAAGTAAACATGGCGAGATCTGGCAACTGATTGGACATGGAGAATGAAGATGATGGTGAGGTTATAGATCCAAGAGACTGAACTCACCATGGTGACTTCAAAAGAAACGTCAAACTTTGGGAAAGGAGTCAATGCAGAAGGTAAGCTCTGTTTTAAACATTTTCAGTTTGAGATGTATATAGGATACCAAGTTAGTAAGTCCAATAGGGGAGTGATAATGTAGGCCTGAAGCTTGGGGGAGAGCCTAAAGCTGGATATAAAGATCTGAATCATCTACATAGAAAATAAGTCCTTGGAGCCAATAAGGTCACAGAGAATGTGAAAAGAAGGTTGTCAATACCTGACCTTGAAGACCTATGGAGACCCTCCCTTTCCCAGGTCCCCCATCATTCCACTTTGGAATAGCTCTATTAGGCTATTTCTCTTGAAATTTTTTCTTTGCCATATCCACCTTCTGTTCCTAATTCTGCCCTTTGGGCCACAAAGAACAGGCCTCAGTCCTCCACAGGCCCTTCAGACCCTTGAAGATGGCTTTGATTGCCCACCCACCACCTCTTCTCCCCACAAAAGTCTTCTGTAGGCTAAACATCCCTAGTTCAAACTGCTCCTTATATGCCATGGACTCTAGGGCCTTTGCTACACTAGTAGTCCTCCTTTGGGAGATGCTTTTTAGCTAGTCAGTGGCCTTCAACAGCAAATAAACCCTCTAGATGGAATCTTCCAAGGAGGGAGGACAGAGGGACTCTACATTTTGCATGAAGAAATAAACTCAGATGATCATTTGCCCATGATTAGACAGCTAGTGAATTTAATGAGTTAATCGTCCTGTTTCCAAACCCAACTATTCTTTCTCCCATGATGTTTCTCACTCAAACATCTCTTTATCCTGCCCCCCTTCCACTCTGAGGGAAAGAGTCACAGCTCCCAACCAAATGATTTTCCTGGTGACATCTGCGGCACTGATGGTCCTGACAGCCCCTTATACACAATACATGAATGACTTACTGCTCTAGCTATTTTTACTGGGCTGTCTCATAACCTGGAAAGGAAATCATGAATTTACCAGTTCTTTTCTTTCTTGCCTAGTCTTAATCACTGAATGGGTGATTGCTCCAGTCAAACTGAGCCCTATTAAAGATCTTAAGCTTTAAAAGGCCAAAGTTTTCCCTTTTGCAGAGCCATTTCCAGTTTTCCTGATCTGTATCTGACGACAAGATCCACATGACTCCCAAGGAGAAAGTGAGACTGGTGACTTTGCATATCCTTCCCTCACTTAAATCCAATTCACTCCAATTATACAAGGTCTAGGCCCTCCCAAGCCTTCAGGGAACATCTTGTTCACATAGGATTAGAAAGAGTAGGGAAAGAAATGCAGGAGGAGACTGGGAGGAAAGGCATTAAATTAGAGTTGTGGCCCTTTTTCCCTCTAAATTCCTACAATCCCATGAGGGGAGGCAGCCACAGTTAAGCTCCAATCCGACAAATTCGCATTAAGCACCTACTATGTGCTGGACAATCGGAGTATTAAGCCAAAAAGTCTAGTGAAAAGTTGAGAGCTGCAGCAGGACTGGACTATTCCCACCTTTGCTCTGCCTTGCCGTGCCTGGTAGTGTTCCATGCTCCGGTACATCCCACAGGCCTCTCTCAGGCAGCCCCCCGGCGTCCTCAGAGAGAGTCCATGACCGCTCACGGGGGGTATTGGTTAGCCTTGAATGTCATCTCAAACTTAGTGGCAGGCACCAGAACCACCCAGCTGGGAATCTAGCTTTGGGTTAAACTCAGTGAGGGAGCTCCTGAATGGAAAGAGAAATCCAACTTCTGATTTGGTTGACTCAAGGTTAATGTTGTTGAATGGAGTGAATGTTCTAATCCCACTAGTTTGTGTCTTCCTTCTGCATGGGGATGGAGGGAAGGTATAAATGTAAATATTTGTCTCACACACACATGCACATATACCCCACTACAGCCTTTTCTTATGGCCAGTGGTACTGAGACGTAAGGTTGAAATGAACATTCTAGCTATCTCATTGGAAAAAGGGTGACAAAGAGAGACTTAGCTTTGAGTTCAAATCCAGCCCTGCTGCTTACTCCATTAGGATCTTAACCAAATCTCTTGCTCTGAGCCTTGTTTTTCCCATATGGGAAAGATGGGGCTCAAACTAGATGGTCTCTGCAGGTCTGCAGGGATGATCCTATGAGCTCTGAGATCGATCCTTCCAGCTTTGTGATCATGTATGACCCTGAGGATGGAGGAGTACAATGACTTCCTTGTCACTCTGCCCATCCCCTGTGAACCTACAAAGAGCTGCTTTCCTAAAAGTTTCCCTGGTCCTTGGACTCCCTTTGGATCTGGCTAGTCTTCCATGAGGGAGAAAGTGACCGTTTTCCTGTTTGACTTAAGACACAACCTGCTTGATTTCTTATTTCCCCTTGCTCTGGGGTCAAGGAGTATAGTGATCCTTGAAAAGAGACATTTTTAAGTGGCAAATCTACCACCAAAGAGACAAGAAGCATTGCAGGGGGATATCTGCTTTCTCCCAAGAAGCTTAGGTCCTAGCCATTGTCAGACGTAATCTGAGAGCAACTAGGCCACATTATTTCTATTCGTATTTCTGTATTTCTGTAAGAGCCTCCCAGACCAATAACTCACTTCCCTGGAAGATCATAAAAATTTACACTAGCCTTGTAAATAAACATAATGCTTTACCAGCCCGCCCCTATATCTCTATCCTCCAAATGCCCAAAGTGTGGGGACATCCAGATGAAAGACATCAGCTTTCTCCATGTGGCATCAACTGCGGTCTTAAGTCTGAAACAACAGACTGGACATAGTTCCTGCAGCTAAGTGAATATGTCTAGGATTCCTGACAAAGGCAGAGCATCCCATACGGACACACTGGCCAAATGGGCACTTGTCAAGAAGACGAGACCCTTCTGAGCCATGGGCCTGCTTCCTTGCATTTTTGTTTGTGTTCCTTGGCTGATGCTCCCCAGGGCCTTGCTCTGCCTTTAGGCTGATCACAGCTCGAATTTTCCAAGAAAGAAGCCTGCTGTGTCTCCATTCCAGCCCTGAAGGGATCCTGCAGGAATTCCTGGAACCTGGTTCCTGGGGATACTAAAGCTGTCTTCTGGAACTGGAAGCATCCTACCTACACTCCGGGATGAGACAACTGATTTCTACAATGACACTGTAATTAGATCTACTTTGGCATTGAGGTTCACGCTCTTCACTGATTGATGGAGCCTTCTCCTCAGTCTTGGAGGATTGTCTAGAGGGTTCCATGTCACCAGGACTTCGGGGGCAAAATCAGCAGATCTTCAGTAATAATATGAGGTGAATTTGGCTTCTACAGTGGAGGAAAACAATGGTTCGCCTCCCCTGATGTTTGGCTGATGCTGGACAGCTCCCAGCAGGACCAACCACCCCTGTAACTGGGCTCCCAGTAGTTCTCACAGCACCTCCACCAGTACTTCTCACCCCCCTTCTTCCCTAACGTGGTGGACCCTGTCCTGTCCAGGCTGTAATTGCACCCCCCCCGGGTGTCAGAGACCCCCATGAGATATTCTTGCTTGTGGCACCCACAATGTCATCCCACCATCCTGCCAGTGGCTTTGGTCTGAGTGACCTGGTCTCATCTCCTCCAGTGCCTCAAGTGCCTATGGATGTGTGTAGCCCTGCTCCAGCCCTTCCTCCCTGATCACTTTTCCTCCTGCTTCAGCATCTGTGAAGCTTCCTTTTCCTGGAAAACCTGCTGGTGCCAGTCAACAACAACCAATTCATCTGCCCCCCTGAGCTGAGGCTTCTGTTCACAGTCTAATGGTTTGTTTGTTTAACTGGTGGTCTCTGCCCTTCCTAGAGCAACCAAAGCAGTTGGTTCACTTAGCCCGGCAAGATGACAGATTGCACTTAGTAAGTCCCATCCTTCTAGGGTTTGGAAAGGCAAGACATGCTTTCCTCATTATAACCCAATGGTAGAAGCCCCACAATGTCATCATTTCCATTTTACAGATGAAGAAACTGAGTCCCAGACAGGTTATAACCTTTGCCCAAGGTCCAATGACCAGTAAATGCAAATCAGAACTTTAAACATGCTCTCCCAGCTCTAAACCCACCATTCTTTCTACTACCCCTGCCCCCATTTGTTTGTCCCTTTGTCTCCCCATCCCCATAACTTGGATTGCTATCTTTCTTGCACTAGTGATTCTATTCCCTTTAGAACATCTTCATTGTGATCCCATCACTCTTTGCCGCCTTCAGTCAGGGGCAAGGGGGCACCAGGATCCATAAAACATCAAAGGGCTTTTGCCCATTTGGACATTTTTATCAGTCATCTCATTCAAGATGGCAGACCGAATCACTAATTGAAGTTTGGTTCTGTCTTGATGCAATCACTTAACCTCTCTCATGGGATGATTATAAGGAAAGTAAGGATACAAAAGAACATTGCCATTATAGACCAGGGATAAGATCACCAGGTGAAGAATCGACCTCTGCATTAGTCAGTCTCAGTTATTGCATCAACTAGTTCTATGATCTTTGGACCTCAGTTTTCTCATCTATAAATGGAACAATTTGGAGTCAGAGGATATGGATTCACAACCTGTTTCCTCTTCTATAAAAGGAATTGACTGGACTAAAAGTCTGTGGTCTAAAACATCCCCAATTCAACAGATTTGGAACCCTGGTTAGGACTATACCCTTCAGATAAACTATTTCATCATAACAGACCACTCTATAGAAAGCCATTAAGAAACACAAAAGGAATGCAAAATCTGGAGTGAGTTGTAGCAGAAGCAGTTCTAGAGGCACAGGTCTTGGGTTCAAATCCAAGCTCTATCATTTCTATAGAAAGCAAGGAGGTAAATTACAGAAAGAATGCTAGGTGCAGATAGGTAATACCATAGTACACAGAGTATTGGCATGGAGTCAAGAGAACCTGAATTCATATTCAACCACAAACATTGTGTAACCCTTTGGCAAGTCATTTAACCCCTATTGAAAAAGGAAGAAAGGAAGGAAGAAAGGAAGGAAGGAAGGAAGGAAGGAAGGAAGGAAGGAAGGAAGGAAGGGAGGGAGGGAGGGAGGGAGGGAGGAAGGAAGGAAGGAAGGAAGGAAGGAAGGAAGGAAGGAAGGAAGGAAGGAAGGAAGGAAGGAAGGAAGGAAAAGAATGTTAGACAGGAGTTACAGGACCTAAGTTTAGCTTTGTGCACTGCCACTCCTCTCTGTGTATAATTCAAATCCAATATTTAAAGCTAGGAGGGAACCGAAGAATTCAAAGCCAATAGAGGAAGAAGCTAAGGACCAGAAAAGGGACAAAGTATGGCCAAGATCACACATCAGTTAACAGGAATTTTGTAAGCACCTACTATGGGCTAATTATAATAAAGTTATAGCCAAGATTTGAACCCAGGTCCTTTGACAATCAGCCCAATGCTCTTTCCACCCAAAATCTTGGGCAAATCCTTCTCTGAGTTTCATTTTCTTCATCTTTAATGCCTAAGGTCCCTTTTAGCTTTGAATCATATGGTCTTATGAATGAAAGCAGGAGTCTTGGATTGGGTTGGAAACCACCTTTTGATGTAAGAATTCCTAATAAGAAAAGCTAATTAAACAAACCATTAGGTTGAACCAAGAGTCCTTGGGCTGAATCCATGGGTCCATCCTTGACCAACTTTCACTATGGCCCAGACATCCTTTGTCTGATATATAGGGCCTTGAACCAGCTCTCTTTGCTGAGGGAGAAGAGGGGGGCCACCAACCTTACCAGCTCATGCCATATCTTTCTGTGAGTCCCAAGCAATTGCTGTCATTTTCCATCATCCCAGCCTCTGTCTACGCTGCTAATTCCTCAATAAAAGTGAACCGTGAATGGATCTCTTTGTGGTTTATTTTTCCAAGTGTGGGAGGAAGAAGGGGCACAGCCCTGGGATGTGGGGAGAGGCAAGGGGAGTATCATCTGACACCCCTATATGCACCATATAGAGATTTGAAAGGAGGATGCTCAGGATACCTCTTTGACTGTCCAGGTGAATGAGGGAAGAGGTAAATTTGGGCACAAGGGTTTTGTAGCCAAGGCTCTTGAGGCTATTTAGGGTACAGTCAAAAGAGAAAATACTGGCTCTGAAGTTCAACATTGTTATTTCAAATCCTCACTTTTCTATTTAGTATCCAGATGATCTTTGGTAAGTCACTTTTTCTTTTTTATGATTAAAGCTTTTTATTTTTCAAAACATATGCATGGATAATTCTTCAACATTAACTCTTGGAAAACCTTGTGTTCCAATTTTTCCCCTCTTCCCCCACCCCCTCCCTTAGATGACAAATAGTCCAATATATGTTAAACATGATAGACATATATATGAAATCCAATATATGTATACATATTTATAAATTATCTTGCTGCACAAGAAAAATCAAATCAAACAGAAAAAAATGAGAAAGAAAATAGAAAGCAAGCAAACAACAAAAGAGTGAAAATGCTATGTTGTGATCCACACTCAGTTCCCATGGTCCTGTCTCTGAGTACAGATGGCTTTATCACAAAACCATTGGAACTGGTCTGAATCACCTCATTGCAGAGAGCCTGTCACTTTTTCTTGACTGGACCTGTTTTCTCATCTGCAAAATGGAAAGATTAGATTAAGTGTTCTCTTTACTTACAATTCTGACCCTAAAGGTTCATGTAAAAGGAGGAAAGGGTCAAGATTGCGGTTATATAAGAGGACCATTAATTTGGCAATTGTGCAAAGCCCATCTTGACAATGTTCAAAAAGACTGCTTTGTGATTACTATTAGCATCACTGAAAAGCTTCAGTTCAATTCAATCCAGTAAAGATTTATTACACTTTAACTACATTTATTGCTACTATTATTCATTACTATTATGTCAGGTAGTATGCTAAGCATTGGAGATGCTTAAAACAGAGGCAAAACAGTCCTGCCCTCATGGAATTTACAATCTAGTAGGTCTACCTATAAAGTTTATATACAAAGCAATATCTATATAAAGGATACCTAGGTAGTATTCATGAGGGAAGGCCCTGGAGTTAAGATGAGTTGGGGAAGGCTTCCTGGAGAGGTGAAATTTTATTTGGGACCTAGAGGAAGCCAAGGAGGTCAATAGTCAGAGTAGGGAAGGGAGAATATTCCAGCCAGAACCAAGAGATGGAGTGTCTTGTTTGGGGAACATCTAGGAAGCTGATGTCCCTGGAACAAAGGGTATGTGCTGGAAAGTAAAGTGTAAGAAGACTGGTAGATGAGGAAGGGCTTTGAATGCCAACAGAGCTCCTTGAGGCAAGAGAGAGCCAGGTCTTTATTGAGTAGGGGTGACAGAAGACATGGCTTTTAGAAAAGTCACTTTAATGCCCTTGGGTCACTGGTTCATTTCTCCATCCGGCCCAGACTGATGGGCAACTAATGGGTATCCAAAGTCAAGACCCCTTCATTAAAATCTCCTCAAAACACACAAAAGAAGTCTTTCATGACTTTATCTGAACTTATTGAACAGCTACCTTTGTGGTAAGGGGCCAAGGACTCAGTAGGCTGCTTCCAGGATCCTCCTGATCTGTTCCCCAGATGAGAGGAGGGTAATGTGTCATAAATGTCACCGCCATCTTCATAAGAGGCAGAGGGATGGAGATGGAAAAGTGGTTAGCACAAGGGAGAGTCAAATGATGACATTCCCCGCTGAGATGGATATAGTGAAAAGAGCGCTAGACCTGAATAGAGAAACTGGATTCAAGTGGCAGATCTTACTAGCTATACATGATTCTGGGCAAGTCACTTAACTTAAAATCTTCTTATATAAAATATAGTTTGAGACTAAATGATCTCTTGAGCGCTTTTAATCCATCTTCCACACAGTTGCTCACCATTCCCTGTTCATGAAATTCCGTCTCCATGCATTTGCAATGACTTCCCCATTCTTATATCCTTCTGTTTATATACTTAGCTATCTTCAAAACCAGGCAATTGAAGCTTTTAGGTTCCCCAGAGGAAGCTTATTTGGATTTCCCCAATTGCTAGAGCCCTTTCCCCAAAATACTTTGTATCTAGTATTTATATTGAATTTATTTCTGTGAACATGTTATCTGTTCTTCCCCTCCCACCCCCCAATTTAAATATAAGCTACTTGAGGACAGGGACTGGTTTGGGTTCTGTTTGGTTTGTTATCTTAGTACCTCTAGCACCTAAATGCAACTTCCCCCTCCCCTCATACGCCACCCCATAAGAATCCTTCATAAAATCACCCTTCTCCCTTTGCTTTGGGAACCCTTTCAGTCTCTCTTTGCTCTGGCCAGGTTGGGCCTGTTACTGGATGGTTCTGTTTTCTCTCCCCTACTAGAGAAAGAGACTCTCTGCTCAATGTTTTTCCCCCTGGACTCTATAGTCGCAACCAATGCTGGCTACGTCCCTTTAGCAATTAAGGAAGTAAATCATTTCTCTGGTCATATATAGCACTAGGGGCAAAGCAGCTGTGTGGGCACAGGGAGATAATTGATAAGGCTGGAGGAGAATTCATTAACAAGTTAAATTTTTTTAGTTTGTTTTGTTTTTTGTTTTTGTTATTTCATTACTATCATGTCTTTCATATTGAGCCATAATTGTAAAGCTTTGTCTTGTTTTTCCCTCTACTGTCATCTTCCCACCCCACACAATGGGACCACAAAAGAGAAGAAGAGGGAATAGCAAGTATAGATAGGGTAGGGTGAGGAACAAGGGATGTAGAAAGAGGGAAGAAAGAGGCAAGTTTTCTTTCACTTCTGATACTCAGTATTCCAGGATCCCTTCCAATTCTGACTTTCCTTTCAATTTTCACAGCCTTTCTTAAGGGTTCCTTCCACCTCTAAAATTCTATGCTCTACACCAACGGTTCTGAGCCTTTTTCATGTTAAGGAACATTTTAGTCAGTCTGCTGGCATCTATGGATCCCTTTTCAGTCTTTAAATGCATAAAATAAAATCCATAGAATTACAAAGGAAACCAAAGATAAGTCAAAAAATAAGGATTATTTTCCTCACTCAAGTTCAGGGACCTCCTGCAATCTAGCCTCTATTCTAAAGTTTCATGTTCTTAGACCCCTTCCAGTTCTCACATTCTCAGGTCCCTCCAAGCTTTCATACATTCTGTTTAAAGATCCCTTTCCAAGAAGTTAGAGAGTTCCAGGCACAAACCTAGCTCCCTTCTCCTAGTGCTGAGATGCTCAAAGATAATGGGGCAGATGGCTCAGTGAATAAAGTGCCAGGCCTGAAGTTAGGAAAATTCATCTTCCTAAGTCCAAATCTGGGTAGCATAATGGGTAGAGCCCAACTTCTTAAAATGTGGGTCATGATCCCATATGGGGTCTCATAACTGAATGAGGGGGTCACAAAATTTAGTTTGCATACCTATCTCATATGCTTATATACCCAAGGACACATAAAAATTACTTGGGTGAAAAGGGATTGAGAATAGAAAAAGTTTAAGAAGTCTTAAGATAGAGGACTGAGCTTGAAATCAGGAAGACTCCTCTTCATGTCTTCCTGAGTTCAGTCTAGCTTCTGTCACTTAGTAGCTGTGTGACCCTTGGCAAATCACTTAAATCTGTTTGCTCAGTTTCCTCATCTATAAAATGGCAAACCATGCTATTATCTTTGGCAGGAAAATCCCAAAATGGGATCATGAAGTTAGACATGATTGAAACAACTCAGCAAGAACAGTTCAAATATCATTTCAGTCTTTAAAAAAAAAGGCACAAAACTGACCTGATAACACTATAACAGAATAGATATCATGGGAAAGGGAGGGAGAAAGGTGTAGAAGGAGAGGGTTTACCTCTGTGTACTACCTGGGATCTTTAAATCACAATCTCAAAGTTGAATAAAACTTTAGACCACAGAACATTAGTGTAGAAAGAAGCTTTAGAATCGAGAACATGAGAAATCCCATATTCTAGACTGCTGGATTTATTCAACAGTCCCACAGGACATCTCCAACTCACTATGTCCCAAACAAAATCAATTTTCCCCTGAAAATTTCTGCTGAAGATACCAGTGACCCAAGTTTACCATCTGGATGTCGTCTTCACTCATTTGTTCCTGTCCTTCACTTCGAGCAGTTGATCCAACTATCACGAATCATCTCTCACTTCAAGCATATACATATTAAGTTCCTTCCCTCCTTACTCACTAGTTCAGTAGGATGTTAAGGTTGAGAAGGAATCTCAAGAGAAGTAGGAAAGTTTAGGGAAAGAGTAGGTTTAGAGGAACAAATATTGAGTTCTGTCTTGGACATGTTGAGTTTGAGGTGCCTACTGGACACCCACTTAGAAACATCTATTAAGCAAGTCATGGTTCATTACTGAAACTCAGGAAACTGGGGGTGGATATGTAGTCTTGAGAGAACATGTTGGATGGATAATTAGACCCATGGGAGTTGATGAGGTCAGCAAGTAAATGTGTAGAGAGAACAAAAGAGTACTCAGGACAGAGCCTTGGGCAACACCTACAGTAAGTAAGCATGATATGAATAGTAATTCCAAAAAGGAGACTGAGGAGCAAACGATTTGACAGCTGGAGATTGAACCAAGGGAGAGTATGTCATTAAAAAACCAGAGACTAGAGCGAATCCCAGAGAAAAATCAATCAAAAATTTATTAAGCACCTACTGTGTGCTAAACACTAGGAATACAAAAAGAGGCAAATAATATTTCCTGCCTTCAAGGAGATTATAATCTAATGAGGGAAACAGCATGTCAACATATATTTAAAGCAATCTATAGACAGGATAAATAGGAAATAATTAATGATGGGAAAGCGCGAGAATTAAGGAAGGCTTCCAGGAAAATACGTGATTTTAGTTGGTATGTCAAAGAGGAAGATAAGAAGAATGGAAAGGTAGGAGGACACTAGGTTATTAATGACTTTGAATGCCAAACACAGAATTTTCTATTTGATGTTGGAGACAATAGGGAGTCACTAAGATTTATTGAGTAAGAAGGTATCTTGATAGGACATATGATCGTGTCAAGTGTTGTGAAGAGATCCAGAAGAGATCTAGAAGGAATAGAAATGAAAATATGACATTACACTAGACAATTTAGAGATACTGGGAACTTTGGAAAGTGAATGTTTAGTGGAATGATGAGGTCAGAAACCTGATTGCAAAAGGATTAAAAAAAGGTGAAAGAAGAGCAGAAATGTCAAATGTAAGGAGCTTTTCCCAAGAATTTAGCCAAGAAGGGGAGGACAGGTGTGAGATGGCTGTTAGTAAAGATGGTAAAGTATATTCTTCCCAGAACAGTGGTTAAGTATGATAGTGTTGACCTGATTACAGATTTCTGAACAAGAGGGGGTGGGGATGAGGAGAGTATTTCCAGTAAGATAAGTACAAGACAGTTGAAGTAAATGGAGCATGGTCTGGTAGTCAGGAACTCATTTTACAGATGAGGAAACTGAGGCAAACAGGTTGAAGTGACTTGCCCAGGGTCACACAGGAAGTGTCTGAAGCCAGATTTGAACTCATGAAAATGAGCCTTCCTAACTCCAGATTTGGCACTTTAATGCACTTCACTCCCTAGCTGCCCAAATGGTCAATAATGAGCTAATTAAACTTGTGCTCTTACTCCCTAATGAAAACAGCTGAGCTTGGAGTTCTAAAGCTGGCAGTGTATCTTAGGAATCAGCTTAGTACAGTTTTTAACCCACTCACCCCTAATCATTCTATAGCTCCTATGTATATATTTGATATTTTCTGATCTGATATATGTTGTTTCCCCACAGTAGAAAGTCAATCATCTTCCTTGATGCCAGGAATTGTTTCATTAATCCCCATATTTTCCTAGCACCAAATATTGAGGCTGACATACAATAGGTACTTACTGCTTGCCTGGATTGGATTGAGTGTTCAGTTCTACTTTCCAAAGGGCATTGGAAAGGAATTGCAGCAATGCCTGTGCAAAGACTTTATCCTTCTGGGGCCTCCATTTTATAAAAGTAACTAAAAGGGAGAAGGCTGGGAGGGAGCTCCTCCAGCCTGGAACATAATCCTCAAACGCCCCAATTCAGTTACAGTTCTGTTTTCCTCTTTCTCCCTTGGAGGCAACTGAGCCCGACTCTTTGGCCAGCCTGTGCCAGGGACAGGAAATTAGCTTTGGGACTGTGGGCAATGGGCAAAGCAAATATCGCCCTGTATAATCGACTTACCCAGCAGCCCTCCCTCTTCTACCTTCCTCGCCTTCCCCAGCCACCAACTGGAGACTGCTGGGGACGTTCAAGAAAAGGCCCTGGGAGCAAGTGACCCTCTCCCTGCCTGGCAGAGGCAGCAGGACTGCCATCTATCCAGCCCCATCCCTTGGGCTTTTTTTCAGCTGGCTGTGTGGGGAAGGCCCTGTGCTGGGCCCTCCCTATTCGGTTCTGGTCTCTCAGACAGCAGCAATCCCTGCCCTCTGGGAACTGACAGTCTGAGACAGATGATGGGGCCACAGGCAGAAATCCGAATCAAGAAAGACATAAAATGAATGAATGAATGAATGAATGAATGCTGTATTAACTTTTCCCATAAGCCACAGTGTTTGGAGCAGGATGAAATATAAGAGAAATATCAGGTCAGAACACTGTCAGTAAGGCAAAACTTCCAATGTCCTCTCTTGGGGTGGTCAGTGCTACAGCAGCGGCTCTCAGAATTTTTATTGAAGGGACTTTAGCTTGCAGAAAGAAATTCTCAGCCCGTCACTCTGTTTCTGTGTGTCTCTCTTCTTTTCTATCCCCCATCTGTCTCTTCTCTTTCTGTAGAACCAATTGCTTCCCTTTTTCTCTGCCTCTCCTCTAACCCGTCTTCCCCCTCTGTCCCTGTTTCTCAGTCTGTGTCACTGTGTTTCTCTCTCCCTCATCACTGTCTCTCCCCATCCCTTCTTCCTGGTGTGTCTCTCATTAGGCTGTTGTGAGAAAATTGTTTTGTTAACCTAAAAGTACTTTAAAATGTGAGCTATTGTTATTTGCTTCTCTGACCCAGCTTCCAGGTCTCTCTCTGACTTCTTTTATCTCTCTGGTCTCTTTTGTCCACCTCTCTTTCCTTCTTTTTTTTTTCCCCGGTTTTTTTTTTTTTTTTAAATGGTTTTTTTTTTGTATTGGTTTTTTGAAATTTTCGTTTTTGCTTTTTTGTATAGTTTTTTGTTTTTTTTTTTTTTTTTTTTTTTTTTTTTTTTTGTGTTTGTTTTTCCCTTTCTTTTTTTTGCCTCCCCTTTTTTCCCTTGTTGAGGGATGTTTTTTCTTTCCTTTCCCTTTTTCTTTTATTTTTGTTTGTTTTTGTTTTCCTTTTTTTTTGTTTTTGTGTTTTTTTTTTCTTTTGTTTTTTATTTTTTTGTTTTTGTGCCCCTTTTTTTTTTTGTTTTTTTTTTTTTTTTTTTTTTTGTTGTGTTTTTTTTTTTTTTTTTTTTTTTTCCCCTTTTTGTTTTTTTGTTTGTTTTTTTTTGGTGTTTTTTTTTTGTTTTTTGGTTTTTTTTGTTTTTTTTTTTTTTTTGTTTTTTGGGTTTTGTTTTTTTGTTTTTACCCGGTTTTTTTCCCTTTTTTTTTTGTTTTTCTTTTTTCCCCCATGGGGTCCTTTTCTTTTGAATTTCCCTTTTGTTTTTGCTTTTTTTAAGGATTTTTTCTTTTAGTTTGCATTTATTTGTTTTTTAAAGTTAAAAGGCCAAATTTCCTTCCCAAATTTTGTTTTTTTCCCTAGTTTCCCCGGCGGCGGTGGGTGAGTGAGAAATGGGAACGCCAGAGGGGTTAGGGGGGATGGTTGGGGAGGGAGAGGGGGGGTTTTCCCCGTCCAAGGTGGGAGGGGGGGGTGGGAAATGGGGGGGGGTATTTGTTTTTTGGGGAAAAAGGGGTTTGCGTCCGGCGTTGAAACCCGGAGGGGCTTTTGGGGCAAAGGCCGGGTAGAGTTTATGGGGTTTGGTTTGGGTGCGGAAATTTCAAGCGGTGGAGAGTTGGGTGGGGTGGGCGCCGCCCGGGAAAGTGGAAGAGGCCGGGAAGAGGGGGACAGGGAAACCCGCGCAGCGGGGATGAGAGAAAGAGGGGAGAAGCCGATTCGGGACAGAGAAAGAGACGGGCGGAAGGACAGAAGGCGGAGACGGACAGATAGACGCCGACGGAAAGACAGAGGCGGACAAGCCAGAAATGTATTGATAAATAAGAGAGAGGAAGGAGAACAGACATAAACTGAGAAGAAAAAGATCTAGATGGCTATTAGGAGAAACGGGGTTAGGGTTAGGAAGGAGAAGGGAAGGAGGGAGAAGGAAGAAAGGGAGAGACAAATAGACTGAGAGAAAGGTTGGAGGAAAGAAGGAAAGAGAGAAAAAAAAAGAAGAAAAAAGGGAGGAAGAAAAAAAGAAAGGAAGAAAAGAGAAGGAAAAAGGGAAGGAAAAAGGAAAGAAAAAAAAAAAGGAGGGAAGGAAGAAAAAAAAAAAAAAAAGAGAAAAAAAAAAGTTGAAAATGAAGGAGGGAAGAAGAAAAAAGAAAAAAAAAAGGGGGGGAGGAAAGAAGAAAAAAATTGAAAAAAGAATGAGAAAAAGGAAGGAAAAAGGAAAGAAAAAGAGGGAAGGAGGAAGGGAAAAGGAAGAAATAGATAGAGAAGGAAGGAAAGGAAAAGGAAGAAAGGAAAAAAAAAAAGAAAAGGGGAAGAAAGAAGAGAAAAAGTAAAGAAAAGGAGGGGGAAAGAAAAAACAAGGAGGGGGGGAAAAAAAAAGGGAAAAAAAAAGAAAGGAAAAAAAAAAAGGGAAGGGGGAAAGGGAAGGGAAAGGGAAAAAAAAAGGGGAAAAAGAAAAGGGGGGAAGAAAGGGGGGGTTTTAAAAAATTTTTTGGGAAGGGACAAGGGGTGAAAATACTAAAAGAACAAGGCAAAAGTAGGCAAAAAAAAGTGAAAAAAATTTAAAGTGGAAAAAAGAGAATTTTTGTAATTCATATTTTTTTGTTTAAAAATGGTTTAAAATTTTTAGAATTTTTAAAAATTTTTTAAATGGAAAGAAAATTTTAAATTTGGGGTATTCCCTTTTTTAAAATTTTTTGGGGAAAACCCCCAGGAAAACATTAGGGGGCATGGGGTTTTTTAAAAAAATTTAAGGTTTAAAACCCAAATGATATAAAGGTAAAAGGAATTTTTAAAATTAATCCAAAGGGTGCCCAAAAATTAGGGTAATCCTTTTAAAAGGGAGGAGCCTTTAACTCCTTAATAAAATTGTAATTTTTTTTATTGTCTTTTTTCTTCCCCCATTTGGGTTCCCCCAAAAATTTTTGGTTTTCCATTTCTTTTCCCCTCATTTTAAAAGAGGCTGGGGAAAAGGGTTACAATCAAAAATTTTAAGGTTAATTTCAAACCTTCTATATTCAAATCTAGTTGTTTAAAGAAAAAAACCCTAATCTTTTGGACAGGCCTTGTAATTCTTTCGATATTTGATTGGCTTTTCAAAAAAAATCCACCATTCTTTGTTTGGGCCCCCCGGACATTCGTTCAAGGTTCCGAGTTCAAAATTTTAAAGGGAAGAAGGTATCTTTCATTAAAAGGGTTTCTTTAGATGTACAAATAAAAAAAGGACCCATTGGGGGGTAAAAATTTAATGTGGTTATTAAAAAAAAATTCTAGCCTTTCCTCCCCGAAAATCCTTCCAGCTCAAACATCCCTTGATCTAAAGTCCCTTGTAATATTCTGTGATTCTGTGACTTCCAGGAATGAGCACTGTAGGGACTTGTGCTCTAGAACTATCCCAGTCCCATTCCGGGTCCCTGACTAGAGCAAGCCCACGTGACACTGTCCAGATTCCAAGGAGATTGTCAATGGGCTAGACTATGGAAGGCATCCCTGCCTAACCACAAGCACCTCAGTAAGGAAATGTACCAAAATATCACTAAACCAGGACAATGTCTGAGTATAAAAGGTAGGAGGCAGAATCGGTGAATAAAGCACTTGACCTGGATCTCTAGGGCCACCTCCTGTCATCCTGGTATGTATCTCCCACTGGACCCAGATGGTTCTGGAGGGGAAAGATGAGGCAGGTGACTTTGCACAGCCCTCGCTCACTTAAATCCAATTCACTTAAATGTCATGGCTGTCATGGTTCTCTTGACAACAAAGTATAAACAACAACCTCAGACACTATCTGTGTAACCCTAGTGAAATCTCTGTGCTTCAGTTCCCTCTGTGTAAAATGTTGGACTTGATGCCTCAAAGATCAACCTTCCGATTCCAGAGCCATAATTCTAAATCCATACAGCTTAAAAAAGGAGAACCCTAACAGAAGAAACAAATTGCTTTTCCCAGCCCACATGTTCAAAGCAATTTGAACAGAGGAGACATTATGCACGCCAATGGGAGTCGCTGGGCATGAGCTAGAATTGCTACAGAGAAGACTGAAAATTAAAAGGGTTCTTAGGCACAGAATGTTGGGAATGGAAGGAACTTTTTACAGAATATATCAAAGCTGAATGGGATGTTGGAGTCTATCTAGTCCAAATCCCCATCACTTCTATCTGATACAATAGATACGGTACTGGGCTTGGAATCAAACTCATCACGAGTTCAAATCTGGCCTCAGACACTTAGTGGCTGCAGGGTCCTGGGTAAGTCACTTAATCCTGGTTTCCTCATCTGCAAAATGAGCTGAAAAATGAATTCCGAAAAACCACTCCAATATCTTGGGCAAGGAAACCGAAAATGGGGTCACAGAGTCTGACATGACTGAAATGACTAAAGAACAAACTTGTACTCAAGAGATTACATGGCTTGCCCAATATCACAGCAGGTAGGAAGTAGCAGAATCTAGACTGACTCTAGGTCCTCTGACTCCATATCTCAGTGTACTTTCCCCTATACTCCAGTGCATTCCCACATGCTATCCACAATGCCTTTCCATGATGCTATGTGGAGTAAGCGCCCAGTAAATGCCACAATAATTACCAGTTGTATCTTGCTATGTGATAATTAGGCTTAATAAGTCCAAAAGTAATTACTAGGCAGACTGCTCTCTACTTTGGAAAACACCCAGCCATCAGCAATCAAGCTGATAACAGAAGGGGTGGAGTTGGGGAAGAGTGGGTGCAAGATTTAGGATAGTAATTTTGGACTTTAGGATTACCTTAGGTAAGAGTACAGACCACTTCCCAAAGTATATGGGGAAAAGGGCACAGAACAAAAAGAAAAAATAGCCCGGGGTTCCTCCCTGACCTTGGGCAGGTAGAATCTCCATTCCATGCCCCATTTGTAAAAGGAAAAAGTTGAGGCAGGCCTCAGAGAAGGTTGAGGACTGCCCATGGAGTTCAAAAGACTCGACTTGTTTAATATCTCCAAGCCTCAGTTTTCTCATCTGTAAAATGGAGATAATGACATTAATAATCTATCAAAGCCATTATCAGGATCAAATGAAATCATGGCTAATAAGGACTCTGCAAACTTTGAAAGCCCTATGTAAATGTCAGTTATTAAATATTATCTCTCTTCTCATTTTTTTCAATGGCTTTCAAATAGAAATAATCTTGGAATAAGTCATTAAATCATATATTTAAAGCTTGGAGGTCATCAAGTCCAGCCTCTATACTTCATAGACAACAAAAGAGACAATATGGAGTCATACAGCTAAGTAAGTATGCTAATTCATTCACTGCTCTATCCACTAGATCCTATCACCTCCAAGTCGAAATCTTAGAATTTTAAAAAAAAATTTAATTCTCTAGACTATTTTCTCTTTTTTATATCCTCAGAGCTTAACATCATTCCTGGAACATAGGGACAGACCCTGAATAATCACTTAGATTATCGTTGATGAACTTATTATATAAAATTAACTACTTTTTGGTCACCGAATAAAAGTACTGAAAAGGAAACAAGCATTTATTAAGTGCCTGTATATGATGTTACAAATATTACTCATTTGATTTTCACAATAATCCTTTGAGATTATCTGCTATTAAAAACAACTGACATTTATATAGCACCTACAATATGCCGCACATTGTGCTAAGCCCTTTATGATTATTATCTTATATGATTCAAGATGGTGCTGTGGATAAATAATAACTACATTCATTATAACAGCAACAATAACAATAACTAACTTTTATATAACATCTGCTATGTGCCGTGTACCTCACTAAACACTTTATGATTATTATCTCATTTGATCATCACGCTAACCCTGGCAGGGAGGTGCTATTATCATACCTATTTTATATATGGGGAAACTGAGGCAAACAGGTTAAGTGACTTGTCATGACTCATACATCTAGTAAATATCTGAAGAAAAAAATTAGACTAAGGAGACTAATTGTAAATCAACACAATCTATGTTCTTTTTTCTGTTTTTTATCTCTCCCTTGGTTTTTCCCTTTTGCTCTGATTTTCCTCTCCCAACATGATTCATAAAGCAATGTGTATTACAAAAAAGAAGAAGAAGAAAGAGAAATTAAACAAGTTATATATTATTAACTCCCTCCACCCCAAAAAAAAGAAAAGAAAAAAATCAGTCTTCCTGACTTCAGGTTCAGCACTTAGCTGCCCCTTAGGGAATGTGAGTTCATCTTCTATGTGCTGTTTAAGCCACTTAATTTCTCTATTTTTCAGTCCCTCATCTGTAAAATGAAGGGGATTTACTCAATGGCTTCTGATTTCTCTTCCAAATAACAATTATAGTTATTATTTGGTTCAGACATTATGTTTAAAGGCACTCCCCTATACCACCACCCTAACCTCACATTAATTCTAACTTTCTATGAGTTAATACTATGGCCAAGTGTTCATGGATAGACTTTGAGTAAGTTCTGTGTCCTGAGGTACCTTTCCAGCCCCACAAAAACCTACAAGAGAGCAACCTCCCTTGGCTACCCTCATGGGAAAAAGCCAACCAAGGGGCCTGAAGGCACTCAATGAGAAACCTTCTTCTGTCCCTGGATAGCACAGCCCTGTCTTCCTCTGCACTGGTGATGCTACAAAGAGAGCATCATTAAGGAATGGGAGCCATTATTGAGGCTGGCCAGGTTCCCCTCCAGCAGAATATAGGCAAGCAGCACCAACCCTTTGCATGGGGGAGGTAGGGATGAAATCGGCCGGACTTGGCAGAAGGCTTCTTCCTAATAACTCTTAATTACTCCACCTTTTGTGATGGGAGGATTGTCTTTTATTGCATCTTCTTTTCTTTTTTTAAGAAAAGGTATTACACACATACAGTCACCTGCCATCTTTTCTCTGGCTGGTTCTCAAAGGAACAATGGCAGGATATCACCTCTAAGGCATAGTTTTCTGGCTGGTGTCAAAGAAGCTCTCTAACCACACAAATCTTGGGCTGGGGCAGGAGATAGATAGTCTCTTTATTTTAATTGACAATCTGAGCAGCCCAACATGCCTCCAGGCCGGACAATCCTAGCCCTCCATCAATTCAGTCACCAAGTATTTTGTAAAAGTGCCTAGCATTGACTCCAACTAATTTTTCAACACAGGGAAGCCCAGATTTGAAGTCAAGGATCTGAGTTCAAATCCCTCTTCTGCCATTTATTAGCAATGATGTGACTTTGGGAAAGTCATTTATTTCATTCTGAGCATCAGAACCTCATCTGTAAAACGAGGGAACTTCACTTGATCTTTGTGGTCTCTTCTAGTTCTTTGAGTCAGATACTGTGTTAAGTACCAGGGATACTAATACAAAAGTGAGACTGGCTCTACCTTCAAGCTTCCATTCTCCTGGAGAATGCAATTTGCTCATAGATGACAAACATAGGCTCTAAGAAAAATAAATACAAAGTGGATTCAGCCTGTGCAAAAACTGGATGAATAAAAAGTGGTTTGACGGAAGTGAAGAGTGTAGAGGACTTTAAATGCTAACCAGCATCCCACAGTACCAGAGCAAAGATCTAGATCTTTCCAATTGAGAGTTCAGATCGAGTCCCTGAAGTTAGCTCTCCATCTGTCTCCTTTTCTACAGCAGGTCTCAGGGCATGGAATATTTGTCAGAATTCTGACTGGACTGGGCAGTGCTGTTAACAGGCTAACTATGTGGCTTCAGGCTTCTTGACCCTCTCTGAACATTAGTTTCTTCATCTGTTGAATGAGGGGGTTGAATTCAGTGACTCTTCCCCGTTGGACATTCTGAGAACCTACAAAATAAAGCTGACTTCAGGAGGGAACAGGCAGTGAAAACATTTTCTGAAGCCCAGAGAAGGGATTCTTTTTACCTGGAGCCACAGCACACTGGTGGCAAGGATGGGAAGCCCAGGAACACCCTATTTTGGCAGAAGAATACTGTAGCCAATTAAAGCTGGGAAAAAGGACCTCAGAGCATTTGAGGGGAGGCAAATCAACCCTGTAGAACTAGGGACAACCCCTGGGGCTGCAAGCCTGGAGTGGGGATGAGGGGCAGGAAGAGAACTCTCTGGCCTACTTCTAGCTTGCTTTCAGTGCTGGCAGGTTTTTTTTGCCTTGGTTTTTCCTCCGGCCTTGGGAAAATGTGTCTGCTATAGCAATTACCAAAGCTCAGGTTTTGCAGCCCACTAGGAGCAGCAGTACAAGGCAGGAGACAGCAAGCAAATTAAAATAATTAAACCAGCCAGCTCCTTCTAAATCATTGGCCAGGTGGGGGAGGATAGAGCAATGAGGGGAAGAAGAAAAGGAAGGCTCTCCTCTGGGTTTCCTTTTAGAGCCAGATAGGGAATTAAAGTGTAGCACAGTGGAAAGGGGCCTGTTTTAGGAACCAGGGATCCTGAGTGCAAATCCTATCACTTGCTACTTGTGACATCCTGGGTGGGCCATTTAATTTTCCCCATCCTCAATTTTCTCATCTGTAAAAAGGAGCCTGAACCGGATGATCTGACTTGATCTAGGTTAGTTTCTGTTTTATTTCTATGTAAAACATCTTCTTATTCACCTTCCTCTCAGTAGGGATCAGGAGGAATTTTGCCAGGAGGCTAGAGGAAAACCAAGGGCTTTGAACCAGTCCCATGGCCTGCCAACCTCCCTACCATTAGAACAACCAATAAAACCCAGAACTATAGCAGCGTTTCCTAAACCTGTGGGATTTGGAAGCTGAAGGGACCTCAGAGATCATCTAACCAAATCTTCTTGCTTCAGTTCCTTTGATGAGGAGCCAGAGCCTAGAGAGAAGTGGTTTGCTAAGGAAGGGAAGGCAGGAAGGAACAAGCATTAATTAGATACCTACTGGGTGCCAGGAACTATGCTAAACACTTTACAAACATTGACACAGTTGCTGCTCACAATAACCTTGAGAGGTAGATGTTGTTGCTATCCCCATTTCACAGCTGAGACAGAAAGAGCTTAAGTAACTTGTCCAGGATCCTAAGTGTCTGAGGTCAGATTTGAACTCGGTTTTTAACAACTCCAGGCTTAGTGCTCTATCCACTATACCATGTAGATGAATCACATAGCTAGCTAGTCCCTACTCCCAGCTGAGTGCTGCACTGATTCATTCTCTTCTCTGAGCCTCATTAAACCCCTCGGTAAGGAGGAGAGGGGAGATATCATCCTACCCATTTCACAGATGGGAACACGGAGGCCCAAGAAAATAAAGTGATTTAATCAATATCTCATAACAAGCCTGTGGAATCAGGATACCGACTCCTAGGCCAGAACTCTTTTTTTTTTTTCCTTCTGATGCCAAAGCTGCTTCCCCAAGATATTAGATAATCAAAACCTTATTTCTGCCTGCCTTTTTAATTATTATTATTTTTTAAACAGCAGCAGATTTTCTTTCTTAATTATGTTTGGTTTAGACTAATGGTTACATTCCCAGAGCACTCACAACAGGCTGGGGGAGAGGAAGGAGGAAGGAGGAGGAAAGGGAAGGAGATACCCTAGAGACAAATAATACAGAAAGGTAGAGAGGAGTCGGCCAGGATCGGGGGAAGGGAGAGAGATGATCCAGATGCAGATAAGTGGACAATTGTATGTCCAACCAACTAAGGGAATGGAGGTTCAGAGAAGAGAGTGCCCCCAGCCATCCCTCCTTCAGGGCCCTTCCACCCACACCTTCTCCTTCCTGCTCTCCCAGGAGGATCAAGGATATTTCTTTATTAGTAAAATGAAGGAGGGATCAGCTCCCCTCAGGCTGCTCTAAGTGTTAATATTCTGTTCTGTGATTCCATCCATCTCTGACAGTCTAAGCTCTCTTCCAGACCTGGCATCCTCACTTCTAAGGTCCCTTCTAGCTCTGACATTCTGTCTAAGGCTTTTTACATCTGGCATTCTATGTTTCTAGACCCCTCCCAGTTCTGACATTCTGTGTCCTAAAGTCCTTCCTGGTTCCGACATTCTGTGTTCTAAGGGCCCTCCCAGCTCTGACCTCCCGGGTTCTAAGGGCCCTCCCAGCTCTGACATCCTGGGCTCTAAGGGCCCCCCAGCTCTGACCAGGGTCCTCCCAGCTCTGACATCCTGGGTTCTAAGGGCCCTCCCACCTCTGACATCCTGGGTTTTAAGGGCCCCCCCCCAGCTCTGACCATTTTTGTCCTAAGGATCCTTCCAGCCTGGACCTTCTCTGCCCTCAGGCCTCTTAAAGCTCTGATATCCTACCAGCTTGACCTCTACCCTGAGAAGTATCATCATTCCCTTCTTCACAGCCCTGCGACCCTGACTCTTTTCCTTAAATGGTGGGGATGTCTGGGGAAAGATGCAGTGGGTCCATAGACCACAGAGTTGGGGGAGGAGGACATGAGCCCTTTTTCCTCCTTCCTCCTCCCCCTCAGTCCCCCTTAGCCTCTCAGCATCCCCCGTCTCAGGACCCCCTCTCCTCTTGCCCCACCTTTCTCAGAACATTTTTCCCAGAGAACTCTCTGAACCATTCCCACGAACAGGAGGCTGTGGCTGTCACTGTAGCTGCCGGAAGCCTCTACTCCTTTGTTCCCTCTCAGGCTTTTCAAAGAAGTCTGACATGATTTCTCTCCAGCTGTTCCTCCCTCATTAGGCTGCTCACCCGCTCTCTATCTCATCAATGTCTCTAATCTTCCTGCCCTAAAAATGCTCATCTCAGAGTCTCCATGAACTGCTGCTCAGCCCAAATGGAGCCTCAGCAGAGCCTGGCTACAGCGGAAGCCTGAGGCAGGAACCTTGGGCCTTGGGAGGTCACAGGCAGCAGTGTTTTGAAGTGCAAAGTGCCTAGGGCTTGGAATCTGAATTGAAATCCAGATCTGCCATGTACTACATGTGAGATCTTAGAGGAACCTTCTTCTCAAGGAATCAATAAGCTTGCTTTGTGCCCAGGTACTGTGCTAAGGGACACAAGGAAAAAGCTTACATTATAATGGGAAGACAACATGCAAATGTATACTCTGTGTATTCAGAACACATAATAAGTAGATGGAAGATAATCTGCAAACTTCTGACAATTGAGGGTCTAAGAATGACCTGTAGAAGGTGGAAATTGAGTTTAGTTTTGCTTTAAAAAAAAAAAAAAAAAAAAAAAAAGGATTCTAAGAGGTAGTTATCAAAAGGGAGGATATTCCAGGATTTGGGGGTGGAAGAATGGTCAGGTTAGAAGAATAATATTTCTGGGCCTTTGGGGTCCTGTCTCTCAAAGGAGGAAGTTGGACTGAATTAATGGATTTACTCATTCAACGAATTTTTATTCATTTGAAAGAGTCTTCATTCATCAAGCATCTATTTTCTGAATGCTGTCCAAGGTTCTGGGAACGCAAAGTAAAAAATGAAACAGTCCCTGTCCTCAAAGAGTTTACATTCTACTAGGAAACGAGAGGAGAAAAAACAGTACATATATAAATATACACACTGTGCTAGGCCCTGGTTATACAAAGACAAAAATGAGACAGTCCCTGTCTTCAAAGGACTTTCATTCTCCTGGGGAGAGGAGAGACAACAGTACATATATAAATATACACACTGTGCTAGGTTTATACAAAGATAAAAATGAAACAGTCCCTCTCTCAAGAAGCTTACATTATGCAGGAGGGGATGGGACAGGGAAAGAGGCCACATGTACAAATCTACCCCACCCTAGGCTAGTTTATAGGCACATAAGGGAGTCAGCATTCTATTGTTAATGGAGCAGCACAACAGGTATCCAAATAGAACAATACAGAATACATAATAATTTCTGGGCAGTGGGCACTAGAATGAATGGAAACTAGAAGGTTTATGAAATAGAGGTGAAGAAGAAATGAATTCCAGGCAAAACCACAGAGATAAAAATGGAATGTAAATAAAAAGATAATAATGAATGTTGGAGGGGATGTGGGAAAACTGGGACACTAATACATTGTTGGTGGAGTTGTGAACTTATCCTGCCATTCTGGAGAGCAACTGGGAATTATGCTCAAAAAGTTATCAAGCTGTGCATACCCTTTGATGCAGCAGTGCTACTACTGGGCTTATATCCCAAAGAGATCATAAAGAAGGGAAAGGGCCCTGTATGTACAAGAATGTTTGTGGCAGGTCTCTTTGTAGTGGATAGAAACTGGAAATTGAGCGGATGCCCATCAATTGGGGAATGACTGAATAAGTTATGGTCTATGAACATTATGGAATATTATTGTTCTGTAAGAAATGACCAGCAGGATGAATACAGAGAGGCCTGGAGAGACTGACAGGAGCTGATGCTGAATGAAATGAGCAGGATCAGGAGATCATTGTACACGGCAACAAGAAGATTATGTGATGATCAATTTTGATGGACGTAGCTCTTTCCAACAATGACATGATTCAGACCAGTTCCACTTGTTCAGTGATGAAGAGAGTCATCTACACCCAGAGAAAGGAGCATGGGAGCTGTGTGGACCACAATGTAGCATTCTCATTCTTTCTGTTTGCTTGCATTTTGTTTTCTTTCTCAGGTTTTTTTTCCTTCTTGATCCGATTTTTCTTGTGCAGCAAGATAACTGTATAAATATGTATACATATATTGAATTTAACATGTATTTTAACATATTTAACATGTATTGGACTCTAGAGAAGGGGGTGGAGGGAAGGAGGGGAAAATTTGGAACAGAAAGTTTTGTAAGGGTGAATGTTGAAAAATTACCCATGCATATGTTTTGTAAATAAAAAGCTTTAATACAATTTAAAAAAATAAAAAAAACAAAAATAAAAATAAAAATGGAATATCATGTACCAGTATCATAAGTAAATCAATCTGGTTAGAATATGGGTGGCTGGAAGTCAGTTGATCAGCCAAAAGGAATGTGATATATAATAAACCGGGAAAGGTAGGTAGGCTGAAGTCAGATTGAGCAGAGTCTCCCAGCCCTACATCTATGATTCAGTACCACTGGGCTGTCATGATTCTCTGGCAAATACAAAGAAGATGGCAGCAGGACCAATGGGGCAGAGAAGAAATGTCGTCAGTTCTCAGTCCAAACAAAGTGGGACACAGATGAAAAGGAGAACAGGAGGCCAGAATAGACAGAGACAGGACCACTAATGAACTCATGGCTAAGATGAGTTTTAAGCATTGGAGGTGAGTTGTCTGTGACTCTGCCTGCTCCAGAATCTTTTTTTTTTTTCATTGAAGCAATTGGGGTTAAATGACTTGCCCAAGATCACACAGCTAGGAAGTGTTAAGTGTCTGAGACCAGAATTGGACTCAGGTCCTCCTGACTCCAGGGCTGGTGCTCTATCTATTGCACCAACTAGCTGCCCTTGCTCCAGAATCTTTAAGAGCCTAAGGCTTCCCATGTGGGGCCCCTGACACACTTCATGGTGAAAGGCAGCTCTATGGCACAAAAACAGAATTAGAATAAATGAGCACCTGCAGTTGGTCACCATGACACAGTGGAAAGAAAGCTGCATTAAGAGCCAGAGGCCTTGGTTTGAATCCCAGCTTGGCCATGTACTTCTTCCATGATTTTGGATAGGAACTGCTCTGGGCTCCCTCCCTATAAAATGGCGAGGGGGTCTTGGGGGGGGAGGTTGGGCTGGGAGCCTCGAAAAGTTCTGGTTTGTGATTCTGTCTTGAGGCAGGAATCTCTGCCAAGTGGCTGTCTAGCTTGATCATCTCCCAAACCTTTTGGGGCAGCTCCTTCCACTTTGGACAGCCTTAATTTTAGGTCAAAAGCCTATGGACTGGTGTCAGGAGATTCATGATTTTGGACAGGAAAAAAACTAGATTTTTCTGTTTTCCATCCCCTTACACTGAAATTTAGCTTTTTCTAAAAACATGATTCTGTGAAGGGATTCATGGGGTTTGCTAGACTGCCCAAGGGAGTTCCTGGCATGAAAAAAAGCTAATAATCTTCATTCTAGGGGAAAGAGAAATCTCACTGCCCTGCCTCTCTCCCACTTTTGACTCCAGCTCCCCTCCTCAGGGGATTTGGGCAGTAGTTGCCATAGTAACCACAGTCCAAGGCTAGCTGTTTATCATGAGAAGGGCATATTAGTTTTGCATGCCTTGATGGAGATTAGTACAAGGCTTTGGCTATATTCCTGGGCCCACGGTCACCAGGTGAAAAGATTAAGAGAAAAAACACAATGTGGGTGTGTGCGGTAGAGAAAATATGGAACTAGAAATGAAGAGAACTGGTCTCTTCATTCTTCCCTATTTGGAGTCACAGGATTTGGGTTGGAAGGTCAATTTTGCAATTTACCTTCTGTTGACTTGACCAAGTCCCATCATCTGCCTTTGGTGCTCAGTTTACTTATCTGTAAAATAGGTATATTAAACTAAGTCACCTCTGAAGCTCATTCCAGTTCAAAATCCAGGATATTAGGATCTTATAGCTTTGCCATGTGGACTTCAGCTACTCCCTTGTCATTTGTATACCTCACCTTCTTCATCTGTCAAATGATTCTAATGAGGAAAGTCAGAAGGATTGGGCTCAAGTCTTGTTTTGAACTTTTAAAACAAAGAGTATGAATGCTGAGAAAGCCCTTAGAACACAGTATGTCAGAGAGACAATGAGAGTGTTGGATGGGATGATCTCTGAAGTCCCTCTTCGTTATGATGTTCTATGTTCTAAAGTTCTTTCCACCTCTATTCTTTAAGGTTCCTGTGATCTCTAACAATCTGAGTTGTAAGTCCTTTCCAGTTCCCCTATTCTGCATTTTAAGGGCCCTCCCAGCTCTCACATACTGTGTTTTAAAGGCCCTCTCATCATTCATACTCTTTGTTTTAAAGTCTCTCCAGTTCTAAGGTCTCCAAGCTCTGATGTTCTATGTTTTAAGGGTTCTAAGGGTTTTCCAGCTCTGACATGAATTCAGTGTTCAAAGTCCCCCTCTCAGTTCTGACAGTCCATGTTCTAAGGCTCCATTATTCTGTAAGTCTATACTTTCCTTCCCTATCTCATTGTATATTGTAATGAGGATCATGAAAAAGCTGTATGAAGTGTAAAACCTCAAGCCCATACATATGAGCTGTTTTTATTTAGAAAGTGATAAAGAGATATTCTAAGGTCCAGTATCCCAGCCTTGACCTCCTTTGGCTTTTCCTTCAGCTGCTCATGAGAGATCACCATTCACTCCCACAGCCTGCCCAGAGCCCACTCATTCAGTCCCAAGTTCTAAAATTTTTCCTGGGTTTCTCCTAGGCCTATATGGTCTTCCCAGTGACACCATAGGCTTCATGGGCAGACCTAAGTCTGAGAACATAGCAAACATGGCAAGTGGGAATCCTGAACTCAGTCAGTCAACAAACATTTATGTACCTAGCGCTATGATAAGTGCTTGGTTTTACAACCAAGAAAAGCAAGAAACAAAAGTCCTTGGAAAACACAAGATATATTCAGGATAAATAGGAAATGACCAACAAAGGAAAGACATCCAAATTAAGGGGAGCCATGAAACACTTCTTGTAGAAAGTAGGATTTAAACTGGACTTGAAGAAAGCCAAGAAATCCAGGAGATGAGAAGGAAGAGAATTCCAGGCATGATGGACAGCCAGAGAAAATGCACAGCCTAGAAATGGAGTGTCTTCTGCAAGGGACAAAAGGAGGACCTTTGGAGTAGCTGGGGAAAGGAAGAGACTCAGGTATAACAAGTACGGAAAGGTAGGAACAGGCCAGGTTCAAAAGGATGGTGGAGGGCCAACCAATGTTAAATCTAATCCTGGAAGTAAAAGGGAATTTATTGAATAGAAGGGGTGATGTGGTCAGACCTGAACTTTAACAAGATCAATATGACAGTTGCATGGGAAGACAGTTGGAGCAGAGAGAGCGCAAGATCACAAAGAGAAATTGTTAGGACTTGTTAACAGATTGAATATGAGGGGAAAGGGGGAAAGGAGGGAGTCCAGGATGATACCTAAGTTGCTAGTAAAAGGAAAGAAGAGAGAATTTGGGGGGAGAGGGGAATAAAAGTAGTGAATTCAGTTTTGGACTTGTCAGGTTTAAAATGTCTACAGAACATCCAGTTTAAGATGCCTACTAGGTGCTTGGAGATGCTGCTTGGAAGGTTAAGAAGGAAGATAAGATAAGTGGATGGGAGAATTATCAGCAGAGGGGTAATTAAAGAATCTATGGAAGCTGATGAGATCACCAAGTGAAATAGTACAGATAAGAAGAAAAGAGAGTCCAGGACAGAACCTATGATTATGGGGTGGGATCTGGATGAGGATCCAGCAGAGGAGACTGAGAAGGAATGGATGGATAGGTAGGTGGGGAACCAGGGGAGAGGAGTGCCCTGAAAATCTAGAGAAAAGAGAGCATCAAGGAGAGAGGGATCAAGTGTCAAAGCTGCAGAGAAGTTAAAAAATGTAAAGATGAAGGGAAAACATTAGATCTGACAAGGAAGACATCTAGTGACTTTGGAGAGAGTAGTTTCAGTTGAACAGTGAGGTCAAAAGTCAAAATGAAGAAAGTTTTTTAAAAAGGAAGAGGAAAGAAAGTAGAAGCACCAATTATGCTAAAATCTCAAGGAAGATGAGGGCAAGAAACCACGATAAGGTTGTGTTTCCCCTCCCCCCCAAAAAAATAGACATTATATAGTAATACAAATAACCGAATCAATAGTATGATGTCAAGGGCAATTAGATGGACCAGTGAAAGAGTGTTAGTCATGGAGTAAAAAGACCTGAGTTCAAATTCTACCTCAGATGCTTGCTAGCTGTATGACCCTAGGAAAGTCACTTAACATTTCTCAATTTCAGGTTTCTCATCTGTTAAAAAAAAAAAAAAAAAAAAAGGATAATTTGGGAGTGATAACGTAATTGTAAGGATCAAATGAGCTCATATAGATAAAATGCTTTGCAAACCTTAAAACATCTTACATTATTAGGAAACTTAGCTGACAAGGACAAAGGCCTGTACTGAGTAGGAAAGCAGGAATCAGGTAAGTCATTTTGCCCTAAGATATCTGTATTCTATCTTATGGGATATTATTGTTCTGGAAGAAATGACCAGCAGGCTGAATACAGAAAGGCTGGAGAGACTTACATGAACTGATGCTGAGTGAAATGAGCAGGACCAGGAGATCATTACATACCTCAACAATGATACTGTATGAGGATGTATTCTGATGGAAGTGGATTTCTTCAACAAAGCAAAGATCTAACTCAGTTCCAATTGATCAATGATGGACAGAAGCTTTTGTCCATCACTGAAGCAACTACACACAGAGAAAGAACACAGGGAAATGGATGTAAACTGTTTGCATTTTTTGTTTTTCTTCCCGGGTTATTTTTACCTTCTGAATTCAATTCTTCCTGTGCAACAAGAGAACTGTTTGGTTCTGCACACATATATTGTATCTAGGATATACTGCGACATATTTAACATATATAGGACTGCTTGCCATCTAGGGGAAGGGGGGTAGGGAGGGAAGGGGAAAATCGGAACAGAAGTGAATGCAAGGGACAATGTTGTAAAAAATTACCCAGGCATATGTTCTGTCAATAAAAAGTTATAATTATTTTTTAAAAAGCTATCTGTATTCTAGAAGTCACTTGCTTTGTATGTTGTAAGAGTGAATAAATATTTGTTGAATTAAATTTCCTTTCTAGTTCTCTCCTTGCCCTAAATCTCAACAAGAAAATAATTCTAACAAGAGATAGAAAGTTTTCAGGGTTTCATGAGCTTGGAACCATTATTGGCTTGAAATTGATGAAATCAATTCAACCCTGGGTTTCAGTTTCCTTTTCTGTAAAAAGAGGTATTTAAGGTCACTCTGGCCCTACTATTCCATGCTCCTTCCAGTTTTAACATTCTATGTCATAATTTCCCTCCAAGTTCTGATATTTGATTAAGGTCTAAGCTCCCTTCCAGATCTGATCTTCTGTGTTTCAAGGATTCTTCCATCTTTAATGTTCTAGATGCTGAGACCCTTTCTTTTTTTTTAATAACTTTTTATTGACAGAGCCCATGCCAGGGTAATTTTTTACAACATTATCCTTATACTCACTTCTGTTCCGATTTTTCCCTTCCCTCCCTCCACCCCCTCCCCGAGATGGCAAACAGTCCTATACCTGTTAAAGAGGTTACGTAGATCTTAGATACAATATATGTGTGCAGAACCTAACAGTTCTCTTGTTGCTCAGGGAGAATTGTATTCAGAAGGTATAAATAACCCAGGAGGAAAAACAAAAATGCAAACAGTTTACATTCATTTCCTAGTGTTCTTTCTTTGGGTGTAGCTGCTTCTGTCCATCCTTGATCAATTGAAACTGAGTTAGATCTTCTCTTTGTCGAAGAAATCCACTTCCATCAGAATACATCCTCATACAGTATCATTGTTGAAGTATATAATGATCTCCTGGTTCTGCTCATTTCACTCAGCATCAGTTCATGTAAGTCTCGCCAATCTTCTCTGTATTCATCCTGCTGATCATTTCTTACAGAACAATAATATTCCATAGCATTCATATACCACAATATACTCAACCATTCTCCAATTGATGGACATCCATTCAATTTCCAGCTTCTAGCCACTACAAAGAGGGCTGCCACAAACATTCTTGCACATACAGGTCCCTTTCCCTTCTTTATGATCTCTTTGGGGTATAAGCCCAGTAGTAACACTGCTAGATCAAAGGGTATGCACATTTTGGTAACTTTTTGAGCATAGTTTCAAATTGCTCTCCAGAATAGCTGGATGTGTTCACAATTCCACCAACAATGTATCAGTGCTAATACCCTTTCTTTCCAATTTTGACAGTCCCTGTTCTAAAGTCCCTGACATTCTATGTTCTAAGATTCCTGATCTAACTATGATATTCTGTGTTCTAGAGCTCCTCCGCACTGTGACATTCTAAGTTCAGAGATGACTTCTAGCTTATTCTATGAGTGGATGTCTTTTTACCTGTAGCCTATTATAACTCTGAGGCATCCTTTACTCAACTCCCATAGGTGGATTAGGTTCCAAAAGCTAGGCTGATTATGAAAGATTACATTATCCTTTGAGTTCCTAGTAGCAGCCCCAAGGAACCAGGAGTGACTTTCAAAAACTATTGGCTTGAGTGCCCTATTGGTATACTTCCCCCACACTATTATCAGTAAAGAATCATTTAATTAATTAACTTTAAGAAGTTTTTTTTAAGAGTTGTTTCCTAAGATGGAGTATTAATAATAATTGGTACCAAAACATCTACACCTTTCAAATTCTGTGACACTCCCATAAGCACACAGAGTCGAAGGGAAAGGGTTTAAGCTTAGAGAATAATGTGCAAAGGGATAACTCACAGCTCCTATTTGCTGGAATTTATTTTCTCCCCTTCTTGAAGTGTTCAGGACACTACTATTCTCTAATGGGAATGTGGGAGCTATTGCTGTCCCCAGGGGTATGTAGGACTGCCAGTGAGAACATAGAAAAATCCAATATTCTCTAGATCCTTTGGGAAATGGAAAATCCTCCTCTGGTCAGGGAAATAGGGGAGGAGAGATTGAGCAGGAGATTTGGCTGAGGTCAAAGCATTTCCTTCCTCCCACAGTGATTACTTCTTAGGGAGTTCATTAAGAAATCCACATTCACTCCAGATTCTGACATTCCCTTCATTACAATTTGTTTGACAACTTCTGGATTATCTCTGGGACATGGTCAAGTTTCCTTGAACATGATTCTTGTGAATATTCTTGTGCAACATCATTAAAAATTCAAATTCTTTTTGGCCTTGGTTCAAGATCTTTGATTGGTTGGACTGTGTTCTCACATAGTTAAGATATCAGAGATAAAATGGGGTCAAAGAATTTCAACTCCTTATGCTTCTCTAACATTTGATGTTCTAATATTGTATGTGTTAAGGATCCTTCCAGTTCTTATACTAAGGTCCATTTTAGTTTTAAAAGTTCTATATCTAAGGTCCTAGAGTTTCTTCTCAGTTCTAGTATTGCATTCGCAGAAGTACCAAATTTGAGAAGGATCAACTGCTTTTTGGACATTGAAACTGGAAGACCCACAAGTATCTCAGATACAATATGTACAAAACTGAACTCATGATCTTTCTCTCCAGATCTACTTACCCTTCTTCTGAACTTCTCCACCATCCTTCCTGTCATGCAGGCTTTCCATTTGGCTCCATGCTCAACTTCTCACTGTCTCATCTCATGTCCATTGAGTTGACAGATCTTGTCATTTCAATCTATAAAACACTCATTTGCATTCCCTTCTCTCCATTCACACACAACTACCATTTAGGTCAGGTAGCTCATCACTTCTCACAAGAGCCTTCTGCCTAGTTTGTATCTCTTCTCTCTAATCTAGCTTTGGCATAGTTTCTAAACTACTTTTTCTGGAGCACAACTTTGACTATGTCACTCCCCTACTCAAAAGAATTTTAACTACTCAAAAGTAGTTTTCTCTTATTTTCAGAGTCAAATAAAAATTTTTCCATTGGGCATTTAAATCCCTTTGAATTTGGCCCTTTCAGTTTTATTATACATGATTCCCTTGCATGTACACTACAATCCCAGTAAACTGAAACTATTTATTTTGTAAATAAATTATTATTTATAATAATAATTGTAAATAAAAGTTACTTTGAAAATAAAAAGCTATAATTTTAAAAAAGAAATACTAAATACAAAACACCCACAAAAAAACCTCTTATTTAAAAAGTGTGAACATTTTAGTCACTTTATTTTCATAAATCCAAATTGCTTTTCAAAATATTGTACCATTTCACAGCTAATCCAACCTTTTTGCTGGTCTTCATACATGACATTTCACATCCCAAATCCATGACTTTGCACAGGTTGACCCCAAACTTGAAATGAACTCCTTCCAAAGGGGTAATGACTAACCCCATAATTGCAGGTCTTCTGCCATTTAGTTGATTGACAACGATTTTAAGTGGGACTGGAAAGAAGAGAAGAAAGGATAATTTCCTATTTCAGGATCTTAGAACATCTTTATTTCCCTCTCTCATCATATATATATATATATATATATATATATATATATATATATATATGTTGCATCTTCTCAGGAAACTGTAATTTCCTTAAAAACATGAACTGTTTTCCATTTCTTTTTTGTACATGATGGGTGATTTAATAAATAATGATTGAATTTTTTAAAAAGAGAGAGATTAAATGAGGATCAAAGCAAAAAAAAAAAACAAGAAGAAGAAATGAACTCCTTCCTCACCTGTCTCAAAATCAATAATTTTATTCAGGATTCATCTCAAGCATTCCCTTTTCCATGCAGTCTTTATCATTGTCCTTCTCCCATCCATCTTCTATTTATTTTGGGTATACCTTTATAGGCATGTTTTGTCTCCCCTAGCACAATGCCTAGTAGCTAATTGGCATTTAATAAATGCACATTGATGGAATAACCAGTTGAATTTTATAACCCCAAGATCTCATGTGCTTGGAACTAGCTCACACCCCTTGACCACAAGGGGGAACCCAAAATGAAATTGGATTGCTGAGTGCAAACCTGTTTAGGCTTATGGGAAAATATTCCAAAATTCATGATCTAGTGACTTGGGGAGGTTGGGGGACGGGGAAGGGAGTGCTTTCCATTGTAATAAAATTTTATTTGCATATTTAATTCATAGGCATCAAAGGCAAAACTTGGTTTCCAGACTGCAGAATCCAAACAAAATTAAATAGACTTTAGACTCATACTCCCTACCATGGTGAATTAATGGATTTCAGCAGAGGTCAGAGTGCCCCGAAACACTGTCCAAAAGATTTCTTCTTCCCTGCATTTTTTTCCAGCAACACCTCTGATAGGACTTTACAATCCCCCTAAATGACAGGATGCAGGCGCTGAGCAGTTCTGTAGCCATCAAGCTATCAGTTAAAATAGTTCAGGCACAGATATTTTCAACCTTGTTGAGCATCCCTTCATTCTAACCAAATTTGCTCCAAGTTATAAGAATGGCCTGATAGCTGCAGAAAGATTATCCTATCTCTTATTGTTCTTTCTCTGTGTGTTTAACTGGATTATCATCCAGGTTCTGCCCTCTAACATAAGTGTGTCCCAAGTCTCTATTCTGGCTCCTCTTATCTTCCTAAAAATTCTCCCCTTCCATTGTTACTTTCTCTCATTCTTTCTCAGATTCTATAAGCTCAATTATTATCTCTGTGCAGGTGATTTCCAGATTATATCTAGGTGTATCTATGGGGTGCTCAGGAGCACCAGCAGCTCTGATGTGAGGGCTTTCCAAGTCCTTTGCAAGGCCATTCATCTACCTGACACACAAGTCTCTCTTTTGGGAACAAGAAGCATGTATAACAGTCACATCCCAGTAAAACCATCTCAGCAAATGGGCTAAACCAGATTAAGGGTAACTGATGGGTCTCAGACCCATTAATGAGCTGGAGCAACAGGTTCTACCCCAAGTATGTGAAGACTGTAAAATGGATAAATGAGGAAAATTAGTTCCAATGGCCATGAAAGTGGTTGAAGCAGACACTATGAAGCACTTGAAGCTTGGTCGTACATCAAAGACAGCAACGTCATTCTTAGTCACTCTGACTTTTGTCCTGCCACCGAACTTGGATGACTCTGGAAGAGCGAGTGAAGCTGATCACTGTAACTCTGTCTCACTTAAATCCAATTAATTTATGAGTCAAGACACCATCCGTGATGTCATTGGTCCTCTTCAAAAATTAAAAACAAACCACCCATGTGTATTTATACATATACATGTATATATATATATATGTCCATATATGTGCATTATTATATTTGTGTACATATACATTTGTCTTCCTTATCTCTCTGATAGATCACCAACTGCCTATTATTGTACATCTGAATCTGGATTGCCATCAGCATCTCAAACTCAACCTGTCCAAATCATAAGTCATTCTCTTTCCCCACCTAAAGCTACCCTTCCTCCAAACTACCATATTTCTATTGAACTTTTATCTCCCTCCCCTAAGTCCATCACCCTTCACATTCAATTAAGTTGTCGGGTCTTGTCAATCTTGCTTCCGTGACTCATCCATCTGAGTTCCATTCTCTTTACTCTCATGACCATCACCCCATCACACAACCTCATTCCCTGTCTCTCTGATTATTGCAGCAGCTTCCCAGTTGGCATTCCTGCCCTCAATCTCACGTTCTCTTCTCTAATCCTGACTTTGCCCGGCTTTCAAAATAATCTCCCTGAAGTGCCCATGTCCAACCATGCAACAACTTTCCTGTGCAAGAACTTTAAAAGAGCCCAATTGCCTCTAGGATAAAATATAAACTCCTCAACTTGGCATTTAAAGTCCTTCACAGTCTGACTACAGCCTACCTTCTCAGACTTATTTAGCACCATTTCCCTTTATCCACTTTACAGTCTAGTCACACTGGCCTATGAATTTGTGTTCCATCTTCTACTTTATGACTAAGTACATTCAAATTTGTCCAAGGAGAGCAAGTAGGGAAGAAATGTGCTAGAGCCTTCCTTACTTTGTCCCTACATCATGAGAATGGAGCACTTCAGCTGTGCACCTGTCATTCCTCCCTCTATCCACCTGACCAGCCTAACTTTTCTTTCTTCCTTTTTTCTTTTAAAAATATAATCTTATTTTTAATTCATGGAACAAAACAAGCATTTCCATAACATATGGATTTCCCTGATAATATCTTTTCTTTCTATTCTTGTTCAAAGTCCCTCATTAGTTCTCTATTATAACCTATTCTCATCCATTGTGCCTTCAGCCTGATATTCATTTCCAGTTCTTCGGAAATCATTATATTCCATTTCTCAGCTTCCCAGGCACTAGTTCCAAACCAGCCATCATCCTTCCTTCTTCCACACCAGAAACTTGTACTCCATCTTAGAAAGGGCTCCATGTACTCCATGATCAGGAAGCATCCTAGAGTACAACATTCAGTTAGGCAATGACTGAACCAACTATCATATATGCATATAACAGAATGTTACTGTAGTATTTTGTAAAATGAGCTAGAGAAAAATCTAGAAAAATCTACATGAACTGATGCAGAGTGAAGTAAGCAAAATCAATAATACAATATACACAATTACTACAAGGTAAGTGGAAAGAATAACTCTGCTCCCCAAATAAAAAGTTAATGTTACAAAATTATAAAGAACAAGAATGGCTTAAAAGAAGAAAAGGTACTCCTACCCTATCCCTTTGAGACGTGAGAGGTCCACAAACATTACATCTGCACACATTTTAAGACATTTTCAATGTATTCATCAGATATACTGATTTGTTTCCTCTTCTATTTCTTTTTTTGCCTTGAAAATATTATTTGTTACATGAGAAAACTCTCTAGATGATGATAGGAGATAGATACTGGAGGAAAATTATGGTGATATAATTCACCATCGATACAAATTATTTTTAAAAGCAATCAAGCAGTCAATAAGCATTTATTAAGTGCTTACTGTGTGCCAGGTATTGAACTAATGAAATCTAGATCATAGATGAGCATTCTATTATCTTGTCCAGAACCAAGTCCCCACCTCACCTCCAAAGCTGCTGCCTGACACATAGAGTTCATTTCTAGCTCTTCTTTATGTGTTATGTCCTGCTTGCTTATACATGCTTACGAAATCAGCACAGCATTGGGCACATAGTAAATGCTTAATAAGTATATATCTGCCTATCATTTATGTATCCACATATTTTTTTTAATTTCCATACAACACCAGTAGAATTTTGGAATGATGGATTGTTAGATTATTAGAATTGTTAGGTGAATTTTTGTTGCTGTTGGGAAGCATGAAATCATTCAATGGGTTCTGTGATCTAGCCTCTTCTTCCTCCAGACCCAAATCATTGTCCACTTATGATGTCTTCAAAAACATATGTACTGATGATCAGTTTCTACAAATGATCCATCCTTATGCATCTCATAATTTGAACAAGAGACATTCTTCATTAATTTTGTCTTTCTTGTACAGATGGAAAAGCCAAACACTTTTGAGGAATTCCAGGAGATCTTACAATTCTTGGTGCACCCAATGCAATGACCTCTGCAAAAAGAAAATCTGGACAACCTCAGCAACCACGTGGAAGCCCTCTCCAGTTAGGACTATGCCATGGATCTCCCCTATTGTACTGGTGAGGACCTATATTCATGGTCATAAGGTCATTGAACATATTTATTTCTCTTGTATCTTTTAAAGAATCTTGAGTAACTTTAATGTATGCATATCAAAGATCAGTCCTTTCCTGACACCCCAATTGTTTATGCTCTTTCCCTCTTGAAATTACTTCGTATTGCTGTGTACATATGTTGCATCTCTTTACTTGTTTATGGGTGATAGTGTCCCCTTCCCCCCTGCCCAGTTCCCTACCAGTATGTTGTCAACAAGATCATTGAATGTTTACACTTTGATTTTTCTATCCTCAGTACCTCAGACAGTGGCTTGTACCAGAAAGGTATTTAATTGTTGGATTAGAATAGCTTAAGGTCTCTATAAAGACTGATATGATGTGGTATAATATAAATCTCTGCAAACTTTAAAGTGCTATGTGAATACTAACTACTATAATATAGAGTATATACTATATTATATATGCAGTATATATTATAGTATATTTAATTACAGATGTAATTTTAATATACTCTATATATCTATGATAGATATTGACAGATGTGCAATGTTTATGACAGTGTCTTCCTCTGTGGAAAGGCTAGGAAAACTGCTTTAGAAAGAATTATGATGGGGGCAGCTAGTGGGCACAGTGGATAGAACACCAGCCCTGAAGTCAGGAGGACCTGAGTTCAAATCTGGTCTCAGACACTTAACACTTCCTAGCTGTGTGACCCTGGGCAAGCTGGACTGTACATATGCGGTGTGGATCTGATTCCCATCTACTAGTCCCATAACCACTTCTCTGATTGGCTCTTATGGAATTAGACTGGGAATGCCTTCAAAACCTAGCCATGCTTTCTCTCTCTGGGTTGGACTTCTTTGCTGATACCTTCTGACCAGAGACAATGACTCCAAAGAGAAGTTCCTAGGATCCCGGGAGTCCATGCTGAGTTTTGCAGATAGTTTGGTATCAGCGCCCCAAGGAACAAAGCATGATCTTTGGCAATGGCTCAGTACATATCCTAATCAAGCAGGATTGATATGACTGCAATGCTGCCTTTGCACATGATTTTGGTGAGACCAGTTCTATGTAGAAACTGTGCTAAGACTGAGCCTAGAGAACTGGGTGGGATAAGGGAGAGAATATCCCCAAGTATTGGTGGGAAATGTTTGAACTTTTATTCTAGCTATATCTTTGAAGTAAATGTCCCTGTCTGAAGGCTACTTGATGAGTGGGGCACTAGTCACTGGTGGCTAATGGTGAGGAAAACAAATTCAATAAGGCATTGAGTGGAGAGCTTTAAAGAAAAGCCCCCCCTCCCCCTGCCCCCCGCCAACCTTTCATGGTACCTTTAGAACCTTGACAGGAAGATACAGCTAACCTTCCTCCAGGAGAGTGAGTCCAGCGTGTACTCGCTACATTTATATTATCTTGTTTGAATTGAACCAAGAATTATCATCGCCACTTAACAAATGAGAAAGTTGAGGTTTAGACAAATTAATAGATTTGCTTGTGGTCACATGGGATCTGGACTGGAATTCAGGTGTCCTAACACCAAATCCTGGGGTTAATGACCGAGGGCCAGAAAGCCACTCCTGAGCCATGGATCCTCCTCCATTATTGTTATTGCTAAGGAAAGGGAAGCCCAGAAAGCTTTTTCCCATGGTCACACACTGACTAAGCAGAGATTCTGCCTCCATTGCTCAAATCCTTAAGCCACATGTCATTTCTGATTCTCTGGATGGAGCACTTACTACTCAGGAAAACTTGGTCAGGATACAACCTCAGTTTTTTCCTTCGCAAAATGAAAATGTTGCTCTAGAACAGGGCTCCTTAAACTTTCCCATTCATGACCCCATTTTGCCTGAGAAGTTTTTGCATGAGCCCAGCTATATAGGTAAATGAAATGGGTACACACATTAAACATTTACTAATAATAAATCAGCATTTTGTGACCCCCACATTCAGTTATGAGACCCCATATGGGGTCAAGAACCACAGTTTAAGAAACTGAGCTCTAGATAACCCCTATGGTCCTTTCCCAACCTAATACCAAAGATCCTGTTGTCACTTCCTATGATTCAAATTTGTTCACATCCTGCGAGCCTCTTCCAAAAACTGTTCTGTTAATAATACAGAATTGGAAGCCAGACCCCAGGGTCAGCAACTAGACGTGAAAAAGGATCTATGAGATGCTTGAGAGGCAGCTGCTGCTGACGGCTGAAGACATCTGAAGTGCTTTGGTCTACCAAGTGCTTCCTCTCAGCCTGGGCCAACAAACACCTGGAAATGTGCTGATGAGGACAGTTTGTCTACTGTGTGTGCAGAAGAGGGGCAGAGAGAACTTTCTCTCTCTCTCTCTCTCTCTCTCTCTCTCTCTCTCTCTCTTCTTTCTCTTCTCTTCTCTTCTCTTCTCTTCTCTTCTCTTCTCTTCTCTTTCTCTCTCTCCCTCTTCTCTTCCCGCCTCTCTCTTTCTTTCTGATTCACTATCATAACTGAAGAGCTTCTCTAGAGTAAGTGGAGCGTTCTTGCAGCACCTGAACCACTTACTGCCCATAGTGCTTTTTTCTTCTTTTATTTCACTATTTTCTTTGTATTTTTCTGTGTTTTTGTCTCTTTCCCTCTTTTTGTCTCTCTGTGTTTGTCTGTCTCTCTCTGTCTCTCTCTCTCTGTGTGTCTCTGTGTGTGTCTCTGTCTATCTCTGTCCCTCTCTCTGTTTCTGTCTCTGTCTCTGTGTCTCTCTCTGTCTCTGTCTTTCTCTCTGTGTATGTCTGTCTGTGTGTGTGTGTGTGTCTCTCTCTCTCTCCCTTCCTCCCTTTCTCCCAAACCCTCACTGTTTTTTCCTTCCTTCTGCTTCATGTCCTCTCAAGGGACTAAACATGAACAGACTCACTCATCCCTCATGCAAAATTCAGATATAGGCCTCTATCTTTATGTTTCTCTCTGTCTTTGTCTCTTCCTTTCTATCTCTCTCTCTCTCTCTCTCTCTCTCTCTCTGTGTGTCTCCTTCTTCCCCCTCCCTTCCTCTTTCCCTTCTTCCCTCCCCTCCCTCTCCCCCAAACCGTTCTCTGTTCTCTCCTTATTCCTCCTCCATACCTTCTCAAGGAGCTATCCTCACTCATCCCTCATGCAAAACTCAGGTACAACCCAGAACTTCCCTCCTTGTACTTTTCCAGCATTTTAGGACAAACTGGATTACAAAAGAAATTGACAGAACCATAACTAAGGTGGGGTGAGTGGAACTGAAACCAAGAACGTCAAAATTTAGGGGACATTGACAGCATTTGTACATCTTAAGAGAAGGTGGAAACAACTAAACTTAGCACCTGGTTAGCAAGAATAAATATTAAAAATAGGAAACTACCAGATGGCTTCCTCCTCCCACCTCTACCCTGTGGCTATATCTCCAGGAGAGCTCCTTCCTGGCTCTGCCCAGCACTGATGGCACCATCAGCCTCTCCAACAGGGACCTATCTTGGTTCCCTTCCAGTGGGTTGGTGTTCCAGCATCCCAGCACTCACTGGGGCCTGGGCTACCAGAACTTCAAATTATCAATCTGAGTCTAGGACTAAGAAAGTGAATACTTTGTTCTCTTCTGACTCTTTTGTTTTATTTTCTAAGATCCCTCCAAGTTGTGATGTTCTTTGTAGGTTCTAATATTCTATGTTCTAAGGGGCCTTCCAGTTCTGACATTCTATATTCTAAAACCCTATGTGCTAATTCTTTTCCTAGTTCTGAGAAGCAAAAATGCAGAAAGAAAATGAAGAATAAATAAAATCCAGATATCTGGAACTAGTAGACATCGTAAATTAAACCTGGTCAGGCGCAGCGAGGTGGAGCAGTAGGTAGTGCCCTGAAGTCAGAAGGACCTGAGTTCAAATATGACCTCAGACACTTAACACTTCTTAGTTGTGTGACCCTGGGTAAGTCACTTAACCCCAATTACCTCAGGAAAAAAAAACCTGTCCAAAATAGAGATCATTATCTTTTCCCCAAGCCCTGACCCCTCCTATCTCCTTTATTACTGTAGAGAGCAACACCATCCTCACAGTCCCTCAGGCTCCCAACTTAGGAGTCACTGCTCTGACCCCCATGTCCACCCTGTGGCCAAGGCCTGTCATTTCGCCTCTGCAGCATCTCCTGAACATGCTCCCGGCTCTCCTCGGACCCTTCCCCTGATGCAGGTGCTCCCCATTCCACTCCCCCATGGTTACAGCAGCCTGCTGGGGGTCTGCTGCCTCATGTCTCCCTCCTGCAATAGGCCCTCCACGCAGCTACTGGAGTGATTGTCCCAAAGTGCAAAATCTGGCCACATCAGTCCCTCCTCAGCAGAGTCCAGTGGCTCCCAGTGGCCTCAGGGCCAAATGCAGAGTCCTCTCCTTGGCCTTCAAAGCTCTTCCTTACCTGTCTCCCTCCTCCCTCCACTATTTTCCAGTGTCGTTATACCCTCCTCCCTTACATGGACCAGTCCATCCAATTACAATGGCCTCTTGGATGTTCCACAGACAGGACACGCCACCTCTCTGACTCCAGGTGTCCTCTCTAGCTGTCCCCCAAGTCTGGAATCTCCTCCCTCCTCCACACAGACCACTGACCTCCCTGGCTCTCACTGAGCCCAAAAACCTCCCCACCTTCTACAGAAAGCCTCCCCCAACCCCTCTTAACTTCAGGGCTTTCCCTCTGGTAATATTTCCTATTTACAATCAGCAGGAGGATTTCAGAGAGGCCTGGAAAAACTGAGTGAAGTGAGCAGAACCAGGAGATCATTGCACACGGCAGCAAGAATATGATACAATGATCAGTTCTGATGGACGTGGCTCTCTTCAACAATGAGAAGATTCAGACCAGTTCCAATTGTTCAGTGATGGAGAGAGTCATCTATACCCAGAGAGAGAATTATGGGAACTGAGAGTGGATCACAACATAGCATTCTCACTCTTTCTGTTGTTGTTTGTTTGTATTTTATTTTTTCTCATTTTTTTTCCTTCTTGAACTGATTTTTCTAGTGCAGCAAGATAATTGTGTAAATATGTATACATATATTGAATTTAACATATATTTTAAAATAAAAAAAATTTCCATTTTATCCTCTATATAACTTGTTTTGGATAAATGTGTTTGTATGTATACTGTCCCCTTAGATTATAAGCTCCTCAAATAGAAGGACTATCTTCTGCTTTTTTGTTTTTGTTTTTGTTTTTGTGTTCTCAGAGCTTAGAATAGTATCTGGCAGATAGTGGGCAATTGATAATTGCTTATTGTTTGATTAGTTCTTGACTTGGAATCTCTGCTCTCTATTTACTATGGTACAATACTTTTCTATAACCATTCTAAGAATTTTTAAAAGTAAAATTTGTAAAAATACCCTGTTCTAAGTTCCTTAGCAGCTCTGACATCCAGGTTCTAAGGGCCCTCCCAGCTCTTACCTCCCGGGTTCTAAGGGCCCTCCAAGCTCTGACATCCTGGTTCTAAGGGCCCTCCCAGCTCTTACCTCCCGGGTTCTAAGGGCCCTCCAAGCTCTGACATCCTGGTTCTAAGGGCCCTCCCAGCTCTGACCTCCCGGGTTCTAAGGGCCCTCCAAGCTCTGACATCCTGGTTCTAAGGGCCCTCCAGCTCTGACCTCCCGGGTTCTAAGGGCCCTCAAGCTCTGACATCCTGGTTCTAAGGGCCCTCCCAGCTCTGACCTCCCGGGTTCTAAGGGCCCTCAAGCTCTGACATCCCTGGTTCTAAGGGCCCTCCCAGCTCTGACCTCCCGGGTTCTAAGGGCCCTCCAAGCTCTGACATCCTTGTTCTAAGGGCCCTCCCAGCTCTGACCTCCTGGGTTCTAAGGGCCCTCCAAGCTCTGACCTCCCGGGTTCTAAGGGCCCTCCAAGCTCTGACATCCTGGTTCTAAGGGCCCTCCCAGCTCTGACCTCCTGGGTTCTAAGGGCCCTCCAAGCTCTGACATCCTGGTTCTAAGGGCCCTCCCAGCTCTGACCTCCCGGGTTCTAAGGGCCCTCCAAGCACTGACATCCTGGTTCTAAGGGGCCCTCCAGCTCTGACCTCCGGGTTCTAAGGGCCCTCCAAGCTCTGACATCCTTGTTCTAAGGGCCCTCCAGCTCTGACCTCCTGGGTTCTAAGGGGCCCTCAAGCTCTGACCTCCTGGGTTCTAAGGGCCCTCCAGCTCTACCTCCAGGTTCTAAGGGCCCTCCAAGCTCTGACATCCTGGTTCTAAGGGCCCTCCCAGCTCTGACCTCCCTGGGTTCTAAGGGCCCTCCAAGCTCTGACATCCTGGTTCTAGGGCCCTCCCAGCTCTGACCTCCCAGGTTCTAGGGGCCCTCCAAGCTCTGACATCCCTGGTTCTAAGGGCCCTCCAGCTCTGACCTCCGGGTTCTAAGGGCCCTCAAGCTCTGACATCCTTTTCTAAGGGCCCTCCCAGCTCTGACCTCCTGGGTTCTAAGGGCCCTCCAAGCTCTGACCTCCTGGGTTCTAGGGGCCCTCCAGCTCTGACATCCTGGGTTCTAAGGGACCTCCAGCTCTGACCTCCTGGGTTCTAAGGGCCCTCCAGCTCCTGACATCCTGGGCTGTAAGGGGCCCTCCCAGCTCTGACCTCCTGGGTTCTAAGGGGCCCTCCCAGCTCTTGACCTCCCAGTTCTAAGGGCCCTCCAAGCTCTGACATCCTGGTTCTAAGGGCCCTCCCAGCTCTGACCTCCTGGGTTCTAAGGGCCCTCAAGCTCCTGACATCCTGGTTCTAAGGGCCCTCCCAGCTCTGACCTCCCGGGTTCTAAGGGCCCTCCAAGCTCTGACATCCTGGTTCTAAGGGCCCTCCCAGCTCTGACCTCCTGGGTTCTAAGGGCCCTCCAAGCTCTGACCTCCCGGGTTCTAAGGGCCCTCCCAGCTCTGACATCCTGGGTTCTAAGGGCCCTCCAAGCTCTCATCTTCTCTGATTACAGGAATCCAAGGTCACTTGATAACTTTAAGCCATCCAGTCCAGTTTCTTCATTTGCCTACCTGGGCCAAACTCTCAGAAGCCAGACAAGCCTTCTGGTCCTCACGATGCAGTGGAAACAGTGGGAGAGATCCCACACCCACGGCCACCAGCAGGTGAGGTGGAAGTTTTTCATTGTTTTTTTTTTGTTTGTTTGTTTTTTGTTTTTTTTACCATGGCATGTTCTGCCAACAAAAGGTGAGAGTAATAATTTTAAAAGCTACATTTGCACACTCCAGCTACTGAACAGACATTTAGCGAGAGGACTCAGCAGAGAAAATGAGATGTTTTGGAAGTAAGAAAATGTCTGAGCTACTCCAGGAGAGAAGCAAGTCCTTAGAAAAACTGAGTGCATGAGGCTGGAGAGAGTGGGGAGTGCGAATTCAATTAATTACACAAAACAAATATTTATTAAGCACCTATCATGTGCTGAAGCCCTAACTGGGTCCTAGGGATAGAAAGAAAAAAGGCAATCTGTCTCTGCTTTCAAAGAGCTTACAGTTAATCCAGCTAAGAAGGCAAAAGGACGGTGAAAGTTCTGGGTTCAAATCTCAGCTCTGCTACGAATATTACCTGTGTGACCTTGGAGAAGTCACTGAGAGAAACACCCCACCCACACCTGTCCCCAGGCTTCTCTTTCCATTTTGGTGAACTGGAGGATTGTTCCCTGGATGATCATTAAGGCCCCTCTCAGTTTTAAAACCACCAGTTGGTAGAAGTCAGAGGCTAGAGTTGGGACTTTCCCTCTGCTGTGTGATCTTAGATAAGGCAGGTAACCACTCTGAGTTAAAATCTTCCTGTCTATCAGATAAAACGTGATAATATTTGTTCTTTTTTCCACTTCACAGAGTTGTTATGAGTACCAAACAAGAGACTGTGGGATCCTCCCTTTAGTAACCAGTCCATAAGTACTAATGAAGCTTTACTAAGTTATAAGCACTGATTAAGCACTTACTAGATTCTGACTATACAAAGAAATATGGGCTGAAGTTTTTTTTTAATCCATTTCTTGGCTACAAGGAGCTTCTATTTTAATGCAGGAGACATTTAGATAATTAGTATCTCTCTCCCTCACTCTATAGAATTGCAGATTTAGAACTCAGGACCCTTATTGTCATCTAGTCCAATTCTTTTGTTTACAAGTGAGGAAACTGAGGCACTCTTGGGAGGTAAGTCACTTACCCAAGATAGAAGCCTATAAATGGCAGAACCAGATTCTTTGACTCAAATCCAATGTTCTTTCCAACATTGTGCTGCCAGACTTCCATCCTGCCTTTATCCCAGATTTAAAATCCCAAGGCATAAAGTGAACTGAAAAGGATTGGGGGGACGTTTCATTAGGATACCTGACAGTGTCATCGGAAAACAAACAGACACAGCTGGATGACTGTGGGCAAGGCAGTTCCTTCTCTGGGTCTCAGTTTACCTCATTTGCAAAATGGTGTGGGACAGATGTTTGATTGACTCTAAACTCCCTCCCAGACCCAAATCCCCTGCTCCCTGGATGTGCCATGAGGCATGTGTGAGAATAGTGATCCTGGGAGTGGGGTTTGGGAGGATAGGCTGGGAAGAAGCCAGAACTATAAACAGCTCCTGTTTATTTCAAAAACAACAACAAAAACATCTCCCAGTGACTTGCAGAAAGAGTCTGGGCCATGGAGAAGCAACCACTGAAAGGAAGAAAGAGTGATAGAGCTGGGACAGGGCTGGGGATTCTAGAGCTTGTCCTTAATCGTTTATATCATTCTAGAGTCAGAAACAATTAAGCAAGAACCTTGGAACTCATGATGTCGGAGCTGGGAAGGCCCTTAGAACCCAGGAGGTCAGAGCTGAGAGGGCCCTTAAAACCCAGGATGTCAGAGTTAGGAGGACCCTTAGAACACAGGATGTCAGAAATGGGAGGGTCCTTAGAACACAGGATGTCAGAGTTGGGAGGGCCCTTAGAACCCAGGAGGTCAGAGCTGGAAGGGCCCTTAGAACCCGGGAGGTCAGAGCTGGGAGGGCCCTTAGAACCCAGGATGTCAGAGCTGGGAGGGACCTTAGGACAGAGTGTCACATAGGAGGGAACATAGAATATGGAATGTTAAGTGCTTAAAATGAAGAATTTTTAAGTAGTTAAGTGCCTTTAGAACAATAAACCTTAGAAAGCTAAGGGAACTTACATATAAAATATCAAAGCTGAGATTGGAAAGGCATAAGTCATTATTATTATTTTTATTATTAGTTTCAGTAGCTCATAGAGGCACTTAGAGATGGTAGAGAAAATGCTGCACTTGAAGTCATGAAGACCAGAATCTGAATCCTATCTCTGACATTGACTAGCTGTATGACCCTGCTAGGCCATTTAACCTTAGTCTGCCTCAGTTTCCTCCTTTGTAAAATGGAATAGGACCTCTTCCCATATTTGTCAAGTAGATTAATGAGATATTTGAAAGCACTTTGTAGACTTTAAATTACTAAATAAGCACTACCTATTATTTATTTACTTATCACCTAATTTAACTAATTTAATATTACTATAATCTTACCACAATATAACTCTTTAAAATAGAGCAATTGTTTTTATCTTCAGGTTTAAAGTGAACATGTGAAGAAGGGTCCTGAGTGTGAATGAGCCCAAGGTCACCTGGCCTGTAATTGGCAGAGCAGGAGTCCATGCACATCCTCTGCTTCTGGGAAGATGGCCCTTCCCAAGACCTTCTGCTGCCTCTTTATTCCCCAGCCTCTCTCCCTACCCCTCCCAACTTGATTTTCCTCCAACCTCAGACCATTGACCTGGCCCTCAGGACAGAATCAAGTCCTCCCATCTTCTCTCCACAGAGGATAGTGCAGTGCGTCAGTCTGTCAGCAATAATTTTTATTAAAGCTTTTTATTGACAAAACATATGCATGGATAATTTTTCAACACTGACCCTTGCAAAACCTGTGTTCCAATTTTTCCCCTCCTTCCCCCTACCCTCTCCCCTAGATGGCAGGTAGTCTGATACATGTTAAATATGTTAAAGTAGATGTTAAATCCAATATATTTATACATATTTATACAGTTATCTTGCTGCACAAAAAAATCAAATCAAGAAGAAAGAAAAACACTGAGAAAGAAAACAAAATGCAAGCAAACAACAACAGGAAGAGTGAGAATGCTATGTTGTGATCCACACTCAGTTCTCATAGGCCTCTCTCTGGGTACAGATGGCTCTCTTCATCACTGAACAAATGGAACTGATTTGGTTCATCTCATTGCTGAAGAGGGCCACGTCCATCAGAATTGATCATCATATAGTATTGTTGTTGAAGTATATAATGATCTCCTGATCCTGCTCATTTCACTCAGCATCAATTCCTGTAAGTCTCTCCAGGCCTTTGTGAAATCATCCTGCTGGTCATTTCTTACAGAACAATAAAATTCCATAACATTCATATACCACAATTTATTCAGCCATTCTCCAATTGATAGGCATCCACTCAGTTTCCAGTTTCTGGCCACTACAAAGAGGGTTGCCACAAACATTCTTGCACATACAGGTCCCTTTCCCTCCTTTAAGAGCAGTAGAAACACTGCTGAGTGAGTCAAAGGGTATGCACAATTTGATAACTTTTTGAGCATAGTTCCAAATTGCTCTCCAGAATGGTCGGATCCATTCACAATTCCACCAACAATGTATTAGTGTCCCTGTTTTTCCACATCCCTTCCAATATTGGTCATTATCATCGCCTGTCATCTTAGCCAATCTGAGAGGTATGTAGTGATATCTCAGAGTGGGCTTAATTTGCATTTCTCTGATCAGTAGTGATTTGGAGCACCTTTTCATGTGGCTACAAATAGTTTCAATTTCTTCATCTGAAAATTCTCTGTTCATGTCCTTTAACCATTTATCAATTGGAGAATGACTTAAACTATTATATGTAATATAGTATATTATGGGTCAATTCTCTATATATTAGAAATGAGGCCTTTATTAGAACCTTTGAATGTAAAAATGTTTTCCCAGTTTATTGCTTCTCTTCTAATATTGTCTGCATTAGTTTTGTTTGTACAAAAACTTTTAAACTCAATATAATCAAAATTATCTATTTTGTGATCAATAATTGTAAAGGGCTGAAACTCTGAGTTGATGCACTGGGGTCAGACAACCAAGCACTTGAGGCTAATTACCGATTGTACAATACACTGTTAGAATATGCTTGGAAAATGGCCTTCCCACTATTCGGTTCTATCTTTTGGTGTATACAGAGAATTGTGGGAGGGATTAGGGAGTGGAGTAAGACAAGCCAGAGTTACTTTGGTGGTAGACAAGGAGAAGGAAGGTCATTCCCTTCACTTCTACCCCTAAAGACCAAGAATAAAGACCAAGGACTTTTGCTTATCCTGACTCCAGCTGATTCTTGTTTCACCCCTGATCTTATTGGGAACGGTTCCAGTTTATCCCCATTACATATGACAGTTGCTGATGGTTTTAAATGGATGCTACTGACTATTTTAAGGAAAAGTTTATTTATTCCCAAACTCTCTGATGTTTTTAATAGGAATGGGTGTTGAATTTTATCAAATGCTTTTTCTGCATCTATTGAGATAATCATATGGTTTTTGTTAATTTGGTTATTGATATAGTCAATTATGCTAATAGTTTTCCTAATTTTGGACCAGCCCTGCACTCCTGATATAAATCCTACTTGGTCATAGTGTATTATTCTGGGGATGATTTTCTGTAATCTCTTTGCTAATATTTTATTTAAGATTTTTGCACCAATATTCATTAGGGAGATTGGTCTATAATTTTCTTTCTCTGTTTTCATCCTACCTGGTTTAGGTATCAGTATAATGTTTGTGTCATAAAAGGAATTTGACAGGAGTCCTTCATTCCCTATTTTTTCAAATAGTTTATATAGCATTGGAATTAATTGTTCTTTAAATGTTTGGTAGAATTCACATGTAAATCCATCTGGTCCTGGGTCAGCAAGCATTTATTAACTGCTTACTGTGTTTCAGGCCCTGTGAGCCAAAAAGAACTTAGGAATGGAAAGGCCTTTGGGGACCTTCTAGGCTGAGACACCTCACTTTGCACATGAGTAAACTCAGGGAGGCCGTATAATTTTAGCAATCAACTGTGTGGTAGGAAATGCAGAACCAGAGTTCCAGTTAAGCTCTTGGATCCCAAGACTTACTCCAGGGGCCTCCAGAGCACACATGGAAGAATTCAGGAGGGAGAAGGTGCTCTCCAAACCAGCTCAGCTCCTCTCCTCTCCTATTTTTCTCTTCCTTGCTTTCTTCTGTCTCTCTCTGTCTCTCTGTCTGTCTCTCTGTCTCTCTCTGTCTCTGTCTCTGTCTCTGTCTCTCTGTATGTGTGTCTCTGTCTCTGTCTCTTGGTGTGCTTCTCTTTGTCTCTGTGTCTCTCTGTCTGTCTCTCTCTATATATATCTCTGTTTCTCTGTCTCTCTCCCTCTCTCTATCTCTCTCCCCCCCTCTCTCTGTCTTAGTTTCTCTTTCTCTCTGTCTCTCCCTGTGTGTCTCTCTCTCTGTCTTTGTCTCTGTCTCTCTGTTTCTCTCTCTGTCTCTTGCTCTGTGTGTCTCTCTGTCTCTGTGTATGTGTGTGTGTGTGTCTCTCTCTCTCTCTCTCTCTCTTTGTCTCTGTCTCTCTCTCTTTCTCTCTGTTCCTCTCTGTCTGTCTCTGGGTATGTGTGTGTTTGTCTCTAGCTCAGTCTCTCTCTGTGTGTCTCTTTCCCACCCCTTTCTTTTTGTCTCTCTCTCTCCCCTTCCCCCCCCCTTTCTGTCCCCTTCTCCCTCCCTTTCTGTCCCCTTCTCCCTCCCTCCCTCCTTCCCTCTCACTCTTTTCCCCCTCCCTCCCTCCCTCCTCCAGGTGGCCAGCAGCCAATTTGGCACCAGACAGGTTGCTATGGGAACCAGCTCAGCTTAGGAAACTGTCATAGATCTAATCACCCTCGCTTTCAGGCTTCAAGGAACAATTCACCTTCTAGATTGTGTTAAGGCACATTACAGAGACAGCCGCTTAAAGGCTGAGACAGAGACCAGGAATTGCATTAACCAGGCTGGGCTGTGGCTGTCTGGGGAAAGGGAGGCTCTCAGGGGGGCCAGAGCCTCTCAGGGCTAACTGCCTCCTGCCGCCCCTCCCGGGCACTGGTGGCAGGATGCAGACAGGGGACCCTGTCTCTTGTTCTCACTTTCAGGGGGAGATATAAAGGAGGACTGGGGGTGGGGGAAAGAGACAGAGACTATGAGGAAAGGAGAGAGAACAAGGTGATCACCTCCCCCACCTAATTCTTCCAAATTACCCAGGTTGGGATAACGAAGAGAGCACTGGACCCAGGAGGTCTGGCTTTGAATCCAAACTGACACTAAGTAGTAGTATGACCTCAAGGAAGTTATTTCCTGTCTCTGGAACTCAGTCATCTGTAAAATCAGCAAGTTGAACTAGGCTCCAGAATTCTCGGTTCTAAAATCTCTCCAGTTCTGACATACTGGGTTCCAAAGGTCCCCCCAGCTCTGACATCCTGGGTTCTAAGGGCCCTCCCAGATCTGACCTCTGTGTTCTAAGGTTCCTCTCACTTTTGACATTCTATGCTCTAAGATTTTTTTCTAGCTCTAATATTCCACCTTCTAAGTTTTCTCCCAACTCCAACACTCAGTGGAAAAACCCTTAGAGGCTGTCTAAGTGAAGACCCTCATTTTAATGTCAATGGTAGGGAGGGGAGTTGACCAGCCCAAGACTACACAGCCAGTCAGAAAGAGATGAAGAAGATCTGAGGCTGCTCCCCCCCTCCTCCTATTACCCCCCTGTACCACCCATTTCTCTTTTCATGATACCTGTCAGCTACTTCCAAAAGCACCATCCAAACACTCCACAGAGATGCTGGTAACCTTGGTGATGCAGATTCCAGATGAGCCTCTGGAGATTTAGAAATCTTTCTGGCCCCCGAAACTATCCTGCTCGCAGAAGGTTGGTAGCAATAAAGAAATCCAAAAGCATGTAATGGGATGAGCAAGGAAGACTGATGGGACCCAAGTTCAAATTTCTGCTCTACCACTTCCTAGCTCTGTGACCTGTTCTCCTGGGCCTCAGTTTCCTGGTTCATAAAATAAAGAGGGGAAGGGATAGATTTGACGGTTCCTAAATCCCCTTTTTACTTGAGATCTACAACTCTAAAAATAACCTCCAAGTACACACAACTTTCAGATGTGTCAAAAAAAAACAAAAACACTTCTATTGGGGACTCGCTCCAGACTCGAGCTGCTTGGATCAGATAGTGTGTGAGTCTGTCCTCATTTCACTCTCCATCACCAGCCGGCTGCAGCCCCTCCAGCCATCCTGGACATCTTAGTTAGCTTGGGCTAGTCGTTGGGCTAGTCGTTAAGCCAGATTTGAACTCAGGAAGATGAGTCCTCCTGATTCCAGGCCCAGCTTTGATGTGCCGTGACACCCCCTAGTGCCCATAGAAATGCCAGTTGTCCACCATCTTCATCTTCATCTTCATCATCATCAATGTTATTATAGACTTGCTGATTGGTAATCCGGCCTCTCCTTGAAGGCCTCCAGGGCTGCCTCCTGAGGCAGCTCACTCCACTTTTTGGAAGGGTCTCATTATTGAGTCTTTCCTTGCATTTTTTTTCATAATTGTTTCTCTGCTTTGCTATAATCCTTTGCTTTAAGGCCCCAAACAGTGTCTCACCAGGCCTGGCAAAGGGAAGAAAGGTCAGGGAGAAGTTGGTGCTGCCCAGACCGGGGTGAGAACCACCAGCGGTGGAAGCTAGCTCGGCCCTTCCTTCCTTCCCCAGGGGCTCCTACCCAAACCCCGCTGTCCCATAGCCAAGCCTCAGTCTGCTTCTCCAGAATTTGCCCCCTGGCTCCCAGTCCTGACTCTGCTCTCGGAGCCAAGGTCACTGGAGCATCCTTGAAGAAAGTTTCCCAGCCCACGTCCTCTTCTCCAGTCCCCGACCGTTGGAACGACTGGTTCTCCTATGACCTGGTCATTGAGGTAGCCTGAGGTCATTGATCCCCAAACTCTGCCCTTTTTCTGCCCCACAGACCCAAGAACCCCATGGCTGCTTCTTCCCATGGCTGTACCCCACTGACCAGTGAGCCTGTTCCACTAACAGTCAGCTCTCACTGATCTGCCTCCCAGCACGTCCCTGAGAAGAACTCACAGCCCCGTTTCTCCCGGATTCATACATCAAAGGAAGGGTGTCTGGGAGGTCCCCAGGGAGTCCAGTGATCTTTGGGCCACAACGCTCCAATGTCAAACAGGCAGGAACTCTCTGGGGGAGGGCCAAGGGAGCCTGTGCCCGGCCCTGGGATGTGTCAGATTTTTATCAATGACTTGAAAAAGGCGTAAATGACAGGCCCATCCAAGTCGCAGATGGCACAAAGCTGGGAGGGAAAGATAACACAGTGGATACCAGCGTCCAGTTCCAAAAGGAATAAGGCGGGCTAGAGCTCTAGCACAGTGAAATCCAGCAGGGGAAGTCTAAGGCCTTTTACTTTAATACATATACACATATGCACATATACATATGTTTATGCATACACATATGCGTATATATATATGTATTTATATATACATCTATATATATTTCACAGGTATAAGATAAGAGATCTCATAAAGCAGGTTTTGTTCTGAAAAAGATCTTGGAGTCCGAGTAGACCTCATGTTCCATGTGAGTCCTGTGATATTTGGCTGCATTTAGGGAGGTGGAGCTTCTGTGAACACTGGGGCTGGAGTCCCATTAAGCTCGGCCTCTGTCAGACCTCCTCTGGAATCTTGTGTTCAAGTCTAGATAGTGCAGATGAAGAAGGATATTGATGAGCTGGGAATCCTCGGAGGAAGAATTCCAAAATGGAGAAAGGTCTTGGATCCATGTCACATAAGCATCATTTGAAAGAATGAGGTATGAAGATTATACGATGCTCAATTCTGATGGACGTGGCTCTTATAAGCCGTGAGATGATTCAGGCCAATTCCAATGGACTTGTGATGGAGCAAGCCAGAGAGAGGACTGTGGGAACTGAGGGGGGATCACAATGTAGCATTTTCACTCTTTTTGTTGTTATTTGCTTGCATTTTGTTTTCTTTCTCATTTTTTTCCTTTTTGATTTGATTTTTCTTGTGTAGCAAGAAAATTGTATAAATACATATGTCTATATTGGATTTACATATATTTTCACCATATTTAACATGTATTGGGTTACTTGCCATCTAGGGGAGGGGGGGAGGGAAAAGAGGGGAAAGTTTGGAACACAAGGTCAATGGTGAAAAATTATCCTATGTTTTGAAAATAAAAAGCTTCAATTTAAAAGAAAAAGAAGAAAGAAAGAGTCATCTTTATCCTAGAGAAGAGAAAATTCAAGGGGAATGTAAGAGCTGTCTTCATGCTTTTGAAATGCTCTAATACATAGTAGGGATTTGCTTTTTGCTGTTTGGTTCCAGCCGGCTGAACCAGGAACAATGGGTAAAAGTCGCAAAAAATATCAAATATGTACCATGTGCTCTGATCCTCTGTCCCCGACCCAGCCTGTTTAACTGTCCCTTAGAGATCCAGTGTGCCTTGAGAGTTCAGAATTTTCTTTTCATGAATGTCATTGGCTCAAACCCCAATGCCCATGTTCCTCCCTTCCCTCCGTATCTAGATGCTGGTGACTAATGGACCAATTCCATTAAGCCACTAATATTGATTAGCTTTTACAAAGGAAGATATTGAACATAAACATATCTCCCAACAAATCAGGGGCATATTCTCCCTTACATCACTAGGGGGAGGGTGCTCAGCCCTCACATAGCATTGATCCCACCATTTTCCCTTACAGATGCAATGTGACATCCAGATGAGTCCTGATCAGCTTCCATTGACCTAAATCAACAAAGTCACTCTTAAAAGTCAGTTGCTCCTTGGGTCGTGGATGTTAGTCTGCTTGCCAGACTCAGCCTGGATCCCCATTTTTTTTTATCCCATGGCTCTCTTTTTTTACCTTTGGACATTCACATGATCAATGGGACCATCCCGTCATTTAGGAAAGAACAAACTTTGAGACACAAACATTTCTCAGGGCCACATGTTTTCAAAGAGAGAAGGCCCCAAGCCCTCCCTCCTTACAGCATTGTCTCTTACCAGATCAACCAAAAAGCTTGAAGCTTAATTTTCAGGAAAAGCATCCTAGTACTGAGAGTTGTCCCCTACCTTGGAGGTCTTCAAGCAGAGACCGATGACCACCTACTGGTCGTGTTCTAAGATTGACATGGGTTGAGCAGCTAAGGTTCCTTCCAACTTTCCATTTTTGTGATCCAGTCTAGTGAAGGTGATCCCAGGACGGGGCAGTGTTCCACCAATCTCTCATTGGGTCTCTTGGTCTTTCAAGGTTCTGGTCAGCTCAAACGTTTTGTAGAGAAGAGTGTAATCTCGCTTAGGTGTCTCTGATTGGTTTCCCACCCCCAAGTCACAGGGAGGGAGACAATGATCAGCTAGGACATTAGCAAGTTCTAACAGGAAAGCTTCTAGGTGTAGAAGGGCATTAAGGGGCACAAGCTAAAGCAAGGACAGTTTGATGGACAGAGGAAGATGAGGGCAGAAAAAATTGTTCCCAGGGTCACAACAGTTATAGCAGAACTGGGATTTAAGTCCAGGGCTATGAAACTTAGATCTTTACAATAGACCACATTGGGCTGCCTGACTATGGAGCATTAGTAAGAGCAGCGTTTGACAAACTATTCACTTCAACCCTTCAAGAAGCTGTCATTTGGCTAGTCTGGGCACTGAATCCCAACCTACTTACTATATGGCTTTAAAAGGAAAAGGACAATTGACTCACAGAATCACACCACACTCCCACCTCCAAAAATTATAGCAGGCTGCCCACCCCGCCACCCCCATGCCCAAAATATTCCCTCCTCATCTCCTTCAAGAAGTTCTCTCAGATACCACCTGCTATGTGAAGTGTCTCTTGATCCTGCCCACCAGATCGATCTCTCCCGCTCACTTTCCTCCATCATTCCGACCTTCCTTCTGATTGAATGCTTCCCCCAAAGCTTCCACTTAAGGAGGACCCAGGGTCAGCCATGCTTTTATTTTTCACCAAGCTGCACATGGGACTAGAAATCTAGAAGATCACTAGCCTAGAAATTCACGCCACAGAAGTAGTCTCACCCACAGGGTCCCTTTTTCTGATCGAATTGGTTGATCCCCCATAAAACTTATTCTTTGCCTCAGTTCTTACCTAGACTTAATCACAGAATGGGCATTTTCTCAATCAAACTGAGACCTGTTAAAAAATAAAATTGGCTTTAAAAGGTCAAGGTCTCCATCCGGGGTCATCTCCTGTTGTCTCAATCTGTATCTGGCCACTGGACCCCGATGGCTCTGGGGTGACTTTGCGCAGCCCTCCCTCACTTGAATCCAACTCCCTTGAATTTCATAATATCACCTGCCTAATGTCATGGTCCTCCTCTGACAAAGAACAACAACAATCCAGGCTGGGGTCATTTCCCATATCCCCCCACCACCACCACCATTTTCATTTCCCTTTTATTTATTTTCTTCCTCCATTAGAATGAAAGCTCCTCGAGGGCAGGAACTGAGTTTTCCTGGCACAGACACTGGCCCACAGAAATGCTTAATGAATGCTTGAGGGATATCATGTACTGCCATACATGTCTCATGACTGTAGCCTTGCTATTTAAAGAACCTTAGGGTTCCTTGGAGAAGGAATTATCGAACCTATATAAACTGGGAAAGGTACCTACACACACTTCCTAGCTTATACTGTCTACATGGGAAACTCCTTGACAACAGATACTGGGTCATTTATTTCTCTCTCTCTAGCACTGAGGTACTCAATAGGTGCCTAATGTTTATGGAATAATGATAACAGCTAGCATTTATAGAGCACTTTAAGCTTTGCTTAATTTAACAGATATTATTGCTTTTAATTTATTATTGTTATTAAGTTGCTTAATTTAACATATTATTTCATTTTATCTTCAACCCTGGGAAATAGGTGCTCTTACTATGCCCATTTTACAGATGAGAAAACTGAAGAAACAGAGGCTAAGTGATTTGTCCAGGGTCACACAGTTAGTAAGTATCTAAGGTAGGATCTGAACCAAGGACTCTTGGATTCTTAAGTCCAGCACCTGAATCTATTGTGCCACTTAGCTGCCTCTGATGAAACCCAAAATTTCTTCATATTCACTCCATTCTGAATCTACTGCTCTGCCCGATTTCAACTCCATGAACTTTCCTCTTCCCCCAAGACACTAAATACTGAATGGCTAGGACAAGGACAATGAAAATCATAGGATTATAGCATCGCAGTGTTGGGAAGGACCTCAGAGGGCATCTGAGGTGCTCGAACAAAGATCTCCTTTTGTCCCATAACCTAATCACTCTTTAGGTGCTAGTGCCTGCACCCAAATTACCTTGGATTTACTTCATTTTATCTTAAATTCACTTACGAGTCTACTTGTTTATAGAATGTAAGCTCCCTGAAGGCAAGAATTGCTTCATTTTTTTTCTCTTTGCATCCCCAGATCCTAGTATAGTGTCCAGCACATTGTAAGCCTTTAATAGAAGCCTACTAATTGCTTGATACTCAACAAGTGGCCACCTAATCTTTGCTTGAAGACCTCAGATAAAAGAGAATCCAATATCTCCTGAGGCAACCCATTCCACCTCTAATTAGGTCTCGCTGTTGGGAAGGTTTTCTTTAAATAAAACTTAAATGTGTTTCTTTGCACTTTATACTCATTGCTCCTGTTTCTGCCTTCTGGAGCCAAGAACAAGTCTAAATTCTCTGACAATCTTTCATATATTTAAATATGCATGTCACTCTCTACCTGCTCAAACCTTCTCTACTTATTCCCAGTTTCTCCAACCAAGTCTAAAGCCTTTGACTGGGCCTTCCTCTGGAGACTTCCTAATTTATCCAAAATGTGGCTCCCATGACTGCTGTTGTCTTTGATCATCATCCCATCCAATAAAAGGTCCTGTTCTTTCTACAATCCCCCTCTCTTCCTCACGTAGCTTTTTAAATTAAACTAAATTTTTAAATGTTAATGTTCTTTTTATTTTTAGTTTTCCTCACCAGCCTCAGCTCATTCTGAGCTTTAGCCCCGCCGACTTTATTCTTAGAGGACTCTGTCACACTTTTGTAGCCGTTCTCTATTTACTTCCATCAGCTTCCTGCTTTGGTAAAATATTTAGAATCGAAGGTATCTGATGAATTTCCTGTGTATCCAAATGAGCCCTTCAGACAACTCCTCTTTTTCTTCCTAATCAGAATTTTTTCTTTCTATATATAGGATTTTATTCTTTATAACTTCCTATCCATCTGGGGCCAATCTCTCCTGTAGAAAATTAGTCCCTATGATCCTATTTATTCTTTTTCCCCAAAAAACCACTTTTTTAGGGGCAAGGCAATTGGGGTTAAATGACTTGCCCAGAGTCACAGAACTAGTAAGTGTTAAGTGTCTGAAGCTGGATTTAAACTCGACTCCTCTTGATTTCATGACTGGTGCTCTGTCCATGGCATCATCTAGCTGCCCCTCTCCAAACACTCTTAAACTGTTTCCCCTCTCAAAAACAAAACAAAAAACTAAGGTGTTTGTCAGACTATGACCTGATCTCCTATCCTTTTCTTTTTGTGGCAATCAAGGTTCAGTGGCCTGCAAAGGGTCACACAATTCGTGTCTGAGTCCGGATTCAAACTCAGGGTCTCCTGACTCCAGAATTAATGCTCTATGTGCTGTACCACCTTACTGCCCTCTCCTCTCCTTTTCTATCACAAACTATAAAATGGAGTGGTCCCTAATCCCAAAGGTTTCCTTCATTTCTACCCAAATAACTAGTTCCTCCCTGGCTGCAAAAATCAGGTCCAGGATAGAAATCCCCCTGTGGTTGGTTTTGATGGGGTGAAGGGACTCCAGCAAAAAGCTATGTCTCTGGTGGCAACCCCGTATCTGAATGGGCCCCAGTGGGGAACAAACTGACCCTGTAGAACTATCTTGTAGGGATAGAATTCTCTTAGGCAGACAGAACTATCCTGTACTGATGCCCACTGTGATTTTTTGCAATCCAGAGATCAAGCTATATAGATGGCAATTCCTCAGGCTAGCTTGGATAAATGGGATGACCACAGCTACCATTTGATTTACTGATGCACACAACTAGCACACTTAGCAACCTTGTTTAGGGTCCTTTCTTATAAAAGGTTCCACCTTCCCCCTTGCTATTGTAAATTTGTTAGGAATTTTGCCCACTTACTAAGCATCAATAAAGCTTTGCCCCTTGACCTGAAAATGGTTTGAGCTTGTGAATTCATTTTGGGCTACTTCCCACTTTTGTGACTTGTATTTCATCATGACTTCTCCCCTTTTCCAATGACAAAATTCTCACTAAAACAAGACTTAAAACTGTGAGTTGTTCTGCTTTTGGCAGAAAGAAAAAAAACACCGGGAGTTTTCTGGATAATTGAAATCACTCACTCTCCCCACCCCGTTATTATGCCATGTCTCTATGCTAAGCTCAAGTTCTATTTCCAGAACTCCTCCCTTCTTTCCTTTCTGTCTCAGTGGTTTGTAGCAGACTCCAGTGACAATATGGCTCCTGTTTTTGTTTCCATTAATCTTCGCCTAAATAGGAATCAAGGTGGACTCATGAGGGCACAAAACACTGAATCTCAGTTCGGGAAGATTTAAATTTAAATATTGTCTCAGACCCTTCCTAAGTGTGTGACTTTTAGCAAGCCACTTACATTCTCTCAGGCTCGGTTTCTTCATCTGTAAAATGAGATTAACAACAATGCCTACTACTCAGGATTGTTGTGAGGATCAAATTAGATAATAATTCTAAAACACTTAGCACAGTGCCTGACACATAATAAGCACTTCCTTCCCTGTCTTCCCTTCTCCCTCCTTTCCTTCTTTCCCTCCTTCTTTCCTTTTCTCCTCCCCTCCTTCCTTCTCTTCTTTCTTCCTTCCCTCTTTCTTCCTTCCTCCTTTCTTTCCTTTCCTCCTTCCTTCCTTTCCTCTTTCCTTTCCTCTTTCCCTCTTCTCCTTCCTTTCTTCTTTCCTTCCTTCTTTCTTCCTTCCCCCCTTCCTTCTTTCCTTCCCTCCTTCCTTCCTTTCCTCTTTCCCTCTTCTCCTTCCTTTCTTCTTTCCTTTCTTCCTTTTTCCCTTCCTTTTTTTCTTCCTTCTTTCCCTTCTTTCTTCTTCTTTCCTTCTATTCCTTCCTTTCTTCTTCACTACTTCTCTTCCATCCTTTCTGTCTAAGCAGGAACCTACATATGCTACTACAGTAAAATCCTTGGGATAAATTCTTCACATGAGTAAGTGTTCTTAATCTACTTCTGCTCAGTCTCACCTTTCACCTCTGCCCTTCAGAACCATTGACCAGAATAGCTCTCCACTCACTGTGATTAGGCTATGAGATCAAATCTGCCTCTGGGATCTCCAGGGACTGGACAGGCTATTGCTGGCTATCCATACTTTGAGCATTTGTCTTTAGATATATCTGGGGCCATGGTTTTTGTTATTAGATCTTTTCTTGAATTTTGTTTCCTGTGAATTCCTGGGTATCTCATCTGCTGCTTTTTCTACATTTTTGCTCCTTTCTCTGGTATCTAGGTTGGTGGAGGGATGTAGGCAGTTTTCTTCCTCCCTCTCCTTTTTTCAGCTTTAAGTTGTTTTGATTAGATCTGCTAAGGGACTTTAAGCTCATGAAGAGACTTGTCAGTCCCCTGAGCTGTCAGTCTCCCCACCTGCTAATCTAGGGGGAAAGAGGGAAATTCTTAGGAATCAGGAAAGAAGATTAACTGGCAGATCTATGAAAGAGGTAGCACTTCTTTGGGGGAGGGGGTCACTGGATTTACTCCTCAGGTCCTTTGGTCCTACCATGTTGTGAAGGAGATTGGGAGCTGTGGGTTGGGCTAGATGGTCACTAAGGTCACTATCAGGTTTATGATGTCCCCTGGGAGTATCCGTCTCTGAGAGTATTTGCTTTGATGGAGATGGGCAGATAAAGATGCTTCCACATGAATCAAAGGGGTCAGGTAGAAGCTGGAAACCGACTTTGATGTGGGGACCCAGAAACCCCTGCAGATGCAGGTGAAATAGTAAGTGCATAGGTCAAAAAACCCAGGACCAACATGAATGGGGTTTTAGGTTCATCCTTCATTGTCTCAGCCAAAAAGCATTCAGAAGCAATAAAAAGTAGACCCTCCAGCCAGAAACAGCAAGAGTAAAGAGCTGGCTGAAATTTTTATTAGCACTTTCAAACATAACAGACTTAGAGACTCACAGACAACAGAATTGGGAAGGGCCAAGGACACAGGATGGCTAAAGTGGGCAGGGCCTTGGAACCCAGAAGGTCAGAGGGGGAGGGACCTTAGAACACAGAATGTCAGAGCTGGGGGGAGGAGGGGGAGGCTTAGAATAGAGAACATCAGAGGGAAAGGATCCTTGGAACACAAAATGTCAGACCTGGGAGGATCTTAGAAGACAGAAGTCAGAGCTGGGAGGGCCCCTGGAACACAGGATGTCAGAGCTAGAATGAGCCTAAACACATGTATAAGGGAATTATATGCACTATCCATTTTCATTATGAGTGTCCGCATGAGTTTGTCTAGATAAAACTTAAAGGGAGTTAGAATGGATATTTCTTTTATCTCATTTGAGCCTCACAACAGCCCTCTGAAGCGGACACTATTATCTCCATTTTACAGATGAGGAACAGGGTTAAGTGACTTGCCCGAGATCACACAACTAGTAGATGTCTGAGCCAGCATTTGCACTCATGAGGCTGAGTCTTCCTCACCAACAATTTTGTTCCACTCTCATTCCCACCAAGTTCTAAAATCATTACCAATTTAACTCTGCCATCGTTGCTTGAAGGAGCACGTCAAAAAGAAAGGCATATGTCAGTCTACTCCGCCATCTCCCCTACTCTTCATCTTGGCCATAACCAGGATCCAAGTGCCCCTGCCTGACCATTATCCCCCTATCTGTGCTATCTCTCCCATTTAGAATATAAGCTCCTTGAGGTCAGGGACTGTTTTTGCTGTTGTTGTTTGCCAGCACTAAAGCATGATGCTCGGTACCTAGTAAGTGCTTAATAAGTATTTTTTTTGTTCATTCATCTCTCTGAGTTTCAGTTTCCTTTTTTGTAAAAATGATTGTATTAATGCCAATACTACCTAACTCATAAAGTGATTTGTGAGATTCAGAGTGCTCCTTAAATGTCATTTATTCCTCTTATAAATCCGTAAACTCTCTACTGAATGGAGAAAATCACTTCCCAAGTTTACAACACTAATAATAATAATAATAATAATAACATTTATATAGCATTTACTATGTGTCAGGTACTATGCTAAACATTAATAATAATACCTTTTAAGGTGTGCTGCCAAATAAGCCTCTTTTATTCTCACAACATCCCTAGGAAATTATTATTCCCCATTATACATAGGGGGAAACTGAGGCAGAGGTTAAAGTGACTTGATTAGGGTCAAATAGCTGGTAAATGTTTGAGACCAGATTTGAACTCAGGCCCAGAGCTTTATCTACTTCACCAGCTAGCTTCTATGTCAAAGTCTGACCCAGTACCCAAGTCTTCTAAGTCACAGTCAAATATTCTTTCCACCATACTGGGCTGCCCTTCCACAGGAGGACAGAGGTGTCAGGTGTCTCTTCCCCAGCCCCCATAGAGAGGCCTGTTTTGTCACAGGAACTGGGAAGAACAGGACACCACACCCTTGGATCTCTTCCATTGCTAACAAAGGTGAGATGTAAAGTTGACTTTGCTCTCCCATCCATCAGCAAACATCACCAGCTGTTCTGCCTTTTCCCCCCAACGGTCAGGAACATCACAAGGTGTTCCTGAAACATAAGACCCGAGGAGTCAACTGACAGGATCCACGTGAGGAGCTAGTTCTAGCATTACTGGGTTCTAAGTGACTATTCCCTCTGAAGGCACTGTACAGGAAAAGTTTATGTTTCAGGACACAAAAAAATGAATGTGAAGGTTAAAGTATATACTGAGAAACAGCAAGGTGCAGGACAAAGAAGACTGGGCCTGAAACCAGAAGACCTGGGTTCAAATTCCAGCTCCCTCACTTACTACTTTGTGACCTTGGGGGGAAAAAACCCTCACAGTGCCTCAGTTTCCTCATCTGTGAAATAACTAAATGGCCTCTAAGATTCTTCTTAAATCTAAATCTGCCTTAGATGTCTGAGTTTCCTCTACAAAGAGAGCTTATAGAAAATGGAAAAGCTATAGTGTAGGCCCAAGGGTTCCCTCTCTCCTTCTATCTATCTATCACTCAAGGAATTTTTTCATTTTGGTCCAGATTATCTTTTCTTAAAAGTTACTGAATCAGATAGAATCAAGTCACTCTGCAACTACCTTGTAGACTAGAAAGTGGGACAGTTGGAAATCCATGTGATTAGATCATTTTTAATGATCTACTCAACTTGAAGGGCCTTCCCAGCTCTGACATCCTGGGTTCTAAGAGCCCTCCCAGCTCTGACATCCTGGGTTCTAAGGGCCCTCCCCGCTCTGACATCCTGGGTTCTAAGGGCCCTCCCAGCTCTGACATCTTGGGTTCTAAGGGCCCTCCCAGTTCTGATATCCTGTGTTCTAAGGACCAGTTCTTAATATTTTCTGTTTTAGGATCCCTCCAAGTTCTGACATTTTATATTCTAAGTGTCCTTCTAAATAGTAACATCCCATGATCTATGTAATAAGAAATATTTTTAATATTCTCTGCTGTATTCTTCAGTGTCCTAAAACCTTCTTTTACCATGAACATGATATGTCTATAACAATATAAATTTTGGATACATTTACATTCATATATGTTCTTTCTCCCAACAAAATGTAAATTCTTTGAGGGTGGGACCTATCTCCCTTTTGTCTTCTATTACCAAGACCAGTACGGTGACTGTACATGGTGGCATCAAAGTGAGAGAATGTAGATAAAGCCCTCTGCAAGTCTTTAAGGCATCACATTAAGACTTGCTATTATTATTATTTAATAAATGTTTGTTGATTGACAGCCCTTTCAGTCAGTTCTATTTGACTGACATGTCCCTGTATGCTACTCTCTGATACTCTAGACACCCCAAAGAGGAAGCCAGGGATGGGTCTGGGCTGCCTCCTTCTGGGGGACCATGAGAGAATAGTCCCTCAAATTTCCCATTCTCTTTTTAACTTAAAGCCATTTCTGTCTGTTTTCTCACTGGTTCCCTTCCCACAAAGTCATCTAAAGTAGAAGCAGGGGTTACTAATCCTCTTTTTACAGATGTGGAAAGTAAGGCTAAGAGGGGAGAACCAATTGTTGATCAGCCATTTGAGTCACGTCCTACTCTTCCTGACCCCATTTGGGGTTTTCTTGGCAAAGACGCAGAGTGATTTGTCATTTCCTTCTCCTACTCATTTTAAAAGATGGGAAAACTGAGGCAAACAGGGTTAAGTGACTTGCCCAGGATCATAATAGCCACTAAGTGTCTGAGGCTGGATTTGAACTCAAGAAGAGGAATCTTTCTGCCCCCATACCTGGTTTGCTATGTACTGTGGTGCCATTTGGGTTCCCAAAGATGAAACACTGGTCTATAAATCAGGAGGTTTGAGTTCTGGTCTCAACTCTGTTCCTGCCTTCTTTGGTGACCTTGGAGAAAAGGCAGATAAGGCAGGGACTGGATAAGAAGATAGTGAAAGCCTAGTTTGAATGTCAGAGTAATCAAAGAAAACTTGGTATAGTATCCATGACAATGCTTCTCACCTGTGACCCCAGTAAAAGCTATCCTAGGTTCAAGACACTTTGTGGATCAGTAACCATGCACAAATTCATAGCTCAGGAGCCTCCATCAGAATATTTACTCCTCATAAGCAGCCAGAGGACAAATTAATGCAGAAAAAAGGCGTTCATCAAGACAGCATGACAAGTAAAGCAACAAGGAAAAATTCTGCTATTAATTAATGTGTTTCACTCTTCTAGAGATCATGAAAGGAGACAGAACGCTTATATAAATAGCACTTATGACCCGGGAATATGCAAAAAAAGAGCACAAATGTAGGGAAAACACATGACCAGAGAGAATATATAAAAGGGACCCTTACCAGGAACTTATGTGACCAGAAGACACATAGGAGACACATGTGACCAGAACAGAGATATTGTCAGAAAACTCATGTCTCTGACCCGACCATGTCTCTCCACTAATGCAGGTCACTCTCCTAGGCTTCTCGTTGTCAAGTTCTTCTCTGTTGCCATCTATCGGACTCCAGGTCTTCAGGACCATATTTGGCTCTTTGCTCTAACCTACTAAAGTGTACTGCCAAGGAAGCCTCTCTCTGGCAAGGGTAAACTTAGTTTATTTGGTACAGAGCCTCTAGGGCTATGAGTCACCAAAGCTAAAGAAAGGAAACTCATGAAAGCCAGTGGAATATCTTTCAGGCTAGGATCAAGTGAATTTCTTCAAACAACAAACGTTTATTAAGGACCTGTTTAATATGTGCCGGGCACAATGCTATGGATACAAAGACAAAAATTGCTTCCCTCCAGAAGCAAACACCCTATATGCAAAATAAATATATATAAAGTAAATCTTTATTAAAATAAGTACATATAAAGTAAATAAAGGCAATTGAGAGGAGGTACTAAAGTATGGGGACTTCAGGAAAGTCCTCATGAAGGAAATCTCACTTGACCTGAGCTGTGAAGAAAATTAGGAATTCCAAGAGGCAGAGATTAGAAGTGTGTTCTAGGCTTGAGGGTAAAGCATGTGCAAAGGCATGGAAATGGGAGTTGGGATGTATGTGTGAAGAACAATGTGAAAGCCAATGTGACTAGATCAAAGTGTATGTGAAGGGGAATATTATATAATAAGACTGGAATGATAGGTTGGAGCCAGCTTGGGAAGAACTTTGAAAATATCAGAAAAAACTTAATTGATCCTAAAGTTAATAGAAAGGCACTGGATTTTGACTAGGTCGACTTGAAGTCTATCATCCTAGGCAATAACCTGACTGAAGATTTTAAAAATTGCTTGTAACTTATGTTTAACCACCGATAAGCATCCTGTGCCTCCAAAGCTTATTTTGAGTATCTGTCTTCCTTAAAATAAACCCAGGAGCCATGTAGAATATAGAACCAGAAATCCCACTTGCTTACAAAATCCTTTTTGATTGTCATGCAAATGAAGTTGAGCAACTTAGTCAAGTAGGAAAGAACATTTCTCTCCATCTCTCCCTGTTTCAGATTTTTGTCTTTAACACGTATATTAGCCAGCAACATCAACAAAAGCAAAACCCAATTTTCTGGCCAGTGTAAATGCTCATGTGCCCTTCACATTGAAAAATCCTCCAAACTACTTTTCCTGGGTCTTTTTTCATAGAAGAATCCTTGAAAGAACAATAAAGACAGGTTGCTAGGGTTATGGAAAATTTCCCAGCGAAAAAGAGAGTAGCAGGAGCACAGACTCCTCACTACTCTATCCTATGAACTGACTTAATGAGAGATTGTGCCATCCTGGTCCAGAGATCTTCTTCCCCATTCTCTCTCTCAGACCCTGCTTTCCTCATTACTTATTTCTACTTTCTTGCCTCCTTTGTCAGGTAGCACTAGTCTAGATTCCACAGCAGAAGAAATGGTTGTTTAAAAAATAAATCTCTTCCAAGAAAATATTTTAATGATCTAGAAAAAATAACAACAAATCATAGGTAATAAAACAAAATTCCAAAGAATTAATGAAAAAAACAAATGAAGGTGGCCAGCGACCTGATTAAAAACTATATTATAAAGCAGCAGTCACCAAAACCATTTGGTTTGGTAAGAAATAATTTTAGTTGATCAGTGGAACAGGTTAGGTTCACAAGAGAGAATAGTCAACATAGCAATTTATTTTGAAAACCCAAAGATCCTCACTTTTGGGATGAATTTTATTTGACAAAAACTGCTGGGATAACTGGAAATTAGTATGGAGAAAAGCGGACCCACACTTAACACCATAACCGATAAGATCAAAATGGGTCCATGATTTAGAAAAAGAACGAGATTATAAAAAATTGGAGGAACAAGGATAGTTTATCTCAGACTGGAAGGGAAGAAATTTGTGACTAAAGACGAACTAGAGACCATTATTTCAAAAATAGAAAATTTTGATTAACAAATTTAAAAAGCCAAAAAAAAACTAATGTAAAAATTAGAAGGGAAGCAAAAATAAAACTTCACAGTTGGGCTGATAAAGGCCTCATTTCCAAAATATATAGAGAGCTGACTTAATTTATAAGAAACCAAGCCATTCTCCAATTGATAAATGGTCAAAGGATATGAAAGACAATTTTCAGATGATGAATTGAAATCATTACCACCATATGAAAGAGGTTCCAAATTTTATTAATCAGAGAAATGCAAATTAAGAAATTTAGAACACCACACACCTGCGATTGGCTAAGATGACAGGAAAAATAAGGGTGATTATTGAGGATGGGAAAACTGGGACACTGATGCATTGTTGGTGGAGTTGGGAACAATCCAACCCTCAGAGAATCTGAATTATGCCCAAAAAGTTATCAAACGAATACCCTTTGATCCAGCAGTGTTTCACGGGCTTATACCCAAGGAGATACTAAAGAAGGAAAGGGACCGATGTCCAAAATGTTTTGGGGTTTTTTGTAGTGGTGAAACTGAAACTGAGTGGATGCCATCAATTGAGAATGGTAAATTTGGTATATGAAATAGAATATTATTTTTGTAAGAAAATGACCAGCAGGATGAATACAGAGAAGATTGGAGAGAATTACGAACTGATGCTGAGGAAATAAGAACCAAGAGATTATTATATAGCCAACAACAATACTTATAAGATGTAATCTGATGGAAGTGGGGTTTCTTTACAAAAGACCTAATTCAGTTTCAATTATCAATGATGGAAGAAGAGCTAACCCAAAGAAAAAAAAACACTGGGAAATGAATTCGTTTGATTTTTGTTTTTCTTCCGGGTTATTTCTACCTTCTGAATCCAACTCCCTGTGCAAAAGCTGTTTGCGGCCACACATTGATCTAGGATATATAGGAATTTCAAATATATAGGACTGCTTGCCATCTAGGGAGGGGGTGGAGGGGGAGGGAAAATGAAAGAAGTAGACAAGGATAAAAAAAATTACCCTGGCATGGATTCTGTCAATAAAAAGTTACTATAATAAAAATAAATAAATAAAAAGTAAATGTCTCGATGGAGGTGGAGGAGAGAGAATTTGGGTTGATGTTTCTAAAAGTCTAGAGTCTAGAACTGGGTGGAACCCCAGAAGACATCTCATCCAGTTCTGAATGCCCCTAATTCCACTTCTAAAACATATCCAGATAGAAGGGAACAGACTGTGTTCCTTAGTATGAAAGGAGCATGGTAGATACCATAGGCAGTGACTTTCAAGAAAAAGATGGAGGAGTTGTATGCTGTGAATACATTTGAGTGGGTAGAAAAAAGATCCCATTTGAGTTGGTTTAGAGGGGTCTGTGTTTCTCTTGAAAGAATTGTGGGGTAGCAGAAAGACTTCAGGGTAGGAAATCTGGGTTTGAATACTGACTAATGCTAACCAGCTCTGTGACATACCCACCAACCTGACTCTGGAGCTCACATTTCAAGAAGCAATGTATCATAGATGTGTAAAGTTAGCAGACCCAGGCTAGAACTTGTCGGCCTTCATCCGTATATATGGATTTAACTTTTCTCCCTGACACTGATTCTCCTCATCTGTTAAATAAGAGAGTCTCCAGAGGTCCTTTCCATCTCTAAAGCTATGATTCATCTGTAAAATGGGAATAATAATCCTTGTACACCAAAGGGTTCCTAAGAGATGAATGGGGCACTGTCCTTGGTGTCAGGAAGATGGATGCAAATTCTACCTCAGAGACCAGCTACATAAGTTACTCAATTTCTATTTACCTCAGTTTTCTCATCTGCCAAATGGGAAGATTGAACTGGATGGCTACATAGATTCCTTTCAGCTAATTTATGATCCCAGGTGCTAGACTTTGTTCTAGGAACTAGGAAAACAAACAACAGTAAAGTAATTGCAAAAGAGATACATAATGTACACACATGCAAGGGGATACAAAATGTACACACATAAGCAGATACACAGTCATTTAAAGAGGAAACTATCAATAAATAACAAGTGGGAGAGAGGTGGCGAGGCGTCTCTTAGGGAAAATGTGGGATGCTTCTCTGAAGTCTAGGAAAAGATAAGCTGTAAGTTTTTTTCTCTTTCTCTCCTTGCCCTTCCTCTCCCACTTTGCCTTATTTCTTCCTTGCTTAGTAAACATAAATATAGAAAATTAAATGTTCAAGCCAAAAGAATCTTGGGAGATTAAGTCAGTATTTAGCCTGATTGCTCCCAAGACATTTTAGGTGTTGCTATAATGAGGGTCAGCATGGATTAAGAGATATGAAGGGCCTCTGAGGCCATCTAATGTAACTCATTTAATAAACAAAAAAACTGAGGACTAGGAAGAAGAAAGTGATTCAGTCATTTTAGCCATGACTGACTCTCTGTGACCCCATTTTGGGTTTTCTTGGCCCAGATATTGGCGTGTTTTGCCATTCCCTTCTCTAGCTCATTTTACAGATGAGGAAACTGAGGTAAACAGAATGAAGTGACTTGGCCAAGTCACACAGTTAGGAAGTGTCTGAGGCTAGATTTGAACTCAGGAAAATGAGTCTTCTTAACTCTAGGCCAGAAATCTATGCATTGTTGGTGCCCCCTAACTGCTCCAAATTTAACAGAAAAAAGCATCTGAGGACCTGGGTTTGACTTCCCAGCTCTCCTACCTGAGTGAGTTTGGGTAAGTCACATTATTTCTATGAAACTCAGTTTCCCCACCTCTAAAAACAGTTTGGACAAAATTATCTTTGATTTTTCCTTTGCTCTAAATCTTCCTACTATCCTTTGGGGAAGTAGGAAGATCCTGAGCTGAGAGTTAAGGCACCTGGTTCTAGTTCAGCTTAACCATTAATTCATCACCCAAGAGACCAAGTCCTTTCTCCTCTCTGAGACTTAGTTTCCTGTTTGTAGCATGAGAGAATTAGACTCATTGATCTCTAAGACCCCTTCCAGCTTCAGATCGTGTCATTTTAGAACTCCGTCTTCAGAGACAGCATCCCATGGAGAAGCAGCAGCCCTCCTCTCTGAAGTTCAATTAAAGATTGGCCCCTTAGGTGGGCAGAAGGCATGGAGGGTGTCGATCAAGGAAGTGGGAGGCTGGAAGGTACCAGATGATGCCCGGTCCTCAAACCCCTGACAAGAAGAACCAAGAGGGAGAAGGGGGAAGGCTATAGGGGCCAGCTTTTCTGGGTTGAGTAGGTTGGCAGCAGCTGGTCTGGGGAACAGAACTGTTTCCACCATCTGGTCCTCCCCCTGCACCCCCACTCAAGCCTCGCCATTCCCCTGCCAAGGGCATCACCCTCTCCTAGGAGAAGCACAGACAGTAATTTCCCTAGGCAGAACCATGGAGGCTGGCTCCAGTGGGGTCTGCTCTCAGGGAGATGAGATCCCTGGGTAAGAGAAAAACAAGCACATGGATAAATGGGAGCAAGTCTGAGCAGCATCAATGTGCTGTCTGTCTCTCCTCCTCCCACATCCCTCAAGTCCAGTTACACCTGCCTTGGAACTAAACTTTGCTGAATCTGAGGAGGGAGAATCATTTCCTCATTTAAGAGAAAAACTGAACCCCAAGGAGGAAAAATGCCTCATCTCAAGTTACATCAGCCTTGAATCAGCACTTCCCACAGGGGCTGGGAACCCCTCCTCATTACAGAGCTGCCATAGTCCTGATCTCTTTGCAGATGAAGCCAAATTTATCTTTGTGAAATCCATTTATCACCATAGAAATGCATAAAATCTTGAGCTACAACCTAGAAAAAAAGTTTAGGTATCTTAATAATAGCCAAAGGTCCAAAAAACATTGACATATGTCATTTCAATGGAAACTCACACAACTCTGTGTGGAAAGTGTAGTTATTAGGTTCATTTTGCAGCTGAGGCAACTGAGGCCCAAACACAGGAAAATGACTTGCTCAGGATCATACAACTAGTAAATAACTGAGGCAGATTTCAAATCCAAGTGTTCCTAAGCATGTTTTGTAATAGGTAGCAAGATGAAACAATGATTAGAGCACAAGGCTTGGAGTCAGTGATACCTAAGTTCAATCTAGCTTCCAATCATTTACTAGTTGTGTGATTCTGGGTAAGTCATTTAACCTGCATCTGCCTCAGTTTCCTCATCTGTAAAATGGGCATCATGATAACACTCATTTCTTACAAGGTGATTATGAGGATCAAATGAGATAACATTTGCAAAGCTTAAAGCGTCTGCCATGTTGCTGATCATTTCGTATACATGCTAAATATAAGATGAAAAAGCTGAAACCAAAGAGAGGAAAATTACTCACTCAATTCCCCTTATATATTAAGTAGCAGAAGGAGGATTCAAAAGCAGATCTTTCCTGACTCAAAGCCCAGAGGTTTTCTGTTCCCCAAAGCTGCAATCCTTCCAGAGTTCCAGAATTTTACCTTTTCATCTGTACCTCTCTACTCTGGGGCATTTGATTGAGGACTGCCTTCCTGGGAAAAAAGGGAGTCTATACCACCCTCCTTCTGCCTGGCTGTCCCTCCCCCAAAAGAGTGTCCACTGGGCTCCCCTAGAAGGCTGGCGCCAGCCACACTATACATAAGGTCTCCTACGTTACATAACCTGCTGCTGGCATTTCAGAGTGGGAACAGAGGAGAGGAGCCGAGGAGCAGGAAAGAGATCAGGGGGAGGGACCGTTCCCTATTAATTGCCTTTCTCTGGAAACAGGGTCACTGCCATCATCACTCTGTTGGACTTGCTAATGGTGCCCAAAGTATGAAGGCCAGGTGCTCCCTATCCTCCTGCCCTGCTCTAGGCAACCCCTTCCCCCAGCCTGAGAAAAAGACAAGGTTGAATCCTGTAGCACAGTCGGGAAAGTAGCCAGCTCAACAGGATACCTGGATTCGGGTTCTGACTTTGCCACTCTTTGCCACTTTGCCATGTAGTTTTGTTTCTTTGCTTCTCCAGGATCTGAAATAAGTTATGTTGAATTGTATTATCACTCAGGGCCCTCCCAATTCTGACACCTCATGTTCTAAGATCCCTCCCAGTTCTAGCATCCTATGTTCTAAGGGCCTCCCAACTCTGCCATTTTGTGTTCTAAGTCCTTTCCCAGTTCTGACATCCTGGGTTCTAAGTCCCCTCCTAGTTTTGACATACTATGTTCTAAGGGCCCTCCCAGCTCTGACATCCTGGGATCTAAGGGCCCTCCCAGCTCTCACCTCCTGTGTTCTAAATGCCCTCTTATCTCTAACCTCTTATGTTATAAGCTTGCTCAGCTCTATAGAGCTATTTTTCTATGGTTCCCAATTCCCAGAGTTGGCCGAGATTGTCAGGGGGACAAGATTGGGGAAAATTCAGAAAGGAGGGAGCTACATATCTCTGTCCCTGCTTTAATTGGAGGTTGTATTCACACATGTATAAATAAATGAAAAATCATTTGTTGCACATGTACTTTATGCTAAGCATTGCAGTAAATAGTAGAGATACAATTACAAAAAGCAAGATAATCACTGTCCCATATCTGTGCCTCAGTTTTCTCATTTGTAAAATGAGGAGATAGGACTAGATGATTTCTAACATCACACTTCCAAGCTCTAGATCTACAACCCTTTGACCCTACTTAGGAGTTTACATTCTAATTGGGGAAGACCCACATACAGGGAGTGGGGGCCAAAGAGGAAGGTTTGGGGAAATCAGAGGGACAATGAATAAAACCATAAAGAAGTAGATTATCACACTCTTTCCAGTAGTAATGTCAAGATTACTTCCCATAGAGTTCCAAAACTGGAAACAAGGAGTTGAGAGTGGGAGAGTTGGCAGGAAGATGTCAAGTGGAGCATGGCTGGAGCCAGCCTACACACGAGGCACTCACCAATAGGGAAGAGGAGAAGAGTCACAGGAAAGTCAGGACCCCAGAGAGCACAGCACTCCAGAGCTGAAATGGGAAGCATATCTAACAATTAAAAAGTACTCCTTGATAAATGCTGTGGCACTAAGTCACCACAAGGAAAACTCACTAGAGTGAGAGTTCAGGAGAGACTGGAACAATAAGAGATGGCTTCTGGAGGTCAGGGTTCTCAGGATGAGCTTTTGCTTTTACAGGCACCATTTAAGTTCTTTGCAGTAGGATTGCAGGACTATGAGATCCAAAGAACTTTAAAACAAGGTTCTAAACAAAGTTCTTTGTCCTTGACTTCTGTTTGCTTTTCCTCCAAAAATGGCACCTAGATCTTCACCAAGGCAGACAGATAAGAAAAGTGATATGGCTACTCCTATCACTTGAATGAGTTGGAAATTTCCAGGGAAATGAAAGACTACCAGACCACCATCTGTCCTATCATCATGTTCTCTAAGCCTCTGGGCCTGCTAATATATCTTGAGAATATCTAGGCCTCTCTAATTTTCCAATGTTTCCCATCCTCATAAGACTTCCAAGTCTTTCCTTCCTTCATTCTCATTGGCATGTTGTCTTCCTTGTCAGACTGTGAGCTCCTTGAGGACAAGGAATATCTTTTGCCTTTCTTTGAATCCCTAGTCCCTGACCATAGTAGGTACTTAATAAATGCTTCTTGACCTGACCCTGCAGATAAATTCTTGTGTAAGAATGTTCTTCCCCAATTAGAGTATGAGCTCCTTAAGAGAAAGGGTTGTCTCTTTTTTTTCTATTTGTGTCCCAGAGCTTAGCACACCAGAAGTGCTTAATGAATGCTTAATAAGTGCTTAATGAATGCTTTTTTTTCATTCATTACTTCATTTCAGTTTCACAAGGACCCTGTGAGGTAGGTAGTACCAGTCAAACTGAAACCCAGAGTCTTTAAGTGTCTTGCCCACAATCGTACACCTGGTAAGTAACAAAATTGGGACTTGAATCCTCACTCTCAGACACTCTGTCCTCTTACTGCTAAACCACACCTGCCACAATACTATTTATGATTTTGAACTTAAAAAGAACTTAAGAATATCTCATCCAAACCCTCACTTCATAAATAACTGAAGATGAGAGACATTTGATATCTTACCAAGGTATTATGGGTGACAAAGGTGAGATTCAAACACAGGTCTTCTGTCTTCTAACCCAGCTCTTTTTCTCACTAAATCACACTGATTGCCTGTAAGAGGGCTTGCAGGATGATAGAAAAGGAGCCAAGAGGAGGATGATTGTGGCTAATAATAATACTGAAGCATGATCCAGAAAGCATTGAGAGAGCCTGGTCCAGTCGAAGTGAGAGAGGCAATCGGGGCTAGGCTGAATGAAAGATTATTAAAGGGAATGGAATAATGATGAGAAGAACAAGGGAGAAGTGAGGGGAAAGCTGCACCTGAGAAAATGAAAGAGGCCGAGGAAGAGAGAGGGAGAAAGCAGGGAGGGAGATGGAGCTGGGGTAAAGAGATTTAGAAAAGAAAAATAAAAACAGGCAGAGGGCAGAAGGTGCTCCTATTCAGAGAAGCAAGTACTAGAAGGCACCTAAGCACACAGAATGCTAGAACTGAGAACGTCAGAGTGGAGAAAGGCCTTAGAACACAGGATATCAGTATTGAAAGGGGCCTTAGAATACAGGATGTCAAAGTCAGAGGGGCCTTAGAACACAGGATGTCAGAATTGGAAAGGCCTAGAGCTGGGAGGTGATCTTAGAACATAGAATGTTACAGCTGGGAGAGACCTTAAGAAATCATTTGGAAAAAAATTAATAAAAATAAAATAAATAAAACAAAATAAAAAAATAAAAAAAAAAATCATTTGGTCCAACTTCCTCATTTTACAAAAGAAAAAGTGGCCCAAAAAAGGAAAAAGAACTTAGCCATCATTACACAGGTGTGACAAATAGCTAAACAGAGATTTGAACTCAGTTCTAAGGCCTATTCAAAGGCTCCTTCCAGCTCTGACATTCTCTGTTCTAACTTTCCTTCCAACTCTACCATTCTTATTCTAAAGTCCCTTTCAATACTTACATTCTCTATTCTAAAGTCCCTCCTAGTGGGCGTGGCTCTTTCCAACAATGAGATGAGTCAGGCCAGTTCCAAAGATCTTGTGATGAAGAGAGCCATCTGCACCCGGAGAGAGGACTGTTGAGTATAGATCACAACATAGTATTTTCACTGTTTTTGTTATTATTTGATTCCATTTTGTTTTCTTTCTTATTTTTTTCTTTTTGATCTGATTTTTCTTGTGCAGCAAGATAATTATATAAATATCTTAGAACATTTTGTGTTCTAAGATATATTGTTCTCTAAAGATTCATCCATTCATTCTCTATCCAAAGGGCCTCCCATCACTGGCATCCTAGGATTGCTTACTCTCTGCCTGAGGTTCTTTCCATTAGATTTGGTTAGAGTCGTTCCTCTATCCTAACACAGTCTGGGGTTTTATGGAGGGGGCCACACTGGAGCATCAGTATAGGGCTCCCTGGGTCTTACTCCCATCCCTGCAATTTGGGCCTCCAATAGTGTTTTCTCTCTCTATTAGAATGTGAGCTCCTGGCCCGGGGAAGGGGACTGACTCAGTTTTCTATTCTTGTCCCATGCTTAGCACATCACTGGGCACAAGGAAGTACTTAATTGATCCAATGTCACTCACTCACTCACTCATTCTTTCATTCATTCATTCATTCATTCACGGCTGGTTAGTCGGTCAGCAACTCTCAGTGTGCCAAGCCATTTGATGCAGCACCTATGTGGGACCCAAACGGGGGCTAGAGGCATGTCAGTGGGTCTCAGATTCTGACAAGCCTAGTGTCCAAGACAGGGAACATCTGCCCTGCCAGCCCAGATTTGGGTCTCTCCCTCGCCTCTCCTTGATGTTAAGCTTTTTAGCCAAACCCAGCATCCGCATCGGACCTGAACTTTTCCGTTGCCACAGCAACCCCAAGAAGGGGGTGGGTATGTGTGCAGCAGCAGTCCCACCCCTGCCCTACTTTTCCTGGAGGCCCCAGCTTGGAGGTGGGCAGCCACACCCTCCCCCAAATGCCTACTCCCAGGAAGAGAACCGGGCTCCCCTTCTGGACCCTCTCCCCCCCTACCCCAGACCACCCCTCTCAGAAAAGGGGAGAAAGGGAGGCAGACAGTGGTCCTCCAGGGACTTCCCCCCCCCCCCGCCTCCTCCCTTCCCCAGACCTTCCAGGGCCTTTTCGCTTCTGGATTACCCATCTCTGGACCTGGCCACTGGCAGAATTTCTTCCCTAAATTTCAAAGTGTCTTATGTAAAAAGTCATTTGAAGGGGTCCCTTCCAGCAGCCGGACCCTCCCTTTAGGAGGGATTTCTAACTCCCCAGCCTTCATCCTTTTAACGAGAGGGCTATTTTAGCCTGAAATTGGGGTGCTAGACACCCTTCTGCCCCACCAGGCTCATGACATCTGGCATCTGGAAGAAGAAGACTTACACTCACTAGCTCAACCCCTGAGCAAGTCCATTTACCAGCATAGACCTCAATTTTCCTATTTGTAAAACAAAGGGGTTCAATGTGACGGCTTCCAGTGTGGGACCCTGTGTTTTTGTGATTCCACACTAAACCCTCCCTCCCACACACACACACACACTTTCCATTTATGTGGTCTTGGGAAAGACCATTGATTGAAGTTGGAATGAGGAAGAATTAAGTTCAAATCCCAACTGTCTGTATGACCTGGGTAAGTGATTTAACCCCCTTCCTGCCTCAGTTATGTCACCTGTAAAATGGGATAATATAAGCTCTTTACAAGTTTGTTGTAAGGATAAAATCAGATAATATTGATATTATGTGTTAGCCCAAGCTATCCCCATGGAATCAGGACAGAAGGCAGAATATCCAGTGGTTCACATCTCTTCCACCGATTCTCTGCCAAAAAAGAGTCCACGGGGAAATGGGCCCACTCACCAGTGTCATCTCTGAGAGGATCCTCCATGTCCATGAGGCAACTGGGGAAGCAGTGGATAGAGTGCTGGACCTGGTATCAGGAACACTGAGTTCCAATCCTGCCTCAGATACTTAACTAGCTCAGTGATCCTGGGCAAATAAGTCACTTCACTTCTGGCAGCCTTAATGTTCTTGACTGTAAAATGGGAATAACTAGCTCAGTGATCCTGTGCAAGTAAGTCACTTCACTTCTGCCTGCCTTCATGTCTTCAACTGTAAAATGGGAATAATAGCCCTTATCTTGCAGAATTGTTGTTAAGAATAAAATAAGATAAGATTTGTTTTTAAAAAAAAAAAAAAAACACTTAGCACATAGTAGGTGTTACATAAATGCTTATTCCCTTCTTCCTTTCCCATGCTCAGTACCACTAAAGAAACTGACAGTGACTGATGGACCAATGGCTACACAGCACACAGATCTGGGTTTTAGCCTCAGCTTGAAGTTACTGTTGTGTTAGCTAGAGTAAGATAGTTCCTCTCTTAGCCTCAGTTTCCCCAAATTTAAAATCAGATCGTTGAGTCCAACCATCTCTCTCAATGCAGATGCATTCTTTGTTCTAAAGATTTCCCCCAACCCTGACGTCTTGTGTTCTCGGGATTATTGCTACTCTCAGTATTAGCTCCTTAAAGGCAGGATCGTCTTGTGCTTCCTTTTGTAACTCTAGTGCTTGATGCAGCCTAGAATGAGCCCTCAATAGATGCTGACGGATGGATTGATTTTGCACAGTAGGGGTTTTTGCAACTCCAACATTCTGGGTTCTAGGGGCCCTCCCACCTCCAGGAGCCTCTGTTTTAATATTCTAGTTCTGAAGTCTCATCTCTCTCAGGTTCTATCAACTGTCTTCCGTGACTTCAGGGTCAGCATTGGGGAGGAGGTGGGGCGGGCAGGGCGAGAGGGCATCACGGGTCTCAGCTTGGCAGAGTCTGCCCTCTCTGGATCAGGGAATTTCCTTCAATGGCAGATGGATAGGCAGAAGTCTTTGGGGGTGTTTGTTGGTCTTGTGAAATGTGATTTTCAAAAATAGGACGCTCCAGAGGGAAGGATGTTCATGGGAACTCTCCTACAGGCAAGAGAATCTTCATATGCCCCTGTGCCCTAATGTGCACATGTGTCCTTGTATGTGCTCAAGCCCCTGCCTGTTGCCTTGAGAAAGTTTCCTTGTGTTGATGGGATGTCCGTGTGCACGTACATGTCCCCGTGAGAATACATGAGTGTGTAAGCACATGTGTGTGCACAAGCCCCTGCCTGTTGCCTTGAGCATGTATGACAGTATCCTGTGTGCACATGCATGTGTGAGTGCCTGTGTGGGTACATGTGTGTGCATGTTGGTCTGTGTTGCCCATGGAAGCCTGATTCCCGCTATATGCACACTTGTATATTTGGTGTTGTGTGGGCCCGGGTGAGTTTCTCTCTCTGAGCAAGGATTAAGTAATTAAACTGCAGCTCCAGCTCAGAAAAGATCAATTGGCAGGAAAAAAGATGATTAAGCTCTGCCCCCCTCCCTGCTCTTCCCCTCCAAACTTGCCAAGGAACTTTGGGGCCCTTAGATCACTCAAGAGAAGCTGCCTTCGGAAGGGCAGAAGTCAGGCTGCAGGAGAAGGAGAAGGAAGAAGGGAGAGAGAGGAGGAAATAGGGAGGAGGGAGATGGGAGGAGGGAGAGAGGGAGGAGGAGGGGAGAGAAAGAAGGGGGCAGGGAGGAGAGAGGAGGAAGGAGGGAGGAGGAAAGAGGGAGAAGGGAGGATGAAGATGGGAGGTGGAAGAAGGGAACAGGGAGGAGAGAATGGCTTTTCCAGTTTCTGCCACTGTAGCCAAGAAAACGAACCCAGCCTTGGGTATAGAGCTATTCTGATCCAGCAGACCAACCTCAAACCAGATTCTAGGGGAAAGAAACTCCTCCTTGTTTCCACCTTTGGCTTTTCATGGGAAAAAAAGAGTAAACCAGAGGAGAATGTCTGGTGAACAGATATTGGAGTGGAAATTAGGAGTCCTGAATTCAAGTCTCTATTGTGCCACCTGCTAGCCATGTGTCTAAACAAACTCATTTCCTCCTGCCCAGGATAAGTACCTCAAACAGTAAACAGGATATGGTCCATAAAAGTGCTCCCATCTCTGACATTTTATGCTCTAAGGGCCCTCCCAGCCTTGACCTCCTGGGTTCTAAGGGCCCTCCCAGCTCTGACATCCTGGGTTCTAAGGCCCCTCCCAGCCCTGACATCCTGGGTTCTAAGGCCCTCCCAGCTCTGATACTCTCTGTTCTAAGATCCTATGCGGACAGGATATGTGATCATATCATCCCAGGCCTTTAGAATGGACCAATCTATCCAACAAGCATTAATCAAACGCAGTGCCAGGTGTTCCACTAGGCACTAAGATGCAAAGCCAAAAATAAAGCAGTCTCTGCATACCAGAAGCTTCCGTTTCACAGGAGAAGACAAAATGTACATATATAAATAAACACATAAACATAGAAAATAAGAGCCGAAGTACAAGGTCTGGGGGGAAGGCTTAGCCACCGCGGAGCTCAGGGAAGGTCTCACGCAGCAGAGAGAAGCCGGCACTAAATTCTCGAAGTGATGAAAAGCTGCTGTAGTTTATTGAGTAAGGGATGACACAGTCAGGCTGGTGCTTTGGGATAAATCACTTTGGCAGCTGTGTGGAGGAGGGAGTGGAGTGGGGAGAGACTTGAGTCAAGGAGACCAATTAGGGAAGCTACTGCAATGAGGCCAGGAAAGATAATTTAAGGAGCAAGGAGAGAGCAGTAAGCAAGAAGGGGAGCAGGAATGGTTTTCCAGAGGAGAGGCTGGCACAGGATTTGAGCCTTGAAGAAAAACAGTTTTTAAGAGGCAGAGTCCAAGACGGGGTGCACTCCCTACAGGGGACAGAGCCTATGTAAATGGTGGGGATAGAGTACCGGGCTAGGTGGTAAAGTCACACGGGGCCTGGAATTAGAAAAACCTGAGTTCAAATCCACCCTCAGACAACCCACTAATTTCCACTCTGGAAAAGTTATTTTTAACCTCTGATTGCCTCAGTTTCCTCAGCTGGAAAATGGAAATAATAATTGCATCTATCTTTCAGGGTTGTGGTGAGAATCAAATAATATCAAGGGAGGCAATATTTGTAAAGCACTTAGTGCCGTGTTGTTGTTAAGTTGCTTTTAGTCGTATTGGTGACCCCATAGGTGGTTTCTGGAATAGTTGGTCATTTCCTTCTCTAGCTCATTTTACAGATGAGGAAACTGAGACAAACAAGGCGAAGTGACTCGCCCAGTAAGTGTCTGAGGCAGAATTTGAATTCAGGAACATGTCTTTCTATTCACTGCACCTTCTAGTACCTTGTCTGGCACAAAGTAGGCACTTAATAAATGCATGCTCTTCCCTTCCTCCAAGCTGGGGTAGGATGTAGAATGTTGGAATAAGAATGATGTACCTGAAGCCTGGGAAATTAGCCTGAGACAGACTATAAGGGACCTTAAGGTAAGGAGGTTGTATTTTATTTTGAAAGGCAATATAGGGAGCCATGAACATTCTTAAGCAGGACAGTTACCTTGGACCTCAACAGTCAACACACAGACAACTCATTTTATAAGTGAGCAAACTGAGGCAGACCCAGAAAGGTCACTATGACTGACTAATGTCATACACAAAGTCAGAAGCAGAGCAAGAATCTGAGACCAGAGCCCCTGATTATTTCCCCCCTGAAGTTTCCACCACCCAGCACTTTAGTATTTTTTTTCCAAAGCAGGGAAGGAACCCAAGAAACACAAGTATTTCAGAAGCTAAAGCAGAAGAAGCCAAGGAGAATTCTAGGAGTAAGGGTGAGACCCCAGAATTATGGAACAGAACTCATTAGGAGCCCAGGAGCTAAGGAAAAAAAACAGAACTCACTCTTCTCTCTTCCCCCACTTGAGAGCTAAAATCTGCTTTACACAATATTGCTTTTCTATTAAACAGTGTGACATGAAAACTAATGGTTTTATATTGAATCCTCTTTTTATGGTGTGCTGTGTACAGGAAAATGTTTTCCTTTTTTGTCTTTTTGTATTTAAGTTCAAAATGAACAAAAATTAAAATGAGATTTAAAATGCCTAAAACAAACTAAAAAAGATATTACTTTTCCTCAGTGGAAAAGATCAGAGAGTAGCTAAGTCCAAATTCCACTTCTGTTAAGAGCTTCATGATCCTGGATAAATCGACTCTCTCCACTCAGCCTCAGTTTCCTCATCTGAAAAATTTAGGGACTTGAACTAGATGACCCTTACCATTCCTCCTTGCTCTGACTCCATGATCCCATGAACCTGTCACTTTCTCATGCTAAGGACCCTGCACAGTGCTTCCCCCGTAGTAAGGACTTACTGCTTGTTGATTGATGGAATGGGAACTAAGGGACTGATTTGGTTCCATTTAAATGGAGTGAGGCAGAAGGAAGCTTAGAAAATTGGACTATGTTTTCCCTCCTTATGAATATTCATTTGCTGGAGGAAGAGCCTGGCAGCCAGGCCTATGGGCAGAAATGGGGTTATTCAAGGTGGTAGAAAGGAGGGGGGAGGGGGAGAGGAGGGGCCTAGGGGGACACAAGGACAATGTTGGCCAGAATCCCTTTCCATCAGGCACTTGGATGAAAACTTCCAGCTCTCTCCCAGCTCCAATGTAAAGGCTCAGAGCAAATCCCAGGAGCTGATCTACTTCATGGTTACTGTCACCATAGCAACTGCCTCCTGGTACCCATGTGCACAAGCAGGTCACATGAGATGAGATAAGGTGGGATGGGGAGAATGATGGGCAGCTTGCTCCAGAGAATGAGATGTATTCTCCTCCCCCCACCCAGTTTCAAAATATACTCTATCCCACTGGCCTGACAGAATTCAGGGTCTGAATTCTAATCCCTCCAGTTCCCCGTGGCTCCTCCAGTCTCAAGGTCTTCATTGTACTATAGGGAATGCAGAATTTGTGGATATACACTGAGGGAAAGAAGAGAGCAGAGTGGGAAGGTAAAGGAGATAGTGGCAAGCCCCTGGATAATCCAGTCTGCTGTTTGTGCCTCTGTAATGCACTCTTGTCTGTGTCATCGACTTAAAACTCCATGAGAGCTGGGACTGGGTAATACCTGTGCCTGGTGAAATCAAAGGAAGTATAATTGGGAGTCAGGAAACCAAGGTTGAAGGCCACCTTGGCTTATCTACTCTTACCTTTGTAATGCTAGCTGAATCTCAGGCCCTAAACTCTCTGGCCCTCTGGCCTTTTCTTCACCTAGAATATGAGGGGCTGGGACTAGAAGACTTCTAAGACCCCTACTGATTCCAAAGCTATGTTTCTATGAATTGAAATGCAGCAAAATGAGCCCTATACATTTAGAAGCCAAAATGAATGGATTGTAAAGACTCTTCTAGCTCTCCCATTCTGGGTTCTAAGGGCCCTCCCAGCTCTGACATCCTGGGTTCTAAGGACCCTCCCAGCTCTGACCTCCTGGGTTCTAAGGACCCTCCCAGCTCTGACATCCTGGGTTCTAAGGGCCCTCCCGGCTCTGACACCCTGGGTTCTAAGGGCCCTCCCAGCTCTGACATCCTGGGTTCTGAGGGCCCTCCCAGCTCTGACATCCTGGGTTCTGAGGGCCCTCCCAGCTCTGACATCCTGGGTTCTAAGGGTCCTCCCAGCTCTGATGTCCTGGGTTCTAAGAGCTCTCTGTTTTAAACCCTTCCTGACTGTGACATTCTCTGTTCTAAGGGTCTTTACAGTTGTGGCATTTTTTTGTTCTAGGTTGTCTTCTAGAAGAAAACCTTCTTATGGAACTTCCCAGTTTAATTATTTATTTATTTATTTTTTGCTGAGGCAATTGGGGCTTAAGTGACTTGCCCAGGGTCACACAGCCAGGAAGTGTTAAGTATCTGAGACCACATTTGAACTCAAGTCCTCCTGACTTCAGGGCTGGTGCTCTGTCCATTGTACCACCTAGCTGCTCCTCTAGTTTATTTTCTAACATTCCATGTCCCACAGTCTCTTTCTGATTTTTGTGGTTCTCTATGGTTCTATGCTCCTTGGCTAATCTTTTCCTGCCTCTGTACCTTTGTTCTCTCAATCCAATGTAAAGTAGTTTGTAATAGTTATTGGTCTTATTCTACAACCATTTATTAAGCTACCACTTAGTTCTAACCAGTACTTAGGCTAAACACAGAGGATACAAAAAGAAAAAGAAAGGGAACAGATCCTGCCCTCAAGGGGATTACATTCTAGAGGAAGAACACAATACAGCAGGCAGATAATTAGAGCAGTAAGTAATAGGATGGAAGAGAGAACATCAGTGGCCAGGGAGAGAGGAATCAGAGCAGCCCTCCTTCCTTTCCCTCCACTTGTCATGTCCTCCCAACCTCATCCTCTCCTATCTCCCCATTCAAGTCCCATTCTCTAAGCATCAAACAAAATTTCAGCTCTTCATGAAGTCTTCCTTGATCAGAGTAACGTTCCACTTTGACCTCCCACAGTGCCGGGTATCTCTTACCAGACCATTCTGCCTTATATGGGAAGGAGGGAAGCAATTATTAAGTACCTATTATGTGTCAGACCCTGTGCTAAACACTTTATAAATGTTATCTCCTTTTATATTAAAGTTCTTTGTGGCCATGACTTGATTATCGGTTCACTGACAACATGGTCCATGATATTCCTCAAGCTTTCTCTCGTATGGTATCATGGAGGCCACATAGTAGGTCCTCCAAAAGGTTCGTTGATTGATGAATTGATTGAATGAATGATGTCTGTTGTCTTCCCTGTGTGCCGAGAATCTATGCTTCTCTTTCTTACCTTGGTCAAACGAGGAACGGAGCCTTCCTTCCCTCCCTTCTCCCTTTCCCTAGTCACATCTCCTGGTTCCACACAGGTAGGCAAAAGTCTACCTGCTCTTGGAACTCTGAAAAGAGAGATGCTAGACACACAGAAGCCTTTATTGCATTTATTAAACACACATCCCTTGTCCAAAGGCCTCTTGGCATGTGGACAAAATTATAAAGAAAATAAAAAGAGAAACGGGCAATGAAATTAAAAGGCATTTCATTTCCGAGACGAAGGCTGAGCTGGATAAATAAGGAACATGTGTCTTCCTAGTGTCTCGATCATTCAGCCTCAAAGCAGCTGTTTCTCTGGGGCCAGGAGAAGAGTTTAGAAGTGGTTCTGCATGTCTCCCTTGGGATGAAATCCTGCTCCTAAATGTCAAAGCTTGCAGAGCCCTTAGAACCTAGTGGGAGCATGAAAGGCCCTTAAAACCGTATGTGTCACACCTGGGAGAGACCTTGCAAAACAGAATCCAGAGCCAGAAGCAACCTGAGATGGGTCTTGTAGCTTGGGTGCCAGAGAGAGAGAGGCCATAGCACACAGAATGTCAGAGCATGGAAGGCTTTCTATCACAGAGCCTGACAATACAGGCTAGTACAGCAACATAGAATATTGGAAGGGGGCCTCGTTGCCAAGTCTCATCTCATTTTACAGATGAGGAAATTGAAATCTCCGGAGGGGACATACCCTACTCAAGACCAGAAACCCATGGATTTGGAGTCATTTGGTACATATCATTGGTTGGATTATTTAACTTAGCTAGGACTTGATTTTATCAAATATAAAAAGAGGGATAAGGGTAGGGTGGATGTATTCCTAGAATCCTACAATCTTGTGCTATCTGAGCCAAGGAGGTTCATGGAACTGTGTGATCTCACATGTGGAAGTTGTGGGAAGGATGGTGAAGGGAGATGGAAGAAAGGTCCATTGGAAGGTAAACTCCTTGAGGGCAGGGACTGTGTTTCATTTTGTCTTCATATCCCAGGCCCCTGACATAAATCCTTGCCCATGTAAATAAATGCTTATTGAATAAATGGAGGAATCACTTAGCCCATCCCTCTTTTTCCAAGCATCACGCCCTTCTAAATTCAATCATGAACCTTCCTCCTCCTCCAAAGACATGGGACCTTTTTTTTCTCTTCCTAAGCCTGAAAAGCCAGAGGAGAACAGGCAGATTTACACACAAACAGTCCTCCCTCCCGAGTTTCCATCCTGGAGGGGGGATAAGGGAGTGGAGAGACTCTCCATCTTTCCCCACCTGTGACTCACTCCCCTCCTGCACCACTTGGCTCTCTTTAATCTCTTCCCAATCAGAGGAAACTATTTATATATCAATACAGCAAATTGCATGCTGTTTTCTCCTGCATTCTCTTGGGAGCATCACCTGATTTCTCTCTGTTCATGTCTTTTCAGATCATTTGGATTACTAAGCTATTTGTGTGTAAACAGACACTGTCTGCTCCCCCAGACACTGCTACCAACACTCTGGTTCTGTGTGTGTCTGTACGTGTGTGTGTGTATCCGTGTGCTTATGTGTGTTGGGGGATGGAGGGTGACTATTCCCAAGGCTGAGGTTGCCCCTTGTCTACTGATCTCTTCCAATCCAAAGACACAGCCACTGGGGCTGCCACGGGCCATCCAGAACTTAAAGGGAGCAAAAAGAACTGAGGAAGGGTGGTCTATGAATCATTCCATAAAAGGAATGCTGAGGGGGGATATGAGGCCAGTGGATGCACCAAGAAGGGGATGGGGTGGGGGGTCCCACAGATCTGAATTTGAATCTGGGGTCTGTTACTTGAGTTGGGTGACTTTTTGCAAATGATTTCATCTCTCGAGTCCTCAGGTTCTTCATCTGCAAATAATAATTATGATAAATCTTCCAAATAAATGCTTCTTAAATTCCCTTTTCAGCTCCAAAGCCTAGTATTCTAAGGGAAGTGGTTTAGAGAAATTAAAAGTCAGAGACAAAAGCCTTAGAAGGCAAAGAGAAGGGCTCCTCCATCTTTTCCTGCCAAGGAGATTGAGAGTATCTGCCCGACAAACTGCAATGAGTCAATTCAAGTGATGAAAATCTGTAGGCAAAAATCTTGCATTTTGGGTAGCACGGTGCCTGGTATAGGGGGAGTGATTAAGAAAGCCCCTTGATTGAATCATCAGGGATATAGAACTGGGCAGAACCTCAAAGACCTGCTAGTGCAGAGGGTCTTAACTTGGGATCCATTGACATTCCCCAAGAGTTCCATGAATCGATTGGGGAGGGGTGAATTCAATGGAGGGGAAAATGTCATTATTATCACATAATGTTGCATTATTTTCCCTAAATTCTAACTGCAAATTTTGTATTTCTTTCTACTATGTTATTTTTTTTGAAAAAAAAAATTTCTGAAAAGGGGTTCACATGAGACCACCTAAGGGATCCATGTTATAAGAAGGTGAAAAAGCTCTGGTCTAGTCCAACGCTTCATGATAAAGAGGAATAAATGGAGCCAGAGAAAGGGGAGTGACTTACCTGAGATCATAAAGGTCATAATGAATAGCAAAGATAATTTGAGTATAGTCTTGAAGGGACCTTAGAGGTCACCTGGTCCAACCTCCCTCATTCTGGAGATAAAGAAATCGAGGACCAAGACAGTAATGTGGCTTGTTCACACTGGCGTAAGTGGCAGGAGTAAGGCTGAAAAGGAACTCGGGTTCCCAACCTCAGCACCAATTTTCATCTTATTTTTAGTCAGATCCAGCATTTGTTGACCCCATTTGGAGTTTACTTGGCAAAGATACGGGAATGGCTTCACATTTCCTTCTCCAGTTTATTTTACAAATAGAGAAACTGAGGCAAAAGGGTTAAGTGACTTACTTGGGGTCACACAGCTAGTAAGCTTCTGAAACTGGATTTGAACTCACTCCATGTGCGCTCTATTCATCATGGCGCCAGCTGGCTGCCCTGGCCAATAGACAATAAAGACAATTGGGATCAGCTAGATGGCACAGTGGATAGAGCCCATGCCCTGAAGTCAGGAGGACCTGAGTTCAAATCTAGTCTCAGACACTTAACACGTCCTGGCTGTGTGACCCTGGGCAAGTCACTTAACCCCAATTGCCTCAGCAAAAATAAATAAATAAATAAAGGCTTAATTAACTGCTTGGTTTATTTCATTTCCTTTTTTTATTTATTTAATTTTTTTTATTATTTATTATTTAAAGCCATAGCATAAATCCAGGACACAGGAGATATGACTTGGCAGTCATTCCCATGGAAAGGTCCTAGGCGTGTTCATTGACTACAAGCTTAACCTGTGATACAATGTGGGTCAGAATGTCCAATTACAGGATGGGTTTCAATATAACCATGGATCTCCAGACTCTCTGTTGTTACCCCTGCTTCCCAGCCCCTTCCAAACCCCTACCTTAGGTGCTGCGTGAGCAACTGTCCAAGATAGCCCAAGTTACAAAGAAGCAACTGATCTGCACTGGAGAAGGGAGTACCCCCCAGGAGGAGCTTCTTCATCCATGAAACCCTAGGTCCAGATCAAAACAAAATCAGAAAAACCGGTTAGCAGCTCACTGCGGACTGCCCCTGTTTCTTAGTGCTGCATCTCCCTAACTAGGCTGTTAGCTCAAAAGTACCAGCTGGTTCTTGGCGTTGCCATTAAATTAAGCATTTTTATTAATCACTTACTGCATACAGGGTGTTGTGCACGTAATGGAGAAGATGCAGAGTTTGGGTGAGACTGGGACCTCTAAGGGACTCATTGTGGGTAGGGGAAGAGCACCAGCACAAGGGAGACGCTGGAGAATTACCCCTGAATTTGGAAGGGCAGGTCGGAGTGGAAGCTGAGTCAGTCATCTTCTGGTCGGAAGGAGCTCCTCTGTCCCAGGGCGTCTAGGGATTCAGCAGACTTCATTGCACCGAAAATTCAGCCTCTGAGGCCTATGTCAGAGGGACATTCTCCCAGAAGCACTTCTCAGACTCCCACTAGCAGAGAAGCCATCCCAGGGGAGGCTATGCCCAAGACCCGGGTTACACTGGTAGCTGTGTGAGCTTAGACAAGTCACAACCTCTCTGAGCCACAGACCAGACGGTACCCGGGGTGCCTTCTAGCTCCAACACTGGTGTGATCTCAGAAAATGAAGCTGGTTCTCAAGAAAGCTTAAATTTGTCAGTGCTGTGTCCCATGGCTGCCATTCTTCTCTGTCTCTCTGTCTCTCTGTCTCTCTGTCTCTCTGTCTCTCTCTCTCTCTCTAAATATATATATATATATCTATATCTTTATATATATATATATCCCTATCTCTCTTCTCTTTCTATATCTCTCTTTCTGTCTCTGTATCTCTGTCTCTGCTCTCTCTTTTCTCTCTGTCTCTCTGTCTCTGTCTCTCTATATATATGTCTCTCTGTCTCTATATCTTTATCTATCTATCTATCTCTCTCTCTCTATATATATATATATATCCCTATCTCTCCTCTCTTTCTATCTCTGTATCTTTCTATGTCTCTCTTCTCTCTTTTCTCTCTTTCTCTCTATTTCCTTCTGTCTCTGTCTCTGTCTCTCTCTTTTTCTCTCTCCCCCCTCTCCCTGTCTCTGTTTCTCTCTGTGTCTCTCTGTCTCTGTCTCTCTCTATATATATGTCTCTCTGTCTCTGTCTCTTTCAAGATATATATATATATATATATATATATCTGTCTCTGTCTCTGTCTCTCTCTATATATATATATATGTCTCTCTGTCTTTGTCTCTGTCTCTCTATCTCTCTCTCTCTCTCTCTCACACACACACACACACACATTCCCTCCCTCATTTTTCCTCTGGGCCCTGTTGCTTCCCTCTAGTAGAAGGGCCGCTCCTTGTGGGCAGGGGCTGTTGGGTTTCTGTCCCTAGCGCAGCCCAGCACGCTGGGATGGCACACACTGGGCACTCCTACCAGTGCTGGGGGAGGTGACTTGCATGAGCACGGGGAGAAGGCCTCTGCCGGGGCCTGGCTGGGGTGCCTGTGACGGACCAGATGGGGAGAGGAAAGAGGTGATGACCACAGAGAAGTGCTCTCTTGGCTGGGCAGCTTCCAAGGGAGGCCCAAGGCCTACTGCTGCTCTTCACTTTCAAGAGCCAAGAGGAGGAAGGGGGTGGGGTAAGGGAAGCTTTGCTGAATGGGGAAAGTAAAGGAAACTAAAATAAACCTAATTAGGTAACAATCCAACCAAGCAAGCCCAGGGAAAATGGCTGCCCAAACAGAGCGGGGAAAGTTTGCTAACCTTGGGAGCAACATAGAAAGGGGACATATTGTGGCCAGATTACCCTTTCCGGGGAAGTTACTGAGCTGGGTTAATTAAGGCCCAGGGCTGGGAAGGGAAAAGCCCCATCCAACAGGAAGGCCTTGGGACAGCCCAGGGTCCCCCAGTCTCTCTGGAAATCCCCCAGGCGCAAGGTCACCCGGGCCCAAGCCAGCCAACGGCCTCTTGGGGCTTGGCACCCCTCCTCGGAGCTCTGCTGAGGAAGCTGCAAAGCTCCGGGACTGCCAGGGGCACCGGGCCAAAGGCTGACAGGAATTTCCGATGGTCCCCGGCTGCCCTCCTGCAGTCCCTGAGCCCATGGCCTCCCACAGTGTCCCCACTCAGCAAATAAATCACCCTGAGATCACAGAGTCCCGGCGGCCTCTAGTGGTGAAGAATAAAGAGCTGGGAGGGAGCTGTGGGGGAGGAAAGGGGGAAGGGGAGAAGAGGAGGAAGAAAGAGGGAAAGAGGAGAAGAAAAAAAAGAAAGGAAGGGAAAGGAAGATAAAAGGAGAGTGTTGGAGAGGAGGGGCAAAGTAAAAAGAAAAGGAGGGGAGAAGAAAAAAGAAAAATAGAAAGTAAAAAGGAATAAATGAAATAATGGAAGAGAAAGAGAAGAGGGAAAAGCTGTAAGAGGAAGAAGAAGATAGTAGAAATAAAAGAAAGAAGAAGAAGAAAGAAGAGAGGAGAGGAGAATATGGAAGGGAAGGAAGAAAGAAAAGAAATAGAGAAAGGAAAAGATAGGGCAGAGAAAGAAATGAGAGCATGGGCAAAGAAAACAGGGAAAATTTTTAAAAGGATGAATGAGAAGAGAAAAAGAACAAAGGGAAGAAGAGGGAGGAAGGGAAAGTACAAGGAATGGGAAGGAGGAAGAAAAGACAGGAAGGGGAAAAAGGAAGCTGGGGGGCAGAAGAAAGAAGAGGAAGGGAGAGAATAGGGGAAAGGAGGGAAAGGCAGAGCTGGGGAGGGGAGGAAGAAGGAGGAAAAGACGGTTTTGTACAGAGGAAAAGAAGGAAGGAGAAGAAAGCCAGAAAAAAGTGGAGGATGCCTCCAGTTCCCAGCACCTGGCAGGTGAAGGGAGAGGGAAGCTTGGCTCCCAGTGGCTTCTTCCCCATCTCATACTTAGCCTCTCTCCCAGCCATCTTGCCTCTTCCTCCAGGCAACGCCCCGTCCCACCCCCATCCCCCATCTCCGCACCCCACCCCCAGGATGTGCCTGCCAAAAACCACAGGCTTTCCCTCTCCTCCTCACGCCTTCACCCCAGGTAAAATTAGGATAAAATGAACATCAAGCTGTCTTGAAATGGAAAGAAGTGATGGAAAGGAGGCCTGCAAAACATTCTCCCCTTTGCTTTGGGAGTGGGGGGAGGGAAGAGGCAGAGAAGAGAAGAGCTTTAGGAGCCTGAGTCAGTGGCTGACCCTTGGGTGGCTTTTAGCCCCTGGGGCTGCCCCCCCTCAGCAGCTAAGTCCCCCTCCAGGGGATGGCTCCCTCTGCACCCCTGAAGCACTTCTGCCCACCCCCAACTCCCCCCAACACACCCTCTGCACTACTTCCGGGGACCAAAGCATATGAATGACCACTGGGTACTGATACAGAGAAATGATGATGGGTAGAAGCTACTGGTACCAACCCCTGCTCAGAGCATGGCAGGTGCAGTCCTTGGGTTACATGCTGTAGGCGGGACAAGTGCTAGGAAAAGTGCCTTTTTTTCTAAAGCCCCCTGGAGTTCAAACGTCCCTTGGTTAGAGGGGAGGAAGGCAATTGATAAGAATGAAACCTCAAGTCTCCTCTTCCCCTCTTCAGGCTAATGAAGGGAAGATCTAAATGGTCTTTGGGGTCCCTTCCAATTCTAACATTCTATGCTTTCAGGTTCTTTCCAGCTAAATCTATGCTCTAAGAAAGTTTCTCCCAGCTCTGACATCCTGGATTCCAAGGACCCTCCCAGCTCTAACATCCTGGGTTCTAAGGGCCCTCCCAGCTCTGACCTCCTGGGTTCTAAGGGCCCTCCCAGCTCTGTGTTCTAAAGGCTCTCCCAGTCCTGCCATTTTATATTTTTAAAAATATTTCCTCTTTAACATTAAATGGATCTAAATTCCTGCTTTGAAGACAAGCATCATGGCCAGTAGATTCCTATGAGAGTGGAACACTGGGGCATCAGAACTTCAAAATGGTGGTCCAAAGAAAAGGCAACAGCAAGGAAGGCTCTGGCCACAGACTCTAGGATTAGAGAACTGAAAACACCCAAACCCTGATGACCCCCACCCTGTCAGACAGAACTCCCTTTCCTCCTTTTCAACAAGCCAATCTCATTTACTTTGCTACCTTTCTAACATGCCTCTCTCTCCTCTCCAGAAACCTAATCTCAGAATGTGGGTCTCAAATCTGTGCCGTATGAATATCAGTTGAAAGAACTGGGCTTCATTAGCCTAGAAAAGAAAAGATTCCCTAAAATGTAGTGATTCTCTTCAAACATTTGAGGGGCCATCATGTGTGCCAAGGACTGGGCTCAATCTGCATGGTCCCAGAAAACAGAACTAGGAACAGCTGGAGTTGGGAGACGAAAGCATGTGAAAAAGCAAGTGCAGGTGTGGTGTCAGGAATAACTTTCTATCAATTAGAACTCCCCCAACATAAAATGAGCTTGTCTTTGAGAGTGAGACCTTCTTCACTGAGGATTCTCAAACAAAAACTGATGAACATATAGAGGAAAGAAGGAAAAAAGCACTCAGAGGGAAGGAAATAAACATTTATATAGTAAGCATTATATAGGTACTTTTATAAATATTATCTCCTTTGGTTCTCACAACCCTGGGAGATAGGTACTGTTATTTATTACACCTATTTTACAGTTAAGGAAACTGAGACAGGCAAAAGTTAAGTTATCTTGTCTAGGGTCACCCTGTTAATAAATGTCTGAGGCTGAATTTGAATGCAGGACTCCCTAACTTCAAGCGTGGCATTCTATCCACTGTACCATCCAGCTTTTTCAGCAGGCATGGTTTGGATTAGTGACTTCTACTGTTCCCTCTAAGCCAGAGATCCCAAAGTTCTGTGAGTGACTGAGCAACATGGAAATTCAGGTCTTACAGGACGGGAGAGCACAAACCAAAGGAGACTGAGATGAGACATGGTTCCTGTGGGAAAACACCCAGGTGTTTTTGTGAGAAGCAAGGTCAAAATGAGTCAACATCATGATGCCAGGGAGACTCAACATTAACTCCTGAGACCCTGGGCCAAGGGAAGAGAAGTGTCGTATCCAGTCACAGAAAAGTGAGTGAATGCCCTTATCCAACAACTTTTGGGGTACCTCATTCAGGAAGGACAGTGACGGGCCTTTTTAACCCATCCAGAGGATCTGATGGGCCGAGATGGAGACCATACCATACAAAGACTGGCTGAAGGAACTGGGAATCTTTAGCCAGGAGATGAGGAAAAATGGGTTTTGAATTTGATAATAAGAAAGGATTACCTAACTATTAGAGCTGCCACTGAAGTGAATACAGGGCTTTGTGGAGGAGCCTGCTTTTAATTCGCTCAACTTCCCCTCACACTCTGCTTTTTAACTAACCTGGCTATCTCTGGCCTCTGGGCCTCTGGGCCTGACCCTTGGGATGCAGTAACTGGGCCTGTTAAAGTCCCCCCCCCCCATCCTTCCTGCCCCCATGCTTAGAATGCTCTCTCTCTTCCCCTCTGAAACTTCTAGTTTCCTTGAGATGTCAAAAGCTCAAAAACCATCAAGCAAAACACAGATTAAATGCCCATGTGCCCGACACTGTGCTTGATGTTGAGGTCAAGGAGAAAAAACAAAGCAATCCCTTTCTTTTCTGAGATCCCTTCTATCAGATTCTAGGAGAGAGGAGAACTGGAAGGACTTAGCCCTGCCATAATGTAAGCAGCTCTAAATTATACAAGGTTTCTGACAGCAGGAATGGGGTTTTTTCCTGTTACAATGGCTGGGGCCCTCCCAAGGCTAACGATCCATCACAGCAAGGACCACAAATATCACTAATTAATGGATAAATGTCTCGGAAACAGTGACCTGCCCACACGACTCCTCACAAACCACTGTTTGACGGCAAACATAGTCTCGGTGCCACAAAAAACACAGTAAGCTTCCATGCCGAGAGCCATCATAGATTCCCATTACACCCCAAGGCTTCCCCCCACACGGGCCAATTCTGCCCAGAGCACAATTATTGGGAGAAAAGCCCTCAATTCACACACAGGTACAGCAAGCACACACACCCAGAGTCACACTGAGGTTCTCCTGTTCTTGCACATTCAGACATGATTACACAAAGACTCTCACACACACACCTTCAACCACATATATACCTTCAGCCATACTACACAATCATATACAAGATACACGATGAACCCTTAAATAATGCTAGTACACTGATAGCTGCAGACACAGACATATTTTCAACTATATACGTGCCCTCAACTACAACATACAAACTACACACAACAGACACACAATCACATAGCCTTTTTTTTCTTTCTCTATGTCTGTTTCTCTCTGTGTCTCCCTTTCACACACACACAGACACAGCAACTAGATGGAATAAAGTGCTGGACTTGGAGAAGGGAAAACCCAACTTTGAACCTCACCTCTGACATATAGTAGACGCATGGTCCTGGGCTGATTCTGTAAGAAGAAGAATAAAGTGGGACAGCAAGATAGTGCAGCCCTGAAGTAGAGAGGTCCTGAGTTCAAATCTGGCCTCAGACACTTAATACTTCCTAGCTGTGTGACCCTGGGCAAGTCACTAAACTTGAATTGCCTCAGCAAAAAAAGAATAATTATAATAATAAAGAGCATTTATTGGGCACTTCACAAGTACCACCTCATCTTCATAGCAACTCTGGGAAGGTATGTATTATCACTATTTCCATTTTACAGATGAGGAAACTGAGGCAGGCAGTGCGATTAGATGATTTACCTAGGATCACTGAGTCAGGATTTGAACTCGGGGCTTCCTGACCCTGAGGCTCAACAGGCTATCCACCTCACCACCAGGTATCTGGTATTTCTCTTGATATCTCAGTTTACCCATCTGTAAAAGGGGAATGATTGGAGCACCTACAAGTCATGTTTAACTTTTGGTTTGCTGAAAAGAACAAACGTGTGAATACCCGTGGATCCCTTTGCAAACCTTAGCGCCCACAGAATTATCCTCGCCCACTTGCCCACTCAGCACAGGTCACGGCAGCACACGGCCTCTGCCCCACCCCCACAAACACACCTGCATCCCTCCGGCCAGGTACCCTCACACAGCGGCCCGCCTATGGACGCCCATGGAAGGTCCCACCGAGCGGCGAGCGCATCCCAGAGCATCCCCGGAGCCACCTCATCCCAGCAGCCTCCGTCGCCATGACAACAGCCCGACTCCCTTCCCCCAGCCTCCTCCCGTGGCCCATAAATAAATAAACAGCACACGGGACCCTGGGGCTGCCGCGAGGTGCGTCTGGGTAAGGCAGCCCGCGCCTAGCCGGCATCTCTCACTTCGGGATAATTAGTGCGAATTGAATTTCACACTCGCTGTCCCCGCAGCGAGAGCTCACTTGGAATGGAGGCCCGGGATTTCAGAGGCTTTAATGGCTCTTCAGAAGGTGCGAGCGCTGGGGGACGGTTGGCGGCCCTGGCTCCTTCCCAGTCTGGCAGCGCAGACGCACGCATGTGCCCGCATGTAGAAGTGCCCGCAGTGCAACACTGGTCCAGCGAATGCCGGACCCCGCGCCGGGCCCTGGGCCCAAGTACCGCTGGGCCGCTCGTGCGCAACGAGGCGGGGCTCGTGTCCCCTCTCCCGGCCTCGGTTTCCTCCTCTGTCAAATGAGGGAAACAATACTGACACCGCCTGTTTCACGGAGCTTTGGTGAGGAAGGTGTCTGTGGATTTTAGAGAGCTGTGTGACCCTGGATAAGTCACACTGAACGTCTCTTTGCCTCAGTTCCCTCATTTTTAAGCTGAAGATAACGATAGCGCCCACCTCCCAGGGTGACTGTGAGAATCCAATGAGTTAACCTATGTAAAGCACTTTGTAAACCTTAAAGTGACATATATATTCATGTGAATGCTAATTATTATTATTATTATTATAGATGAAGACAATAAGGGCGAAAGAGATGAAGTGAGTTACCCAGAGCCACACAAGTAATAAACAACAGAGGCAAGATTGAATTAGATGATCTAATGCCGGATTTTTTTTTTCTTTTCAATTTTATTTTCAGTTCCAAATTCTCTCCTTCCTCCACCCCCCCCCCCACCCACTGAAAAGGCAAGAAATACAATACCCATTATAGATATGAAGTCCTACAGAACATATTGCTGTAAGGCAGGAATTTTTCACTTTTTTTTTTAATCTAGGACCCCTTTGGCAATTTCATGAAACCTATGAACCCCGTCTTTAAAAAACACTTTCCAAAGTGCATAAAATCAAACATGTAGGATGACAAAAGAAATCAAATATAGCAATCAAAGTATCAAAAAAAAAATTCCTTTGAGCTTTCTTAGAATCAAAGAATTCTGGAGCTTGAAGGAACACCCCCTCCAAAATATCCCTTCTCTACCAAGAGCTTCTTCAGCCTGCCGATGCAAGCCTCCAGGGATGGGAGCCCCCCAAGCACCCAACCTCACGGCAGCTTGCCCCACTCCTGTACTGTTCTCATTGTTAGGAAGCCCATGGAGTCCAAAATCTTCCCTCAGCAATTTCCAGCCACTGTTGCTAGCTCTGCTCTTTGGAGCCGAGCACAAGTAGCTTCATCACTTTTCCAAATGACGGACCTTTAAACATTTAAAGGTCCCTCTAGCCTTTCACACCCCTAGCCTTCTCTTCTTCAAGATAAACACCATCCACAGAACATTATACACACCTAAAAACAGTTTCTGGACCTCTCCTCCTTTGGCACAATCCTACTCTTCCTCTGCTCCTGGTTACCTTGCCCAAGGATGCCCACCAGCTCCTCCCTGCCCTTCCTAAAAAGCCGTGCCCAGGACGGAGCCTGGCATTCCAGATGTGGACACCAGAGCCAATTGCACAAACATGGCTCAAGCCACACTATATGCTCAGGTACCCACCCAGATGTTGAGATTAAACAAAAACTTCCTACTCTCTGGGAATTTCCAAAGGGAATGAAAACTTTTAGGGATCATGGGACCAACTATTTAGAACTAGGAGGAAACCAAAGAAGTCATATTTACTAATAGAATGTAAACTTCTTGAGGGCAGAGATTATTTATTCCCTTCTTTGTGTCTCTAGCACCTACTCCAGTGCCCAAATCTATGGACCGCTCATTTACCTGCATAGTCTAGAATTAACAGACCTGGCTCATCCATTTAGTTCTTAATCATATGGATTACTAGGCTGAATTTTTCGGTGCTGAGAAAGGAGAACATTTCCATTGTTCAAAGTCACAGACGCAGCCGGTCTTGCTAGAATGTAGAGCGGAAAAGGGATGACAGGTAATCCATCCTGAGAAATCTGATGGCAGCAAAATTTTGGTGGCAGGCTGGGGAGCCTGTATTTTGTCTCTGAGATAATAGGGAACCACTATCGTTTTTTGAGCAGTAGAATGACTTGTTTAGGCCTCGGCTTTAGGAATGTCAGTTTAGAAGCTGAATTAGGAAGGGGGGAGGCTGGAGGTAAAGGAAACCTCGATTGTACAATGTTTTGTTGGTGGAATTGTGAAATGATCCAACCATTCTAGAGAGCAATTTCGAAGGTACCCCTTTGATCCAGCAGTATCACTACTAGGTGTGTATTCCAAAAAGATCATAAAAGATGGGAAAGGAGCCATATGTGCAAAACTGTTTGTAGCAGCCCTTTTTGTGGTGGCAAAGAATCAGACATTGGCCGGATGACCATCAGTTTGAGAATTATTGAATAAGTTATGAAATGTTATTGTTCTATAAGAAACAGTCAACAGGATGATTTCAAAAAAGCCTAGAAAGACTTACGTGAACTGATATTGAGTAAAGTGAGCAGGACCTAGAGACCATTGTACGCAATAACAGCAAGATGATGTGATGATCAAATGTGGTGGACTTGGCTCTTGTCTGTAATGCAGTGACCCAAGAAATTCCAATAGATTTGGGGTGGAAAATGCCTTCTGCATCCAGAGAACTATGAAACTGAATGTGGGCTGAAGCATAGTATTTTTACCATTGTTTGCTTGCTTGTTTTTTTCTCCCTCACGGTTTTTTTCCCCTTTTGGTCCGATTTTTCTTTCACAACATAACAGATATAGAAATATTTTTAAAGAATTATACATGTTTAATCTTTTTTTAAAAATCTAATAGCACAAGAGGGACACTCCTATTGTTAATGAGCAATTTGAGAGTCTTTCTTTGTAACCCTAGAGGGAATTAGCCCAGAAGAAACGTGATAAGTGCAAAGTTAGAGAAGAGCCCAAATGTTCATATGGACTATTTCTGCCTGACCTGTGGCAGAGTGGTCCAAGCTCGTATGGGTTTGATCAGCCACAGTCAGATACACCGTACACAGTGATATCATTTTGGTCCTCTCTGAGAACAAAGGACAACAACCAATCTACCAGAGTACAGCATAAAGCCTGACCCTTAGTAAATGCTTTATAAATTCTAGTTTGATTGATGAGTAGGGAATAGATATGTTGGTAGAGTCTGAACACACTCTCAGCACAGGTTAAGAGCTAATTCCACAAGTCACAGCTGTGTAACATGCCCGGAGGGCTGCCGTTGCTTTTGGACCAGGGAATGCTTCCAGTCCAGTTCCATACCTTAGGTGCGATCCAGCCCGCTCTGTTCCTCCAGTTCATTTCCAGGCTCAGTTCATGGTCTATTTGAATGGTCTGATGGGCTAGATCTATGGACTGCCCACTTAACTATACAGATTAGAGCTTACAGACCTGGGTCATCCATTTGCTTCTTAATCATATGAATTACTAGACTGACCTCGTTGGAATGGTGAAGAACTTCATTTAGGGAGCTTTGCAGGGTTTCAAGGCATTAAACAATCAGCCATTGGTGATGTAGAGTAGAAACTGGCAAAGTAGACTAGCATGTGTATGTGTGGGGAACTGGGGCAAGGATTGTGTCTTACCATCCTTGTCTAGGTCTGGATAGGCAAGGGAAACCTGGCTGCTATTTGCCCTACTCCCCCTTATAAAGCACACACAAAACACACACAGTTTCAAGCTTTTACCCTGGGACAATACAGTTCTGAACCCCCAAACTCAAATCAAATTAGTAAGGAGAACATGGGATACCCCAAAACAATGGCAGCCCCATTTCCCAAACCCAAACCCCAGACCAAGCTAGGTAGGGGAACACTGGGGCACATCTGTGAGGGGGAACAGAAAAAAAGGATCACAAACTCTCCCAGCTCTCTCCTCCAAAATATGTCTCTGTTGTCCCCATCCCCCCAACAGCACCTTCCCCTAAACAGAGTATAGAGTTTAGGATGAGCAAGACTTGAGTTCAAATCCCACCTCTGAAATGCTCTAGCTAACTGACCATAGGCAAGTCACTTCACTTCATCCAACCTCAGTGGCTTCCTCTGTAAAATGGAGGAAGAAATAACTCCCAGACTATCTGCCTTACCAGGTAAGCAAAAAGTTCAGAAGAGATAATGGATACAAAAACACTTTTAAAATTAAAGCTTTAAACAGCTTGAAAAACACTAGGCAAATTTTAGTGACTTTGAATATTGAACTTGGAGCTAGGAAGGCCCAGGATGTATACCTTATACTGCCTTATATATAGGCTGATCTTCAGTATTCATATTTGTAAAATGGGTATAAAAAACAGCACCTATTTCGAAAGACTATTGCAAGCATCAAATGAGATCCATCAGGACCCTATGCTGTCCATCATTGACAGGTACTTATTTATGTAAATGTGTCTCTCATTTAAAATATAAAGTCCTTGAAAATGTAATCTGGGTGTTTTTTCTCCCTTGCACTCCCCCTTGCTTAGCATAGTGCCTGGCACATAGTAAGAGCTTAATAAATGCTTGGTGATTAAGGGCCAGATATGTGCTAAGTCACCTCCTAGGCTCTGGAGATGCAAAGCCAAAATTCAATCCTGAAGGAGCTTTCATTCTGTATGGAAATTATTTTGCAAATCTTTAGGTAGTAAATTGCATGTCAGCTCTAATCATACCTGCTTGGTGCTTGATATTCCACTGTTAGAGTGCTATTCCTTTGGCTATAAGACCAAAATTCCTCTGAAAATGCAACTGTCCTTGGCAGGGTCACACTTCAAGCAGCCATGAGTCACTGGGGCCTCGATGGGAATGAGTTTCAAATTGTTCCCCCCAGCCAATTCAGACACTTGCAGAGGACATCAGAGGAGGCTGGATGCTGCAGGGGATGGAAATTATGCCATTTATTTTCCCAAGACTGGTTACAGCCCCTTAGATCTGTGTTCCTTACAATCCTACAATCTTTCCTCCCCAGCCAGAATTTCAGGATTGTAGGAACCTCAAAGGTCCCAGGATTCGGAGCTGGAAGGAACCTGAGAGATCGCACCTCTTTAAGGAGTGGTTTTTTGACAACAAACCACTAAAACTGGCAGTTTAATGAGTATCCTTCTCATTTTAGAGGTGCAAACTGAGCTCCTGAAAAGGGAAAGGACTTTCCCATTGTGGCTCAGTAAATAAGTGTCAAAGACTCAGTTTTGCTGCTGTTGAGTCGTTTTGGCAGTGTCCATCTCTTTGTGATCCTATTTGGGGTTTTCTTGGCAAAGATACTGGAGCACCCTGCTGTTTCCTTCCCCAATTCATTTTACAGATGGGGGAACTGAGGCAAATAGGGTTAAGTGACTTGCCCAGAGTCATACAGCTAGTAAGTCTCTGAGAGTGGATTTGAAATCATGAAGATGACTCTTCCTGACTCCAAGACCAGCCCTCTAACCATTGGACCACCCACTTCCCATCAAGCCTCAGCAGAAATCTCATTTTCCAAATGAAGAAACTTTGGTTAAGTGAGTTGCAATGGAGTGATTTGTCCAAGATCTCTCCATCCCCATTAAATATCTCCAAAGCTGCTCCGCTGAGTATTCTGCCGATAGCAAAAAAAAAAAATCCAACTATCATAATAAATAGTGACTTAAAATTTGCCACACATCATTTTATTTGGGTCTTATTAATAGCCCTGTGAGGTAGAAGCACCACATCCCCATATGACAGATGAGGAAACTGAGACTCATAGGGAGAAGTAATTTACTCATGATCACAGCACCATCATGTATCAGGCAACATGGGATGTGGACTGCAAGTCCAATACTACCCACTCTGTATCACCTAGAACCCTTCCCAGAGCCCAGCTCCTGAGCCCATCCATTTATAGGTAGTCACAGGGGTCCTCAAACTTTTTAAATAGGGGGCCAGTTCACTGTCCCTCAGACTGTTGGAGGTCTGGACTATAGTAAAAAGAAAAACTTTGTTTTATGGGCCTTTAAATAAAGAAACTTCATAGTCCTGGGTGAGAGGGATAAACTGTCCTTAGCTGCTGCATCTGGCCTGCAGGCCATAGTTTGAGGACCCCTGAATAGTAAGTAATAGAGATAAGATTTGGTGATTTGTAATTAGATTTGGATTTGAATAATCTGCTTCTAAATTCAGTATTTATTCCACCATCCTATGATGCTCTCCAATGCTCCCTCACCCAGTGTTCCCTCCCTTTCTGGGGGGGGGGGGGCTCTTAAAAGCTATGTTCAGGCTCAATTGGGCCATACCCAGCTGGCAGGGCTCTGAGTATTGTCCAGGTGGCTGACTGAGTCTGCCATCCAAGGGCCCACCTAGCTATGTGCAGAGCAGAGATCATTAAGTAATTAATTTTCTTGGCTGCTAGGACCCAAGAACCAAGTTAAATTCTGAAATGGCCCTCAGTTGTCTAGGCCTGAGGGCTGTGATGAGAGCAGAACAGCCAAAAGGGAGTGGAGGGAGATAGGAAGCACAAAAGATCCTTAACCTTTATCGCGACTTGCATCCTTTTGTCAATCTAGTAAAGCCTGTGATCCCTTTCTCAGAATAATAAATATACAGTATTACAAAGGAGAACAATTATGCTGAAATAAAAATGTATTTTTTTTCTAATTCAAGTTAATAAATCCCTTGAAATCTCTCTGCAGACACCAGGTTAAAAAATTTCTGTTCTAGAATTGCACATGATTAACATTTTGGATTACTTGCTGTCTAGGAGAAGGGGCGGGAGGAAGGGAAGGAAAAAAAACTGTAAGACAAAGGTTTGCAAAGGTGAATGTTAAAAATTATCTATGTATATGGTTTTGAAAATTAAAAAGCTTTAATCAAAAAAATTCTACTCTAAACACATTAGTGGTATCATATTGTAGTAACTGGGAGCTAGCTTTGAAAGCTTTAGGACCCGGGTTCAAAAACAGCCTCTGATACATCCTCCCTCCATTCTGCATCTGCTGCACTGTTGGATTCTATTCCATGAAACAAGATGCCTCTTCCAAGCTTCCCTTCCCCTCTGATTGGAGGGCTGGAGGGTGGAGCACTGAACTCCTCCCCACGTCTTCCTTTTCAGAGGGCAGAAACTGGACTTTTAGGCAGTCCTGCATCCATTGCTTCCCTACCCCAGATACCACCTGCCCTGTTGCCTCACACACACACACACACACACACACACACACACACCCATGAGTCTGCAGAACCTTAAGGGCAAGAACTGTTTATTTTTTAAAATGTTACCTCCAGGACTTAGCTAGAACAGCTAGATGATGTAGTGGGTAGAGTGCCTCACCTAGAGTCAAGAAGACTCATCATCCTTAATTCAAATCTGGCCTCAGACACTTCCTAGCTGTGTGATCCTGGGCAAGGATTACCCTTGCCCTGTGTGCCTCAGTTTCCTCATCTGTAAAATGAGCTGACAAAGGAAATAGCAAACCCCTCCAGTATCTTTGCTAACAAAACCCCACATGGGGTCACAAAGAACAGGACACAACTAAAATACCTCAACAACAATACATTTAACACAGTGCCTGGAACGTGATGGGGGCTTAATAAATGTTTATTGGATTGATTTGTAACTCTAAGCCAGTGACCCCGAATTCAAATAGAATTCACTAAGCCCTATATAAGGATACCTGCCAGCCACAAAATGACTCAGAAAATCATATATTAAATCATCTATATTTTATTTTCTTTGTTATATTATGTTGTATTATTACATTCAACTCATGTTATATTTACATTCTGGTGGATCCTACTTTCCTTCTGGACCTATGCAGCCTACAGCACAAATGGTACCAACATATGGATGGTTCTGGATTATTTCTTGATGTATGTGATTTCTTGCCATAGTGATCCTTCTTCAGCTTGGGGACAACTCATACAGTGTAGACTGTGGCCTTCCCATGGGTCCAATATTTATTATATTTTATATGGTTCCAGTGGTCCTTGGGAGTGTTGAAGAGACTGAGTTCAATATCTCGGTATCTAAACAATTCTTTAAGACAATAAATTGTAGAGAAGCACCAATCTGTACTGGTGAAGAGACTGGTAATAGCACGGTCCCTATCCCTATGATCATTAATTGTTGGTGTTCCAAATGGGGGCTCTTTGTCCAGTGATCAACTAGTTGAACAGTGATGGTATACCATATGGGGGAAGGGAGAAGGAATGTTCAAAAAATTGGGCAGATTCCTGAGGCGATGATTTAAAGGCTGAACAGAAGATTTTATACTTGATTCTAAGAATTCTAGGAAGGGGTGAGTGGGAGAACTATCATAGAATTGAAAAGAAAACTGATGGGACATACTTTGACCACAAAATGAGAAGATGGGACTCGTTAGAAAAGACCTTGACACTGGGAAAGATTAAAGTCAAAAGGAGGAGGGGAGAGTGGATGATGAGACAGAGAGAAAGAGTGATGGAAGCAACAAACAAGAGCTTGGACAGATTTCAACTCTGAAAGATAGTGGAGAATAGAAGGGGCTGGGGTGCTGTGGTCTATAGGGTCACACAGCTGAACAACAACAAAGGATATGTGGATTGAGAGAGAATGAGAAGTCAAAGATCATGGTTAGGTTACAAAAGTCTAAGACTAGAAGGATGGTGGTACCTCAGACAGAAATAGCAAAGTATGGAAGAGGGGTGGGTTTGGGGGGGAAGATAATGAGTTCTTCTTTGGACGTGCTGAATTTGAAATGACCATAGAACTTCCACTTTGAAAGGTCTGATGGTTAATTGACAAGGTAGCGTGGAAACTGAGGGGGAGAAACCAGGGTTGGGCTTATCCATCTGAGAGTCCTCAATATAGATATGTCATGACTACTTTTCTCAGGAAGAGAATATGAAGGTGCTATGCTTGGTAAACACTGAACAACATCATCCAAAAATGAAATTGATTATATTTTAAAAAACAGAAAATTACTGTTTACTGATGTTGTGGGAGTCATTTCCGAATTAGCTTTGTGTCTGCAGTCAAATCATCAGCTGGTTTTAAAAAGGCAAGAAAGAGAGAAAAAGTAGAAGTTAACATAAAACTAGAAGAATCTGTGGAGTCTATATGTCAACTGTCCCGTTTCCTAACACAGTTGGAATAAGGTTCCCAATTAGGGTCTCTCTCAATAATAATCTCTATAAATCCCTTTGTCCCCCACCCATAGTTTCCCAAGAGAATGTTTTCTGTCCCCACAAGATCCCTTAGCTCTCTTGCAAGTATCCAAGCAACTCTCTTTCCCTTTCTGGAAGGCTTCAAGCAGCCCACATTCTGGTGGATCCTACCTTCCTTCTGGACCTCTGCAGTCTACATAACAAATGGTATCCACATATGGATGGCTTTGGATTGCTCCTTGATGTATGTGGTTTCTTGCCATGCTGGTCCTTCTTCAACATAGGGGATAAGTCATACAGTGCAGACTGTGGCCTTTCCACTAGAGGCAAGGAGGGCTGGGTCTCTCCATCCCCTCTCCCACCTTCTCTCATCAGGGTTCCAAATAAATCCCTTTTCTCTCTTACTCATTTAATTTTTCCTTATATATCTCCACCTGGCACTGGTTCCTCTCCATGTAGCTCTCCATCTGGATAAATATCTCCTTCTGTGTGTGTCTTATCTCCCTTTAAAGATGAAGCCCAAGAATCAACTTAGATTATGAACTCTATCCATTGCCAAGATGCCAACTTCGTGATCATGAGTAGTATCACCTTTCAGAATAGTGAAAAGTAGTGGAGACAGAAACACTATGGAAGCTTTGGCACAGTATAAGATCCAATCAAGCCAGACCGTCCTCTGAGAATTTATAGATGAAGTAGGTGATGCAGTGGAGAGAGCATCAGACTTAGAATCAGAAAAACTCGTGGTCCTGAGCTCAAATCTGGCTGTATGCTCCTGGGCAAGTCACAACCCTGTTCACCTCAGTTCCTTCATCTATAAATTGATCTGGAGAAGAAAAGGACAAACTAATGAAGTACCTTTGTCAAGAAAACCCCAAATGGGGTCACAAAGAATCACACAAGACCAAAAAAAAGACTGAACAAAAAGATGTGAAATGGAATAGATTTGCCAGTATTTCTATAGCAATTAACTCTCATCATCCATACAAAATCATCACATTTGGAATTTACCATCCCAATACCCAAAGCACTAAGTGGAGAAGTGAAAATGGCACTCAAGAAAATTAAGTCAGGAATTGCAACTGGGCCAAGCCAAGTAAACATAAAAGAAATTCATGCTGCAAGTGACACCATTTTAAAGGCAATAGTGGCTCAGTTTTCAAGATATCTCAAAGACAGGTAGGTTCCAAAAGAATGTTAATAATCAATACTTTAAGGATTCATGATTTTGTTTTAATAGCGTTCTCCCTCCCTCGCTGCCCTGTTCCCCCACCACCGACACAGATACATATTCCAACCCTGCCACAACATCACAAAAAATCTCTAAGAAAATCCCTTACCCGGCAGCCAACCGGTGATGAGTCTGAATTTAACTCAGTCAGCCCTCAGGTGAGGGATATATCTGAGATTTAGACCCAGAAGGGACCTTGGAGAAAATTCAGTCCATTTTTTGACTGTGTAAATGAAACCTCCCTCAAGTAAATTGCATAAGATCATAGAACTAGAAGGGACCAGGGAAAGGTCTTCATGACACAAAGCTCAGTGAAAATGCAGTCAAGACATGAAATGGGAACAAAACGGCCTCTTACTGGATTGCAGACTACGCAGAGAGGGAGAGGGGTCAGGCTGGCCATGTTTATCACCTAGATAGCTGAAGCTAGGATGGATTCCTCCCTCATCCTCTGAGAATATTGCTATTTCAGAATATTGCTAGTACTTTCTCCTATTCCCCACTCTCTCAAGTCATCCAATCCACTTTCTCCTGCTGCAGGGATGTCTTCCACAACCTCCCATTAAGTGTTCATGTAGCCTCTGCTTAAACCCTGGCCACCCAGAGAGCAGGGAGCTCACCATCCCCAGACATGGTCCCTCCCATTTTCCAGTGACAGCTCTGAGGGTTGGGAAGTTTTTCCTTTTCAATCCCAAGGCCATCCTTCTATGGTAAAAACTTATCACCTCACACCTTGGCAATCGCCTGGGCCTCCAAACTGGCCTCTCTGCTCCCAGTCTTTCCCAACAGGCTCACTCTGAACAGACTGTTCGATTCCAAATTCCAGAGTCCAGCTGGGCTCAGGTCACTTCCCCTATTCAGAGATCCTGGAGTGGGGGAAAGGGTTAGACCTGGCATCCCCCCAAGCCTGCATTTCCTACCCAATTGATTGGGCAGCAGCTGCTGGTAATGGGAGTAAAAGGGTCGGGAAGAATTGATTAAGACCAGAAAAGGGAAGGAATGAGCCAGGAGCTGAAAAAGTCACCAGATACACTGAGCAGGGCCGGACATCTTGGGCCCCATAATCTATCTCACAGGGCTGCCATGGCCCCTTCTGACATCATCATGACAGGAAGAAGGTAAGGTTAGAAAGATATTAGACCATAAGTTTGGTCCTAGTGCCAACTCCTCATCCAGCTTCCTGAGTATCCAGGGACTTCTCATTCCACCTTTCTCCAGTTATGAGAGAATGTAATTAGATGGTCTCTAAAGTCCCTTCTACCTCTCATCTCCTGTGTTCTAAGGGCCCTCCCAGCTCTGACATCTCATATTCTAAGGACCCTCCCAGCTCTGACATCCTGTGTTCTAAGGGCCCTCCCAGCTCTTACCTCCTGGGTTCTAAGGGCCCTCCCAGCTCCAGAATTCTATGAGTAGCTATAAATCTCTGCCCCTGGGGCACCCAGCAGGTAACTTTCTCCTTCTGGCTCAGGCCTGTCCACTGTGATCCTGTTCTCCACATTAAACATTTATGAGCCCTGGTCCTCCCCAGCAAGGGACAGAATCTTGTCCTGGGCTTTTGGACACAAGCCAGAGAATTATGTTCTCACACTCCAGATATCCCTTGGAATCTAGCCCCATACTGGGAAAGCTGCAATGCCCCACCTCAGAGCCACTTGCACTTTGAGAGGAACAGACCCTTTAAAATCCTTGCCACTAGCACTGGAATCACCTGACTGCAAGGTTAACTTGGTCCCCATTTCTTCCATAGGACTCAATCCCTCCTTACTCCTTTATTCTCAGAATAAATGTGTTCTTTCCTCCTGGGAGCCAGGAAGGAGTAAGGATCATTCACTGGGTTTTAGGACTGGGAAGAACCTTAGAGACCATTCAGTCCCACCCTCTCATTTTATGGAAGAAGAAACTGGGACACACAGATTGTTCCAGAGTCTCGTGCTAAATGTCTGAGGTAGGATTTGAATCTGGGTCCTCCTGACTCCAGGACCAGCGCTCCAGCCCTAACTCTACACATCCTCTTGTGAGACATTGTTCCAATGAAAGAAAACCAGAGAACTCAGAACTTGTCCAAACAGCAAAGTAGCCAGAGCTTGAAGGTGAATCATGGAATTTCAGAGTTCCCTCCCTCTTTTCCATAGAGCTCTAGGGCCTCAGAGCAGGAAGAAGCCATAAAAAACGTCGTCCATTTTTTACAGGGAGAGAAACTGAGGCCAGAGACCTCCTCCAGGATTAGAATCCTAGACCTCTGGCTCCCTGTCCATGAGGCTCTTTTCCCTATAGCGCAGCCACTCCTCCAGATATAAGATGGGGGAGTCTGTGATCCACTGGCCCCAGGGATGGAGCAGAGCCAAAAAGTGACAGGTGCAGAGAATTACTCCCCTGGAGTGTGTCCATCTGTGCACTCCTCCTGCCCCCACCCAACATCCCCTTCATTTATTGGGTCAGCCCCTGGCTGCGTTCACCCCTGGCATGAGATGCTGAGAATACTTCTTGGTTGCCATGGCAGCCCCAGATCAGGGGGCGAGGAGCGAGTTTGTGTTTGTGTGTGTGTGTGTGGTGTGTGTGTGTGTGTGTGTGTGTGTGTATGTGCATTCCAGCTTTAGAGAGAAGAAATACCTCAAGAAGCAGGAAAATGTTACCCCTGCCCCCACCACACAGAAGCTTACATTTCTAGGGCACTATGCAGGGTACAAAGCACTTTTCTCAGGACCTGGAGGTCAGAGGCTGGTGATATAAATTTTATTATCCCCCCGACTTTTTTTTCTTCAAATAAGAGACATGAGACTGTGATGGTCCAGGGTGACACACCAAGTGTCAGACCCATGAGACCACTCTTTCCATTGCACTAACATCCCTGCCCTAGATGTTCTCCCCAGCTCCCACCCCATGGCTACGACACAGATGTTGCTGGGTAAAGGAAGGAGGAGAGAAGATTCTGGGATCCCCTTTTCAGGGGGAGAGAAGATAGCAAGGACTTGAGTCCTTGCCCAAGGATTCCAGGGTCCCTAACAGGCAATACTTGCCCAGCCCTCTCTGAAAGGGATTTCACCTCCAGATGACTGGCTCAGTTATCTCCAAGAAAAAAGATGGAAGGATAAGAATTGGAATCCTCCTCAGGTCAATGACCTTGATCAAGAACAAGGGTATTTAAGATTTTTGTTGTCATGGATTCCTCTGGTGAAATTTCCGGACCCCTTACCAGAAAAATCTTTTCAAATGTATAAAATAAATTCATAGGATTAAAAAAGAAATCAATTACAATGAAATACAGTTATAAAAAATAATTTTAAAAGAAAAAAACCAGGTTCACAGACTCCCAATTAAGAATCATGGAATCTTTGGGTAAAATTTCTGGGGCCTTTATTAGGGCCCATTCAATGCATAAAATAAATTCATAGGATGACAAAGGAAATCAATTACTTAATACTTTAAATATTTTTTAAAAGAAAAAAAAAAGGTTCACAGACTCCAGATTGAGAATCATGGACTCTTTTCGTGAAATTTTTGGGCCCTTTATTAGAAGTGTTTTCAATGCCTAAAATAAATCCATAGTATTACAAAAAAATCAATTATTTTATATTTAAGATACTTTTTGAAAAGGGAGAAAAGAAACCAGGTTCACAGACTCCAGATTGAGAACCATGGGGCTGGATTGCCTCTTGCTCCCTCCCCACACACACACCTGTGTATATTCAATCATATACATCCCACACATGTCCTACATAGCTTCAAACATACAACCATTCCTATACACTCATCTCCCCACCAATCCAACCAGTCAACACACACACATTGCAGGGAAGAGATAAGAGAGTGAGTGCTGCAGGGAAACCAGAATGGAGGAGAAATCTGTGTTAGAAGACGGTCATTCTAACCTGTCAGGGCTGACATTCTCCCAGCCCTAGGGCCGACTGGAGACAACCTTAAGTTTGCTCTTTCCAGGGCTTCAGGATAAAGCACATGACCCCAGACCAGGGACCAGTCAGAGGACCTATGTTTCCCGGGTCAGAATGCCCAGGGACTAATTACTGGCAGGTGATCTTGGACCACTCACTTCCCTTTCTCAGAATCATCAATTTCCCTTTCTAAAAAATAAAGGGCCCGGATTAGATTCCTAGGCTTCTGTTGGTTCCAGTACTGAACTCTGTTCTAAAACACAAACACCCGGTGATTCTCACAGATACACACACCTCCACCCACATTCCTCTCCACAGGTCCTGTGGGTCCCACCCCCGCGCTCTAAAAGAACACAGCGGGGGACAAAAAGAATTAAAGAAGTCAGAGAGCCTGGGAATGCTGGCCTGGATAAGACAGGCTTTGCCTGGAAAGTCACAACACCCCCAAACAAGCTCGGAGCCTCCTTAGCAATGATTCTCCCAGGGGAATTTCCAGACTTGACCTTTTCAGGACTTTAGAGAAAGGGCTGGGTGGAATTTCCCTCATCCAGGGCAAGTCCCCTCCAGGGCCCAAGAGATGGGGTGGGGATTAGGGTGAGCTACCTCCCTTAGCTTGGATACAGACTCCTGTGTCTCTGTATTGATTGGCTAAGATCAATGAGCTCCAGAGTCCTTTTAGAAACTGAAATGCAGAATGGCAGAACTAGAAAAGCTCTCAGAACATAACTGGGCTAGAAAGGACTGGAACATAGAACCCAGAGTCTAGAGAGTCAGAGCTGGAAGAGGCCTTAGAAGCCAGAAGATCAGAGCTGGGAGGACCCTTAGAACACTGAATGTAGAGCCAGGAGGGCCTTAAGAACATGGAAGATCAGAGCTAAGAGGACCCACTGAATGTAGAGCTAGAAGGTCCCTTAGAACATGGAAGATCAGAGCTAAGAGGACCCACTGAATGTAGAGCTAGAAGGTCCCTTAGAACATGGAAGATCAGAGCTAAGAGGACCCACTGAATGTAGAGCTAGAAGGTCCCTTAAAACATGGAAGATCAGAGCTAAGAGGATCCCCCCAAATATAGAATTAGAAGGTCCCTTAGAACATGGAAGATCAGAGCTAAGAGGACCCACTGAATGTAGAGCAAGAAGGTCCCTTAAAACATGGAAGATCAGAGCTAAGAGGACCCCCCCAAATATAGAACTAGAAGGTCCCTTAGAACATGGAAGATCAGAGCTAAGAGGACCCACTGAATGTAGAGCTAGAAGGTCCCTTAAAACATGGAAGATCAGAGCTAAGAGGATCCCCCCAAATATAGAACTAGAAGGTCCCTTAGAACATGGAAGATCAGAGCTAAGAGGACCCCCCCGAATATAGAACTAGAAGGTCCCTTAGAACATGGAAGATCAGAGCTAAAAGGATCCACTGAATGTAGAGCTAGAAGGTCCCTTAGAACATGGAAGATCAGAACTGAGAGGATCCTTAGAACACTGAATGTAGAGCCAGGAGAGCCCTAAGAACATGGAAGATCAGAGCTAAAAGGACCCTTAGAACACTGGATATGGAGCCAGGAGGGCCTTAGCACATGGAATGTCAGAGCTTGGAGAGCCTTAGAATGTAAGTTTTTTGCAAGTAAGAATTATTTCCTTCTTGTCATTGTATCCCCATTGTCTAACAGTACCTGACAAAGAACAAGAACTGTTTGAATGATTAATTGCAAACCTCCAGAGGTTAGACCAAGGACTAGACTCAGAATGCCATAAGACCAAGTTTTGCTGGCTTTGATGGTCTCCCATACCTTAAAGAATAATGGCCCACTAGTCTGTACTTTTTTTAGACACATTCTCTCATTTAATTCTCCTAACAGCACCATGTGGCATGTGATACAAATGCTATTCTTTTTCTCCCTCATTATTGTTGTCTCACAGATGAATAATGGTCTTACAGATGAGGAAACTGAGGTCCAGAAAAGGAAAGGGACTCATACAGGATCACACAGCTTCTGAGTGTCTGAGGTCAGATTATAATTCGAGATTTCCTGACATGTCTCCTTCTACTGTCTCTGAAATTTAGAATCACAAAATGGAGCAGTCTTCTCATGTTACAGAAGGAGAAACTAAGGCTCAGAGAAAGAGCCTTGTTCAGTGTTACATAGGTAATAAGTAATTGAGCCAGATTTCAAACTCAGTTCTCCTGACTCCAAATCTAGTTGCTGGATTTGTTTGTTTGTTTTTCTTCTACCTTTCTTAAGAACAGAGTAAATTAAGAGATGCCTTAAGATTCTCCCAGTATACTGGCAGGAGTCTTAGGTTCTAGTCATTTGCCCCAAACCAGTTAAAGATCCTTCAACAGAGAAATTTCTTTTCCCTCTAAAGCAGGAGGGAGTGAGAAGGGAGCAAAACTAAAAAACAAAACCAAAAAAATACACACCCCAAACCCTAAAAAAAACCTCCAACCACCAATTTTGTGGATGCAGTTACCAGGGAAACAGCGAGAGATGCATCTGGTGCTGGTTCCCTGCCTGCCTGAGCCCCTAGCATCTCCCCAGGAGGGCATTCTCCTCATGTCACTATGGGGCACAGGGGGCCAGGGCTACGTAAGGGGACCCTGGTGATCATGTTGCCCTGACTGCCACCCATTGTCCCTGGGAACAGAAAGGCGGAGAGGAGACAATGGGACCTTCCACAATAGGCAGCCAGATGATCACCCCCAGATGCACCTGGGAATGGAGAGAGGCCTGGCTCAGCTTCCAAGAGCCAGTTTGCCCCATGGAGAAGGGGGATTAATGTTGCCAAGAATCCCACCCTGGTTGCCAGAACGTTGAGTCCTACGTGGATATTTACCTCAGTCCTTGTCACTTATATGAACAGTCAGGATTTCTACATTCCTGTGCAACCCTGAGCCCCGAGCTTTGCCCTCCCTTCTCCCCCACATATACCAGGTCATTATTAATTCATGGTCAGCTCTGGGCTCCCGTTCTAATGTTTTCTCACTCCCCAGAACTTTTATGGTCAATCCCCTTCCAGAGAAGCAGGAAAAGAGGGAGGGAGTCCAACTCTCAGAGTCCCCAGCCAGAGTCAGAGAATCATAGAATGTTAGAGCTGGAAGTGAACTTGCAATGTGGATTCTTACTGGAAAGCACCTCAGAGATCACCTAATCCAACCATTAAATTTTCCAGAGGCACAAATAAAGGCTCAAATCATCTGCTGATGAGCACATAAGCTAACCAACTCCCAGGCCAATGCTCTGGACACTAAAGTAGGCTGTGTCCGACAACACCCTTATAGTCCAAAGGAACTGAGGCCCCAGAAAGAGAAAGTAACTCTTTCTCTTTGTGTTCCTACCTCTGAGAACTGGTTTGTGTTGAGCAATCCACACTGTGATCCATCCCTGCTTATTATCAACAGCTCCAGTTTGCAAAATGGCTAATCAGAGCCAAGGGCATAGTGCCATAGATAAGAGCAAAAGTAGGGGAAACCATAAATACAACCGGATAAAGCATGTGCCCTAAGTTAGATGGTCAGTGGTCGAATCCAAGAAGATCAACTGAGGAAGGGAAAAAGTCAGACACCATAAGTGTAAGAAGGCAATGGGAATTTAACATGTATTTCAACATATTTAACATGTATTGGACTACCTGCCAGATGGGAAGGGAGTGGGGGCAAGGAGGGGAAAATTTGGAACAAAAGGTTTTGCAAGGGTCACTGTTGGAAAAATTACCCACGCTTTGTAAATAAGTAATTTTTAAAAAAAAGAAGAAGAAGAAGGCAATGGGAACAATTCAAGGCGGTGGTCATCAGGACATAGCCAAAAAATGACTTAAATAAGCAAAAGTCAGAAAAAAAGACAAAAAGACTAAGTGGTAGAGTAGACAAAAAAATAGATTTGGAGTCCAAAAAAGTCGGTTTAAATTCTGTTTCGGACACTGACTGGCTATGTAACACTGGACAAATCACTTAACCTCTCCAGCCCTCTATAAATTGAGCCACAAGCTTGATATTGAAACAATTATTGTCAGTCAACACTGGATTGGGAAATCAGAAACCTGAGTTCCAATCCCAATTTGCCATTAATTCATTATATGATGTGGGGCAAATCAACTGCACTTCCTTAGCCTCTGTTTTCAAACACAAAAAAATGAAGGGATGCCTCTCAGCTCTTTTCTAATGTTAACAAATCCACTTGCAAATCTGACAAGATAACTTCCAGTTCTTACATGCTATATTCTAAGGCCCCTCTAAGCTCTAAATTCTATGTTCTAAGCTCCTTTCCAGTTCTTACATTCTAAGTCCTAACATATTGTGATGTAATGTTTCTGTTCTACTATTCTATGTTCCAAGGCATATCATTTAGTGCTATAAGATCCCTTCCAAACTGTTTTTTAAATTCTATGTTCTAAGGTACCATCTAGTTCTAATATTCTGTGTTCTAAGCTCCTTTCCAGTTCTTACATTTTAAGCCCTAATATTTTGTGGCCCTAACATTTTGTGATGTAATGCTTCTGTTCTATTATTCTGTGTTCCAAGGTATATCATTTGGTGCTCTAAGATCCCTTCCAAACTGTTTTTTAAATTCTATGTTCTAAGGTACCATCTAGTTCTAATATTCTGTGTTCTAAGCTCCCTTCCTGTTTTGACATTCTCTGCTCTCAGGTTTCTTCCAGGTTCCAGCATTGCATGGTTGAAAGAACCCTGGGTACATAATCGGTTCTGCTCCTCCCTACTTTGGGCAAATCACAATCCCTTGAGTTCAGGTTGCTCTCCATACAAAAGAAGGGTTTGGGAAAGAAAACAAATGTTTGTTCATTGAAAAGAGATTAATTTACCAAATGAGAGGGTTTGGACTAGGTGGCCTCTAAAGTCCCTTTCAACTCTAACCTTTATGATCCTCCGTTCTGACATCCTCTAATCCTAAAATCCCACTGGCCTCCAACATTCTATAGCATTACCTGCTCCAAGTGCAGACAATCCTGGGTTTTAAAGTGTATAATAATAGCCACACCCAGCAAACTGGAGACTAAGGGCTTAGGAAGACACACAAATTCTAACAGGCCCAGAGTGTCACTCCCTGCGGTGCTCAGAGCCCAGACTTCGACCTCAGTCTTCTTAGTGCTTTCCTAATCTATCCCATGGGCCGAGCTTTTCCTAGTAGCTGATTTTCTCCTGTCATGGGAACTTTAAACAGACTCTTAGATGTAGCAATGGCTGTAAAAAAAGAAGTCCATCGGCATTTTTTTTATTCATAAAAAAGAACAGAGGGTGAACCAAAAGGAATTCAGAAATCACATAACCTCTGTGAGTCATAGTTTATTCATCCATACAATGAGGATATTACCCACATTGCCTATCTATTGCCAAGATCAAAGAAAAACAAATGGATGGAATTTACTGAATGAAGTTCCATAAAAATGCCAGCTATCATCTTTGTGTGGCAGGAAATTGGCCATAAAAGGGATGAAGACAACAAGGTCGGGGCAGCTGGTGATGGTAAAAGTAAACCCATCCCCGCTCACCCCCAAAACAAACCCATCTATCTGTACCCACAAGCCATTGTGACCTCACTGGGAGAGCACCAAATACTGGGATTTTCCCTCTATCCATTTTTCTTCCAGGTTCTTTGATGGGCTCCAGCATCTTCTGCGGTCTCATAGCCAAACATTTGACAGGTATAGACGGGGACATAAATTAGCTACAAGAACCTCCACGAGCCATAGTACAGACAAGGGGACAGGGGGAAAGCCCCTTTGAACCTTCTGCCAGACTGTCAGCTACATTTTCCTACAGTCTATGTGCTCCCTCATAGCCCTCCACAATCCACTGAAGAGCAGAGGAATGTAAGAAAGTGAACCCTGGCTTAGTAGTTATCTTAACTGTCTAATTACTTAACTTAACTACTAAGATAACTTAGTAGTTATCTTAAGGGTAAAAAATTTTCATCTGTAAAATGGGTACAGCAAGCTAGAACAGATGACCTCTTAAGTGTCTCACAGATCTACCATTCTATGTTCTAAGACTCTTTCCATTTGCAAGGGCCCTCCAAGCTCTGTGTTCTAAGGACCCTCCCTGATCTCATAATAATGGCAATCATGGTGTCGGCGATAGGGTGGATCGGGATGGCCCTAGTGGCAGCTGTAATAATGGTGGTGGTGATGTACTGATGATTATAATAATAATGATGATGGTAATAGTCAAGTGACAGAAACTCAATACATCCAAAATTCAATTCATTATCTTTGCCTCTCAAATAGCCCTCCTTCTGAACGTCCCCACTTCTGTTAAGGATACCACTATATGTCTAAGATTCTTTGACCAATTTTTCTCAAACCATGTTAAAAGGAACCCTGTAATATTTCAAGTTTCTTTTTAATCAATTTTTTGATGTTGGTTAATAAGCGTTAAGAAGAATCATTTTTACTACCAAGATTCTGCCAAAGTTTGTTTAAACTGAGGGATGCTACAAAAGGGTGCTATGAATCTAGATTTATAACCTTGTCATTACCCTTGACTGCTCATTCTTCCTGGGGCAAGTTGGGGCCAAATCCTATAATTTCTCCCTCCACAAGGCCTCTTGCTTCCTTTTCTTTTTCTCTACTCGTACAATCATCATCCTTGTTCAGTCCCCCATAACCTCGTGGCTGGACTGCTACAACAGCTTCCTGATTGGTCTCCCTGTTTCAAATCTCTTTCCTCTCCAACCCATCCTCCACAAATATGCAGAATGATATTCCAAAAGAACAAGCCTAACCACATCACTCTCTTAACTTAATAAACTCCAATGGCTCCCTATTGCCTCTAGGAACTTCCATTTCGTTTTTAAAGCACTTTTGCAACTTGGCCCCAACCTACTTTTCCAAGTTTATTATCACTTTTCTCCTTTCTGGACTCTGTAATCCAGACAAACCAGCCTATTGCCTTTTCCTACACACCACAATCTATTTTCTTTCTGTATATATTCACACTGGATGTTCCCATGCTTAGGATTCATTCCCTCCTCATTTCCATCTCTTAGAATCTTTTATTTCCTTAAAAATTCTACTCACACAAAATCTATAGGAAGCCCTTCCTTAGTCCTTAGATGATGATATCCTACCCCCTCAAAAAAGTTCTATATGTTATTTCTTTTTTTGCTTATTTTTGCTTTTTGATGAGGTAATTGGGGTTAAGTAATTTGCCCAGGGTCACATAGCTAGGAAGTGTTAAATGTCTGAGGCCAGATTTGAATTCAAGTCCTTCTGACTCCAGGAGTCCACTATTTCTATCCATGGCCCGCCTAGCTGCCCCTATATATTATTTCTGTATATTATCTGTATATATCTAAATATGAACATGCTACTCCCCCCCCCAGTATAGTGTGAGTTTCTTAAATGGTTTTACTGTTTGGTTTTTAGTTTTTTAGTCTTGGTTTTTAGTCTTTATATCCCCAGCACCTAACAACATACCTGGGTCATAATCAATGCTTCTTAAATGGTTGTTGATTGATTGATTGTGGTAGTGATCATTACAGTAATGACGGAGAAACTGATGCTAATCATAGTGATATAGTTAATCATAGTATTGATGCTAGTTTGAGGGATGATTATGTGGGCAGCAATGGTGATAATGATGGGATAATGTTGTGAGTGGTATCTGTTGTGACAATGATAGTAATGATAACATTAGGAATATTGGACAGTGATAGCGGTTGTAGCAATGATGGTCATGGTCATGGTCATGGTGACTATGTAGCGATGAGAGTAAGAGTGATTTTGGTGATGGTGGTGATCATGATGGTGATGGTCATGGTCACAGTTGTGGTGATTATAGTAGCAATAAGGGTAAGAGTGATGGCAGTGACAGTGGTGATCATGATGGTCATGGCCATGGTCAAGGTCATGGTCATGGTCACAGTCATAGTGACTATAGTAGTGATGAGAATAAGAGTGATGGTGGTGTTCATGATAGTGATGGTTATGAAGACAATAATAGTTATGGTGATGGGGAAGTTGGCAATGTTGGCGGTGGTGAAGTTGTAGTGGTGGTGGGACTGGTAATAGTAGTGTGGTGGTGAGAGTGATAATGATGGTAAGGTGGTGGTAAAGATCATCTTGGTAGTGATGGTTATAGTGATGATGGTGATGCTGAGATTACCATGGTGATGGATGATGGATAATGGTGATAATAGTGGTAATAGTGATGATGATAGTGATCGTCATGGTAACGGTGATGGCAACCATCTTTGTAGTGATTGTCATGGTGATGGTAGTGATGGTGAAGTTGCCATGGTGATGGTGATGACTGCAGTAATGGTGATAGTATTGGTGATGGTGAAATGGTGAACCATAGAGTAAGATGGGGGGAAGGGGTCAAAGTAGATGGAGGAAAAGAAGAGAATATCAGTCAAAGACAATTATCCTTGAGGAAGACACTATTGACCTTGCTCCAGTTTCCTATACCTAGAAAAATGCTTCGAGGACCTCTTCATCCCCACTTCCCTAGGGACTCCCTGAAGGACAGCTCCTGAAAAGAGCAGATTCTCTCCTGTTCTACTTCTGTCCAGACCTCAAAGCCTAAGCTACAGTCAATCTATCCAAAGCCTTTAGGCTGGGTTTTGTGCTTAAATAAGGAGATAGTTCCGCCCCCCCTTCAAGAAGCCTGAAATCTCCTGGGGTGGACAACACACAGAGGGTAAGTGTGTGCAAGAAACAGAGTCGTTCCGAGGGACATTCAGAGAAGGAGTATGGAAGAAGCAGGCGCGGCCTCGTGCAGAAAGCAGCCTGGGAGCTGCATCCTGAAGGAAGCCGGGATCCAAGAGGCACAAGTGAGGAGGAAGAGTATTCTAGGCGTGGGGGAGAGCCAGGGCTAGGTCATGGAAACTCAGTGCTGTGAGCAAGCAGCGCTCTGTGACCTCCGGCCCCTTCCCCAACCTGCCCGGCCCTTTCCCCCAACGCTCCCAGCCGGGCTCTGGCACCAAAAGCCCCATAAAACTCCCTTGGCTGGACTCCCAATTCCCCAGGCCAACTCATTGTTTCTCTGGCACGGGGCACCCTCCCACCTGGCCGAATGAGCCCTTCCACAGCTGCGGCCGAAGCCCGCCTTTCACCGAGCCTTTGGTTGGGGAGGGGGCCAGCAAGATCAAGTTGGGGAAGGGCAGAGAGGTTCTTGCTGTCGGTGCTTCAGGAATGAGCTTGGGAGCAGACAAAGGCCTCCAGATTCCCTTTTCTGACTCAGCACAGCTGAGAGTGCATGGAGGGAGAGGCGGGGGAAGGAAAGAAGAGGAGGAGGGGGTGGCTCACTCACACCAGGGAGCCCGTAGCTTGGAAATAAGCTCTAATCAAATCCAGAATCATTCTGTCTCCCCCCTGCCCCCAAGGACAGCCCCTTCGCTGGGTATTACTCATATGCTTTCCGTGAATTCTTCCGAGACTTCTCTGAAACATAAGGGAATTTGCGGAGCCGGGAAGATAAAAATCTAGAAATCTTTTTTTTTTTTCAGTTGCTTTCTTGCTTTTCTTATTTTCTCCTTGTGACTCTTTCGCTTCCAAAAAGCCCTTCAAGAATTACATTGTTTGGGGTTGTTCTTCTTGCTGATGATTTCAAAAGAACAGTCTGGTTCATGGAGCCCAGAGAGGTAGATAACAGTGTCCAGCAAAAGCTGGACACCCCTCAGGAGGAGCCATAGTCATAGATAAATCAGAGGTCACGGTGCAGGAGCCAGAAGCTAAGGACCAAGCCAGGAGCAAGGCTGGCACCACAGAGGTGCTGGGAGTTCCCCAAAGCCCTAAAGAAGATCCACACCTCCATTTACACAAACAGTGGAGCTGCTGGGCAAGCTACTCAGAGAGTCAAAAATATCAGAATCAGCTACAGTCCTTAGAACAGGATGCCAGAGAAACTAGGCATTGATCCATACTTAACGCCGTACACCAAGATAAGGTCAAAATGGGTTCATGACCTAGGCATAAAGAATGAAATTATCAATAAATTAGAGGAACATAGGATAGTTTACCCTCAGACCTTGAAGGGAAGGTCTTATGACTCAAAGAGAACTAGAGATCATACTGATCACAAAATAGAAAATTTCGATTATACTAAACTGAAAAGTTTTTGTACAAACAAAACTAATGCAGACAAGATTAGAAGGGAAGCAATAAACTGGGAAAATATTTTTACAGTCAAAGGTTCTGATAAAGGCCCATTTCCAAAAATATATAGAGAATTAACTCTAATTTATAAAAAATCAAGCCATTCTCCAATTGAAAATGGTCAAAGTGATATGAATAGACAATTCCTCAGATGAAGAAATTGAAACTATTTCTAGTCATATGAAAAGATGCTCCAAGTCATTATTAATCAGAGAAATGCAAATTAAGACAACCTTAAGATACTACTCACACACCTGTCAGATTAGCTAAGATGACAGGAAAAATAATGATGATTGTTGGAGGGGATGCGGAAAACTGGGACATTGATGCATTGTTGGTGGAGTTGTGAATGAATCCAACCATTTTGAGAGTAGTTTGAACTATGCTCAAAAAGTTATCAAACTGTGCATACCCTTTGATCCAGCAGTGTTACTACTGGGATTATATCCCAAAGAGATTATAAAGAAGGGAAAGGGACCTGTATGTGCACGAATGTTTGTGGCAGCCCTTTTGTAGTGGCTAGAAACTGAAACTGAATGGATGTCCATCAGTTGAGAATGGCTGAATAAATTGTGGTATATGAAAATTATGGAATATTACTGTTCTGTAAGAAATGACCAACAGGATGATTTCAGAAAGGCCTGAGAGACTTACACTAACTGATGCTGAGTGAAATGAGCAGGACCAGGAGATCATTATATACTTCAACAACAATACTAGATGATGACCAGTTCTGATGGATCAGGCCATCCCTCAGCAAATCTAGATCAACCAAATCATTTCTAATGGAGCAGTAATGAACTGAACTAGCTATGCCCAGAAAAAGAACTCTGGGAGATGACTAAAAACCATTACATTGAATTCCCAATCCCTATATTTATGCCCACCTGCATTTTTGATTTCCTTCACAAGCTAATTGTACAATATTTCAGAGTCTGATTCTTTTCTACAGCAAAATAACGTTTTGGTCATGTATACTTATTGTGTATCTAATTTATATTTTAATATATTTAACATCTACTGGTCATCCTGCCATCTAGGGAGGGGTGGGGGGTAAGAGGTGAAAATTGGAACAAGAGGTTTGGCAATTGTTAATGCTGTAAAGTTACCCATGTATATATCCTGTAAATAAAAGGCTATTAAAAAAAAAAAAAAGAAAGAAAGAAAAAAAAAAAGAAGAGAGGAAGTGTGAGAGAGGGAAAACTTTGGAACTCAAAATGAATGCTAAAAATTATCTTTACATACAATTGTGAAATAAAATAAAATATGATTAGGAAAAAAAAAAAAAAAAAGAACAGGATGCCAGAACTGGGAGGGCCCTCAGAACCCAGAGTGTCAGAGCTGGGAGGGCCCTTAGAACCCAGTGTGTCAGAGCTGGGAGGGCCCTTAGAACCCAGGAGGCCAGAACTGGGAGGGCCCTTAGAACCCGGGATGTCAGAGCTGGGAGGGCCCTTAGAACCCAGGAGGTCAGAGCTGGAAGGGGCCTTAGAACCCAGGAGGTCAGAGCTGGGAGGGCCCTTAGAACCCAGGAGGTCAGAGCTCGGAGGGTCCTTAGAACCCAGGAGGTCAGAGCTGGGAGGGCCCTTAGAACCCAGGAGGTCAGAGCTGGGAGGGCCCTTAGAACCCGGGAGGTCAGAGCTGGGAGGGCCTTTAGAACCCAGGAGGCCAGAGCTGGGAGGGCCCTTAGAACCCGGGAGGTCAGAGCTGGGAGGGCCTTAGAACCCGGGAGGTCAGAGCTGGGAGGGCCCTCAGAACCCAGAGTGTCAGAGCTGGGAGGGGCTTTAGAACACACAATGTCAGAGTTAGAAGGGTCCTTAAAATAGAAGGAGAAGAAGGAGGAGGAGGAGAAGAACAAAAATAAGATGATGACAATCACTGAAGTCTATGTTTTATCCTGAAGGTAATAAGGATCTCCTGAAGTTTCTTGAGCTGGAAAGAAGCAGGAATTTCCTACTGTTGGGAGAGCTCTCAGAATGGAGATGGTTCCATTCTTTGAGACACATCCACAATGTGTTTGACACATGGTAGACTAATAAATGCTTATGGATTGCTTCATTGAGAGGGAAAAGACTAGAAGCAAGGAAACCAATGGGGGTTATTTTTGTTTCATTTTGCTTTGTTCTGTTCAGTCATTTCAGTCCCATCTGACTCTTGGTAACCCCAGGTTTGTCATTTCCTTTTCTAGCTCATTTTTATATGTGAGGAAGAGGGGAGCGACTTGCCCAAGCTCACACATCTGGTAAGTGCCTGAGGCCAGATTCGAACTCAAGAAGGTGAATCTCCCTGACCCCGGGCTTGGTGCTCTTTGCACTGGGGGACCATCCAAACTATTAGAATATCCTAAGCAAGAAGAAATGAGTTGGACAATGACTGTGAGAGTGGAGTAAAAGGAACCAATATGGTAGATATGGTGGTAGTAGGAAGGGGATATGGGAACAATCATTTATTAAGCGCCCATATTGTGCCAGGAACTGTGTTAAATGGTTTAAAATATTGTCAGTTCATCCTCACCACAACCCCATTTTACAGATTTGAAACTGAGGCAGGCAGAGTGATTTCCTAGAGTCCCATAGAGTCACATAGAGACACAATAAGTGTCTGAGGCTGAATTTGAACTCAGGTCTTTCTGACTCCAACCTACTAGTTACTGTGATATCCAGTAACTAGGTTTGGGGGTCAAAAAAGAATAAAGAGTGAGGAAAGGCCCTGAGATTGTAAAGTTAAACACCTGGAAGGATAGTAGTGAATTGGTAGTAGTGAAATAAAGAAATTAAGCAGAGAGGTAGATTTTAATGAGAAAGTTAATGAGTCCTGTTTGGGACATACTGAATTTGAGATGTGTATCCAGGTAAAGATAACTAGGATATAAAATGTGATACAGGAACCGATTTGAGGGAAAAAAATTAAAACTGGATATGTAGCTATGGTTTCGCCTGCATAAAAATGATTTCGTGGATAAATTCCAAGAAATCTGAAGGAATCATCAAAATAAAGAAGAAAAGGAGAGATGGTTCAGGAGAGAGTCCCTGGCTGTAACTGACAAAACTATTCATATAATTGTTAATGTAATGACAGAAAATTGTTAATACTGATGTAATATGAACTGCTAAATCTTAATCATGGGGACAATGTCAAAATTCCAGGAATGTCCATATGTTCCTACCCGTAAAATAACCAGATTAAATTAAGCCGAACCCCACTGTAGGTCCCCCCACTCACGGATGTTGCCTTGTGGGGAGCCCAGATCAAGCTGTATCTCAGCCTTTAGTGTCCTTGGCCTTTTCCGATAGGATTCATCATATGAAGGACAAAACAGCCAGAAAGAAGCAGTTTGTTTTGCCTGAATTGCCAGGGATCGCTGACATCTCGTGATCAGACCTTGCTGCCCCAGTCTGTTTCCTCCTCCTCTTCTCCCAAAATAATAAAAATAAAACTTATTCACGGGTCTCTTTGGTTGGGAAATCCATTAGACATCCCCCAGGGTGGCAGGTTTGCTGCTGTGTTATCTCAGTTAAAGATGATTTATTCCTCAACTCATGGCTTTGATTTATTTGATTTATTTAAATATATGTATATATATTTGATAAATTTCAAAAATATTTTGATTTATTATTGACAAAAACACAAGAAGAGAATTGAATAAAGGTGAGGATCCAGCAAAAGAGATAAAGAAAGCATGATAGGAACATCACTAGTGTGACATGAAAACCCCAAGAAGAGAGTATTTAGGAGGAGGGGAAGATCAACATCATCAAAAGCTTCTCAAAAAATGGATGCAGTTTTTTCTTTCTCAGTTTTTTTTTTCCTTCTTGATCCGATTTTTCTTGTGCAGCAAGATAACTGTATAACTATTATACCTATATTGGATTTAACATATATTTTAACATATTTAACATGTAATGGACTACCTGCCAGCTAGGGGAGGGGATGGGGAAGGAGAAGAAAATTTGGAACAAAAGGTTTTGCAAGGGTTAATGTTGAAAAATTGCCCATGCATATATTTTGTAAATAAAGTTTTCATTAAAAAATTAAAAATAAATAAAACAAACAAATAAATGCATGAATAAAAATTAAAAAATAAAAAAAAATTTAAATGGATGCAGAATGGAAGAAGGGCATTAGATTTTCCATTTTAAAGGATGGTTGGTAACCTTGGAACAAGCATTTTCAATAGAGTAGATGGCTTGAAAGCCAGAGAAGATGGAGTAGAGAAGTGGGGGTGGGATGTGACAAAGGGGAGAGAATGAGCATGAGATGATCCTTCTAGGAGACTGGCACTGAGGAGGTAAGATATAGGATGTTAGTTTGAAGGGACAGTTAGGGTTGTTCTTTGATTTGGGGAGGGGGGGTTAATGGAGGAGATAAAGCTTTTAGTCACAGAGTCCACTAGCAAAGAACTTCTTGTGGATGGAATCATCCCCATGGCACCATCGATGTTGTTTGAACCTCTGCCAAGAGATCTTCACCCTCCATCTTCTAATCACTTACTGAAAAATGAAGATGAGTTGAGGAAATGATTCTTCCCTCAAAGGAGATGGAAGACAGAGAGGATGCGGACGTGGCAGAAGATGAAGAAAGCAATGGAGAAGAGGTGGTGGTCCCTCAGAAGAAAAAACTAGGGCTACACCAGCAAAGAGAGTACCTTGAGCCAAGAAAGTGGTTGCCACCTCACCTGCCAAGAAAGTACTCATGACTCCTATAAGAAGGCTGCTGGGGGCCCCTGCCAAGAAAGTGGCTACCCCAGCCAAAGCTGTCATCACACCAGGCAAGAAGGAAGCAACTCCAGCTAAAACAGCAACCACCCAGCTAAATCACCAGCCCCCATCTGCCCCAACCAAAGGAGCAAAAAAAGGAATTACAGAAAGAGGAAAGAACTGAATCTGAGGAAAAGCATGGTGAAGATGAGGAGGATAAAGAATTTGAGCCACTCAAAGCCACAAAAATGGGAGCAGTCCTAGCCAAACAGGATTCTGAAGAATGAGAGGATGAGTGAGGATGAAGATGAGACTGATTCTGAAGAAGAAACTGTAGATACCACACCTGTCAGAGGAAGGCTTCTTCTGTGACAGTTGCCCCTGAGAAAACTGGGAAAGCCGAGGAATGCAAGGAGGAAGAAGAGGAGGAGGAGGAGGAGGAGAAGGAGGAGGAAGAGGAGGAGGAGAAGGAGGAGGAGGAGAAGGAGGAGGAAGAGGGAGGAGGAGGAAGAGGAGGAGGAGGAGGAAGTGAAGAAGAAAGAGGAAAAGGAAAAGGAAAGGAGGAAAAAGAGAAGAGGAAGAGGAGGAGAAAAGAAGGAGAAAGAGGAGGGGAAAGAAGAAAAGGAGGAGGAGAAAAAGGAAGAGGAGAAGGAAGTGCCCATCAAAGAAAGTACCAAAGAAGAAGAGAAAGGAAATGGGCAAACAGAAAATCCCTGGAGCCAAGAAATTGAACTTGGAAGATTTCAATCTCTTCAACAGGACTACGAGCTTCAACAAGCCCCTTCTGAAATCTAGCACCACAGACTTCTTCATAAGAAAAAAAAAGTCAGTTGTGGACATCCATATTAGTACTCCCCACGAAGTTTTGGTTATGATGAATTTTAATCCACTTAAAGACATGGGAAAAGCTCTGAAACTCAGTCAGTGTCTCCTACAGGTTGGTTCTGAAATAAAACTGGCAAACACAAAAGAAAAGAAAAAAGATCCAAATGTAAAGATGATCTTCATGAAAAATCTGCCTTACAAAGTGACTTGAGAAGTCCTCAAGGAAGAGTTTGAAGGGGCTATTGAGCTTAGGCTGGTCTACACAAAGGGTAGAACACCAGAAGGAATCACCTATGTTAAATTCAAGATAGAAACAAATGTGGGCAAAACCTTGAAAGAGAAACATGGAACTGAGATGAATGGCTATACATTTATTCTGGACTACACATGGGAGAAAAGTCAAGTACAAGAGAATCTGAGGGGTAGGAAGAACTCCTAGAGTAAGAGAAATACAAAGCCAGAAGGCTGGCAGACACTAGTGCTTAATAACATCACCTAGAATAGCTTTGGCAGCTGAGAGATTGGTCATGGTGGCAGCCTCGTGGGTTTCAATGGAGGAAGTTCTCCAGGAAGGGGAAATGATGTGGGAAGAGAGAGTGCTGGTCAACTGGAAGGCTCATCCCTATAAACTTTTCATCTAGAGTAGTGATAAATATTTCAATTCGTCTTGTTGCCTATGCATTGTTTTGAATTTATAGTGTTATACCCTTCTGTCCAATGCTATTTTTCCTACCAAAAATAAATAAATGAAGATCTAAGAATGTTTATAAAAGCAGAGAATGAAGAAAGCCTGGAGATTAGAAAGTGAAAAAGGGTGGTGAAAGGGCAAGCTGCCAGAAGAGACAGGACTCAAGGACTCAAGTAGAAGGATTGACCTTGGCAGGGAAAAGAGATCACTTCTGAGAATAGACTGTGAAAGAAGATGCTGAGAGGATTGAATGTAGAGAACTGAAGAAGAGAGGGCTCTCAGATTTTTTTGTGAAACAAGATTTTTTGTCGGAAGGGAATATGGAGAGGAATGTATTTTGGGAAGAGAAGAAAAGGCCCGAGACAGCCACCTTAGAGAGTGCAAGAGGAAATCTGTCAGGAAATAATAAAAGGTGTTATGCAACAGCAAAAATCAGGAGAAAATCGGTAGTAGATTGCAACAGGAGAATTCTATGACTTCCTCCAAGAATATTCAGCAAACTCAACAGGGAGCAAATTAGAGAGATGGTGGGGGTAATCTAACATGGGAGTTTGGAAAGGAATGAGTGGTAATAAGTAAGAGAGAAATGAATTTAGAATTGGGAAAAGCATGAAGTTTAATTGATTCTCTGTGGCAACAAGATTTCAAAGGGAAGGAAATGGGGCCATAGCAGGAGTGACAGACTAGGAAAGAGGGAGTGGATGGAGTAATTAAGGGGGCAGGGAGTAAGCATAAGGGGAAACACAAGGACATTTAGAAGGCTATTCCATCCAAAAAGAGGAATTTTGTGTTAAGAATTGTGAAAGTGGAATAAATTTGAGTGATGATGAGCTCAAAGGCATTATCTTTGGGGAAAAGGTGGAGTAAAGGTGCCGATTATGAAAATTGAGAAGGTTGATGAACTGGGATATTTAAAAAGACATCAGAGGGAATATTGAGAACTAAAGGAAGGAGAAATTGCTATTCAAGACAGCACTATGGAGGATTATGCTTTAAATAATGGGGAGAAATTGGGCAAATAGGAGTGATGAGCTAGGGTTGGAGATAGTAAAGGCACCCTAGAAAGGAGGAATTATATAATTATAAAATAATAAGTATATAAGTAAAGATTTGGGAATTTGAGATACAGCAAAAAGGGAGTTATCACTGCCCTTGTACTGATCTCATCTCTAGGGGATCCTCCACAAGACACCAGGCCTTTTCCCAGCAAAGAAGATATAATCTACTTTTTCTGGGATCATGGAATTTCCCTGAAAAGAAGATAGTGGAGAACACCAAGTTTAGTGAAGCAGAATGTGCCCTAGGAGGGGACAATGGCAAGCTCGAGAAAGGGCATAGCACAGAATCCATATAGGATGTCCCCAACAAGATCCGCCTACCAGGGACCATTCTGGGTGATACATCTTTGTATCAATAGCATTTTTCAGTACATTGAAAAGGTGGCCCATATACTGGGGTCATCACATTCCAGCCTAGCCCACCCAAAAAATTAGAGCCAAATCAGGACATTTGGTGATTCCCAAGACCCCAGCTAGGTGATACAGTTCTATTGTCACATCTTCTGCATTCATCTCTGCCATCCAGGCCACTAACAGATCCATAGAGAGAGCCAATAATGGGAACTAGCCTTAGAACCCAGGAGGTCAGAATGGGAGGGCCCTTAGAACCCAGGATATCAGAGCTGGGAGGGCCCTTAGAACCCAGGATATCAGAGCTGGGAGAGCCCTTAGAACCCAGGATGTTAGAGCTGGGAGGGCCCTTAGAACCCGGGATGTCAGAGCTGGGAGGGCCCTTAGAACCCGGGATATCTGAGCTGGGAGGGCCCTTAGAACCCAGGATGTCTGAGCTGGGTGGGCCCTTAGAGAGAGCCTAATTTAATCCCTTCCATCCCACACTGCCTAGAAGCAGCTAGGATCCAGAATCAGGAAATCTTGCCCCAGATACTTACTAGCTCTGTGATCTTGGACAAGTCACTCAATGTCCACCTGCCTCTATTTCTTCAGCTGTAAAATTAGGACCTCACATGGTTGTCATGGGGATCCAATGGTACAATATTTTTATAGTGCTTAGCATATGTCTGGCAATGACTGCTCCCTTCTGTCCCCATCCTTCCCACAATGTTATAGGTGAGGAAGGAAATCGAGAGGAACTGACTCGCCCTATCACACACCTGACCTGCACAACTTGAAACCATAACTCAAGCACAGATCTCCAGAATGAAGACCCAGGGCCCTTCCTATCATGATGGCGTGATAGTTCAAGTAACGTGCCAAGTTCTGACTCCTATTTATGGGGAATACTGGGGGCAGATCAACTGGGGGTGGAGGGATGGGAGTGGAAGAGCAGCTCTCACTGCAAACTATGTAAAGAAGAGAGGAGAAAGCATCACTTCAGGTTGGCAGGAGAAGAGAGCTGTTAGGGTGCCAGCCATCTCAGGGAGAAACAGAAGTAGGTCATACCCCACCTCTTCTCTTGTTCCTTGGATCCTTCATCTACAAAATGAGGGGATTAGAGCAGATGATTTCTGGTGTCCCCTCCAACAGTTTTTGTTCCGGAGTCACTGCCAGGTCTAAAGTTCAATTCGATCCAAGTCAAGCCAATTCAACAAACACTTACTGAATTGAATTCGATGTTCTATAGCTCTAGCAAGATTGTGTGATGATCAACTGTGATAGAATTTAGCTCTTCTCAGCAATACTTTGATCCAAGACAATTCCAATAGACTTGGGATGGAAAATGTCATCCGCATCCAGAGAAAGAACTATGGAGACTGAATATGCCGACGCATATTATTTTCACCTTTTTTTGTTTTCTTTTTCTTTCTTGTGTTTTTTCCCTTTTGTTTTGATTTTTCTCTCACAAAATGACCAATATGGGAATATGTTTTAAATGATTGTACATGTATAACATCTATTAAATGGCTTGCTGTCTCAGGGAAGAAGGAGGTAAGGAAGGAAGGGGAAAAAATTTGGAACTCAAAATGTTAAAAAACAAAATTAAATAAACTATCTTTACATGGAATTAGAAAAATTAAGTAGTATTGAATTTTTTTAAATTTCTCTATAGTTCTACATTCTGAGGTCCCTTTCACTTCTTTTTTTTTTATTATAGCTTTTTATTGACAAAACATAGGCATGGGTAGTTTTTCAACATTGGCCCTTGCAAAACCTTGCATTCCAATTTGTGCTCTCCTTCCCCCTCACCCCCTTCCCCAGATGACAGGTAGTATAGTACATGTTAAATATATTAAAGTATATGTTAAATACAATATATGTATATAGTTATATAGTTATCTTGCTGCCTAAGAAAGATCAGATCTTGAAAGAAGGTTAAAAAAAAAAACCTGAGAAGGAAAACAAAAATGCAAACAAACAACAACAGAAAGAGTGCAAATGCTATGTTGTGGTCCACACTCATTTCTCATAGTTCTCTCTCTGGGTGTAGCTGATTCTCTTCATCACTGAACAATTGGAAATGGTTTGGATCATCTCACTGTTGAAGAGAGCCACAAACATCAGAATTGATCCTCATATAGTATTGTTGTTAACATGTATAATGATCTCCTGGTTCTGTTCATTTCACTCAGCATCAGTTCATATAAGTCTTGGCCTCTCTGAAATCATCCTGCTGGTCATTTCTTACAGAACAGTAATATTCCATAACATTCACGAACAATAGCTTATTCAGCCATTCCCCAACTGATAGGTATCTACTCAGTTTCCAGTTTCTGGCCACTATGAAAAGGGCTGCCATAAATATTTTTGCACATGTGGGTCCCTTTCCTTCCTTTAAGATCTCTTTGGGATATAAGTCCAGTAGTAACACTGATGGATCAAAGGGTCCCTTTCACTTCTAATAGGTTATGTTCTAAAGTCCCTTTAATTTTGCCATTCTAAATTCTATAGACTACTTCCAATTTCTATAGAAAAAATGTCATTGGGAAATAATCTAGAAAAGAGGGGCTTTAGGGCAGTGGATAGAGCACCAATCCTGAAGTCAGGAGGACCTGAGTTCAAATCAGATCTCAGACACTTAAACACTTCCTTACTGTGTGACCCTGGGCAAGTCACTTAACCCCAATTGCCTCAAGAAAAAAAAAAAGCAAAGAAAAAGAAAAGAGGGACTTTAAGGCAAACAGTAAGAAGTGCTTGAAGTAGTAAGCATTAGTGAAGAAGGGCTGGGCTTGAATTTGGGCTGGAAAGACTTGGAGAAATTGAAGAAAATTTGAGAACCAGATACTAGTTCAGGAGCAAGAAAGCAAGATCAAGGACAATAAAGGAGGATATAAATGATTAAAAGCACAGAGGAGTTATGAAACCAAAAGAGATAAACTCAAACAGAAAAAAGAGAAATAGTCGGCAAGGCAAGTCAAGACCAAATAAAAGAAAGTTAAGAGAGACAAATAGAGGGTTAGGTAAACTTAACAGAGTGGATTGGCGTGTAAAACAAACTGATTGTAAAATGTTTTAACTTTAAACAAATTAACAATTGGCTTTTTTTTAAGTTTTAAGTGTTTAGGGTTAAGATATAAACACTTGAAAGTACTTTCAAGAAACAAAGCTGAAAATCATAGGGTCAGGGAAAATTGTAGAATCAATTACAGGTAATTTCTTTTGTTTGTCACCAGTCAAGTGACTATTATCAGTATTTCAAGTACAGTCTGAACAGCCTCTTAGGAGAACTGGTGAAGGACTATTTGAAAAACAAAAACACCTCTTTACACTCTAGGTTGTTAGGGAGATTGAAGGGCTGCTAAAAGCAATAGAACCAAGGCTTTAATTCAAAAGAAAGGTAAGTTCTGGAGTGAGTTAAAAAATACTTGACCTTCATTTGGATTATAGAATATGGAAGAACAATACACAGAAAAGAGAGAGAAGGAAAGGATCACTTGTATAATTTTAGTTTCATAACTGGCTTGAGGTCCTTCTTAAAGACCTCTTAAGACCTTCTTAAAGAGGAGAAAGTATAATAGAAAGAGGATAAAGAAGTTGCTAGTCCTCCCAAGAATGATAAAGTGGCAGAAGCTATCAGTTGTGAGATAAGAAGAAATATGAAAATGACTTAAGTGAAAGAGGAAAAGAAAAGGAAAAGTAGTTAGTGATTCCCTACTCAAAGATGGTGACCAAAAACTAAATTTTAAAAGATAACAATGCATTTATTGGTTAAGCTGATAAGACCTACTGGGGCCATGTCTATACCCAAGATATGAGAGAAAACATTCCAAGTTTTATCAAAAATGATAACTACTCCTTACAAAAATGATGATAACTACATCCTTCACATGGATACAAATAAATGTGACAGAAAAAATCTTCAAAGTATAATCAATTATTATGAAGTTTTAGGCAAGAAACTGAAGACTGAGGGGATAGAATGTACTTTCCTCACTTTTGCCCAATGAAGACAAAGAATATAGAACAGAAAAGTGGATTGGTGGGAAAACTGGGATTTGGTTTTCTGGTTACTGCATAGATTTCTGGCCAGAAGATAGAGTCACTTAATAAAGGTAGGTAAGAATGTATTGGTAAGCAGTTGCAAATCTAATCAAAAAGGCTTAAGCCAAAAAAGATAGAAGAGGAAGAAGGCACCCTATGAATATTCCTCATGGTATACCCTATAGAGAGAAGCCAAAGAAAGAAAACTAGAAGCTGGGAGGTCCATAGATTCCCAGAAGATAAAATCTAAGCAGAGATCCAGTAGTAAAACCCACAGCCTCTTGGGAGTATAGACATATGTTGAAAGTTTAAGCATCAAATAAGAGGGACTAACCCTAACAAAAGGATGCAAATTTGACCTTATTAGGTGTCACTTAGACCAATGAATAAAGAAATATTAAGCACCTACTATGTATTTTTGGGAAAACAAAAAGGCAAAACATAAGCCCTGCCCTCAAAGAGCTTACAATCAAAAGGTGAAAACAACATACAAAGCAGCTATATGAAATATAGATCACAAGAGGCAGCTAGATGGTACTCCTAACATCAGGAATACTTGAGTTCAAATCTAGCCTCAGACACTTAATACTTACTAGCTGTGTAACCCTGGGTAAGTCACTTAACCCCAACTGCCTCATCAAATAAATTTTTTAAAAACAATAAATAACAGAAGGAAGAGGTGAGATTTAAGAGGAGTTGGGGAATTCTTCCAGTAGAAGATAGGATTTTAATTGGGACTTAAAAGAAATCTGGAATGTCAAGAGGTAGAACAGAAGAGGGAAAGTGTTGCTAACATGAGGGACAGCCAGAAAAAAAATGTCAGGAGCCAAAAGAAAGGATATCTTGGTTACAAAACAACCAAGAGACCAATGTCTCTGGATCAAAGACTCCGTGTTGAAGAGAAAGAGATAAGAAGTCTGGAAAGGTAGAAAGGGGTTAGGATATGAAAGCTTTGAATGTAACATGGAAGACTTTCTATTTGATCCTGGAGATGATAGAGAGCCACTGGAGTTTGTTGAGTAGAAAGAGGGCCATGATCAGACTTGAGCTTTAGGAAAATCACTGTAGAGATTAAATGGAGAAGAGATTTGAGTGAAGAGAGATTTGAGTCAGGCAGACCCAACTAGTAAGTTACTGGAGATTTGGTGGAATGAGATCCATGACTTGATCTTGGCTCTCAGTGGCTATACTGTATTAAAAGGATGTAGTATATAAAAAGAAAAAAAATTGTGCAAAGTGTTTTGCAAAAATTAAAGTAATAAACAGATGCTAGGTTATTGTTCTCTTTGTTGTTTGATTTAAAAAAACTGAGGAACAAGAGCAGGGAAGCATAATAAAGAGCGTTTGAGCGAAGGTCAAAGGAGAAAGTGAGTGAAGTTATTTTGTCATCACTACCAACCATATGAAAGGATTAATGAAGGAAGAGTTTGGGAAACAGGTCACAAGTCTTGCTCAGGAGTGCATTATAATTGTTATGGGCAACTCCAGCTATCCAGACAGCTCCCTCTGTCAAAAGATTTCTTCTCATTTGTTTTAGTTTTGTGTGTGTAAGACAATCAGGGTTAAGTAACTTGTCTAGGGACACACAACTAGGAAGTGTTAAGTGTCTGAAAGTCCTGGAGTCCAGTGCTCTATCCACTTTACCATCTAGCTGCCCCATTAGCAACTCATTTCTTAACCCCCTTTAGTGACAATTTTATCCTAGAAAAGTAGAAGACTCAACAAGGGGGATTCTATTCCAAATCTGATTCTCATTACCAAAGAGGAACCAATTTCTGAGATTAAATGATAGGAATAGAGCTAAAAGAAGGAGGGAAGAATGGAAAGAAGTGAGCACACCATCCTGGAGTCACTGATAGATAACAAAAAGAATCTGGGCATAATAATCTAATATTGGAGAGAAGAGATGTTCAAAAGTGCAGAGGAAAGATAATTAGGAGTTCATAAAATAAAATGTTCCAGGAGAAGTCAGGCTAAGAGGGAGAGGAGATGTATAAGAATAAAACTATAAAAATACAAAGGAAAACAGTTTCAGTGAGGAAGGGGGAAAAAAACCAGAATTTGTCTGAAGAGATTTGTGGATGTGGATACACAGAGAGCCCATCAATCAACTTAGATTTTAAAAAGATGTATTAAAGGTAGAAGTAAAGCCAGGTAAGAGATGGTATATCTAGATGAATGTGCATGGGATTGTCCTGTAAAAATAGTGTCAGAAATACTTAAGCTCAGAATCAGAATCAGAGGCTATAAAGGGAAGCTAAGAACAATTAAAAAAAAAAGTTTTAAGCTATGTTGGAAGAAAAAAATCCTATGTTGAGGATTAAGGAAGAGAGAGGACCTGTTTGGGGGGTTTACATGATGATAACTTATAATGAAGGGGAGATAGAACTCCTTAATCTTATTTCATTTATGTTTTCTCTTCAAAAGAAAATGACTTTCCAGTCACAAAATCTGTCAATGGATATGACAGATCAATAGGGATTATCAGGGAATTGATACCTATGATAAGGAAGAGACCCCCTTGCTGCCCTGGATGAATCAAGTGACCTGAAATGTCATGGGTATAGTTTACCTGGATTTCAGCAAAGTTTTTTGATAGAGTAGCTTATGTTATCCTTATGGAGCAGATAGAAAGGTAAGATTAAATCATAATACAATTAGATGGATTCCTAATTGGTTAGATGGTCAGACTCAAAGAGAAGCTGTTAACGGTTTGGTGTTTACATGGCAGAAGCTCTCCTGTGGAGTGCCTCAAGGATCTGTGTTATGTCTGTGGTGTTTAACAGTTTTATTAATGACTTGGGAAAAAAGGGCAGCTAGATGGCTCAGTGGTTAAAACGCTGGGCCCACAGTCAGGAAAACCTGAGTTCAAATCCAGCCTCAGACATTTACTGATTTATTATCCATTTGTCTTAGTTCATAAGGAACTAAGGAGAAGGTATCTTTGGAAGAAAAAATGAACAAAAGACAACATGTCCAAAGAGTCATGAAGAGTCAGACACGACTGAGCAAATGGAAAAAATGTGTATACAACATGCTTATCAATTCTGCATGTGACCCGATGTTGGGAAGGATACCTAATACGGTGGATAGCAGAGTCAGGATCCAAAAAGGTATTAATAGACTAGAGCATTGGGCCAAATCTAAGATGAAATGCAATAAGGATAAATATAAAGCTGTACAGTTACAAAACAATCAAATTCATAAGCACAATGTGGGGGAGACCATGACTAAATAGCAGCTGTTCTGAAATAAATCTGGGAGTGTTAGTGGACCACAAGTTCTATCAACAATATGATTGGGTATCCCCAAAAGTTAATGTGATCTTGAGTTGGGTTAAGAGAAACAGAGCTTTTAGGAATCAGGAGGTGATGGTCCTGCTGTACTGTCTGTTCCAAAATCTGGAGTATTATGTTCAATCTGAGAGACCATTGTTTAGAGAAGACACTTATAAGTTGGGGAGAATTTTTAGCCAGGATAACAAAAGATCTCAAGTTTATGCCATATAAGGGTTGAATGAACTGGATATGTTTAACTTGGAGAAGACTAAGGGATACCGAAGAGCAGTATTCATGGATTCATGATTTAGAAGAGGAATTAGAATTGTTCTTTTTGGTGCTAATGAGCAGTACCAGGAACAATGGGTCAAAGCCACAAATTTAGGCTTGTTCAGTCACATCTGATTCTTCATGACCCCATTTAGGATTTTCCTGACAAAGATACTGGAGTGGTTCGCCTTTCCTTTCCCAGCTCACAATATAGATGAGGAAACTGAGGCAAACAGGGTGACATGACTTGCCCAGGGTCTCACAGCTAGAAAGTGTCTGAAGCTGGATATGAAAATGAAATGAAATGAAGACTCATGAAAATGAGTCTTCCTGACCCCTGACTCAGGTATCTATTCTGTGAGCCAACTAGCTACCCTCCTAACACTGAAAGTTGTCCAAAAGTGGAATGGTTTCATTGGGAGGTTGTAGAGGGCCGCAGATAGCAGGTTTCCTCTGGACTGAAGGGTCTTATACCTCACCCAGAGTTTCCCCACTATCTGCGGCCCTCTACATTTCCCCTTTTCTTTTCTTTTAGTTGAAACATGCACATTTCAAACAGAGGCTGGATGTGCACTTCTCAGGAAATTACAGTGGGGATGATTTCATGGATTTCATCTCTTCTAACTTTCAGATGCTGTGAGTATTATTCCATCTCTAGTGCTCTGTTTTCATGTCCTTTTGAGCTTTGACTCTCTCTGTTCTAAAATTTCTTCCAGTTCTGACAACCTGTGTTCTAGATCTGGCATTCTATTATCCTTCTAAATTTGACATTCTCTGTTCTAAGTTTCCTTCCAGTCCTGACATTCTCTGTTGTTTTTTTTCCCAAAAAATTTTATTAAAGCTTTTTATTTTTAAAACATATGCATGGATAATTTTCAGCATTCACTCTTGCAAAACCTTGTATTCCAAATTTTTCCTTCCCCTTTCCCCACTCCCTCCCCTAGATGGCAAGTAATCCAATATATATTCTCTATTCTAAGAATTCTCCCAGCTCTGATTTTCTGTGTTCTAAAGATTCTTAAGTCTGACATTCTGTGTTCTAAGGGCCCTCGCAACTCTGATAGTCTATATTTTAAGGGCTCTCCAATTCTGATATCCTGTGTTCTAATAGTCCTTTTAGCTCTGGCATTCTCTGTCCTTCATAGTTTTGACAATCATACTTTATAAGAGAACTTCTGTTCTGACATGGTATGTTCTAAGGTTCCATCTAGTTCTGCTATTTTATATTCTAGGGCCCCTCCCACCTCTGACATTCTATATTCAAAAAGTCCATAGCTTTGAAATTCCAGGTTCTAAGTTCCCTTCAAGCTCATCCCCTCAATATTCTAATGGCCTTCTCACATTCTATATCTGAAGGGTCTTCCCAGTTCTGTCGGTCTATGTTCAAAGTTCTCTCCCAGTTCTGACATTCATATATACTATATTCTCTGTTTCTTCCTTATTCCGGTTCTTACAATCTATGTTTTGAGATGCCTTCCAGTTTTTACGTTCTACATGCTAAGAGTATCCCCAACCTTCTCTATCACCTCCCTGCTTCAACTCTGTGATTCGGGGAGTCTTTAAAAAGTATGTTAGGTCGCTCTCACAGTCAGGGGAAAAAGAGACATGGTAGGATGACCTACTCTTCCGCTATTAAAAGTCAAACTGGGTGCTGACAAGGCTTGCCCAACCACAGTTTTAATTTACTGAGCTAACAGATGACTTCACTTCCTAAACAGGGAACTACCTCACCTGACTCAGTTCATTACCAATGGGAACACCCCTGGTGAATAGACACAGGTAAATATTATTCTTTAGCCTGGATCAACAGCTTCCAGGTAATCTTTTCCCAAACAGATCTTGCCATACTGTCCTTACCTCATCAGTTTGTTTAATAATTTTAAACAATGCTTATCAAAACAATCATCCCAGCCGTTTAAATAACTAGAACCATAAACATTCAACCTTCGATACTGAAAGGAAATCCCCAGGCTGGGGGTTTTCAGGAGAAAAACCTCAGCTAACTCATCCCACCAACATGAAAGTCACCCTCAACTCTCTCCACCCAGAGTGTGATACTTTCCAGAGGAATAAATGCCAACCAGCAGCTCTGGAAGGATACCACCATAAATCAGGGAGTCAGTGCCTTGAGGTCTTAGTCATGGTATCTTAGGATTCTGGGTTGAAAAGGACCTTATAGATTATGTAAGCAAAGCCTACCCTGTGAGGAAAGCACAGGCTTCGAGACTGGAGTCCTACATTCAGATCCTAGCTCTGATATTGTGTGACCTTGGGCGAGTCCCTTCCCTCATTAACTCTCACTAATGAAGATAATAGACTCCAATGGGGCTCACAGGAAAGCAAACTTCAAATCATGGAAACTGGAGTGAGAATGATCTTTCTTGCCCTTGAATGGGGTTTTCTGAGCACAGATGAATGTAGTCTCCTTTCTTTTTTCTCTTTGATAATAATAAGGTGGCATTTGGAGTCAGAGGAACCAGATTTGAATCCAAATTTCTACTTTCTAGCTGTGACCTTGGGCTTCTCTCTCTCTCTGAGCCTCTTCTATAAAATAAGGATATGTGATCAGATGATTTCTAAGACTCAAAAAGCTGACATTCTAAAGGCCTTTTTCACCTCTCATAATCTACTTTCTAAATTTCCCCCAGTTCTGACATTTTATGGCCTTTGGAACTTCCTAGATCTAATGTTCTATTACCCAGAGTCCCTCCAAGATGATATTCAGTGCTCTAAGGTCCCTCCAAGCTCTACCATTCTGTATGCTAAGGCCCTTTCCAGCTCTGACAGTCTGTATTCTAAGGATGTTTACAATTCAAATATCCCATGATCCTGTAGTCTTTGAAGAGGCAGAAAAACTTGCTCTAAGAGTACCCAGTCACAAGTAAGTTCCTTGTAATTGCCTTTGGAGATAGTGATGTTCTGACCTGCCCCGCTGGTTCAAAGGATTTCTAAGAACAGCTGAAACTTATCTGATATTATAAAACAAAGCACTTTACTAACATTATTTCGCTGGATCCTCACAACAATCTGGACACAGATGTTATGATTATCCCTATTTTACAAAGAAAGAAGTTGAGGCTGAGAGACATTAAGTGATAGCTCAGGGTCAGTGGCCAAAGCAGGATTTCAATCCAGCTCTCTCTGATTTGAAGTGCAACACTCTATACATAAGGAACCAAGGCTCGGGCAAGGCTCTGAGGTGAATCCATGGTATAATCTGTGTGATTCTGAGCCATCCATATAACTGGCATTGGTAAAGAGCTTCATGGATGACAAAGTACTTTTATATCTATCATCTCATGTGATTCTCACAGCAATTCTGTGTGATAGAGATTCCAAGATAATAATCCATCATTTTACAGATGAGGAAACTGAGGCCCCAGGAAGAGACTTTAGCACAATCACATAATTTTATGGTGATCCAGGGCAACTGGGGTTTAGGAGCACTAGGCTTATAATCAGCAAAGCTTCTCTTCATGAGTTCAAATTTAGCCTCAGACATTTACTAGTTGTGTGACCCTGAGCAAGTCACTTTACCTTGTTTGTCTCAGTTTCCTCATCTGTCAGTGATTTGGGATTTTCTTGGCAAAGATTCTGGAGTAGTTTGTCATTTCCTTCTCCAGTTCATTTTACAAATGAGGAAACTGAGGCAAACAGGGTAAAGTAAGTTGCCCAGAGTCACACAGCCAATAACTTTTTGAGTTCAAATCCAGTGTTCTATCCATTGTGCCATTAAAATGTCCTACAATGGCATCGTACAGTAGAATTCCCCTTGGACTTGGATTTAGAGAATTTTAGATTCAAATATTGACTCTTAAATAAATCCCTTCCCTTCCTGAGTCTCCATTTCTTCAACTGTAAGGGGGGCAGAGGAAATAGAATTGAACCCCAAGACCTTTAAGCTTCCTTCATACTCCAAATTTTTGCTTTATTATTGTTATTATTATTATTGATTAATGTACCTAGAATTTTGTAAGGGATGTCCAGTAGAATTTTCAGTACCCATACTGGGTACTCCATGGCAGTCTCCCCCATCCAGGCAGTATCCAAAACCTTGTGGTCTGGGGAATTACCTGAGAGGTTGAAACAGGATGATGGCTGAAAGGGGTTGGAGAGTGGGGAACAGTCCCTTCGACCAGGAGAAACTTTAGAATAAAGGGTTATGGAAGGAGGAAAGGCATTGGAACTGAGCAGGGTTTGGTTCTACAAGGCCTGGGTTATAAAAGAGGCTCTTTATTTACCACCTACTTATACTTGACTAAGCTACTTTTCTTGAAGTCATTGCCCTGGTTTCCTCATCTATAAAATGATGGGAGCCAGACCGATGATCTCAACGATTCATTCTAGTTCTCAACCTCAGTCTAACTCTTTTAGCATCGGGCTGTAAGCAAGCCGCTTTCCCTCAGTTTCCCTATTTGGAAAATGAATCCAGTCATCTCAAAGGTCTCTTTCATCAACAATCCTTCTGGGGCAGCCCCGGCTGAAAATGGTAGTTGTCGCTGGGGGTAGGGAAGCGGAGGAGGAGACATTCAGGGAAAGCAGCCAGAGCAGGAGTAAATAATTTACACTGATGAACCGGAGATAACATTGACTAGTAGGGGATTGAGTTCAGGCCCAGAGATGAAAACTCACCCTACCTTCGGAGAGGGAAAAGTTACTGGCTCTCTCTGGTCTGCCTAGAAAACAGAGTCTCAGAGGGTGGCCTGGCTTCAAGAAGGACTGAAGGGGCTCCCCTTCAAGCCATGCTGGCTACCCAGGCCATATCCCTGAACTGGTTCCCATGGCAACAATAGGAACTACTTCTGGTTCACACATACACACACACACACACACACACACACACTTATTCACACACTCACTTACCCAAGCAAAGGAAGTCAAAGTTCAAAGAAACCTTACAACTTGGAATAGTAAATCTGGGAAAGGCTTTAAACTTTGAATATCAAAGTTATAAGGGTCCTAGAACATAGGATGTTGGGAGAGAAGAGCCATAGAACATAGAATGTCAGAGATGGGAAGGTCCTTAGAACCCAGGAGGTCAGAGCTGGGAGGGCCCTTAGAACCCAGGAGGTCAGAGCTGGGTTCTCTCCCAGGCTTCCCCAGCCACCAGTTCTTGGCACCTTCCTGCATCCCCATCCTGTTCTTCTGCCACCCCCACTTCCATGTCTTGCCCAAAACAGACCCTGGCATCTAAATATTTGCTGAATGAGGGAGTGAAAGATTAAGTGAATGAATAAACAGATGTATGAGTGATAACACACACACACATACAAGCTCCTGTTGGTGATACCTCCTTGTAATGATAACTTCCTGTCATTTGGCATCCCATCTCCTTGACAACTTCCTGTCCCTCCCATCCAACTTCTGACCCCAGCTTCCTGCCCTATTGGACTGTCCAGTTTCCTGAGCATCTCCTCTACCTGTTTTCCTTGCCTACCTTTCCCTTTCAATGAGCTCTACTGTTCAAAGCAGCCATTCAGAGACCAAAAGTTCTTGCTCATTCCAGTGTCTAGATCTTTCTAAATCTAGATCAGTCGAAAGCATTCTTTGGGGTTTATAGCTGAAAGGGAAGATGTCCACCAAGCCCCCCCCACACATTTTATCCTGACATAAGAAACTAGGGGAATGGTCATATGTCCCCTCCCCATCCAGCCCCCCTGTGGCCTCCTGCATTGGAAAGCCATCAGATCCCATGCTGCTGGGCTGTCTTCCCACCAAGCCTTCTCCCCCAGAGCCCTGGATTGCCAGCTGGACGCTGTCCTGAGCCACCCCGGAACTACCATTGACTTGGATTTGCATGTGGTTGAGAGAGTTATTCTCTCCACTCCTGCAATCATGGCATCTTTCCCTCCCCAAGCCCTACCCCCACCCCCATCCCAACCCTTTCTCCACAACAGGCAGGTTTTATAAAAACAGAGCAGCTGCTTGGAGATTTGAGAGAGAAAATTCTGCACAGTTTCTAAGTCAGGGTGACAGGTCTCCTCCACAGGAAATTGTTTTTATGAAGTTCTCTCTCCCTCTCTCCCCGTCCCTCCCCCTCTGTCTCTGTCTCTCTCTTTGTCTCTCTGTCTGTCTCTCTTTCTCTCCTGTTTCTCTATCTCTTTGTGTGTGTCTCTCTTCTCTGTCTCTGTCTCTCTGAATCTCTCTCTGTCTCTCTCTTTGTGTGTGTCTCTGAGTCTGCATGTCTCTGTTTCTCTTTGTATCACTCTGTCTCTATCTCCTTCTGTTTCTGTCTCTATCTGTCTCTACCTCTCTGTGTATGTCTCTCTCTGTCCCTCTCTCCCTTTCTGTTTCTCTGTCTCTGTCTCTGTCTCTTTCTATCTCTCCTTTTCTTTCTTTTCTCTTCCCTTCTCCTCTACTGTCTTCTCTGTTCTCCTCTCTTCTGTTTTTTCATTCCTCTCTGTCTCTTTCTCTTTTCCTCTCCTTTCTCTCTCTCTCTTTCTTTCTCTCTCTTTTCTTTCCTGTCTCTCCCCCTGATTTCTCCTCCCTTCTCTCTGTCTTTCTGTCTTTTTCTTTTTCTGTCTCCTCTCTGTCTCTCTCCCCCTCTTTTCTCCTCCTCCTCCTCCTCCTCCTTCTTCTTCTTCCTCTTTCTGTTTCTCCCCTCCCTCTTCTTTCTATCTCCTTCCCTTTTTCTTCTTTTCTCTCTCTCTGTCTCTTTCCTCCTCCCCTCTTTTTAAAAGCACTTTCCTATCTTGTTCAATGCAGAGACAGGGAGGAGTTACCATGGACACTCTTATTTGTCTGAAGTTTATGACAGTGTTCAAATTGAGTTGATACAACAACATTCATAAGCATCATGCTAATAATGAAGATAGAATATCAAATTTGGGGGAAATTAGCAGGCTGAGTTTGAGATGAAAATCATGTAGGGAAACATAGAATGAAAAAAGAAAAATCTAAAAAACAGGAACCCAGGGTCTTGGACTTAGAGCTGGTGATCATCTAGTTCAATTGCATAATTTTAAAGAAAAGGAAAATGAAGGCCAGAAATGTTAGTGAACTTGCCAGAGATTATGTAATTAGATAGTAAGTGGTAGAACTCTGGGTGGGAGTTACATGTTGGAGCATCTTCCAAAGCTCTGGGCTAAGTATTTTTTAATAATATATTTTATCCCTGGAGTGATAGGGAGCCATGGAAGGTTTTTGAGCAAAGGAGTGATATGGTAAGACCTGTGTCTTTGAAATAATAATTAGGAGCTGGATAAAGAACAAATTAGAAATGGGAGAGATCAGAAGCTATGAGTTTATTTGGAAACCTATTGAAATAGTCCATGTGATAAAGGTTTAAACCAAGTACTGGCTGTGTGAGTACAAAGAAGGGATCAAATTTGAGAAATGTTCTAAAGAAAGAAATGACAAAACTTGGCAATTGATTAAGTATGTGGTAGCGTTGAGGAAGAGGAAAGAGTAATAAATGTGACAATTTATGAATCTAGGTAACTGGGAAAATAGTAGTGCCCTTGATAAAAAGAAAAAAAAAAATTAGGAGGATAAAGGTAAAGCCTTTCATTGTAGACATGACACGTTTAAGATGTCAATGGCATATCCAAATGGAGATATCTGGCAAGTAGTTGGTAATACAGGAATAGTGTTAACAGAGAGATTCTAAATAGATAGATTAGATCTAGGTCTGCTTTTACTTGATCCCATAGTGAAGAAAAATTGTTTACAGTTTCTTTAATACATGTACCCAATGGCATATGTGGCCCCATTGAAACTATTTCCCCTAATCTGGTTACTCAACTCCAGGGGTCCTCAAACTTTTCAAATAGGGGACCAGTTCACTGTCCCTCAGACTGTTGGAGGGCCGGACTATAGTAAAAACAAAAACTTTGTTTTGTGGGCCTTTAAATTAAGAAACTTCATAGCCCTGAGTGAGAGGGATAAAAGTCCTCAGCTGCCGCATCTGGCCCACGGGCCATAGTTTGAGGACCCCTGCGAGTCAACTCCATATTTTTTCTTGATGCTTCCCCAGTTGGGTCCTCCCTTCTCTGCTAAAGGTGTTCACCTTTTAGCCGTTATTGCTCGCTGAGGTAGAATGGTGAATTTTAATCTTTATTATAATATAACCTCAAGGAGAGCAGGGTCTTCAACAGATCTCTCTTTGCTTCCCCAGAATTTAGCATAGTCTTCCATACACAGAAATTTAGTGTTAGTAGGATTTAATTTGTATCTCAGATGTTCACTACCATCCTCTTTTAATCCTAAACCAATTCTATCATTGTCAAAGAGACTAAAGACAGCCCTAACAGAAAGCTGCCATCTTTTTTAGCTTCCTCTTCTAAGGAAAGAAGCTCATAAGATGACAGGAAAAGATAATGACGAGTGTTGGAGGGAATGTGGGAAAACAGGGACACTGATGCATTGTTGGTGGAAGTGTGAACGGATCCAACCATTCTGGAGAGCGATTTGGAACTATGCTCAAAAAGTTATCAAACTGTGCATACCCTTTGACCCAGCGGTGTTTCTATTGAGCTTCTATCCCAAAGAGATTTTAAAGGAGGGAAAGGGACTTGTATGGTGCAAGAATGTTTGTGGCAGCCCTCTTTGCAGTGGCCAGAACTGGAAACTGAATGGATGCCCATCAATTGGAGAATGGTTGAATAAACTGAGGTATATGAATGTTATGGAATATTATTGTTCTATAAGAAATAACCAGCAGGATGATTTCAGAGAGGTCTGGAAAGACTTACATGAACTGATGCTGAGTGAAGTGAGCAGAACCAGGAGATCATTGTGCACAGCAATAAGATTATACAATGATCAATTCTGATGAATGTGGCTCTTCAATAATGAGGTGATTCAGACCAATCAGTTCCAATGAGCTTGTGATGAAGAGAACCATCTACTCCGAGAGAGAGGACTGTGGGAACTGAGTGTGGACACCAACATAGCAGTTTCACTCTTTTTGTTGTTGTTCATTTGCATTTTGTTTCCTTACTCATTTACTTTCCTCTTTGATCTGATTTCTCTTGTGCAGCAAGAGAACTGTATAAATATATTTACACATATTGAATTTAACATTTATTTTAACATGTATAACATATATTGAATTGCTTGCCATCTAGAGGAGGGAGTGGGGGGAAAGATGAGAAAATCTGAAACATAGGTTATGCAAGGGTCAATGTTGAAAAATTATCCGTGCATATGTTTTGAAAATAAAAAGCTTTTAAAAAAATAAAAAACAGAAAGAAGCTCAGTTCTCATTGATTCCCATCTGGAAAGCTGGCCGAGGAGGCTTTCTAATAGCTCTACATTAATACCTCTTGGTTACATAAGGGATATGTGGTCTTCCATGGACCAAGTCTTTCATTTTCCAGTGTTCTGTTTTATTAAAACTCCAATGAAACCTTTACTGAAGGAGGCTTAGGTAGTTTAATTGGTCTAGCCCAGATCCCATCCAGGGATTTAATCTTTGACCCTGGCCAGACCTCTGGGATTCACATGAGAAAAAGCTCCAACCTCCAATTCTTTGGTTAATAGAATAAAAGAAAGTCAGAGCTAAAACATAGTACTTCAAAGGAAGGGCCCTCAGGACAGAGAATGTTAGAACTGGGAGTAACCTTAGAATACAGAACTGGGAGGGTTTTTGAAAGATAAAACAAGCCCAGAATGCAGAATTTTAGAAATGGGAGAGCCCTTAGAACAGGGAATGCCAAAGTTAGAGGGGGACATGAAATATGAGATCTGGGCAGAACCTTAGAACATAGAACATTAGCTCCTAGAACATTAAACACAGAAGGGCCTTTAAGAACCAGCTTGGCTGACTTCCTTTATCTTTGAAGAAATGACTGAGCCATGCAGCTAATATCTTTCAGAAGCAAGACCTGAATCCAGCTCTCCTACCCCACAGCCCTGGACCCTCCCTATTTCTCCCCCATAGCCCTTTGACTAATGAGTGATACAGCTTAAAATGCTTTAGGAAAAAGATGCTCATTTCTTTCCCAAAATTCTGCTGGGCTCGAGCCAGAGGTGCTGGGAGACAGGAGAGCTCCCCGGCCCCCTCACCCCCACCCGGGGGATGTCACCCAGTCCTCTCCCCACCCCTGCCCCCAGAACTTCCTTTTTCCCTCCTTCACCTGTGGTCTCGGGCTTGCCAGTAATTTACAAGTCTCTTACATTTTAAAACTTAATTTGCCAATTCCCCCCGGAGGCATTTTTTATTCCCGCAGACTGTCAGCCTGGCCAGGCCACAGGAAGCGGAATCCATAAAGGTTTACATTTATTACAGGCTTTCAATTAGCTAAGTTTGAATAATGTGGCCCTTGACTCACCAATCAATAAAGCAGGAGCGCGGATCAGCTCCTCCCAACCCCCTCCCTGGACCACGTTCCCCCCCCCCCCCCCCCCCCCCCCCCCCCCCCCCCCCCCCCCCCTCACGCCCCTTCCATTCCGCCTGCCTTTTCCCTATTTATCAAAGGTAGCCTGCAACCGGCATGATTTAGTGCCAGCCAATCCTCTGCCCTCTCGCTGAAGTGCACAAATGTTTACTTGATACTAAGTTGCATTTAAAGACTTGGCTACTTTGATGCTAAATGGAAGCCTGGGAAGCTGCTGAAACCCAGAGAACGGAGCGCATTTCCCCAATCTATAGCCGTGGTCCAGAGCCGCCGTAAGTGTGAGTTAAATACAGAATTCATTAAGACGGACCCCAAGGTCCAGGACCACAGCTCTCTGCTCCTGAGCAGCAACCAGCGCCCTCATCCCTTCTGATCCTAAGCCACTGGAAGAGAGGCCCTGGGTTCAAATTTCTGCCCACCAGGATTCTATTCAACAAGTACTTAGTAAGCCTTTCCCAGGTTCCAGGCACTCTAGCTGTGTGACCTAAGGCCACAATCTTCCTGGAGCTGGCTTTCCTCATCAGGGAAAACGGGGGTTTTATATACATGATGTCTAAGGTCCATTCAAACTTTGGGTCTGGGATAGCAATCCAAATAACAAGAAGCTGTTAAATAAGCAAGCAAACGAGAAAATGCATACACAAAAATAGAGGAAAATGTTACAATTCAGAGACGCAAGAGGTATTTGACCATTTGATCTTAGAGCTAAGAGAGATGGGAGGAACCCTAAAACATCAGACCTGAAAATGCCTTCCAAATCTCTCACTGAAAGGAGAAGGAAACGGAGGGCCTAGAGTACCCCAGCTCCCACAGGTTGTAAACTACAAAGCTGGACTTTAAACATACAGGTCCACTGATGACAAACCTTTATGTGCAAGAACTGACAAAAGAGAGCGCGGGGCCCACAAAGAAATCCAGCTGGGAAGTAGCAGAGGCCATCATTTTGAGGAGACAGAAATACCCTCCCCTTCCCTCTCTCCTACAAAGGATTTTTTGCACATGGCCCTAAGCCACCCACCCCCACAGCCCAGTAGATTTCTGCTTAAGAAGAAGGAGAGAGAGAAAAGAGACAGGGAATGGTAAAGAGAAAGAAGATAACATTTGAGAAGACAACTGATTTCCCCAAGCACCCTGCCTGTACTGCCTGTGGATTTCCGATTGTCACTCCTAGGTTAATTAATGGAATCATATGATTATACTTATTACCATTATTATTAACACCCGTGACAGTAATCGCAGCTTCCATATAGTGCTTTAAGGTTCACAAAGGCCTTACCTTACAAAAGTCCCCCTAGTAAGATCACTATTATTATTCCTATTTTATAGATGGCAAAATTTGATGGGAAACAATTTTCCCATAGCACTGCAGCTAGCACCAAACTCAGACCCGTTTGCAGCTCTTCCAGCTTGAGTCCAATGTTCTGGATCCCCAGTGCAATTGTCAGAGCAGCTTTTGAGTCCTGTGGGACTGGCCCAGACCCCCAGCCAGGTAGCGGGTTTGCTCTTTTCCCTCCCCTCCTCCCAAGTCCTGTCTTACCTGATGTCTGAGTCACACTGCTCCTGCTGTCACCACGAACAGTGTGTTGTGACTCCCCAGCCTGACAGTTTTACAACAAACATGTTAAGCTCACAGTTGGCGAAGCTAGTGAAAGAACCCAAGGGAAAAAGCCCCTCGAAGGGAGCGATGGTCAAAAGCGATCCCCCTTTGGAAAAAAAATCCCAGCATCCTTTGTCCCATCCTACCAAGAGGTTAACGCTTCAGGAAATGGGATCGAGACTCTGTTTGGGCAATCCCTGGCTATATACCCCTGGTCAAGTTGAAATTATTGTGCAGCTGGAAAATGGAGGAGACTAGGGCTTGTACCATGGAGCTCACCAGGCTGTGTGGAGGAAGACTTTTGCATGAATTACCATCCCTGTTCTCAGGCTCATCTCAGGAGACCAGTTTGCAGAATGGAGGCTCTCCGGTGAGGATCAGAGACACACTCTGCCTCTATGTGCCACTGGCATTTCTCATCTCCTAAGCAAATTCTCACACTTCCCCTGAAATGGTTCCGCCAGACTGGCACCTCGGGGACCCAGCTCTTGGAAGGTGTTGGAGGGAGACAATGGCTCGGCAGCCACGCCTTGGAGGAGAAACGGGAGCCTTTTCTCCTGAATGTGCTGGGGGCTGGGGAGACAGTACACATGGATTCTCCTGGCCCTATCCCAAAAAAGGGAACGCTAGTCTGGTCCAACAACCGATGGCAGACATTACAAAGAGTGGGGGAGATTCCCCAAAGCAATCCAACGACGAACAGCCATTCACTTGCTCTCCCAATTCCAGCCCTGGCAAGAGAATCCCGGTAGAAGCCACTCTCTGTCCCTCCCTCTCTCTCTCTCTCTCTCTCTCTCTCTCTCCCTGCTCCTCTCCATCCCCACCACCCTTTCTCTCCCCATCCCCTCCCGCTCCAATAGACCACCGAAATAAGACACAGAGGTTAGACACAGGAACAGTCCCTTTTATTGTACATTGCAGAAATAGCCCTGTGTAGTGGTTAACAGTGCACCATATACACAATATTGAATTAAGAAAAGGGAGAGAGGGAAGGGCAAGGGGGCAGCCGGAGGGAAGGCAAAAGAAACCTCTTTGAGGTTTGTCATCCAAAGTTGCAAACCCAAAAGAAGAAAGAAAACAAAATGGTGAAAAGACCCCCCCACCCCCAGCCCCTGCACAAGAGGCATCTCTGCAAACATCATGCAAAAAGGAGAGCGGTTCTGCCTTAAGAGAAAGCCCGATAAATAACCCAGAAAAGAGAGACTCCAACGAAGCACTGCTTTACATGGGCTCAGGGAGCACAAAAAGGGGGAACCAAACCAAACTGCCTTTTGGCATTTCCAGGTATTTGGCACTCTCGTGATCACATTTTGTACAATCCATTCATTGAAGAGGATGAATCGCCACAACACCGGGAGGAGGAAAGAACAGGGGTGGGGGCTCATACAACAGAGAGGAGGCTTTTTCCCCCCTTCCTCCTCCCCCCCCCCCCCCCACCAAATTCGTCCATGTGAACTCGAGTCCGGATTGCTTGCAAGCAGTCCAGAGAACACAAGCTTCACAGCACATTGAAATCAGGAGAAAACTCTTCCTAGATGGCAATCCTTAGGGAAAGTGGGTTGGTTTTGTTCAGTGGAGCGCACGCACATCCCACCCAGGAAGACCTTCCAAGGTGGCGGGAAAACGAAATAGAATAACTATCTATATATTTATATATAAGTCATTCTGGGGTTTTTTTTTCTGGTTTTTTTTTGTTTGTTTGTTTTGTTTTACACACATCAAAGATATGAATATTTCTGTAAAAATGAAACGGACAGCATCTCACATCTAAGTGCACAGAATCGTTTTTGCCAGATGGGAATAATGTAAACAAAGGGCTGACTTTCAGGGCAGCCAGATCAGCAAAGGGGATGCCAGCCCCCCCCCCCCTCCCACCAGGAACCCAGAGGCATTTTGCTGGGCAGGCGGTTGCTGCTGCTCCTGCTGCTGCATTATTTAAAGTGGCTGGAAATCCAGGTCTAGAATTGCGCAATATTCGCTGTATATAAAAGGAAACGCATATTAATTTAGACAAACAGCTGCAGCTGATGTCAATTTCCTTATGAGTGTGTGTAAATCAATTAATCTGTTGAATAATTTTTTAAAATTTTTTTGCTCTTTGTTTTTGTTTCTGTCCTTGCTATGCTCACACCTCTTCCGTCCCCAGGCCTGACACAAGATACAGGTTGGTGGTGTGTCTGCATTGTGGACTGCAGGCTAGAGTAATGAAGATTTTTTTTTTTCCAAATTGCTTTTTTTTTTTTTTTTTTTTGCCAATAAACTGTGTGAAGTTGCTGTGTTTATTATCATCTTTTTGTCCCTTAACTCAGTGTCTTTGGGGGCTTTAAACACCAGGAGGTGCCTTGTCTGTCATATTTTTCAGCACGTCATCAATCCTATCATCTTCAATAACAACTGTAAGGCAGAAAAGAAAGTGAAAAGTATAAGCAGGCCTTTTCTCCTAGAGAAGGGAAGGGGGAGGAGGAAAGGGAAGGGGGGGGGGAGAGGGGGGCTTCTCCCTCTCCAGTAGATGTCCACTATGGTCTTGGGCTCCCTTACCTCCAGCTATCCCTTAGCTTTCCTCTTCTGCCCTCAAGCCTCTGCCCTTGTCAGAGCTATTTGGGGGTGGGGGGGGGCAAGGAAAGGGGGAGAAGAGCCCAGGTTAGGGACGATGGATTACAGACAACCCAAGAGCTGGTGGGAGTGGGAGTGGCCCTGTGGCTCCCATCCCCCAGCACACCCACTCACTTCCCCCCGGGACTTATTTATTTGGAAAAAGAGCTCTGCTGGCATGGAGGGTGGGGTGGGAAGCGGTGAAGCACCCGGAGACAAGCTAGGCAAACAGCAGCCTCTCTGCTCCGTCAGCTCTGGATAACACGGCCAAGGGTCCCTATGGGGCTGGAGGCGGGGAAGGGGAGGGATGAAGATGGCAACCCAACCCTTTGCATTGACCTGGCCTAGGTTCAGCGAAAGAGGGGAAGGGAGAAAGTGGATTTCCCACGGGGTGGAGAAAGGAAGGGGAAATCCCTCTTCTGGCCCTCTCTCTTCTCCGCGCTCACCCAAACTCAGCTTTCCCAGTCATGGGTGAGGGAGAGAAGGCAGAGAGGGAGGCTGTCTTTCTTGCTTTCTGTGTGCATGAGCAGGAAGAGGGGACACACCAGCCGGGTTTGGGGCTCCCTGGTCTCCCCCCAGCCCATCCCACCATCCTTCTTTCCCTAAGCCCCAAGGAAAGGCAGCAGCAGGCAGAGACTGGCTCTGCACTGGCACTGCGGTGTTGTGGAGGGGACTCTGTCCCTTTGCAGGCCCCCTCCCCCGCACTACCCCAAGGGGAGGCCCCAAGTCCCTTAGCGTCCAGGGAGAGAAAAGACTTGAGACTACACTGCGCAAAAAAAAAAAAAAAAGTTTGGCGGGGGCGGGGACAGTCGGATCTCGCTGGGGGCCCCGCTAAGGCCCCAGCTCCGGCTGAAAGCGGTGGCTCCTAAACTGGGATCGATGTCGAGGGGGCAGAGGCCCCGAGACCGAGCTGGTTCAAACAGGCTGGGACGCGAGGGGGGAGGGCAGAAAGGAAAGGAGGAGGGAGCGCCAGCCCTTGAGCTGCTGGTCCCAGCCGGACCCCGCAGTGTGCCAACCCTCCCCCCTCTGGGGAGACTCCCCTTCCCACAGGGTCCAGAGATCCCCCCGAAGCACCACCGCCTCCCTTTCTCTGGTCTCTACAGAGCGCCCCTCCCTGCAGCTTGTGGGTACCCCTCGGAGGTCTGCGTCTCTTCCCCATCCCCCTGCCTATGGGATCCCCAGTGGAACCAAGACCCTCGGAAGCCTTGCCTCTCATCTCTCGGCTTCCGAGAGCACCTCGAGGGGCTCACTATCTCTTTTCCCTTTAATTGATGGGTGCCCCCGATCCCGACTTATGGGGGATGCTGCATCCCTCACCCCACTCCTAGCCTGGTAATGTCCCTGGGGTCATCCCAGGGATACAGAAGGGTGAGGCTCAGCCGACTGACCGCGGGAAGGGGAAAGCACTTAAGGGACGGGGTTCAAACCAAACTAAGTGCCCCCCTCCGGACTAGGGGAGATGTGAGAGTCGCCCCCTGCTCTTGTCCGCCTCCTGCAAGCCGGGGGAGGGGGGGGCTGCCCGGGAGAAGGGGAAGGGAAAGGGAAGGGGGAGGGGGTCTGGGCGATCCCGGGGCTCGCTCACCTCTCTTGCTCCTGCCGATCTGGCCCAGTTTGGGCGGTCTCTTGTTCTGAGCCGCCCCGAAGAAGTTGTTGGTATCCTGCAGGCGGCACGTGAAGATCTGGCCCACGTCCCCCCCGTCTCCATAGTGCCCCAGCTTTTCCTCGTTAAACGGCAGCACTTCCGACATGTTCTCGCCCGGTGGTTCGGCGGTGCCGCCTCCTCCTCCTCCTTCCCCGCCGGCGGACAGGGTCAGCGCTGGAGCAGGCGGGCGGCCGGAGAGGGGCGGTCCGGGGCAGGGGAGGGGAGCCCCGAGGCGGCGAGCCGGGGGGCGCGGGGCCGGGGCAGTGGGACGGCCGGGGGCCGCGGAGGGAGGACCGGGGGAAGCGGGAGAAGAGAGGGCGAGAGAGGAGAGAGGGAGCCCCGGGCGTCCGCAGCTTCACTCCGACCGCCGCCGCCGCCGAGTGCACCCTCCGCCGCCGGGTGCAGTCACATCCTTGTCTCCGCCGCGCGGTTCCTCCGGCTCTGTAGGGGGGCTGGCGGAGGGAGGGGGGCTGGGATCCTGGGGCGCTGCAGGGGGGGACTGAGCAGAGAGAGACAAGGGGGATCCCCTTCAAGCAGAGCTGGGAAGGGCAGGGCCGGGAGGAGGTGGAGGAGGGGGGATGGGAGCCCCGGGGAGGGGGGGGGGGGAGCCGCTGGCTACCCCTCGCCTGCTGCCTGGGCCGCCGAGGTGCCGCTGCTGCTGTTGCTGCTGCTGCTGGCGGCGAAGGTCCGGAGAAAGCTGATGGAGAGAGATGTGCAGAGACAGGGATTCGAGGGAGAGAGGGGGAGGGGACAGGGAGGAGGGGTGGAGAGGGAGAGAGGAAAGAGGGTAAGAGGGAGGGGAGGGGAGGAGAGGAGACTAGAGATCCCTGGAAGATGAGTAACGTCACGGAGGGCCGGCCGATCCTGGCCGCGCTCGAACTACGAGGGATGGCTTCCTGCTGGCGACACTCCCCGCTCCCCGGCCTGCCCCTTCTCCCTCCCCAGGCACACTCTGTCCTGGCGGGGATCTCTCCGCCGCGCGCTCCCTCCCCGCCCCCTGCTCCGCGAGCGGCCCGGTCGTGGGCTCGCCCCCTTCCCCTCCCTTTTTCCTCCCCTTCCCTTCCCCCTCCCGGGGCCGGCGCGCAGTGTTTACTCCTGGCCCGGGAGGGAGTCGGGGCACAGCGGCTTTGTGCCTCCTCTAAGGCCGGGCCGGGCTGCGGGTCTCCCGGGGCCTTAGGCTCCGCGACCAGGGCGCCTTTCCTTTGAAGGGAAATTAGTATTCTTTCCTCCTGGCTGGAACTGGCCGCAAAGAGTACTTCGAGGTCACCGCCCTCCAGCTGCCCCCCATCCCCACCACCACCACCCGGACCCGGGGCGGGAGGGGGGGGAGAAGAGCCGAGAGATTGGGAGGCTCGGGCGGGGGGGAGGGACAATTAATGCAATTTAGGGTGAAAGGCTCTGGTTTGGGAGAGTTTATACCAAGAGCATCTCTCCCCGCCCCCAGGGAACAGGGTGGGGGCGTTCGGGGACACGGGCTTGGGAAAGAGCTCTGATTTGGGGAAGGGGGAGACCTCCCCAGGACTGTCTACCTCTCCTCCGGACCAGGCTGAGGTGAAAGAGGGGAAATGATTTCAGTAAAATGCTGAGAGAATGGGATGGGAGGGGGGGGGGAACTCTGGTTTGGGGGAGGGTGAAGCCTTCACGGGAGTGTCGCATCAAGACAGAGGCGGGGGTGCATTAGTGTTAATACCCGCTTTGGGAATGACTGAGTTGGGGGGCGGCGATGCCAATCTGCAGAATCTCTCCCCCTTCACCCCGCGTTGGCCCCGGAAGAAGCCGAGTTCAGGGACAGAAGCTGGCAGGGCAGCAGGCGTTTACGTTTGGGGGCCGAAGAGGTGCGAGGGAGGGGGAAGGGGCGGGAATAACGCGACATCACTCGCAGACGTGGGGAGGGGGCCTGGACTGGAACGCACCTCTCTTTCTTCCCAATGCTCCCCCCCCCAGAAGTTAGCCACTCAGGGAACCTGATCTCCCTCCCACCCCTCAACTCCCGATGGGGGAGACTAGTGTACCAAAAGCGAAAGGGGGAAGTTAATGATTAATGGGCGTAATTCTCCCTTCTCTTCCCCCATCCCCAGCCTAGTTCGCTCCACCTTAGCCCGGGGAGAGAAAGTGCCTTCATTTGCTCCCTAGGAACCTCAGTCTCTTTTCATGCTCCACGGCCTCCATGCCCTTTCCAGGTCAAGGCTGGGCCTTCCTCACCTTCACCCCACCCCCCTCACAGCCCCGGAGGGAGAGGTAATGGGAGGGAGGGCTTAAGCAGGTAAATCTTCGCTCCCCAGCTGGTGCTCCAGGGGCGGCCTTCAGGGAAGATGAGGATTCCCTCGCTGGGGGATTAGACTGGTACTTCCCGAACTGTCCCTCCATTCCCCGCCTCCCCTCATCTCCTGGGAGCCCAGAGGCTCCGAGTTCCCTGAAGTGAGGAGAGCCGCGAGCCCTCCTACCCTAGCCACCACTCATGCCTACCCCGCACCTGCTTCTGCCATGGGAACTGCGGTGACCTCTGCCCAGGCAAGATCAGCCACCATTGGTCCTCTGAGCCGATCCTCCCTCCTTTCCCGCCTCCCTCCGTTTCTTTGTATTCCCAATGTCACAATGCAAAGAGGTACACCTGCTCCCCTGTTCTCAGGAGGGAGGGGGATGGGATCTGCAGCCGCTTGGAAGAGCAAGGGGAATCCCAGGGCTCTAAGAGGCTTGTCACCTACCCAGATGGCTTGCTAGGAGGAGGCCGAGGAGTGTGAAGGATGATCATTAGCATCCCAGAGTTCCTGTGACACCTGTTCTCCCATCCTACAGATGTTTTGTCAGCTGGAGCTGTCCCCCACAATAGAGAGGCAGTCATCCACCCAAGGTCACCAAGCATCTTGGTAGTAGAACTGAGAAATTAATCCTTATCTGCAGTTCCCCCGGCAGGGTAGGTACCTGACCTGCCTTAGCAGCTATGGGGACCTCCCCAAAAGACCTCGGAATAATCAGTCATGGATCCCCCAAAAAATGAAACAAAAGAACCAAAAAGCCCCTTCTAACCAAGACATAAAGCTGGAAGGGGCCCAGGGGGTGAGGAAAGTAGTCAGGAGAAGTGGGTTTCTACCCTCTCTGATCTACTTAATGCATGACCTTGGGCTGGATATCTTGGTCTCAGTGACTCCCATTATAAAGCTGGGATAATATTTGCACATCATTCACCTTACCTTCCTTAGAATAACACTATTGTAAAGAAAGCTCTTTGCCAGACTTGGTCTATTGTGGACGTGAAAGCCGAGATCCTCTTTGCTCAGGGGGCTCAGGTGTAAGGGAGACTCTTACATTCATTTCAGAAAGACACTGTTGTTCTTGGAGCAGAAAGCAGAAAAACTCCCTCAAGGAGAGGCACCCAGAATGAAGGGGAAACCAGCCCTGCCGCTTCTCATTTTGGCGAGATGGTGTTCAGACTCCCTAGCAAGAGTTATACCAAGAAAGGGCCCTCAGCTCCAAGGGATCTGCCCTATGGGAAGCCAAGCCTCCCAGAGCATCACGGGGCTGTCATGGGCCAATTCACACTGCTGGAGGATCAAGGAAGATTGAAAAGCAGCACTACTTCCAGTCAATCATGGACCTATAAGGAGCCTTAAGAAGAAAAGATGTCAGAGTTGGCCCACAGAATATGGAATATCAGAGCTGGAAGAGCCCTTAGAATTTAGAATGTCACAACTAGAAACTTAGAACGTCAAAATTTGGAAGGTCCATAGAACATGGAATATCAGAACTAGAAGAAGGCTTAGGACCCAGAATATCTGCACTACTGAGCCACTTCAGTGCCTCCATCTAGCACCTAGTAGGTATTTAATGTACATGCTTCTTGCCTTGGAAGCTGTCTTTTAGCTCATTGGTCCAGTACACAATCTTTGTTTAAGCTAAAAGTTTGTTAAATGTGTCTGCATAGGAGCTGGATGACCACTTCTTAGGGATGCAGTAGAGTGATTACCTGAATGCAGGCAGATGATTAGATTAGCTCAATGGTTCTCAAAACATGATCCAGAGCTGCTTGGGAGAGGTGCTCCTAAAAACTTTTTCAGGGAGTCCTTCAGGTCAAGATGATTTTCATAAAAGTACTTTCAAGTAAAAGTAATTTCAAATAGAGTAAATATCAATAGATATAACCCCCACAAAAAGAGAGCTTTTTAGTTCTTTGGGAAGCAGAGTCCCCAATAATTTTTAAGATTCTAAAGACAGATGAGTTTGAGAACTGTACAATCCTACAAAACCCATTCAACTCTCCTCTTTTGCAGAAGCCATCAAAGGTTGCCTGAAGATTGCAAGGAGGTACTCGATCTTCCTCAGATACTCTTAGCTTGGTATAATGGAGTGGGGGTTCGGAGCCAAAAGAAACCTGGGTTAACATCGTCCCTCTGACAGAGACCGAGTTCGAGATCCTGGGCAAGTCCCCAGATAAGTCTTCAAGAGGAAGAATCATAAAGGAGCTGTCCATTGTGTAAGATGGTGGAGAGAGTTAGCGTAGAGAATTTACTCAAAGTTCTCTGAACCAAGGAAATCAGAATTTCCTGACACCCCCACAATAAAAATCCATATTATTTACAAATGGGATGGTGAAAATCAAATAAGATAATATATTCAAAGTGCTTTGGAAAGTTTGAACTAATGTATAAATTGTCATTATATATTATTATTATTGTCACACATAATTCAATATTATTATGGATCCATAATCTCAACTATGTTATTCCCTTTCTCGATAACATTCACTAGCTCCCTATTACTTTTATATTCAGATACAAACTCTGTTTCATTAAAGCCCTACACAGCTTGGCTCCAACTTTATTTACTCTATAGCCAAATCATCCCCTGTTCTGTTGCCTGAACTCAGCCCTCTATGGAATGTCTCTCTTTCTTGTACGAGATGTCCCTCTTGCCTGAAGTGAGATTTCTCCTCATCTCTACTTCTCAGAATTCCTGTTTGAATCTTTAAAGTTTATATGAAGTAACACCTTTTATGTGAGACCATCCCTAGTCACCCCTCCAGGTGCTAGTGCATTGATTCCATCACTATTTCTACCCCCCCAAAAAATTTACATTGTCTTGAGTTTATGTGTGTGTATATAAATATATATGTATATAAACACACATACATATACATACACACACACACAAACACACACCCTCCCTTCTGATGCACTGTAAGTTCCTGGAAGGTAGGAATTGTTTAATTTTTACTCTGTATCCCCAGCTCCTAGCACAGTGCTTAGCACATAGCAACTACTTAATAAATAATAAATAAATTGTTCATTGATTTGGACTCTCTCTCCCCTCCAGTATAAATAATAGCTAATAATTAGCACAGAGACAGCATGATATCCTAGAAAAGGAGTTACCAATAGTCAAAGGACCTGGGTTCAAATTCTGCCTTAGATAGATACCCTATGTGAGATCTGAGCCTCAGTTTCCTCACATGTTAAGTGAAGGGTTTGGACTTGATGGCTTCTGAGAGTAGAGCCATAATGCTTTTGGATCCTGTGGTCTTTATTTTTATTTTTTCTTTAATACACATTGCTTTATCATTCATATTGGGAGAGAAAAATGAGAGCAAAAGGGGAAAACCATGGGAGAAGGAAAAAAAAAAGGAAGTAAACATAGCATGTGTTGATTTACATTCAGTCTCCTTAGTTCTTTTTCGGGATGCAGATAACATTTTCTGTCCAAAGTCTATTGGGATTGCTTTAGATCACTGAACCACTGAGAAGAAAGAACCAAGCCTTTCATAGTTGATCATTGCACATTCTTGCTGTTATTGTATACAGTATATTAATCCTGGTTCTGCTTGTTTGGCTCAGTATCAGTTCATGGAAACCTTTCCAGGCCTTTTTAAAATCAGCTTGTTCATCATTTTTTTATAGAACAATAATATTCCATTGCCTTCATATACCACAATTTGTTTAGCCTTTCTCCAGTGGATGGACATCTACTCATTTTCCAATTCTTCACTACCACAAAAAGGGCTGCTACAAACATTTTTGCATATGTGCTCCCCTTTTCTCCTTTATAATTTCCTTGGGATACTGGTCCAGTAGAGAACTGCAAGTCAAAGGTTATGCACAATCTGATAACCCTTTGAACATAGTTCCAAATTCTTCTCCAGAATGGTTGGATCCTTTCACAATTCCACCAACGATGCATTAGTGTTCCAGTTTTCCCACAACCCTTCCAACATTTATCATTGTCTTTTCCTGTCATTTAGCTAATCTGAGAAGTAAGAGATGGTGCCTCAAAGTGGTTTTAATTTGAGAGGTGTAAAAGGCTATTAAATAAAAAAAATAATAATAATAATAATAATAATTTGAGAGGTGTGAGATATTACCTCAGAGTTGTTTTAATTTGCATTTCTGATCCCAAGGTTTTTAAAAGGAAGTGATTAGATCCAATGTTCCCTCAAATCTCTTCAGCTCTAAAATTTAGGAAAATTCCAATTATCATTTCCTCCCAGAACATCACCCAGTTCCCCTTGGCAATGCCCTCTTTGTCTCTCTCTGTTCTCTCAGTTTTACAGATGGAGAAACCAAGACGTGGTCTACCGAGAAAGGAGGATGTGTCTGGGATAAATGTCAAAGACTTGGAGGACATTGGGGACATCTGAAATCCCAGGCTCAGGCCAAAAAAAGGCCTTTGATCAGCTCAGAATTCCAGGCACATGTTTTAAAAATCAAAGCCTGGCTCTGATTCTGGGCCAGTCAGTGGGGAACCAGAACTGTGGGCACCCGTCCTTCGGAACACCAGAACTGACTGCCTTAAAGGCCAGCTGCCTGTTCCCAGGAGGCCAGGTCATGGCTAAATGGTTGCCAGACTGGGGTAGCTAGGATGAGAGCCAGACAGAATCAAGGAAAGCTGCTTTCCCTCAAAGGCATTGAATGCCCAGCAGCTTCCCACACACTGGGCTGGGCCCTGCTTACAAGTGGCCCCTGCCATCCCCATTCCCCCATTAAAAAATTTAAAAAACAAGCAGATGAATTGGCCATGTACTGCTTGAACTTAAAATCTTAGACCATTAGAACTCGTCTTCTTTAAGACCCTCAGTTTACAGAGGTGCTGAGGCCCAGAGAAATCCCTCTCACCTTTGCTTCAGCAGTCTGTCCGGGTCTCTCTGTGTCACCAGCAGTGCCAGGGAAAGGACCTTGGAAAGAACCTTCATGCAGATAGAGATTGCTCCATTTAGTGTAATTGTATCCCCAGCTTTAAGATGGTACCTGGAACATAGCAGGCACTTAAATGCTGTACAGCATAGGATGTCAGAGCTGGGAGGGCCCTTAGAACCCAGGATGTCAGAGCTGGGAGGGCCCTTAGAATCCAGGAGGTCAGAAAAGGAGAAGCCTTAGAATACAGAATATTAGAGTTGGGAGGGACCTTTGTACATGCAAAAATCTTTAGATAGCATTAGTATCAGGACTATATTAGATTAAAATGAGCCAGTTCCTGCTCTCATATATATATAGTGATTTGGGGAGCAGTAGGAGCTCTTTTTGGGGTGGAGGAGAGCAGGCCCTCAAGTAGGAGGTGACACCATCGCCGAATATTGAAGGAAGCTGAGATTTTAGTGAGGTGGAGGTCAGAAAGGAATGTTTTACAGGCATGAGGAACAACAGCTTTTGCAAAGATATGGAAGCAGGAGCCTGACAGTCAACCAAGATCAAGTCCTACAACTTTTTTTCCTTTTTTTTTTTTTTAACTGAGGCCACTGGGGTTAAGTAACTTGCCCAAGATCACACAGCTAGCAAGTGTTAAGTGTCTGAAGTCACATTGGAACTCAGGTCCTCCTGACTTCAGGGCTGGTGCTATACCCACTGGGCCACCTAGCTGCCCTAGTCCTACAATTTTTGACAGCCAGACCAGGACCCTTTTTACTAAGGCTAATAAAGAGTCAAAAAAGAACTCATAAACTCTCAGGTGAGGGGATGGGCTAAAGAGCTAGTTTTAAAACAAAAGAAACACAAACTACCTCCCCAGAGATTTAATTCTTTTCTCCTCTGAACTCTCTGCTCCAGGTAATTGGAGTAGCCACCCAAGACGGAGCCCTGACAGCAACCTCCCAGCACCTTTAGAGAAGAAATCTTCTCCTTGGATTCAACTGGCAAGAGGACAGGCAGCTGGGGAGATGGGAGAGAGGCTGGGGAGATGTGACTCACGAAACATTCATTAAGTAATGACAGCAGGGAACAAGGATTTAGGTGAGATGCAGGGTGGCAAGTGGGGGGGGGGGGGGAGATGGATCAGCTTGGAGACAGGACAAGCCCTCCAGAGAAGAGCAGACCTGCAAGTTTGGGGGTGTCACAAGTCACTACTGCTTAGGGGTCTCAAGGTGGAAATCTCCAGTGATGAAGAAGCAGAAAGCGGCCTGGCCCCCAGGGCCAGCAGGGGCAATGGGGAAGGGGCCAGAGTGTGCTTTTGCCTTCTGGAAGGCCATGCTGACTGTTGGCTGACGGGGAGAAGGAGTTACCCCAAAACATCATGGGGCTTTTTAGGTCACAGACTCACAGAATTTCAAAACTGGCTGACTCCTCTGAAATTATTCATTCTCACACCCAGAAAAGACTCTCATTATAGACTTCCAATAAGGAAGGCCACCCAAAAGTAGCCTGTTCCGTTTCCGGACAGCTTTAACCAGTAGGAAGGTTTTCCTGATAGCAAGATCAATTTGCCTCCTCACAACCTTCACCCACAGGTTCTTCATGTTCCACATCCTCCTAGTCCCTTCCAGGGCAAGGTTGGGCCTTTCACCCTCACCACACCCCCTTCACAGCTCCCATAGCCCCCAGAAGCTAGATAAACATTTATCAAGAGTTTTTCTTTGTGCCTGGCACTATTTCATTTGATCTTTCCATCAACCCCGGGAGTTAGCAATAAGCCTATTAGTATTCCCATTTTAGAGATGAGAAATCTGAGACAAGTTAGTATCTGAGGTCAAATTTTCTGAACTCAGGTCTTCCTGATTCCAGGCCCAGAACTCTATCCACTATAGTTACAGAATAAGGCTAATTCCTCTCTCTACAGAAGCCCTTCAAATCCTTGAACACTGCTTTCATATCCCTCCCCAATTTTTTCTACCCCATTTTTTTTCTTCTCCAGGCTAAACCTCCTCATTTCCTTTAACCAGTTCTCATATAACAGGAATTTAAGTCCCTTTCAACCCTGGCTGCCTTCCTTTAGTTTGTCAATCAATCGGTAAGCATCCATAAAGTGCCTACTGTGTGCTCTGAGCTTATCGATATCACTGAATACAGTTTTCAAAATCAGGCCTGATCAGGGCAAAGGACAGTGGGACTCTCGCCTCCTTACTGTCTCTTAGTGCAGTCCAGTGTCATGTTAGCTTTTTGGGCTACCCATAGCACTGCTGATTCATGCTGAGCTTGTAGTCCACTAAAACCCCCAGATCATTTTCAGACAAACGGATGCCTCAAAATGATTCCATTTATGCTTATAGTCTTTTTTTAAAAGCCACCTCAGCCTATGAGACAAGGGTGGGGGGTTATTCCATCCATGTGTCATAGAGAAGCTGGTTCCTAGGTCCAAAAAAGGTTGTTTTGGGACCCTTCCACCCCGGTTCTCAAAATTCTGATCTGAGTCACAAGAGTTAGGGAGGAGAGTCTGCTTGCTGGGGCTTTTTTATTTAGGACCTGAATGACTCACCCGAAAAGTGCTTTGAGGGGAGATGGTTTCTTAGAGCGAAGGGGGAGACATCCAGCAGAGAGGAGCACAAAGAGAACGGGGATAATGAGGGAGAAAGAGTCAGGAGCAATGGAGGACAGGCAGACAGAAAATGGAAGGAGGCACACGGAAACAAAAGGATTCCAGCAGAAAGAGCCGAGCCAGCCCCCACAAAACAAAGGCAAGGGGCACAGGGGAGAGACAGCAACCGAGGGAAGTCTAAGAGCTAGGGGATGGGGAGGAAAGAGAAAGAAAGGAGAGATGAGAAAGCAGAGGTCTGAAAGACAGGCCAGGATGAGACAAAATGTTCTCATAGCCTTCTGTACCCATCTTACACTCAACTTCCTAATGGATGTTCATTTTTAGTCCCTTTTATAGATGAGAAAACTGAGGCAAATAAATGTAGTGACTGGTCCAGGATCAAACAGCTAGTAAGTGTGTGAGACTGAATTTAAACTCAGGTCTTTCTGCCTCTATTACAGCTGCCACTGTATACAAGAAAGAGAACTTGAAAAGCAAGAAGTGCTATGCCATAGAGACTAAATGTAAATTAACACATCCTATGTTCAACTTTTTTTTTTCTTGTGATTTTTTTCCTTTTGTTCTGATTTTTTTCTCCCAACATGGTTCATAAGGAAATGTTTTTAAAAAATGAATGTACGTGTATAACCAAAAATTAATAATTAAATAATAAAAAAGTGCTATACCAGTTATTCAAGGGTCCCCTCAGCATAGTGACAACCCAGCTTTCTGTCCTCATCTCCCCTCTATGGGTTCTAGACTTATGAACCGCAATTGGATTAGAGAATATTAATCTATTTTTTTAATTTCCTAAATGGATCATACATTCTTGCACCTCCATGCTTCCCTATCTTCACCTGAGGAATCCTATCCATGTTCTCCTCCAATGCTATCTCCTCCCGGAAGCCAGTCCTTCCATCAATAATTGTCTTTTCCCACAAACCACACATAGTACTTTTTTTTGGCTCCTCTCATACACTTTGTCATGCAATGTGCATTACCATTATCTATTCTCCAGTTCAGTAAACATTTCTTCAGCCACTAAGTGTATAGCAAATAGGAGACCAGACTTGGAATCAAAAGATCAGGTTGCCTCGGATACTTACCAGCTGTGTGACCCTAGACAAGTCACTTAACAAATATCTTCCTCAACAACAAAATGGGAATGATGATACCACCCACTTCCCAGGGTTGCTGTGAGAATCAAATGAGATAATACACGTAAAGTGTTGTGCAAACTTAAAAATACTCTCTACATGCTGGAAGGTATGAAGTGTTATTAAGATCAAAATGAAACGGTCCCCACCCTACAGGTATTTACATTGTTCTAGGGAGAAACAACAGAGAAGTATATTAATGAGTAAAAACAACCGAATTTCAGGGGAAAGAAACCATTAACAGCTACCAAGGTTGGTAGCAATTCTCTCTCTCAAGAGAAGAGTGATCATGGATGATGAGAATCCTGAGCCAGATTTGGAAGGAATCTAAAGTTCTTAAAAGGAAGAAGTGAACATCCAATGTTTCAAGCAAGGGCGACAGCTCAGACAAAGGCCCTGAGGTGGGAGATGGTATGTTAAGTCTGAGAAATGTGACTTCTCCCCCACTAATTAAGGTTTCTGAGCTCCTTGGGAGCCGAACTTTGTGACTGCTCAGGTTAACCTAAATAAAAAGAGACAGGAGAATTGGGCTGAGACCAGTCTGTCGTACAGACTCAACAGAATAGGGAACTGAGGAAAACCTATACCGAGAGAAACTAATGAATGATTCTACTTGGCCATAGTGTGGCCCGGAAAATACCCCAAGAAATAACATCACTTAGGGAATGGATTCAGGGAAGGGGGATCATTGAGGATGAAGACATAAGAGCAGATTGTGTGAAGATTGATTGATGTTGGGGGAACGAGACCCTGGTCTTCAAGGGTCAGACGGGCCACCATGTGGAATCTCTCTTGTACTTGTCTTGCTCCCTCTTTCTCCCTCTCAAAGAACTAAAAGCAGTGAGTAGAAACCTTAGGAAAGTAGATTTCTTGGGTCTTCAAAGAGGATTTCCAAATTAAAAGGGCCCAAGGGGGGATGAGCTGCCTCTGAAGACAACAGGTTCTTCCTATTCACTGGGGATCTCAAGATGGATGGCCACTAATCAGGAAGGCTCTTGGGAAGAATCCCATCCTATCATAGGTTAGCTAAAGCGATCTCTAAGACCCTTTCCAGTTCTCTGATACTGCAAGAGCCTCAGAAATCAATCTTTATTTGGTCTTAATTTCATTTTGGGTTTTTTTTCCTTTTCAAAATCTTCACATCTCTACCCAAGCCCTTTATTGTATCAGGCCCCAATAGGATCTGAGGACCAAATCAACAAGGAACTGAAACATCTCTTCTTTCCAGTCCGTTCTTATTCCTGAAGCAGGGCTTGGAATCCAAGTTAGAGCAGACCTCAGGGACAACCTAGTTCAAACTCTTCATTTTTTACCACTGAGGAAACCTGGGCTCAAAGTTAAGTGCTTTGCCCAATATCATTTATCATAGCATTGTGATATTATTGCTGTTTTTATTATTCTCCTCCTTACCTCTCACCTTTGGCCAGAGGCTCAGATACACAGTGGTTGGGAATGTGTGTGTGTGTGTGTGTGTGTGTGTGTGTGTGTGTAAGGACAGGGAGCAGGTGCATAAGGATAGGGAGGAGGTGCACCCTTTCTGTCCTCCCTTTAGGGTGTATCCTAAAGGAAAAAGCAATGGAGTCAGATAATCAGATGGTAGAGCCCAGTGCCTGCTTGCGCCCCCAACCTTTGGGCAACATTGCCATCTCATGGCCAGTGAAGGAAGGCAAGGCAGCCTGAAAAAAGCTCCAATCTTTTTCTTTTTTCCTTTTTTCTCATCCTACAGGTCCTAAGGTACTCAGTAGTGCCTCCCTGGGAGAATGCCAGGAGAGTGGTCGCTCTGGACAATCACTTGCACAGAGAGATGTTCTCAAAAATTACATCATTTTAAAACACAGAATGTCAAAGCTGAAGGAGATCTTTCAGTAAAAAATACTAAAGTTGGAAAAGGACTAAAAAACACAGGTATCAGAGCTTTAAAGAGCCAGCAAGGCTAGAATGGATCTTAGATCATAAAAGGCCAGAGTGGGAAGTTCCTTAGAACACAGAATGCTGGGACTAGATGAGCCCTTAGAACAGAAAATGCTAAAATTGGAAGGAACTTAGAACAAAGAATCCTGAAGGCTAGATGAGCCCTTAGAACAGAAAATGCTAAAATTGGAAGGGACCTTAGAACACAGAATGCTGGGACCAGATGAGGCCTTAGAACAGAAAATGCTAAAATTGGAAGGGATCTTAGAACAAAGAATGTCAAAGCTGCAGGAGACCTTAGAAGAGATATCAAAGTTGAAATAGTCCTTAAAGAACAGAATGTGAGAGTTGGAAGTGGGGGAATGAAAACCCCAAATATCAACTAATTATGAAAGTACATGCAATGTTCATACTCATACCTCTTGGAAGAGTCTTTTAAGGCAATTAGGATCAAGTGACTTGACCAAAATCATACAGCTAGTGATGGACATCAAATTTGAACTTGGTTCCTCTTCATTCTAGGACCAGTGCTCTACCCATTATCCCACTTAGCTGCCCCTGGATGGGACATTAGGACATAAAATATTAGAGGAAGAGCCTTGGGGAAATAATTTATCCCAATCTTTTCATTTTTGCAGATGAGAAAACAGACCAGAAAGAAATGACCTGCTAAAGATCACAAGGAGTTAGCAAAGTCAAGACAAGCTCCATATTGTCTAGCCCCTAGATTATTGTTCTTTTTCATTTCTCTGCAGAGGGAGATGCTGAATTTGAATGACAGCCCAAGTCTTGGCCCCAAGAGTAGACAGGGACTCGTCTAGAACTTAAAATGAAATTTTAACTGGAACATTCCTCTGCTCTGAGAAATCTTCAGCCCTCTCTAAAGTCAGCCCAGTGAGGTCGCCTGGAATCATACCCATCATCTCCACCTCACATGGGCAATGAAAGGGCTGATAATCTGAATAGAAAAGGGAACAGATGCCACTGGCTCTGACAACCCCATCTCCAGCCCTTCCCAGAGATGACAAATAGAAGCTTGTAGAACATGGAAATGGGAATTTTTCAAGACCCTTGTAAGGGTCTTGCCTAGACTGGTATCATGGTGCTTCCAAAGATACAGGAGCTGGCTGTTCTGGAAAATGGTCAACCATGACAGCAGAGGGAGGATAGTCAAAAATGCAAATATTTCACTGCAGTGATCACCTGGGGATTCATGGACTACTGGAGCAGAAAAAATCCTTATGACAAATAAAAATATATATATATATATATCATCACTAGGAGGGTCCTTAGAAAAGAACTGAGAGGGTCCTTAGAACCCAGGATGTCAGAGCTAAGAAGGGTCTTAGAACACAGGAGGTCAGAGCCAGGAGGGCCCTTAGAGCACAGGATGTCACAGCTAAAAAGGGCTTTACAATGGAAGGAAAAGCACTTTATGGTTAGAATAATGTAATCCAAGGCCTTCACTTTAAAGATGAGAAAAGAAAAGCCCAGAAAGGTGATTTAACAGAGAAGTGGCCCAGACCCAGGCCCAAGCCAGGCAGCAGTTCTCAAACGCTTTAGTCTCAGGACCCCTTTCCACTATTCAAAATCATTAAGGTCCCTGTCTCAAAGTGCCCTTGCTTATGTGGGTTAGATGTACCAACATTTACTGTGCAGTATTCTAAATCAAAATGCCTTGCTGGGATTATGAAAATGGCTTTGACCCTGCACTCACCCCCCTCCCTGAGCCTCCTGGCCTCCCTGAGGTCCCTGGCCCACACTCTGAGAACCTCCAGGTTTTTTGGCTTGAGTTCAGGTGCTGCCTCTGATGGTATTTGTGTGACTAGTCAAGTCACTTAAGTTATGATCCCAGCCAGGTCTGGGGTGGGTAGAGGGAGCTTCCCCACACACTAAGATGACGGCTCTAAACTGAGATCTGCATGAAGCACTGACTGTCTCCAAAGGGCTCTCTGGGCATGTCAGGCTCAAGGTCACCTAAATGTCCAAGGTCCCCCAGATGCCCGGTACTAGAATCCAGCTTCGGAACCTCTCCCATCTCCCTCCTGTTAGGCAGCTGATGAATTAATGGCCCCAAATCCAGCCAGCCCCCACCCCAGAAGGAGCACCACAGCACAGCCTGTGGGCAACGGGCTGGTACAGTGGGTGCCCTACTCCTGGCTCTGGACCCCAGACCCATTGTCCTGTAGGGGATGCTAAATGGGAAGACAAAGAGATGATGGGTTATTAACAGCCAAGTGTCTGTTTTCCCCTCTGGTTTCCAGGACTCTGACACTTAATATGGGTGATCCTGGATAACTCACAGCTTTTGGGAGTGTTTCCTCATCTGTAAAATGGACGTACTGATATTAGGCAGTTACCCTCAAGCACTACAGAAACATGAGCAATTAGTTTTAAGAGACTGAGGTGGGCAGGAAAGGAGCAGGCCACAAAGGAATCTTAATTACCTTTTGCTCTCACTACTCGAATTTGTTATTGTCCACATCTGGCTCTCCACAGTGGTCCTGAGCCAAATGCAGTTTCTCCAAGGGCGCTATCCCAGGGCCCCGACACTGACATCCCTCCATAACGTGGACCCCGATTTCTATGCTGAAGTCACCAACTAAATGGGTCACTTCCACAGCCCCTGCGGGCAGCTCTCCTTCAGGGAGGCTGACTCAAGAAACAGGATGCCTATATTTTGGTCTCAAGGCAGGAGGTTAGCAATAGGCTCCCTGACCACAGGGCCTGACTTTCATAAAGAGCCAGCACCTTAGGGCTCCAGGAGCTGTCTTGTGGGGCTCCTAATTCCAACTGCTGGGTGCCACAGACCTCTCACTTCTCAGATTTATGTCCTCGGACTACAGATCTTCCTCCAACCGCCACGACTGCCTCCACTTCTGGGCCCAAGTCTCACTAATCTGCTTTGACTCAGAATGACTCAATGTCAGAGAGCTGATCCAAAGAACTCAGCTCCTTCACCAGGGCCTATGAAGTGATGGCCAATTTAGCCAGGATGATCCAAGTCTCAGACTTTGGATTCAAGCAGTCCATGATCTCAATCCTTGGGCCCACAGCCCCCGGTCCAGTGGAAGGGCCTGACAAAGGGCTAATGAGCGGCAGCAGGCAGTAACCTTCAGGAAGGGAAAGGCCATCCATCCCCCCACCCATCCCTCCACCCCCCTGGCCAACTGCTCCAGAGCAAAACCTGGGCCTGGGAGTTAGAACAAAAAGGCAGCTGCAGGGGAAGTGGCTAATGAGCACTTCTGGGAGCAATTCAGCACAGAATACATGGAAATTTATTTCATTCAAAATGGATGTTAACGCCATCTAATTAGGAAGAAAAAGCAATTTTCCCCTTCTGGGTTTCTGCAAAGGCAATCCTGACACCTTGCAGAGGAGATAGCCTGAGGGAAGCCACATCTTATTTCCAAGACTAGCCAAGCTATCCAAAACAAGGACCTTAAAATATCTCCGTCCCACATTCAAGGGCCCCCAGTTCCTTAAGTGCCCACTCCCATCTCTACAACCTCATCCACTGAGGTATTCAATGCTCCAGTCAGTCTAATTGGTTGGCTTGTTCTTGCACCATACTCCAACACCTATAGACTCTAGGTCAGTTACTCTTCCATACCTTCACCCTGCCCTACCTAAACCCCACAGGATCAAGAGGAGCAGTGGGGGTGGTATGGGGTGATGTAATACCTTAGTTTCCCTGAATTGTAATGCCTGTTTCCCTGAATTATTATTCTATGCCCTTATTATGGCCACCCCCTCTTTTTCTTACCCCATTAAGCTCTGGACACTCTTACATTCCAATGAGTCATAAAACTTGGGATGGCTTATCTCAAATGCCTGGGCAGGGCTTACTATCTCTAGCTTCAGTCTCCTGTCTCCGGCCTTGGACCTCCTTCTTGACATCCAACCTGTCAGAACTGAATTATAAGCCTTTCCTAAAATTGTAGCTTCCCCAGTCCCCCCTTGCCTTTGTTTCCCTTATAGCTGGAGCCCTATAAGTCTGGAATTAATTGCTCACTGTTGGATGCTTTAAGACAAGAGTCCCATTCAGCTAGCCCAAATTCTCCACTATTAAAATAATTCAAAACCTAATCTGTCTTGCCTCAGTTTCCCCAACATTATTGTGAAAAAGGCCTTGGTACTGATAAAACAATCAGGGTATCCACTCTGAGTTGGCAGATGGGGAAGTGGCAGTATGGTAAGCAAACTCCAAAACCCAAGTCAATTTATTCAGGGGGTATGTGCAGAGTGCCAACCTCCAGGGGAATTGAGTTATGATAGAATTCATGTCTATGGTAGACAAGGGTTCAGGCTAGGGAGCCCATACTAGAACAGGAAATTGAGATTTAGGGACCAGTGGACGGTCTGGCAATGACCAGCCTTCCTTACCTTCAAGGCATTCCCTGAGGTGAGGTCATCTACCAACCCTGTTTCCCCACCACCAAATTAATCCTTATCTTGGCATCTAAACCCACTGCTTCCAGGAAGTCCCCCAATATTGATCCCTTCAGTATGACTGGGCCACCTTGTCTCATTTGTGGGTTCCAAGAAAATCAATTCAGCATAAGAATGGGGAAGAGGGTTAGGTCTACAGTTATAAATATTCTACATGGCCAAGTATCAAAAGAGTAAAGAATAAAATTCTAAGTGGAGTATGATTACTACATATTAGTAATCATGGGCTCCTGCCAAAGAACATTAGCTGGGGCACTTATATTTAGGGTGTCTATACTTCACAGTATAATAAACTCCTATTTAACCAGAATGGTCAAGGCTGATCCAGTTAAAGACTCCAGTTATCAGGCCTAGGATTTAGTGTCGGAAGGCATCCGTGAGATTATTTCGGCTAGCACTTCGCCAATTTTTTGGTCTCAAGACCCTTTTTTACACGCTTAAAAAAAATGGAAGATCTTTCCCCTCCAAGGAGCTTTTGTTTATGTAGATTAAATCATCTTAGCATTATGAAGTCAGGAACTCACCAAATCCCTCAAAGGGTCTTGGGAACCCCTGGGTGACCCTGAAACACTCTTTGAGAATTGTACATCTAGTCCAATCCTTTCATTTTACAGAGGAAGAAAGTAAAGGCCAGAGAAGGGAAGGAAGTACTTTCCCCAAGTTAGAAATTAGCAGCTAGGATGCGTATCCAGATTCTGACTCCAAATTTGGTGTTTCCATTCAACCATAAAAACTTAGAAACACAAAAAATATACAGGCCATCCATTTTCAAAGTAATAACAGTAAATATACCCAAGACCTTCATCTTACTGCTCAGGTCAGAAAACCTTCAGGGATGTGGCAGGGCTTCAGGGTGTTTGCTCGACATCAGCTTTCATTGTGTGGGACAGGTTTAGACTCCCAAGCTGGATCACGTCAGCTCTACAATTGGGACCATGGCCCTCTGCTACCTCAGCAGAGAGCTGGCACAGGAGCCAGAGCAATGGACCTGGAGAAAAGGCTAGAGTTCAAATCTGTAAGTTACTCAGCATCTGCCTTGGTTTTCTCAATGGGGGATAATAATGGCATCGAATTCCCAAGATGTGAGGATCAAATGAGATAGCTGTAGAGTGCTTTGCAAACCTGAAAGAACTATGTAAATGTTAGCTATTATTTCCTCATCTACAAAATGGAACTGGACTAGATGACCCTAAATGGCTCTATTTCTGAGGTTTATGAAGTGGAGCAAGAGCAGCTCTGGTGGAAATTCGCACAAAGCAACAGACTCACATTCAGTTTCAACATAAAATATTTACTGTTTCTCTGCGTGTAAGCCAAAGGGGACACTGCATAGTACTGGCATGTTGTGCTATTCCTGTTCTCAGGGGGAGACCAGGAACCAGGACACCAGGGAAGGAGAAACAAGGCAGGATAGGAACATGGCCTTTGGCTTGCTGAAGAAGTGCTAGGAAAGGGGATTTTCCCCACCCCTGGCTGGTGCTCACAAAATTCAAGCAGCCAAGGAAAGGAGAAAAGCAACACTAGAAGAGGTAATAATATCAGACCCATGGGACAGTCTCAGTTAGGAGAAAAGGGGATCAAATAAGAATTTGGTGCTACTCTCCTCCTGATTGGTGAAAGATGCTCCCAGAGTCAGGAGGCTAAAGCACTTTCCATCCTCACCTCAAGCAGGGGCAACACCTAATCAATCCCTGGCTCTGGAAGATCTTCAGTTTAAACCCCGAGGGCAGGGATCTGGTGTCCTCTTCTCAGGAGGGCATGGCCGCCATCTGCAGGTCAGCTCCTGCCAGGAAGGCAGTGGGTGTGCTGAGGAAGAGGCAGCTATAAGAGGATACAACAAAGCTGAAGGGGAATTTAAAATCCAAGTCCAACTCTCCCTCTCACATAAGATTGCTTAGATTTCTCACCTCACATCTCCTTCAAGTTACTGCCTACTGTGCCTAAGGCACAAGACAAAGTTTCACTTCCTCACTTTTCCACATGCCTGTACAAACACATCCCACTTATCTGGTTGATGAAAGGGATGAGGAGGAAGGAAAGCCTCATCAACATATCATTTCCCAGCAATTTTGCTTAAAATCATTGAATGATATGCAAGTGGTGGAGCAGAAAAAAGAAAAGAGGCCTAATACCAGCTGGCAGCTGCTGTTTTGACCCCAGGCTTTTCCTGAGGCAGCTCTGAAAAACCCAACCCTCACTGCTATCTGGCTTTCCCTTTCCTCCTGCTGGGATAACTGGGTCACTGAACCCAAGCTGTGTCCTAAACCAGTGGGGATCACATAACTCACTGGGAATTATGCGGGGGGAAATCTCAGACATAAGTGATGAAGAGAACTGGTTGTGAGTTTAAGAGGGTCTAGTGGCTTTTTTCTCATTCATACACACATACACACTCACTCACATACAAACACACCAGAACCCCCATGTCTGAAAAATGGCAGAAAAAGTGCAACTGGCTTTGCTACATACACCCATCCAAGGGATGGCCCTTTGGCTCTCCTGCTTTTTGATTTAAAGCATAATCTCACAGGCCTCAGTGTCTAATCTCCACTGCTGTATTTAAGAGATCAGGATTTTTTTTCCTCGCTCCCTCCCACCCTGGATGTCGCCTGGCGGTTACAAGTAGCCATCACCAGGCTGACTCTCTAAGGGACTGGTAAAATCCATTGAAGAGGAGAACCACTTCCTCTATAAACTCCAAATCCCTGAACAGTTAGCTGTTGTACAAAGGAACTACCCGGATGATCTCCTGTCTACAAATAGGGCACTTCTTTGGCTCGGGCAAAGCCTGGTAGCATTCGCTGCATGAGCAGACGTGGCCGCACTCCAGAAAAACACAAGACTTGACGCTGCTCAGACACACGACGCAGGCGTTTTTGAGAGTCTCCCTCTCCTCCTCGGTGGCCGCCCCCAGCAACCGCGCCTCGTGGAGCCGGAACTCCTCCTGCATCTGCTTCATCCGCTGCCGCTCTCGCCGGTGCAGGTACTGCCTCCGCAAGATGAAGAAGAGGGTGGCACAGGTGGCAAAGCCAAAGATGACGGTCAGGATTTTCCAGAGCTTGACACTAGACTCCTGCCTCTGCAGGAGGGTGTCGAAATCCTGGCTGCTCAGGTAGTACTGGAGGCCCTGTTTGGGGGGCTGCAGGCGGATGGAATTGTTGTCTAGCACCAGCTCCCCCACGCCCGTGATGGTAGCCCCCACCTTGAGCATCTCCTCGGTTTCCTGGATGCCTTTGGGCCGCTCCCCACTGATGTAGTGACCAATCACATCAGTGAAGGACTGGATCGTGGGGTGGAACTTCTCATACACTGTTTCCAAGCCAAGGTCAGCCGAGTCCAGTGGCTTCAGGACTCGGACTGCCACACCCGTGCCTTCCTCATGGGGCACCAAGTCAAAGGGCACTGTATTTGTTCTCTGGTGGATGATTTTTTCACAGTCATTCCTGGAAGAGGAAAAAAAAAATGTAAGACAGAAAGCAGAAAACACCACAAACCTAAGCAATAATCTCAGCAATCCAAAGGGGATAACAGTAAAAGTCCACAGATGAATTTGTGAATTCTGTTACTATATATTGAATTATGAGGGGCTCCCAAATTTTTTCAGCCAAGTGGGCCCCTGGGGAAGGGGGATGAAAGGCCCCAAGTTACTGCCTGTTCTCTTTGTCATAATTGTTTGGTTTTTTCCCTAATCCACCAGAATCCAATGAGAAAATATCTTCTATGTTACAAACTTGGAAAGAGCCCTCTATTAAATATTTAAATTACCAATTTAATTCATATATTATAAAATTTAGGAGAACAAGAGAAAATGCTAAGAATAACTAATTTAAATGGATGATTTGCTAGACTGTAAAATCCAAAAGATGGGATCTTCTCTTAAACTGTCTCTTCCCCAAATGCAAACACAGTGGTCTGTCTGTACACAACAGACCCATAATGAATATTTGTGGGACTTGATTAAATTACAAGGACTTTTTAAATGAGGAAAAAATTGAAAGGAGGATTTCCTGATACAAACTATACTATAGACCAGGAAAAAAAATCTAAATTCTCTTTTGTCCTCCTCTACTTTAGTATTGGGACTATTTAGTCAGAAATCTGAGAATAGAGGCAAGAAGAAGAAAGGGGAGGAAAAAGAATCTGAGGATAAAAGAGAAGAAGAAAAATAACCAGTGACATAAGTCCCCATTTCTATTGGGCCTTATACTTTCTAGAGCACTTCCCTCACAACTCTATGGAGTAGGGAATATAAGTATGCTCATACTTGTATTACTTACTTCATAGGGCATGATGAGGAAAGCATTTTTTTAAGTTTAAACCACTAAGGAAATATTCCCATGATCCCCTCTGGTGTCCAGGAAGTATAGCCTAGAGGGGAGAGGCTTGGGTCTCCACTCACATGCTACCCAACCTTGCTTGGACAGTCTTAAGCTAAGCAGGCAATACTGTGGCTCAGGCAACTCCTTAAAATATTACCTGCTAACATGTAGACCAACTGCAATCTGGTTTGAAAGAGTTCTCATGCTAGGAGTTCCTATGAAATGGATGCTTTGTCTTCCTCTGGAAGCCTACTTATAGCTATCTTATCTTCTACATACACAAGTATGTAAACACTGCCTCCCTCCTGGAAAGTAAACTTCTGGAGGCCAGGGACTTGCTTTTATTTCGCATATTCCCTTCTTCCTCCAATGCTCTAGCACAGAGCCTGAGCACACATTTATGTGCTCACTGTATGAGACTCCTCCTTTAAAAACAATCTCCCTAAAGCCCAGGTCTAATCATATTTGCCCCAGCCCTACTAAATAAACTCCAATTGTTCCCTAATACCGGCAGGCTCAAGTTTAAACTCCTATTTGGTATCCAAAGCCCTTTCCACTTTGGGCCCCTTTCTATCTTTCCAGTCTTCTATATTCTTCCCATCCCAATCCTCCCTCTATCATCCAGTCTCCTTCATACCTGTCTTTGTACTGGCTGACCCTTTCCTTGCTTCTACCCCATCAGAATCCCTGGCTACCTTCCAGACAGAGCTCAGGTACCATTGCTCTGCAGGAAGCCTTTCCCAGGATCCTCAAGGGCTGGTAACTGGCCTCTAAGATTACCTTGGACCTATTCGGTGCACACCTACACAGACACATGTTGTCTCTTCCATTAGAACAGAAGTTCTTTGAAGGTACGAACTATTTTTGTGCTTTTTTTTTGTATCCACGGTTCTTAGTGTACTGATTAGCAAACAGCAGGAACTTTATTGATAAAAACAAGGTAACTGAGGGTCAGAGAGGTTAAATGGAAACAAACCTCCTAAGAGATATAACTAGAACAAGATGCTAGAGCTTCTGGCCCTAAGGAGACAGGTGTAGGCCCTTGGGAAGGTAGAAATTTGTAGAATTTGTGGACTAGAAAACACATCCTACAGGGAAACAACCAGGAAACACTGTCTTTGGCAACAAAAACTGCCAGCCTGCTGAAGGAGTCAACTGCTTCTCTTTCCCTGAAGCTTTCCCATTTAATAAAGAGTAATGACATTATGACTCAAGACCCAGGAACCCAGCAGAAGAGACCAGCCAAAAAACTCTGAACCAGCTAAAAAGGCACATACCAGAGGTGGGTTGTCCGATTCCACACCATCTTGTGCTCCTGGAGGGTCAATCTCTGAATTACTCCTTTGCAGTTTTCTACAAACTGGCTGTTAAGGGTCTCCTTAACAGAACGCACAGCTCCTGAAGAGGAAGAAAGATTCCTTATGAACTGACTTCCTACAGAAACTTTTTCATGAAAAAAAAAAAAAATCAATTTCCCGATCAACTCTCTATGAAAAGAATCTGATATCCAAGATATGGAGGGAATTAACAAAAATACAAAATACCAAGACATTCCCCGGGGATCCATTGTCAAAGCATGTGATGTGAACCATAAACTATTAACAGCTGGATGAAAGACTGCTCCAAATCACTATGAGAACAAAACACAAATTAAAATTTCATCTCCCTCTCAGGAAATTGACAAAGATGTCAAAAGATGAGAACAGTAAGTGTTGGATTCACTGCTGGTGCAGCTGTGAATTGGAAAAATCCTTCTGAAGACAATGTGGAATTATGCTAACAAGTGATAAAAGTCCAAACCCTCTGATCTAGGCAGACATCCCAGAGAGGCAAAAACAAGGGAAGGCCCACGTTCTGAAAAAGAAAATATTTATAGCAATCCTTTATGTGTGGAATAAAAACTAGAAACTAAGTTAAGTATCCACCAAATGGGGAATGGTTCAACAAATTGTAGAGCGTGACTATACAGTAAGAAATTATGAATATGAAGAATACAGAGAAGTTTGAGAGGAATCTTTGGTGTCAAGTGAAATCAGCAATATACATAGTTACAACAATGCAAATGGAAAGGGCCAAAAAACAAGAGTTAACCTGTGTAGCTCTAAGGACTACATCTGGCTTTAGAAAAGAGTTGAGAAATAAACCTCTCTCTCTCTGCTTTGCAGGAGTGACAATGGGGAGAATACTGCATGTGCAGGAAGACATAGCTGATATGCTTCTGATTTTGTGAGACTGCTTTTTTATCAATGCTAAAAAGGATTTGCTTGTTGGGGAAAGAAGGGAGGGATATATTTGGAAATAGGTGCAACATAAAAACAAAAGGTATCAATAAAAAATAAAAAACTCATCTCTCTGAATAAGTTCAAGCTTTTATTCACTTAGATGAAATGAATTTCACTCAAGATGATGGAAAATTAAATTAAAAATTTCTTTTACTGAGCACAATTAAGTGCGAACTACATGCTGGGCATGGGAGCTCCCAAGGCCAAAATATAGCCCCTCTAAACTTAAGGGGGTGGGGGTGGGGGGGAGTGAGACAATCCATACCCACATTAATCTTTGGGGACTGGGGGGACTAGAGAAGACTTTCAGGAGATAAGAGGAAGGTAAACCCTGAAGAAGATGAGGCTGCAATATGGCAGAAATGAGAAGGGAGTCCATCCCAGCAGGAAAGAAAACCCTGTGCTGATCATAGAGGACAGAATCTCTTGCTTAAGTTTTATCTTAACAGAGTTTTTGTAGGACATACTCAGACTCTAACCAAGCCATTTCTTATCTATGTACCTGTTTCACCCTTCTCCCCCCACTATACTCAACCCATAAATGGACATACCTTCAATGACAGCATAAGGCACACACTTCCCAGGAGCATCAGTAAGAATACTCTTCAAATCTTCACCCAAATGAATTTTTTTGGCTCCCTAGGAAAAAAAAAAGTTAAATGATCAATGTTATGACATATTCTATCAAACTCACTAATATTTAAAGAAGAATAATAAATGTGAGCGAACTAGCCAAGAGAAAGCTTATTTCTAATTCAATCTAGGAGTGTTTGGGAATCTTCAAGGAGCAATAATACAAAGTGACATTTAAAATGGAAACAGGGTGATACTTCTTTCTCTGGAGGCATTGTTGAAAATACTAAGAACATTTTCTATAAAAATTAAGTACCTTCAAGAATACTTTGAAAGCTTTAAAAATTTCATCCATTTTTGTGTAAATCGTTCTAAATTATATAATATACTCCCCTGCCTAGTTAAATAGAAGATATTAAACTTCTAACCATTTCCTGATGATTCAGTCATCATTATGAACATCCACTACTTTTTTTGTGACACAGTGGGGCCCTCAGGTGCTAGTGCAAGGGTATAGTTAGAAAATTTTCCAAGAGCACTTCATGCCTGCTTCACCCTAACACTGTACAGATTTTGTTAAATTTATTTAAGTGCAGATCATACTCCCCTTCACATCACAATGCATTAACCCCGAGGGCAATTTTCATCTCTATATCCCTCCCTCAAGCACAGTGCCTAGCACATAAAAGGAATCTAACAAATGTTCTCTAAATTGAATTGCTTCCATACATAATAGCTCCAGACTGTTGAACTTTGTGAGTTCGTGTAGGTGTCTCCTACTTAGTACTATAAGAGATATAATACTGAAGCCAAGAGGGCTATAAAATTCTCCTTTGAATAAAATTCACGAGATTTAGTACATGAATTTTTAAACACCTACTTTTAGCTGCTCAAAGGCCTTTTTTTGCTTCCTTTCTGCTAAGCGGTTTGGTGGTGAAGTGGTCAGAACACTGGAGTTGGAGTCAAGAAAATGTGAATTCAAATCCAATCTGACACTTACTAGCAGTATGACTCTGGGCAAGGTATTTAACATCTGTATGCCTCAGTTTCCTCAACTGTAATTTGAGGTCAGTAATAACGCCTACCTCTTAGGGTTGCTGGGAGGATCAAATGAGAAGATAACTGAAGGATTTAGTGCAATGACTTGCACATAGTAGACATTACATAAATGCTTATTCCCATCTCCCTTCCTTTCTCGCCGTTTCAAATAACTGACATGACCAAACAACAGAGCCCCAGGTATGAGAGGTTTTTAGGCAATTTCTTATATTACAACCACTTTCCATTTAAATGGCTTCTATAATTAATCTCAGAAGCAAATCAATTCATAAAGACCATAGGAGACACACCAAAGTAAAAGCCATGGTCCCTCTACTAGAAGAGATCACATCAATAGAACACTAGACTCAGAATACAATCAGAACTGAGAATTGGGCTTGAATCCAGACTGTGTGATCTCAGGCAAATCACTCTGCAGCTCTGGGACTCAGTTTCCTCATCTGTAAAAAGGGTTTAATTATACTTCCACTCAAAGTTGTGAAGAAACACTTTGGAAGCCTTAATGCACTATATAAAGGGGGAAGGGAGTGTTTCTGCTATTAGAAGAGCAGATAAACTAAATGAGGAAATAAAGATGTGCTATAGCAAGGGCCCCCCTACCTAGAATACAACCCTACAGATGAGGAAACTGAGGCTGGGAGATCTTAAGTGACTGGCCCAGGCAGGGTTTGAATTCAAGTCATCCTGATTCCAAGGCCAGAAGTCCACCCAATGTACTATTGACAAAAAGCTGGAAAGGCAGAAAAGCACCAGGATTAAAGACTCTGAAAGTGTCAAAAAAAAGGAGTCTACCTGGTAAACTGAGGATTCTGAGTCAAGGAATGACCTGCACACACTTGCTGTTTATCAACAAATAGAAGCTCAAAGTCGATCTTGTTTTATTTCCTCTCCTCGTCTCCATGCTAAAGTCTTCCAGATGGCAGAAGTACCCTTCTTTTCCTATCACCTACAGCCCTGCATTCAGTATATCCAGGGGTCACCAAGGAATTGAACCTGAGACTTCCAACTCCAAGGATAGCTTTCTACCCACTAGGCCAGATCCCCAAGTACTAGAGGAAGTTCTTCACTGATGTTTCATTCAATAAATCCTGATTTTTTAAAAATTCAAACAATGACCAATTCAAACAATTTCTTTGCTGGGTATTTGAATCCTCCCATAAGTTGTATATAAAGGAAGTCCCCATAGTTGTGAGATCACTTACTGCTGCATAATCTTGGACTGAAAATGAGTTTCTCTACTGTGAAATGAAGGATTTGGACTAGAGTTCTGAGATCTCTTTTGGCTCTAAATCAGCAATTATTTCCACACTAAGGCATCTGTCCTCTTTACTTTCTTCACCCCTTAAAGTTCTTTATACTCCTCATTTTTGTTTAGGCTGCCTCCCCACCTTGATTTTTCTCCCTTTCTCCTCTTCTTAAGAAATTTATATCTACCCTCTCATCCCAACTTGAATGTCACTTACTCCATAGTCTTTCTTGATTCTCCCTTATCATAAGGACTTTGCCTTTTGACTTCACAAAGCACTTCATTTTTACCTCTGCAAGGTATCATCATTTTACTTTTCCCCAGAATCATTTCAATTTGCTTTGAAGAGTAAAAGAACAAAAGCAAAAGGAACAAAATATATATTAGCAAAGACTCCATAATGACCTCTGAACAGGCTACACTTTGTTGTTGGTGCTTATTTTGGTGCTGATGGCTTTGATTGTCATTTCTAGAATTCCACCACTCCAAATGAATGCCTCTCCAAGGGCAAAAATAAAGAAATTCAAAAATTCTAAGATATTTATCATATAATGTGTATTATGGCTTCTGTTTGAAGACCTCATGAGACTCTGAGTTCCTTGGGAAGGACCTTGTGTGTCTAAACTTTGTAAATCCTTTTGTCCTAAGAACATAAACATTTAATTGTATTCCTGAAGTATGTCTAATGCAAACTATTAATGCTCACAGAAGGTAATCTTAGGGGAAAAATTTTTTTTAAGGTTTTCCTTCTTTATTCTTCCTATTCTTTGTCTATCCAGCTACAGAACGATTGTGGCCTCCATCAAACCGAAACCTGTTGAAGACTTCAGCTTAATGACCGCAGATGGCTCTGGAGGGGAAAGTGAGGCGAGTGACCTGGGCACAGCCCTCCCTCCCCTAAATCCAATTCACTTGAATTTTATGGCATCACTTCCTTCATGTCCTGGTCCTCTAAGCGTGAGGGACAAACAACATAAAAATAAAAATGTATTTGTTCTCCTTGGACTCAAAAGATAGCTCACGCTGACAATGAAGTCAGGTTCAAAAAGAAAGAGTTTGGAGAAATGACTGAATTGTACCTTTATTCTGCTTCCAGCAGGAGCTTAAGAGAATCCTACAACTCATAAATATCAGACTGCAGGTGAAGAATACTGGCACAACATTCCAACAGGTGGACTTAGCTTGGAAACTTCCAGCGAGGGAGAGCTCTCATGGTCAATAAATTCCTCCTTCCAAGAGAATATATCTTAGCACCCAAAAATTGTCTCACTGTCCCTGGTTCTGCCCACAAGACCAGGAGACCTCCCTTTCCTACATATCCCTTCTAATACCTAAAGCAGGGGTCCTCAAACTACGGCCAGAGGCGGCAGCTGAGGACGCGCATCCCCCTCCCCCAGGGCTATGAAGTGTCTTTATTTAAAGCCCCACAAAACAAAGTTTTTGCTTTTACTACAGTCCGGCCTCCAACAGTCTGAGGGACAGCGAACCGGGCCCCTATTTAAAAAGTTTCAGGACCCCTGCCCTAAAGGGTTTCAAAGTTTTTCTCCAAGTTTTCTCTCACTCAAACTAAACATCCCCAACTCCCGGAGCCTTAAAACCAGTCAGACTGACTTCCCTCCCCATCCTGGGCGGTGGTTTGTCAACTTCCTTCCCGAAAAGGGGCCCGTAAACCGGACCCCGGGCCCGGGTGGCCCAACCGCAAGGGGCAGTGGAATTACTCTCTCCCTATCAATCCCCCTCGATTACGCGCCCCCAGAGCCAGGGAGCAAGCACAGTCCTTGCCTTCAAGGAGCTCGCCGTCTAACGGGGAAGGAGGAACAAACGCGCAGGCCGGTGGTGAAGAGACAAACAGGCGCGGGCTGGGCAGGACGAGAGTGGGGTGACTGGGGGAATGAAGAAATGTGTGCGGGTGGAAGATAAGCAGACACAGACGGGCGGCAGGTAAATGGCTGGAGAGACTTCCATACGGACAGGGGGAGACGGGCCGGCAGAGGGACAGATACAGGAGGACGTATAGGGAGACTGGCGTCTCCACTTCCGCCTCGCTTAACGCAGCCCCAAAGCCCAAGTCGTTTCCGCCGACTCCCCGACCTCAGAGGCTGTCAAGGGGGAAGGGCCCGGCCCGGGGGGAGGGGGAGGGGGAGAGGCGCGGGGCTCAGGTCCCGGGCCGCCCGGGGCACTTGGGACGCTTTGTGGCGGGGCGGGGAGACGGAGGCCGAGCGGGGCGCTTCCACTAGGGGGCTCCGTCTGGGCCGCGGAGGTCCGGGGCGACAAGCCCCGTCCGGCCCGGGGTCGGAGTCCGGGTCCGCGGCGCGCCCCGACTGACCTTGAGCTCGCGGGCCGCCTGGACCTTGTGCCGATACACGGAGTACAGAGCGGCGGCCACGGCCGAGCTGGTGCCCAGCAAGATGAGCTGGACCGCCGAGGGCCGCCCGCTGGTGTCCATGGCGCTGCCTCCGCTGCCTCCGCCCGGCCCACACCCCCGCCCTCAGGTCGCGCCGGAACCATAGAGACGCGCCACCGCCAAAAGAGCCAGAGAGACCGGAAGTGGGTAAACCGGAAAAAGGAGAGGCCGGAAGGGGAGAGGCCGGAAGGGGCCAGAATGGGTCTTCTTCCCCCGCGCTCCGGAACCCAGGATTTAGCGTCCGTCCTGTTGGCTGCCTCCGTCCCCGTGACCCCGATGCTCCGCTCCCAACTTCTCCCCTGCGCTATTTTCTGTCTCTGTGTCGCTGGGCCTTTCTCTGTCTCTCCGTCTCTCTCTCTCTGTGTGTCTCTGCCTCTGTCTCTGATTCTCTCTGCGTCTGTCTCTGTGTCTCTCCTCTGTCTATATCTCTCTGTCTCTGATTCTCTCTGCGTCTGTCTCTGTGTCTCTCCTCTGTCTATATCTCTCTCTGCTCTCGATTCTCCTGCGTCTGTCTTGTGTTCTCCTCTGTCTATATCTCTCTGTTGATTCTCTCGCCTGTCTCTGTGTCTCTCCTCTGTCTATTCTCTTTCTGTCTCTGATTCTCTCTGCGTCTGTCTCTCCGTGTCTCTCTCTGTCTATATCTCTTCTCTTCTCCTGTGTGTCTCCTATCTCTCTGCCTCTGTCTCTGATTCTCTCTGCGTCTGTCTGTGTCTCTCCTCTGTCTATCTCTCTGTCTCTGTCTCTGATTCTCTCTGCGTCTGTCTCTGTGTCTCTCCTCTGTCTATATCTCTCTGTCTCTGTCTCTGATTCTCTCTGCGTCTGTCTCTGTGTCTCTCCTCTGTCTATATCTCTCTGTCTCTGTCTCTGATTCTCTCTGCGTCTGTCTGTGTCTCTCCTCTGTCTATATCTCTGTCTCTGTCTCTGATTCTCTCTGCGTCTGTCTCTGTGTCTCTCCTCTGTCTATATCTCTCTGTCTCTGTCTCTGATTCTCTCTGCGTCTGTCTCTGTGTCTCTCCTCTGTCTATATCTCTCTGTCTCTCTGTGTCTCTGTCTCTCTCTGTCTTTCTGTGTCTCTCCGCCACTCTCTGCATGTATTCGCGCACGTGCCCACGGTCACCACAACACAGAATTATGCTCAGGCATAAATTCAGACCTCAGAGAAAACCTGAACAACCATTAATTCTAACAAGGCTTCTTAATTATGTCAACGACGGGAATAATCCTTCAACACGTTGCCTTCTTGTACCTTCCTCTGAGGCTACAAGAGTTAGAGAAGGGAGATCCATGATCCCCTCCGTCCTTCAATGTCGTAGTAGTTGAACAAACTACATTTAGAGAGTTCACAAAGAGACTTGCTGAGGATTTGCGTCGCCCGAGAGCGTTGAGATGCTTTCTCTGCCTCCTTATTTAAGGAATGCTTAAGGCTCTTTAGTAAATTTTTGCATCCCATGGGACAGGTTTTGATCAGTTAAGGTTAATATTAACCAAAGCTACAGGAGGAACAAAAAATAAATGAATAAATGGAAAATTCCCGGAAGAGGAATAAGGTGTAACAGGAGAGGGCTGGGTGATGACGGGCTTTGCAGATTGTCTCCCGAGTCTATCTGACTGGAGGCTCCCAGACAGGCATTGTGTCCTGTTAGAGAAGAGCCGGAGCCGTCTTCTTCCTCAGACTGGCGGGCCCTGGAGGGGCCGCTCTCTATCTCCCACCAGTTTGGGGAGATCCCTGCAGTCAGAAGCTTTCCCCCGCCCCCGTGTTCCCTCAAAACTAGGAAAATTTCACCGGCTGGTTTTCCCTCATATGCAAGATTCCTCTTATCCGAGGATGGCAGCGATCAAAAGAGAGGATGTTTGTAAAACAATCTGGAAGCTTTAGCTTTGTTATTATTCTCCTCATCCTTATCGTTATCAGCGGCGGCGGCGTCATCGTTACTATGGAAAGGGATGCAGCGCGGGAAATTAGCATCCTGGTGAACTTCTTTGGGACACCAGGGGGCAGGAGCAGCCCGGGGATGCTGAGAGCAGCCGCACCTGGGCACCAGGGGCGTTAAGGTCTGGGAGAGATTGTCAATTAGGCTCCAGCGCCAGTTTTCTTCCACTCCGTTTGTTCCGTCCTTCCTTGGCCCCAGCTTTGCTCTGTGACCAGTGTCCACCTCCTGGTGAGGTCATCATAAGCCGAAGGCTAGAAGGGGCTTTAAAAGGCCAGCCCTCATCTAACAGATAAGGGGACAGGCTCACCGAAGTGATTTCCTGAGATCACAATAAGGCCGGCGCTAAGATCCATTGTGCTAGCCTGCCTCCTTCACTTTACAAAGGAAGAAATCGGGATACAAAAAGAGTCAGACTTGGCCAACGCCACAAAATCGGTCAGTACAAAACAGCAAATCAACTCCAGGTTTCCTGATTGCCAAAGACTCTACTCCGTGTTTAAAAAGGACAGCGCCTGGGTTTTTGTAGAAAGAATACGATGAACTTATTCAAATGGCAAGAAAATGAGTTAGCCCTAAATCTGGCGTTAGGGAGCTTTGTTTCCTTTGAACTTTCTTTAAAATATACAAGTGTGAATCCACAAGCATTTGGTCTCTTTAAATTCTTGATTTGGGACCAAATTTTCCACCCCAGTTCTCAATGAACTCCCTTATGTCCATCTTTGTTCAGAAATCACTGGGCATAGATAAAAGCTGAATTAATGTGGAATATTTTGTCACATTCATAATAAAATTTCTCAACAACGGAATTTGACTTGTTTTCCCATCACCAGGATTTCTCTGGGAACATGATGTCATCATGTTTATGTCTTAGTGATAGATAGAGGGATTGGGGGGAGGGGAAGAGAGAGAGACGAATTAATTGATTAAAAAAAAGGGCTCATATATAAGCACTTAGACTAGCAAAACATTAAATATACATCAGACTTTAACTTGATAAAAATTTGCAAAGAATTCACAAGTCCACCAAAAGTCAAGATCACTTCCCTTCCTTCTCTAGGACTAGAACTCTGCCTTCTAAGGATCTGAAAAACGCTATTCTGGGTGGTAGGTAAGATCTCCTCTTGATGCCAGTAGAGAATTGATCTCCTTCACTACAGGATGTATACTGTCCACATCAATCACAACACCAACGAAGGGCAAGGGCAAAGGCTCATTCCTCCATATCATGGCTCTGACCTTTCACTGCTCCCAATTGTTATGGGAACTCTGCCACTTGGTCCTCTTCATGTGGTTATTATTTCATGGAGGAACCACATGTGTCTCTTTAGGGACTGCATTATGGATGAAGCTTCCTTCAAGAAATTAAATCTGAACATGGGTGGGGGCCATCACCTCTCTAGGTTTTTCTATTTTCCTTCTCTCCTGTCACTGGAGGTTGTATGTAGCCTTCTTTTAAAGATTAAACATAATATGAATGTAATGGAATGTTTTTTTAACTTTTTATTTTCAAATCATATGCACAGATAATTTTTCTTTTCTTTTTGCTGGGGTAATTGGGGTTAAGAGACTTGCCCAGGGTCACCCAGATAGGAAGTGTTCAGTATCTGAGGTCAAATTTGAACACAGGTCCTCCTGAATTCAGGGCTGGGTGCTCTATCTACTTTGTCACCAAACTGCCTCACAGATAATTTTTCAACATTGACCCTTGCATGGCCTTGTGTTTCAGATTTTCCCCTTCTTCCCCCCACCCCCTCCCCTAGATGGCAAAAATTTGCCCTAGATGGTTTGATCAGGAGGATTTCAGAGAGGCCTAGAGAGACTTGCATGAACTGATGCTGAGCGAAATGAACAGAACCAGGAGATCATTGTACACAACAACAAAAGATTATATAATGATCACTTCTAATGGACATGGTTCTCATCAACAATGAGGTGATTCAGACTAGTTCCATTGGTTTGGTGATGAAAAAATCCATTTGCACCCAGAGAGAGGACCGTGGGAACTCTTTTTGTTGTTTGTTTGCGTTTTGTTTTCTTTCTCATGTTCTTCTTTTAGATATGATTTTTCTTGTGCAGCATGTGATTTGGGTTCCCCATGACCTTGGGGCTTCTGTTCAAATGAGTCCTTGGTCTTCTAGCTTTGGAATCTACCTCAGGAAACTGAGCACACCCAATCTATCTGAAGATGACATTTAATTCATCTGGAGATTACTTCCTAGCCTTACCCTCGGGTTATAGAATTAAGTCTCTTAGCTGGATTCTTAGAATTCAGTCTGCTCGGTAAGAGCAGAATATTGCTTTTAATAAACTTTGCCTCTTGACTAGGGGATGGGTTCAAGCCTGCAAATTCTTTTGAGACTCTTGGGAACACCAGTCTGGGAATTTTGGGGTACTCCTCAATCTCAACATTCTGGCCTTAGAACAGTCCTACAAACATGCCTGACTGACAGATAAGGTGTTGGTCAGTGATAACCAAGTTCCTGAGACAATAGTGACCCTTCAAACCTACCTGAAAGCCATAAAATTAGCAAATAAGGAAGCTCTGATCCAACTCTGTCCTATATCTCCTTTCTCTGGTTCCTTGCTAAATTCGTTGGGAATTTAGCCCACTTCAATTGGTCTTACAATTACAGAAAAACTTTGCCTTTTGACTTGAATATGGGTTCAAGTCTGCAAATTCTATTGAGACACCTTGTGATGCTGGTCTGCGACCCCAATCTTTTGGAGTCCCTTCTGAACCTCAACATTTGATGGCCCAGTACAGGAAGCATCTGGCCTCCCCTCACTTGATTCCCTCCTTGTCAAGGTAAGCACCCCATTTTTTCCTCCCTCAATGCTATAGCTGGGACACCCCAAGAAACTGGGAGGCTTGTCTGGGTCATCATGAGCTTTCCTTGAGTGGGGACATCCAGACTTGGAAATTCTTGTGATTTTCAGCAAAGTTTCCAGGGAACCTTTGTCACCTTTTCAAGCTTCTCTGGGAAGCCAGAGGAGATAAAGTGCTATAGGATGCCTTTTGGTGAAGAAATTTTATGGCTTTTGGCAAAGATGGGACAGTTCTCTTTCATGTCATTTTTATCTGTGTCTGCATCTCTGTGCAGAATATGTGTCATGTTTGTTCTGTGAGCTAGATTTTGTTACCTGTAAAGATTTAAAACATAACCAGAAAGAAAAAAAACTTCGTTGCTGTAGTTAGATGCTGGGAAAATTTAACATCCTTGACTCCCACCTTAAAAAGGGAAAAAGCCTAACTTTTCTCCTATAGACCTTTGCTCTGGCCAAGCTAAGGGCTACAGAAATAAAGATAGCTAATTAAAAATGAAAACATCTTAGCTGTTTCTCAAAGTTTTGGAAGCAAACATGTTAGCAGATTCTCAAAGTTTTGAGAGCAATAATTGAGAGGTTTAGCAATTAGGCATTTTAAGATTACAAGAAAACTTCCTGAAACACTGGGGATAATTCCAGGAATTTACCCCATTCTGAAAGAAAAGAAAAAGAATAAAACAAACTAGGTAAATAGCAACTTTGCTAACCCTTCCTTGACTCCTATCTTGTCCATAGACTCCTATCTATGTCCATAGTACATAGAAGGAGTCCTTCTGCTCCTTTGGGAAAACACCCCAGAAGATATATATTAAGGGACACTCTCTACTCCACTCCCTGGAGTCCTGATTGTATCTCAGTTGTGAAGATTGCTAACAAAATCAATATAGTTCAAGTCTCTCAATTTACTAACTCCTCTAATTTCAGAGCAGATTAAGAAAAAAGAATGCTAAGAGAAGCTCAAATTATGCCTTACCTGAAAAAGTAGGGGAAGCAGCAATAGCTGTGGGGACCCCACAAAACCTTGCCCAAATGCCTCCCCAACCCAGATTGGGGGAAGGGGGATGAGTGGGGGGTCAGGCTCCAATGGTCAGCCTTTCCTGAGCCCTGGCACCTGAAACTACCATCAAAGGGAGATCCTGGCAGCAGCCACCCCAGCCTTCAGCAGGTTCTGTCTAGGAATTGCCAGAGAAGAATCTGGGTGCCCCTGGCACTACCCACCATGGCAGTGTGAGGTGAGAAACCCAGTCGGCCTCTGCATTCGGTAAGGCCACCATTCTCTGTTTCAGATGCAGAAATATGCAGAATTGTATGGCAAATTATTTTATCTCTGCCCGGTTTTCTGATTTGTAAAGAGAAATAATAATTGTTGTTGAAAATCACATGATTGCAGAAGTGCTTAGCATAAAACAATCTAAATGAAAGTTAACTGCTTTATTGGATGTAATTGCTTCTTATTTGATAATTTTATGGGTTTGTAGATGTGACCGACATACAATGTCAATGTTAAGACAAATGAACTCTATATGTTGAGATAAATGAATTCTATAGTGCACAGAGCAAAGAGAGTCTCTTTGTTCTCCCTTCCCTACTTCCCTGACTGCAGCAGCAATACATGGATAAAGGGATAAGAGGGAGAAAGAAAATACACTCATTTCAGCGAATTTTGTTCTTTGAAATATGATAGTAAAAGCAATTTTAAAGGAGCTCTAAAAAAAAGCCCACTAAAGGGATATATGTGAATTATAATCTATTTGCACTGATAATATTAACAGAAGATTTAAGAGTTTGGAGAACTTTAGAAAACCAGAAAAGCAGTTTGCTACTACTTTAAAAACTTGAGCAACAAACAGCCTGCTTTTGAGTTATTGAGAGTCAGACTTCTGAGGGCGATATCAGTTAAAAAAAAAAAAAAAATTGGTATTTTAACTCTTTCCTAGCTCACAAAAGAGAAATAGTGTGTGTAAATTGGAAAACAGTCAAATGGCAATTCAGTTTGTCTAGAACATCTAATTAGAATTTAGGAAATCTCATGAACTAAAATAAGTCAATTTAAAAATTTGCTCTATCTCAATTTTAAGAATTGTTTTGTTTTCTCCCTAAAACAAGGGAAACATTTAAGGTAATAGAAATCCTCCCTGAATGTCTCCAAAGCTGCAACAACTTGGGGACAATTTGGTGCTAGTTGAAAAACTCTGGCAACAAGCAGGCTGCTTTTGAGTTATCAACAAGTCAGATTTCTGAGGGCTCTGTCAACTAAAAGATGGAAAGTTTATTTAGCCTTGTTAATCTCATTTTATAATGCTTTGTCAATGTAATTTAGGGAGTTAGGTATGTTTACCTTTGCTAGAAAATTAAGAGGAAATTACAGCTAAAACTATTTGGCTATTATTTAGGAAAATTATAAAATTGCCAACTAAGTTATTTGGAGTTATTGTCATCATGTTAAACCTAAAATTCGTAATTACTGTGATAGAACAAGAGGAATGAAATGAAAGTTTTTTCAATTTACCTCGAAGTATAAGGTGTGCAATGCTTTTTCCCCCCTTTTACAGAATGGAGAGAGGCATCAAACAGCACAGCCCATGAAAACACCAAGAATAGTTAGGGTGGGCAACAGCAAGCTCAGCCCCTTCTCTGAGGTCTCTATCAACTCCCCTTAGTTTTAGGGCAATGACTGAACAAATTGTGGCAGATGAAGGTAATGGAATATTGTTCTATAAAAAATGAGGAACAAGCTGATTTTAGAAAGGCCTGGAAAGATTTACATGAACTGATGCTAAGCAAAAAAGCAGAACCAGGAATACATAGTACACAATAAAAGCAAGAATGTGCGATGATCAACCATGAAAGACTTAGTGGTTCTCAGCAGTTCAGTGATGCAAAGCAAAACAACAGACTTTGAATAGAAAATGCCATCTGCATCCAGAAAAAGAATGATGGAGATTGAATGTAAATCAACACATGCTACCTTCACTTCTTTTTCCTGTTTTTTCCCCTCTCCCATGGTTTTTCCTTTTTTTTCTGATTTTTCTCTCCCAATATAATTCATAAAACAATATGTATTAAATAAATAAGTTAATTAAGCTGTTTATGAGTAACAATTATTTTAATCTTTATATTTGTATATCCCGAGTAGCTACTCTGGTACCTGAAACCCATGTGCTTATCACAGAACCTATAAATAATGCTTCTGGGTTGATTAATTAATTAGCCTCATTCTCTTTAGAAAACTAATGGACAAAATATAGATGAAAACTGCTCAATGAGAAAGAATGAGGAGGGTGTGAATTGTATGTGTGGACAGAGAATGGAACTCCACAAGAATCATGAATCCACAGAAGAAAAGACTCTTTCGTCACTTGCAAAAATACCCAATATACTAATGAATCTGAGCCACAGTTGAATTTGGTTGTATGTGTTCAGCCTTGAAGGGCTGATAAAACTCCCGGTTCTCCAAGAATATTTGTTGTAGTCACAGTAACTCACTCTTATAATAACCCAGCCATTCATGATAAAAAACACAGTGCCAGAGTCCAAAGTAACCAGATGTTGAATATCCCTACAAAGTATGATTAGCATTATCTAAATTCAACAAGAATTTATTAAACATTGAAAAAAAAAAAAAAACACTGAACCCAGATGAACTCTAAATTTTCTTCTGGTTCTAACAATCTACATAAAAAGAACTATAGTGACACATAGGGTAATTATAGACTAAGAAATCATCCCTGCTCAAAGTTAGAAAAATTAAACACTAACACAAGATATGTCTGTGTATCAAATGAATTTCCCAGGCAAAGTGCTATAGGAATTCAGAGAAGGGATAAATGAGTTTTTCCTCCCATGGCCAGAGAAGACATTATGGACTTTTGTCCACGTATGAATAGAATCTGCTTGGGCAACAGGTTGGCAGGGAGGATAACCATCGATATCAGGTCCCAAAGAGTCCATCCACAGAGCTCATTGAGGAGAATCTCCTATCCATCACCAGAATTTCTCCTACAATATCCCTGACAGTTGTCATTTAACCTGTTTGAGTTCTATCAGTAAAAGGGCTCACCCTTCACAAAGGAGCCTACTCACCTGTTAGACAAATCTTTTGTCAGAAACTCCTTCCTTATTTAAGAGGAGTTGATCCTAGTAAATTGCCTTTATTGACAGGATAAGTAAATTTTTTTTCCCTTATAAAATATGGACATGCCTAGTGATACTTTAGTAAAATAAAAAGGTTAAGACCTGCTTTGTTTTCAGTAACTGGCATTGCCTCAGGATGATTTGATTATCTGGATCTATTAGGAAGACAAACCTTTATTGAAAGAGTTGTCCTTGGGATAGCCAGGTGGTACAGCGGGTAGAGCACCAACCCTGAAGTCAGGAGGACCCGTGTTCAAATCTGATCTCAGACACTTAACACTTCCTAGCAGGTGACCCTGGGCAAGTCACTTAACCCCAATTGCCTCAGCATGAAAAAAAAGGAAGCGTTATCCTTTTCAACTGACCTATAAAGGTAAGTCAATAGACCTACTTAGTCTCTTTTTTGCTTGTTTCTTATTGAAAAAGCAGATCAGAATAAAGTTGAATAGGGGGTGCAAGTTTGTCCTCTTCCTATCTCAAGAGAAAGAGCAACATCAGTCCTGTGATGGAGCACGAAGAGTTACTGAAGGAACACACAACAGGAGCAGGAATGTGCTTGCTCAGGTGGCCAGAGCTGGGTGTCCATGGAAAATGTCTCTGAAGCCCAACTTCTATATAGAAAGAGTGGGAATTTTGATATCCCAAGCAGCAAGAGCCTAGAATTTAGCCTCTGAGGAAGAGAAGGGGCTTTTGAAGTATCTTCTTCCTCATGTCCTTAGGTCTAATATCTGGGGCCGGGAGTAGATTTTAGGAATCCCCATTTTGGAGAGAGAGGCGGAATAGTAACAGTTGGAGGCTGAGACTTGACCCTCCCCACAGACACACTGCAACTTGTCAGCCTCATGTTCTGTCTAAGGGAGATGGATAATGTGGCCATAAACGGGACAATAGGGACTCGCTTCTGGAGATGGAATGAAACTCACCTACACTTGGGAACCTCTTCCCTCACCGAGATGGGGTTAAGCTGGCAAGTTCCCAAGGGATTTAACACAAACCTAACAAACCTTCTCCCAAAGAGGAGTCAAATCACTAGGAAGGTCAGGATAAAATTAGGTTAGACACCATGATGATGATGATGATGATGATGATCTCTTATCTTCAAATGTTTGAAAACCTCCATTGGAAGGAAAAAAGCTTTTCCTTTTTTGATGGAGCCCAATCTATGTTTAGAAAAACCCTATAATTGTGTGAAAGTTTTTCTTTCAAGCCTAAATCTATATCCTTGCAACTTCTAAGCATCATTGTTTCTGGTGCTATCCTCTGGAATCAAATAGAAAAAAGCTCATCCCTTCTCCACAGGACAGTCATTAATCTACTTGAGGACAGCTGTCATGTCTTCTCTTCTTCAGGCTAAACATATCCAGTTGGTTCAATCAATTCTATCTAGTCCAGGCTCAAGGCTCTTCACCACCCTGGATGTTTCTGAGCATACTCAGTCTCCTCGATGTTCTTCTTAAACATTGGCACCCAGAACTGAAGCAAAGACCCCAGAAGTAGCCTGACTACAGCAGAGTATCTTACCACAGCTCATAATTACATTAATTTTTTGCTTACTACATTACATTGATGATGTATTGTGCGGGCAATCTTTTCAGATCCACTGCTGTCCACTCCTGCTTCTTCCATCCTGTATAGAAGAAGTTGACTTTTTGAACCCCAGTGTAAATGCTTATATTTATTCCTCTAATTGAATTATTCTATTCTGCTCAGGGCTCTAAAGAGTCAAGATCTCTTTGGATCCTAATTCTGTCATCCAGTATGTTGGGTATCCCTTTTAGATTAGTGTTATTTGTAAATGTAACAATGGGCAGTTGATATTCCATCATAGACCTCTTGGACAGTTGATAAAAATGTTCAACATAGATTTGAGACATTTACCAGAGATCTCTTCTATGCTAATCTTGAACCACTAAGGATTATTCTTTGAGCCTGGCCATTACATTAGAGTCTTGCCCCTGCCTGAACCCACAATCTGCCTGTTTCTTAGCCAGGTTTTAAGCTATATTTCTCTAACTTTTTGACTCAAGTCATATAAAATACTTTGTTAAAATCTCAGTAAACTATAACTCTAAAATCTTCCTCATATACCAATTTAGTAAATTTGTTTTTAAAAAAAGAAAGGAAAAAGAAATAGTTAATTCCTTGTGACCTATTCTTGATGAAACCATGATGATTGTAATCAAATTTTCCATTCAACTTCCCTTGAAACACATGTGGACTGGTCCTTCTAGAGATGTCTCACTTTAATGCTTCCCATCATCTTCCAGGGAAAATGGCATTTCTCAGTCTATGGGAGGGACCTTGTGCTGGAATACAGTATTTACATATAGTTTGTAGCTATAGAAACTTTCCCCTGGGGCAGCTAGATGGTGCAGTGGATAGAGCACCAGCCCTGAAGTCAGGAGGACTTGAGTTTTTCTTAACAGGACTTCAGTGACTAATCCAATCCATACACCAAGGGAATCCCCATTATAACATAGCTATCAAGTGGTCATTCAATTTCTTCTTGATCTTCAGGGTCCCAAGGCAGTCTATTCCACTTTGGAATAGCTCTCACTGTAAGGAAGTTTTTCCTGATTCTTTAAGAGTCCTTATTACTCCTAGTTCTACTCCAAGGAGCCAAGATGAACAAATCTAATCCCTCCACTAAACTGTCGTTGTTGTCATTTTTCCTTTGTTCATGAAGAAGACCATAACATCAGGGAGATGATGCCATGAAATGCAAGTGAAGTGGATTTCAGTGAGAGAGGGCTGGGCAAGGTCACCTGTCTTATTTTCCCCTCCAGAGCCATCTGGGTCTAGTGGCCAGATTATAGATCAGGAGACTGGACATGGCCCTGGATGCAGTGGGAGAACTTTGCTTTTTTTGATGGTGTTTGATAGAAGACAAGGTTGCAGCTAGGTGGTGCAACCCTGGAGTTAGGAGGACCTGAATTCAAATCCAGCCTCAGACACTTGACTCTAGGTGTGTCATTCTGAGCAAATCACTCTACCCCAATTGCCTCACCCAAAAAAAAAAAAAAAAAAAAAAAAACAAATACGTGAATTCAACTACCAAACCCCACATCATCACCTCATCACTCCTCCCCCTTCTCTTCTCCAGGCTAAATCTTCCCTCCTTCAATTCCTTTAACTGGTTTTCATATGACATATGTCTGCCTCCGTTTCTCCAACTATAAAATGGGGATAATATTAACACCCACCTCCCAGGACTGTTGTGAAGATTTATAAAGTGCAAAGTGACATGGAGTCAAGTCCTTCACCATCCTGGCTCCCCTCCTTGCCATTCTAGCTTACCAATATCCCATGCCCAAGACTAAACAGTAATACTTCAGATGAGATCTTATTAGGGCAGAGGACAGTGGGATTATCAAATCTGTGTTAAAAAGAGGATGGAAGGAAGAGCAACTGAATACAAAAGTATGGATACAATCCTGAAATAAAGGTCAAGATGCTAAATCTTAGATTGAGTGACATTCTCAAGGAAAGTCAAAGAACACACACAAAAAAAGGGCTAGTGGTTATTTAATTTCTTTGGCTATCTTGGGAAGAAAAGGGACATAAGCTAGAGAATACAGAACTTCTCATTTTATAATATCCTTTTATTTCCTCTGTCACAGAGAATAACTTTTAGACTGGAAAGGACAGAACAAAGGTAGAAAGTGGGGACAATATCCAATAAAGAAGGGGCACCCGGCTGCCTTGATGAGTTGAGGTTACCAAGTCCAGATGAACCATATCCTCAGGGACTGAAAGGACAGCAGAAAAGACTGCTGAGAAAACGTCCTTTCATAAGTTGATAGAACAAGAAAAATTTTGAAGGATTTACAAAGAAAGGAAATAGACAAATGAAGCCCCAATTTCCAAAGGGGGGGGGAGAATCTATAAAGTTTAAGTCAGTAATTTCATGCTGATTCTTAACAAAAGTCTACAATAAATTATTAAGGAGATTGTTAGTATAGTGAATGTATAGTATATAGAATACCAACCCAGACTTACTCTCCTAGAGGGAAACTATTTAGATCATCACATAATCTTGTTGTTGCTAGGTACAACATTCTCTTGGTCCATAACATTGGAGTTACTACCATTTACTTCCAGATGTGCTATGACAAGATATGTCCTTACCTCCACTACTGCTGTATTAAATTCTGAAGGTTACTCCTAATGGTTCCTGGAAGGACCTGAAATTGAGCAGGCTGCAAAACCCAAATATAGGGATGCTAGGATATTTGGAAACCTGGACCTTCAGAGGCTCACTCCCTTACCTTTCAAAATGCACAGTTGGAGTTCTTTCACATAAACTAAAAAGGAAAAAACACAAAGGCCAAGGTCCAGGGTCTATTTTATCAACCAAAAGCTCTTTTCAGAGAGGACAAATCCCAAGACCTCTCACCTTAGACACTGCTAGTGAAAGAAATCAAACCAAGAGATAGCAGTCAGAGAGAAGGGCCAAAGATGACTATGCTCTTTTTAAGGTGTTTCACCCCTGTTTCACCGATGTAGACAATAGAAAAGCTCCTCCTGATTTTATAATGAGCAGAGTGGAACCATTTATGAGATGTCTACATATGCTCAGATTCTCCAAGGCAAGGGCCTCACCCATCATCAAGACTCACAAAAAGAGGTTCCCTAGTCTGCCAATCTATATGGGAAGATGTTACCAAAGGATTTCTGCTCAGATAGCAGTCTCCATTTTATTATTAATAAAGGGAAACAGTAATCAAGAAAATTCAGCATGGCTTTATCAATTACAGCTAAGGTCCCATATTAGTCTTGGAGAACAGATTATGTAGCACATTTTTTCCCTCAGGGAGATGTAGGGGAATACAGGTACAGAATGTTGTATTAGCTATCAGACATAATCATGGTGTCAGTTTTGCTTCTTTGTTTTTCACTGTCTCAAGGGTGGGTTCTGTTGAAGGATGCTGGGAAATGATTGTGGTATTTTTAAAAATGCATCAATAACTTTTTAAAATTAGAAATAGTGACAATCAGTGCAAAAGTCTACATTTTTCCATTTCCCATTTTTTAGCATCAACAACTCATTTTAAATAGGTTCTGCTAGAACTGCTGTTGCACGAAGTGTCTTCCCACCTTTATCTTTACTTCTGGTTTTATGTTAATTTAGATTTTGTTGGAACCCATTAATGATCGTCTGACAGCACAAACAGTTGATTCCCAAATGAATTCCACGGTGTTAAAAGTTGCTTAATGTTTATTATTATGGTATGCTCAATTTGTCCAATGATAGGGGAATCACTAAACAAAATGTGGTACATTAATGCTACAAAATCTTATTGGAACATTGTCTTCCCATTACCGAGGAGATCAGAATGCTGCAGACAGATGCCAGAAATCATACCAGCATTTCTCTCCTCAGTCCCCTGGAGAATTGCCTTAATCTTGTGATTTACAGAGCTAGATCTTACAATCTAGCACTCTCCTCCTGAGGGACTGTGGGCAACAGACACCAGGTCTGCAAGAATACCAACCCCAAATAATTGCACAAAGTGAGAAAGGGGGAGGGAGAGCAGCCACCATGAAAAAGCAGTGGAGCTAGAGATGCTGAGATGGGAGATCAAAGCACTCAGTCACATAGAGAAGCAGTGCCAGCCTTGAAATCCTTGGTACCAGACTCCAAGTCTGGGAGCAGATTGTGCATGAAACATTTTGGGATGGAGATTGTAAACCCCCATGAACTACAAGACCCAAGGCAGGGAGCTCTCCATTTACCTTACCCCCATTCTTCCCTTTCTCTCCACAAAGCCTGCTTCTCAAACTTGTCTCTTTTTCTTAATAGTGTCTCCTCTTTATGTTTATTTTATCTTTTAAGCTGATTTTTATGATAAATGTAGTTAACTATTTTATTGTTAATTTGTGTGTCCTTGATCAAATGAAGCTGAGAGATTCTATAAGGTAGTACCTAGCAGGGGAAAGAGAGAGATTGGGGTATTTTAATACGGTTCCACTGGCTAGGAGTTCAGAGCTGAAGAAAGTGGGGGAGAAGGATGCTGCAAAGATGGTGGTTGAGAGAGAGGTAGGGGAAGGAGAGAGAAAGGCAGAGAGGAGAAAAGCAAGAGAGAGCAAAAATTAGGGTGTTTTTAAAGAAAGAGGAGAGGAAGAGAGGGAGGGAGGGGGAGGGGAAAAGAGACAGTGAGAGAGAAAGGGGCAAAGAAAGAGAGAAAGGGAAGGGGAAAGGGAGGAAAGGAGCAAAGGGATGGAGAGAGGGAGAGAAATTGCTGATTCATTTTTTCAATTTCCCAAAGCAAAAGGAACATTTATGCCAGGATCTTTCTCTAGGCAAAAAGTCAGCAATCTGCCTGAGAGAGCTTTGACTACCTGGACTGATATTAGAGTTAAGGCTCTCAGCTGTTTTTCTTCCCTATTCCCCAGACATGGTTCAAAAGGAAAACTGCTCCCAGAGGGAAAAAGCCAGGGGATAGCCAGGGAGGAATAGCCAAGCCCACACGACGATGAGAGCAAAAATGAATGAATAATCCTGCTCATCCAAATGACTGCTAATTTGTTATTGTTGTTCTGTCATACTGAAGTCTTCATGACTCCATTTGAAGTTTTCTTGGCAGAGATCCTGGAATGGTTTGCCATTTACTTCTCCGGTTCATTTTACAGATGAGGAAACTGAGGCAGACAAGGTGAAGTGACTTTCCCAGGGTCACACAACTAGGAAGGAGATGGGGGGAGAGAGGAGAGACAACATATAAAAAGGGGTAGGAGAAGGAGCATGGGACAGAGGTAGCTAGGGAGTGATGGGAAAGCCTAGCTAAAGCTAGCTTGATGTCTCCAAGGCCAAAACAAAGTCCTTCCTCTGGTGGGAGGGAGATGGATCTGTTATGGCTAAAGTAGAAATAGCATGACATGTGCATGGTCCAAATTACAGTATGCTTAGGCTCATTCTGAACTAATTGAATGTCCAGACTTCAGGAGGAGGCACTCGTCATGGAGGAACGAACCACAGCTCTGGCCTTGGCCACACGCTGTTGAACCTTTTTAGCCTCAGTGACATGGATAATGGCATAGGTGGCTGGTTTATCCAATTTTCAGATGACAGCAAACCCAATGAAGTGAGGATCCAGAGAGATAACAACAGGCTAGAACATTGGACCAAATCAAATAAGAGGAAATGTAATAGAGACAAATGGAGTATTCCCACTTGGGGAATTTTGTGTTTTTGTTTTTAAACAACCTCATAAGTATAATGTAGGAGAGGTTTGACTAGACAACGATTTGTCCAGGGGTTGAAGCTCAATATGAGTCAATGAGTATGACATGAAGGCCAAGAATGAGAACCAAGGCTATGCTAACAGAGTTACAACACCCTGCACTGATCATATCAGATCTTAAGAATCACATTCAGGGGAAACTAGGTGGTGCAGTAGATAGAGCACCAGCCCTGAAGTCAGAAGGACCTGAGAGTTCAAATCTGACCTCAGACATTTAACATTTCCTAGCTCTGTGACTCTGAGAAAGTCACTGAACCCCAATTGTCTCAGAGAGAAAAGAAATCACATTTAATTGTAGACGCAATTTATGTTAATTTTTTGTTCTGTTTTTATATTTATGTTAATTTCTTTTGATTTTATATGACCTACATTTTCTAATACATATCCCTTAGTAGTCTTAGTCATCACTGATAATAAGGCACAGTACTCTCCCTACTTCACCCCTACTCTTGACTCCTTTTCCAACTCCAAATAATGCTAGCAAGTTGGGTTCTCAGAAAATAATTGATTACTTTTCCCCAAAAATCTAGAAGTAATCCTGAGGATTATTATAAAATTTTCCAATACTACCGATCATGAGCCCCCATCTGGTGTGCTCTTCATTCATTACAAGCCAGAGAGTTTATTTGCTCTTCCCTGAAAGCTCCTTATACCAATAAAAAAAAACCAGGTCCAGGCTCAATTGGCATCCTCTAAAACAGTGGTTCTCAAAGTATGGTCTAGAGAGTCCTGGGGATCTCTGAAACTCTTTTAGAGGGTCTACAAATTTCAGTTTTTATTTCCAATATGGTAAATGTCTATAAATATAACCCAGATAAACAAAAACGCTTTGGAGAGATCCTCAATGATTTTTAATAGGATAAAGATACTGAAAACAAAAATTTGAGAACCACTGCTCTAAAATGTGCAAAGGAGGGCAACTAAGATTGTAATGGGCCAGAACTCTGGAGAAAGGTGCTCACTCAGTGGAATTGTTGAGACAGGGGTTATCCACATGAGATAAGGGTTATCTACACACGAGTTTTCTAGTTCAGTATGATGGATTTAATCTTACAACAAATAATGGTTCCCTAGTGATATAATGATTAGTTTGTACTCAGAATACTGTAATGATGTAATGGTAATAAGAGTATATAAGTGGGGACAAACTCAGCCAGAGAGAGAGAGAGAGAGAGAAGACTTGACCACCATCCTGGGAGCTCTCCTGCCTCCAGCTTTCCTCCACTGAAACCAAAACCCATTTGGGATGGCCTCGGGACCAGCCTTGGTCTCAGCAGAATAATCACCACAAGAAAGCCCACAGTCTTTATTATCTCCTTCACAGTCTATCTCCTTCACTTGGGGCCTGGCTAGCTTTCTGGAGGGCCTCCAGAAAGCTGATGAAAGATGGAATCTCCATGGCTGATTTTGTCCTGAATTTAAATACCCTATTACAATTACATCAACTGAAGAGCCATCACATCACCGTGCTAAGTACTAAGTATGTGTAAAGTAGAGAACCATTGTCTCATCAATTCCCCCAAATTAACACCTTGTTGTAGGATTGAATCAATCATACTGAGCCTTACTATACTTTTTCAGTGCTCCTGCCCTGTACCCAACATGACTAGAGGACACAAACCTTTCAACATTAAAAGAATTTGACAGAATTAAGAATGTTTAAACTTGTGAAAAGACTTAAGAGAGAACATGATCATGGGCTCCAGATATTTGAAAGGCTACCAGATGATGAGGTTAGAATTTAGACTAGAAGGGGCTTAAGCCTAAACCAACTATGTCATTATTTAGATGAGGACGCTGAGAAGCAACATGATTTAGTGACATAAAAGCACTGACTCTAATCAGAGTTCACCTATCTTTAAAAAAAAAAAAAAAAAAAAAGTACACATGACACATTTTAAGTTTAATCTACATTATTAACATTTTCCCCATCACTCTCTTAAGTCTAGACAACCAACAATACAATAATTCAAGCTGATTTATAGTCTTTTGATGCTTTCTGAAGTATAAATGCTCACACTGAAAATTTCACAAGGGATTGTCATGAGCCAGTATGAACAGGATCCTATAAATCCTGGTCTATCTACACAGCTGTCGACACAGTCACCCGTATGACCTTGGACAAGTAACTTAATATTTCGGGGCCTCGATTTCCTGGTCTATAAAACAAGGGGGTTGGACTAGATGACCTCTGAAGTCCCTACATAAGACCTAGAGAGGGGCAGCACTTTGGCCTTGGTCATACAGCTAATGAATCATACGGTAAGAGGATGAGCCTTGTCTGATCAGCACTAAGAACGATGTGTGGAAGTCAAAGGGAAGCCATTATTGTTTGTCTTTCACTCTCAAAGAGGACCAAGACATCAGGAAGGTGATGGTATGACTTGCAAGTGAATTGGATGTTAAGTGACAGAGGGAAGGTCACCAGCCCCACTTTCTCCTCCGGGGCCATCTGGGTCCAGTGGCAAGAACTGAACAACTGAAAATGGCCCCAACGCAGTGGGAGATCTTGGTCTTTTAAAATTAGGGTCTTTACCAGGTTTCATTTTGACTGAAACAATGCCCAATCAATAATTAAGGCTAGGTAAGAAATGAGGCAAAGAATGACGTCTTTTACTGAGTTTTAAAAAATCAATTTGGTTTAAAAAAAAAAAAATCAATCTGGAAGGGGAAGACCCCACTACTTATACTCACTCTGGACCACCAGGACCCAAACAATGACCAAATGAGGCTTGGGCTGGGACCAATTATTGACCAATCACTAAGAGCTAGAGTGATTTGGGTTTAAGGCAAGGTTCATAATCGCTAGATATCTAGCATGGTTTCAGGGATTCAAATTTAGATTCCTTTGGGCAAAACAGGTAAGGGTATGGTATCTTATGTGAACAAAGAAAGGAGGGAAAGAAAAAAGGGAGGGAGGGAGGAAGGAAGAGAGGGAGGGAACTGTATTGCCCAACAGGAACTAGCCAGTTGGTTCCTGAGGAAGGCAGCTCCTACAACTCACAGAAAAGCAAACAGTTCAATATGAAGAAAACTCTCCTCAAAATGAGGGTAGACCAAGAATAGGATAATCTGTTTTATGATGTAATAATCTCCATACCTCCAGAGCCATTCAAGAGGAAGCTACATGATACTGCAGAGAGATTCATGCTTGTATATGAGTCTCTGAGTTCTTTCCTCCCGGACTCAATGAGGTCTCTGTGCCCAACGTTTCACCATCTTTGGGATGACAGGATGAGCCTCTTCAATGCCAGCCAGTGACGGCTCCAGCTGACAAGGGCCTTGCTGAGCTCAGGGACACTGCCAGCCCACAGCCTCATTCTAGTAAGCAGAAGCAACAGGCAGGACAGGAGAGCCTTTCTTGAGCTCAGGACTCTGCCAGAGGGGCCAGAACAGCCTCCTCTGGAGGGCTGTGCCCAGATCTGGGAGCCACAGTTTAAGGGGATCATGATTAAACCATCTTTTGCTTTTGGTCTCCAAATTCATATTCTTTGACTCCCCTCAAGAAGATCCTCAGAGCAGCTATGTGTTACAGTGGATAGAGCCAACCCTGAAGTCAGGAGGACCTGAGTTCAAATCTGGGTCTCAGACACTTAACACTTCCTGACTGTGTGACCCTGGGCAAGTCACTTAACCCCAATTGCCTCAGGAAAAAAAATCCTCAAGTTGGAAAAAAATACAAGCATGACTTCTACATCGAAACCTCTCAAAGAAAGGCCAAGTCCTTTAGGCAGTGTCATGGATAGAAACCTAAATTTGAAGACAAGAAGACCCGAGTTCAAATTCTGCCTCAGGCACTAACTAGCTAGGTGACACTGGGCAAGTCACATAACCATTTTGGACCACAATTTCTCCTCTATAAAACCACTGGGGTGGACTAAACAGATTCTAATGTCCCATAATTCTACGACAGTGATTTGGATACAGTGCTGTTATTTAGTTGTTTCAGTTATATCTGACTCTTCCCGACCCCAATTGAGATCCTCTTGCTGGAGCTACTGGAGCCATTTGCCATTTCCTTCTCCAACTGATTTTACAGATGAGGAAACTGAGGCAAACAGGGTGAAATGAGTTGCCCAAGGTCACACAGCCAGTAAATGTCTGAGGCCACATTTGAACCCAGGAAATCTTCCTGACTCCAGGTCTGGAATTCTATTCACTCAGATGGGTTTGATTTAAGCCCTTCTAGTTGGCCACCAATAGGTCCTAGGTCAAGCTCCATTTGGGTCCTGATTGACTCAGCCTGAAAGTAAATAGCAGTCATTTCTGCTTTGGCCAGAAACTCTCTCCTCCCAGATTCATTCATTTATTTATTTAGATTTTTTTGGACTAGGTAAAAGAGCACATTCTTTATCTCAATTGCTATCTTGCCTTTATCACTGAATGGGTGTTGCCTCAGCCAAATTGAGACCTTACCTTACAAAGATCAAAGGTCTCCCATTATATCTCTAGTTGGCCTGATCCAAATCTGGCCCCTGGACCCCCAATGGCTCTGGAGGGCAATGAGAAGCAGGCGGCCACACCCAGCCCTCCTTCTCTCAAACCCAATTCTCTTGGCAGTCTCGGCATCCCTTCCCTGATGTCAGGGTCCACAATAAACTCTACTCACTGCATCACCTGGCAGCCCTTTGGGGAGAGTAGGCGCTGGATAAATCCTTATCACCTAGAATTCATCTATTCATTCAGCCACGTCTCAAGATACATGGAGATGGCACAGGATACAGGGGGAGACCTTGGCCTTTTAAGCTAAGGACTTCAGCAGGTTACAGTGACTGGGTGAAGTTTTCTCAAAGTCTGTGAGACTAGGCCTAGGTTACCTGATCCCTCTTCCCAGGTCTAAAGAGCTAGAAGATAGATCACAAGACCTCTAGGCCCATCGGTCTCTAAAGACCAAGACCCAGGTCAATGACAGGAAGTAACGTGACCCACAGGAAGCAGACAACTTTGGTCAAGGATGGTTATGTCCTTTCAGTCTATCCAATGAAAAGGCTTGGGTCTTTTGCTATTTAACCCCTGGCAAGCTTCCGGCCTGTCAGGTGGACCACATGGTGGGAGCTGGGATGTCTCCCAGGTGTGCCAGGGCCTCTCCCTGCAGGGACTAAATAAATACTTTCTCTACCCGAGGATGTCTTTGATTAGCTAATTTGAGGAAGGTGGGTGGGGGGGAGTCTAGCACCCATCCCACAGAATACCGATTCAGTTAGGTAGAAATTAAGGCAAAGATTGGTCTTTTTCACCTGCTCAAAAAAGGGAGAAGAGGGAAGAGAGGAAAGAAGGGTGAGAAATGGATGGGCATTTATTTGATTTCCACAATTATCAAATTTAAATTGGAGAAATGAAACAAATTGGAAAATTGGAACCCACAAGGGCATCAAAGAAGAATCTAGGGTGGAGGTTATCTTTCTCCAAAAGAATGTAAACTCCTTGGGGGCAGGGACGGAGTTTTGTAATCAGGACTGAAGGCCTGAGATTTTGAAAAGAATATTTTGTTCTTTGCCCCTAGCTTTCCACTGTTATCTTCCTCCCTTTTAGAAAGCAAATTTCTTGGGGGTCAGGACTGGCTATGTAATGAGGGGGAGATTCATGTCCTGTAATTTCTGAAACATCCAATTAATGGAGAATGGGAGAGTAAATAATAATAATTTTACTTATCAATTGACATGTTCCCTTCCCTCTTATACAAGCATATAAAATTGAAAATTGATTTTGATTTATAAAATATAATAAAGATGATGATGGTTTTAATAGTCTCCCATACAGTGTTAAATCCAAACTCCATGTTTTTTGTAACTTCACTCTTCTCCCACATTCAGGAAAAACTTGCAGAAGATCAAGTTTTTGTGTTGTAATTACCTCTACCTCCTCCCTTTATCTAGGGTCATCTTCAGTGGTCTAGATCTATTTCTTGTCAAGAGACCCAGATAGCTCCAGAGGACAAAGTGAGGGGGGTGCCTTTGCACAGCCCTCCTTCACTTAAATCCAATTCACTTGCTTGTCATATCATCATCTCTCTAATATCATGGTCCAGAACAAACAAGGACAACCTTTACCCTTTCCTCCCAGTCCTTCGAGTCCCAATTCTATTATTTTCATTTATATCTCCACTTGGTATAGATAGTTCACCCATCACTCACTCAAATGAAAATTGCCTCTTACTATCACCTACCATATCCTTGGGGTACATGTGGTGTCCAGGTGTAGCACTTCTGGTGTTAGGGCCGCTGAGACCCTTTCAGGGTTCCTCAGAGCATCTTTGGTGTCTATCTGGTCACCCAACTCTCCCCTGTGGCTTGCACAACTGTCACACTTTGGTCAACTCTTTGGCCAAATTAGCTAATTCAGGTTGTGGGTAAGCAGACCTCAGACTATTGGTGAGCAAGGGAATGTCTAGCCCAAGCATTTGAAGACTTCCCCCATTGGAATGAGCAGGTGAGAATCATTTGCTCCAATGGCCATGAAGTCAGCTGAAGCAGGGGGCTATGGATTGCTGAGAGGTTGGTCAAGGTCGTCCGCTGCATCCTGGGCCATTGCCAGTTCTGTCATTGGATTTTAATGACTCTGGAAGAGAAAGGTTGATGATTTGAGGCAAAATTGCCTCACTTAAATCCAACTGACTCACAACTTAAGACATCATCCTGTGATGTCATTGGACCTCTTTGAAAACAAAGGACAAACAACAAATAGTTGAGTTTATTTTACCTTTGTAACAGGAAGTTCAAATGATATTCTGTCAGACTGAAGGGAAAGAAGATATACCTAGGTTTAAAAGACTCTCAGTCCTTACTCAGGGTTTTGGGTCTTTGAAAGAGGCCATTGGCTGCATTTTTGGTTACTACTAGCCTTACTAATAAATCAACCATGAGCAGACCATTATTTATCAGTTTTCTTCCATTTCAAATGTAAGAATAATATGGTCTATAGATCATATAGATCACTGAATAAGTTTTACTTAAAGGAGGAAAGTAAAACAAAATGTTAAATGAGCAACCATTAATTTACTCATTTTTCCATTCTTAGTTTCTTAATTTGGGTCAGAGCCAGGCTCTGCACAATTTCCAGATGGAATTATGAAGCATTATTTGGCCCTGATCCATATTATCCAGGGTTTTGCCACTGCTTCCTCTGGGCACTGAGCAGCTATATTCCTCATGACCTCAGGGGTGGCTCAGATCAATGAACTGTGAACTTTGCACACATCCTAAGTCTGACTTAGGGTCCTCAAACTTTTCAAATAGGGGGCCAGTTCACTGTCCCTCAGACTGTTGGAGGGCCAGACTATAGTAAAAACAAAAACTTTGTTTTGTGGGCCTTTAAATAAAGAAACTTCATAGCCCTGGGTGAGGAGGATAATCATCCTCAGCTGCTGCATCTGACCGGCAGGCTGTAGTTTGAGGACCCCTGAAAGGTTTGATCTTACACTGGGGAAAATCTTACACTGCCATCCTCAACACAGGGTACAGGTTCCCAGCTCTGGTTTGGGGGTGGGGAGTCAAAATGATGCAGCTACTACAGACTGTAGGTGTCTTAAATTCACTTTTGGTCCATCTCATCTCACGGGCTTTTAATACATATCTCCAGGCTCTAGGATTTTCTGACTCTGCCCTGGTCTGTGATGTGGAAAGTTCCTATGTGTTAATGTAGAAAACCCAGTTAAGGCTTTTCTAGCTGAGTCTTTCCCTAGCAGACTTTGCCTTTCCTTCCTCTCTTCCTTTATCCCCATTGAAAGACTCTTTCTCAAGGGATTTAGCTGAAGTGCTACTCACTTATCTCATCTCTATTAGTTTTGCACTGGTCTTTCATTTCACGACCAGGTTTCACCAGCCAATCCTAACACTCTGCCCATGCACTTCAGCTCTCCCAGTGCTCACCAGAGACATCTAAATTGATTGAGCCTTTTTACACTTAAGTTGCAACGCTTCAGGTTGATTTGATTCCATTGGGATGCCCTCCGATGGAGTGGTTGTGAGAGAAGAGCTGACTTGTTCATCTCCTGATCATATCTATATCTTGGGCAGTATATGAGCACCCATTTGTCCCAAAAATACAACTAAATCTCCAGAATCATAGGGTAAGCCCTAAAGAGCTTTGGAAATCTGAGTTACTGTTCTTCAAAATACAGATTCTATTGGAAATCCAAAGAATGTCCATCAATTGGGGAATGGTCAAGCAAGTTGTGATATATGACTGTAATGGAATATTTTTGTGCTATAAAAAAAACGACAAGCAGGATGATTTCAGAAAAAAACTCAAAAAACTGACATGAACTGATGCTAAGTGAACAGAATCAGCAATATTGTTTGATGAAGAATTGCAAACCACTTAGCTATTCTCAGCAATACAATGATCCAAGATAACCCCAAAGTACTAATGATGAAGCATGCCATCTGCCTTTAGAGAAAGAACTGATATTGTCTGACTACAGACTGAAGCATGCTATTTTTCTTTTGTTGTTGTTGTCTTCTTTTGAGTATGGGTTTTTTTTTTAATTAAATTCATTTATTTTTTATGTATATTGCTTTATGAATCACATTGGGAGGGAAGAATCAGAGCAAAAGGGAAAAATCATGGGAGAGATTAAAAAAAAAAAAAAGTGAACATAGCATATGTTGATTTATATTCAGTCTCCTTAGTTCTTTTTCTGTCCAAAGTCTATTGGGATTGCTTTGGATCAATGAACCATTGAGAAGGATCAAGTCTCTCATAGTTGATCATAACACAATCTTGCTGTTACTGTATATAGTGTATTCCTGGTTCTGTTTATCTTACTCAGCATCAGTTCTTGTTAATCTTTCCAGGCCTTTGTAAAATCAGCTTGTTCATCATTTTTTATAGAATAATATTCCATTATCTTCATATATCACAACTTGTTCAGCCATTTCCCAGTTGTTGGACATCTACTCATTTTTCAATTCTTTGCATATTATTTTTTACTTTCTTTCTTTTATTCAAGGCTTCTTCTACGAAATGACCAATATGGAAATGTTTTTCATGACTGCTTATATATCCTATACCTGGTTGCTTTCTATCTAAAGAGGCAGGGATAGAATTGAACTCAAAACTTAAAAAAAATAAATAAAAAAGCAAATGTTAAAAAAAATTTTTTTTAACCTAATAGGGTGAGAAGGAATAAAATATGCAGATTCTAAAGATTTCCTTTAGTTTTATGAAGCCAAGAGGCCAGGACCCTTCCAATCCTCTGCTTCTAGGCTTATTGATCCCAATGGTCTCACTGTATAGAAGGACAGGTGACAAAGGAAATAGGAAGTTCCTTTGGGACTTGTCAGGGAAGCAATGTCATGTAGTAGGAAAGATTCTAGATTTGAAATTCAAGATCCAGTGTTCAAACCTAGGCTCTGTGACTCACTACCTGGGCTACTCCATTAGACTGAGTTCAACAAGAATGTGGTCTGTCAAAAAGTCCAGTGCTCTGGTACACTTTAATAAATGTTTGTTGATTGTTCTGACTAACCCTGGGCAGCTTATTTGGCCTACATGGGCCCCAGTTTCCTCATCTGCAAACTGAAGGGGCTTTAGAAGTCATAAACTTGTGACTTAGATGGCCTTTGAAGTCCTTCCTGTTCTAGTTCTAGAGAAGTTCACTGACCTAGCCAGGTATGAGCCAGGTGAGCAGTAACAGTCTCAATCATCCCATTCCCAGACTTTCCTTTTATGATCCAATGCTGCCTTTCCTAAATGTCATAAGCTGAAATTCCTAGGATTTAAAACTAGACAAGGTTCTTAGAAATAAATATCATCCAAGATTAGACAAAGATCAATTTTGATGGGCGTGACTTTCCAACAATGAGATGCCAGTTCCAATGATTTTGTGATGAAGAGAGCCATCTACACCCAGAGAGAGGACTGTTAAGTGTGGATCGCAACATAACATTTTCACTCCTTTTGTTGTTGCTCGCTTGCATTTTGTTTTCTTATTCATTTTCCTTCCTTTTTGATCTGATCTTTCTTGTGCAGCAAGATAATTGTACAAATATGTTTACATATATTGGATTTAACATATGTTTTAACATGTATAATATATATTGGATTACTTGCCATGTAGGGGAGAGGGTGGGGGGAAGGAGGGGAACATTTGGAACAAAAAGCTATGGAAGGATATGAACAGACAATTCTCAGATGAAGAAATTGAAACTATTTCTAGTCATATGAAAAGATGCTCCAAGTCATTATTAATCAGAGAAATGCAAATTAAGACAACTCTAAGATACCATTTACACACCGTCAGATTGGCTAAGATGACAGGAAAAATAATGATGATTGTTGGAGGGGATGGAAAACTGGGACATTGATGCATTGTTGGTGGAGTTGTGAACGAATCCAACCATTCTGAGAGTAGTTTGGAACTATGCTCAAAAGTTATCAAACTGTGCATACCTTTGATCCAGAGTGTTATACTGGGATTATATCCCAAAGAGATATAAAGAAGGGAAAGGGACCTGTATGTGCACGAATGTTTGTGGCAGCCCTTTTGCAGTGGCTAGAAACTGGAAACTGAATGGATGCCCTACGTTGGAAATGGCTGAATAAATTGTGTATATGAATATTATGGAATATTACTGTTCTGTAAGAAATGACCAACAGGATGATTTCAGAAAGGCCTGGAGAGACTACACAAACTGATGTGAGGAAATGAGCAGGGACCAGGAGATCATAATACGCAACAAATATTAATGATGACCAGTTCTGAGGGACCTGGCCATCCTCAGCAAGGAGATCAACCAAATCATTTCCAGTGGAGCAGTAATGAACTGAAGCTACGCCCAGAGAAAGAACTCTGGGAGATGACTAAAAACCATACATTGAATTCAATCCCTATATTTATGCCCACCTGCATTTTTGATTTCTTCACAAGCTAATTGTACAATATTTCAGAGTGGATTCTTTTTGTACAAAGCAAAATAACGTTTTGGTCATGTATACTTATTGTGTATCTAATTTATATTTTAATATATTTAACATCTACTGGTCATCCTGCCATCTGGGGAGGGTGGGGGTAGAAGGTGAAAAATTGGAACAAGAGGTTTGGCAATTGTTAATGCTGTAAAGTTACCCATGCATATATCCTGTAAATAAAAGGCTATTAAATAAAAAAAAAAAAAGAGGGAAAAAAAAAAAAGCTATGGAAGGATCACTGTTGAAAAATTATCCATACATATATTTTGAAAATAAAAAGCTTTAATAATTTAAATAAATAAATATCATCCAACTTCCTCCTTTCTTAAAAGAGTAAAAGGATCTGACAGCCAAGCAGTAAGTAGCAGAGAAATAGAATATGAATCCAGGTCCTAGAAGCCAAATCCAGTTCTTCTCTTGCCACCAGAGAACAGATATATGGAGAATCAAGAAGATCTAGACTCAACCCATGACTCAGGTAATTTATGTTTTATATCAATAATTTTAATTGTCTCCACAGTGAGAGTGTAAGCTTCTTGAAGGCAGGGGCCCCCCAATGCTTAGCACAATGCCTGGCAAATAGCAAGGATTTTATAAAGACATGATGACTGTTTTGAACATAGGCTGGTCACTTCATCTCTGAGCCTCTATTTGCTCATCTGTAAAATGGGGAAAATAAAATAATGCCTGTAGAACCTAGACCTAACTGGGAAGTCAGATGGTACAGTGGAAAGTATCATGGATTTGTATTCTGAGAAGCTGGCTTTGAATCCCATTTCTGCATCTTCCCCCTATGTGACTCTGGCCAAGTATAAGTGGTAGGCCACTGGACTTGATGTCAAAAAGACCTCAGAAAATCACTAGTTGTATGACTAAGGCAAGTCCTCCAACCTTCTGGACCTCACCTGTAAAGTGAAGCTTTAGATTTGATGACTTCTAAGATCTCATATATCATGATGTCTCAGTTTCCCTAAATGTTAAATGGGAGATAGACTAGATTGTTTCTGAGGTCCCTTTCAGCTTTAGGTCTATGAAGTCATCTCCCTTTTCTGGATCTCAATTTCCCCATATATAAATTGAGGGGACAGACTAGGTAGCCTTAAATCTATGATCTGTGAAATGCTTTGCCAACTGTAAAGCCAGAAAGACATGCCTGATATTACCGTTTCCTCTGTATCAAATTGCCTTAAGCTCCTCTCATTTTCTGAAAAAGAAAAACTGTTCCTATTCCCAAAGCACAGCAGCACCCCCTGCTACCTCCTGTCCTTCCCCGGCTCAAAGACAGGAGAAAAATACAGAATATTCTCGCCTCAAATATGCCCCAAATGGTGGTTGCCATGAGCACAGAACGGCACTTTATTTGATATCATTTCCTGAAGTGTTCCGTTGCCATAGTAACAGAATGCCGGTTCTTGAGACCGAGGATGTATCTCTGGGTTCGAGTATCGAAGAAGAGGTTGCTCTTTCTTGAGGTCTCCTAGAAGGGCAGGCCGGGAAAGGGCAAGGTGACACAGTGAAGAAGCCCTGGGAAAGGGTGAAAGAATATAATTAATCATTGGCAAGACGATCCAGGTCAGTAGAGTCCACCAGGAGACACCATAACTAGGGATCATAGTGTACAAGGCAAGGACCACAAACCATACCTACCCCTTTCCCCTCTCCCAAAGCTCCTAGGAACAGAGACAACCACAGACATAGCTGCTCAGCCTTTGTGTACATGCTAAGGGAGAACAGAGTAGAAAGGGAGGTGCAGTTCATCTGAACTAGGCCATACGGAAGCTTTCTTTTAATTTTTTATCCTTACTAATGAGATGTTAAGCTATGTTGGGGTTTTTTGTCACTGAAGGATTACCTGTCTGACAGTGCTCTCTAAATTTGGCATCCTGGGCAAAGCCCTAGATGCCATGACCTAGTTACACTCTGCCACCAGGGTGTCATGGCTACCCAGCTTTCTTTTCACAGAGACACCCAAATAGACAGTACTCTCAGAAACAGGTGTCAGTGTCAAGTGCTTTCAAACAACATTAGTTCCAAGGGGTCAGTAATAATACCAGCAGAGTGGTCAGGAGAAAGGGGAGGAGAGGGATGCAAGATATATATAAAAGGGATGGGAGAATCATTTTCAACTCTGGGTCTCAGTTTCTTGACATCAGCAAAATGTGGAGAAGTTTGGCACTCTTGACCTCACAAGACTGTTGTAAAGGAAGTATCTGTACCACTGCAGAAATGTGACATCATTTTAATTAATGTCATAACATCATAAATTTAGAGGTAGGAAGGACATGGTACAATGAAGAGAGCACTGGATCTGAATTCTGAAGATCTGAGTTCCAAAAAGGCAGGAAGCAAGCATTTATTAAGCACCTACTAAGTGCCAGGCACAGTGCTGAGCACTTTACAGATATAATCAAATACACTTTACAAATTTAATCTCATTTGATCCTTACACCAGCTCTGGGAGGTAGATGCTATCATTATTCCTATTTACAGTATAAGAAACAAGCAAACACAGGTTAAGTGACTTGCCAGGGTTACACAGCCACAAAGTGTCTGAGGCTGTATTATAAAATAAAACTCAGGTCTACCTGACTCCAGACCCAGAATTCTATCCACTGTCCCTACCACCTGGCTGTCCCAAATACCAGGTATGTCACTTATTTTCTATGTAACTTTGAGCAAGTCCCTTTATTTAAATTTCCATTTGTAATATGAAAAGGGGGTGGTCCTAGAACTGGAGGGGACCTCAAAAATCATCTAATCAACTGCCTCCTTTTATAGATGTGGAAACTGAGGCATCAGAGATAAGATTTGAACCCAGGCCCTCTGATTCCACTGTCAATTCCCTGTCCACTATATCACACCATTTCCCTGTTAGAAGACCTCGAAAATCCCCTCCCATTCTAGCTCCTATGACAGCCATAATTTTAGAAGTCACCAAATCCATTTTATGGGTGAGAAAGCCCATTGACATTAAATGGCTTCTACAAAGCCCAGTAATAAATGGCAAAAAACTAGATCTAGAATCTTAGGGCTAGAAAAACCATTAAAGCCCACCCTTTTCCTAATCTCATACAATCTTACACAGAACATCAGAGCCAGAAGTGACCTTAGAGATTCATTATATCAGCCCCCTCATTTTAGAGTTAAGGAAACTGAGGCTCAGATAGAACAGACACGACACAATACGAAACCAGGCCTCCTGACTCCAAAATTCCCACAGACCCTGCCCCAGCCACACGCCAACACACAAAACCCACTTGGGCACAATACTAGACACAAGTGCCACCTACTGTGGATGTGTAGGTCTACCCGAATGTCCCCAGCCACAGTATACAACAAGACCACGTGTGCACATGCCCTGTCTCTTTTACAAATCTCTCTTCAAGAGATCAGCAAAGTGTAATGATGACTATTAGACAGGTAGGCAGATAGATAGATGGCTAGATCCACAGACCCATGACAGAGGTATACATAGATGTTATGTGCATACAAAGATACATAATGATAAATATATCCACACATAGATACATATAGAGAAATGATAGGGGGCAGCTAGGTTGGTATGATGGATAGAGCACCAGCCCTGAAGTCAGGAGGACCTGAAGTCAAATATGGCCTCAGATACTTAACATTTCCTAGCTGTATGACCTTGGGCAAGTCACTTAATCCCAACTGCCTCAGCCAGAGAGAGAGAGAGAGAAAGAGAGAGAGAAATGGTAGATACATATAGATGATACATATATAGGTGATACACATAGATTAAAAAATAGATGATATATATCTATATATACATACCTAGATAATACAAAGATAGAAAATAGTTACATAGATAATAGATGATACATAGATTATAGACACACACAGATACTTACATAGATAATACATAGAGAAATGAAAGATACGTATATAGGTGATACATATAAAGAATAGATGATACATATACAAAACTAGATGGTAGCTACATACTTAGATGGTACATATATACATATATAGATACTAGATATAGATATTATACATACAAAGATAATAGATGATACATATAGACACTGATGATCCATACCTAGATGATACATACATACAAATATGATAGATACATATAGAGAAATGATAAATACAAAAAGATAGATGATATATATAAATACATACTTAGATGATAGCTATAGACAGATAATATACATATACATATACTATATAGTAATAGATGATACATACAAAGATGATACACATAAATGATAGATACATACATAGATAATAGATACATATTAGATGATACATACACTTATACAAAGATGATACATACAGAATAGATACATACATGATAGCTACATATAGATAATATACATACACAGATAACTGTTGATACATACAAAGATGATACACATAAATATAGATACAAAAAGATAGGTAATATATATACATACATAGATAAATAATAGATATACATAGAAATACATACAAAAATACATCTATTAACAGATGATACACATACACATATTAAGATGATACATATATCCAGAAATGATAGCTACATCTAGATGGCCAGTGATACACAGATGATACAGGCCCACATAGGTGATAAATAGGCATAGGTGATAGATCCATAGAGATAGATAATAGGTGATACATATATAGATATATAGATGATAGATACACATGTAGATCATACACATATACAGAGATGATAGATGACAGGTGATACATACAGGGATGGATGATACATAGATTCATATATACAGGACAGATAGATGATAGATGCATGCATAAATAAAAGATAATACATACATATATATATATACATGCAAGCATAGATACATATATACATAGATGATAGATACATACTTTGATTTTGGGTAGGTATGTATCTGTATTTTTCAGAGAGGCAATAGGAAGCCACTGATGAAATTAAAGGCTAATGGTAGCTATGTGATTGGAAGCAAAGAGGTGAAGCAACAAGTGTTGGGGTAGAATCGATAAGCCTTGACTTCCACTGTCTGAACCTTGTTTTCCCCATTTACAAATTGGAGAGATTGGTTCAGATGACTTCTGAAGGACCCTTTCATTCTAAATTGATTCTGTGAACAAATATATCCTGTTCTACACATTAACCCACAGGATATGTCCAATGAACAGAGTGAATCATTTCTCTACCCATCATTTATATTATCATGCCCAGCCACCTGGATTCAGAGAAAATTGTATTCTCAAAAAAGCAGAAACTCTGGCAAGATCTTCCTGAAAAGATTAGCCTGCATTGAGATAGTTGAGCCAAAAGCAATCCGTTCAAGGTCAACAAATAAGGCCCAGAACTGACTTTGATTTTACAATACAAAAATTTAAATGCATATCATGTCCTTTAAAAAGAATGCTACTAGAGCAGCTAAGGTAGCACAGTGCATAAGGCAACAGCCCTGGAGTCAAGAGGATCCGAGTTTAAATCTGACCACTGATGCTGACTAGCTGTGTGACCCTAGGCAAGTCACTTAACACTAACTATCTCCCATAAAAAATAAAATAAAAAGAAGGCTATTGACCCACTCCTATTTTCCTTACCAAGGGGACAGTTGGTACAATGGAAAGAGTAATGGGAAACCAGACCAAGCCAGGCAACCTTAGAACCACAAATTTGAAATCCAGAAAAAGTTTGGTGATTACCTAATCCAACACCTTCACTTTATAGAAATAAAAATGGAGCCCCAAAGAGAAGGGTTCACACTCAAGATCACACAGACAGGAAGAGGAAGAACCAGGGTCCAAACCCAGGTTTTCCTGACTCCAGATGGGACCATGTCAGGTCACGCTCCAGATCCTCTGTCTCCTCTTCAGTAAAATAAGGATCATCTTTGTACTGCCCAGCTTATAGGATTTCAGGAAAGTATATGGGGATCTGTCATGCTATCTTCAGTGATAAGATGGAAAAATGTGGCCTATGTGCAGAAGGAAGGAAGGAAAGGGAAAAAGGAAGAAAGGAAGATAGAGGAGAGAAGTAGCACACAAAAAGGAGACAAAAAGGTGAGGGTGATGATTGGGAGGAGAAAGGATTAATTAATACTGATAGATGAATTTAGAATTGGTTGAATAACCAGGCCCAAAGAGTGATGATTAATGGACATGGAGGAAATTCTCTAGTAAAATGTGCCAGTATTTTAATCAATAGTTCAGATAAAGGTATATTTGTCCCATCTGAGTAAAACATAAAGCTGGGATGAATAACAAACACTTTCATTTACAGTTATAATAAACACATTAAATAATGTTCTCACTGGGGTGAAAGGAGTAGCCTAAATCAATGAGATAAAATTTGATAGTTACATATAAAATCCTGGTCTGGATTCAACAAAACAAATATTCAAGTATAGAACAGGGGAAGTGGATCTGTAAAATGGTTCCTGGGAAAAAGGTCAGGAGATCTCAGTAGACTTCAAGCTCAATATAGGTAAACATGTAATTCTATCAAATCTTATCTCATTGTTTTAAGCCTCTCCTTCAAGCCTAGTGAGACCATTGTTTAATGTGTGTATTATGACTGTAAATGAAAATATTAGTTATCTGTCCCAGTTTTATATTATACTCAGATGGGACAAGCATATCTTTATCTGCACAACTGATTAAAAACCTTACACTGCGATAATAAAAAGAAGCATAGTATTCAGAATGAAGGTGGAGGGAAGAGAATAAGCATTTATTCAACACCTATTTTTTCTCCTTCTCCTCCTCCCCACCCCCTCAAGACAGCAAGCCATTTGATATAGGTTAAACATATCCAGTTAAGTAAGTTGTCCAGTGTCACACAATCATTAAGTACCTGAAGCAAGATTTGAACTCAAATCTACCTACCTCTGGACTCAGCACTCTATCCCCTGTGATGGATAGATTGTCACATCTGGAGTACAATATTCATTGCTGCTGTCACATTTTAGGTAAATCATTGACAAGCTAGATAGAGCACATCCAAAATCAAGTCCAAAAGATAGGCTTAAGATAGCAAGAACAATGGAGACCATGGTATTCAAATACTAACTGAAGGAAAGGTTTGGCATAGAGGAGAGAAGGCCTAGGAGAACCATGATAGACGATAAAAAGCCATCATGTGGAAAAGAGATGGGGTCTTGAGATGGCAAAATGGGTTAGAGCACCAGGCCTGGAGTCAGGAGGATCTGAATTCAAATCTGGTTCAGACACTTAACTAGTTGAATGACAATGGACAAGTCACTTAACAAGTCATGAAGAGTCACACGAGTCAAACTACTCAACAACAACGACATCATAGAGGAAACAGACTTGTTCTGCTTGGCCACAGAGAGGCGAGCTGGAAACGAGGGATAAGACGCTAGAGAGGTAGGGTGAAGATTTCAGGAAGGTTCTTGCTATTCTCAAGTGGAAGGGGCTTCCTCAATTTAAGTCAACTCTGGGGTACCACTTCACACCTCTCAGATTGGCTGAGGTGACAGGAAAAGAAAATGATGTTAGAGGGGATGTGGGAAAACTAGGACATTAATGCATTGTTGGTGGAGTTGTGAGACAATCCAGTCATACTGGAGAGCAATTTGGAACTATGCCCAAAGGGCTATCAAATTGTGCCTAACTTTTGGTCTAGCAATATCATTACTGGGTCTACATCCCAAAGAGATCAAAAAAGAGGAAAATGGACTCACCTGTGCAAAAATATTTGTAACATCCCGTTTTGTGGCAGCAAGAAATTAGAAATTGAGTGGATGCCCATCAGTTGGGAATGGCTGAATACATTATGGTATTTGAATATAATGGATTATTGTTCTGTAAGAAATGATGAGCAGGCTATTTCAGAAAAGCCTGGAAAGACTTACATGAACTGATGCCGAGAGAAGTGAACAAAACTAGATCACTGTACACAATAAGAACAAGATTATGTGATCAACTGTGATAGACTCATCTCTTCTCAGCAATACAGTGATCCAAGACAATTTCAATAGATTTGAGATGGAAAATGCCATCTCCATCCACAGAGAGAACTATAGAGACTGAATGGGGATAGAAGCATAGTGTTTACACATTTTTTGTTTGCTTTTTCTTTCTCGTGGGTTTTTTTTTCCCCCTTTTGGTTGATTTTCCTTGTACAAATGTATGTTTAAATGATATTGTTCACTGCCTTGGGGAGGGAGGAGGAGGAGGAAAAAACTGGAACACAAAATCTTATAGAAATGAATGTTGAAAACTTTCTTTACAATTATTTGGAGAAATAAAATACTATTAAGAGAAAAAAAAAAAAAAAAAAAAAGGGGCTTCCTCTGAATGTAGTGAGTTCATCACTACTGGAGGTCTTCAAGAAATGGTTGGATAACAACCTGCAGGAAATGTTGCAGAGGGGATAGATTCCTGTTTAGACTCAGGTTTGGCAAATTAGTCTCTGAGGCTCCTTTCAGTTCTAAGAAATCTGTGATGCTCAAATGAAGAAATGTGTGCCTTTTATCCCTCTAAAGCATTATATGAAATGGAGGGAGGGAGCATTTTCTCCCTCAGCTAGCCTCTCATTTAACCACAGCTGGCTTTGAAGTTTCAGAAAGAAATGCTTGTCTCTAGAGGATTCATTTCCAGACAATTCTCATCATGGTGAATTCAAAGCAGTCTGTGGATGTGACCAATCAGTTATACTAGACAGAAATGGATCTCAGAACTCTTGTGAATCCCTGTCTGAACCTCTCCAAAAGCACTTAGCTTGTGAATATTTGGGTATCTGGCTTTCTCCCCATCTGCCATCTCTATAAGGCACCACAGTGGATCAATAGCGTGCTGGACTTATGAATTAGGGGAATCTGAGTTAGAAGCCCTCTTCAGTTACTTACTATGAAGTTCTTTCATCTATAAAATGGGAATAATAATAGCACCTGCTTCACAGAGTTGCTGTGAGGACCAAATCAGATTTTATATGCACATACACACACATATGTACATAGAAGTCAGATGGTTATACTTGGTTATATAGATATATGAACCCTTAGAACAGAGCTAGAAGTGGCCTTTAGAATTCAAAATATTGGAACCTAGGTTGGGAGAGATCACCTTAGAACACAGAATGTCAGAGCTGGAAAGGGTCCTTAGAAAAGAAAACAGAAGAGTTGAAAGAGACATTAAGATAGAATGTTAGAGCCAGACAAAACCTTAGAAAACAGTATTAAAGAAGAGATCTTAAACATTGAATGTCAAACCATAGATTTTCAGAGCTGGGAGGGACTCAAAATCAGAGCTTTAAAAGGCCACAGAACATAGAATATTAGAACTAAAAGGGATTTAAGAGACAATCTAGTCCAACCCTTTCTTTTTTTTCTTTTTTAAACAGATGAAGAAATTGGGTCTTAGAAAGGGCAAGTGATTTTTCCAAGAAGGAAGAAAACATGCAAGCATGAAGCTGGATGTGAGTCTCTTGTTTCTATAGAACCATGAGAAAATTGGCCGGACTGAAGCAAAAGGGTGCATAATAGGGAGCAGTAGATGAAAATGGTAAAGTCATTTCACGAGGGCCATAAAAACCAGACAGAGGAGCTTGGATACAAGGTAGTTGGCACAAGTGAACCACTGCAGTTTCTTGAGAAGGGAAGGAAGGCTGAGGAAAAAAATCTAGAGAATATAGCCAGTTCAATCTTAGCCAAGTAGAGTTAGGAATGATGACAAAACATCCAAAAGGAGCTGCCAGCAGACTGTCATCATTGTAAAGGTATTCAAATTTTTCATTTCCCAGAAGGTGCCATAGACAGCCATTTACATCTCTCCTGTCAGTAAGACCTGACTGTCTACAGGATCATAGGACTTGGACTGGTAGAATCAGTAAAAATCATCTAATCCACCCCCTTCATCCTACAGGGAAGAAAATCTAGATCCAAAGAAGGAAAGTGATTATTTCCCAAATAATAAGCACAGATGAGATTGGAATCCTGGTCCTCTGCCTTCTTGAATCGTCTGTACTAATAGCTGGGACCCTCAATCATTTCAATTCTATTATTTATTGGCTGTTCTAACTTAGGCTGGATGTAATTTTTTTTTTCTGGGCCTGTTTCTTCATTTGCAAATTGACGTAAGGGGACTAGATGATCATCTAAGAACTTTTCCACTTCTTGATTCTGTGATCTTTCTCCCCTTCCAAAGGTATACCTGCTTTTGGCTCATCGTCAGGACCTGAATCCATCCCAGACTTAGTGTGAAGACCCATGTCTAATAAGAGAACTCATCAACTAGCTCTGGGAAGGTCTTGGAAGCCCAGAACTAAACTAGACCCTGATGCCCCAGCAGCTGGTTGTGAAATTCCAGCTTCATTGTAGATGCCAACCTTGTAAGTATTCTTATGGATCCTGGAACTACATCTCTCCTTCACCATCACCCCCAATTAGTTTAGAACACTGAGTTTAGAAGTCTCTGTGATGTAATGGAAAACTGGATGGATATGGAATCAGAGACCTCAACTCTGGTCCTGACTCTTATTGCCTGTGTGACCTTGGAAATTTAATTGGCTCCAATTTCTTCTTTAAAATAATGGGATTTTGCTGGCTGACCTAGAAGGTCCCTTCTAGCTCTAAAACCCTTCCTGAAGACAGAGTCCTCCATTAGATTCTAATCTCCAAGCTCTCCAAGATCAGGAACCAATCTTCTTCTGCATAAACTCCCCATCACCCGGTGCACAAACCCAACTTTTGCAGAGAAAGGACACTCAGGGTTAGAACTAAGAGACGGTGGGTGACCCAGTCTAACCCTCAGTGTTAGAACTAAGAGAGACAGCGGACTGGGTCACCCACCCCCACCCCACCCCCATTCCTAGTCTGCCTGATTCTGAGTTGATGGGCCCCCTGGGCGGGTGGAGCGGCTGGTGTAACGTCAGCTCTTCTGCCAGCCTGATCAATCTTCAGCTGTGGCTTTACCTCCCCACAAGGCCATCCCACGACCTTGTCCTGAAACTAAGAGAAGGTACTTTCTTACTTTGTCCCCATCCCACCCCCTTTCTACGGTGCTAACAGGAAACAAAATGAAACCGTGAATTCCCTCCCACCCTCCACTACTACCAGGAAATCACTCCCACATCGATACTCAGTGATCATGACTGGGTGGAGGGGGGGAGGAGGCTGCTTTTTGGAGAGAGGGTAAGGGTGAGATCCCCCTGTAAGGAAAAGCAAGGATGTTTTAGGAGAAAATACCGAGATAAAAACGGGGAGGCCCCTCGAGAAGACCTTCCCAAGAAGGGCAGGTACCCCGAGATTCTAAAATTAAATTCACCCCTCTATTGGCCGAATTTGAAGGAAAGGCGGAAGGGGGGGAGGGAGAGGGGTCCACGGTGTCCTGCGTGAGAGCAGAGCCCGGCGCCCTGGCTGGGGTGGGAGGGAATCAGGGAGACAGGGAAGGGGGAGGGAGCGCCGGAGCTGGCGGTTCCGCCCGCTGATGCAGGCAGCCTGGGGAGGTGGAGCAGCCGAGCCAGGAGGAGTCCCAGCCGCCGCCGCCGCCGCAGCAGCAGCCCAGCTCCCCGGCCGTCTCGCCTCCCCGCCGCCGCAGTGTCGGTGGCAGACGAGGAGAGCGCAGGGCTCCTCCTCCCCCGACCCAGCCTGGGGACGAAAGCAGCTGTCTGTACGCCGCCGCCGCCCCCCCCTCCCGTCGCCTTTCCCAGGCGGGAGGGTGGCCAGAGCTCATTCGCTTCTCTCCTCCTCTCGGCCCCAGCAGAAGCCGCCGCTGTGCCAGGCACCACCGGGCATCTCCGCTGCCAGTCGGGCAGCTCGGGAGCCAGCTTCAACGGATATACGGGCATCCGCAGCCTGGGCCTTGCCGGGCGCCTCCGATTCTGCCCCCGGCCCCTCGGGGCACTTCGGGGCCAGCTCTGCGGAACAGGGCGGTCCCGAGCAGCTCCGAGCCCGCAGACGCCGCCGCAGACGCCGCCACGATGCTGCCCTGGAGACGGAGCAAGTTCGTGTTGGTAGAGGATGAGTCCAAGCGCAAGGGAAAGAGCCTGAGCCCCCGGCTTGCCTACACGTCGCTGCTCTCTACCTTCCTGCGCTCTTGCCCGGACCTGCTGCCCGACTGGCCCCTGGAGCGCCTGGGTCGGGTCTTCCGCAGCAGGCGCCAAAAAGTGGAGCTCAACAAGGAGGACCCCACTTACACCGTGTGGTACCTGGGCAACGCCGTCACCCTGCACGCCAAGGGCGACGGCTGCACCGATGACGCCGTGGGCAAGATCTGGGCGCGCAGCGGGCCGGCGGGGGGCACCAAGATGAAGCTGACGCTGGGACCCCACGGCATCCGCATGCAGCCCTGCGAGCGCAGCGGGAGCTCGGGGGCGCGGCGGCCGGCGCACGCCTACCTGCTGCCGCGCATCACCTACTGCGCGGCGGACCGCCGCCACCCGCGCGTGTTCGCCTGGGTGTACCGCCACCAGGCGCGCCACAAGGCCGTGGTTCTGCGCTGCCACGCAGTGCTGCTGGCGCGGGCGCACAAGGCGCGGGCCCTGGCGCGCCTGCTGCGCCAGACGGCTCTGGCCGCCTTCACCGACTTCAAACGGCTGCAGAGGCAGAGCGACGCGCGCCACGTGCGCCAGCAGCACCTCCGGGCGGCCGCGGGGGCCGCAGCCGCCTCGGTGCCCCGAGCGCCCCTGCGCCGCCTGCTCAACGCCAAGTGCGCGTATCGGCCGCCGGCCGCGGAGCGCGGCCGCGGCGCGCCTCGCCTCAGCAGCATCCAGGAGGAGGATGAAGAGGAGCAAGAGCCGGAGGAGGAGGAGGAAGAGGAGGAGGAGGAGGAGGAGCCCGAGCGGGAGCGAAGCTTAGAGCGCCGTGAGGTCCGGGGCCGGCAGCGCGAGCGCCCCGAGGTGCTGAGCTTGGCCCGGGAGCTGAGGACGTGCAGCCTGAGGGGCTCCGCAGCCGCCACTCCCCGGGCCCCACCCCCGACCCCTCCCCACAAGGGCTGCCTGCCCGCCCTAAAGCGCCCTACCTTGGATTCTGCTGTTCGGCAACCCCTTCCCGGCCCCCTGCCCCCACACCAGGCCCTGTGTGTTGTAGGGGGGTGGTAGTTGGCGCCTGGTGGCTAGCGTAGAGGCCCCTCTGAGACCTCCCTTGCACTCCAAACACTTCCCCAACTCAGGATCTCCTTCCTTCCCTTTCTCTGGCCCTCTCCGAACAAGCCTGTCCCCGTGCCACCAGACCCCCGGCCTTTCCCTTCCCCACCACCTCATGAGAAGGGATGGAGGGTCTGGGATGGTTTTTTCCCCCCCGACCCAGGCAATGGAGATGTGGCTGCAACTGGGAGGGTTAGAACTCTGTTTTAGAAATCCCTCTTCTCTTACCCCTAGGGGACCTGGGGGTACTTAACATGAGGATAGTACTGTGAACCAGAGGAACTGGAAGGGGACAACTGGGGCCCCTACTTCTCTGCTCAGGACTTGCCTCCAAGATGACTCAGCACCCCCACAGACTGGAGGGGTGAATGGCCCCTAGACCCTCCCTACCCCATCACCTCTCCAAAGGTCGGGGGCTACTTTCTGTCTTTACTTTTCACCCTTCTTAGCCCTGCCACTGGAGGAGAGACTAGGACATATCCTGGCAGTTGGACAGAAAACCAGGCCTATTGTAGTGGCACCTTCTTCTGGGCCCAGCAGCCTCTTGCCATCCCTACAGGACTGCTGATCCCCACCAGGGCTCTCTTCTCTGCAGATTCAGGTGTAGGTGGATCTATTTAGGAGACCCCCCCACCCCACCCCCAATCACCCTGGACCAGGATGAGGCACTGCAGGAGGTAAGGTGACTACAGGGCAGGTGCTCCAGGCACTGGTGTTACTTGGGGGCTGAGTCCCTAAAATGAAGACCGTCCCAAAGGGAGCACCATAGAGCTGCCTTCTCACCACTGAGGACGAAACAAATGGGTATGTTAACCCAAACAGGGGATGGGCGATTGCTCACAGGCCTCTCTACTTGCTGAGGTCACAAAAAGCCCAAAGATTAAGATGTCACCAACTGATCACTGATAAATAAAGTGGATTTGCCTTTTCAGCATTGTCAAGCTCCCTAATGGTCTTTGTCAGAAGCGCCAGTTTATATAGAGCAGAATGGAATTTAGAACCAGAAAAAAAAATCTTGGAGCTTGTTCAGTCAATACAGCATCATGAATACCCAGGTTCAAATTCTATCTTTTGACACTGATTGGTTGTGTGATCATGGGCAATTCACCTCTCCTGGGGTTCAGTTTCCTTATCTAAAACATGGGATTAATAACAGCTGCAGTATCCCCAGTGCCTGGCATGTATTTGACTTATTGATCATTTTTCTCAACTCACAGGCTGGTTCAGACGGGATGATGTACATCAGCCAATGAGTCACTAAACGTTAAGAGCCCACTTCTGCCAGGTCCTATGCTAAGTGCTAGAGGTTCCCACTTTGCATTAAAGGGCTCTATGAATGTAAGTTAGTGAGATCCTAGATTTAAAGGTTGGAAGGGTCACCTAGTCTAACTCCCTGATTTTACAGATGAGGAAACTGAGGCCCTGGAGGTTAAAAGACATATCCAAAATTATACAGATATAGCATAAGAAGCATTGGGATTTGAGCACTAGTTCTCTGATTCCAAACCTTTCCACTACTCAGCACTCCATCAGCCTGCTTCTTTGACTGGGGTTCATTCAAACTCCTGGAAGGTAAAAGACTTTCACTACCTGAATGTACCTGTTCTGGGGAAAGTTATCAATAGGGCCTGCTAGGTGGTGCAGTGGGTAGAGCACCAGCCCTGAAATCAGGAGGACCTTAGTTCAAATGTGATCTCAGACACTTAACACTTCTTAGCTGTGTGACCCTGGGCAAGTCACTTAATCTGAATTGCCTCAGGGGGAAAAGTGACTATAAGAGTTGTCAGTGCACTGGATTATACAGGATAGCAGGCAAGGGCCAGGTATGGGGCATTGAGATATGTGCTTCTGGGAAAATGTTCATGGACTTGCAGGATACTACAAACAAGGGATATGATTATCTTTTTGTCTCTGTCTTCGAGAACTAGCCATCTTCAAAAATATTCATTCAGATAGAGTTTTGCTCCAGGTCAGGGGGTTTGGGGGGGGGGGGGGACATTGAGCGATTCTGTCTGGAGAGGTAGCTGCATATACCACTGAGTATCTGTCCACAGTGTTTCCAGAGGGATGCAGGAGTGGGAGGAAAACAAGTTGGCAGATGAGCCGAAGACATTCGAGTTCTCATTCAAAAGCTGTGGAAATGTGGCCAAGTCTTTCCCAACATTGCAATCTTGAGATCCACTATTTTTTCAATCCTAGTTTCTGCTGGGATCTGATCCCAGAGGATCTAATATCCAGAGAAAAGCATCTGCAGCCTCCAGTGAGCGAGCAGACTTCTCCCTGTGGCTCACCCAAGCATCTGCAGTTCCCCAGAGAAGAGAGAAATGGGTGGTGCTGGGAGCCAAGAGTCATATTGCTGTGTCACGCTGGCCCTGCAATGGACCGGTCAGGCCAGAGAATCTGGAGGGAGTCTGCCAGGCAAGCATTCTTCCCTTGCTGGATTGGGCAGTGGGCACATGGAGAGATGCACTTGTTGCCTTGGGACCCTGAGCACCACTAGGGGAATACTCTGGTGTTAGCCCCATTTTGCGGGTGGAGAAGGTGAGATACCATAATCTGTAGCTAGCATCAGGCAGGAGATGAAAAGCTAGGTCCCCGTATTGTTTGTTGTGTTCCATGCGCTCAGACAGCTGCTTTTTCAGCTCAGATGCCTCAATCCTCCCTCGTTGTATAAAACATGGAATGTTAGCTGGAAAAGGCCTTGGTTTCCTTCTCTATAAAATAAAAAAGTTGGAGGGTGGCTAGGTTGTGCAGTGGATAGAGCACTGGCCCTGAAATCAGGAGGACCTGAGTTCAAATCTAGCCTCAGACACTTCCTTGCTGTGTGATCCTGGGCAAGTCACTTAACCCCCGTTGCTTCAGCAAAAATAAATAAAAATTAAAAATAAAAGGGTTGGATTAGATCCTTAAGATTGCTTCCAACTCCAGATCTTGTGAATGACTGGAAGTGATCTTGGAATATAGTGTCTCAGAGCTGGGAGGGCCTTTAGAACCCAGAATGTCAGAGCTGGGAGACATCTTAGAACTCAGAATGACAGACCCAGGAGGGCACTTACATCAATCAGTGGCAGGGCTGGAAGAAGCCTTAGAAACACAGTAGCAGAGCTGGGAGGGACCTTAGAACATTTGATGGCAGAGCTCTAGGGGACTTGATTTCCTCCTCTATAGAATGAGAGGCCTTGTTGTTTTGTTTTGTTTTGTTTTTTCATGAGAGCTTGACTGGATCTTTAAGATCCCTTTTTCAGCTCTTGGTCCTGTCTATGAATATTAGTCCAGATAATGGAGTCTTAGAACTATAAGAACCTTAAAGATCATCTTTTCCTATCTTCTAATGTTATAGGTGAGAAACAACCTGGAAATTCAGACAAGTGGATGGTTGCTAAAGATCACATAGGATTTAGTGGCTGATTTAGAACTAGGACCCAGGTGTTCTAGTTCACCCACTTGGATTTCCCCCTTGTGACAACAGACTTGCAGGGGTGTAAAGGGTATAGCATTGGATCCATGTCTACCTCTTAAGGCTTCTAGATGTGGGACAGTGAATAGCCAGTTCTCTATGGACCTCAACTAACTTATCTGAAAAATGGGAACAAGTATGCTTTCACTTCAGCTCCACAGGATTGTTATGAAGTCAGTGCTTTGCAAACTTTAAAATGCTACAGAAATGTGTGTCCTTGTTTGCTCTCTTTGGCTTTCCCTGTGTCCTTACTACACATGGTTCCCCTCTGCACAGAATTCCTGGACTCTGGGCTCATTGAGCGGAAGACCCAATTCACTCCTCCAAAGTGAAGACCCTACTGTAGACCAGGATCCCCTTCCTATGTCATATGAGGCAAACAAGGAATGAAAAGAAGCACTTATGTGCCAGATTCTCTGCTTAGCTCTTTATAAATACTTCATTTGATCCTCATGACTCTGAAAAATAGATGCTATTATTATTCCCATTTTACAGTTGAGGAAACTGAGGCATACAGATTTAAGTGACTGTGAGATGGGATTGAAGTTCAATTTCTGCTTTGATTTCTCATGACAACAGGCCTGCAGGGGTATAAGAGAGGGTGTCTTCTCCACTCTGGGATCATCACTCCATCCACTGTGTCACCTAGTTGCTTCAAAGGATCCTAGGATTCCTGAGGTCAAATGACAGTCATTTTACAGATTTAAACTCAGGAAATTAAGAACTTTTTCCTGCATGTGAGCCCACAGTAACTGAACCCAGATTTAAGCTGAGGCCCTCTGATTCCTAGCCACCATGATCCCTCCACTATACTATACTATATCTGGTGCTGAGCCACTGGGTACAGTCCCCCCTGGCTCGGGTCATGATTACCTCCACCTCTTTATTGTACTTAGCAAGTCCTATTGACCAGGGCCTTGAGAATAATGAAAGGCTTTCCAAGAATATGTTGATTAATGGTGGTCATTGAGGGAAGTCTGTCCTCAGTTGATCAAGGAACCTAAGAGACAAGGTCCTGTTTAAGAGTTAAATCCCCCTCAGTTCTACTCCATACCCAGAGAGGCTTGCATAATGTATGCTTAATGTCTACTCAAAGTTGTTGAAACAGATACCCCAAGAAAAGGAATTTGCTGGTAGCTCTAAAAATGCTCTTCTGAGAATCAACAAACATTAAGCACCTGCTGAATGCATGCCATTGGGCTAGGTGCCAAATATACAAACAGAAATGAAAGGGCTTGCACTGCCCTTAAAAGAGCTATCACAGTAATAGTGATTGAAGGTTCAGATCCAGGGAGAGTCTTCTGGACAGGGATACTTTCTGTGGAATCACAGGATCTCGGGGTTCAGTCTTCAAAGTTCACCAAAAATTCACCCTAAACTCAAGACCAGCCTACTTCAGAGGAATAGTAAAGATTCTAATTCTAAAGATTCCCCAAATCCAGGTCTTGCCAACACCTCTTCGGAGGAAATAAATTCTTAGGAGATATGTAAAAGGAATTGGATTTCCATCTTCCTGAAGATAAGATTAGGAATAGAAAGTAAGGATTTATGGTTTGATAACTCCTTAGTCTGGAAGAAAATTATTTAAATGAGGGAGCTCTAGAGTCCTCCATCTTCACACAAAAAATAAGAAATTGTAAGTACCACAATTGGAAGGGACCTCAGCAACTATTCACTGCATAACCTGAATAAGAACCTCTACAAATTCCTTTACAACTGGTCAGCCTTTCCCTGGAGACTTTTAGTGATGCAAACTCACTTTTCTAAGATAACTCATTCTATATTGCCACAGCTCTATTATGAAAATTTTCCTCATGTTGAATTTAAATCTGCCTCTTTGTAATGTCCTGGTTCTATTTTATCTTTTCCCCTAACCCTTTGGATGGACGGACGGATGGATGGATGGATGGAAAAATGGCTAAAAGGAAAAACATTAAGTACTTACTGAATGCTAAGTACTTTAAAAGTGTTAAAGATACAAATATAAGGAGGAAAAGTTTACCCTCAAGGAGCTAACATTCTAACCAGGAGAGGTACATAAAGGTATGTTAGCCAGGGAGGAGCAGATGGAAGATATCCTTCCTAAAGTGTCTTTAGGTTAAATAATGCCTTCTAGCCATCTTGAATTACCCGAACTCTTACAAAGGCCCCCTAACCGGTCTCCCTGCATTGAGTTCACTCTTCTCCACTCAGCTGCCAAAAATCATAGCCCTAAAACAGAGATCTAACCATATTACTCCCTGCATTCAACAGACTCCAATATTTCCTATAACTTCCAGGATCAAATACAATCCCTTTATCTGGCAGAATGTAGGGCCTTACACAATCTGGGTCCAATCAAGATGGCTTGGACCCACCTTTTTGGCCTTATCATCCATTTTATTCCCTCTCATGTTTTCTTGGGTCTAGCCAAACTGGCTTTCTTATCGTCCCAATATTTTTCCCCGCAAGCCTCTGCACTGGTAATTCCTGGAATTTACTCTCTCTTTCCTCCCTTCTTGATCTTCCTCTTCAACTCCAGGGTTTCCTTCCAAACCCAGCTCAGTCATTGCCTTCTGCATGACACCTTTCCTGATCACCCCAATTACTACGCACATATACCCACCCACCCACACACACACATATAAAGTTTCTTGTGTTAGTTTGTATCTTCTATTAAGCATGTATATTGTCTGTGTCTGTGACTTTGAGTTTTTATCTCTGTCTCAGTCTGTCACTGTCTCTGAAGCTTCATAATGTCAGGGACTCTCATTTACACTAGTGTTTCCCTAGAGGCTGGTTCACATAAGCACTCAGTAAATGCTAATCATTTGATTAATTGACCTCCAGTCCACTCATCCTCCTTGTTGCCCTGCTCTAAATGCCCTCCAGTTTGCCAGCGTTTTTCTTTTGTATTTTTTAAAAATCCAATATATGCATATATATTTATACAATTATCTCACCGCGCACACACACAAAAATCAAATCAAACCAAAAAGAAAATAAGAAGCAAAATAAAATGCAAGCAAACAAAAAAAGAGTGAAAATGCTATGTTGTGAACCAAACTCAGTTCCCACAGTCCTCTCTCTGGGTGGAGATGGCTCTCTTCATCACTGCCAGTGTTTTTCCTAAAAGGCGAGACCCAGAATCACACACAGGGTGCTAGTTGCTTTCTGCCCAAGGCACCCCATCTCTCCTTTCATTCTGGCGGTTACCCTCCCCTCAGTGCAGCAATCCCAGAATGGACTTCTAGAAGGAAAGCTGGGACATTTCAGAGAGCTCCCAGAGGAAGGCTGAAGGATGTCCTTGCTAGTTTAGATCCCAAGATCCCACCCCCTCCCCCAACCCCAGCCAGAGAGAGCTGGGAAGCAGAGATGTGGAGGGGGGAGAGGGAGAGGCCGGGAATGGACTGGATGTTGAGAGCTCCCTTGCAATTGCAGATCTTCTGATGTTTGAAAGCAAGAACATCAAAGCGGCTTCTGTACAGTCCCGGTGGAGCAGCCAGCTCGGTTTGACAGCTTCTCCAATAATTATCAGGCCTCTCGTTCGCTTCTTCTCCCAGGTCCCAGAACAGCTCAGCTACATCTTCCAACCTCAGAAGTGATTCCCTCTATCAGCCCTTTGAAGTGGGATTGGGGGTGGGAGAAGCAACTTTCTAATCAGAACAAGGCAAACGCTTCCCTTCTCCCTCCCTCTGCTCCAGTCCCAAGGGATGAGACTACCAAGAATCCTTCATTATAATATTTTTTTTCCCAGACAGCAACACTAGGATGGGGAGAGGGGGAGGGGAAGCTACCGTTATCCCCACCCACCCCTTCTCATAGATGGAAATATCCAAGGGAGTCTTGAACAAAAACAACCTATGTAGGGGAGACAGGAACCAAGCAGACTGGCCATCCCAGGAGCCTCAGGTCTTTGGCCACCAACTGAGCGTGCTCTGTACTCTCACCGACCTGGAGACCCCACTTTGCCAAGAGCCTGGGACCCATTGTGTAAGAGGAACATTAAGTGGGACAATTGGTCTGGATTGTAATAAGTGTGGAAGGAAGAAATAGATATTTCTCTTCCCAGACTAAGGGACCCACACCCATTCTTCCTCTAGGTATATTAGAAATGTGGATGCCCTTGAAGCTTGACCCAATGGTGACATCTAGTGTCTGCCGTGGGTCTTTACACTCACCTTATGGGTCTTTCCCCCCAGGAATATGCATAAACCCCTTCCTGCCACTAATTCCTCCACCCTGCAGAGTTTTGGAAAAGGTCCCCATCCTAGACTAATATCCCCTGATATTTTTAGAATGGGAGGGCGGAATCCTCCTCCCCCCTTTTTTATAAGACTTGGAGGCTGTCATGTGAATGGCCATATCTAAACTAAGCTGGTGATGTCACCCCACCAGGCGCAGTGGTGAAGAGCTCCAGATGTCTTCCTGTGAACCAGCGCTTTCCCATTGGCTCCGCTTGTGGGGAGGAGAGGAAAGGCCAGAGATCAGATCAGGCCCAGAAGGATGCAGGGGATCTCGACAGAAGGCCACCGGGTGGTCCACAAGCCCAACAAGTGGTTGAGAGTAGATTCATTGACCATCTCCAGCACAGAGCTTTTTTTTTTAAATATAGCTTTTTATTTTTCCAAATTCATGCAAAGATAATTTTCAACACTCACCCTTGCAAAACCTTGTTCCAAATTTTTCTCCCTTCTGCTCCCCCACTCCCTCCCAAAGACAGCAAGCAATCCAATATAGGTTAAATACATGCAGTTCTTCTAGACATATTTCCATATTTGTCATGCTGTACCAAAAAAAATTCAGATCGAACGGTGAAAGAAAAAAATACTAGGAAGGAAAAAAAAGCAAACAAACAACAATAACAAAAAGTGAAAATACATGTTGTGATCCACATTCAGTCCGCACAATCTTCTTTCTGGTTGCAGATGGACTCTCTTCATCAGAAGTCTATTGGATTGGCCTGAATCACCTCATTGTTGAAAAGAGGTAAGTCCATCATATTGATCTCACATAATCTTGTTGCTGTATACAACATTCTCTTGTTTCTGCTCACCTCACTTAGCATGAGTTCACTTGGGTCTTTCCAGGCTTTTCTGCAATCAGCCCAGGACAGGAATTCTTTTTTTTCCCCTGAGGCAATTGGGGTTAAATGACTTGCCAAGGGTCACACAGTTAGGACACGTTAAGTGTCTGGGTTTAGATTTGAACTCAGGTCCTCCTGACTTCAGGGTTGGGGCTCTATCCACTGCGCCATCTACCCCTGGGACAGAAATTCTTAACTTTCTCTGTGTTATTTGATGAGCTGGTGAAGCCTTGGGTTTCCTTCTCAGAAAAATGCTGGTTTTTTGCTTTTTTTAAATTTATAAACGAAAGAAAGGCTAAATTTCAATTAGAAGCTAGTAAAAATAAAAGTGTCATTTTTTTTTCCCATCCAAATTCACGGACCTCCTAAAGTCAATCAATGAGTATAGAGCCCAAGTTAAGATTTACTTTAGTCTATCATGTCTCTAGGAAACCTAAACACTAAGGAAAGAGCTATCTTAGCAAGCCAGCTTCCTCTTCCTTCCTGCCCCACTCTTCCCTGAATCTATTCTCTCTCTAGTCACAACTCCAAATTCCCAACTCACTGGATTGTGCTCTTCAGGTCTGCAGAATAAAGGGTTTAACTACCACCTAAAATGGAAGCCCAAATCTGTAATTTCTCACCTTTGAGACTCATCAGGGGTTCTGAGAAGAGACTTATCCAGTCACATAACCAGAAATGTATCAGATATGGGATTTCAATCCAGACTTCCCTCACTCCAACATCGGTACTCTATCCACTATAATATATTGTCTCTCAAATTCTTTATGGTGATTAAAAAGATATTTATTTGTATATAATTATACATAATAAGATATATAATATATATTATATAGGATAATATAGAATAGTAGACCTGACAAAAGTTGAAAATCACCTAAAGAACAATGGAGAGATCATGATGGATATGAGCAAGCTGCAAAACATAACTAATGAGGAACTGAATAAGAAAAATGGCATCAAATCTAAGAGCTGAATGGACCGAAAAGAAGATAAGCCAACCATATTTCTAGACCAAAAGTTCTTAACTTTTATTGTGATATCAACCCCTTTGGCAGATTTGTGAAGTCTATGAACACCTCAGAAGGATGTCTTTTTAAATGCCTAAAGTAAAATACATAGGTTGAAAAGGAAATCAAAGATTAGAAAATGAAGATGTAATTTTTTTTCCAACCAAATTTACAGACGATCCCCCCCCAAAAAAAACTTTTGGAACCTCTAGTTTAGAGCAAAGGATATATAATAATCTACATACTCCACACTCCAAAATGTCAAGAATGCTAGGGGAATGTCCCTTGTATATTGAGAGATTTCTCTAAGGAAGAATGAGGGAGGGTTGGAGAAAGGAGACACTGCCAGGAGTTGCACAGGATGACAAGGTATGGCCTCTGTATTGTTGTAGGCAGTGTATATATTGATGAGCTCATAGAATCAGGGGGAGAAGAAAAGGGAAGAGAGAGAAAGTGAAAAACAAAAGAGACAGAGAGAAAGGGAAAGAAAGAGACACACAGAGAGATTATTATATTTGAAAATTTATATACAATTTATCATAGTGATCAGAATCAATTTTAATGATAATATTTACGTAACATTCACTATGTGAGGTCCTATGCTAAATTCTTTCTAATTATTATCTCTTTTGGTCCTTATAACAACTCTAGGAGATACATGCAATTTATATCCTCTTTGTACAGATGAGGAAACTGAGGCAGGTAGAGATTAAGTGATTTGTCCAGAGTCCCATAACTGGTAAGTTCCTGAAACCAAGTCTGACGATCTATCTATTGGCAGTCTTGGAATCGAGAAGGGCTTCGTTCAAGTTCCAGACCTGACTCTGCACAAGCCATTTGACCTCTAAGTGTCCTGTGCAGAGTCTCTCTGTCCTTCTAATGCTGAGTGAAGCAAACAGAACCAGGAAAACATCATACATAACAACAAGATTGTGTGATGACCAACTATGATGGATTTGGCTCTTCACAGCAATTCAGTGATCCAAGGCAATTCCAATAAACTTTAGATGGAAAATGTCATCTGTATCCAGAAAGAGATCTATGGAAACTGAATGCAGATTATTTTCACTTTTTTTCCTTCTTTTTTTTTCTTCCTCATATTTTTCCCTTTTTGTTCTGATTGTTCGCTCCCAACATGACTCATGTGAAAATGTTTAAAATAATAATACTAATAATTTACATGTATAACCTTTAAAAGTTAATTTAATTTTAAAAAGAAATAATAAAAAAAAATTTAAGTTGCTCTTCTTCATTGATAGAAGGAACTTTTTAACTCTGCTCTCTAAATTAATGAAATCACAGGTTCTGACATGTATGTGAATATGTGCATACATACATACATATATATTGTAAATAATTATACATTATATACTATATACACAACACATTAACATATATATAATATATATACATATAATATGTATATATGTATGCAGTAGACACACACATTCTGAGTTGCCATGGCTAAAAAATTTTAACACATCCAAACTGATGGTGATGAGTTACTTAGCCAGGTTAATCTTCAAAAACAGACAAAATTGGTCAATCATACAGAGTGAGAGAAAACTGAGCAGCTAGGTAACACAGTGGGAGTGTTAGATGTGAGTTCAAATCCTGCCTCAAGGACTTCCAAGCTGAGTGACCCTGGACAAATCATTTAAACTCTTTTAACTTCAGTTTTCCCATCTGAAAAAAATGGGCATAATATTGTCATCTACTTTCCAGGGCTGTGGTGAGGATGAAATAAGATAATATTTGGCTTGGGATTTGTTTTTTGGGGTTTTTTTTTGTTTGTTTTTTTCAAAATATATGCAGAGTTTTATTTTGCTTCTCATTTTTTTTTCTGGTTTGATTTGATTTTTCTTGTGCAGCAAGATTATTGTATAAATATATATGCATATATTGGATTTAACATATATTTCTACCATGTTTAACATATATTGTATTACGTGCCATGTAAGGGAGGAGATAGGGGAAGGGGGGCAGATTGGAACACAAGGTTTTGCAAGGGCTAATGTTGAATAATTGTCCACACATATGTTTTGAAAAATAAAAAGCTTTAATAAAGGGGGAAAATATGTATATGCAAAGATAGTTTTCAATATTTACCTTTGCAAAATTTTGTGTTTTAAATTTTTCTTCCTTCCTTTCCTTCATCTCCTCCCCTAGACAGCAAGTAACCCACTATATGTTAAACATATGTGATTCTTCTATACATATTTCCATATTTTTTTTTTTTATTTAATAGCCTTTTATTTACAGGATATATACGTGGGTAACTTTACAGCATTAACAATTGCCAAACCTCTTGTTCCAATTTTTCACCTCTTACCCCCCCCACCCCCTCCCCTAGATGGCAGGATGACCAGTAGATGTTAAATATATTAAAATATAAATTAGATACACAATAAGTATACCTGACCAAAACGTTATTTTGCTGTATACATATTTCCATATTTAAGATAATACTTGTAAAGTATTTTGTGAATCTTAAAATGTTACATAAATGCTAGCTAGTATTTAATATTATTATTATAATTAATGGATCATCAGTATTCTTATAATGTTAAGGGTTTCAGAGAAAACCTCCCCATCATCTTCCCTGACCCACAGGTTGACTGGGTCCCCTGTGGAAGATTTTACAAGAAAACATGGGTAAGAGTTTTCCTGGAGAAGGTACAATATCTCTTTAGCTGAAGGGATTTGCTGATGATGTCACAGATGCATTGGAGTATCCCAATATTTATACATTTAACTCCAAGTTTCAGAGTTTTATCACTGTGAGCTTTCCCTCTTACACTGAACCCAACTGTGGAATTATAACCAAAGAGTTATTAAACTGCCTATACCCTACCACTATTAAGTCTGTTTCCCAAGATGATTAGGGAAAAAGGAAAAGAATCTACACTCTAAAATATTTCTAGCAGCTCTCTCTGTGGTGGCAAAAAAATGGAAATCGTGGAGTTATTTGTCAGTTAGGGAATACTAGACAAATTCATGATGGAATATTACTCTGCTATAAGAAAGGATGAGCTCAATGATGTTAGAAAAGCATGGAAAGACTTCCATGAAATAACAAGGAGCAAAATGAGCAGAACGAAGAGAACATTTACACAGTAATAGCAGGATTGATTTAAGAATAACTGAACAGCCCTGAAAAAAAAAAAAGAATAACTGAACAACCAAGTCTTTCTGATTATTATAAATACCCAAATTAACTTTAGAGATCCTATGAAGGAAGATGCCATTTGAATCCAGAAAAAGAACTGATATCAACAGGTATGCACAAACACACAAACATGTATGTATATGTACGTGTATGTGCACATGTGTGCATGCATGCAGATTTGTGTGGCCATCTCAAAGTTTTTGGGAGTAGGGGAAAAAGAAAGGGTAACTTCGTTGTACATTTGAAAAGAATAGCAAGGCGTACATGATGGACCTGCGAATTCAAATGCAATCCTCTGTTTTTCTATCCCACTTTGTCATAGAAATACTTGTTTTATTTCTTTTTCTTTCTTTCTTTTTTTTTGCTGGGGCAATTGGAGTTAAGTGACTTGTCCAGGGTCACAAAACCAGGAAGTGTTAACTGTTTGAAGCCAGATTTGAACTCAGATCTTCCTGACTTCAGGGCTGGTGCTCTACCCACTACATCAACTAGCAGCCCCATTGTTTGATTTCTTAAGTTCATAATAAAACAAATTTTTTTGAAAAAATCACAACTTCTCTTTTAGTCTATTTGGGTTTTCTTGGCAAACATATTAGAACAGTTTGCCATTTCCTTCTCCAGTTCATTTTACAGATGAGGAAACTGAGGCAAACAGTTAAGTTTCTTATACAGGGTCACATGTCTGAGGGTTGATTTGAACTCAGGTGTTCCTGATTCCAGGAACAGTTTTTATACATTGCACCAGCCATCTATCCCTATCTACATCACAACTGCTCTTTTAACCAGAGGGTCTTTAACCTAACGGCTACTTTACTATAGCTGAAAAATCCATCAGCAAGCACATAATAAGCCTTCTGTACTTAGCAGTGACTGGTCTCCAGACTACAGCCACATAGCCCATCACCAAGCTTGTACTCAGAGCTTTTCTAACTTGGCAGAAGAACCTGCTAAAGTTCTCACTCCCCCGCTATAATCATTGAGAAGCCAAAGCTGGAGTTGCCTTGAGGATCAGATATCAGAGGATGACTTAAATGGAGGATATGCTATGAATCTAGAACTGGAAAGATTCTCAGAGGTCATATAGTTCAACTCCCTTATAAAAAAATTTTTAAATTATAAAAATAAAAAATATTTTAAAATTATTAACTAATATGAAAAATTATTAATTAAATTTATTACAATGGAGTAATGAAATAATGATTAAATTGTTAATGTATTAATTAAAAATAATTTAAAATAATTTTTTTTAAACAAAAAAATTTAAAATAATAAAAAAATTTTAAAAAACAAGGTGGCTAAGTGACTTGCTAAAATATTATGTCTGCATGGACACACAAGTGCCTATATATATGCATATGTTCACAAACATGTGTGTTTACATATGTGTACTTAAGAATATATACAAGTATATATGTACATGTGTATATATACACATTATGTTGTGCACATGCACATATGTACACATTTGTATATGTGTGCAAATTTCTCAATGGTTAGACCAACAAAAAGCAAAATTCTGGCATAATAAATGCTCAATAAAGGCTAATTGACTGATTGGTATTCTATCTAGGTTTAAAGTACAGACTTAGCAAAAAAAAAAAATAAAACCTGCATTTCTATCTTCTGGAGACAAGACTAAGCAAACTGAAAGAGACTCCTTGCTAAGTTCAATTCAATTTGATCCAACAAGCATTTATTAAAGCACCTACTATGTTCTAGGCACTGGAGATATAAAGACTTCCCCCCAAAAAAAAATTTCACAAAATGGTCTTTGCCCTCAAGAAGCTTATGATTTACTCAGGAAATAGATCATTCACAAATAAGACTATTACAGTGAAATGTGAGGATGCAAAAAACATGGGGGAGGATCAGGAAAGGCTTTTCATAAATGCTGACCTCTGAGCTCAATCTAATATAAAGATAAAGGAAAGTAATAAACACGTACATAATATCTTCTATGTGCCAGGCACTGTGCTTAATGTTTTTTAATAAATATTATCTCATTTTCATCTTCACAACAATCCTATAAGGTAGATGTTATTATTTTCCCTTTTTTACAGTTGAGGAAACTGTCAAGAGTTGCAAAGAGAGGGTAACTGATTTGCCCAGGACCAATTAGTAAAGTGTTTGAAACTACAATTGAACTCGGGTCTTTTGACTCCAGGCCTAGGGCTCTATCCTCTGTGTCACCAGCTAAGAATACTGGAAGGCAGAAATAAAACAGCAGTGCCTTCCAAACACAGGAGACGGTTTATGCAAACAAATGCATGAAGGTAGAAGGTGGATTATTGAGTTGGGAGAAAAAGTAACAGTCCAATTTGGCTGACACGTAGAGGGCATGAAGGGGAGTTATTAAGGCTGGAAAGATAAAAGCCATATGGCAGAGGGCCTTGAGTGACAGATTTGTGGTTTATCCTTGGGCAACAGGGAGCTGTTTTGAAAAATCTCATAATCATTAACTAAAGACACATTTAAATTGACAAACTTTACAAAGAAATACTTTACGTGCAATAAAGTATGTGGGTTTCTGCAAGACACTCCAACCAAAGATCTTGTAGGAATAAGAAGCATCCCTAAAAGTACCCTAACGTTCTCACATCAGAGCAGAAGGTGGTCTGAGACCCTGTCATCCCTCAGTGCCTGAATGGAATCCATCTCCGGCTGGATAATCAGGCCTGCAGAGCTCTTCCTCTTGCCACCATATCTGAAAGATAATTCTACCTGTTGTGCCATGTGTCCTCCAGCAAAATGTAATCTAGATGTGTCACTGACCCCTTCCCTTGTCCTCTTCTTCCATACCTGGATGTCTCAAATGAAGCCATAATCTATTCCTTCTGTGTGGCTCAGAAATGGTGAGGGGTCACCATTTTAATAAAAAAAATCTGGAGAGATCTCTAGAAGCAAAGCAAAGTTTATTATACATTCTCAAGAGAAGGGCTTCCCACCCATCTAGCAGACAATCCAAGGGAGGAAGCCCCGTGGGGGCAGGGTCAACACTTTTAATCCCTAATGCAAATACCCCCTCCCACCACTGACCCTCATCCTCGTAGGCTGAGGATCTTACATTCTAAATTTGGGAACTACCCAAGAAATTGAACTTGACCAATAAGTACATAGTTGCCCATATCTGACTGAAATAGGGAGAAAATGATGTCATGGGAGGATAGCAGGAAGGGGACTTAGGTATGTCCTTGACTCAATCTTCAAAGTCCTTCAGGCCTACTCAAACTCTCAAGTAGATGAATCCTTACTCAATTTTCACAACTGTCTTGAAAGATCTCACCTCATCTCGTTCACTTCCTTATGTGAAAAAAAAAAATCACAAATAAAACTATATATTTTTTAGCATTTAAAACTGGCCAGTCTGCTCCTTCCAAGAAGCCTCCAAGGGCCAAAAAAGAATTGTAATTGTATAAAAACTTGTGATTCTAAAAGCATCAGGAATTGCAATCTCAGAGTTTCACCCAAGATTACAACCTGAGAATTATCCCTTAAAGTCACTTTTTATGTGAAATCCCACATCCAAAGCCCTTTATTATGAGACTTTCTCTTTGGGAGGGCTTAATGTCCCACTCTTCACACGGAGGGTGGACAGCAATTAGTAGATATTTTGTGATGTAAATTCCTTTGGTGAATAGCAGGACTAGATAGTTTTAATTCTCCAATTTTGTTATTGTTAAGAGCTTGTTCAATCCAGTATATTCAGAGCCAAAGGTCAGCATCCTTTTTAGAGTCTCACTGTTGAGCATTCTTTTTAGGGTCTCACTGAAGAAAGAAGACCACGTCTCCCCTGTGTAACCTAATTGTCTCTAAGATCAAAGACAAATTCTCTGGCATTCAAAGCCTTCCACATTTTACCTTCAACCTAGCTGATTTGGCTCCAACCTAGCTGATTCTAGGATGATTACACGTTACTACCCTTTTGACATCCTATTTTCCAGCCAAACATGCCCACTTATATTACATGTCCCCCATGTCTGGAAGGCTCTCCCTACTCATTTCCACTGGCCTACAAAGTGAAATAGACTGGATTAACTGGCCTCTAAAGTCTCTCCCACTTTAAAGTCTATGATCCCTATACACTATTCTGTTTGTAATGGGTATTTCCTTTTGCCTTAAAACTTTCGAGTTTGCTGAGATTGATAATTGTGCTATTTTATTCTTAAATTGAAAAAATCCTAGTTAAAAGTTTAAATGGTATAATAACAGCCACTGGCTATGTCTGTTTTTTAGCAGCTTGGCTGGTCTTGGGTCTTCATACAAGACAGATGACCTTGAAGATCCCTTCTAGATTGAATTCCTTGATTTAAAATGACCGGCATAAAGAGCAGACTTTTTGCTTGTATTAACCTTCAGATGCCCTACCTTCCATTAGATTTTCTTTTTCAAAAAATATAAACTTTATTGTTATCTTTTGATGTTATATCATCAAAAATTTCTCCTGTATTCCCCCTCTTTCTTCTTCCACAGAGCCATCCTATAAAGAAGAATTCTTGAAATAAAAAGAGAAAGAAGAGGGGAAAAATCAAAATTGATCAGTACATCAAAAAAATTTTTGAATACATATGCAGGTTCCATATTCATGGACTTGCCCTCTCTGTGCAAGAGGAAAAAGAGGAAATCTCTTCTTTGGAGACATGTATGTTCTTTGTAATTTTCCAACATTATTTTTTAAACTATTTTGTGGGGTAAGCTAGGTGGCATAATAGATAGAGCACCAGCCCTGAAGTCAGGAGGACCTGAGTTCAAATGTGATCTCAGACACTTAACACTTCCTAGCTGTGTGACCCTGAGCAGGTCACTTAACCCCAATTGCCTCAGGGGGGAAAAAAACTTTTGTAGGTTTTGGTCTTTATATTTGCTTTATTGCAGTCATTATAAACATAGTCTCCTTTGTTCTGCTTATTTTTTAATGTATGACTTCATGTAAGTCTTTCCATACTTCTTTACATTAATTATAATTATTGTTTCTTAAAGCATAGTAATATTCCATTATGTTCATGTTTCACAATTTTTATCTTGTCATTTCCCAATGGATAGGAATGTTTTGTTTCTAGTTCTTTGCTATTGTAAAAAGTGCTACCATAAATATTTTGGTATATAAGGAGACTTTCTTTTTATAAATCTTTTAGGGATAGAAGACCAATAGTGAAATCTCTTGGTCTAAGAGCATGAACATTTTAGTTAATTTATTTGCACAATTCCAAATCGCTTTCAAAAATAGCTGTATTAATTCACAGACCCACTATTTGTCCATTTTTCCACCATCTCTCTGACATTGACTGATACCATTGTCATCTTGGCTGATTTGCTGTGTGGCAGATGAAATTTCCATTCAATTTTCAAGCTCCTCAGGACCAAGACCAGAAGTATCCTAAACTATATATACTCTTTTGCCTCTAGTACAAAAATCAGTCATTCACCCTGTGGGCATTTGATAAGATTTAAATCCCAGGAATTAGAAGAAAAAGATCATTTGCCCAATATTTTCTTATTTACAAATAAAGAAACTGAGGTCTGGTATGGGGAAAGGGAAAATTAAGGTCTAGTAGCTAGTAAGCAACATATCTAAGTGCATAATAGTTTATGTTTTTAAGGACCTGTTTAACTAATTACCTAAGTACTTGATTGACATGTGAGTGAAAATAAAGGAATAAAAATGAAAAAAGAAAAGAAAAGGGACAGGAAACTATGGAGATAGTCTCCAGACCCTCAAGAGTAGCTGCTTGAATGATAGAGCTTTAAGGCCTATTTATCCTTTCTCTATTTTCTTCTTTATTTTGTTGTGAATGTGCAAATACTTCTTTTTCCCAAATGCAGATAAAACCATTCTCTCAGATTAATATAGGGTAAGCCCTTCTTAGAATGCTTTGCAGTCAGCTTTTCTGTATTAGAGTAGAGATCTTCATGAATTGATGGGAACCAAAATAAATCCAACCCTCTCCCCAGATTTCCTGAGGCAAAGTTCTGGTGATGAGCTAATTGGCACTTAGGCTAGTCATTAGATGGCAGAACCTGACATGGAACCCTTCCCACTTGGTAGGCACTTCTAGAGCTTGAGTATTCCTATCAGAGTGTCTGAGACATCAAGGTCACCTCCAGAATCCACCGAAACAATCTATGAGAAATATCAGTGCAGGATACTCATAGTACATATATCAGGTTGCAATGAGCATTAGCCAGCCTTGAAGAAGGAAAACTAGAATGATAAAAAGAAATCAGAAAACCCAGTGCAAAATCCCAGCTCTGCTACTTACAGGATCAGAGTTCTACAGCCATAAGGGATATTAGCAAGGGTGTGCTTGAAAGTATTTAACAACCAGGCCTCCAGGGAGGAAAATGTAGGCAGGGTGCACTTGTAAATTTAGTCTGCATTATTAACATTCCCTCCATCACTTTTTAAAACCTAGATGATCAATAAAACAATAAATCAAGCCCTGATTCAAAGCAGTTGCTGTTTGCCAAGTTATAAATGTCCATTCTGAAAATTCAACAGTTGGTTCTCAGGCATCAATCCAAATCCATTCAATCATATCCTGAGACTTAAGAGACCATTTCAAAAAGAAGGAAACTAAGGCCTGAACTGAAAAGTTTAAATAACTGGTCCAAGAGCTGACATTGGGCAAGCTGCTTCCTATTTCTAAATCTCAATTTCCTGTTGTCAAATCAGAATATTGGACTGATCAAGGGTTTTTAACCTAAGGTCCATGAATTTAAAAAAATTGCTAACAGCATTTAAATATAATTGGATTCCTTTATTATTCAACTTATTATATCAACCTGTCACATCAATTTGTAATTGTTTTGTTTTATGTATCTAAAAACATGATTCTAGGGAGTCCTTAAGTTTCATCAGACACTAACAAAATTAAGAAATCCTGTACTAGATGATCTTTAAGGTTTCTTCCCATCCTCAGAGACTAAGATACTTGAAACCAGCAAAGGACAGCTTAGGGAGATAGGGCACTATTATCACCTCCAAAGTCAAGAACAGTATTTCCTGGATAACAAAAGGTAGGGTGTGGGGAAGGGAAAACAGTAGGATTTATGTTAATACTTTAATGGAAGCTTATTTTATCCCTAAGTGCAGATTGAAACCCATTTAGGCCCTTTCATCTAAGATCAGGGCTTATTGCTTATTGGACTAAGCCAGTGTTTTTATCTCTCTCTCTCTCTCTCTCTCTTTTTTTGTTGTCCATATTTTTATTTTGGTCCACAGACTTTCACAGAGGATACCCTTTCCCCCTTCCCAATATCCTAGACATCTTTCCCTAGATATTTTAACATTTTGAGAGTTACCAGTGGAACATTCAGACTGTCACTCATGACAAAGAGCCAATTATAGCTTTTTAAACATTTAACCATTTTTTTTTTTACTATCTTTTGCATAGATATCAAGCACTATACAAAAAGAATGGTTAGTCAAAAGTATGGCAACTACTATTTAAATTAGATTATTTCAAAGAATTAACTCCCATCCACCCACCAAGCATCGTCTTTGAGCCTAGATTCTTCTCAAATGAAAATACATTAAAAAGTTTCCAAGCAAGGACCACATAAAGGTGAATTCTCTTATAATTATCTCATCCCTGTTAAGGACAGAGATCACTGATTTCCCTGCTGTACAATTGTATTGGGGCTAATGACACTGAGAGAAAATAGCAATCATGCCTTGAGGAAAAGGATTTAAACTCTGACCAAGATAAATGGCTCTCAAGCTGGTCAGAAGATTTTCATTAACCCAGTTGTTTCCTGAATATTTGCATTTAGGATCACAGGTTTCCTAAATTGGATTGTAGGCATTTAACACATGTCAAACTAGGGACCAAAGTTTGGAGGAAGTAATAGAAAATGAGGACCTGCTCTGAATTTTGTATTAACATTTATTGAATTGATCCTGTGAGAAGGAAAGGTTAATGGGTACTGATGTCTGCTAAAGGATAAGCAACTAAGCAAAGAGGTACAGAATTATGGGTCTCTTCATAGCTTTCTCCAGTGGTCTCCCTGATGCCATTCTGGAGCTGAAAAAGAAAAGAAAAGGGACAGGAAACTGGAGAGAGACTCCAGACTTTCAAAGGTATCTGCTTGAAACTTAGAGCTTTAAGGCCTATTTATCCTTTCTCTATTTTCTTCTTTATTTTGTTGTGAATTTAAGTTCCTATTAGGTCATAATGTAATGCCAGAGAAACTGAGGCAGGAGAGAAATTAGAGAGTTTTCAATATTTTATTAATTGGAGAGTATAATTGACTGGACAGGACTCTCGTCTCAAATTATCCAGTCAGATAAAGATATACTGGGACCAAGGAATCCATGTTGTTCCCAGGGCTGGGGAGACTGTCATCTCAAAGAATCCAGCAATTAATAGGAGCTGCCCAATTCCTTAAATACCCTAGAAACAAAGAGCCAAGAAGGCAGGACGGCTTCTGTCAGGATGGGGGAGACCATAAATCCTAAAAGCCCAGAGACAGGATGTCTGAATACTCAGAGATAAAGATGTCAGTGAGGTATCTTGGAATATTTTAGAGGGATGTTGTAAATTCTTGAGAACAGGGGAGGGTCAGGAGTTCTGTTCTCTTGTTTATCTTGCTTGCATTAACAATTTACAACCTTAGAGCAAATAGTTCCCAATCTTAATGGATCAGAGTGGGGTTTTACGACTGAGGGGATTTGACAGAACAGTTAAGGAAACTGAGACAAAGGAAACTAGTTCTGGGAAACCAAGTCAGAACAGTTAAAGAGAACTATGGCATAACAAGAGTCATCAGTTCTATCTCTAGAGATGAACAGCACTTTTTCAACCTTCTGATATGGCTGATGTAGACACCAGATGACAGTAGGTATCAAATGTTAGGTCTGGTCATGTGAAGGATTCACAGGGGCCATTCTCTTTGAAAAAAGATAGGTTTATTTAAGAGAAGAGATTACAGACAAAATGAAGAAATATAATAGAAAGAAGGAATGGTGAAAATGAAATAGAATGGGAGAGCATATAAAAATAAGTTCCTCAGTGGAACTCACAATCCCCAGTAGAAAGGGTAATGAGAATAGAACGTGCCCTTAGCTGGCTCCTGAAGGGGATTTAGCACCCTAAAAGAGTTAGCTAGTGGGGTATAATGAGGGTTTAAGAGAGATGGCATGAGGCATGGGGGAGGGGTGAACTGACCCAAAGAACAGTAGGGAAGCTTGGGCAGTAAGTTGTTTTATAGGGAAAATTTAGCCTCAAGGACTTGATGTAACTTAGATTTCCGACTGTATTATCTCCAGAGGGTGGGACCCATGGAACTAAACTGATCTCTATTATCAGCTCCCTCTTCCAGTCTGCCCCAGAGAATAATTTTTATCAGTTCTTCAGTTTCTCTCTGCCACCTACTCACCATTCAGGATCTCATCACTTTGGAATTGTCTTGGATCATTGTATTGATGAGAGCTGCCAGGTCGCTCCTGATTGCCACCTCTACCCTTTTTACCTCAGCTGAAGCATATTAGATTCTACTCCAGCCCTTTATTTTAACTTTGCATGTGTCTTTCTGCTTCAAGTTTCTCTCTTATAAATGATATCTTGCTGGATTCTGATTTCTAATCCATTCTGCTTTGACTTCTGTTTTATGGGTGAATTTATCTCATTCGCATTCACAGTTATGTTTACTAATGTGCATTTTCCTCCATTTCATTTTATTCTATTTCTTTTTTTTCTTTTCCTATCTTGTCTCTCTTCAAAAAGTCTATTTTGCTTCTGACAATTCAGCTCTGGTCTTTTCATCAGGGAGTCTTAAAAAAGTTTTCTATTTCATTAAATTTAAATTTTTTTTCCTTGAAAAATTATCCTCAGTTTTTCTGGATAGGTTATTCTTAGGTGGAAGCTTAGATCCCTTGCCCTCCAGAATATTATAATCATTCCTTATATGCCTTTACTCCCTTTTATATGAAAAATGCTTGTTTTAAATATAATAAAGATGACAATATTACCTAAACTAATCTATTTATTTAGCGCTATACCAATCAGACTCCCAAAAAACTATTTTAATGACCTAGAAAAAATAACAACAAAATTCACATGGAAAAACAAAAGGTCAAGAATTTCAAGGGAATTAATGAAAAAAAAATCAAATGAAGGTGGCTTAGCTGTACCAGATCTAAAAATCAAGCCATTCTCCAATTGAAAAATGGTCAAAGGATATGAACAGACAATTCTCAGATGAAGAAATTGAAACTATTTCTAGTCATATGAAAAGATGCTCCAAGTCATTATTAATCAGAGAAATGCAAATTAAGACAACTCTAAGATACCACTACACACCTGTCAGATTGGCTAAGATGACAGGAAAAAATAATGATTTTTGTTGGAGGGAATGTGGGAAAACTGGGACATTGATGCATTGTTGGTGGAGTTGTGAACGAATCCAACCATTTTGGAGAGTAGTTTGGAACTATGCTCAAAAAGCTATCAAACTGTGCATACCTTTGATCCAGCAGTGTTACTACTGGGCTTATATCCCAAAGAGATTATAAAGAAGGGAAAGGGACCTGTATGTGCACCAATGTTTGTGGCAGCCCTTTTTGTAGTGGCTAGAAACTGGAAACTAAATGGATGCCCATCAGTTGGAGGATGGCTGAATAAATTGTGGTATATGAATATTATGGAATATTACTGTTCTGTAAGAAATTACCAGCAGGATGATTTCAGAAAGGCCTGGAGAGACTTACACGAACTGATGCTGAGTGAAATGAGCAGGACCAGGACATCATTATATACGTCAACAACAATACTGTATGATGACCAGTTCTGATGGACCTGGCCATCCTCAGCAACGAGATCAACCAAATCATTTCCAATGGAGCAGTAATGAACTGAACCAGCTACGCCCAGAGAAAGAACTCTGGGAGATGACTAAAAACCATTACATTGAATTCCCAATCCCTATATTTATGCCCACCTGCATTTTTGATTTCCTTCACAAGCTAATTGTTCAATATTTCAATGTCTGATTCTTTTTGTACAGCAAAATAACGTTTTGGTCATGTATACTTATTGTGTATCTAATTTATATTTTAATGTATTTAACATCTACTGGTCATCCTGCCATCTAGGGGGGGGGTGGGGTGTAAGAGGTAAAAAATTGGAACAAGAGGTTTGGCAATTGTTAAAGCTGTAAAGTTACCCATGCATTTAACTGCCTCGGCCCTCGAGGCAGAGTGTGTGGACCCTGGAAGAAAAGAGATAAGGGCAAGAGAGAGGGGACGTGCAAAATGGAGGCAAGTCAAATCATTCTGATCAAGCCTCATTTTAATGGGTGCAATAGTACAGATATATATAGTAGTAGAAAAAAAGGCAGGGTTGTTCAAACACAGTACAGGGTGGGGGTCCATGACAAAGGGTTGGTATCCGGCCCAAGGATGAACTGCTCAGATGTTTCTGGTGGCAGGAAGCTCTATGATGTGATTAGGGGATGCCTAGATATCTGCCTATTCAAAGTTAGGATGTGATTAGGAGATTCCTATTCAGGAAGTCTTTGGTATGATGCGATTAGGAGATTCCAACCTATTCAAGGTTGGCCTTATGTGGCTGTAGATTAGTACCTGCTCCCCACAGGTCCCCCTTTTTTCATTTATATTAAAAAAAATCAAATGTAGAATTTTTCACTTCTCGACCTGTGCCTGGCTTAGGTTGTTCCTATGGGGAAAAGCCTTCCCATAAGGGATGTAGAAACGCTCTTCCGGGCTTAGGGGCTGTTGAGGAATTTACCTCAACCAGGTCTGATTTTTAAAAATTTCATTGTTATTGAGCATCAAGGGGGTCATCATCGTCTCAAAGGGGATAGTGTCATAATGGGTTTGGGACACTATCTACGGGAAAAAAGCAAAAAGAACCAATTAAAGGCCCTTTGAACTTTGAAGTACTAATTAATGAATTCTAAAGCTTAAACTACTTCAAAAATGAGTCTGCCAGGGAATTTTGAAAAATAATGGATTTTAAACTAAAGCACCAAATTGAATTGAACTAGTGAGATAGGGGTAAAGGAAGTGCCTAAAGAAAGTGAATAGGGTTCCCATTATTTCAGGTATTTTAAAAATCACCAGTTTTCCAAATATTCTATCTCTTCCCTCCCTTTTTTTTTCTCACAGAAAGGAATTTCAAATGACTATTCCCCATATAAACCAAGAGGAATTAAAATCCCTATACATAAAGATAGTACAGTGGCATTTCCTAAAAAATCCCCTCAAACATAACGCAATAATTACACAGTTTTAACAAACCATCCCAAATCTTAAAAGAGTGATAGATGATCCAAGGGGTTCAAAGTCAGTAAACATTCCCAAAGTCCCATATCAGTCCAAAGTACAGTAGATGCAGGGTCCAGCCATGGTCTCTTTAAAACACTTTCAGGCTGTGAAGGATAGGACTCATTCCATGCAGACTAGGTATGCATGCTGACAAAGCGGTCAAACTACCAGGTTAAAAGCAAGCCAATACTGTAATTTGACCCAAAATGGCCTCAGATGGAAAGACCAGTTCCCAAATTGCTGCAAAATATGAGGGAAAAATAAATTGTTTCCATGTGAAGGAGATGAGTTTGCTTTACGGTCAGGCAAACGCTGCGTCTTATAACCCCCGTTAATTGTCCTCCCATCATGTAGAAATCAAAGAAACAAAAACACAAATATCCAGTAACAAGATACCGGAAAATACTTTTGCCCAACATTTAGGTACAATGATTACAATAACCCTGAAAATAGCAAGGTATGACATAAGTGAATTAACAGTTTATTGACCATTGCCTGATCATAGATACAGGAGGAAAAAAGTATAACATAAATAAGAGTTAAAACTCAACCTTCAGACAACAGGATAAAATAGTCTTAACCGGTTTTTCCAATCAATTGTCCCATAATGCAGAGGGTTGGCTTTAAAACTCCCAAATAGTTTAACTAAATTATAAATGGAGAAATTTTACTTCCAAAACAAATTTATTAATTTCTGATAAACTTGCTTATCATAACCTTATAGTAATGGAAAAATTTTGTCTAAGTTCACAACTTAAAAAATTATCATTTAGTAGATGTTACAATGAATTTTTACAAATCATTTTGCTTTTAAAATGCCCAATACATAGAATATCCCAAATTCATATTGTCCATAAAGAAACATTTCCCAAAAGGACAAAGAAAAATTTTTTCGGGCCCCTTTAAATAACCCTGGATGACCCAATACATTCAATTTAAACTTATACAGACTATCCAATTCCATTATAAGAACAAAAGTTTCTTAAAAAAGTAATTAACTTTTTTAGAAAATTCTTACCAAATTGGATCCATTTTGACCATATTCCTCAACCAAGAAAACTTGTATCAAGAAACAAATATTCAATCAATAATAAAAGTAAGCATGTTCCTTTAAATCACAGTTTGTCCTGTGGGGAGAGAGGAGAGGAGGACCCCTTCCCACTCCTGTCCCCTAGGAAAAACTTCTGGTTCTCCATAGTTCCTAATAGGGATCCCCAAATTTAGCCCATCAATTTTATTTATTTTTCCCAAATCCACCCATTTAAGTTTTCTTTTCTCCCCACTATAACCTGAACACTCAGATGCCCTTTGGGGGCTTTATGTTTAAGGGGAAAAAGACTTTCTGTCTGTTTAAAATATCTAAATTCATTTACTTCAAATTAGTACATCAGGTTGAAAGTTTTAAAATCAAACGATTTTCAAATAACAACCCCAAATTCCTTAATCATTGTTCTTAAAAACTTAAAGCTTTCATCACAAACAGACTAGGTTTTTCAAGACCTCCCCTGGGGAGAATTTTTTTATTAATTCCCTTTTCCTTCCAGAATCCAAGAGTCTTCTATGAACTTCTCCATTTTGTGCCTTCAGAAGGCCTAGATATTCCATTTAAACTTTTTTCTTTAAATGTTGACACTGCCTAGATTTTTTTTTTAACTTTCCAAACTTTAAAACCTTTTTTAAATTTTTTTATTTTTTTTTATTTTTTATTTTATTCATTTATTTTTTTTCTTCATTCATTCATTTTAATTTCTTCCTTCTTTCCCTTTTTCCTAGGCACGTAGCCAGAAAACACACACACACACACACACAAAAAAAGGAAAAGAAGAGAGAGAGAGAGAGAGAGAGAGAGATTTTTCAAATTTTGATATTTTCGCCTAAACAAGAGGTGAATTTTATCTTTAAAACTTTAACTTTCGACACAATAACATGGAACCCATTTTACTAAGCCAAAGTTAACAAAAAAATTTTCAACCAAAAAACAGACAAATCACTAGAACATAAAGAAACTTAAACATTAAAATTAAACATACCCAAAGGATATTTCCGTCCCAGAAAATACCTGTTTGAACTTCCCAGAAAAGAACCAGAATAAAAGAACCAGAACCAGATTTGGGGCCAAAAATGCACTCAGACAGACTACTCTTAAATGCCCAATCATTAATTTTGTCCACATAGGATTAAGGAAGAACCGCCCTTCAAGTCAAGCAAAGGCCTCACTTGGGAAGCTAAAGAAAAGCCTTGAAGCTTTGGGAGGAGGGTCAACAGAACCTTTTCATTGTTTTGGGAGCCAATTTTACTAGAATTGGTGTTTAAGGGCACCTTTTTAAGAAAGAGGCATTGTCCTAATTTTTATTAACATAAAAACTTGCAATCTCCAACTCTTTTTCATCTTTTCTCATCAGTGGTTCCTTCCTGCGGAACCATGGGCAGAATCTTCGCTTAAAAATTTAACAAACTCATTTTTTCTTCCTTTACCTAACCCGTCCAATAAACTTAAATCAACAAATCTATCATATACACAACTTCTCTCCTTGGTATCGAAACCTCTTACCACCCAGGTCTCTGTTCCCCGGGCAGGGGACCCGGGCACCTTATTCTATATTCTCTAAATTTCCGGGATCCAAAATCTTCTTTTGAGATTCGTGCAATGGCTACTCCATTTTAAATCTTCCGGCCCCCTTCGCCATTTGCCCAGCCCGAAGGAGTGTGTGGACCCGGAAGAAAAGAATAAGGGCAAGAGAGGGGTGAAAAGGGAAAAAGTCAAATATTCTGATCAAGCCTCATTTTAATGGGTGCAAAGTACAGATATATATAGCAGGAAAAGAAGGCAGGGTTGCCAAACACAGTACAGGGTGGGGGTCCAGACAAAGGGTTGGTATCCGCCCAAGGATGAACTGCCAGATGTTTTTGGCAGGAAGCCTGATGTGATTAGGGGATGCCTAGATATCCCTATTCAAAGTTAGGGAGGATTAGAGATTCCTATTCGGAAGTCTTTGGTATAATTGATTGGAGATTCAACCATTCAAGGTTGGCCTTATGTGGCTGTAGATTAGTGCCAGCCCCCACAATAACCTGTAAAAAAAAGGTATTAAATTAAAAAAAAAAATTGAAAAAAAAAAAGAAGAAAAATGCTTGTTTCTTTCACATTTTCTTCTCTGTTTTTCATTCTTTTGACTTTAATTGTTTCTTATGCCCAATTCTGATTTTTTTTTTGGGGGGGGGGTTATTTATTTTTTGTAAATATTTTATTTTTTTTCAAATATTTCTTGATACATTTATTCATTAATTTCCTTTAAATGAATATTCCTTGACTATTTACAAATTGCAAATCTATCTAGGACATCTATTTGGCTGACATTCTTAATTTCTTTTTTTTTTTTAAATAACTTTTATTGACAGAACCCATGCCAGGGTAATTTTTTACAACATTATCCCTTGCACTCACTTCTGTTCTGATTTTTCCCCTCCCTCCCTCCACTCTCTCCCCCAGATGGCAAGCAGTCCTATACATGTTGCCAATTTTGATTTTTAAGAAATTATTTTCTTCAGTGAGATTTTGTATCCCACTTTTATATCTTTAACTCTTCAAGATTTTTTTTTGAGCTTGTGTCCAATTAGCATTTTTATTTTAAGTTTTTTTGGTAACTGTTTTCACATTGTTGTCTTTTTCTGGGTTTATGTTTTGTTCTTTCCTGCCCCTGTATAGCTTTTGTGTGTGTGTGTGCTGAGGCAATTGGGATTAAGTGACTTGTCCAAGGTTGTGAAGATCGTGTATTTTTAAATCAGCAGGAGTCAGGAATTCAGGTTAGGGGAAAATCGTCAGTCTTTATTCTCAGTGAAGAAGGATCGGAGGTGGAAGAGAATCGGCGATAGCAATGTGTGCAGCTGAGTCAAGAAGCTAGCTCGACCAGCAGCCACACAACCAGCAGCTAGGAGTAAGGAACCCAGGCCCAGTCTCTCCCAGCTTCTCTTCCTGTCTCTCTCTGCCTCCACCAACCAAAATCGTCATTTCCTATACAACACATCAGGACTTGCACGGAGAGTGGGCAGGGACCATTCTTTATCCAATCATGTATATTAATAGAGTATAGCCCAATTACTATTTAGCCTCACGTACTTGGGACCTCAGTGCATCAACTCAAACCTCAGCCCATTACACAAGGCCACACAGCTAGGAAGTCTTAAGTGTCTGAGGTCAAATTTGAACTCAGATCCTCCTGATTTCAGGACTTGTGCTCTATCCACTGCACCACATAGCTGTCCCTTCCCTCCTGTCCACACCCCCAATAGCTTTTTCTGATAAAATTCTTATCTTGTTGTTTGCTCATTTTCCAGTCTATTTCTTGACTTATCTTCGTGGTAAAGTTGGACTTTGCTCACCTGGGAGGAAAGTACTGTTCCAAGCTTTAGGCTTTTTAGTGTACCCTGTTTTCAGAACTAGTTCTGGAGGTCTGCAAGTTTTTGGTGCTTCCAAAGTAGTATGATCCAGAAAGAGGTGTAGTCATTGACCTCCTGGTTTGTACTCTGGTCTTTACCCATGAATGGCTTCTGCCTTCCTGTAGCTATAAGTACCAGTGCTCCTCTTTGCCCTGGAGTTGCAATCAGGACCTCTGCTCCCTTATGACCAACTCCCAGCAATCCTCTCCAATCAAAACCACATAAGAGCAAGAGAGTTGCCAATCAGCACTAGTTATATCCAGTATCAGCAAAGGTCCCCTGCAATCTCTTTCTAACCAATCGCTGTCCCCTCTTACTATCCTGTATGTGTGGATTGTATTCAGACCTCTATCCCCAGTGTCACAAACTGTTTCTGCCAACTTCCTAAGTTTTCTTAGGCTGGAAAAATGTCTCACCCCAAGCTTTTGTTGGTTCTACTTCTCCAAAAGTTGATTTGAAGTATTATTTTAAAGTTGTTTGGAACAGAAATGTTGAGAAAATTCAGCTAAGTTGCCTCTATTTTATAATCTTAACTCTGCCCCCCTCTCAACATACCTTTTATTTTTTTTTAGCATTTATTTTGCTATTGTTTAACTCAGTTGAATCAATGTGTTTTCTGGTTTATCAGATTAAAAAGGGTCTATCTGACTAGCATAGATAGACATGTACGTCAGTACTTACTAACATTTTCTTGATCACCACTTCTCTACTTAGGAATAACATTATTGTCTGTGATTTCTCTATTTTTTACTATCTTACCATCCCTAAAATATTCTCAAGATGATGTTACTTCCATTGTGGATATGATATTATATAGTTGGTTCAACCCTATAAATGCTATTTCTGTTTCTTAGTATAGCATTTTGGGGATGGAATGATAGTGATCAAATATGATGGTTCCTCTGTAATTTAAATAGATTATAGAAAATACACTTTTGTTCCATTTTACCAGATAGAGATAGGAACTAGATCTGTGATTTCACGATTATAGGGAATCTCAAGTGAAGAAATACCTTATACTCGTCCATGCCAGGCCCCTAGTGTTCAGCGGTTAAGGAACTTCCCTAGAGTCCACATAACCAGTGGGTGACAGTGTCAACACTGAACTCAGATCTTTCTAATTTTTAGACCATTTCTCTATTTATTATGCTACATTACTCTTGTTGTAATTCGTCTCTGTTGTCCTACTGCCAATTCCAACTATCAATGTTCTTAAGATTTAACAGCTCCAATTACTCTGCTACTTTTCACTGTAAACTGATACTGCTTAATAATCCTCCACCATACTATTATGTATTGTTTTATAACTGTGGTTGGATTTAAAATCTGTTTCACTATTAGCTTCCATGTCTTACCACCTGGCAAAGAGAGTGAAGTATTTGCTACAGAAAGTGCTCACTGGGCTATTTTGTCTTTCCTGTGGTGACTGATCCAAATCTTTGAAATGTTTGAAGGAAAGGATGATAAATGAAGTCAATTACCTTTATCTTCTTTTTTTCATATGGAAAGCTCCTTTAAATAGGTCAACTGGAAGCTTTTGCAGTTGTTTTTAATGTCTTCTCATCTTTACCCTTTCCTGTAGGGCTTTTGACTTAATTTTGATTTTGACCTTATTCTAACATGGCCAGACTGCCACGTCTTCCTATTTGTAACGATAATTTGATGTTTTGTGATGCTGTTTCATTCTGTGTTTTACACCTCAAATTCTCCTCTATTTTTTAAATTTTTATTTATTTTTAGTATTTTTAGGTTATACCTTTTTTTTTTTTTTTTTTAACATATTGCCATAAAAGTCTTACTGGGAGAGAAAAATCAGAATAAATGGGAAAAACCAGGAGAAAAAAGAAAGTGAAAATAGTATGCATTGATCCACATTCAGTCTCCATAGTTCTCTCTCTGGATGTAGATGGCATTTTCCATCCAAAGTTAATTGGGATTGCTTTGGATCCCTGAATTGCTGAGAACTGACTCTATTGTATCATCACACAGTCTTGTTGCTGTGTACAATATTTTTCTGATTTTATTTGCTTCATTCAGCATCAATTCATGTAAATCTTTCCAGGTTTTTCTAAAAGCCTGCTTGTTATTTTTTATAGAACAACAATATTCCATTATTTTCATATATCATAATTTATTCAGCCATTCCCCAATTGATGTACATCTACTCATTTTCCAATTCTTTGCCACCCCCCACTCCCCAAAAAAGGCTGCTACAAACATTTTTGCACATGTGGGTCCTTTTCCCTCTTTTATGATTTCTTTGGGATGCAGACCCAGTAGAGACACTGCTGTGCAGAGTTTTATAGCCCTTTGGGCATAGTTTCAAATTGCTCTCCAGAATGGTTGAATCACCAACTCTCTTCTATTTATTTATTCATTCATTCATTCATTTATTCATTTACTTACTTATTTGTTTATTCATTCATTCATTTGTTTATTTGTTTGTTTATTTATTCATTCATTCATTCATTTACTTATTTATTTTTTGTTTGTTTATTTTTAAAGACCAGGGCTCCCTATCTTGCCAAAGTTGCAAGTGCAAGAATTCACTTACTCTGATTTCTACTAGAGATTGATCTCTGTTCTTCTTGTTTTATGTGAGTTTTGGGTTTTTGGAGGCAATTGGGGTTAAGTGATTTGTCCAGGATCACATAAGTAGTCAGTATCTCTCATAGAATTTGAATTCAGATGGTCCCGACTCCAAGGTGGGTGCTCTATCTATTATACTACCTAGTTGTCTCTAATCTCCATTTTTCTGCCCTTAATAATAATCTGCCCCACCCTAGGCAACCTGGTGCCCCACTTCATTTCCAGAAGCTTACCTTATTAATACCAAATTTAGGAAGACTCATTATTCCCTTGGCCTCCTGCAGCTCAGAACTTCTAAGCTCAAGAGTTACACCAGTTTCAACTTATTGAGGCATTACAGATGAATAGCAACATGCACACCTTCCCAATTCACTTCTAATAATAATAATAATGCGATAACATCTATATAAAACTTCACCTATTGCATGTCATTTGATCCTCAGAACAACCTTGTGAGGTAAATACTATTTTTATACCCATTTTACAGATGAGGAAGCAGAGGCTGAGTGTTTAAGTGACTTGCTCAGATTAAGTTAGCAGAATTAGAACTCAGGACTTGGGGCTCCAAGTTCAGCACTTTATCCACTATCACCTAACCCGTCATTATGTGAGGAATCTAAAATCATCTACAATTTTCTGATCTCTTTTAATTCTCAATACTAAATCATATTTTCCAATATATTTCTAGCATATCTCACTTCCCTCCCCTATGGAGACTCAGACATAACAACAACAAAAATAGATGTTGATCTGGTTATGCTCTTCTAACTATATGTCAAGTTAGAAAAAGAATAATATACAAATGATCCAGTAGTTAGAAAGCGGCACTTGGAGTCAGGAAAATCCAGGCTCAAATTCTGCCTCAAAGAAAGGGCAAGTTACCTTTCTGTGCCTCAGTTTCCTTATATGTACTTATCTCACAAGGTTATTGTGAAGTTTAAATGTTATTACACACACACACACACACAAATGTGATTTTGTGTGCTTGTGTCTATATATACATATATACACATATATATGCATATTCATGGGATTTTGTGAGTGTGTGTGTGTATACACACATTATATATAATTCTTCATAAATCTTAAATTTCTAATAAATATTAGTTATTATTAAGATGATTTGGAGTACTTTCAATTATAGAATCATCAAAATCACCGAATCCCAGAGTTGAAAGGGTTCTCACACCCCATTCAACTCAACTTATCTCCTCCTTATCTCCACTACAAGAAACCTAACAATTGCTCTGGTAATAAATTGTTGTGGTTTAGTCATTTTTTCAGTCATGTCCAACTCTTCATGATCCCATCTGGAGTTTTCTTAGCAAAGACACTAGAGTTGTTTGCCATTTCCTTCTCCACCTCATTTACAGAAAAGGAAACTGAGGCAAACAGACTTAAGTGACTTGCCCAGTGTAACTCAGCTACTAAGTGTCTGAGCCCAGATTTGGGTTTAAGATGAGTCTTTCTACCAATGCCAGACCTGGCTTTCTATTTACTATGGTGCCATTTAAGGACACCTGCTAAGCACAATATTACAGATGTGGCTTCTTATCAACACTAGAATCAAATATTAAGACCTCTGTTTGGTATTTAAGATTCTTTTTAACCTGACCCTTTTCTACCTTTTCAGTATTTCCAGTATTCTTATGTTTTTCTCTCCTCCAAGCATTTTACAATCCAACTCTGCTGGTCTAATTGCTGTTCCTTACACACAACAAACACATCTCCCTTTGCCTTTTTCACTCAATTTCCTCCAGGCCTTGAATGTTTTCTTCCTCATCCTTCTTAATGTCCCTGGCTTTCTTCAACATTCAACTGAAATCCCACCTTCTATAAGAAGCCTTTTGTGTCCATTCCCCTGCCAATCAGTTCCTAGCACCTTCCCAAAATATCCTTACACCTTCTCTTTCTCAATCACTTTCTCTCCCTGTCTGTATCTCTGCCTCTCTTTGTCTCCCAATATTTTTCTCTGTATCTCTCTCTTACTTTATCCCTCTCTCTCCTTTTATCTCTCTTCTTTTCCCCTTTTTGTCTCTTTATGTTTCTGTGTCTCTGTGTCTCTGTCTCTGTCTATTTCTCTGTCTCTGACTGTCTCTCTATATATACATATGTATGGATATGTATGTTTATATATATTTATCCCCTTTTACAGAGGAAAAAAGATAACTATAAATACAGATGATATAAATATTATATGTATATAATTCTTGCTACATTGTTTCTCCCTTTTGAATATATTCCTCTTCATAATTTCAGAAAACCTGGGAAAACTTACATGAAATGAGGCAAAATGAAGTGAGCAGAACCAAAAGAACATTATACACAGTAACAGCAATATTGTATCAATGATCAATTGTGTAATACTTAGCTACTCTGATCAATGCAGTAATCCAAGACTCATTCCAAAGGACTCACGAGGAAAAAAACTATTGTTCTCCAGAGAGAGAACCAATGAACTCTGAGTGCAGATTGTTGTATTTTTTTTTTCACTAATTTATTTTGTTTGCTTTTTTTTTTTTTTTTGGCAGGATGGCTACTGTGTAAATATATCTTACATGACTTCACATACATGATGGGCACCATATTGCTTACCTTCTAAAAGGGTAAGGAAAGGGCTGGAAGGAGGAAGAAAATTTGTAACTCAAAATTAAGACATAAATGTAAAAAATATAAACCTTGAAAAGAAAAAAGTAGAAAAAGAAAGAACTGGGAGGGAGCTAAAATAAAGAGTAGGAAGTTAGAAAAAGAATAATATATAAATGATCCAGTAGTTAAAAAATGACACTTGGAGTCAGGAAAACTCAGGCTCAAATTCTGCCTCAAAGAAAGAGCAAGTTACCTTTCTGTTACTATTTAATTCTTGTCTTTTGTCTTTATATTTCCAGTGCACAGTGTGCTTGACACACTGTATGTGCTTAATAAGTGCTTGTTGCCTCACTGACTTCAGTAATCAGACCACCATCTCTGTTTCCTCCAATCCAAGCCTCTATCTGATAGGGCCTCCATGAAGGACAAGTGACTGATTCATCTCTGAGGCTTCAGTTCTTTTCTTTTGGGGGAGAAGACTGGCATCTGTTACTTATATATGACAAAGCAGAAAAATCCTGTTCTTAGTTTGGAGTGTGAAGATTTATTCTGAGACTGGTCCCCATCTTCTAATCAAGAGACAGATGATTTGGCTGCTCAGACAGACAGAACTGGGACATGACATGTCCACAGAGCAGCTCTTTTCTGCCTGGCTGCATTCAAGTGAAAGACATATACCGTAAGCCTCTGGAAGGGAGAGGTCTCCAGTTCTCCTCACCAGGGTAGCTCTGTGGCCAGTAAACAAGAGCCTCTATTCTTAGTTCTTTCTTGCCCGTAGGTTGAAGACAGCTCCAACTTTGTGAACTTCATGAGTACAGAATGGAGAACCACCAGAGGCTGGGAGCTGGAATCTATGCCTGATTTTGCAACCAAACAAAACAGGGAGGCATGATGTCCCAAGCAATTTGTTTGACCCAGCATAGATCCAATGCCGTTAAGGGGAAGCTGAAGCAATTCATCTATCAGCTATGCCAAATTTGGAAGCAAACTTGGTAGAATGAACACTAGAAATATTTTAAGTTTGAGCTCATTCTCCCTAGAGATTATGGGAGTTTAAGAAAGAGAACTATGGAGACTGAATGTGGATCATCTTTTTTTGTTTGTTTGCTTTTTCTTTCTCATGGGTTTTTTTCCCTTTTAGTCTGATTTTTGTTATACAACACGAATATGGAAATGTGTTCCAAAGTAATATAATATATAATCTAGATCAGATTGTTTGCTGTCTTGGGGAGAAGGAAAGTAGGGGAGAAAGAGAGGAGAAAAAAATTTTGGAATGCAAAGTCTTACAAAAATGAATATTGAAAACCATCTTTAGTTTTCAATACATTTTCACATGTATTTAGAAAAATAAAATACTATTGAGGAAAAAGAAGAAATTAAAAAAAAAAATAAAATCAATTGCTATAAATTGCCAGATGATACTGAGGCTCTAATCACTGGCAGTTGATATTGGGGAGAACACACTGAAATGGGGAGTTGAGCTGATAACATCAGAGAAGAAACCCTCTAAGGTATCCTTAGAATTCTGAGGAAGAGAACCTTGCTCTAGAAATTTGACTTATTAGTATATAGACAGGTTGGAAGAATAAGTTCAGAGTCTCACTACACTTAGCCCCAGTGTTCTTCCTTTTTTATTTATTTTTTTGGGGGGTCAATATTCCTTTACTATACTACCTGCCAACACAGCTCAGTCAAAGGGGAATGTTGAAAACTATCTTTGCATGCATTTGGGGAAATAAAACAGAATTTTTACAAGTCAGAAAATAAATAAATAAATGCTAAAAATGCTAAGTCACTATATATATATATATATATATATATATATATATATATACACACACACACACACTATATATATATACACACATATATTAGCTAATATTAGGGCCCAGTGGGGCAGCCCATACCTGAAGATCTTCATACAATGATCCAGGGTGGGCTTCCATGGCAGAATCTTCCAGAGCACAGGTCACAGTGTCCAGAGCAGTGAGGGGGCCTATAGCTATGTGTACTAATTTTTCAGAAGTTGGGGGGGGTGTTTAGTTTAGGTTTATGATTTCATCAGTGTGGGGAACTCCTTAGTAAGGAAACACCCTCTGGCCATGCTGATGGACATTTAATCTCAGCCAGTGATCCACTGAGAGGTTAAGGAAAGGCATATAAAGAAGGAATATAATATTCTGGAAGGCAAGGGGTCTAAGCTTCCACCTAAGAATAACCTATCCAGAAAAACTGAGGATAATTTTTCAAGGAAAAAAATTAAAATTTAATGAAATAGAAAACTTTTTTAAGACTCCCTGATGAAAAGACCGGAGCTGAATAGAAAATTTGACATTCAAACACAAGACTAAAAAGAAATATAAAAAGGTAAACATGAAAGAGTAATCATAAGGGTCTCAATAAAATTAAATTGTTTATATTTCTATATAAGATGATATGTATAACTCCTAAGAACTTTATCATTATTAGTGCACTTAAAAAGAGTGTATGTAGACAGAGGGCATGGATGTAAGTTGATTATGTTGGAATGATAGAAAAAAGGAGAAGAAGGAGAAGGAGGAGGAGGAGGAGGAAGAGGAGGAGGAGGAGGAGGAAGGAGAAAGAGGAGGAGGAAAGGTGAGAAAAGAGTGATGCTCTTGGAGAAAGGGGAAAAGAGAAGTAAAAGGGGGGAATTTTTCTCTTGTAAAAGCGGTGAATAAGAAAGAGATTTTACAATGAAAAGAGAAGTGGGTGGTGGTGGTGGCTGGCACTTCTAGAACCTCACTCTCCTTGGAATTAAAGGATTAAATGGTCAGTGTGGGTCAGAGGCAGCATTAGAATCCAGATCATCCTTTCTCCTCTGAACATCCACTTAATGTTTACAAAGCCCAGGAGGCCCATGGTGTGCCCATGAGCACATCATCAGCTGGTGAAATCCTTTCTTTTCCCCTCCCCTTGCCTTAGTCTCCGAGAGTCACCATTACTGCTGTCTGGCAGGGCTCACTCACTGTATACTTTGTGTCATTGGCTAAAGGAAGATGCAGGACCACGCTGGGGTGGGGAGCATTATTGGAACTCTTTCCCCATAAAGAGTCTTAGACAAAATCCAGGGAGGCCTTGGGGCCTGCATAGGCAGAATGTCCCCTCGCCAGCTCCCAAAGACCTGTTCAATCCTTGCAGATTAATTTTTTTTTTCAGATTAATTTTTAATGGGATAACCGCAGAGTGAGTCCAAAGGGCTCTGCTTTCCTGTCTCTGTTCCTTTCCCTCCCTTCTGGAGGTTACCGAGGCCAGTACTGGAGGGACAAAGGTGGCCAGGGGAGGACATTGATCCAAAGGACAATTCTTCCTGACTACAAGTCGAGGACTCTCTACCAAGTCACCATCTAGAAATGACACGAGTGTTCACCTGTATACAAACAATGGTCACTTTTTACCTTCTATGTTCATTTGTCTTATTTTCTGCTCTTCTTCTCTTGTTCATATAATTGAATAAAATTATATGTTGATATAAGTACAAATAAAATTTTGTTAAAGAGTAAAAGAAACTGGAAGGAATGTGAGGGTGCTCCTCTCCCGAGAAATAATTCCTTATTCAGGAGGTAAAGTTTCTCTTCAGGATCCTGCCCCAAAACCTGGTGCTCTCTCTGGGTAATTCAGGAGGAAAATAATCAGATCAGATTATTTACAGGATTTAGAGATTCAGGACAATTTAGAAGGGTAGAAATATCACTAATTGGACTGGAAAGCAACAATCAAATACTGGTCCAGGTTTGTTTTGTTTTGTTTTGTTGGGTTTTTTCTATTTTTTGTTTTGTTTTGTTTTGTTTTGTTTTGGTGAGGGAATCTGAGTTAAGTGACTTGCCCAAAATCACACTGCTAGGAAATGTGAAGTGTCTGAGGCTACATTTGAATTCAGGTTCTCCTGACTCCAGGATAGGTGCTGTAACCCTTGTTCCCCACTTTACCCCCAGCTTTCCAGAAGTCCAGGTTTGATGTGTGATCTTATAAAAGCCACTTCCTCCCTATGGGATTAAGTGTTCTTCTGTACAAAACAAGGCAATTGGACTAATAATAGCTAGCATTTACGTAACACTTAAAGGTATTTTACAAACATTATTTCACAACAATCCTGAGAGAGAGTTGGTATTATGATCGTCTATCCCATTTTTCAAATGGGGAAAGTGAGGCTGGGAATGTTCAAGGGACTTTCCTAAGGTCACACAACTAGTTAAGCATCTGAGGCTGGGTTTGAACTCAGATCTATCTGAATTCAGGACTTGTGTTCTGCCCACTGCACCACCTGGAGTAAAACATTGCATGTACTTTCAAGCTTAAATAATGTCTTGGTTAGTTTTGCTGAACTGTCTCTTTCTAGGGGAGGATTATAATTTGAAAGAAAGAAAAAAAGTGAAAGATATAAGGAGTTGTTGGTTTACTTGTTTGTTTTTTAAAGCAAGTAAGTATATAGAATTTTCTTGGTAGGAGTGCAGGTAGCATTGGAAGTGTGGAACAGGATAAAAGACGAAAAAAGAGGAATTGTGTCAGGGATTAGTTTAGCCTGGCATCAGTTTACCTGGTCTCTGAAATGGGAAGCTCAGGACAAAGTAATGACCATCTGCTTGTACAGTAGTTGTTGTTACAGGTAAACCTGTTTATTAGCACCTGAAGTTGAAGGGCTTTGAAGAGCCAAAAGTGATAATTAGCCTGGCTCAGCCAGGAGGTCCAAAGGCTTTGGCTGGATCAGATTGTCAGTGATTAATGGGAGAGATGGCTCTGAGTTTATCTCAATCTCTGTGAGACAAACAACATTGTACATGGTCAGGGACAGTGAAGAACATGGGCTTGGAGAGGCCTGGGAACAATACTGACATTTTCTACCTCCCTGAGTTTTAGTTTTCCCCTTGTAATTATGCCATTAAGTTGAATGAAGTTTTGTTTCTTTTTTCTACATCATAGACAGCTTGGGCAGTCTAATGAAATCTATGCAGCTCTTTTTGGAATAATGTTTTAAATGAATAAAATTAAATACATAGATTTACAAAAGAAACCAATTATATTGAAATGTAGTTATAAATTAAAAAAAAAAAAAAAAGGTCTACGGTCCCTTCCAGTTCAATCATTCTAACATTATCTGTCTTACAACCCCTTTCAACTTGATTATTTTACATTCCAAGTTCATATAAGCTGTGGCTCTGAGTTTTTTGGTGTTTTTTGTTTTGTTTTGTTTTTTGCTGAGGCAATTGGAGTTAAATGACTTGCCCAAGGTCACACAGCTAGGAAGTGTTACGTGTCTGAGATCAGATTTGAACTCAGGTCTCCTGACTTCAGGGCTGGTGCTCTATCCACTGCACAACCTAGCTTCCCCTGTGGCTCTGAATTTATAGTGATTAGATTCAATCAGGGATGAGCTGGGGTATATCACTCTACAATTTCTCTTACTGGATCATACTGCCATTCAGTCTTTCCCATACTGATTCTCCATGGAAAAAATGAGAGCATCCTCAGTTACCATGCAAGCATTTGGGTTAACACAAGATCAAAGACAGAACAGGTTGTATTTAATACAAGATAAGTCACAAAACAGAAAAGATTAAGCCTATAAGAAGAAGCTAACTGAGGTCATTAGAGAGCTGCCTCCTTTCTTTCTGAAATGCATGTTCTGCATAACTCACAGAATAAATGAAGATCAAAGCTTGGATTAATTTCTCCAGATGCAGACTCTCTACCATGCTGCTCAGCAGCTGTTTCCTTCTTGGTTTGTGAACTTCCTCTGCTTGATCCTTGAAGTTGGTATTGAGTAGAAACCCTTCCTCACCTCTCCTGGAAATTTGGCTTGGAATTTCAATATGACCCAGGAAGTTTTCCTCTTTTTTCCGAGAGTCTTGGCCCAGGGGTCATCCCAAGTGACTTTCTCCTTAGTTACAAGGAGGCCTGATCCTAGAATTTCTCCCTTTGTCCAGAAGCTCATTGCCACACTATGGCTGCTAATTCCAATTCCTGCAGCTCCCGGATTGACCTAGCAATTCTCCTCCTCTCACTATCCTTACCTTTAGCCACTGATGTCTCTGGGGTGCTCAGGGTAGTCCCTGGAAGGTCTCAGAGATGTGTAGGCTTCTCCTCCTAGAAGAATGAGCAAGAGTGCTTGTATTCCCTTCCTCTATGCCCAGGTTTTTTCTATCTCTCTCTGTCTTTGTTCTTCTTTTGAAAAACTAAGTCCAAGGGTAATATTTCAGCTGTATGACTAACCCTGGATTAATCAATCAGCCTTGAATATGGTGTTTATGGGGAGATTTACTTCTTAGGTATAGAGTCATTATTCATGGCAAGACAAAGAAGATTCAGGGAATCTATACCCACATAATCTCTCATGTCTGATCCTCTTCAGTTCCAACATCCTGTGTTCTAAGGCCCTTCCCAGCTCTGACATTCTGTTTTAAGGGCCCTCCAGCTCTGACATCCTGTATTTTAAGACCTTCCCCATATCTGACATCCAGCGTTCTAAGGCCCTTCCCAGCTCTGACATCTTGTATTCTAAGAGCCCTCTCAGCTCAAATATTGAACATTACATGACCATTCCCAGTTCTAATATTCTTTGCTCTAAGTTTCCTTTCAGCCCTAATATTCTGTAGTTCTTCCATATTCTATAATTCAATACTGATTCTTTTCTCAACTTCCAGGCAGCATCACTGGGCCACCTGGCTGTCTCACCCAGGTCTAGGAAGAAACCTACATAAATTTATTTTCCCACTAAGCCACACTGCCCTTAACAGGCAGGCCTTCCCCTGGTGATCTATACCTTAAACTGGGAATGTGGGAGCTCAATGCTTTGTCTAAATTAATTTTGAGAGGTAATTTTTCCAGCACTGAGTGAGGGGAAATTATTCTGCGGGCAGAGGAGTTTTCCTGGAGCTTTATAGTTATACCAAGGAGACATTTTACAAATCTCTAGGTATATAGGTCAAGACAAGCCAATCTCAGATCCCTGAGTTTCAGTTTTCTCATCTGTCAACTGCAGGTAATAATTTCCACCATCCCTATCTCAAGGGCCAAGACTATAAGAATTAAGTAGCATACTAGATGAGAAGATGCTATGAAAAGTGAGAAAATTATAACTTGTATTTCTAAGATTTGTCCTTTCCTCACAGCAACACCACTGACGTGATTATAACCACCAGGCTACTTGGCCTGGGAAATAATGACCTTAGAAATATAGCCCTTGGGGTTATAGTGTAGGCTCCAAGTTGTCTGTTTTAAGAATACTGTATCTCTGTCTTTAGATTATCTGTCTTAGTGTAGATTTTATGGAGAGCTATGACGGGGTGCCTGGAGTGAAATGCCTAATGTAATCACTCCCAGACTCCACCTCTAAGCCATAAATTTAGCCTATTAGTGACATCCTGAAGTTAATGAATAATATAGTAAAATGCCAATTCTACTTGTAGAGGTAGATCAGTGACATAAAGCGCTCGTTCACCTATGAACATCCATACAACTACCTATTTATCCTCCCACTTCTTCACTAACTCCCTTTTGGACTATAGGCCATTGTCAATGGCGATACAATGGCAATGGCATTGATTTGGAGAGGGTCTAAGCCTATAGATTCTTTTGAGACACTTTGCAACACCAGCCCAGGATCCCAATATTTTGGGAGGGTCCAGCTCCCATACCCCAATGCTGTCAAGCAAGTAGGAGATTATGTGGTCAGTTGATTGCCCATGGGCGTACAGCTAATATCCATCTCCTAGATTTGTTGGTTTTTTCAACATTTGATGGATACCAATAATGTGGTATTGGGCCATCCATTATTTCTCCTTTGCTCTCTCTACATGAAGAGCTCACATATTTTCATAATCGCTGGAAAAGGCCTAGGAAGTCAACTGATCTAGAATCTGCAATTATACAAAAGTCCTCTCCACATTGTGGGGATCACATATTAAAAGCAGGAGGATGCCTTAGAGATCATTTAATCTCACTCCCTCATTTTATTGAACAGGAAACTGCTGAAAACATGGCTTGATCAAGAAACGAACTCTCAAGACATCTGGGCTGGGGTAGTCATGTCCACTGGGGATCTCTGACTGGTTTTCTCCTTCATGAATCAGGGTCACTCTAAACTCTTATGGAGGGTATCCAGGACAGGGATTCTTTTCCCCCAGGGAGAGAATGCCTCCAGACTGGATTTGTTTATACTACAGAAATCCAGTTTCCCAGTAGGGGAGGGTACCACTCAAAGTAGTTTGAGCATATGCCAGTAGTGTAAGATGTCACTCAAACTAGTTTGAACATATGTCTTGGGGGCTACAAGTAAGAGTAATTATCACTCTGTCTTGCCCTATAGAGTCTGACTAACCTTTTCAGGAGTCGGGTCTTGACAAATAAGAGGAAAAGGATGCATCACAAATTGTAGAGGGCCACAGATAGTGGGGGAACTCTGGGTAAGGTCGGGGGAACTCAGCCCAGAGGAAACCTGCAGACAATGTCTGGTTTGGCTCCGCAGCTCCATTTGGTGTCTCTCACCCTTCCTAAGAAGTCAAGGAGGTCGTGACTACCTGTGTTCTACTTGAAGCAAAGGGTACTTACAATAAAGAGATGCATTTACATATCAATAGCATGGTACTTATAGTTAGCACTTACTCAGTGTGCTGTGATGATATAATGGTTCTCTAGTTGGCACACAGTGGGCTGTAATGATGTAATCATACCAAGGTATTTAAGGCCTGAGAAGACTCGAAATAAGGACACTCCATCTTTGACCATCCTGATGGCTCTCCTGCCTCCTTGACTCCTCCACTAAGACCAAGACCGGTCCCAAGATCCTCCAGAGAGCTAGTCCAGACACTACAAGTTATTGCTACAATAGTATAATATTAATTTCTCTCATATAATAAGACAAGGACAAGATCTGTGATTTCATTGCTATAGGGAACTCCCAGATGAAGAAGTTCTCTTCACCTATGCAGGTCAGCATCTTCTAAGTAACTGATTGTGTTAAAGTATTTCCTGGAGTGAGATGTCAAATCCAGAGGCTGAACCAGATTAAAATGTAATTGGGACATATTTAACAAAATAAAAATACAATAAAACATGGCAAAAATAGATTAAAACTAAGTCAATATGACAAGGGGAGTCCCAAAACTCTGAAAACTCCTTCAAGGAGAAATTCTCTTTGAACCCTGCCTCTGAGATCCACCCCAGGGAACCAAAATAAAGTGGTTTATCTTAGTGGGACTAGTTGAAGTAATCTCATTTAGCTGGACATCTAGATTTAGATTGACCCCTATTGTGGTGGTCTAATGGTTTGGAATTGGTTTGATTACAGGTCAGGGAACCAAATGCTGAGATTAGGGTTAGGGTTCCTGGTAGTCAGGGAGTTAAATGATGAGGTTAGTGGCAGGTTTGGGGTTCAGGGAATCAAACAAAGGGGATTGGTTCTCCTAAATCCCCTTGGGATTTGGTACAAGGTAGCGAGTTGTGGGAACCCCCTTCTGGGGGCACAGAGGTCGTTTGTAAAGGAATTTACAAACCCGAAAAGCTAGACTGATAAAAAAGTAATTTATTATTGGCATTGGGAAGTCAGCTTTTGCTATACATGAATAGAAAGACTGAATTCCTTAATGGCAAAGTCCCAACAGAGAAGTAAAGTTTCTAGTAAAGAAATCCCAACAGAGAGGTATAAAGTCTTATTAGGGAAATAAGTGAGGGAGATAAAGAGAGGGTAATGCTGAAAGAGAATATTATTTCAGCAGGCAGAGGTTTCCTTAGCAGAGCATAGCATGTTAGGTCCTCTGCAAGGACTGAGTTCCAAGTTGTCCTTTTTATAAGGAAATCTGAATCAGAAGTTTCAATTGAATGAGACTCAATGCTGTCATTGCCCCCAGGCCTAGATGAGATCACTTTATCTTGGTTCCCTGGGGCAGGTCTCAGAGGCAGGATTTAAGGAGAATTTCTCCTTGATAGAGTTTTCAGAGTTTCAGGGCTCCCCTCATCAAATATAAACCACAGGGATTGTTATAAATAGATTAATGTCCCCTATTTCAATCTGATCCTACTAATCTAGGGCCTTAGAGCAGTCAAGTGACAAAGGGACACAGCCTCTACCTGTGAAAGGATGGATTTGAACCCAGGTCCTCCTGGCAAAATTTTCATCCACACAATACCCCCTTTCCATTACAATAAGAGCTAATAAAAGGTTTGCAAAATATTTTCTTTATCTACCTAATTATCTCATTTGATTCTCACAAAAACTCTGTGAGGGTGGGGTCTTTATATTCATTTTACAGATGAAGAAACTGAGGCTGAGAAAGAAGTTGTTATACCCTTAGTCAGTCAGTATTTGAGTTAGAATTCTAGCTCAGGCCTTCCTCTAACTGGAACACCAGATTGCTTCTTTTTACAGTACTATGGCTTTGGGTGGAAACTGTTCTGTCAGGATTAATCACTGACAAAATAGTTATTTAACATTCTCAGGAATGGGAAACTTGACATGACAATTACTTATTTATATAGTGTTTGAATAAATGCTGTTATGAACACTAAGTCCTCATGACATATCTGGAGTTCTAACCGGTAAACCACACTGCCTCTCTGACAAGAAGTCAAGCACAATAGAAAGCATGGCTTCCCAACCCTATCCCTGCCCCAATAACCACATCTTTCTTCCCTCTCCCCTCTCCTTCTCCTTCCCCAGCTTCCTGTTCCACCCAATTATTCATATCCTCAAACAGAATTGAATAAGAAAATAGAAATTAAGTTCACTGACTCTAAAGAATGCCCTTCAGTTAAGGAATGGCTGAACAACCTGTGACTTAGGTTTGTGATGTACTATTATTATGTTATTTTTAAAAAATGACAGAGGGGATAATTTTACAATAACCTGGAAAGATTTAATGTGAACTGAGACAAAGTGAAATGAGCAGAACCAGAACACTTACACAGTAACAGCAACATCGTGTGATGATCAACCACAATTGACTTAGCTTTTCTCAGCAACATAGTGATCCAAAAGGATTCCAAAGAACTTAGAATGAAACATATCCACCTCCAGAGAAAGAATTGACATTGCTTGAATATAGACTGAAGCACACTGCTTTCTTTCTTTTTCTTTTATTCAAGACTTCTTGTACAAAATAACTAAAACAGAAATGTTACATTGTACACGTATAACCTTTGTCAGATACTCTTACCATCTCAGGGGAGGGAAAGAAGGATAAAAATTGAAACTCAAAACTTAAAAAAAAATTTTTTTAATGGCTTTAACATGTAATTGTGTGGGGGGAATAAATATTTCTTAAAAAGACATTTAAGTTCACTAGATCTCCCTAATTTTTTAAATGGAAAGGGAGAGACTTTTTAAGCAATACTTTAAAAACATGTTTTGAAATATTACTAATTCAAGTCATTGGGGAATGAAGGGTGGGGTAGTTGCAGGAACAAGTTATGTTTCAATACTTCCCTTTCCCACTAACTACATAATAACCTAACTGGTTACAAGAACAACTAGCCAGCTGCTGGCAACAGCTGGAAGCCAAACCCAGCTCTTGAGCCATTCAAACCAAACTCTGACTTTAAGAAAATAATTTTGCCAAGGTCTGGGGGATCTAGTCTTTACTCTGTCCCTGACTCACTGTGAGACCTTGGATAAATAATCTGCTTCCTCAGGCCCTCCCTTTTCTCATCTATAAAATGAGTTCCAGAATTCTTTGTTTCTGAGGTCAGTTCCAGCTCTTTGACACCACCTTCCCTTCTTCTCCTTCCTCCTTTCCCTCTCATCAAGCTGGGTGTGCAGGGGAAAGAATTAGATTAGGAATCACAGATTTGAATACTGGCTCCACTCTGTTTTAAGATCCCTTCCACCTCTAAGTTCAAGAGACAACATGACAGTGGATAGATATCCAGCCAGGAAGGTCTGGGGTCGAATCTGGCTAGTCACAGATTAGCTGTGTGTGATCCTGTACAAGTTCCTTATCTCTTATTGCTCTAAGCAACTCCTTAAAACAGGTTTGTTTTTTTTTAATCCAGAGTCTGTGGATATATAATAGATACACAGATGAAGATATAGAAATATGAAGTATGTACATATATAAAAGCATGTACATGTTTGTATTTATACATATAAAATCTTTACTTTTTAAAATAGTATTGCATTTCTTTTTAATTACTTGAAGAGACAATTTTGATGTTCATTTTTAAATAAAATTATGAGTTTAAATTTTGTGAATTTTTTAATAGTATTTTATTTTTCCAAATATATGTAAAATAGTTTTCAACATTCATTTTTGTAAGACTTTGTGTTCCAAATTGTTCTCCTTCCTTCCCTTGACCTCCCCAAGAAAGCAAGCAATCTGATGTAGGTTAAACATGAGCAATCCTTTTAAACAGATTTTCTTATTTGTCATGTTGTACAAGAAAAATCAGACCTAAAAGGGAAAAACCACAAGAAGAAGAAAAGGAAAGGAAAAAGAAAAGAAAAAAAGGTGAAAATATTATACTTTGATCCACATTAGTCTCCATAGTTCTCTCTCTGGGTGCAGATGGCACCCTCCATCACAAGTCTATTGGAAGTGCTTTGAATCACCTCATTGTTGAAAAAAAGCCACATTCACTAGAGATGATCATCACATAATCCTGTTGTTACTGTGTACAATGATCTCTTGGTTCTGCTCACTTCACTCAGCATCAGTTCATGTAAGTCTCTCCAGGCCTCTCCGAAATCATCCTCCTGATCATTTCTTAGAGAACAATAATCTTCCATTACATTCATATACTATAACTTATTCAGCCATTCCCCGACTGATGGGAATCCACTCAGCTTCCAGTTCCTTGCCACTACAAAAAGGGCTATCACAAGCATTTCTGCACATGGTCCTTTTCTCTCTTTTATGATCTCTTTGGAATACAGACCCAATAGAGACACTGTGGGACCAAAGAGAATCCATGGCTTGATAGTCTTTTGGACATAGTTTCTAATTTCTCTCCAGAATGTTTGGGTCATTTGTGAATATATTTTTAATCAATAACTGTATTTCAATATAATTGATTTCATTTGTAATTCTATGGATTTTCATTTATTTATTAACTATTTGGGTTTTTTGTTAAGTTTTAAGTTCCACCTTGTCTCCTTTCCAACCCTGCATTAGAGAAGGTCAATGTCATACCTGTATATGTATAGATAGATATATACATATAGATATATAGAGAGATTATATAGATATAGAGACACACACATATCTAAATGGAAAGAGACAGAGACTGAGAGAGATATAGAGAGAAATACAATACATCCATTTATCAGTTGTTTCTCTGGAGGTGGATGGTATTTTTCTTCATAAGTCCTTTATAATTGATTTGAATGATCATATTACTCAGAATAGCTTAATAATTCACAGTTAACTCTTCAAACAATTTTGCTGTCACCATATACAATGTTCTCTTGTTATTGATCATTTCTCTCTACGTTATTTCATGCAAGTCCTTCCATGTTTTTCTAAAACCACTTGTCACTTCTCACAACTTAGTAGTATTTCTTCACAATCATTTATCCTAAATTATTCAGCCATTCCCGATTGATGGGCATCCCCTCAATGTCCAGTTCTTTGCCACCACAAAAAAAAAAAAAAACAAAAAACAAAAAAAAACTCCTATACATCTTTAAGAATACATAGATTCTTTTCCTTTTTGTAATATTCTGGTTTGCTTTCTGGAGGTCTTGGGATGAGCCTTCATTTCAGCAGAGTAATCACCCCGAGAATAGCCAGGTGATAAAGTCCCAAAGTCTTTATTGTCTCATTCACAGTCTGTCTCCTTGCCTGGGGCTGGGGCTAGCTTTCTGGAGGTCCTTCAGAAGGACCTTGGTTTCAGTGAAGAAGTGAAGGAGGTCAGGCCAGCCACCACAGTAGTGGGAGATGGAATGAATGTCTCTCCTTGGCTCAGAGACCTTGAGCTCCAACCTCCAGTCCTCTGTCTTCTCTGAGTCTGTCTCCAAGTTCTCTCTAGGTCTGATTCTGACCTCTTAAATACTCTATTACAATTACATCCATTCATCACACTGAGTATAAGCCAATCATTATATCACTAAGGAACCATTATTTACTGTAAGATTAATTCAATCATACTGAACTAGAGAACTATTAATCACCAGGCTAAATTAAATAACCATTGTATTATCAATTCCACTGACTTAACACCTTGTAAGATCCTTGTTTCAAGTACAGAGTTCTGGCCCATTTCACCTTTTTCCCTGAACACCTTGGGCAATAGAAGAGTGGTATTGTTGGGTCAATTGAGCATAATTCCAAATTGCTCTCCAAAATGGTTGGACCAGTTCACAGTTTTACCAACAGTATACCAATGTCCCTTCCTCTCCTCCCTCCTTCCCCCAATATTCTCTCTAGTATTTGCCATTTTCTATTTCCATCATTTTAGTCAACCTGATTGGTATGAGGTGATTCATCAGAGTTATTTTAATTTGCATTTCTCTAATCAATAGTGATTTAGATCATCCTCCCCATTTGATTATATATAGCTTTGATTTATCTTCTTCCAAAAACTGTCTGATTTTATGCTTTGATCATTTATCAGTTGGAAAATGACACACATTCTTATAAATTGATTTAGTTATACATGTATGTGATATATGGTGCCTTTATTTGAGAAACTGCCTATAAAATATTTTTTCTCAATTTTCTGGTTTCCTTCTAATTTTAGCTACATTGGTTTTATTTGTGCCAAACCTTTTTTAATTGAATATAATTAGAACTGTCCATTTTACATCCCAGAAGACTCTATCTCTTGTTTATTCATTAATTCTTCTCTTATCCATTCCTCTTTTAATATATTTATGCTCTCTCCCTTTATGTCTAAGTCATGTATTCATTTTGACTTTATTAGTAAACAGCATAAGATGTTGATCTATACTTAGTTTTGCCAGACTGTTTTCTAGTTTTCTCAGTGAGTATATTCCTGTACATTTTATTTTGTGCATTTAAAAACATCGTTCTGAAAAGGGAGCTCATGGGCTTCACTAGACTGGCAAGGACATGCAGAACACAAAAATGATTCAAAGCAGGGGTCCCTACTTTAAGTCTGTATAACAGCTGCAGAAAAGGTGCTAATCTTCATTGCCATTCACTATACAAATTGAAATCACTTGTCGGGTCCAGTTCTAAAATCCTTTGGCACCCCCTTCCCTTTCAGTGTCCCAGCTCCTTTCTCTTCCAATAGTGTTTGAGATTTGAAATGTTGCTCTCTTTTATAGTAGTTGCATTTAAAATGGGGATCCTAGGGTGAAGAACTAGCTAAAAGAAAGGGATACCTTTTTAACATTGTCATTGTGGGTATCAGTGGGAGATTAAAGATAGGTGCCTGACAATCCTAGATGTAGAAGGAATTTCCTGGGCAACCATATTAACCCATACTTATGCAAAAATCTACTCTATAAAGTACCAGAGAAGTGATCATCCATCCTCTCCTGAAAGACTGAGGTGGAGGAAAGGAGAGAGGGAGGAAAGGAGAGAGGGAGAGGGAAAGGGATAAGAAAAGGTAGGATAAAACAAGGGAGAGACAGAGAGACACAGAGAGAGACAGAGACAAAATCAGACAGAGACAGGCAGAGACAAACACAGTCAGATAGACAGAACTTATCATCTCCCAAGTCACTTTTGAATTTTTAAAAATTGCACAGGAGCTTTATATACACAGATTCTCCCATTTCCCCACATCCATTAGATTTCCTGAAGAACTGCGCCACTTTTCCACTTTTGTTTTCTTAGTACTGTTTCTCAAGCACTTTTTATTTTCTTGACCTAGACATCTGATTTCATTGGCATAGAGAGCTCTCCAATGAACTCTCTTTATCCAAAGCAGATTAACTATAATTTATAGTCTTAAAGAGTTGCTCAGGGCACTAAATCAACCTGCTGAGGGTTGAGCATCTCCTATAAATCAAAAGCCAAACTTGAGCCCAGGTTGCCAACTCAAGCCAGCATTCTATCTGCCATACCATATTACACTTATTGGTGTACACATTGGTAATTATAATTTAAGCTGAATAAACACCAACTTGAGCATAAAGGCAGTTTAACCCTAACCAAGAGTCCTGGAAGTGCTGGAAAGCACATGTTTAATCCATATTCCTACCCTCCCATCCCCAGAGCAACCCACATCCCTTCTCTAGGTCTCCAAGCTGTCTGTCACTTATAAACTGCATCATCCCAAGATTCTAAGGAAAAGTACCTGACACCTAGAGGGTGATTTATAAACACTTATAGAATGTGAATATGGTAGAGTATTTCTATAGCTTATTAAATAAAAAACAAAAGGAATTCAGAGAAGCTTGTCGAAACTGATGGAAAACAAAGTAAGCAGAACTTTAAGAAAGAAAAACAAAGTACAAAATGATTGTTACAACCTAATCAATAACCCTTTTTGAATTCTGGAACTTTTGCCGGTCTATGAACCCCATCTCAGAATGATGTTTTTCAATGAATAAAACAAAATTTATTGGATTGCAAAACAAACAAACAAAACAAAAACAAAAACAAAAACAAAAAAAAAAACCTCTTTATATTGAAATAGTTGTCATTTTTTTATTTAAAAGATCCTAAGTTAAAAATCCCTGATGCCAGTGGAAAAAACAACAAAAATCCCAAACCAACAAGCTGTGTAATTATCTTGACTGAGAAACTTGGCCCCGGGGTGGAGAAAATGCACCTTCATCTCTCTGCAGAGATAAGGGACTTGAAGCTTGGAATTTCATATTAACAGTTCCTCTTAATTGATATTGTTGGTTTTACTGAACTGTTCTCCCCCTTCCCCCCTTTTAAAAGTTCTGCGCAGCAAGAAATGACTCTGGGTACAAAGAGGCTATAAAAACAAAAGCTAGCAATGGTATTTTCCAAATGTTTGTGAAATGAAATGGGCTTCTTCGGAGTTTTAGAGTGGGAGGTATTCCTTTCCCCCTTCTTCTCTCATCTGGGGTGGCTACTGATTCCCAATTCCAGAGCACAAGGTGGAGAGGGAGACCTGGACTCTAGGTAGTTCACCCTTGGGCTCTAGGAGCATATAGGATTTCCTTTCACTCCCCAGCCTGGGAGTTGTTTGCCCTTGGATCTCAAAGCCGAACTGACTTTGCAAGGGGTTTGGATTTAAATGAGGGAGGGCTCTGCAAAGCCCCTAGTCTCACTTTCTCCTCCAGAGCCAATTGGATCCAATGCCAAGACGTAGATCAGGACAACTGGAGATGGCCCCACTATGCAATGGGAGACCTCGGCCTTTTTTCTGGGTCAGAGGAGACTGGTCACTCCAACTTCTATCCAAACACGCCCATTTGAAGGCACACCTACTAGCGAGTGCTCTTCCAAACGGCCCAGGACACACCCATGAGGAGGAGGAGGAAGGGGAGTGGGAGGGTGGAGCTATGGCCCCAAGCCCGGGCTCCTGTTAGTTGCTCCAGCCACCACCCTTTTGGTTCCTAACTCCCATCCCAGACTAGACAGCCACAGCTGCCTTCCTGCCGGCTCCCTGCCTACTGCTGACCTGAGAGAAGAGTTCCTCAAGGTCAAGGCCATGGCCCAAGTACCCGTTAACCTGGATCTGTGCCCAAGTACCTGGGAGCCTTTGGAGCCAGCTCAGATTCAGAAGCTCATCAGCAGGGGCCAAGAAGCCAAGAAGTTTGCCTACTGTCCCTACAGTAACTTCCCAGTGGGGGCAGCTCTCCTGACCCAGGATGGGAAGATTTATTCAGGTAAGCCCAAAATTCATCCCTTCCCCCATCCCCTGCCCTTACATATAGAAAAAAACAGAAGGAGAGCTAGACTTGGAGGGATGGAGACTTGGATTCAAATCCTACCTTAAGACACTAGGCAAATAGTGGATCTCATTTTTCTCATCTGTAAAATTAGGGATTTGGGCCGGATGGTCCCTGAGGTCTCTTCCAGCTCTAAATCTATAATCCTGTGAGCATTGCCTTCTCCTGGAGATTCTTTTGGTTACTCTTAAATCTTAGAAGATCAATTAAAACCAATTTATAAATAAAATTGCATTTCAGTAGGATAGCTTTGTGCTGTTAAAAGTGGTTTGCTTTTTAAAAATAGATTCTTTAAAAAACATTAAATTATAGATTAAAAACCCAACATTTTACTCTCTGACAGTTATGTCCTCACAGTCCTGGCACAGAGCACTTCAAAGAAGTTTGATTCAAACCTCTTTGAACCACTCTCACTCCTCCCCTCCACTCCACCCCCCCCATCACTACCAAAGCAAAGTTGCTCATTTCCCATATGCAGGGACTTTTCTTTGGCATCTGACTGGGGAGGAGTGGACTTCATCAGGACCTAGGTATTTCAGCTGATGGGAGTTGGGATAATAGAAAAGGGATTCTGTACTCATTTGAAAGACTGAAGATATTGGAGAGAGACCAAGTTCTCAGAGATTAGGATGGGATGAGTCCTTTGAGGTGAAGACTCAGCATTTACAGCTACAAGGAACCTTACCCCTTCGATTCCAATAAATGTGATTTTACAAAAGAGATGATAGAGGTCCAAAGAATAATTCTTGCATAAAAGAACACAGAGTATAAGAGCAAAGATATAATATGAGTCTATATTAGTCATGTTGTGAAAGGAAAATCAGAACAAAAGGGAAAAGCCATGAGAAAGAATTAAAGCAAAAAAAAAAAAAAAAGATGAAATATTATGCTCTTATCCACATTCGGTCTCCAAATTTCTCTCTCTGGATGTGGATGGCATTTTCCATCTCAAGACTATTGAAATTATCTTGGATCACTATATTGCTGAGAAGAGTTAAGTATCATAGCTGACCATCACACTATGTTGCTGTTACTGTGTACAGTGTTCTCCTGGTTCTTCCCATTTTACTTAGCATTAATTCATGTAAATTTCTCCAGCCCTTTCTGAAATCATCCTGCTGATGATTTCTTATAGAATAATATTCCATTACATTCATATACCATAACATATTCAGCCATTCCCCAACTGATGGGCCATTCGTTAATTGGAGAATGGCTTATATTCTTATAAATCTGAGACAATTCTCTATATTTTAGAAATGAAACCTTTATCAGAAACCTTGGATATAAGAAGTTTCCCCCATTTTCTGCTTCCCTTCCAATCTTGGCTGCATTGGTTTTGTTTGTAAGAAAAATTTCAATTTAATATAATCAGAACCATCCATTTTGCATTTCATGATATTCTCCAGTTCTTCTTTGACCATAAATTCCTTCCTTCTCCACAGATCTGAGAGGTAGACTATCCCCTGTTCTCCTAATTTGTTTATAGAATCATCCTTTATGTCTAAATCATGAGCCCATTTCAACCTTATCTTGCTATAGGATATTAAGTGTTGGTCAGTGCCTAGTTTTGAGCAGTATTCTTTTCACTAACCATGCTGAATTCCAACAAGGGAGATAATACCCTATGTAAATGCCAGTTGTTATTAATATCATCCAGAGCTTGGATGACCTCATGGCCCCATTGAACACAGTTCTATGAGTCTCCATGATAGCCTGGTCTCCCTTGTATTAGACCCTGAAGAGCAGTTGCATGCCCCCATTAACCTGAGAGACAGCAGGGGTACTAATGGCAGCTGTACTGTTATGGCTAATTAATTACAATCATTTCCTCTATAATTCCCATATTCTAGTCCTCAAACATATGGGTCATATACTCAAGTAATTAATAATTACAATGAAATCCCCATTACATTATACCTCATTGTATTGTACTTCTCTCCCAAGATTGTTGTAAGGATCAAATAAGATATATTTATAAAATGCTTGTTTCAGTGCCTAGCACACAGCTAGTTACTTAATATGAGATATTAGTTGTTGAAAGAAATGATTATTCTTTCCTGTATTTAATAACTAATTATTGAATTAAAGCCAAGGGTTTCCCCTCCTCTACTTCCTCATTCAGAAATCAGCCCCTGTCTAAGTTACTCAGGCAGCCTTTGAAAGGCACGGCTCCTACTGAGAGGAAAAACTCAAATTTCTTCAAAAGGTAAAGTTGGGTGAATTGCTGGATTTGAGTCCATTGTCTTTTACTCTGACAGGTTTGGGGGGAAAGTGTGGCTAGGGGATGGAGACAAACTTGTATCTGTGCAACTTTGAGCAAATGACTTAAGATTCCTGGGCCTCAGTTTCTTCATCTGTAAAACAGTGGTGAGGTGATGACTAGCATCCCTTATAACTCTAAATGCTATCATCCAATTTTCTCATCTGGAAAGTCAATCAATTAATCAGTGGACAAGCTTTTGTTTCCCACTTGTTAAGTGCAAAGCACTGTCCAAAGTGCTGGAGATATAAATAGGAAAGTGAATCATTCCCAGTTCCCAAGGAACTCAGATTTTAATAGAGGGTGACAACTTATACAGGAAGTTTTAAAATTGTAAGTGAGATGGACTTGCATGGTCCTGAGGTGCAGCATGGCAATGTATCTTCTTTAATATTACCATTAATAATATCGTATCGATTTCTGTTACTGACTGGCTGACAATGCCAAGAATTTTGATGGGTAGAACTTTCTTTTCTGGGGCTACTGAGAAGGCAAAGACTGTAACACCTGCTGAAGTTGCCAGATCAAAGAGGCAAAAGTAGATTAATGACTACCTGTGATTCTCAGACTTATGAGGAAGACTAGGGATTCATTGCAGGGGGTCTGAGAATCCATTGATTCCAATGACCTGCTGAGTCATTAAATGATTCAGTACAATAAATTAGCAAATAGTAGTCTTCTATACTCTGGATAGATAGTATGTTTTGCAACATTTATGGGTTACCATTTTTCAAATTGTAATAAAGTGTTTGATTTGGAGGGGTGAAAGGACCCAAATTTGAATTCTGTCTCTAACTTTTACTACCAGTAAAACCTTGGGCTATCATTATGTTTCAATTTCTTTATTTGTAAAGTAAAGAGGTCAGACTAAGTAGTAATCTCTGAGTTCTTTTTCAGATCTAAATCATTTGTTTATGAAATATACTTCTGTAATTAATATAGCTGCTTTATAATTTTAAAAGTGCATATTTTATTTTAAAGTTCTATTCAATTAATACTAACTTGTCGCCACCCTGTATTTTTTCAACCAGTGGTTACCAATAGCATCACTATTATTTGTCTGGGGAATGGGAGTTCATGAAATATTTTAGGAGTACTCATCCAGAACTGATTGTTCTTTAAGTGTCTTTGGATTCTAAATCTTATAATCCTGTGTCAAGGTGAGTCATTTTTACAGGTACATGGATGAATCAACTATTATCACCCACAAGTTTCTCCTCTGTGTCAAATCACTCTCCACTATTTCTCTAGCCATTCCCCGATTGATAGTTTTATCTAGTTTGCTTCTAGTTCTTAACTGTCATAAAAAGTGCTGCTATAAATATTCTGGCATATGAAGGCTTTCTTCTTATCAACAGGTTTAATCCTCAAAGTTTAAATTTAGTGATTTAGTCTCTGGTTTAAAGGGTTTGGATATTTTAGTCATTTTATGTGCACAATTTTCAAATTGCTTTCCAAAATGGTTTTTCCACTTCACAGATCCACCAAAAATGTATTAAAATGTATATCATCTCAAAAATCTTTCCATTTTTATCATTTTTGTCATCTTGGCTAATTTTCAGGGTGACAGAATCTCAGGGTTCTTTTGATTTTCCTTTTCTTATTATTATAAATTTGGAACATTCTTTCATGTTATTGTGAATAATTTGCAATTCTTTTGAGAACTGCTTGTTTATATTCACTGACTACTTATGTATTGGAGAATGGCTGTTACATATATATGTTATGTATATACTTACATGTATGTGTCATCTATATTTGTTGGTGTTTTTGTTTTGTCATGTTCAACTCTGTGTGATCTCATGGATTTTTGTCCATAGGGTTTTCTTGGTTTGCCAAGATACTGGTATGGTTTACCATTTGCGTGTCCTCATTTTACAGATGAGTGTATGGGACAATGACCCTTACTCAAATTAAAATCAGGGATTCTCGAAGTAAAAAGAAAAAAAAAGCCAAAAAAGGGATTTATTATAATCTCCCAAGAAAGGGTAACTCCTAATAGACAAGGTATCAACAGAGGAGTGCAAAGCACAAACTGCAAAACACAAGATTAAATAAATCTTAAACACAGAAGTCCCTCTCTCCCCTTCCCTCAGACTTTTTCTCCCATTGTCTTGGATTGGAATCCAGGCTTACTTTCTAAATGCAGAAATATATCCGAGAAACAAAAGAATATTAGTAAATAACAAACTTTTTCTTTTATTTTATTATAGCTTTTTATTTATAAAACCATATGCATAGGTAATTTTTCAGTATTGACCCTTGCAAAATCTTCTGTTCCAAATTTTCTCCTCCTTTTCCCTCACCTCCTCCCCTAGATGGCAGGTAGTTCATACATATAGTAAATATCAAACTCTTAATTTAAATTTTCCTCAAGAACTGCAGATATTCTTGGATGAGAGAATTCTGTTGCCTGAATTCTCAAAGCCGTCTTCACCTTTAAAAGAAGTACTTAAATGCTAATTAAGAAAAGGTGGGAAACTGGAGGGGGGAGACTATGTTCAAATACTTGCAGGTTTTAACCTATAGCTCAACTTGTTATTGTAAAGTCTCAAGTCATAATTAGGGCATAGTTCAGGGTCACATTTTTTAAGAGATCTTCACTCAGTTTATGTCATTCAGTCTCTCCTCTTTATTTATTAACCTTTGAAGACCTCTCACACCATTCTTGATATATTTTCTCAACCATCTTATTCTCAATCTCTAATTCCTCTGGGTCTGTCCTTTTTTTTCTACTGGAGTCCATCTTTGTCAGGAAGCAAAGAACCTTTTTGCAGTTTGATTTCTTTGTCCCACATTCTAAAGGTTTAAGTCTAACAGGATCTTCCCCTCCAAGTTGTTCAATTTTTCCTCTGTGGAAATCCCAGTCATGTCCCTGAGGTTAAATTTTCCATATAAAACCTACTTGTGGGCCATCCTATGGCTTCTACCTTCTTTGGGTCAGTCCACCACAGCATTCTACCTTATGTCTTTTCCCTTCCTCCATGACATATGGCATCTCCCCTAACTCCACTATGCTTCCCAAGCCCACTTCCCCTCCTTACAGCTAATTCTTTGAGGATGCTAAGTCCTTTTCAGGATTTAGCCTGTCAGCTAAGGGCATGACCCAGCTCATGAGATATTCCCTTTCTCCTGGGAAATTGTTAGTTCCACTAAGAAACTTGTCTTTCATATATTCTCCCAACTTTATTTCATATTTGCCATCCCTTCATTTTGTCTGTAACCTATTCCTCCAAGTAAACTTACCCTTTGCTAAAGAATTGTGAATTCTTCATATGACCCAACCCCAACCTTTGGTGCTTGCCATCATTTGGTGGCAAACTAGATCATATCTATTCGAGGACCAGGTCTGAAGTGGGACATGGGCCAATTTTCTGAAGTCTTTGGCAATTTCCTTCACTACCTGTCCATTATCACCAATTTTCACATAGCAAAAATTTAATTTCCCAATGCTACTTTCTTCAGCTAACAAGTGGTCTATTACTAATTTATGCTGGAGTCATGCTTCTCTACTCTGAGTGGCCTGGTCTGCTAATAAATCCAGTGCCTTTGTCCCTTGGTTAATAATTATTTCGACCATGACCTGGAGTCTAATGAGTTTATTCAACATACAAATTGGGGTTCCGTACCCCCAACTCCCATCTGGGGTCATCTATCATCCCAACCATTTGTATTCCCAGTAATTAGAGTAGGTAATTCTTCACAAATAAAGATGTCTCTGCAACAACAGAAATGCTGAAAGAAACAGACAGACATGCATCTAGCAACAGACAGATGACTAGGCCAAATAACTCAGTTACTTATTTAGGATATAATGACCACATATTTTCAGATAGGAAATTGCAAGATCTTACACACTTGAATTGTGCTCATAGCTTCTACTGAACACTTGCCCTCTTTATAGAAATTTGCTATAAGAGGAAAGTGCAGGGACGTGATATAATAAAAAACTGGCTCTTCAGACCTCATTCTGAGAGCATATACATGGATAAAACATCCTTAGCTAATTGTATGCAATAACAATTCCACCTTATAGCCAGACTCAGGAAAAATCAGGTAGGTTCTTATTCAAATGAACACCACTGGGAAACTGAGTCAGAAGGATCCCACCTTAAGTGGGCGCCAAGGTTGTTCTCCCAACTCTTGCCCAGATACTAACCTCTACCTGTAACAATTTAGGATCACATTTCTCTTGTAGCTTGTGGCATATTCCTTTCAGATGGTGGATTACTTGCTTGATGATTCATCAGAAAATCATACCTGAATTCAAAACTCCAAATAATATCAGCTACAGTACCAAAAGATTTTATCTCAAATAACAAATCTGGTTAATCAAAGCTTCAGGTAAATTTAGCTCTCAAGGATTACATCTCCTAAATAAGTATTGACTGTGCCTACTTATATTAATAACAGAGATTCATCCTCGAAAGTTCCCAGTTTATCTTCATATCTAAGTAGATGGGTTTAAAATTCAACATTACACAAATTATTTTACTTTAAGATGCTCGATAACCAATCCATATTGAAACATGTTCAGGTATTAACCATGTTCAAAGGGACAGACATAAACCACTGTTTTCAGAATCTCCCTAAACAAGGGAACAGCTTTAAAATGACTCAATACAAACCAATTAAAACTCAAATAGAATATAAAATACACTGTCCTAATTTCACATTAAAGAACCCTATCAGAATTAATATAAATAATTTCTTCATTGTAAAAAATGTTAATTCAACTTCCTCCAATCAAGGAGTCTCCATGAAGTTTTCTAGAAATATAAATAACAGATACTACACCAATATTAAAAATTCCTCTAAGCACAATTAATCTCCCCTCCCACCAAAACGTTCCTAACTGCAAAGTCAATTTTGGAGGTTATAAATTATCCATTCTTGAGATTCTTCAACAGTTCCTTTAAGCCTGGTGTTCTCACTCTCCAGATTGCAAAGTCAATTTTAGAGGTTATAAATTATCCTTAACAGTCCATTCTTGAGGTTCTTCCACAGGTCCTTTAAGCCTGCTGTTCTCAGCCTCCAGATTGCAGTCTCAGTCATCTGTAGCATCTGGTAAGGTCCTTCCCACTCTCCAGGACTTAGTAAGCACCCACTTTCCTGGAACTGCACACTCTAAAGGTATTGTCCTAAGGGCTAAAAGGGATGAGGACACTGCCAGTATAATTCCTTTAAAACTTATCCTTTGTTTCAAATTTCCTCCTAAATAAAATGAGCCAATATCATATGAGGAAAGTTCCAGATCACTCCTGGGGGCAGTAATTCTTTAACAAAGCAATAGGCAAACATTTGGTCCAAGCAATTATAGTCTCTAACATCAGTTTAGTTTTCTCTGTCTTAAGACTCAGATTCATTCCTTCTACTTTTCTTGATGAGAGCAGATGTCCCAGTTTATGGAATTGCCACACAATTTGCAATCCTCCCCATTATTTCTTATAACATCTTAGAAGTAAAATATGTTCCTTTATCATCCATACTTAGGCACAATTTGTTCCAATGTCATTCCACTAACCCCTCTTAAAACAGTACAGCCTGGGCAAATTTTCCACCCATCCTTCTCCTTCCCTCCTCCTCTTCTCCCCCTCTTCCCCATGAAATGAAATGTCATTTCATTAAAACTATTTGAATGTTTTGGAATCAGGCACCCTCTCTCTACAGGAGGACTTCCTCAATACCTTTTTATTTATCTTATATTTATATTTATATTACACACTTTTCAGACATAATTTGTTTTGCAATTATACATAGCCCTATACACCAAATTTTCTTGCTTTTACTTTAGCAAGACAAACCTTAATATTCAGAATATCTAAATTAATTTGGACCAAATTTCACAAAATTCATACTACATATGCAGCTAGGCTGACAAAATATTAAAGCACAGTTCATGCAGTTTTCACAAATTGCCCAATATATGATTTAGCAAGCAACATAGTAGTTTAAATATATTTCATCTAATTAGGAGATGCAAACATAAAACCTCTTTAGGCAAGTTGCCAGAGAACCAAAAATATTTTTTTCGCTTAAAATCAAACCAAATACAGATTTCAATTTCCAATAGCAATACTTCAATATTATTGAATACATTTCTAAAATCTTAAAATCACAATTTTAGCATACACTAGTTAATAGTAATTATCTCATACAATTTCAGAATCAGAATTTCAATTTAAACAGGCACCAAAATTTAAATTGGCAGAAAACTGCCCCTTGAAGTCTGTCTACAGGGCTAATTAAAATTGGCAGATTTTAGGACCCTGAGAAAGACGGCCAGAGCAATTTGGATCCAGGTGTCTGGCTGCAGGTCTATGGCCTAGTAACTAACCCATCCTCTATGCCAGAAATGCCAGAGGGGCATGTCAAAGATGTACAATAAACTAAGTCCAGTTAGACTGAGATAGTGCTGCAGACCCAAGTTGACCAATTCTAGGTCCATAGAAATATGTCAGGTTGGGGGCAGTTCTTTTTGGTGTGGCAGTTTAAAATTTTCTCTATCTCAGAACTAGCCCCTCCTCTCTCTAGCTAAAAACTTTTTGCACAAGTCTATGTATAAAACAAGCATTTTAAAATTCCAAACAGCCAGATGGCTGACTGAGAGAAACACAGAAGACAAAACACAAGCTCTTACATACACAAACACAAACTGCTTTTCTAAATTAATCAAGCTCCTGTTCTTGGTTACACCTTAGGGTGGAAGTGAGGAGGAGTTCTGGAGCTGGCAGGCTGAATATTGAAGGCTCCTTTGAATTTTCACTCATTCCTTACAGGGGTGGGGAAGAATGGATAGTTCCTTCAAGTGAGTGTCCAAACAAAGAATAGTATTTGATCTCTATACATTTTGGTACTTCATCCCAATTCTTCCAAAAGGCTATTTTCCCAGGACAGTAGATAGGTTTTTTACAGTCAGCTAAATTGTCCAAGGTTGACAGTATCTTATCCTCCTTAATCACCAGATCTTACTAAAGGGAAATGAAAGTACTTTATAGACTTTAATCACTTAAGTATCTACTAATTCCAGTCACACAGGCAGTTCACCAATTCTTGGCAAAAGGAAAGTTCTCTTACAGACTTGAATTGCTTACCGTCTATTTCCCCCCAATCTACTCCACCTTCACTAGTTTCTCTCCCACCTGAGTTGTGCACAATTTACTCAATCAATTCCAAACTTTTTCTGCTGGCTTGTCTCCTAAACAGAATTAATCCTCTATCTTTGCTAGCCCACATCTGTTTTTGTTTTCTCCAAGTATCTCTCTTTGGGAGTTTACCTGATCAGAGTGGGAGTTTCAGAGCTGAGTCAAAGGATCACCAGAGAATTCTCCAGAGGGCTTTTGCCTATGAATTCAGTATGGAAGAGACCCTTCACAAATAGGAAATATCCCGGACAAGCCCCCAAAACTGTAGGACAGTGACCTTTACCCAAATTAAAATCAGAAACCCTCAAAGAAAAAAAAAGCAAAAAAGGGGATTTATAATGATCTCTGGAGAAAGGGCAACTCCCAACAAAGTGTCAGTAGAGGAGTACAAAGCACAAACTACAAAACACAAGATTAAATAGACCCAAAATGCAGAAATCTCTCACACCCTCATCTCCAGACATTTTCTCTTATTGTTTGGGGGAGTCCAGGCTTACATTCTAAATGCAGAAATCTATCCCAGAGAATATTAGTAGATAATGAACTCTTAATTTAAATTTCTCTCAAGAACTGCTATACAAGCAGACATTCTTGGATAAGAATTCTGTTAGCTGAATTCGCAAAGCCCTCATCTCCTTTAAATGTTAAGAGGTAGGAGAAAGAGGAGGGGAAATATTCCTCCAAGACAATACAACACCTGCAGATTTTTACTTATAGCTCACCTTGTTATTGTAAAGTCTCAAGTCACAGAGTATAGTTCAGGATCATATTCCCATGAGAGGTCTTCACTCAATTTAACCCATTCATGAGGAACTGAGACAAATAGAGGTTGGCTGACTTGCCCAGGTTCACACAGCTAGTAAGTGCTGCCTGAGGCTATATTTGAACTCAAGAAGATAATCTTCCTGACTCCAAATCTAGTGGTCTGTCCACTCTAGTAGAGTGAAAAGAAGGCTGAAGGAGCAAAAAAACTTTGTTTTCCCTTCCCTTCCCCACACATCTGCTATTAACTATCTGTGTGACCTGAGGCATGAACTTCTCTCTGGGTCTCAGTTTCTTCACCCTTAGAAGAAAAGGATTATTGTTCTCTAGGATTCCATCTGTAAAATAAAGTAATTGAGCCAGGTGATCTAAAATTTCCTCCCTGCTCTAATATTCCATGTTCTGATTTTCTATGTCCTAAGATTTCATCTCTCCATGACTAAAGTTTGATGGTGAGCCAAAGTCTTGGATCTCCTAATATTCACAAGTGACAGACTATTCAAAATAGATCCACCTGGGGAAGTAGAGATAAATAGGAGTGGGGTACAAAGCAATCACTGGCAATAGCAAAAATCCAAGAAGCATTCTGCTTAAAATTTTTGAAAAAATCATCCAGTGCTTTCCAGATTCCTGTTTGTCAAGATAACATAATAATTTTTTATGAATAATGATAATGCTAATTCCTGCTGTGTCATTTTGTCATAATATCCTTATGAGATGCATGAGTACAAAGATTATTGTCCCCATTATAGTACCCATTATACAGGAAAGGAAACTGAGGCTCTCATGATCCCAGAGGTAAACAGTCAAATTGGAATTGAAACCTAGAGTTTCTGAGTGCCAACCCAGGACTCTTTCCACACCATTATACTGCCAAGTCCAAGTTTGAGTAAAAACTGAAGAACAGCACTAAGTATTTGGAGAAAATTTCTGGGATTAGCTTTTTATAGTTGTTCCAGGCTGAGTCATAGCAGGGCTCAGCTTGTGACTCAGAGGAGTGTTTTTCATTTACTTCCTTTCCTTTGTATAACCTTCCCCATCAGTAGGAAACTCTTGAGTTTTGCAAGCCATTCTGTTCTTTGTGTGTTCTAAGGGACAGTCTGTAAAAATGATGGTGTAATGATGAAACTGTCTAAATATTATACTGTGGTTAGGAACCACTTCTTGTTTATTTATCTCTGTTTTTGCTGAATACAGCAGAGAGCTTTGCATAATAAGTATCCATTTATTAAAAGTTTATGGAAGGAAGTTAGTCAGCCTGAAACCTCTTATATAAGGTGGGGAAAACCCAATAATAAAAGATTTCTATATACTTAATCTAAACAACAACATAGTTGAGGTAGCTAAATGGCACAGTGGACAGAGCACTACCTCTAAAGTCAAAAGTTCCAATCTGGCCTCAGACACTTAACGATTACTAGCTGTATTGCCCGAGGCAAGTCACTTAATTTTAATTGTCTCTTTGTTAACCACAAAAAACAAAAACACAATCAACAAGCATTTATTAAGCTCCTGTTATGTGCCAGGCACTGACCTGAGCACTAATTGATAGAAAATTAAAGTGAGACACATCCCTCCCCTCTAGAAGCTTAATATTCCACTAAAATCAATTAAATATTTGTTTACAACAATGAAAGATTTCTTGGAGTAGTGTTTAACAGGTTCAAGTTCTGTCTCTGATACATAAAAGCTATATGACTATTGATAAGATACTCTCAATCATTCAGGGTTCCCAGTCAACACTCAAAAATAGAAGAGTCTATTGACACGAAGTTTTCTACACCCTTGATATCAGAAGTTTGAAATCTCTCTATTCTATCTTTTTTTTTTTTTTTTTTGCTGAGGCAATTGAGGTTAAGTGACTTGCCCAGGCTCACACAGCTAGAAAGTGTTAAGTGTCTGAGACCAGATTTGAACTCAGGTCCTCCTGATTTCAGGGCTGGTGCTCTATCTGCTGTGCCACCTAGATGCCCCATTCTACCTTTTCCCCAAAAATAAGACTGCATTCCTCCAAAATAAAACAATTCAAGAATGCATTTTCCATAAAACACAAAACTTAAGAATATATTTCTTCAAAAATAAAACAACTCAAAAATAAACGCCCTCCAAAATACAATAATACAGTTCCATATTTATAAAGTTCTGGTAAGCTTTCTAGAGGTCTTGGGACCAGTCTTCATTTTAGCAGAGTAATCACCACAGGAATAGCCAGGGATAAAGTCCAAATTCTTTATTATCTTCTGCACAGTCTGTCTCCTTCACTTGGGGCCTGGCTAGCTTTCTGGAGGACCTTCAGACAGGATTTGGTCTCAGTGGAGAAAGCAGAAGAGTCACCACAACAGTCTCTGTCTTGAAGTCGTGTCTGAGTCTGAGAGCTTGAGCTCCAGCTTATATACTTTATTACCATTACATCATTATAATATACTGAATATAAACCAATCATTTTATCACTAGGGAACCATTATTTGTTGTAAGATTAAATCAATCATACTGAACTAGAGAACTACTAATCACCATGGTAAACTAGATAATCATTGTATTATCAATTCCACTGAGTTAACACCTTGTTATAGGACTAAATCAGTCATACTGAGCCTTAAGTATATTTCTCCAAAGTTCCTGTCCTTTACGCATATTCAATATGTCTTAATATATTGTCTTTTGCCTATCTTTGTGCCTTCAGTACTTTACACAGTGTTTGCTTATGGTAGGTACTTAATAGATTTTTATTGACAGCTTAACAATTTATTGGTTGTCTTCTCTGTCTTATTTTATTCTCTTTATTCATTAATCTCTCTACTGAGATTGATTATTTAATTGATTAATTAATATAGGATTTATTTTAATTAAATTTATTATTTATAAATATATAATTTATTAATATAGATTAATAAAAATAACATCAGTCAGCCCTCGTAGTGAACTTTAAAGTTTGCAGAGTTATACATTTTATCTCATTTGATCCTCTGAACAATCCTGAGAGTTATTTATTGCTATTATCCCCATTTTATAGATGCTGAAACTGAGGCAAGCAGACATTAAGTGACATATCCAGGGTAACACAACCAATAAACATTTAGGGTCAGATATAAACTCAAGTCTTCCCAACTTTTTATAGCTAATGCTCTGTCTACTGCCCCATCTAGCTGTCATCTAATGAATGCTTGCTGACTGAATGAAAGATAAGGCAGGTCAGTTCATACCTATAGATATTGTGTATGTAGCTTTCCCTTCACATACCTTTGAGCATCTATTCTGTGTAGAACACTGGGCTCGATTTTGTGGAGGATACAAAGTGTAGCTCTCCAGTTCTTGTCTTCAAGGTCACTATTTAGCAAAGGGATCACAGGATCATAAATTTAGGGCACTTTGGAGGTTACTAAATCCAATCCTCTCATTTTATAAATAAAAGAACAAAGACAAGGCAGCTAAGTGACTTGCCCTAGATTAAATAAGTGCTGAATTTGAAATAGGAGAATTAATAATACTAATAAGATACTAACAAGTGGCAGGATTCAGACTTGGGTTCTCCTATTTCAAATCCAGTACTCTTCCTACTGTATTGTGCTGCCTTTCCGAAACACCAGCTCATGTCAATATTGCACATCACATTGCATATGAGGATATTAGAGATATGAACCCCAAGTGCTCTGGGATGTCTGACCTGAGGAGCAGGGAAGGCTCTCTGGAGGAGCTGCACTTATTTGTATTCCTGGAATGTAGTAGTGCCTTGCTTTATGTAAGTACTTAATACAAGTTTTACCTATCGATTTATCCATTCATGCTTCTCTTCTCTATCCATTGGTCTGTCTATCTTTCTTTCTTTCAATCCAAATGCTCTCTATCCATCTATCTCTTCATTTATTTATTCTCATATCTATCCCTTCTTTTTGTCTGTATCTATCCTTCTATCTCTCTGTTCTTTATTTATTCTTCCCTCTCCAAACTTTTTTATCTTTATCCAGCCAGCCATCTGTCTGTCATTATGTTCTCATTCTGCTTTGTTTCTTTAATATTATTTCATCTAAATCCTCCCCTTAATAAAATATAAGATTCTTTTTTTTTTCCTGAGGCAATTGGGCTTAAGTGACTTGCCCAGGGTCACACAGTCAGGACAGGTTAAGTATCTGAGATCAAATTTGAATTTCGGTCCTCCTGACTTCAGGGCTGGTGTTCTATCCACTGCGCCACCTAGTTGCCCTGAATGTAAGATTCTTAAAGTCAGGATCTGTTTTGGTTTTGTTGTTTTTGTTTTATCTATATTCCTAGCACCAACCAGGGAGACCTTGTACCCAGCTGATGCTTAATAAATGGTCATTGGATTACATTACCATTTCTTACTTTTTTTCATGTTTTCATGTTTTGTATTTTTAATTGACGTGGCAAAATGGAGACAGTGCCAGGCTAGTCATCGCAAAAGTCATTCCTGCCTCTTCTCACTATCTTAGGATGTGATCCTGGTCAAATCACGTAAGCTCTATGTGCCCCTAGCAATTCTCTCAAATATATTCATTTACTAAGGGATAGTGATAATCCACTTCCATGTAGAGAGTACCCTCTGGCACTTCCCTTACGACCAGAATCACAGAAGTCTCCCCCATTTAAATATCATTTTTATTGGCAGTGCAGCATTTCTTTCCAGGCTTCAGTCCATTTAACCATTCACCAGCTGGTGTCTCTAACTCTAGTGTCTCCCTTCTCCAATATATCCTCCACACAGCTGCCAATTTTGTATTCCAAAAGGACACATATCAATTCCCTGCTCAGAACACTGCAGTGTTTCCAGGATAAAGTACAAACTCTTCTGTTTGGAATTGAAATCTCTTTACTGTATGGCTCAAGCTTACGAATCCAGACTGATTTCAAGTTATTTCTCCTCATACATGCTGGTATCCATGATGGTCCCCATGCCTTCTCCCACTTCCACACCTTTACACAGGTTCTCCTTCATACCTGGAATGTTCTTCCTTTTCATATTCTAAGAGGTCACGCTTAGAATCTCTAGTTCCCTCCAGGCTCCAGTGTCACCTCCTTCTATAAGAGGCCTCCTCTGATATCTCCCATTGTTATCATTCTCCTCCTCCATATGTTTGTGCATTTTTTTTTTTTTTTTTTTTTGCCTTATTTCCTTGGAGGTGTTGTTCCCTCTTTGACAAGTGGTGGTCCAGCCTCTGGTTGAAGACTTTCAGTGACTAGGAAAAGTTCTCCACCCTCCCCATCCCCAGACAGGCCATCCCATTGCTGCAAAGCTCCAATCATTAGGAAGGCTTTCCTTTTCAAACTGAAATCTGCCTCTGCAACTCCCCCCCCCCCCCGCCCCCCACTGTTCCTGACAGCTCTTTAGGTATCTGGAGAAGCTATTGTGTATCCCTGAAATCTTTATTTTTCCAAGTTAAATGTTTTCAGGCCCTTTAACTTTTCCTTTTATGACATGGTTTCCAGTTCCCTCAATATCCAGATTCCCTTCCTTTTGTTTAACTTTGTATGCCCATTACACCAGGGTCTGTGATAATCCCTTGGCAGTATTTTAGAATCTGAATGCTTTGTATTGATTTAAAGAAACCCCCTTTTTTCCCCAAAAACATTTCACCCCAAAATGCAAATTTTATTTATTTATTTTTGCTTTATCTATATAATTCTGTTTTTAAATATATATACATATATTTAAAAACAGAATTTTTTTTTTAAAAAAAGGAAAACAAAACAAAACATTGCCATGTGCCCAGCAGAACATCAGGGAAGATTTAAAATATATAACAATAAATTTCCAATTCAAGAAATGATATGTAATAGTAGAAGAAATTATATTCGAGTGTCCATCTTTTCTTCACTTCCTTGTAGGTACTTTTTTCTGCTGCACACTTTTTTTTTTACTTTACTCTTTCCCCTCCCCTTTATGCCCCCATCTTCCTGAAGCAAACTATAGTTAAGCAAAGATATATTTATGTATACATATATAGATATATGCATATGTACATATGTTCACACACATATCTTTCAAGAATCATCTTTCTTTTTGACTTGGGCTCTTTGAGATATCTCCTCAGCCAGCTATTTGATCAATTGTATTCTCATGTCCCCAGGATGCAACATAGAAAATGCCGCCTACCCATTAGGCATCTGTGCAGAACGCACTGCCATTCAGAAGGCCATCTCGGAAGGACACAAAAAGTTCCGGGCTATTGCCATTACCAGGTGAGTGCCCAAGACTAATTCACGGAGTGATAGATTGATGGCTAAAACTGGAGGGACCTTAGAAAACAGAATGCCAGTGCTGGGAGAGAACCTTAGAAGGCAGGCTGCTAAAGCAGAATATTATAGCTGGGAAGGTGCCTTAAAACCCAGAATGTCATATACAATGAATTATTCTTTTTTATTCAGTAGAGGATACCTGAAAAGACCTCAGTGATAATATAAGCCAGAATAACTAACAGGGACAAAGCATGGACTAGTATAAACAAGAGATCATGTGGCTTAGTAAGGAAACAAACCAATAGATGTGGAGTTAGAAGACCTAAGACCTTAATTTGAATCCTCCAGTTCTGCTACTTGCTAAAATTGGGGCAAATCATCCAACCTCCTTGGATTCAGTTTTCCCTTCTATAAAAACAGCAGCAACAAACGATAACAACTAAGGGATCGAATTAGATGTCTCTTTCAGCTTTTATGATGGGAATTGATTGTTTCTAAAATCCCTTCCACCTCTAAGCCCTTTGCTCCTAAAAAGTAGTGTGATATGATGAAGCACGTGTCCTTCTTCTCCATAGAGAGATGGGAAACGTCAAATGTTTTACATGGTTGATTTGTTGATTATTTGCTCTGTTGATATGTTTGCTTGACTTTTTCTTGCTTATCAGTGAAGATTCAATGGGGATGAGAGCAGTATGTTTAGGAAATGATATGTTTAAAAATACAAGAGACATCAGTTGTTTTTAATAAGAGAGAGGGAAAGGAGGAAAAAAGGAAGAGAGAAAGGGAAAAGGAAGAAAGGGAAGAATGAGGAAGTAAGGGGAAAAGAGAGAGGAAGGGGAAAGGAAAAAAGAGAGTGGAAGATAAGGAGGAAGGGAAGAATGAAGAAAAGGAGAAAGGAAAAGAGGGAAGAAGAAAAGGAACAAGGAAGAGAGAAAGGAATAGAAAGAGAAAAGAAGAGTGAGAGAAAAGAAAAAAGGAGAGGAAGGAAGAAGGGGTCAGAGGAAAAGAGGAAAGGAATGAGAGAAAAAAGAAAGAAGAAAGGAAGAGAGGAAAGGAGGAAGGGAAGAATGAAGGAGAGAAAAAAGAGGGAAGAAGGAAGAAAATATGAAGAAAGGGAAAGAGGAAGAAAGAGAGAAAGGAAGGGGAGAGAAAAGGAGAGAGGGAGAAAAAGGCAAAAAGTAGGGAGGGAAGAAAGAAAAGAGGAAGGCAGAGAGGAAAGAGTCAGTCACTGGGAGTGAGGAGATAGGTTCTTGTCCTTGCTCTATGACCTTACATAAATAATTTCTTCTGATCCTTATTCTGCAAAATGAGATGGACTGAATGATCTTGTGATCTCTTTCAAGCTTCCAAAAGACCATGAATCTACATGTTTGTTTGTGTTTTTAAAGAAACAAAGCTATATTTCTTGAAAAATATTCTCCAACCCGTGCTGGCTTTTTCCTCCCTCTGTTGTCAGCCCCCAACACCAACAAGTTCAGACCCAGGGAGTGGGTTCTGTCCATCTGCAGTGACCCGAGACGGTGGCTGGGGGGATCTGAGTGGCCTTCTTCCTTTCCGCTGTGAACGCCTCTCCTCTAGGCCACATTGCTGTGGTGATTTCAGGTCCTCACTAACTCGGGCCAGAGCAAATAATGACTTGCCAGGAACATTTTGTCTCAGGGAACTGGAATTAGGATGCAAATTACATTTCACAGAAGGTAGGAGAGTAGAGTAAAAAAATGACAATTTCAGAACCGAATCCAAGAAATTAATCATATTTGGGAAAATAAGGCCAGAGCCATGGAAAGGCTAATGATGTGGCAGATCGAGTTGTTTACATCTCCCTTTCCCCTCCACCCACTGCTCACCTCCCTATGGGTGTTTGCTCTAGGTTATTATTGGCATCCAAGAAAGAGGTCCCAGCCATGATTAGCAAATCTATCTTATTTAAACAAAGCCCACACACATCTCCAGGATCCAGCCACGCTGCTTATTATCTGCCTGCTTCCCGGAGCCAAAATTCACCTCTTGATTGCTCTGGTCACTTATTCCATATTGCAAAGAGAATGCGGAATGCCCTCCTCCTTATTAGAATTCACCTCTGGAAAATTGTGGAGTAGGGAAGTAAAAGAAGTCTTGGCTCAGGAGTTCAAGGCCCAGCTCTACCATTTACTGGCAAGATGACTTTGCCTTGTCCCTGGTACAAGGAGCTTCCAGTGAGGAAAGTCTCTTCACCAATGCAGATCGCCATTTGCTGTGTATTGATCATTCTGGGTTGTCTGGGGCCAGAGGGGTGGTCTTGAGAGCTTAAATCATAGAATTATAAAATTAGAAGCTGTCAAATCCAACACCCTCATTTTAGATTAGGAAACTTAGGGGACAGCTAGCTGGTACAGTGGATAGAGCACCAGCCTTGGAATGAGGAGGACCTGAGTTCAAATCCAGTCTCAAACACTTAGCATTTATTAGCTGTATGACCCTGGGCAAATCACATAACCCAATTGCCTTACCCCTCCCCCCCAAAAATAAATAAATAAATAAATAAGGAAATTTAGTCTTGAAAGGGTTAAGTAATTTGGTGAAGGTCCCACAACTGCCAAATATCTGAGGTAATATTTGAGTATTTAAACTCAGCTCTTCCTGACTCCAAACTCAACACACTTCATTTACCTTGCCATTTAGTGACTTGTCCAGGGTCACACAGTCAGTTTTTATCAGAGGCAGATCTTGAACCCAAGTCATCCCATTTCTGACACCTCTCCCCTATGCCTTGATGTCTCTCATGCGGTTGTTGTTCAGTTATTTCAGTAAGTCTGACTCTTCCTGACCCCAGAAAAGACACTGGAGTGGTCGGCCATTTCCTTCTTCAGTTCATTTTACAGATGTGGAAACTGAGGCCAACAGGGTGAAATGACTTATCCAAGATCACATAACTAGTGGTTTGTTATTTTCTTCTCCAGTGCATTTTGCAGATGGAGACTGAGGCAAACAGGGTGAAATGATTTGTCCAGGGTCATAAACAGATAGTCAGTGCTTGAGGCCAGAGTTGAACTCAGGAAGAGGAGTTTTCCTGATTCCAGGACCACTATGCCATGTAGCTCTTCCAATGTCTCTCAAGACCTACCAATATAAGCTATGAAACAACATGCATTTATTAAATGCCAACTGTATGCCAGGCATTGAAAATGAAATGGTCCTTGTCCTTAAAGAGCTTAGAGTCTAAGGAAGACAATAGTTATATATATGAGTATGTGCAAAGTAATTGCAAGGGAAATTTTTGGAGGAGCCAGTCACGTCTCTCTTTGACTCTTAGATTCTTCATCTGAGAAATCAGGATTCAAACTCAAATCTTTTAACTACAAATTCAGGTTCTTTCCACTGTTTCAGGCCACCATTTCAAGGTTGAAAATTATTAAATAAGGTTTTTGGAAACACTATCCTATGCAGAGACAAATCGGTACAAGAGTTCTGTCTACAGAGACCCTCAGTCTCTGAATTTTGCATGTTCATAATGCCTTTAGCTTCCCATGCCAAGGAATTTACAGGCACATAATGCTTTTAAAATTTTATAAATGTGAGCAATCAGTCTCAATAAACTGGTTCATTTGGAATATTCCTGTGCAACAATCGATCGTCATTTAGTAGGAAATTACCACTACTAATAATAGTTTATATTCATATAGCCCCCTATCATGTGCCAGGCCCATTACAACTGTTATCTCATTTGAACCTCACAACAACCTTGGAAGAGAGGTGCTACTATTATCCCTATTTTACACATGAGGAAACTGAGGTTAGGTGGCTTATGCAGGGTCACACACCTAATAAGTGTAGCTGGATTTGAACTCAGGTTTTCCTGACCTAAGGCCCAGTGCTCTATCCATTGTTCCTCTGATCTTCTGTGCTAGGCACTAAGGGTAAAAAGATCATGAAACATCCTTGCCCTCAGGAAGCTTAGATTTTGTTCAAGGGAAATAGATGTATATAAAATAAAAATGATGTAATTTTGAGGAAAGGGGCACTGAGAAATTAAGAGTGAGAGGATTAGGAAAGATTTCACATGGAAGCTAATTTTGAACTGTCTCCCCCCCCCCTTCCCCAGGCAATTAAAGTGACTTGCCCAGGGTCACTGGGCACAGGGTCACATAGCTAGGAAGTATTAAGTGTCTGAGGTTAGATTTGAACTCAAGTCCTCCTGACTTCAGGGTTGGTGCTCTATCCACTGCACCATCTGGCTACCTCTTAATGGGAGCTATTTTGAAGGAAACTAGGGATTCCAAAAAACAGAAATAAGGAAAGAATATATCCCATGCATGTAGAAAAGTCATGAAAATAGAAGATGGATGTCATGTATGAGGAAGAGCAATAATATGTATTTGGTTGTACCATAAAGGTCAAGAAGAGAAGTAATGTATAAAAAGACTGGAAAACAGGAAAGGCTTGGGTTATAAAAGGCTTTAAAAGACAGAGAAGTTTATATTTGATCGTGGAGGTGATAGGAATCTCTGGAGTTTATGGAGTAGAGGAAAGACATAGCCAGAGAGATCCCTTAATAGCTATGTGGAGGACGACTGGAGAAGGAAGATATAGGGAGAGACTTGAGGCAAGGAGCCAATTAGGAGGCTATTTTAATGGTTCAGCCAAAAGATGATGAAGTTGTGAACTCAGGGTAGGTGCCATATGAGTAGAGAACTTGCCTCTCTAATTCATTCATATCAAAGTAGATCTGCAGTTTCATAAAATGTGAAAGGGAATTTGAAGAACCCTAGAAATCATTTAGTCTAATCTGCAACTCCAGAATTGCCTCTATATCACTATATCCCTTTGAGGTTTATAAAATGCTTCATCCTCATTGGAAAAATACATTAACTCTACGACATGGATATTACAGTTGTCCTTGTCTCCCTTTTATAGATGAGAATACTGGAGCTATGACTGGCCCAAGGACACAATAATAAGTGTAGGATGAGGTATTAGAATTCTCATTGATAGGCTATACCCGACAAGTAGTCATTCAGCCTTTGCTTACTGACCCCCAGCAAGGGACAACTCACGACCTCCCAAGCATCCTATTGTACTCTTGGACAGCTCTGATTATTAAGACCGTGTTCCCTGATGTCAATCCTAGGTTTGCCTCTTTATTGGTTTGTCCATCATCTGCCTCACTTCCTTGTGATTCTTGAATTATTTAGCAGAGTGATTCACTTCCTTCTTAAAGAGTATGGAACTCGGGGCAAACTGGGTTGTGTCCCATAATCTTATCTTCTGGATCCCTCGATTCAATCTCTTGGCATCCTGTCCTTCGAGGTCTGTCTTTCTTTGAAGTCACTCTTCCCTCCAGTCCACCTCAAGAACCCTTCCCTTTCAACCTCAACTGGTTATGATCTCTCCCTAAAAGTAGTGGATGGAAGTTGCAAAGCAACAAGTTTAAGTTTGACATCGAGATGCTTTCTAACAATCAAAGAGGATCCAAAGTAGCCAGATTTTCCTAACCAGGGTCTTCAAGCACAGGCTTTTCTGACCACTTGTCTAAGAAGCTGTACTGAGTTTCTGCTCAGTCAGGGTCTAGACTCAATGCCTTCTGAAGCCCTGTCCTGCTCTGAGATGCCACAGTTCTGACTTAACAGTATTTTGTACTCTGCTTATACATGAATCCCCATCCATTTTGTATTATTAGTTATTTAGGTCTATATCTAATCACTCTAACGAAAGGCAGATTTTGGAGTACAAGTACTAGGCTTTGTTTAGCAACTTCCTCCTTTTGTGATTCAGGACAAATTATTTAATCTTTCTGAGCCCTAAATTTCTCATCTATAAAATGAGGAGAATGGATTAAATAACCCCTAAGAACCTTTTTAGTTCTAAAGCTATAATCTTATGGTTAAATCATAAGCTCTGTGAAGGCAAGGGCTGTCTTGTTTAATTTTTGTGCTTCCTTTTGGGCTGATCACAGAATAAAGGTTTAATTAATACTTGTTTATTTGATTCAACTAAATTTAGCAAGGAAATCTCTCACCAGTGTTCCCTAGTTACTATATTCCTTATGCATTTTCCCTTTTCCATTGGCAGTGTGGGAATCTATGAAAAGGCTGTATCCCTAAGTATATTTGGAAGATTTCCCCTTAATCTTTATTTTGAGGTGCTATTTAATTGAATGACTTTTGTTTCATCATTTTAAAAGCAAGCATTTATTAAGCATCTACTATGTACAACAAGACACTATGCTCAGGTGCTAGGAATCGCCACCCCTCCAAAAACCAAAAAGAAACAAACAAAAAAAGGAAATCATCTCTGCTGTTTCCTTCTATTCTAATGGGAAAGAGGGAATTAGGCAAGTGGGTCCGAAGTATATAATAGCTAACAGTCCCATATAATAGCTAATGTTCCAGACACTGTGCTAAGTGCTTCACAAAGAGTATCTCAATTAATCCTTATAGCAATCCTAGAAAGTAGGTGCCATTATTTTCCCCATTTTACAGATGAGGAAATAGGTTAAGTGACTTGACCAGAATCATATAGCTAGTAATTACCTGAGTCCAGATTCGAACTCCAGGCTTCATGTCCTACCTCTGTACCAGCCAGCTGCCTCATATACAAAATTATTTCCAGTAGGAGCACAGACAGAAAAAGTCTTGTGGAAAAGGCCCATTAAGTAGAAATTCATGTCTCTGGTGGGGAGTGGAGAATATAAAAGAAGGGAGAACATTCTCAGTGTTGAGGATCCATATGTGAAGGTATAATGTTAAAAGACAGAATGACATGGGGGTAGCATCACCTGAGCCCCTTGGTCTAGTTGAATGATCCCATTAGTGAGCTCATTGTTAGATAATGACTTAATTGATGGATTCTTTGCTTTGCTTTCCTAGTAACTTGACGAATGACTTTATCACACCATGTGGAGCCTGTAGACAAGTAATGAGAGAGGTGAGTTTTGTCTATTTTTGAATCTTCCAGACTGAGTGAATAGTTGCTCTTCTGCCTTCCAATTCGACAAATTCAGCAAACATTTATGGAGGTTCTGCCATGTTCCAGGTACTATTGCTAAACACTGAAGTAAATAATTCCTGCCCTCAAGGAGTTTAGATTCTTAAGGCATCTTATCTGTTCTCCTCCACAATCATGGCAGTTCTGAATCACTGGTTACGTGATATACCTGCTGATTAGTACTCTAGCTCACAAGCCCCTACTGGTGTCCTTCCCATTGACATTAGTCAACTAGACTTCAATGAACTTTTAGAAAAGGGTATTTACTGGGCATCTGGGTGGCACAGTGGATAGAGCTCCAGCCCTGAAGTCAGGAGGACCTGAGTTCAAATCTGGCCTCAGACATTTAACACTTCCCAGCTGGGTGACCCTGGGCAAGTCATTTAAACCCAATTGCCTCAGCAAAAAAAAAAAAAAGAAAAGAAAAGAAAGAAGAGTATTGACCAAGATAGTATAGTAAGAACAATTTGCATAAAACATTTCCCTCCAAAACATCTGTGGTACTCATCCATAAATATACATAGAATCCAGGGGGGAAGTAAGACATGTCTTTTTCACACACATAAAGTTCTAGTAACTGGAAATTCTTTCAAGAGTTTATACCTAATATTCTGTGCTTCAAGGGGTAATAGTCCTTGAAACTATATCTTCCATTGGGTGGCTATCTTTCTGTACCCATTTGTATCTGTATCTATAATTGTCCTAGCTGGATGCATTGCCAGCCATATGTTCATGGGCAACATGACCATGTGGGTCACTGGGACAACCTCTCTTCCCCTTGATTCCTCTGAGACATCAACCTTAAGATTTGATTCCTCCAAGAGAGGAGATGGAAGAACAGAGGTGCAGATTAGCCCCTCCTTTCTCAGGTGACCATCTGTTTGTATTTGGCAGGTCTCTCAGTTGCCAGCTGTGTGCCTGACCTCCTATTAGTCTCTTCTCTCCAGTGACATGGTCAATGGAGAAGGGCATAGAAAAGAAACAGACAGACAGGAACTTAGTCAAAGAGCAATTCTCTCTTGGGGCCTAAACCTGGAGTCCTTCACTGCTGGTCCACTGTTTGACCAGCCTATCTGTAGCAAAGCAGCATGATGTGGTCTTACCCAGTCACAAGATGTTTCCTGGTATTATCCGCGTTTCACCCCAAAATCTATGAATTCTTTCAAATGACTTAAAGATTTGTCCACACAGTTGATGAAGTGGTAAGAGAAACTCTTTAATACGTAGTTGATTCTGTTGATTAATTGATTATTAAGGTGTCTGTACCTTCAATAATTTTATTGAGACAGTGATAGAAATCCCCACCCATATGTGATCCCTTCCAACTTTAAATGTATAATCTAGTCATCTTTGCTCCTTAAGTTTTGAAAACATCCATCAAATATCTGTCTTCATTTTCAAAAAATTAGACATGGTATCCCAAATAGTTACTAGCATGTTAGGCAGTGGCTATCCACTACTATGGCCAGACCCCAACTTCAGATTGTGTTCAGGTCTCGGTGATATATTTTAGAAAGGACATTTATATGTAGAAATATGTTTAATATGATTGTACATGTATAATCTATATCATGCCATTTTGGGGAGAAGGGAAGGAAGGGAGAAAAAATTAGAACTCGAAATACTATAATAAGTAAATGTTGAAAATTGTCTTTACATGTAATTGGGGGAAAAAATTAAATTGTATTGAGTGGAGGGAGGAGGAAAAAACATTGATAAAGTGGATTAAATCCAGGGGAGGACAATAAGAATGGAAAAAGACTTAAAATCCCCTTCAAAAATTCAACATGCCAAGAAAACCACATTAAAAATTCAACCCGCCAAATGTTAGCTCCAATAAAACCTCTATAAAACTTAAGAAAAAAAATGTAATGGCATAATGAAAGCAAAGGACTTGGGTTCAAAATGCTACTCTGATACTTTCGACCTGTGTGATGTTGGGCAGTGAGGCTTGCTTGAAAGCAATGTGGCTAAATGTGGCTGATTTGAAAAGAGAAAGATTTTGAGGCACATGATCCCTATTTTCAAACTTGTGACATATAGTCAAGAGGAAGAGGAGTTCTGTTTTCCCCAGAAGATAGAAGAGGAAACAATAAATAGAAGCCTTAAGAGCTGGATTTAAGCTTAACCTAAGGAGAATGTTCCTCGTTATCAGAGCTGTGCAGAAATAGAATGGGACCTGTGACTTGAGAGATAGTAGGCAATGCATCACGAGATCTTCAGACAGAGACCAGGGGCTCACTTGTCAAGAGTGTCGTCTCGGATACCATAGCGTGAACTCTTTTACCTTGGAAAGAAAGAGTTGGAGGTAGAGGAAGAGGTGGTGTCAGTACAGATACAGAAGAAAGAGCTACCAAAGGTGGAATCATGGCCAGAAAGGAGTGGCCCTCTCAGGTTTTCCCCTTCCCCTCCTCCATCCTCATTGGGAGTCCCAAGAAAGTGACACTATGGTGAGGGGGCCCTGGAATGGGGCCAAGCAGGGGATCAGACTGGTGGTGGATTGTGAGATAAGAGGGCGGAGGTCTGGAGGCTTACACAGAAAGAACAACCCCAAACGAATGCTTCTGATGCTAACGCCCACGATCCCTCTCCATTCTCAGCTCTGCTTAGATTGGGATTGGTCTCTGTGCCTTCTGAGCTTGCTTCCTGCACTTCTGTTTCTCCCTTTAAAGAGGGAGAAACTGAGGCATAATAATGTTATGATCCTGAGATATGATTAGCACTCCAAATCCCCAGTGCCCAGCATTTTGTGCCCTCCAAACCCATTAATTGTTGGCAGAGGAGAAAAGTTCGGATGAATAGGCTTCAGGAAAAAAATACCGCACAGGGGAAAAAAAATAATTCAAATAAAAAAAAAAACAAGGCGACTTCTAAGCCAGGGACTTGACATTTCAATCTTGGCTCCTGCTGTGTTTGGGATTGGCCCTGGCCCTAGGACACAGTCTGCAAAGTGGAAAAATTCCCTTCCTGAAATCGATCCATAAAAGCCCAGGTGGCAGATTTGGCCTGACAGTAATTCCGTGATTTGGACAGCAGCACATATGAAATGCTTACTGCAGGTTGGAAATCTATCTGCCCCTCCACTGGTCCACAGGAGGGATGTGACCACCTGCCCTGAATTGCTGGGAGGCAATTTAGGAGGATGGAAACCTAATAGAAGAGAAAGGACTCATTTTTTCCCAATGCTGTGAGCTTTACGGTCACTTCCAGCTCTGACAGTCTATGTTCCAAGGTCCCTTTCGGCATTAATGTTTTGTGTCCCGCTGCCCCTTTCAACTCGGACATTCTATGTTTTCATTCTAGCATTTAATTTGTATAATGAATGTCCTTGGCCTGTGAAATTTTGTTCTCCAATTTGAATGGATCCGAGTACTGAGATCAGAACAGCTGACATCTGTACATCAGTTCAGCTGACACTGAGATCAGTTCAGCTGAAACAAAAGGGAAATCATCATTTCCAGGAGCAGGCAGGGCTTGCCAGGGTCATGGAACTTCCAAAAGCACAGGGGCTGTCTAAAAATGCCGTATGGATGACTTTGGTTCCTGCTAAACCTATAAGTGGGATATATTGTATCTAGGATATACTGCGATGTATTCAACATATATAGGACTGCTTGCCATCTGAGGGAGGGGGTGGAGGGAGGGAGGGGAAAAATCGGAACAGAAGTGAGTGCAAGGGATAATGTTGTAAAAAACTACCCAAGCATGGGTTCTGTCAATAAAAAGTTATTATATAATTTAAAAAAAGGAAAAAAAAACCTATAAGTGGGGAGGGCCAGGTAGTGCTAGGGAGCAGAGAGAAATGTGCACATAGGAAGAGTAATACTAATCACTGCAGTCGTTTATCGGGCCACTAAGGTTTGCAAAGCCCTTTGCATTTATTTCTTTTGTTGAATTTGACACAAATTAAAATCCTGAGATACAGAGTTCCTGGGTAATTAGTAATCAATGCATTAATTAGCAATCATACATTGATGGTCAGTAGTTTCTCAGTAAACCGAAGAACCTAAGGGAGAACCTGGAATATCTTCTGAAAGAGGGTTCCCCTGATAATGAAAATCAGCCTTTGTTGACTGATGACCATTTACAGGATGTAAAGTCTTAGGCTCCTCCTGATGAAAACGTGGCTTGATCATGAGACTCGGCAGCCCCCAGCAATGTGGGTGGGGGGATCCATGTCCGTTTGGAACTGTGTGGCTGATTTTCTCCTTCATGGCCGGGCTCACTCTTAACCCTAATGGGGGCACAGGGTTCCCTTCCTTCGGGGTGAAGGTTCTTTCTCCCAGAATGGATTTTGTTTATGTTTGAAACAGAATTCAGAATTGATGACAATGTTCTTTGAGGACTCGGAGCATTCTCATTGGTCAGCCATCCCCCTGAGAGACTGACTGACCTTCACAGAAGTTGGGCCTTTATAAAAAATAGAAAGGAGAAAAGGCGGATCACAATGAATAATTAGCTATTAATGCAATAGTACCATATTCTTCTGAATTCCATCTCATTGGATCCAGCCTAGTCTGTCAAGAGAAGTAACTAGGGGGCGCCATAGTGCACAGAGTGCTGGCCCTGGAGTCAGAGAGATCTAATCAGGAAAGAGGGGCAGCTAGGGGGCGCCATAATGCATAGAGTGCTGGCCCTGGAGTCAGAGAGATCTAATCAGGAAAGAGGGGCAGCTAGGGGGCGCCATAGTGCATAGAGTGCTGGACCTGGAGTCAGAGAGATCTAATCAGGAAAGAGGGGCAGCTAGGGGGCGCCATAGTGCATAGAGTGCTGGACCTGGGAGTCAGAGAGATCTAATAAGGAAAGAGGGGCAGCTAGGGGGCGCCATAGTGCATAGAGTGCTGGCCCTGGAGTCAGAGAGATCTAATCAGGAAAGAGGGGCAGCTAGGGGGCGCCATAGTGCATAGAGTGCTGGACCTGGAGTCAGAGAGATCTAATAAGGAAAGAGGGGCAGCTAGGGGGCGCCATAGTGCATAGAGTGCTGGCCCTGGAGTCAGAGAGATCTAATCAGGAAAGAGGGGCAGCTAGGGGGCGCCATAGTGCATAGAGTGCTGGACCTGGAGTCAGAGAGATCTAGTCAGAAAGAAGGGGTAGTTAGGGGGCGCCATAGTGCATAGAGTGCTGAACCTAGAGTTAGAAAGATCTAATCAGGAAAGAGGGGTCAGCTAGGGGGCACGATAGTGCATAGAGCACTGAGTCTGGAGTCAGAGATCTAATCAGGAAAGAGAGCCAGCTAGGGGCGCCATAGTGCATAAAGTGCTGGACCTGGAGTCAGGAAGATCTAGTCAGGAAAGAGGGGCAGCTAGGGGGCATCATAATGGATAGAGTGTCTGGGCTTGAATCAGGAAGATCTAATCAGGAAAGAGGGGTCAGCTAGGGGGCATCATAGTGCACAGAGTGCTGGGCCTGGAGTCAGGAAAGAAGGGACAGCTAGGGGGCGCCATAGTGGATAGAGTGCCTGGGCTTGAGTCTGAAAGACTCTTCTTCCTGAGTTCAAATCTGGCCTTGGCCATTTACTAGTTGGGTGACCCTGGGCAAGTCACTTATCCTGTTTGCCTCAGTTTCCCCATCTGTACAATGAGCTGGAGAGAAGGAAGCGGCAAACCACCCCAGTATCTCTACCAAGAAAACCCCAAATGGGGTCAATGACTGAACAACAACAAAAAAGTCTGTCAAGAACTTTTTAGGATACAAACCTCACCAACCGGTGTATTTAGTTAACCCTCCTAGCTTTATGTCATCTTGGAAATTCAGAAACCTTGTCCTCTAAACCTTCTCCAAGAATGCGAAGCAGCACAGGACCAATTAGAGGTTCAATGACCACTTGGTAGGGGTGTGGCAAAAGTGAGTCTATGACATGGTATCATGGTAAGATGGAGAGCCTGATAGCCACCAAAGTGAAGGAAGTGGGTCTGAGGATCCTAGATTCAGAGTCAGAAGGCATCTTAAGACCATCTAATCCAGCCCCCTTATTTTGCAGCTAAGGAAACTGAGGCCCCAAAAGCAGAGACCAAAGGTCACATAGTAAATATTAGAACTAGGATTTGATCTCAAATCCCAAGCTCTTTCCTCTATATTGTTTAAGGGAAATGCTCCCGGAGTAATTGTGCCACCATTCCTCCAGTCAGAGTATTTAGCTAGTTTAAGGATGAGGGAGGGTGGTTAATTCTGCCTGTTGTATACGGAAGAAAGGAACTAAATCAGTATTTGTCTTAGCAACTCTGTGAAGAGCCTGGATTTTCCCTTTCATGGGTATTTTGGGTGCTTTGTCAGGGTGCTGACCTGCTAGGAAGGGAAGAGGTGATGGAGGGCAAGGATGGAGTAGAGGGTATCTATGTCCGCTGACCCCCTAGATCATACAATCATAGAGGCTGTTGAGTCCAAACAGTTCATTTTATACATGGGGAAACATGAGGCACACACAGCTTGTGTCAGAGATGGGATAGGTGTCATGGTTCTGCTTGGAACCCAATGTCACCTCCGTGGGAGATGGAGTATGTATGTGATCAAACACTCCTCTCTCTTCTCCCCCTAATCCTACGCATCCTTTGGATGAGGAACAATCCCAAGGTAACAGATGTCATTTGTCTAAAATCTATACTAAGTGGCCTTTTTGGTCTTTTTTAAAAATCTTTTTTAGTTTGGAAAACACTGGTATGTCTACATGACAAAAGCAGATGGTACATATGATGTCAACACCGTCCACGAACTCCTGCCTAAATCATTTGGACCAGATGACCTGAAGAAGTCCAAGTAAAGCCTGACGATGGAGTTGTCCAAATGAGAGCCTTTTCAAGCACCTGTGCAGATTCCCTCTTAGAATATTCCAGTATCATCATGCCCATCGCAACATCATATGACTTCATCCTAATGCTGCCTAGGTCGGAAGCACTGACTGCATCTTCTGTTCAGTCTCGAGACCTCTTTATCATTTATATTTGAAGTGCCTTGAATATACTGCCTAGTAATAAGGGAAAGTATAGCAATCTGGGAGTCCAGAGGCCTGTATTATGTTTCCAACTCTGCCTCTAACTTCCTATGTGACCTCAAGAGTAGTCATTTAGACTCTGCAAGCTTCATTTTCTTTTGTTATCAAATCAGAATGTTGGCCTAAATCAGGGAAGCTTAAGTTTGCATCCTGGACAGTCTGGAGAAGCCTATGGATCCCTTCTCAAAAGATTGTTTTTAAATACACAAAATACATAGAACTGATTATATTGAAATACTAATAACAAAAAAATTTTTTTTCAAAAACAACAACAAAAACGAGTTCACGGAGTCCAGGCTAAGAACCTTTGACCTAGGTAGTCTCCAATTCACAGTTTTCCAATTTAAACATTCTGTATGTTAAGGTCCATCCTATGTGTTCCAGCTCAGGTCTAACATTCTATTGTTCTCAGTTGTCCCTAGAAACTGTAGCCTTCATTGAACACAGGTACCAATCTGAAATCCTGCTGACAGCCAAGACCTCTCTCTCCATCTCCATTTTTTCATTGTGGATAGAGTCAAGAAGTAATTTTAAGTAAGTAATTTTAAAAATTATCCAATTTCTATTTTAATTCTCAGAGCTGGAACCAAAATAATCACTCTTTGGTGGCCAACGTTCTGATGATTGTAGCTGGAGCCATGGGGGCCAAAGTCACTGTGTATTCATGATTTAAGTCCAACTTCCTCTCTCTGGATGCTGCACCTCATACTCCATAAGCTCTAAGCCCAAACCAAAAGGTGTGACTCCTCCCCAAATGTCACTCAAACAACCCAAAATGTCATAACAACCAAGAAGGGACATAGACCTCTGATGTTTAAGTGACAAATGTCCTTTCTGGGTTGTTGTATAATTTGCATGGTATCGATCCCATCCAATCTCAGACTTAAGAGGAAGAAGATCCTCCATGGTCCTGTCATTTCTTTTTTTTGAATCCTTGATACAATATTCTTGGGGTATTAAATTATTAAAGTTAACGAAGTTACTATAAATATGATAGACACCCTCAACTAGTCTATGCTCAGGCCTTGCTCATCCCAGCTCATACCCAATTTAACCAGTTTATTCACAAATCCAATAGAACAAGGATAATCAACAAGACAAGCCTGATTATTGGCCTTCATCATCTTCTCCCATTATATTATTTCCCTGTCATTTCTTTTCCTGTGTTTATCACAAAGCTACCTTCATACACTTTATTTTTTATTTTTATTTTTTGAGAGGCAATAAGAGGTTATGACTTATCCAGGATCACACAGCTGGTAAGTATCTGAGGCTGAATTTGCACTAATTTGAACTCTAGTCCTCCTGACTCCAGGACTGGCATTCTGTCCACTAGCACACAGCATCAGTCAATTGAATCTCTCTATCCATAGTGAAATGACATCCAACCAGCCAGATCCTATCAGAACTTTCCTCACCAGTGTCTTGACTTCAAAATATTCTTGCCTGAAATCAGGAACTATATGGACACAATTACAAAACACTTCCCACACAAATAAAGTCAGATCTAATCGGAAAAATAGCAAGGGCTCATAGATAGGCCAAGCTAATATAATAAAAATGACAATACTTCCTAAATTATTCTACTTATTCAATGCCATATCAATCAAACTGCCAAGAAATTATTTTACAGAGCTAGAAAAAATCTGGAAGAACAAAAGGTCAAGAATTCCAAGGGAATTTATGAAAAATGCATATGAAGATAGCCTAGAGCTACTAGACCTAAAACTTTTATAAAGCAGTGATCATCAAAATCATTTGATACTGGCTGAGAAAGAGTAGTCAATTAGTGGAATAGGTTAGGTTTACAAGACACAATATAATCAATGACTCTAGTAATCCAGTGTTTGATAAACCAAAAGACCTCAGTTTCTGGGATTAAAAATTCACATTGCCAAAAATTGCTGGGAATATTTGAAATTAGTATGGCAGAAACTAGGCATTGACCCACATCTAATATTCTATACCAAGATAAGGTTGAAATGGGGTCATGATTCAGACATAGTGATACTAAAAGCAAATTAGAAAAACAAAGAATAATCTCCCTCTCAGATCTGTAGAGAAGAAAGGAATTTGTATTTCATAATGTACTCTAGTTTTTCTTTGGCCACAAAGTGTATAAATTTGATTATATTTAAGTTTCAAAGTTTTTGTACAAATAAACAAATGCAGTCAAGATTAGAAGGGAAGAAATAAACTGGGAAAAAATGTTTACATCCAAGTATTCTAATAAATGCTTCATTTCTAAAATATATAGAGAAATGACTCAAATTTGTAAGAATTCAAGCCATTCTGCTGTTGATAAACAATTGAAGGATATGAACGGATAATTTTCAGATGAAGAAATTAAGAGCATTTCTAGTTATGAAAAAATGGTATAAATCATTATTGAACAGAGAAATGTAAATTAAGACAACTCTGAGGTACCATGACATACCTCTCATGTTGGCTAAGGTGACAGGGAAAGATAATGACCAATGTTGGAGAGGATATGGGAAAACTGGGACATTGATATATTATTAGAGTTATGAATTGATCCAACCATTCTGGAGAGAAATTTGAAACAATGCTCAAAGGGCTACCAAACTGTGCATAACCTTTGATCCAGCAGTGTCTCTACTGGGCTTGTATCCCAAAGAACATTAAAATGGAAAAAGGACCCACGTGTGCAAAAATGTTTGTGGCAGCCCTTTGTGTAGTGGCAAAGAAATGGAAACTGAGTGGATGCTCATCAGTGGGGAATGGCTGAATAAGTTACGGTATATAAATGAAATGGAATATTATTGTTGTATAAGAAACATTCAGTGGGATGATTTCAGAGTGACCTGGAAAGACCTACATGAACTGATGCTAAATGAAGTAGAACCAGGAGAACATTGTACACACTAACAGCAAGATTATACAGTTATCAACAGTGAGATGATTTCAGGCCAATTCCAATAGATTTGTGATGGAGAGAGCCATCTGCACCCAGAGAGGACTGTGGGAACTAAATGTGGATCATAACAGTATTTTTACTTTTTTTTTATTATGGTTTGCTTGCATTTTGTTTTCTTTTTTTTTCCTTTTTGATCTGATTTTTCTTGTGCAGCATGATAACTATAGAAATATATATAGAAAAATTGTGCATGTTTAACATATTGGATTACTTGCCATCCAGTAAGTAATGGGCAGGAAAGGGATAAGGGAAAGGGAGAGGAAAAAAAATTTGGAACACAATGTTTTGCAAGGGTGAATGGTGAATATTACTTATGCATATGTTTTGAAAACAAAAAGCTTTAATACTAAATAAAATTCAGAAAATAATGTCTGTTGTGATTTCATTGGGGCCAAGTGCTCTGAGTGAGTCGTTCCCCTCCTAGTGCAGATTGGAATGAATTCTGCAACTTTTAGTCTTGCATGAGAAGTCAACCCAGGGTTACAGAGCTAGGATATGTCAGAAGAAAGATTGGAATCTTTCTGATTGTAAGACAAGCTCTTTCTCTTCACTAGGGCCTCTTAAAAAACTATCTCAAGATGGTGAAAGGTGCCTCCAGGGATGTTAGTTCCTTAAGGACTTGAATTATTCAGTAATTTCTATTAACTGAATCTGTTAAAAAAAAGAAAAGTCACCTATAATCTAAAGGAAAGACAGGTCACATGTCCGTGGCCTCTCCACACAAATAACACTACAAAGATTCTTGATAGTTATGCCCAAAGGGCAATGAAACTGTACATACCCTTTGATCCAGCGATACCATTATTGGGTCTGTGTCCTAAAGAGGTCATAAAAATGGGGAAGGGGCCCACATGTACAAAAATACTTAGAGCAGCTCTTTTGTGATGGCAAAGAATTGGAAATCGAGGGGACGCCCATCAAGTGGGCAATGACTGAGCAAGCTGTGATATGTGAATGTAATGGAATACTATTGTGCTATAAGAAATGATGAGCAGGCAGATTTCAGAAATACCCAGAAAGACTTACATGCAGGTCAGCTAGGTGGTACAGTGGATAGAGCGCCAGCCCTGAAGTCAGAAGGCCCTGAGTTCATATCTGATCTCAGACAATTAACACTTCCTGGCTGTGACCCTGGGCAAGTCACTTAACACCAACTGCCTCAACAACAACAAAAAAAAAGACTTACATGCCCTGATGCAAAGCAGAATGAGTAGATGCAGCTATGAATGACTTAACAATTCTTATCAATACAATGATCCAAGATAATTTTGAAGGACTCATGATGGAAAATGTTATCCACATCCAGAGAAAGAACAGATAGATTTCTAATGCAGATTGAAGCATACTATTTTCACCATTTTTTGCATATGCATTTCTTTTGGCCAGTTTCCTTTTTCATTTTGACATCACTAATAAGGAAATATGTTTTACATAATTGCACGTATATGACATTGAATTGCTTGCCATTTAGGAAAGAAGGAGGGAGAAAACTTTGGAATTCAATATTTTGTAAAAAAAAAATAAACATTAAAAATTGTCTTTATACATAATTGGAAAAATAAAACACTATTTTTTATGAGTGTTATTGGATCTCTATTATTAGGTAAGTACATACATATCCAGCCCTAAGGACCCAAGGGCACCATTGGCATTCCAGAGGGAACCTTGGTTAGGGCCTACAAGACAATGGTAAAGTTTGACTTCCCAGACCTTTCTCCCTTCTGACAGGAGGTATTTTGCCTTTGTCTGAGGAGGTAATTCTGACCAAGTGTAAGCCCTGCCCCTTATGGACATGCTCCAGAAATCATTTGCATCAAAAGGGAATCCATCATTCATGTACCAGGGGCTCCCATGGGGAATCAGAAGGGGCTGCTCTAGGTTGAGCCTTTGAAATCATTGTACCACCAGCCAGCCAGGCTGCAGACGCTTTACAAACCCCACTAGGGTTTCCAACCCCCCCTCTCCATTTTGCAGTTCATTAACAGGGGTCTAAGTTATCATATGGGACTGAGATAAAGGAAGGAATCTACTGAGATTTTAGCCATAACACTATAGAATGCTCTATAAGAGGCAAGTTTTCCTTTGGGTTCCCAGACATCAACCAAGTGCTAGACTGAAGCATAAACCATCTGGAAGCTTTGTATGTTCTACATTCCTGCCAAACTACTGCATGCTAATTCCCAACTTGGCATTCCGTTACCCACCTCCAGTCCTTTACAGTGGCCCTCCTTTGCCTCTCCTTTTTCATCTCCACTTCCTTCAAGTATTTCTCTCTCTCTCTCTCTCTCTCTCTCTCCCCCCTCTCTCTGTCTCTCTGTCTTTGTCTTTGTCTCTCTCTCTGTCTCTGTCTCTGTCTCTCTCTCTCTCTCTCTCTGTCTCTCTCTGTCTCTCTGTCTCTGTCTGTCTCTCTATCTTTGTCTCTGTCTCTGTCTCTCTCTCTCTTTTTCTCTCCCTTCCATTTCCCCCTCCCTCCTATTTCCTATCTCCCTTTCCCTAATTTATCATGCATAGTGTGAACTGTTTACATATTACATGCTCCTAATCCTGGGATTTTCAACCTTAATAATGCCCTTCCCCACCTTAGCCAGTCTGATGACCCTGTGGACTCTTCTCAGAAGAATGTCTTTAAATACATGAAACAAAATACAAAGGCTCACAAAGGGAACAATTAAATTGAAATGCAATTATCAACATATTCTTTTAAAAACAAGCTTGCAGATTCCAATCTACAAATGCCTTCAGGCTTAATAGAATATAAGTTCCCTGGACAGAGATTGGTTTGTTTTGTTTTTTAATACCCCCAGTACTTAGCACGGGGTCCTGCATACTATAAACCCTTAATAAATGCTTATTGGGCTGAATGGAGGCCCAGCTTGCCCAAGGTAAATACAGATGATGAAAAGCCAAAAGTCTACCACAGCATCCTATTGCTTTAGGGCAAAAGAGGATTTAATAAGTTTTCTACTCATGCTCTCTCCCTTCCAGAACTGACCTAGCTGTGCACCCCATACCCAGTTAATATAATGAACTATTGACAATTACAAAAAATGCTGAGTGTTCAAGTGGCATTTTAATGGGAGCCTTCAGGAGACACATCACTTTAAACCAATGAAACAACTCTCAACTGGGACTCCTTGAACTCTGGTTCACTGATGAAGGAAACAGTTTTTGAGGGTAGGGAAGGGATGATGAGAGAAGGACCAACCATTCCCTTCAATCACGTTTGCTCTAGCTCATATGTCCCCTCCTACAGGAACACTTTCCTGGTCTCCCTATTTGTATTTTCTTATCTGTATCTTCATGAGCCATCTTGCTCCTGTCATCACTCCCAGTAGAGTATAAGCTCCTTGAAGGCAGGGCCTGTTCTTTGGTTCTATTTTTATTTTCATAGTTATTGAATATGATCAATGCAACCATGATTCCAGAGGACCAATGATGAAAAAATGCTCCCCATCCCTACTAAAGCGGTGATAGACACAATGAAGGATGAGATGCATTTTTTAGATCCAGATAATATGAGAATGCATTTTGTTTAACTGTACTTATTTGTTAAAAGTATTATGTTTTTTCTTTTTTCCAAGGGAGAGGGACTAAATGTTTAATAGTTCAAAAAATTAATTTAAAAAATAAATGATTATTGATTGAATTGAATTGAATTCACCTCAATTCAGTCCAATTGAAACTGAGCAAGGCTGAGTTTCAACGCTCAAGAAAGAATCCAAATGGACTATTGATTTCCTTGTCCCTTTTCTATATCTGGAAACCCATAAATGGAGCTCACTGGAGGAGGGTCCCCCAGATGGAAATATGGTTATTGTTGTTGTTGTGGCTATTCAGTCATTTCAGTCATCACCAGCTCTTCATGTGAAATGAGCTAGAGAAGGAAATGCAAACCATTCCAGTATCTTTGCCAAAGTGGTGCCCACACCTAATTTCATTGAGTGAAGAGCATGTGGATTCAGATTTTGTAGAGGGGAGACTGGAAGAGCAGGTACTATCAGCACCAAGAATAGGACATCCAAAGGATCCATTCCAGTTCCACCAGATTTGATGCGTTCTTAGGCTTTAGGAAGCCACCATTTGAACTTCAGCAGGTGGGTGAGTTTTCTGGCTGTAATAGGATAGAAACAATGCTTCCAATCTTACTCTACTACTCACAGAATCCTAAGCAACAAAACCTTTTAGTGAGAATTTCTCCATCTTGGCTGTCAGGATTGCTTCTGCCGGCTACGAATCCACTATCGTTAGGAGGTACCTTCTCCTTTTTGAAGGAGGGCACCATTTAATTTGTATCTTTTCTGAAGGGTCTAATTACTTGCTCCAACCCCAACCCCAACTTCATAGAACTCTCAACCATCCTTCAGCCAACCATGTCCTTCAGCAAGGGGCAATAGCATATGTCTTCTCCAACAGAGCCAAAGCATTCAAGCCCAGCTCTAGCTGGCGAAGACGCCCCAGTCCAGCAGATACTTATGTTTTTATGTTTCCCATAATTACTTTTAGTGTTCTATTAGTAGAGAAGTCCCTCACAGGAAAAATAAGCTCACTAATACACAATAGGGTAAGGAACTGATCCTATGTTTCTGGAAAACAATTTGCAATTTTTTGTTGTTCAGTCATTTCAGTCACATCCAGTTCTTTGTGACTCCATTTGGGGTTTTCTTGGCAAAGATAATAGAGTGGTTTGTCATGTACTTTTCCAGCTCAATTTACAAATAAGGAAACTGAGACAAATAGGATTAAGTGACTTGTCCAGGATCACAATAATAAGTTTCTGAGGCTAAATTTTAACTCATCTTTTCCTGACCGCAAACCCACTAGCTTAGCAATTTGGAACCATGCCCTCAAAGTTACTAAACTGTATATGTGCTTTGACCTAGAGATGCCACAACTACATTTTTATCCCAAGGAGATCAAAGAAAGGAAAAAGACCCATGTATATAAAAATATTTGTAACAGTTCTGGTGGTGGCAAAGGCTTAGAGAGTATTCATTAATTGGAGAATGGCTGAGCAAATTAATTATTGCATATAAACATGACAGGATGCTATCATGTTGTAAGAAACAATAAAGGGGGGCAGGTAGGTGGGGCAATGGATAGAGCCCCAGCCCTAAAGTCAGGAGGACCTGAGTTCAAATCTGGCCTCAGACACTTAATACTCCCTGGCTGTGTGACCCTGGGCAAGTCTCTTAACCCCAGCTGCCTCAACCAAAAAAAAAAGAAAAAAGAAAAAAGAAAGAAACAATAAAGGGGGTGGTTTTTAGAAAAACCTTCAAAGACTTCCATCTTGTAAAGACAAAGTAGTTTGAAAGACTTAAGAACTCTGAGCAACACAATAACTAATTATAATTCCAGAGGAATGGTGATGAAACCTGCTACCTACTCCCTAACAGAGAGGTGACAGACTCAGAGTATAGACTGAGACAAATAATTTTCTGTATTGGACCAATTCAGGGCTTTAGTTTTGCCTATGAATATTATTTTAAGGGTATTATTTTTCTTTTTCTTTTTCCAGTGAGAGGAGGGTGGGTAGGTGGGGAAGTGGAAAATTTTCATTAATTGAAAAAAATGAAAAAGTTAGAAAAATGATAGCTAAAAGAGCAAATCGACCTCAGCACTGCCCTTTTTAGGCTATCCAGTATCAGGTTCAGAATATATAATGTTCCAGTGATTCAGATTCTTCATCTGTGAAATGTGGATAATTATAGCCATCTTCCTTATTGGAATGTGGCTGAAGATTGCCCAATTATTAATGGCCACTGGTCTGAAAATAGCATCACAGGAAGATTTTTCAGGAGGCCCAGAATTTTGATCATAAGTTGGTAGAAACATTCTGATGCTTGAAGCTATGACTTTGAACTTGGAGAAAAATGCATTTTATAGATATGGAAATGTTTTCAAGAAATATCATAATGAAGGTTCACTACAAATGTCATGAAGGAAGGAACTGTTGAAAGGAAAGGTAATGTTTAAAAAAATATTCAGCAATAAAGCTGCCTAAAATACACTTTTTTGAGAAAGGCATTCAAAAAATAAAAGCTTCACATGCATCTCTTTTTTCCTCTAGATGAGAAGATTTCTATTTTAGCATGATAACGAGGAGCACCTGTCTGAGGCACCAAGACTGGGACCCCTTATTTGTTAGAAGGTTGGAGGGCCCATAGATGCCATTTTGTTTTTTTCAAGAAGGCCATGCTAGCTCTGCTGCCAACAGATGGCTTGGATTCATTTCCCCTCCTCTCCCTATCATGAGTTCATTCAGCCACCACTTCACCGCCCAGCCCCTCCTTTCTACCATTCTTTAGATCAGTGATTCTCAAACTTTTGTTTTCAGTATCTTTATCCTATTAAAAATCATTGAGGATCTCTCCAAAGCGTTTTTGTTTATCTGGATTATATTTGTAGACATTTACCATATTGGAAATAAAAACTATTTTTGAATTTGTAGACCCTCTAAAAGGGTTTCAGAGATCTCCAGGATTCTCTAGATCATTTAAAGTTTAGATGATCAACACTAAGGTATCAGTCAATACAATTTGCTAAACTCTTTGTCCCTGAAATTGTGTATGGCCTTCAGAAAGAGATAGAGGGGGGCTCTTCTATCTTCTGCCCCAGGGTACTGAGTGCTAGGTTCTGGGTATCACATAGATAAGCCAGAGTAACCCCAGAAGAAAATGAACAATCCAATGAAAGGATTGAAGAATATACCATAGGAGAGCTGGTTGAAGGAACTGGGAATGCTTAGTACAAAAACATTTAGAGAGGTTATGATAGCTGTTTTCAACAGCTATCAAAACCCCAAATCATTCACGAATTGGATGCTTTGCCATAAATGACTCCAATGATATATTTCATTCAATTTCATTTCTGGAGGGTTTTGCCCTTAAAAGATTCAAGCTGAGAAGAGCTCCCAAAAGGATAGTCTCTGTCCTTTGTGTCCTCTGAGTGTGAATGGAGAGTGATGGTAAGTAAAGCTAGAAAAGTGAAATGGAGCCAGGCTGAAGAGGGTCTTGAGAGATTGAGGAGTTTGTATTTTAGTCAAAAGGTAACAGGGAACCACTGAGGATTCTTTGTGCAGTGGAATAGCCTGGCATGGTAGAAACACCATCCACTAGGGTCTCTCCTGTGTAAAATGGACTAGTTTTTCTCAAAATGTAGGGAAGCTAGGGAGAAGCTAGTGGCACAATAGATAGAGACAGACTCTGAAATCAGGAGAACCTGAGTTCAAAGCCCACCTCAGACACTTAACACTTCCTAGCTGTGTGACCCTGGGCAAGTCACTTAATCCCAATTGCTCCTAAGAAAATAAAGAAAGAAAGTAGTGACTAGGGTTCTGGAGAGAATTCAAATAGAATCTAGAATACTGCCAGAAGAGCGTAAACTATTCAGTGAAATAACAGAAAATGCTGTAGAAGGATTGGCTGAAGAAAATAGGGATTTATGGATGCCCATCAATTGGAGAATGTCTGAATAAACTGTGATATATGAATGTTATGGAATATTATTGTTCTGTAAGAAATGATCAGCAGGATGATTTCAGAAAGGCCTGGAGAGACTTACATGAACTGATGCTGAGTGAAATGAGCAGGACCAGGACATCATTATACACGGCAACAACAATACTATATGATGGTCAATTCTGATGAACATGACCATCTTCAACAATAAGAGGAACCAAATCAGTTCCAGTGGAGCAGTAATGAACTGAACCAGCTACACCCAGAGAAAGAACTCTGGGAGATGACTATGAACCATTACATAGAATTCCCAATCCCTCTATTTTTGTCTGCCTGCATTTTTGATTTCCTTCACAGGCTAATAGTTCACTATTTCAAAGTCTGACTCTTTTTATACAGCAAAATAACTGTTTGGACATGTATACTTATATTGTATTTAACTTATACTTTAACATATTTAACATGTATTGGTCAACCTGCCATCTGGGGAAGGGGGTGGGGGAAAGGAGGGGAAAAGTTGGAACAGATGGTTTTGCAATTGTCAGTGCTGAAAAATTACCCATGCATATATCTTGTAAATAAAAAGCTATAATAAAAAATTAAAAATCTATATACATACATAAAACAAAAAAACAACAATTAGCATTTCTATAGTACTTTGAAATTTGCAAAGTGCTTTACAAATATCTCATTTGATCCTTACAAGGTAAGTAGTAGTTATTATCCCTAGTTTGCAGTTAAGAAAACTGAGGCAAAGAGAGGGAAAATGACTTGCCATGGATCATGCAACTTGTAAATATCCAACTTCAGATTTGAATTCAAGTCTTCTTAATTCTAGATCCAGTGCTTGCCACCTGTTTTCCATTCTAGTTGCAGACTAAGAACCATGGATGGGAAATGCAAAGAGGCAGATTTGTAAGGATAATAAGCTGCCTAACAGTTGGAGCTATGTTAAGGTTAATGTACTGCCTCAAGAAGAAATGGGTTTTCCTCCATTTAACATTATCGGTCTAAGGATAGATAATGACTTGTAGGGGATTTTGTGGAATTCTTAGGCACAGGTAGATAAAGTGGCTTCTCAGATCTTAGATTCTGTGATTCTGAACTGAGAAGTGGAGGTGCCGATTCTTAAAATCATAGATTTAGACCTTAGAATAAAGTTGGAGACTGGTCCAATCCCTTCATTTTGCAAATAAGAAAACAGGCCCAGAAAGATGAAGTGTCTTGCTAAAAATCCCAAGGTCAATAAGTGACAGAGATCAAGCAATAAATAAACATTGTTTAAGCAGCTGCTATGTTCCAGGCAGCATGGTAAAAACTGGAAAATCTCCTGACTCCAAATCCACTATTCTTTCCACTCTACCAGGTTTATCAATGAAAAGGAGATCAATTATATGGCTGAAACATGGAGGAAACCAGAGATGAGCAATTTAGAAATATCTCCGTTCCAAGTGTTCCTATGGACTATTTTTGCTTGACCCATAGTGGAACCTTTCAAGATCATATTGGTCTAATCCCCCATAATTTGAACCCCAATGGATAGGTCATTTTGCTCTGATCACAAAGGACAACCAACTAACCATAGTTTGAAGGGATAGTAGGTCAGGTCTGACCTGAACATATTTATGTTCAGAAACAACTGAGCATATTTATGGACAACAGGAAAAGAGCCATTAAAAAGGAAGAGATTGAAGATGACAGAAAAGGAATGATCAATGGAGCAAGATCCAGGAGGACAAAAGAAATAGATTCAGAATTTGGAGGATCACCCTTCAGCATCATCAATCAACCCACAAACATTTATCAAGTTCCTTCTAACTGCCAGTCACTGTCCATGATGCTGAAAATACAAAGAAAAATGGTGGGGGGATCCCTGTCTTCAAAGAGCTTACATTCCGCCAAAGGAAGTCAGTGTCAGAGAATTCAGAATTAGAGTCACAATTGTCCTCCATACACCTTCTCAGTTCCTCTTAAACCTTTCTGAACTCTTTGAAAGGGCTCCCAAGTAATCAAAGTCACTTCTTACCCTGAATATCCCTTCTATGCTGGTCTCCCTTTGTGAGTGAGTTCCTCATGGAGCTTTGTTTTGTTTGTTTGTTTTTCAACTTTTTTTTTTATTAAAGCTTTTTAATTTTCAAAAAATATGTATGAATAATTTTTCAACATTAACCCTTGCAAAACCTTGTGTTCCAATTTTCCCCCTTCCCCTAGATAGCAAATAATCCAATATATGTTGAAAATGGTAAAAATATGTGTTAAGCCCAATATATGTGTACATATTTATACAATTATGTTGCTGCAGAAGAAAAATCAAATCAAAAAGGAAAAAAAAAAACATGAGAAAGAAAATAAAATGCAAGTAAACAATAACAAAAAGCTTGGAGCCTCCATTTTGGAGGGGGGCCCAGACCAGCAAAGATTCATTTCCCTCTCACTTGTGCTTCTGACTTTTCAGTCTCCAATGTCATGCTCTTGTGTGGGTACCTTTCCCTCCCTCTTTCTTTCTGTCTTGTCTTCCCTATTAAATTGTAGGCTCCTTAATGGAGGCCAGAAATTGAGGTCAGAAAAAGTGGCTTTCTTTTTTCTTACATTTGTACCTCCAGTGCTTCACACAGTACCTGGAACATGGTCATAAACGCTTCATGCTTTGTTTTGCTTTTTAATCTAGGATCGTGATTATGTGACAGTCTCAAACATCTTGTTCAAAGTCTTCCTAAGCAGAGCAGTCAGGTTGGCCCAGAAAGTGTCGCCGTCGCTGAGCACAGCTGCCACTCAGGGAGCCTGCTGATTACACCAGAAGCTTGCTCTCAGACATTCTCTTCCATCATAGTCACTGGAGTCACGAAATCATGTTGAGGAGGCTCAGAATTATCCAAGCAGTTTTATTAAGCCTGCAGAGCTCCAGCTAAAAACCACGGGGAACAAATGTACTGCACAAACATAACCCTGTCCAACTTCCCCTCTTGATATGGCAGCTAAAAATGTGCAAATCTTATCCCATTCCCCTATTACCCTGTTACCTCTCCTCCTTCCTGACCTCTCCCCAAATGGCACTCAAACATCAGACCCATGTGCCCCACTTTGCTTCCTATGAGTTACACAGTCTTATATGATTAGTCCAAGCTCCAGCTAAGGGGGAAGAAGGAGGAAGAGAGCATCCATTATCCTGGCAATGGTCTTTTAGAACCTATTGGTGCCTCAATTGATCATTTAGTTATTTTGACCTGGTTTCTGTTGATTTTGTATTCTTGGGTTTATTAACTGACAAATCCCATATGTCAGTCCCAAGGACAAAGAACCTTCATCTCTTCCATATGTCCCTTCTGCTCTTGCATCCTTGAGGTGATATATTCTTAAAGATAAATATAATAATATTTAATAATAATATAAATATAATAAGGTTACTGGGAAGGACCCACTGCTTTCAAGTCTAAATCCAAGTCAGCCCCTGCTTAGGCCTTATATGCCTCAGCCCCTAGCCACTTTAACCCCTATTTTGACCACTTTAACAGTTCCTTTCTGCTCTCAGAGTGTGAGCAACTGGTTGACAAAGTGGATAGAAAGTTGGATTTGAAGTCAGGAAGTCCAAAATTCAAATTCTGTCTCTGATATTTATTGAGGATTTAAGCACATGCCCTGAATGACTTAGTAGTCCTGGACAGGTCCATTAATCTGTCAGCCTCAGTTTCCTCTTTTGTAAAATAAGAGGAATGGTGTATGGTAGCCTTTGAGATCCCTTCCAGTTCTGTGAATTCAGTAAACACTTCTCTTTGCAAGGTATTATGCTCAGTACTGGAGATATAAAGAAAAATTAAACAGCCTCTGTCCTCAAGAAGCCTGTCTCTTACCAGAAGGATAGACCACATACAAAGATAACCATGTAACTGCTTCCCCTCCATCTGATAAAGTCTTCCTAAGGGACAGCCCAAAGATTTCTATCTATAAGGAAGGGATGTGATTCCTAAGAGAATAGTGAGCCATGATGCTGAGGGATTGGAGTGCAAACTGACTTCAGACAGTTCAAAGACATACTTTGGATGGAAGGAAGGCATTAAGATAAAAGGTTTTGTAAACTTGTAAATGCCTACTGGGAGCACTGAATCACAGACATCACGTAATCTTAGAGATCTCTGAAAGCAGACTTCATTGAAAATATAATGGAGTCATATCACAAGCACATTTAGCTTATGGGAATTCAACCATGCGCTTAGGTGGGAGGTGGGAAAAGGAAGGGAGAAAAAAAAGAAGGAGGAAGAAGAGGGAGAAGGGGAGAAGAAAGGGGGAGGACACAGAGAGAGAGGAAGGGAGGGAGGAGAGGAGAGAAAGATGAAGAAATGGGAAAAATAGAGAGTCAGAGACTGACAGAGATAGAGAGATAAAGAGAGGTAGATATAGAGTCAGGGAGAGAGACAAATACAGACACAGACATATAGAGAGATGCAGGGTCAGACAGAGGGAGGAAGGCAAGAAGAAGGGAGTGAGACTACATATAGAGGACTTCTCGTTAACACTTTACTTTCACCCTATCCAGAGTTGGCACAGTCCCTCACCCCTACCAGTCCCCTATGTGCCATCCTGTTCTCTTTCATACTCCATATCATATCCAAGATCTTCAAGTCTCCAAGGGGGACAGTCAGCAGTATGTTATAATGCTATAGGAAAGTTGCTTAAGTATTACTACTGGGCTTATATCCCAAAGAGATTATAAAGAAGGGAAAGGGACCTGTATGTGCACGAATGTTTATGGCAGCCCTTTTTGTAGTGGCCAGAAACTGGAAACTGAATGGATACCCATCAGTTGGAGAATGGCTGAATAAATTGTGGCATATGAATATTATGGAATATTACTGTTCTGTAAGAAATGATCAACAGGATGATTTCAGAAAGGCCTGGAGAGACTTACATGAACTGATGCTGAGTGAAATGAGCAGGACCAGATCATTATATACTTCAACAACAATACTATATGATGACCAATTCTGATGGACCTGGCCATCCTCAGCAATGAGATGAACCAAATCATTTCCAATGGAGCAGTAATGAACTGAACCAGCTACGCCCAGAGAAAGAACTCTGGGAGATGACTAAAAACCATTACATTGAATTCCCAATCCCTATATTTATGCCCACCTGCATTTTTGATTGAAGCCACTGTAAGAGTCCAGGTAAGAGGAGGCAGCTAGGTGGTACAGTGGATAGAGCACCAGCCCTGAAGTCAGGAGGACTTGAGTTCAAATCTGGCCTCAGACACTTAACACTTCCTAGCTGTGTACCCTGGGCAAGTCATTTAACTCCAATTGCCTCAGCAGAAAAAAAAAGAAGAGTCCAGGTGAGAGATAATGAGATCTGAATCAGAGCAGCACCAATGTTGAGAATTTCTCCTTGTGGGGAGGGAGGGGAGGGATAGGATAGAGTACTTTCTACTTGCCCTGTTCAGAATTCCCCCCTTTGTTTTTGTGCCTAAGTTTCCTCATCATTATTCCATATGCTTGGGCCTATTCTGAGAGCCTTTCTAATTATAAACCTCGCAATACATCCTGTCTTACAGACACCGGGCTCTAACTTATTTCCACCAGTTTGGATTTCCATTTTGAGCTCTTGGGAGAGCTACAGTCATTAGTCTCTCTGGAAAGAATTGGGCACTTCAGCAGGGCTGGTTAACTCAGCTTGCTTTCCAGATCTTTAGATCCCTCGGACTCTTGGTCCACATTAAGAGCTGAACTTTAAGGCCTTTAGACTTGTGCTCTCCCTTTTCTCTGTCCTTGACAAGAAGGCTATTTGGGCTTGTTTACCTGGGACTTAGGAGTCACCCACTCCTCTTCCAGTAGAATGTAAGCTCCTTGAGGGGAAGATCTGTCCAGACCAAAGCTTCTTAAACTGTGGGTTGTGACCCCATATGGGTCAGATAACTGAATGCAGGAGTTGTGAAATTATGATTTATTATCAGTAAATATTTTATTTGTATATATATATATATAATATATACATTTACATATATATGTAATATACATATATACATGTAATATAATATATACATTTATATATATATATATATATATATATATATATATATATATATATATATATATATATATATAAAATAAGTATATACCTATATATCCAGGGTCACATAAAAATTTCTTGGGTGAAAAGGGGTTACAAGTGGGAAAAATCCCTGCTCTAGAGCACTCCTGTCTTTGTTTCCCATCCCTGAGCACAGTACAAGCATAGAGAAGGCACTGAAATGCTTGTGGATTGATTTGCCACCTTAAGTATAATTCCTATCTATATGGTACAGTGGAGGTGGGGGTGGGGGGAGAGAAGAAAGCAAATGGATTGGGACTCTTCCAGATTTGAATCCTCATCTTTTTCACTTACTGGTTTTGTGATCGTGGTCAAGTCAAATTCCCTGCCTAAACCTTAGTTCCTTTACTTGTAAAATGAGGTTCACTAAGTAGCACAGTGCATGGAGACTGGGCCAAGTTCAAATCCAGAACTAAGGTACTTATTAACTGGGCGTTCCTGGGCAACTCACGAGACCCCTGTTGGCCTGAGATTTTTTTTAATTTTAAGACTCATAATAGAATCTGCCTCCCAAGGTTCAAGGGACCTCCCAAGAAGATCAAATGAGATAATAATTGCAGAGTTTAGTATAATGCCTAGTACATAGTAGGTATTTAATAAATGTTTATCCATTATTCCATTCGCTGGTCTCTGATCCTAGTCTGTAGCACTTTCCTGCCAGTGATTCCACAAGGAAGAAAGTATCTCTCTCAATCTCATTGCCCACCCCCACCCCACCCCTTGCTGGGTTTTTTGTTTTGTTTTGTTTTTTGTTTTTGGGTCTGAATCTGTGATTTCATTAATGTGAATAACTCCTAGTGGGAAACTGCCTCTATCAATGTAGAACCATAATTTATCTATAAATTCAGTTCTTGAAGACTTGCCTAGAGGGTCTGACTAGCCCATGGTCACACTTTTTTAAAAATAGCTAGTATGAATTAAAGGCAGGGTTTAAATCCAGGTTTTCTTGCCTCCAGGGCTGACCCTTCATCTACCTATTCCCATTTTATGGATGATGAAACTGAACTACAGAGAGAGGAACCAACTTGCCCACTCTCCCACAATTGGTAAGTGTCAGAGCTGGGACTTGAACCCTGGTTTCATGGCAATGAGGCCAACATTACTTCTGTCATATTATGGGGACTTTCGATTGCCATCCCTGGTATTTAAGAAATAAGTCTTATATATTCTCTAAGTGTTAAAGATGTCTATTCTTGTCTTCCCAAGATCACACACATAGCAACACAACATGTTATGAGGCACTATGTAATTCCAACATGAAAGATAATAATGAGCCTCTCCCATCTTTTGAATCTTACTATAATCTTGGAGTAAATGAGGTACAATTATGCCCATTTGAGAGATAAACTAAAGATGCTAAATGACCAAGAAGCTGCAAAGAGGCAAAGCTAAGTTTGATGTCAAGAAAAGCTTCCTAATAATGAGAATTATTGAAAGGTAGAATGGGTTGCCTCATGTGGGTTCACCCTCACTGGAAACCTTCAATCCTAAATGACCACTCGTCAGTTATGTAATAATAAGTGCTCTTCTCAGGTATGGGTTGGATGAGATGGCCACCGAGGTCCCTGTAAGTTATAAAGTTTGTGACTTACCCACTGTCTCATATCTGAGAACTGTCAGAGACATTGACATAGACATAGGCTTAGGCATTAGCAGACACAAACATAGACATAGACCCAGTCATAGATATAGACATAGACATAGATACAGTTATAGCTATAAACATAGATAAAGATTCAGACAAAGATGTAGACACCATCATGGACATAGACACAGATATGAATATATACAGTCATAAATATAAACATAGACATAGACACAGTCATAGATGAAAACGTAGACATAGACACAGTCACAGATATAAACTTGGACATAGACACAGTCATACATGTTAATGTAGACATAGACACATAGACACATACATAGACATAGACACAGTCCTGGATATAAACATAGATATAGATTCAGACAAAGATGTAGACACCATCATGGACATAGACACAGATATGAATATATACAGTCATAAATATAAACATAGACATAGACACAGTCATAGATGAAAACGTAGACATAGACACAGTCACAGATATAAACTTGGACATAGACACAGTCATACATGTTAATGTAGACATAGACACATAGACACAGACATAGACATAGACACAGTCCTGGATATAAACATAGATATAGATTCAGACAAAGATGTAGACACCATCATGGACATAGACACAGATATGAATATATACAGTCATAAATATAAACATAGACATAGACACAGTCATAGATGAAAATGTAGACATAGATACAGTCATAGATATAAACTTGGACATAGACACAGTCATACATGTTAATATAGACATAGACACATAGACATAGACACAGTCATATAGAGACATAGATGTAGACATAGACATAGATGTAGACAAAATGATATAGATTGAAGTTGGTAAACTAGGACCCATAGATCAAATCCAACCTGCTACTTAGTTTTGCATGACCTGAGATTTTTAATAAAATTTTATTGTTAAATGGGAATAATTGTACTTACCTCACAGAGTTGTTGTGAGGCTCAAGTGAGGTAATATATGTAAAATTTTTTGCATTAAGGCACTTTAAAAATAAATGCTAGCTATATAATTATTATTTTCTAGCTCAGGGAGACAGATATGGGTATAGGGAAACATCCCATGGTATTGGTTGGTAGTTGTCCTTTGTTTTTGAAGAAGACTACAACAAAATGACTATGTTAGAGTTAGGTTACAGTGGGTCCAGTTATGAATGATCAGATCAACATGATCTCTTAATATTCTACCACAGGTTGGACACAAATAGTCCATGTGAACATTTGGGGTAGATTGTTTAAATCTATGTATTTCACATTTCTTCTGAGCTACTTCAGTTCTGTTTTGCTTATAGAGCACAGTACCTTCTCTTTTGAGGGCACACCATGCTAGGCTATCCTTTGTCAGTGTATCCCATGTCATATAATCAATTTCAAAATTCTTCAGAGAGACCTTGAAAGTGTCTGTTCTTCTGACCACCAGTGAGTGCTTGTTTTGGGTGAATTTTCCATAAAATAGTCTTTTTGGCAAATGTACGTTTGGCATTTATATAAAGTGGTCAGCCCATTGGAGTTGTGCTCTCTGCAGTCATTTAAATGCTTGGCACTTTAATTCAAGAAAGAACCTCAATGTTTGGTATCTTATCCTGCCAGGTGATCTGCACAATCTTCCCAAGACAATTCAAATGGAAGCAATTCAGTTTCCTGGCATGGGGCTGGTTCACTGTCCAGGTTTCATTGGCAGTCGATAATGAGATCAGCACAATGGCTCTGTTGGTAGTCAGTCTAATCCCTCTCCTCTCCCACACTCTTCTTTGGAGCCTCCCAAACACTCCAGCAATGTGTCTGTCAATCTTATCATCTATATGGACATCCCTGGGAAAATATACTGCCAAGGTAAGTGAGCTTATCCAGAGCAATCAAAATATTCATAGTTGAAATAACTGTACAGATGCTAGGGAGAGTACCATCTATGACTAATAAATGTCCTTTCTGCATCCCTCTGCAATAAACTTGTTCTAAGTTCCATGGTGCTTGCAAAAAATTGAAGAATGGATGAGAGTTATAAACGAACCAGACTCAAATGTTCCCAGAGCCTGAGCTCTGAGTGGCAACATATGGATCATTACTGACAAAGGGCATTTAGCACTTAACAGTCTCTTGCTACCAAGCCCCAACCTACTCTCCAACCTTATACTTTCTCTCCCTTTAGATACTTTTCAGTCTAACTAAATTTCCCTTCCTGCCACTCTTGACACATGGTGTCCTATCTCCCACCACCATGAATTTTGCAAGATTGTTTCCCCTGGAATCCAGGCCCTGGAGAGGGCCTGGAATGCCCTCTCTGCTCAGTATTACTTGTTAGAATCTCTAGATTCCTTCAAGGTCCAACTCAAATCTCATGTCCTACATATGCCCTTCCTGATCCCCTTAATCTTTACTACCTGTACCTCCCCTTCCCAAATTGCCTTGCATATATTTTACATTTTGAATATGGCAGGGAAGTGGCACAATGGATAGAACAATGGGCCTGTAGTGTCAGGAGGACCCAAATTCAAATGTGGCCTCAGATACTGACTAGCTATGTGATCCCAAGGCAAGTCAATTCACCCTGCTGCCTCAGTTTTCTCATCTGTAAAATGAGTAGAAGAAAAAAATGGCAAACTTACTAGCTGTGTGACACTGGGCAAGTCAATTCACCTTGCTCTGCTTCAGTTTCCTCATTTGTAAAATGAGCTGGAGAAGGAAATGGCAAACTTCCTTATTGTATAACAACCGTATGCATGTCATTTAACCCCTGTCTGCCTCAGTTTCCTCATCTGTAAAGTGAGCAGGAGAAAGAATTGGCAAGTCACCACAATATCTTTGCCAAGAAAACCCCAAACGGGGCACGAAGAATTGTACGCAACTGAAATGACCGAACGACAAGTCCTAAATTGCTTTCCAGAATGGCAGGACCAGTTCTCTACTCTATTGTGTGTGTATTAGGGAGTTTATTTTCCCCATGGGCAATCTGAAATGAGTGAATGACAATTTGAATATGCTTATGTGTAGACATTGTCTCCCCCTTTAGAACATAAGCTCCTTGTGGACAAGAACTGTTTCATTTTTGTCTTTGTGCCCCCAGGGCATAGCACAGTGCCTGGCACATAGGAGCTTAATAAATGTTTGTTGCTTGATTGTTTCAAAGTTGGATCCAGCATGTGTAGTCCCAGAGTTTCTGTTCTGGATCACAGGTTACATGTATAATCCAGAACCCAGATCTCCAGACTCTGACATCTCAGCAAATTAATCTGTCCCTCCCAGGCTGTATGTCTTCAGGAAAGCTGCTTCCCCTCCCTGGGCCTCTAAAATCTGGGGGCTGAACCAGCTGGCCCACATCTCCCACACTGGTCTATCTGTCCATCTACAGGGACAGAAATTGCTCCTTGCCTCACACTGTAGAAAGAGAAAGCTGACAGCCCAGGGACGGCGTTCCCTATCAGGAGTGTTTAAGGCAGATACAGCTCAGTGGTTTGGCAGACAGAACAGTCTTTTGTGCATCTCCAAAGCCACATTCATTTCAAAGAGAGGAAGTAAATGAATCTGCAGGTAATAATATGTAAATCATGGGTCTCAAAGGTATTTCTGGAATCTGCCGCATAATGAGAATGGTTTGTTTTTTTTTTTTAAATAACAAGCTTGCCAAAATTTTTATATCCTATTGAACACTGCTCCCTTAAAAGAAGTCACCTTGGGAAGTTCCAAACTTATCCCAAGGCCATGGCTGCTGCTCAAAATGCAAAAAGAACTTCTCTTTGGGTAAGAACATCAGAGATTGCAGCAAGCTAATAATCATTAATCCTTGTTCCAAGACCTCCCCTCAGGGTATGGGTGGAGCAGGTTCAATCTTGGGAGCTTCCTACAGATCATGCTTTGGCCTGGGTCCCCAACCAGCTTTGCCCTAGGAACTCAAAATTTGGTTCATTTTGTTCCCAGCCAGGGTCTCCCCTGGGAATAGCACAATAAATCTAATATTTAGATCTCTATAGATTTGTCCAGTTCTCTGCTCCTGTGCAAGCATTGAGGCTAACAATATATACTGGTCAAAGATAGCCTTTATTTCCCTATACAGGAAGAAATCAAAAATACCAAGGACTCACTGGTGCTTAAAAACAGTTCAAGAATTTTCACTATTTTTCTACTGCCCCTGATTCTACCATCTCTCAGGCCATATGATTCCCTTTTCTTTCTTTCCTTCTTTTTTTTAAATTATTATAACTTTTTATTGACAGAACACATGCCTAGGTAATTTTTTACAACAACATTCCTTGCACTCACTTCTGTTCTGACTTTTCCCCTCCCTCCCTCCACCCCCTCCCCTAGATGGCAGGAAGTCCTATACATGTTAAATATGTTATAGTATATCCTAGATACAATATATGTGTGCAGAACCAAACAGTTCTCTTGTTGCACAGGAAGAATTGGATTCAGAAGGTAAAAATAACCCGAGAAGAAAAACAAAAAATGCAAACAGTTTACACTTATTTCCCATTGTTCTTTCTTTAGGTGTAGCTGATTCTGTCCATCATTGATCAATTGGAACTGAATTAGATCTTCTCTTTGTCAAAGATATCCACTTCCATCAGATGATTCCCTTTTTTCCAGGAGTCAGATGGTTTCCTGCCTCCAGAAACTCCTTGGCCGCTTTTCCATTCACTCTTCACAGCTATTATTTCTGGGATTTCTCCTGAAGGAGGGTTTGGAGGCACAATCTTTATGGCATTCACGCTAATCTGTGCTCCAAGGACAAAAGTACATTTGAGATATGTGCCCAGGTCAGTTCAGCTCTGCTCAAATCTGATTTTTGTCTATATTACTATAAAAATATAATATAGGTTATCTATTATATAAGGCACTACCCCTGGGAAGATTTACAATTCCAATAACCCTGATCTAATCATCTCCCCATAACTAACTCCACTATCTCTAAAAATTAATGGAGACATCCACACCATTCAGAACCAGAATAAAAGTCTTTTCCTTTTACTACCCCATCTCAATAGGGAGAATCACATCTTCTAAATAGGATTTCATAGGATTTGGAGCTAAAAAGAGACCTCAAAGAGAATCTATCTCTTTAAAATTGAAGCAGTTTACTAAATGTTTACTAAAAATACTAAAGTTTACTAAAAGTCCAATTTCTACAGCAATTTGAGGGTTAAAATTCACTTCCATCATAATGATACTCAGAAACAAATAATATGAATAAGATGATACCACTCTGAGGGCAGAAAGTAAAGAAAAATTTAAAAAGCCTCTTAATGAGGATGAAAGAGTATAAAAGCTGACTTGGAGCTTAACATCCAAAAAACTAAGATCATAACAATCAGTGTGCCATCACTTCCAGGCAAATAGAGGGAAAAGAAATAGAAACAGAGTCTGATTTTATAATCTTGGGCTCAAAGATCACTGCAGATGGTGATTGAAATTAAAAGGCATTTGTTCCTTGGAAGGAAAGCTATGGTAAATCAACTAAAAAGCAGAAACATCACTTTGGCGACAAATGTCTGCATAGTCAAAGCTACGGTTTTTCCAACATATGGCTGTGAGAGTTGGACTGTAAGAAAGGATGAGTGCCACAAAATCAGTGCATTTGAATTTTATGGTGCTGGAGAAGACTTTTGAGAGTCCCTTGAATAGCAACAAGGAAATCCAATCTGTCGATACTTAAAGAAATTAAACTTAACTTATTCACTGGAAGGTGAAATACTGAAGATGAAACTTCAGTACTTTGTTCACAGAATGAGAAGATGAGACCCTGATGTTGGGAGAGACTGAAGACAAATGGAGAAGGGAATGGCAGAGATGAGAAGGATAAATAGAAACAATGAGTATGGACAGACTTCAAGAGATAGTAGAAGATCCATGTAGACTGTGATCCATGGGATTACTAGGAGTCGGACACAACCGAACAACTCAAAAACAATAAGTAATATACCCCTTTTACAGATGAGGCTTATATCAAAATTTAGAAAGGGGGAACAGCTTGCTCATTGTCACAATCCTATGTAGTCTGAGTAGATAACCTCTGAGCTTTCTTCTAAACTCAGAGATTCTGTGATTCTGGGAAGGGATTGAGTTGAGATTCTTTCTATTACCCCTCATCACATTCTTTTTTTGGCTATTACCCAGTCATTTCAGTTGGGAATTTCTTGGCAGAGATATTAGAGTAGTTTGTCATTTCCTTTTCTAGCTCATTATACAGATGAGGAAACTGAGGCAAAAGAGGGCTTCATGACTTAGGGTCAAACAGCTAGTAAGTATCTGAGGCTGTATTTGAACTCACAAAGATGAGTCTCTCTGACTTCAGGCCTGATGCTCTATCCACTGTACTACCTATCTGCTCTACCACATTATTTGGGATAATCTAAAATCTTTATTGCGTAAGGTCAGTTTGATATATGTATCAGCCCTTTAGAGCCTAGCCTAGAGGCAAATAAGATGGAGAAGCAAGCTAAAGGATCCCTTTGGGGGTTCAAAACATGGTTCATCTCTAGGGGAATGAGATGGATTTCTATGAGTAGCTGAGAAGTCCATTCTAAAAAGCCACCCCCCAATCACAAGTTTTTGGAAGTCCTTGGATGAGAGTCTCTGACTTCCTTGAGAAGATCACTTCATCCAATCCAACCAAATCCAACAAGCATTTATTCATAGATGTTTGGGCCTATTAAAACATCTTCACCTCATTGTTGCTATGCCTAAATATACAAGCTGCAAATTGTTTTCAGAGTAGCACATGCTGTGATTCTAGCATTACTGAAAAACCCCCAACAAATTTAGCATCTCAGATCCCAAAGAAATAAATAGAATTGTGTATAATTCTGGACTTCTTAGCAATTCCTCCTCCACCACTCACGTAAGTGTCACAATTGTTTTCCTCTAGGATTCCATTCTTGTAAATTGTTTTCAGAGATGTAACTAGGCCAGAGCAAACTGGGCCTTTGTTCTATGGCACCAAAATTTAGGGAGAGCTGACAGCACTCCTTCATGCAGTGGGAACAACTCAGTTTAATATCTCATTAGGAAGAATAGAATGAATTTCCAAATCTACCTTGCTCCTTCCCCAATGGAGATCTCCCCCAGTAACTACAATGAAGGGGCCTGCTTATCTCTACATAAAATATTCCTATTCCCAAGTGAGTCTGTAAAGGCTTCTTTTCTGCTGCTTGTTCCAGGAGGCTATTGGTGACGTATGTCCTGGGAACCAGAATTGCTACTGATGGCTCTGCTAGTCTCTAGTCTGCTAGTCTAGTGAGACTGTAGAATCACCTGGGGTACTTGAGCCAATAGGTCACAGGTCACAAAACTAGCAGGAACCTTGGAAATCATCTAGTTTAAGATGTTAATTTTATGGAGAACAATGAAAACTAGATAGAGGAAGTGACCAATCCAAGATTTCACAGCCTCAACTAAATCCTGATTGCTAGCCTAATAAACCACATACTTTTCATAGCTTAGAAATATATATAGAGAGATAATATATTATTATATATTATATATAATATAATTACTACAATAATGATATATAAATAATATAATGATATAACATAATACATAATAAATATACATAATATAAATATTACATATATTTTTTTTTCCTTATCTGAACCCAAAGTCATTTCTTTGTCATTTCCAACCACTATTCCTTATTCTCTAAAGCCAAACAGAATAAATCTAATCCTGCTTCCACCTAGAGACATTCTTGCACACAGCCTCTCCCCTCCCAAACTTCTCTTCTCTTTGACGAATACCCTCAGTTTCCTGAATTGACCAATGTATGGAAAAATCTTCAGATCTTTAACATCCGGATCATCTGCTGGATGATTTCCACTTTATTAATATCCTAAAACAGGACTCCGGAATTGAACCAGCCTTTTTCATCTCTCAATCTCTGATCCTATAATTCTATGTGGTCTAACCAGGGAAGAGGCTATCACACACACACACACACACACACACACACACACACATACGTCTTAGATCCCATACCTCTTTTAATGTAACACAAAAGCTTATTAGCTTTTTTTTTGTTTGTTTTGAATGTGGAGAAGGAAGGAATTTGTGGCCGAAGAAGAACTGGAGTTCGAGATCACAAAATAGATAATTTTGATTATATTAAGTTTAAAAGGTTTTGTACAAACAAAACTAATGCAGACAAGATTAGAAGGGAAACAATAAACTGGGAAGACATTTTTACATTCAAATATTCTGATAAAGGCCTCATTTCTAAAATATATATATAGAATTGACTTAAATTTATAAGTATTCAAGCCATTCTCCAGTTGATAAATGGTCAAAGGATATAAACAATTTTCAGATAAAGAAATTGAAACCATTTCTAATTATATGAAAAGGTGCTCTAAATCACTATTGAACAGAAAAATGCAAATTAAGACAACTCTGAGTTACCACTACACACCTCTCAAATTGGCTAAGATGACAGGAAAGATAATGATAAATATTAAAGGGGATGTGGGAAACTGGAACACTGATACATTGTTGAAGTTGTAAACTGATCCAACCATTCTGGAGGGCTATTTACAAAGGTAAGGTATTTGGATTTACACTGTGAGTTTAGTATTTATTAAACCCATATCAACGTGGTTAAGTCTAGGAAAAACTTCTTTCTCATGAGAAACTGTGCATAGCCTCTGACAGAGTAGTTTGAGAAAGAAACATACACCAAGCAAAGGGCAGTCCCTTTTTAAAATTCCCTAACTCAAGCTCCCTCTCCTATCCCCCAGACTCTTTTCCCCATTGGCTGGGGGTTTTTAAAATACAGTTTTTTAAATTGTGAGGTAAGAAGCCTGAGGCTATCAAATGTTTATCAGGGCAAGGTGTTCCCCACTCAATCCTGCCCCAAAGAGCTTCCATTCTAGTAGGGATGAAATCAAAAGTCCACTTGAACAAAAGACCTACTTAAGAATAAAAAGCTAGCTCAAGGCTAAAATGATCTCTTCAGTGTTTTAGCTTTCTCTGCTTTCAGCTACCCTGTTTATCTCAGGGATATTATAAACCTACCTGTGCCTCCGGCTTTCTCTGCTAACTCTCACTTAGCTACCCAGGATCTCATCAAACGAACAGCAGCACCTGGGTACCCTCGCTACCCACTTATTTATTGTCCAAGCACGGTGCACATATAAAAATAAATAAACGTAAAGCAATTTCAGGCTAGGACATGGGATCGGGAAAGATCTCTGTGGAAGAAACGCCATCTAAAGTCAACCTTAAAGGGAATTTAGCACTTTAAAACCCTCAAGGTGAAGGTGAAAGAGCATTCCAGGCTTGGGGGAAGGCTTGTGTAAAGGAGAAGCTGGAACTTTGTGATTCTGGAAAAGGAAGGTCAATGTAGCTGGAACGGAGAAAGCATTAGCGGGAGCAATGTGAAATAAGTGTAGAAAGATTGATTAGAAACGGCTCTTGAAGGGTCGTAAATATAAATATCAGAGAGCTGAAGCACTGAGACTGTATCCTGACAATAGAGAGACTGGTCAGTCAGGGTCAGAGCTGGAAGCACCCCTGGAACATTGACTGGTGGGGCTGGGAGGTGCCAGAACCCAGAATGTCACAGGCAGAGGGGTCTTAGAGCCGGCTGTCAGCGCCAGACACCACAGAATAGTAAAGACAGTAACTGGATGTTGCAGGTCAGGCAAAGGCTGAAGAAAATTGTAGGAATTCAGACTGGATGACGGTCAGCGTGAAACAGGTTGGATTTAGGGGGAGCTCAACACGTAGTAACTCTTCAGCTGTCTGATACTGTCACAGGGGAGAGCCCCGCAGATTGCTCGGCATGGCCGCCCCTCCTCCCCCCCGGAAAAACTAGAATGGGAGTTGGAGAGGTGGTTTCGGGCTGGATGATGGGAAAATTGGGGAGCGTTAAGCTGGAGTCCGGAAGGCTCATCTTCCCGAGTCCAAATCCAGCTCAGACATTCACTCGCTGTGACCCTGGGCAAGTCAGTTTCCTGCCCCGTAAAGGAGCTCTGCAATTGAACGACCACAAAGTGCTTTCCGACAATTACAGCTGTCCCCGGAGAGTACGGGCTGCCTGGCTGATTAACGAGCTCGCTCTCGCGGGCGCGGGGACTGGAGCTCGCGCTCGCCGCGCACAGCGGAGCTGAACAAACCAGACGCTCTAATAGGGCTCCGCGTCCTTGCACTGCGCCGGCGCCGGAACGGGGAGGACGACGCCCACCCCCTGGCCGGCTGGGTCTGTAAACAATCTCCTCGTGGGCAGAGAGTGCTCCCCGCCCCAGGCCTGTGCGCCTGCGCGGTACCGGATAGCGCGCGAGGCGGGTCGGCCGGCGGCCGGTGGCGTAGGGACTGGTGGGGGTAGTTCGGGTCGCGGACGAGGCCAAGGCCATGGCTCTGCGGCAGGCGCTGGGTCGGGGCCTGCAGCTGGGCCGGGCGCTGCTGATACGTTTCTCGGCCAAGCCGGGCCCGGCGGGAGGCCTAGGGCGAGCGGAGCGGCCGGGGCCGGCTTGGGGCCTCGGGGTCCGACGGGCGCCGGCTGCGGAGCCGGGCCCGGGGCTGGGCCTTCCCAGTCGCTACCGCTTCTTCCGAGAGTCGGTGGCCGGGCTGGCGGCGCGCCTGCAGCGTCAACTGGTGCTGCGGGCCCGGGGCGCCGGCCCCCCCTGCGGCCGCGCAGTCTTCTTGGCCTTCGGCCTGGGGCTGGGGCTCGTGGAGGAGAAGCAGGCGGAGGGGCAGCGGGCAGCCTCGGCCTGCCGGGACATCCAGGTGAATGCCGGGGTCCGGGGACACCCAGTGACCCAGGGCACGGCAAGGTCAAAGCGGGCCCCCGGTGGGGAGGAGCGGCCCGGCCCCCGGGACCCCGGGCACTGGTGTGAGAGCTTGCGGAAGTGCACTAGGGCCTGTTAGAACTAGAGCTGGCGAAGACGCCCCAGTGTGGTCTTGGAACGGCCTTAGAGCCACGTGAGGGAGACGGCTCGTGGCAAGGTCAGCCCCGGGAGGGAGTGTGAGCACAAGGGACCTCACTTTGTGAGGAACCTGGGAACCCAGAAGGTCAACTGGGAAGGGCCTTAGAACCCAGGAGGTCAGAGCCGGGAGGGCCCTTGGGACATCAAACATAAGTCGCAATTAGAAAGGACTTTAGGACATAGAAATAACGGCTAAAACACAAAGCCTGGACTGAAAGGAACCTTAAATGTTAGAACTGGAAAAGAGCTTAGAACATCATAGCTGAGAGATTATGTATGCCATTTATTACCTATCTGACCTTGAGCAGGACTGTACAGAGAGCACGGGGACTTGGATCAGGAAGCTCTGAGTTCAAATCCAGCCTCCTGTGTCTGCCTTAGTTTTCTCAAATATAAAATGAGCACCTACCACTTAAGTGAGGGACTGCTAGGAGGGGATAATTCATGGTGTTCAGTCCTGGAGCCCGGAGGATTCATTTTCCAGAGACAAGTCTGGCCTCAGACACTTCCTAGCTGTGTTACCCAGGATAAGTCACTTCCCCCTGTTTGCCTCTGTTTCCTCATCAGTAAAATGTGCTGGAGAATGAAATGGCAAATCACTCCAATATTTCTGCAGGAAGTGGGGTCATCAAAAGCCAGATACAACTGGAAACCCTGTATGCCTGACATATAGGAAATGCTTGTTCCTCTCAATCTAATCTGTAAAAGGAGGGGGTTGGATGAGAGGATCTTCCATTTCCTAATCCTTTAAAGCAATATGAGATGGCACAAAATTCTTGATTTTAATTTGGATGACGAAGATCCCTTGGTCACATGTTGTTACCTCACTTATGATCTGAAGCATCCAGGTTTTAAGGCATCCTACATCCCATCTGTAGAGCAAGAAAGGACCTTAGGGATCATAGGCTGCATTTTTTTTTTTTTTTTAAAGATGGGGAAGCTGGGACCCAGTTGTAAAAAATAACTTGCCCCACACATAATTTAAACAGTGATTTCAGGGGGTAAGGAGAGACACACTGGCAATAGAATGTTCCAAATACATTCCTTGAGAACTGAGACTTTTTATTTGGGTCTCCTCATCTTTGGGACTTTAATTCACAGAATGTCAAGGAATAAGAAGAGAGTTGGGGGCTTTATATCCCCTTAGTATTCAGTGTGCAGCCTGAGATTTTAAGCAAAAAATTTGTTTTAGCTAGTACATGTGATTTCATATGTAATTTACTGATGCTGACTGCTGTTCTAGAGATTAAAATTAAATAGTAATTGACACCAAAGGTATTGAAATCTATATTCAAACTCATGTAGTACATTCACAGAAGTTTCTACTTTTAACCCAGTGGCCCATCCCTGAAAAACCTTTAATCCATACATTTGATCTGACCTAACATCCTTGATTTTTTAGAGGAGAATCCTGCATCCAAAAAAAGTTTAAGTGATTTCCCAGGTCATAAAAGCAGTTCCAAATTGTTTTGTTTTTTCCTGTGAGGCAATTGGATCGAGTGAATTGCCCAGGGTCACATAGCTAGGAAGTATCTGAGGCTGTATTTGAACTTGGGTCCTCTTGGCTCAGAGTCAGTACGCTATTCACTGTGCCATCTAGATGCCCCAGCTTCTAATTTGGAAGCCAGATCTCCTAACTCTAAGACTCTTTCCACTATTGCACTGTCTCCAACTATTTTATAGATTGAAAAATTGAGACCCCAGGAAGGGTTTGGCCAAGATCAAAAGATCAACAAACATTCAAACAACAAATATTTAAGAATGGCTTTTAAGAAGGCAAAAGACAGCCCCTAGTCTCAAGCAAGATACATACAGGATAAATTATCAACTGAGAGGAACAGTACCAAAATTAAGAGGCTTCCTAGACAGTGGGATTGTAGTTGAAACTTAAAGGGAAGCTCTCTAGGTCAGGAGGCAGAGAGGAGTGGGCAGAATATTCCTGCCAGAGCCAATTGTTGGAGTTCTGTATGGAAGAGCAGGGAACCCAGTGTCACCGGGCTTAAGGTAGAAGGCTAAGAAGGTTGGAGGGGGCCATGTTGAAAAGGCCATTGAATGTCAAAGAGTGTTTTATATTAGATCCTGGAGGTAAGAAGGAGCTGCTGGAGTTTATTGCCTAGGTGTGACCTTCGGACCTCAGCTTTAGGAAAACTACTTTGTGAGGAGTGGGGAAGAGTCCTGAGATGGGCAGGATGCCCCATTTCCCCCAAAGCAGGCTGCCACTAGAGTATAGAATGAGGTAATGAGGGTCTGCCCCAGAATAGGGCAGTGTTGGGCCAGAGGTGGTGCAAAGGGAAATCAACAGTCCCTGATGCCAGCCTGGATACAGAGGGTGTGTGAAGCGTCCATTTAGGTTGGAGAAGCCCCAGGTCTGGGAGGTTGGTGCCCCCTAAGTAATAGGGAAGGTAGGAGGAGTGGGCAGGCTGCCATTGTGGGCCTGTTGAGTTTAAGATGACTACTGGACATTGAGCACTCTGTGGACCAGCCAGGGGTGGGAACTTAACTCTTCTGACTCCTGACCCCAGGGCTCCTCCTTGACTCTTGGCTGTGTCACTGCTGGCCCTTGGTAGTCCTGGTCTCGGGTTTGGCTCTTCCTGCAAAGAACCGGAAGCCCGGGAGGATCTCGGCCAATGTGTCAGTGGCTCCCACACAACGTGCTCTTCTCCATCCCTTCTCCCACGGGTCCCTAGCTACTTTGTTTACATAGAGTAAGTGGTTGTGAGGAGCTGAGAGTGCTGGGGCTGCCAGCCCTCCTGCCTGCAGGCTGGTGCTAAGGGACTAGAAGGCGGGCTCCCTTTGGTTCATTTTTAGAATGCCAGCACATATTCTGGGGGCTTTCCCAGGCCCAATTTACTCTGCTAGATTTGGTGAGAGATACAGTGTGATAATGTCTCCCACTTAGCTGTGGCTTCCATGCTTGCCTACCATTGTCCTCCTCACAGATGGACCCAGGAGGCCAAAGTCTCGTGCGGGGCCCTCAGTTCTTGTGCCTTCAGGGCCCTGTGCCACAGGGCCAGAGAGCCTGTGGTTTGTGGCAAGATGAGGCCCTTGTAAAGTAACACATACACTACACGAGGTCCCGATGGCCCAGGGGAAAGCAGTGCACTTGGCCGGGGGCTGCCATTTGGGCTGGTCTGTTAGTGGCCTGTGCCTCACCTTCCACGTGTGCCTGCCCACAAGGTGGTTGTAGGGGCTAAAGGAGATAACGGCCTGGAGAGCCCCATGTCAGCTTTTCCTCTTATTTAGTCCCAAGGGAACAGAGCACTTGCTCATGGCCGCCCCGGGAGGTGGCGGGTGCTTTCATGTTTTACAGAGGAGGTGGGAAACGCCAGCACTGGGACACAAACCCAGATCACCTGGCTCTTACCACCATGCTGTGCGGATGAGATAGGGAGTAAATGGGAAGTGCCGAGTGTGGCACCATTGGTGTGGACCAGGCCCTCCGGGAGTCTGGGAAGGTGTAAACTGTACAGAGACACATGAGGAGGATAGTGAAGGAGGTGATAAAGGAGAAGGGAGATTGAGAGAAGGTAACACGAGGGGTCCCCAAAGGTTCCCCAAACTGCCAGGGGGGCTGAAGAAAGAGTCGTGAGGGTTTGGACCAAGGCAGTAGGAGAAGGGAGGGAAAGATGATTCCATTAGCAGAAAGAGGAAAGCCAGTTTTAGGGGGGATGAGCCATCGGTCCTTTTCTAAGAAATCGGGATAAAGATTTCACTCATCAAGACCTACCCCAAACTGAGAGGGAGAATCAGCTTCACTGGAAGCCTGATGTAGGGACATTGGTCTGTCCAGCAGAGTTCACAAGACCTTGGTTGTGTGCAGCATTAACAACCTGTGGGGCACACTGCCCGTTATCCTCACCTTGCCCACTACCCGTCTGATGCTTGGCCCCTGAGGTCTTTGTAAAGAAAGTATCTCTGTAGCATAGACAGATGGGCAGTACGGCAGCGAGTGTGCCAGCTGCAGAGCCCAGAAATTCTGACTGCCAACCAACCCTGCGTTCTGCCATGAGTGGGAAAAAAAGGCATTTGCTGCAAAGTTGCTTTGAACAAGAAGAGTCTAGACGGCTTATGGCCTAGGCTGAGACCTAGGAACAAAGGACAGCAGTTTCTTTTTCTCCCGGCTCCTGACTTGACCTTGCTTGAGTGACCTTGAACCTAACGCTACTCTGTCCATAAGTCAAGGGGCAAACAGGTCTCAGGTAGCCCCTTGCTTCACCAGGCCTTTTTTCTCCTCTATAGGAAATTTTCACCCAGAAAAACAAGCTTCTTCCTGATCCTCTGGCAAGTAGGCGTTGGCAGGGCTTCCGGCTGGAGGAATACCTCATCGGACAGTTCCTTGGCAAGGGGTGCAATGCTGCAGTGTATGAGGCCGCCATGCCCGCCTGGCCCCCGCAGCAGCAAGGCCCCGGGCTCCTCCTGGGGCCGGATCCTGCCACGGCCCTCCCTGCAGAAGGTGAGCAGAGCACCGGGCCCAAGGCCGAAGCCTTTCCCTTGGCCATCAAGATGATGTGGAACATCTCGGTGAGTACATCGCTACCTTCCAGGCCTCGGCCTCTGGAGAAAGTCTGCTCTGGAAGCTGCTCAGTGATAGACTCATCCCAAAGGGTGAAAGCCTTCCCTCAGGAGAGATTCCAGGTCAGGAGCCCTGACCAGGCTGTCCCAGTAAGTGGGCTGATCCCGAGCTTTGGCTGGGAGAGTCCTCAGAGCCTCGGTGTGTCACCTGGGAGGAGCGTGCCCTTCGTCGGGCCACTGCCAGCATTCCGGGGACAGCCTGCCTGTGTTAGAAGATGTCAGGTGGCCTGAGCATGTGCACGGATTAGGTTTTGAGTCAAAAAGGAGAATTGCGAAAGAGCTTGTGAATGAGTTGTTTGGTTCCAAAAAAACAAGATTGGTCCGGATGGGATAAGTGAGTCTCATGGCTAATGCAGTCCTCTCAGGAGAGCGCGAGGGTCCCACAGTCTTAAAAAGGGCTCAGCAGCCAGTGGCACATGTGTGTCCCAGCCACTGGAGCAAGGGAGGGGAGTCGGTTTGCCTCCATCATGGCTCCCTGAGAGTTACCGGGGCTTGGGTTACTGGGAGTCCGAGGCTGGGGCTAGCTCCACTGGTGCCTTCCTCCTCCCTCTAGGGAGGGCTCCTGGTACGTCGTGGTCCACACCCCTCCCCCTGCTCCCACTGAGGGAATGAAGGTTCTGTCCCCTGCCTGCTGCCTCTGGGATAATGCTGTTTGTTGGGCCTTCCTCATAGGCGGGTTCCTCCAGTGAAGCTATCTTCAGCACCATGAGCCAGGAACTGGTTCCGGCCAGCCACGTGGCCCTGTCTGGGGAGTATGGGGCCGCTGTTCTCAGGTAAGAGTCGGCAGCCCCCGGTGGACATGGGGGCTGGGGACGAGGGAACATGGGCCGTAGTAGGACGCCTGGCCTGGACTTGGCAAGGGCATCAAAGTCATGGCCCCGGCCCCCTGAGGAAGGAAGCAGTTTTCCCTTCCCCCTTACTCCCATCTCCCAGCAAAGGCAGGCTCCTGAGCATGTTACCCAGAGGATCGCTCTCACAGCGTCCTGGCCCCCTCCCAGGCCAGAGAGGAATCAGTGGGCCCAGTGTCCTTGGAGAAGCTGAGGTCAGGCCCCCCTGACAGCCCCAGCGTCATCTGGCTGATGGAGCCCTCCTGGCACTTGGGAAGGCTGGCGGCTGCTGACAAAGTGCAAGGGCAGGGCTCCCTCTAGCGGTGCCCACAGGCACAATGCCCACAGAGCTGGCTCTAGCCAGCACCTACCTCCCAGCTATGGGGGGAAACCTGTGATTGGTCCAGGGGAGACACTTAAGGTAAACACAGAGTGATCCTCCCCGTGGAGCAGGAGAGTGAGAGGTGCACACATGTGTGATAGTATACATAGTTACATAAAATTCAGTCTTTTTTTAAAATTTGGTATTTTTTTCCTCTTCCCCTCCACGATAAAGGCTTTTTCTTGTCTCTCTTAATGTACCCCATTCTACATCTCACTTTTCCTTTCTCCCCATCATTTTATTTAGATATCATGCTTTCATGTTCAATTCACATCTGTATAGTCCTTCTAAATGTATAACATTTATGTTATGTTATGTTAAATGTATAACAAGAAAATTCTTAAGAATTACAAGTATCTTCCCATGTAGGGATGTAAACAGTTTAACCTTATTAAGTACTTTATGATTTCCCTGGTTTACTTTTTTTATTCTTCTCTTCAGTCTTTTATTTGAAAGTCAGGCTTTTTATTCAGCTCTTCAACAAGAGTTATTTGAAAATTTGGAAATGCTTTATTTTATTGAATGCCCATTTTTTCCCCTGAAGGATTATACTCAGTTTTGCTGGGTAGGTGATTCTTGGTTGTAATGCAATCCCAGTTCCTTTGCCCTCCAGAATGTCACATTACAAGACCTCTGGTCCTTAATGTAGAATCTATCTGCTTGTGTTATCCAGACTGTAGTGCCAAGATATTTGAGTTGTTTCTTGGTCTGCTTGAAGTATTTTCAGCTTGACTTGAGAGCTGTAGTATTTGGCTATAGTGTTTCTGGAGGGTTTTCATTTTGGGATCTCTTTCAGGAGGTCAGAATTTTTTTCCTATTTGTTCATTTTCCCGATCTTATCACTTCACTTTTCCGGTCCATAAATGACCACAACTGTAATGTTCTGTGGTTCAGGTTTCTTGGGGTCTCTGGGAGGAGTCTTTTGTTTCAGTTCAGCAATCACCACAAGTGCAGCCAGGGGTTAAAGTCCAAATGCTTTATTGTCTCCTTCAAAGTCTTTTCTCCTTTACTTGGGGTTCCATGTTCCACTGAAGCTACAGGCTCTGGTGTACTGAGCATTTCTTGCAGTGGGATTGCCACCCAGGACTGAGACTAAAATGTATGGGCAAAGCAATAGAGACTTCCTCATTCCTAGCAAAGAGACCTATAATCTTCTGACCAGTTTTTTGACCCCTATTGTCTGAGGGCTGCGAGCTCTGAAAGCCGCCACTGCTGCTTCTGATTCAGTGGTTCCCAGGGCTTGCTTCTGGTTTGCTGGGCCTGGGTCTGGCTGCCAGGGCCTGCACCCAAGGTGTTGTGGCCTGGAAAATTGCTTCCCTCAGTCTTTTTGCAGGTTCTGCTGCTCTTGAATTTGTTTAGCATCATTTGAAGGTATGTAGAGGGGTTTGGGGAGAGCTTGGGTGAGTCCCTGCCTGTACCCCGCCATCTGGGCTCCTCCTCTCAGCATCCAAGTCTTAAGAACAAAGGAGATGCACAGAGGTATTAGGGCCCTACCGAGCCCTACCCATCCTCTAATGATCCCCTATCATTAGAGGATGGGTAGGGCTCGGTAGGGCTCGGTAGGACCGTCATCCAGGAGGCAGTTGAGACAGACCTGGAAGGGAGTTTCAGCAGAGATTGGGATCAGCACCTTCCCCAATGAAGAATGGCATCAGCAAAGATGAGGAGGCCAGAAAGTTCAGATGGTGACAAGGATTTCACATGTGGAAAAGAGTAGTGGGACCCAAAGGAAGGCAGCAAGGGGCCATGGCTGCGTCCAGGCCCTGAAGGCCCGGCCTGGCCAATGCCACAACTGCTGATGAGCCGTCTGCTCTGCACTAGAACATCACCCCCACAGATGATCCCTGCCTTTAAGGAGCTTCTGTCTGGGGAGCTTTTCACTTCAAAAAGAGCATCCTTTCTGTTGGGCCGAGCTGTCTTGGTGATCTTGTGCAAGTCAGTTAATGTCAATGGCCCTTAGTTTGCTGGTCTAGAAGATGAGAAAATGGGACCAGGTGATCTCTTCCAGCTCTGAAGGTGTGAATGGGCTTGGGGGCTCTGCCAAGAAGTTCCTTAAAGAATTTTGAGCAGATAAGTCCTATTAGTACCAGAGGGCTAAGATATGAATAATACCAGCGAAATGAACTGAGGCTCCTCATAGATTTAAGATAGCTCTGGTTGGCCTTTATATGTCATAAGCACTTCCTCGCAGACCTAATATATGCTGCTTTTAAGGTAGAAGTGTTCTTCTAGTCCATCGTATGTGACCCAGCATTTGGCAGCCCACATGCACTGGCACTGACCCTCTGCTTTGGAAGAAGCAGCTATAAAAACCTGGTCTCGGCCATGTTAGCATTCCTTATCCAATTGGAGTAGTTCATTCCATTTTGCATGTCCGAGACGTGGCCTGATGTGTTCCGTCACTTTGAAACAGGAGACAGGAGAGAGGTTCCAAGAAGCTGGCCCCCCACCCCAACATTATCCGAGTGCTCCGGGCCTTCACCTCCTCGGTGCCCCTCCTGCCTGGGGCCCTGGTGGACTACCCTGATGTTCTGCCTCCAAAGCTCTACCCCTCTGGCCTGGGCCATGGGCGGACGCTGTTCCTGGTTATGAAGAAGTAAGTGCTGGTGAGACCTGGGGAATCAGGACCTTGCCGGGGCCATTTTTGCAGTAGGAGAGCTAGTCGTGACAACTGTACGGGGACCACCAAGGGAGGTGTCAAGGGTTGTCCAGATGGGACATGTTAGAGCTCAAGAAGGGGCTCCTGTGGGAATAGGGAGAAAGTACGGACTTGGGGACTGGGAACCTGGACTTGCCTCTCCACTCGGGGATGTGGGGGTGATGGTACAGGACACCCATCAGCTGCCCCATGAGGTGTTCTGAGGAAAGCATTTTGTAACTGTTGTAAGAACGAGTTCTGTTCAATATTGGACACCCACTGCATGGAGAATACTGTGTCAGGGCTTGGAATCCCCAAGTAGTCCTTGCCCTCGGCAGGTTTCCGTTCTGCTGGGAGACGCTCTGCATGCTCACTAACTGCACAGGCCAGACAGTAAAACAAAGTCATTTTGAGAGTTCAGGCAGGATGACTGCCGGGGCCCTTCCAGCCGTGCTGGGCACATGTGCTCAGCGGCTAAGCTGGGTTATCCCCTGCCTTGGGCCCCACCAGCCCTGCGGCTGTCCTGGGGAGGGGTGTGGGGGCTGTGGCGTCATCGTGTGCCCTCCCTTGGGTTTCAGAGCAGGTGAAGGAGGACAGAGAATACAGAGTGGAAACAAGAGGCAGGTCCCAGCTGTAGGCAAAGGGAAATACTGGTCCAAGCTGTAGGAGGTAGAAGTCAGCTAATCAAGTGTGCGCTCTCGCTCTTTGCCCAGCTACCCCTGGACCCTGCACCAGTACCTGCAGGCGAGCCCTCCAAGCCCCCGCCTCGCCACCATGATGCTCCTGCAGCTGTTGGAAGGAGTGGATCACCTGGTTCAGCAGGGCATCGCACACAGGGACTTAAAGTCAGACAACATCCTCGTGGAATTTGACTCAGGTGGGTGGTCTGGCACTGGTGCTCATGGAGAAGAGCCTCTCCCGGACCAGTCTGGCATGAGGAAGCCTGCCGCCTTTGCCCAGGGTGTGGGGCAGAGATGAGGGGCAATGGGGTAGGGGGCAAAGCTCCAGTTCATCCCAGAACTGCCCTTGTCCTTGACTGAGTGCAGGGACTTTGTGCAGTTAGTCAGAGCCTGGATTTGGAGGTCAGAGGATCAGGCCATTGGGTACAAATCCTGATTGTGCTTTGATTCCCTATGAGGCCTTGGAGAGGTCAGTATTCTCTCTGAAATGAGCAAAGGTGGGCCTTTGCATAAGTCAAGGTCAGATTTGAGCTGGAAGGGCGTTTAGAAACCATCCAGTCTATCTACCTCATTTTACAGGAGAGGAAACCGTGGCAGAGGGGCCAACTGACTCTGCTGGGACCATGCAGCTAGTCTTAGTGTTAGCAGTGAGATCTGAACCCGGCTCTTTGTTTCAGTCCCATGCTTTCTCTAGATACTCTTTCACTGCATAAGTCCAAGATCTCAGAACTCCAAATCCAACACTTAACGAAGGCCTTTTTTTTTCCCTTTTAAATACCATTAATAGTAAATCTTTGTGTCCCTTAATTTTGAATATTTGCAACTTGGATTTTCTTAAATCACTGCACACCTGTTTACCACACCTGGTTTCCAGTCTTCTGATCTGCCAGTGAGAGAAATGATTATTAATAACCAATGATTTGGGGAGATCTAAAGTTCCTCCCTTTTTTTTAAAGTTCTGATTTCAAAGGTTCAGTTCCTCGAAGGACATTAGTGATAATGAGATTGGACCCAGGTGGGGAAGCTATTGTGGTCTAGTCAGGTTTGGTTGGGTGGGGATAAACTCTTTGAATTGATTGCCCAAGGCTGGGGGAGGTTTCTCTTTGACCTGATGTCATTCTGTGTGGTAAACAGGTGTGCAGTGATTTAAGAAAATCCAAGTTGCAAATATTCAAAATTAAGGGGAATCCCCCTCTTCCCATGAACATATAAGCTGTAAGCCCATGACAGTCTTTTTGGTCTGAGAGAGAGCTGGCCAAATGACCAATTTTATAAAAATGCTAGTATTATTAATAAAATGATTAAATTCTTTCCTCTTTCACTTGTCTTCTATTACTTTGCAATAGAGGCAGTAGGAGGTTTTGGTAAGTGCCCCAGATGGGAATTTGGCAAGCTGGGTTCTGGCCTGGGCCTAACTTGCCCTGTGCCATTGGAGAAGTCCTTTCCACCCACTGAGCCTCAGCTTCCTCATCTGTTAAAGAAGAGGTTGGACTAGAGGATTTCCCCTAGGTTCCTGCCCAGTTGGGAATCTGTAGCTTTAATCCTGAAGCCAGCAGGGATCCAAGAGGGGAGGGTGAAGGGCCTTCTTTATTGATTGTTCATTTGGCCCCTACCTGTTGCCTTACCAGCTGGCTGCCCCTGGTTGGTAATAACAGATTTCGGTTGCTGTCTGGCTGATGAGAGCATTGGCCTACAATTGCCTTTCACCAGTTGGTACGTGGACCGGGGAGGAAATAGCTGCTTGATGGCTCCTGAGGTAATTCTGGCTGTGTGTGTGTGTGTGTCATTAGGCAAGAACCCCTCCCGGGATATAATGGTTGGGTTTTCCCCCCTTTACAACATGGATCCAAGACCTGACACCCCCTTATTCTCTAGGATCCCTTGATCTTTGCATGTATGTGGTGGGTATAAAGAGCACTGGATTTGGAGGGGGAGCTGGGTTTAAATCCAGGCTCATTCACAAGGAATGAGACAGGAGGCAATTCACTTTACTCTGAGCTTGTTTTCTTCTTTAAAATGAAGATCATACTTAGAATGGAAATGCTTTGTAAACCTTTGGAGTGTTAATGTAAATAAAAATTATGTTATGTGACCCTCAACATCCAGTAAGGACCTTTTCCTAACCCTTATTAGGAAAACATTTAATCTTTTGTAAGTTCTTTCTGAACTTAAGAACAAAGGAGTGTCACGCCAGGGCCAGCAGATGCCCATTTAGGGCAATTTGTGAGTGACAGAAGCAGACCACACACAGTCTTGATGGGGACGCCATACACAGGTGGTAGGCGTCCACTGCTTCCTTGTTTCCCGTGCAGGTGTCAACAGCTTCTCCTGGTCCCAGGGTGGTGATCGACTACAGCAAAGCCGACGCCTGGGCAGTGGGAGCGATCGCCTATGAGATCTTTGGACTCCCCAATCCCTTCTATGGACATGGTGGAGCCCAGCTGGACAGCCGCAGTTACTGTGAGTCTCAGCTTCCCGCACTGCCTGAGAGTGTGCCCTTGGATGTGAGGCAGCTGGTAAAGGCGCTGCTCCAGAGGGATGCCAGCAAGGTGAGAACTGGGGCCATCCCTGCTTCTGTCACCTGCAGTTGGTAGGCACCTAGAACACCCAAAGCCTGAAAAGTCAGTTCATCTGCAGGGGCTGCCAGAACCTGGCAGGGAGCACCGTGAGCCAAGTGCTAAGTCTGTTTCCCCCAAGCTGAAGGCTACTCCTGAGAAGCTCCAACCGTGTTTAGGATTTCTGCAGAGCAGGGGCCAGCCAGGCAGATGGTTAGTCAGGATCCTGGGAATTTCCTTTTCCTCTCTTGTTAGAGGTCATTCAGGAGAGAGGCAGTAGTGCAGCCAAACTCTCAGCTTCCCCTTCCTACTTTACAATATCTCACATCATTCTGGAGGAGAGCCAAGACAAGGAACCGATGAGATCTCTAGCCCAGGACAAGTTAGGAGGTCCACCGGAGAGATCTGGACCCAGCACTGGGACTTGGAGGTGGCTGCGGTGGCAGCCTTAGGCCACTGTGGCCCAGAGGTGGTAAAGGGTTGACTGGACAGTTGGTCAGAAGGAGCTCATAGAGGACCCTGAGCTGATGCTGGGTGGAGGACCAGGTGCTGTACTGCGACTATCAACCCCACCCAGTTTTTGGCTCAGTTCCAGGGCAGAGGGGAGCACCAACAGAAACTGAGGCATACAGGAGAGGAGTAACCTACACCTCTCCCTAGAGCACACCATCTGGGAAGCAGTGAAAATTTGCAGGAGCTCCCTCACCCAAGTAACTGGAAATAGCAGTAGGAAAAAGCCTGGAGCTTAAGACAGTACCCCCTTTCCCTCCCCAAGATGAGCAGAGCCCAACTTCAATGTCAAATCCAAAGTCAAGAAATAGACCAGAAAAACGAGAAAACAAAAAGAACCATAAACGTCCACTGTGGTGGCAGGGAAGACCAAGACACAAACAAGACAACAGAAAATAGCAAAGCCCCAAAGGGAGGTGGAGGGTGGGAGTGTCATGTAAATTGGACACAAACCCAACAAGAATTCCCGGAAGAGTTACAGAGAAAAATGGTAGAGGAAAAATTGGGGAATAAAAGTGATGCAAATTGTCAGATTAATAAGAAAGGCAGGTTGAAAATAAGAGCCAAGATGGCGGAGTAAAGGCAGGGACTCCCAAATTCTCTCCCAAACAACTTTAAAAAAACAGTTTAAGATGAATTCTGAAGTGGCAAAAAAAAAATAAAGGGACAGGGTGAGACAACTTAAGACAGTGGTGGAAAAGGCAGCTTCCAGCCCTTAGGTGGTAAGAAGGTTGTACAGCTGGTCAGAAGGTTATACGAATCCTTTGCTGGCACTGGTCCAAGGACTCCAGGATGAGGAAGTGCCACTAGCACTAGGGTGCAGCCACAGGGAAGGGGGAGACCCCGGTGAGAGTTAGATGGTGGAAAAGTGGGCTCGCACAGACCAGGAGAGCAGTGACCACCCCTCCTTAGAGCATAACACCTTGGAAAAACTGGAAACTCACAAACCCCAGAACTACCTCTGAAAACAATAGCATGAAAAACCTGAAGCTTGGGACAGTACCCCCTCCAGTTGTTAAGGAAAAGGCATTTATAGAATAAACATTAATGATCATGTGAAAAAATAATATAATCATTAAGAAATGCAAATTAGAACAACTGAGGTACTACTTCACATCCTTTAAGCTGGCTAATATGACAGAAAAAGGACAACTGGAGAGGAATATGGAAAAATAGGGACCTAACTATTGCTTGAGTTGTGAACTGACCTAACCATTCTGGAGAACAATTTGAAACTATGCCCAAAGGGCTTTAAGACCTCTGACCCAGCAACACCACTACTATTTGTATCAAAGACTTTTGTACAGAAATATTAAATAGCAGTTGCACTTGTGATAGCAGAGAATTGGAAACTGAGGAATCAATTGAGGAATGACTGAATTGAGTTGTGATATGTGACTATGATGGAATACTTTTTTGTGCTATAAGAAATGAGGGGAATGGTTTCAGAAAAACCTGAAAGTATATATATATATATAAATATATATATATAAACTGATAACATGGAAATGATCAAAACCACATTATACTACACAATAACAGTAGTATTGTAGTAATGGTTAACTAAGACTTGGCTATTCTGAATACTAATCTGAGACAATTCCAAAGGACTAGTGATAAAGAATGCTATCTGCCTCCAGAGAATTGATGAACTCAAGAGTGCATTTTAAAGGATAATTTCCTTTTTTCAACATGGCTAACATGGACACGTTTTACATGATAGCACATTGCTTACCTTTCAATGGGTGGGAAAAGAGCTTTGTAGGGATGGAATTTAGAGCTCTGGAATATTTTTTAATGTTAAACGGAAAAAAGTAAAAGTCATACAAAAGAGAAAACAGTTCTGAAAAGGAACTTTTAATAGGCATGGAGAGAGAGCAGAGCAGAGATTTCAGCAAATAAGCTGGCCAGGAGGCAAGGTAAACATTGTGGATTGTGCTAAAGGCAAAAGAATAAACTATCAGGGTAGCCACTGGGCCTACCCCTAGAGTCAGAAAAATACCAGTTCAAATCTGGCCCCAGATACTTAAAACACTTTAATACCTACATAACCCATGGCAAGTCAACTCTAATTGCCTCTTGGTGGGGGGAAGTAATAAAAAAAAAAAAAAATTTTGACTAACTCATTAAGGAAAATAATTATTAGTACTTTTAGCTAATGATATATTTTGGGGTTTTTTGGCTGAGGCAGTTGGGTTAAGTGACTTGCCCAGGGTCACACAACTAGGAAGTATTAAGTGTCTGAGGTCACATTGGAACTCTGGTCCTCCTGACTTCAGGGCTGGTGCTCTCTATCCACTGCACCACCTAGCTGCCCCATGATATGTTTCTTTATGAGAAATATCTACCTCAGAGGACTGTGGAGGGTAGACATGAGCCTGAGTGAGGTGGTCTCCATGTTAGTATAAGGTGGGCTGCAGATTAATTATAGTCTGTGACTCATTACATCTTCTCTTTCAGAGACCATCTGCCCGAGTAGCAGCAAATGTGCTTCACTTAAGCCTCTGGGGTGAAAGTATTTTAGCCATGAAGAATCTGAAATCAGACAAGATGATTGGCTGGCTTCTTCACCAATCAGCTGCCACTCTGCTGACTAATCGGTTGATGGAGGGAAACAGGGTAGAAACCAAAATGAAGATGTGCTTCTTGGCTAACCTGGAGTATGAAGTCCTCTGTCAAGCAGCGTTCCTTCTCCGGTCCTGGAGGGCAGCACCTTGATGGCCCCATGTCACCCAAAACTTACTAAAAGCATTTAGTTAGCAGCATTCTTTGTGTTCTAACAATATCTCAAGGGGACTTAGGGGCTTTGTAGGTGCAGGTTGTTTGTGTGTGTGGAGTCAGGAAAATAAGAGGTGGGAGTGAAATGGGGGACCTCTGGGCACCCAGCCCTGAGCCCAAGCAAGGGAGATGTGGAAGCCTCAGCCTGGATAGCTATTGGAAGAATTTTGTGAAAGGGGTCACTTAATGATCAGGTTGCAGCTACTAACTCTAGTTACACAGCAATGAGCGAGTTATATGAGCTCGACTAATGAGAAGGATCAGACTAAGATCACTAAAAAAAAAAAAGTCAGTTTCTTATTTGCCCACACACTTGAGGGGAGCAGGCAAACTAAAAGAATCTGATCCTCAATTCCCACAAATGAAATTCTTTTATTTCACAAGAAACTTGGGGCATAAACAATTTGCACCATGGGGAAGAAGAGCCTGGTTATGATGGAGAAGATCCAAGTTAAAAGCCCTGTGATTCTAGGATGATAAAAAGGTGGGGTATTGTTACATAATTGTTAAGCATGCAGTATGGTCCTGGCATTCTGGGAGTAAAAACCAAAAATTTGGCTCAAAACAACTTTCCCAAAGCCTAACAAGTACATCCAACATCTCAAGAAACAGAAAGAAGTGTGTTGTGGATCTTCCCTCTGACTTTTATAGACACTACTTTCAAGAATTAAATGCATGTTTTTAACAAAGGTACAATATATGCCTTGAAATGGGGACTTGGTGTGGTTTTATGTCTGGGAACAAAAATACTTTTCACAAACATCTCAGGTTAATTAAATTCAGACCCAGTTACCTTAAATTACTTGTCTAAGGCTCTAAGGGGACTTGGTTTTGATGATTTTTGATGAGCTACGAAAAACCCTTGAATTTTATGCATAAAATGGGAGCAAGAACAGTTATAATACCCAACAAGAGTCAAAACTTTTAGATGGAAAAAATCTGTATGCAAACATGTAAACATTATCTAAATTAGCTACTAACTAGTATCATGGTGGCTTAAGAAATCATTGCCCCAATAGGATTTTTAGTGATCTGGTATAGGCCAATTGGGCAAGACTATCCTGAGTATAGGCAGAATGTGACTGGCTTGTTTTTTTTTTTTTTTTTTTTTTTAACATGGATCAGGAACCAGTTGGGACAACTCTTTTATTTCACAAGTGGGAATGGGTGGCTACAGCCACCAAAGATCCTGGAGCAGAGATGCTGGAGGAAAATCCCCCGCCCTGGTAACTGTCTCTCAGAGAAGTGAGGCTGGTCCAGGCCACCCACAGCTGCCAAACCTACAGCCCATAGGGCTCCAAGGCTCCTTCAATCAGATTTTTCCTTCTCCTTCATGTGTAAAAAGACAGCACTAAAGAGGAAGAGCCCAACCATCATGGAGAAAGCACTTGCGTAATAAGGGAAAGCTGAGGGGATGAATCGCTCATACTGTGTGTGCTGGAGGGGGCGCACAGACACCTGTAAAAGAGAGAGGGAACAGGTAGTCCAAGGCCCTGGTGAGGTGAGTAGATGTGCTCAGCAAACAAAGAGCTTCTGCCCTCCCCTAGCCCTCGGATGCTCACCTGAGTAGAAGAGTATAAGTGAGTGTAGCCCAACCGGTTATAATCCACTTTGAACTGGAATACTCCATAGACATCTGGTAGCTTGAATTGGACACTGTATTTGCCACCTAGGAAAGTCCCAACTACATCAAGAAGAGAACTCAAAGGGCATCCTATCTAACCCCAAGGCAAGGCAGCCCACCCAATCAGGGAAGGTAAGAGCCAGAATTTAGCCAATCTCACTCCTAAATCTAATGTGCTTTTCCAGAGTACTTGGATTACCCATTGGAGGTAGGTACTAGTCCTGTTGTCTGCATTTCCCTCCCCACATTATTTCAGCATGTTGGGATCCAGATAGGGTGTCAAAGTATCTGTGGCTAAATAAAAAAAAGTAACAATTTCAGAGCTGATAAAAGCTCTCTAGCACCAATCCTGCCTGACAAGGGACAGGAAGTCAGGCTTGTTTCTGCCATGGAGACTTACCTTTCCTCTTCAAGAAAGTCCTCACAAATGGATCAATCCGGACAAACTCCAGCTGAATGTCATCCCCATCAAAGGGGACCCACTTGCCTTCTGAAAGCTTCTCAATCACAATGCTGTACTCCTAAGGTACAAGACATAAACGGCCACAACATTTAAGTCAGTCACTGGTTTAACGTTCCCTCCCCTACCTCCCAGGACTACTGAAAAGGCCTAGAAATAGTCATGTCCAGATAAGTTGGCTCTCTCCCACAAAGGACATCTCTCAAGCATACTGAGATTTCCTCTTTTCTCATCCCCAAATTTGCCCCCTGGCCCCAGGAGGTCCTTACCACCAGGTCTGTTACGGTATAAGCATTGGGTGGGGCCTTCTCTCCTACACGATGATGAGACACAGCCCCTACCCGAAGGACACCCTCCTCCTTGAACACCCATCTGGACAAGGCAACTGCCAACTCATAGTTGCCTGTTTGGGAGTACCTGGGTAAGAAAGACGAGAGAGACGAGAACCAGCATGACCAGGCAGCCTCAAGGCCCAACTTTTCCAGAGTATAGCTCTCAATGAAGGTGGAATGACTTAGCAGAGTCAGACAGTGACCACATTTGGAGGAGGAAAGAGACCCACAGAAAGCTTGCCATCTACTCTCTCCCACTGGCATCTCTAAAAACCAGGAATAAACTTTTGATGTTGCTAGTTCCACATCACACGAAGGAAAATTACTTAATGATTCAAGGGGCTAATCTGCTGGGTCAGTCTCAGAACAGCTGAGCCTCCCCTCCCGCCCTGGGCCTTACCTCTGGGAGCCAGGGCTGGCTTTTTGCACTGCAGAATTAAAGAAAGCATCACTGAAGAAGTCCAAGGACCCGCTGAAGATGACTCGGGCGTTATTCCGAGCCTGGAGTCCTGCAATCAGGAGGGTGTTCTTCCCCACTGCGTGGGGATACTAAGAAAACACGATCAAGTCAGCTTCTTGTCATTTTGAGTCCTGGCCCAAATATTGAGCTGCTACTAATTCATTCTGAGTACACAGATCTTAAGTTCCTACATGTGGATGCATTCACAGCATGGCCTATCTCAAAACCCAAGTTGACCCTAACTTTCTGACATGTCCTCTCACTTGTACCTAGTACCCCAGTTTTTAAAGTTTACCATCCTCGAGGTCTCATGTCCTCATCCAAATTTTGCCCCTGGAAAGTTATGTTACCTATCACCAGATGCCTCCTAAGGACAGCATTAGAACCAGAAATGCTCCTGTGAGCACTCACCTGTGTGATGGGTTTATCAGGGAAAAAGGAATATGAAGTAGAAGAGCCTGTCAGAATATCCAGCACCAGAGGGTTATCGGGATCAGCAACCATCCTGCAAGAAAAAAAAAAAAGCCTGGCAGTTAGATGTGTCCCAATGCTGAGCTAAGCAGGTAGCATCTGGAATAATCAAACAATTAAGACACTTTCTCTCCTAGGAAAAAGTTTGATTCCCAATAATAAACATTCTCATGCTCATGGGGCAAATCAATGGCCAAGGAAAGTGAGTTTTGTTTTGTACCCAGGGAAAATGCATGCCATTTTCCTGTGGAAGGAAAAAGCAACACTTGGCCTTCCAATTCATGGAGGTCTCTGTTGGCTTTTACCGGATCACTTACCCAACACCCCGAAACAGGATGGGATTAAGGGATGTTCTTCCTACAATGGTTGGGGCCTTGAGGAGATTTTCGGTGTCTGCCACAATGAGTGTGTGCTGCAAGGAACAGAGGCCAAAGGTAGAGACCATAAAGAGAAGGCGCCTCCCAGACAGTGCTGCTCCCGCCACAACTCCCCTCCGCCCTGACTCTGCTCTTGTCTGTGCATCAGGAAGGCTGAGCTCTTACCTCTCCAGGGTCAGAGATGTCATAGTTATGATGGTCAATAACAGCTGTTTTCTCCTCATCAAATTCAATCCCACACTCACTTCCCAGCTCCCTCAGTGGGTCGCCTGCAAACAGACCAGGAAATTCCCAGCTTTGCCTTTACTACAAGTAAGGATGGGGGCCAAAAGGAAACAAGTTTTGTGTGGCATTTCCACTGTCTGCCTATCAGCCCCAACATCACAGTGAAGGGCCGAAAAGTTTAAAAGTCAAGGTTTCAATCCCCTCCACATCGTTCCCCTTTGCTCCAGGCTCAAACAGATAATGACCCTCGGCTTCCTGCAAAAGCCAACCATTTCACCTGTACCCTTCATCCCTCTTTCCTCTGGAGCTTATCCTTTGATCACACCAATCCCTTCCTCATTTTTATCCACTGCCTCCTCCATCTTTCCCATTCTTGACCCTATCCCTCCCTTCAAGCTGCTGGTCTATATTGCTCCTCCTCACAGCCAAACTCCTAGAAAAAGTGGTCTTTTTTCATTTCTGACATGATACTCTGTCCCCAACATTCCCTGTTTTTTCTCTGAGGTCACCAATGACCTTCTCTTAGTCCTTATCTTTCTAGTGACCTGAAGCATCTCCCAGTAAGAGATGTCCTCCTCCTGGGTGAAATCATTAGGTGTCTCCCTAAACCCACGTCTTTTGTTACCAAAGTTCACAACCTCAGAAACATTCCTAATTCATTTTCCTTCCTCTCCATATGCAGTTAGCTGTCAAACCTTGCTGCTTTTCCTTCCTGAGCATCTGACCCCACTATCTACACACCCACCCCCTGAGACCAAACCATCTCAACGGACTCTTTTCACAGCCTCCCAGTTGAAGACCCCCCTCCCCCCCAACCCATCCACCACATGCTGCCAAAGCCATCTCTATTTGTGGGGAGAGAGAAAAGGAAGGACATTCTTGCCTTGAATTCAAGGAGAGGCTGTACTCACCGATGTCCGAGCTGGCAGCTACCAGGACACTGCCGCCTCCGTCGATAAAAGAACTGATGGTCTCTACATTAATGTTGCCTCCAAAATCTGGGAGAAATCGCCAAGGGACAAGGAGTCACTAGGGTCTCAAGGCTTCTGCCCCACAAAGACTGGAAACGTGCAGGGCCCTGCCTGGGCACCACCTACCCCAGCAAGTGCTATCTAACCGCACTCTACCTCCAAAGCACACTGGACACCTTCCCCTCCCCGCAGCCCTTGCCAGGCTCTCCTCTTGCCCCGCCCGCGTGGCCCAACCTGCTTCCGTCCCTGACAGCACACCCGGGGCAGCCCCGGCCCACCTGGCTCTGGCTCCCCCCGCAGCAGGCCAGGAGGCTCCTCCCAGGGAGCGGCAGCCAACGTCTCCCCGCCACACTCACCTTCCACAGAAGGAGAGAAGATGATGAGATTGTCGTACAGGAACTCCCCGTACTTAATGAGGGAAAGGCTGGGGTCGTCAGCGGTCCTGTAGGTGAGGTCGAAGCCGCGGTCTGCAGAGGGGGAGGGGGAGGGGGAGGCTGAGGCGGGCAGCGGCCACAGAGGCACCGAGAGCGGGGGGCTCGCTGTTAAACTCCAGCCAGCACCGCCGCTCCCCAGGCCCCCGGGGGGCGCCTGGCCTTGGAGCCCACGAGTGCGTCTATGGCAACTACTCCTCCTGTGCAGGGGCTGCCGCGCTCCCTGGGGACAGGCCCTTCAGGGCCCCCCAAAGCCCCGACCAGAGGGCCAGAACGGCCGCCGTGCTTCCGGTGCCCCGGAAGCGTCTGTGGGGAACAGCTGGTCACTGAAGGGCCCGGCTTCCCCAGAGACGCAGCCCCTCCAAGGGGCGCTTTCCCCTGCCGGACACACGGATTCCCGCGGGACCTGGCCCCAGAAGTCTGGGGGGCGGGGGGCGTCTGGAGGCCCGCAGGTTCCCGCCCGCCCTCCCTCCCCAGCCAGGCTGGCTGGTGCCCCCAGCCCGTGCCCGCTTCCCACGCAGCCTCAGGCCTCAGGCCCCTCTCCGGAAAACCTGCTGGGCCGGACGCCCCCGAGGTCTGGCGCGGTCCGGGAGGCCCAGGAAGCCCAGGCCTCTGCCCCTTTCCCTCCCGCCCCCAGCGCGCGCCCTCCGCCCTCTCACCCGCTAAGCTCCGGAAGAACAGCGAGTGGGTCTCGCGCAAGTTGACGTTCTCCAGCAGCACGAGAGTGCGGCGGGATCCGGCGCTGGCGCTGGCGGCGCCGAGGCCCAGCAGCTGCAGCAGGAGCAGGAGGAGCAGACTCGGAGCCCGCCTGCAGGCGAGGGCGCCGCGGGGCCGGCGAGCGGCCGACATGGGGCCGGCCTCCATCTTCCTCCTGCCGCTACAGTACCCCGAGAATGCCGCTCCGGAAGTGCTCTGGCCGCAGCCGCCCAATCGCCATGAGCGGCCCCCGGAAGCAATTTGGCTTCCCGGAAGTCCGGGTGGGAGTGTATTGGCAGTGCGAGCGAACGCTCCCGAAAGGTGGAGACAAAGATTCTCGAAGCCTATTGGGTAGGACGAACGACATCCCGTCCCGGCCTCCTAGGGAACGCGTCAATCCTAATGAGCCAGCTCTACAGAGACCACCAATCAGTGACTCCCGCCCCTCTCTGGCCCCACCCCCGAAGGGCAGCAGCCTCCTTTCCCATCACACCGTGCGTCCTCAGCCCAGCGCCTGAAGCCTCCGCCCGCCCGCCTGAGCGCTACCACCCCATCCCCGGGCGAGGGCGCCACGGGACCTTCGTAGTGAAAGGAGCTTGGAGCGCGGCCCAGCTCGGCCCGTTCCGATTTTTTAAATGGGAAAAGGGGCGCAGGCGGGAGAGGTGACACGGTGTCAGCGGCCCGGGAGCCCCGGCTCGGAGGCCTTCAGGCCGCCGCCTCCTGCCTCGGGGGAAGATGGGCTTCCCTCGTTCTCTCGCCCCGTCCAGCCCCCGCTCCTCGTCTTCCAATCCAAGGCCAAAATGGCCCGTCCCCCTCCGCTCAAAAGTGAAACAAATGCTCCGAGCCGCTGAAGCGTTTCCTCCCTTGTACCAACACTGAGGGTAAAAGCCCCCGGTTCCCAGGCTTGAGGACAACAATTGAGACGCTGGCCCAGGACTTCACCAAGTGACAAATGCTCAAAGCGAAATACAAATGCCGTTACTCTCTTCCCAAACGGGAAACCCCGCGCGAAGCAGCCCTTCTCTGATGCAGACAGCTGGCTCTCACTGTGGTTCCCGGCTTGTTTCCTAGTCCCGGGCTAAAGCGCCCGCCCAGCGTCACAGCCCAAAGGCGTCAGGGAAGGCCTCTGCCTCCCCGCCCCCCAGCGCGGGCTTCCACGTGTGCATCTAAACGGACGCAGGGGGGGACGATGTGCAAAGGCGAGCGCACTCCCGGCCCACGGTCACCGGGGGGGGAGGCGTGGGAAGGGCCCCCGGGAGGCGGAGTGCCGCCAGGGCCACAGGGCCATCCTTTGGGAGGGCAGGGTTCCTTCTGCACGTTGCCGACACCGAGCGGGGATCAGAGTCAGGCCGCCAGTGTGGCCCCGAGTGTGGCCCTACTTCCCCATCCCTACCAGGCCTCCCCGCCCGCGGACGCTGACCCCGGGCGCCCGAGAAAGCAGAGCCCAGAGGGTCTCCAAAAAGAGACAGGAGTCGCTCCAGGGGAGCTTATCAGAAAGAGGCAGTTTAATGTGCCAGCTCCATGGGAAGCTCCCAGGTGTGCTCCGGGGAGGGCCGGCTCCCACCTGGAGCGGGCTGCTCCCGGGTGAGGCCAGGCTCGTCCCACCATCCATCTGTAGGCGCCATTTATTTTTCTCATCGGGATCCAAAGCTCAATCAACAGGAGAGTCCAAAGGAGGACCCGCTCCCTCCCTCTGGTCAAATGGCTTTCCAGTCTCATCCGGGCAAAGGGCCAGGGTGCCCTCGGTCTGCAGGGTGGCCCCCCAGAAAACCCTTGGCGGTGGTGCGTTTGGGGAGGGGCGTCCGCTAAGTTCCGTCAGGATCACCACTGGCTGGCAGGTGCTCAGGGGGGCTCAGGCTGCAGGTGCAAACAAAATGGGGAGAGTGGGGGGCAGGAAAACAGCTACTGCTGGGTCCTTTTTTAGGAGCGAGAACAGTGCTGTTTAAATTAGCGGAGAGTATCCGTATCATGAAGCCAAAGGAGTCTTTTCCGGCCCCAGTGCTGCCAGCTGGGCAGGCTGCGCGCAGGTCGCGGGCGCTGTCCCGGCCCGGGGCCGGCTGGCACCCTCCGCCGCCCCTCCCCCCGGAGGGGCCGGGACGGGGCCAGCCGGCCCGGGGCGGGGCGGGGCAGGGTGGGGCGGGGGCGGTGCTCAGAGGGGCTCGTTGCCAAAGTTACTTTTGCTTTTCTTGCGCTTGGCCTTGGCAAAGGGGATGTCCAGGGACTCGAGGCGGAAGGGCCGAGGCTGGGGCATGTCCGTGGCCTGGGTGGGCGAGATGGGTGTCAGGATGGAGGAGGCGCTGTTGAGGGGGGAGTTGAGCCCAGGCGGCGAGTTATGGTAAGCTGCGGACACAGGGGAAGACAAAGAAGCCAGTGAGGTCCCGGAGTGACAGCCGGGCCCTGCCTCCCCGCGCCAACTCCGCTGCAGCTGGGACCCGAGTCCGGGATTCCCGGGGGGCCTTAGCTGGGGGGAGCGGAGCCTTCTGCCAGAGCCTGGAATGCTCCAAGCCAAATGGCTCCCCTCGGGGCGCTCCCGCACACCCCAGCCTGCCCGGGGGAAACGCGGAGCAGGGCGGCGTCCCCTTCAAGGTCCCCTCGCTAACGGGGACCCGACAGCCCGGACCTGCTGCCGGCCGCTGGTTACTGTTAGTCACACCACCCATCCTCCCAAGGTCCAGAAAAAAGGAAGGAAGGAAGGCCGGGTCCTGCCCCTCCGCGCCCTGGATGGACCCCGGGATACACTGGGGAGGACGCAGACAAGGGCCACGAAGGGCAGGCAGACGGGGTATTGCGATCGGCGCTGCCGGAGAAGTAATCAGACTCCGGCCCTGTTTTCCTTAACGAGAAGTCCCCGGAAAGAGCCATTTATAGGTTTTTGGTCAGTCAGCAAGCATTTATTCAGCGTGTGCTATGTGCCAGGCGCTGTGCTAAGCACCGAGGAGACTGGAAGGCAGAAGGCGGCCTGCTCTCGAGGAGCACATAATGGAGCACTTGAGGGGGATCAGCAAAGGCTTTTTATAGAAAAGGGGCTTTTTCCTGGGCTTGAAGGAGGAAGCCAGAGAAGCCAAGAGGTGGAGAAATTCCTCCCAGTGGTCTCTTCTCCGAATGAAACCTCTCCAGTTCCTTCAGCAGATCCTCCTACAACATGGGCCACAGCCGCCATTCCGCTGTCACTGGTCAACCTCCTCGGGATATACTTCAGTTTGTTAATATCCTAACTAAAAGGTGGTGCTCCTTAAAGAAAGTAATAGACCAGATTACTTGGTCGGCGGGCCTTGGTATATCCCCATTTTGTATAAGAGGAAATGTGCCCAGAGAGGTCAAGTGACTCCTCTACAATCATACTGCAAGTCCAGGATTGCTCCCCCTCCTAACCTCTTGCTATGGACAAACAGAATGCATGTTGCTTGCTTTTAAGCAATCGGGTTATTTTGTACACCAAAGAACTGCCACTGATGATTCCTCATAGGGCAATGAAGAGATGCATAGTGGGCGTGAGCAGGCTTCCACAAACATTGGGAGTGAGAAATTGTATCAGAGAAAAGGTTAAGGCACCAAGATCACATTCAAGTAGAAATATCTCCCTATAGACAACATATTGACTTAGAAAACCACAAATTAACACTTATCTATGTTACATTGTATTTTTATTTGTTTTGTTTTAACATTTCCCAATTCCTTTTTAATCTGATTCCTGGCTATACCAGACAGCTGGGCTACAAATTTGACACTTCTGGCTTAATGGATGTCACCTAAAAAAAAGTAGGACTGGAGAAAAAGATGAATGTGGACTGAATTGGGACAGAGAGCAAGGAATAACAGACAGCTTGTGCCCTCCAATGGCATTCATACCACATTAAGACGACAAGAGGAAGCCCCTCTGCATGTTGGGTCAAACACCAGGGATAATATTATGGAAGAACCCTGAAAAGAGGAGTAGGCAATTGTCTGTGATCTCCATCACTGCAAGGAACAGCCATGTCAATGGGGTCACACAACCAGGCAGTTGTTAAGTCACTTTTCCATTACGCCTGACCCTTCATGGCCCCATTTAGGGTTTTTTTTTTTTTTTTTTTGGCAAAGATACTGGGGGGGGTGTTGCCAATTCTTTCTCCTGCTCATTTTACAGTTGAGGAAACTGAGGCAAACAGGGTAAAGTGACATGCCAAGGCCACATGGTTGTATGTATCTGAAGGCAACTATAAACTTAGGAATGTGAGTTTTCTTGACTGTAGGCTTGGCACTCTATCCACTGTACCCCCTAGGTGCTCACAGGGCCAATAGATCTATTTGTTCCTTCCCTATATAAATATTTTCTTTTCCCTTGAATACTAGCCCTCGAGAGATCAAGTTTCTCTGTCCCTGGTGACTATAACTTAATGATCATGGTCATTTCCATTTCTGTAGCACCTGAAGGTTGCCAAAGCATTTTCCTCATTATAGCAACATGAAATAAAAGCTTCTGGTCACAATGACCTTTGATTCTCCCCCATTGAACTAAGATTTGGGTTTGAATCCCAGCAATGCCATTTAAAGATCCTGTGGCCATTGTGACCTGTCCTGTTAGGGTCTCCATTTTTGCCTCTGTACAAAGTGCTTGGGCCAGTTGGTCATTAAAGCCTCTTTTAGCTCTAGATCGTCTCAGGAAAGACAGCTATCATTCCATCTCTATCTCTGTGACTTTGCCATTGGCATCTCCTTTACCTGAAATGCAGGCTCCTCCTTTCTGCTTTGGAGAATCCTTTATTTCTGTCAAGACTCAGCCCGGATCCCTCTTTTGCCCAAAGCTTTCCTTGTTCCCCCCAACCTGTTAAGTGTTCCTACTTCCAAATTAACTTGCAATTATTTGACACATATTTATATGCATATTTGTTATTTCACCAAGAGCATGTAAGCCCTGAGGGCAGGGACTGTTTCATTTGTCTTTGTATCCCTAGAACCTTGGACAGTGCCTGGCCCCTAGTAGATGCTTAAGAAATAAATGCTTGCTGGTTGACCAATTGGTGTATCTGTATATATGTGCATGTTCTTTCCCTCCCCAGCAGAATGTAAGCTCCTTGAGAGCAGGGTTATTTCATTTTAGCCTTTGTAACCACAATGCCTGCCTTATAGATGGATTCATAAACACAAGCCAAGAGTGAACTACAAGATAAGGGAGCAAGATTCCATTGAGAACTGTCTTTTCTTCCTCTCCTCTCTGCCCTCCAGGGGTGTCAGGGTGGCCTGTCAGTTCTAGCTAGACCTTTTCAGCTGGGCTGTGAGTTAAGGAGCAGCAGAAAATGAAAGGCAGCACCTACCCAGGCTCTTCATTGGATCTGTGCTGAGGATCTGGCTGGCCCGTTTAGATCGGAAATAGTTGCTGGCAATATTTTCACTGTCACTCCTGTTCAACATGAGCTTGTAGCGATCTTCTTCCTGCTGGGATAACCAAGGCCCATAAGGCAAAACTCTTCAGTGGTTCTAATCTCACCGCCACCCCCATCCCATTTTCACCAATGTTCACCTACAAAGCTCTCCTTGTTCTATCGCTGAAGCCTTTACAAAGCATTTTTCTTATATAGTTAGGGCAGGAATTATTAATCCTATTTTAGAGATGAGGAAACTGAGTCCCAGAAGAGTTAAGCTTCATCCAGCTATTAAGGGCCACAAATAGGTATAAGACAGAAGTCTGGCCACTCCTAAGGCTTCCCCAGTCTTTGTACTTTATACCAATACTAGTTTCTCCCTTCTCAAATCTGCCTCTGCTCCTGCAGCTACCAAACTCCAATCACTGCCCCATCCAATAACAGCAACAACTACAATAATAATAACTGCTAGCATACGTGGCAGCTATTATGTGCCAGGCACCATGTTAAGTGCTTCACCTATATCTCATTTGATCCCCACAACCACCTTGAGAGATGGGTGCTATGCTATTTTATATTTGAGGAAATTGAGCCAAAGAGGGTAAGTGACTTGCCCAGAATCACAGAATCTGTGCCTGAGCCCACATCTGAACTCAAGCCGTCCAGATTCCAGGCCCAATGGTGGATCCACTGCTCCCATCTTTTCTCTCCACTGTCCCCATACACTTTTGCTGCACCAGGTTCTTCCTCATCTCTCCAGCTTAAGAACATGTGTTCCAGCCCAACCCTGGGAGCCTCTGGCCCCATTAGCCCCTGAGATCTAATGTAAGAACATTAGCTGTGCTCCTTTGATCTCCTCAGCAGTTTTCAGAGAGCTCCTGGGGCTCTCCAGCAAGGGTTCCAAGCAGTCTTCACCTGCCCTGAACATGGGACCTACACTCTAACTCTTTCCCTCCTCCTCATGTTCTGGCAGATACATTGGCTGCAATCCATGCACACTTGATACAGTCTTGTCTTTGCACATACACCTCCTCCCCCGGTCCCTCTCCATGTCCCCTTCTCCATATCATTCCAAGACTCACCTCAGTCCCACCTCCTCTTATTCTAGTCATTCTTGCCCATGCTGCCCTCTGACTCACTCCCCCTAATTCCTATGGGGCTGGTCTAATCCAGGTTAGCCTTAGATTGCTTTAAACTGCCGTTTATCTTTCTCTTTTTATATAAAATCCCAATACCCAAGCAAAGGAAACTGCCCTAGGATCTGGGAAGAGGGCAGGGTTCATTTCTTCTCTGCTATCCCATCTCTAGCCAAAACAATAATGCCAGACTCCACTGCCCCAAGAGGCCCCAGCTGGACGCACATCTCCATCTGGGCATGAGCCCAACACTGAGCAGGAGAGCCGAGAAAGCTGTCCACACATGCTGGGTGCCCCAAGCCCAGGCTGATATGAGTCAGCAGGAGGGTGTGACAGCCCAAAAGCCAAATGCAATCTCAGGCTGTGATAAGAAAGGCACTACTCCCCAAAATAAGGAGGAGAGCGAGCCTGTGTTCTCTGCCCTCAACAGACCACACGTGGGGTGTCAGGTTCAGTTCTGCGCTCCACCATTTAGGGAGGACACTCATAAGGCAGAGAGCATCCAAACAAGGGCAGCTCGATGGGTGAGAGGCCTGGAACCCACGCCACGTGAAGAAAGGTTGAAGGAACTGCAGATGTTTTGCCTGAAGAAGAGAAAACTCAGAACGTGATAGCTGCGATCAAGAATTTCAAGATCTGTTAAATGGGAGGAAGACTTGCCCCAGAGGATAGTTCTGGAAACAGTGGGTAGAAGTTAAAAAGAAGTCAGTATTTTTAGGTTTTCAGGAAGTTTTCCCTGAAATGGATGCCTAGTGGTCAGAGCTGTCCCAAAGTGGAATGAGCTGCTTGGAAGGTGGCAGCTCCTCCTCCCTGGAAGTCTTCAAGCAGCAATTGGATGGCCACATGGAGGGGATGATGTGGAAGGCATTTTTGTGCAGGAATGGGTAGGACCTGATGAGTTCCCCCTTACAATTAAGATTCTGGAGTTCTATGAGATGTTAACACCAATAATTATTGCTAACATTTACATGCAGCTCTTTAAAGTTTTCAGCTCATTGATAAGAGTGACTTTATATCTGTTGACTTAAAATTTAGCTAAGGGATAAGAGACTCAAATGCCAGGTTTATTTCATTTCTTCATTTCACAAAATGGATTATTGACTAAGTGACTGAGGCATTATAGGGTTTGTGAGTTGCACTGACTAAAACATGTCTTTAAAGACCCATATATACATGTTACCCATGGTGTTCCATGCTCAAGAAATTCTGTAATAGACATTCCAAAGGGCAAGTACGACTAGAAAGGAAGATAGGCAGGTAATATAGTGAAAATCAACAGCAACAAAAGGTCAGCTGAAGTGTGGCAATAGTACCCTGAGGGGTTTGTATATATATATATATACATTCACCCCCTGAGGCAATTGGGATTGAGTGACTTTCCCAGGGTCATACAGCTAGGAAGTGTTAAGTGTTTGAGGCCAGATTTGAACTCAGATCGTCCTGACTTCAGGGCTGGTGCTCTATCCACTGTACTACCTAGCTGCCTCAATTTATATATATATATATATTTAATAGCCTTTTATTTACAGGATATATACATGGGTAACTTTACAGCATTAACAATTGCCAAACCTCTTGTTCCAATTTTTTACCTCTTACCCCCACCCCCACCCCCTCCCCTAGATGGCAGGATGACCAGTAGATGTTAAATATATTAAAATATAAATTAGATACACAATAAGTATACATGACCAAAGCGTTATTTTGCTGTACAAAAAGAATCAGACTCTGAAATATTGTACAATTAGCTTGTGAAGGAAATCCAAAATGCAGGTGGGCATAAATATAGGGATTGGGAATTCAATGTAATGGTTTTTTAGTAATTTTTATATTTTTTAACTGATTCTCCTCATGTTCCCCAGGGAAGTCCAGGGATGAGGTCAAATCACCCCACTACTGATGGGCATGGGAGCCTTGACCTGGTCTGTTTATGACATGGGCCAGTTCACCTCTCTTAGGCAAGCTCAGTATCACCATAATAATACCAAACTGGATGGTAAAGCCCAGTCAATATAATTCTCTGAGGCTTAGAACTGGTACAAGGAATGAGCCCCCAGCCCCAGAGGTTTTTAAAAGCCAGAAGAAGTCTTCTGACTAATTGAGTTGGTCCTCTGTGGAAGTTTTCAATGTTAAATTGAGCACAAGAATCTTGTAGGACAGGTTGCCATCTGTACTGAGGGAGAAAATCCCAATGCTGATAAAATCATGGATCCATTAAGGATGCCAATTAACAACAAATTATTGAAAATGAATCATCCTTCAAACATGGTTCAGAGGAGCTAACAGGAAGAATGGTCAACTTTAGCTTCATAAACTCCATGCTAATCTAACTAAATTAATGTGAAGGATAAGAATATAAAGTTAGGTCAACCCAAATATAGTCCTTACTCATTCGTGTAGGAGGTAAGAGGTGGGAGTACTGGGATGTAAGGATGGCAATCTTCAAGCTCCTCCAGATGGAAAGACTGAATCTAAAGCCTTACTATCTCTTACGTTCCCTTAATAACTTAAGAGATTCTATATAATCTAACATTACTCTCAAGTTCTAATATTCTTTGTTTTAAGTTCCCTCCCAGCTCCAATATTCTCCATTGTAAGAGCCCTCCCAGCTTTTACATTTTCTGTTCTAAGGTCCCTCCCAGCACTGACATTTTGTTTTCTAAGCTCCCAGTCTATTCTGTGTTCTAAGGGTCCTCCAGCTCTGACATTTGTATTCTAAGGACCTGCCTAACTTTGACATTTTTGACTCCGATGTCTTCATTCACCCTATGTTCTATCAAAATCAGTTCAGGCTAAATCATGAGATATTGAGACCTACCGATGGTTCTCCATTCTCAGCAGAACAGGTTTTTCTTGGAGGCTTATTCTGTGGTAATGTTGAAACTGCTATGAGAAAAGAGAAATTGGAGTCACTCCTTACACAAACAGGCCTGTGGGCAAAAAGTCAGGTTTTTCTGATGTCAAACCCAGGGGTCTTTCTACCACATTGAGTTGAGGCTTGGGAATAAGTTGGGAAACTTTGGCTAAGAAGGAAGGAAAAGAACATGCTTCTAAGGAAGTAGATGACAAAGTGTCTAAGGAAAACATGAACTCACAAAAAGGCCATTGAGTCCATCCCTCTGCCTCTGAAGGTACAGTAGGAACATATCATGTCAGATATAGAAGGTATCTTAGACCATTCACTGTTAGAGTTAGAAATAAACTTACAGGCCATCTACTCTAATCCCTGATGGTAAAATGATGAAACTGAGACCAGGAAAAACAATAAATGGTCAACTCCAGGACAAACTGGTTTCATTTAAAGGGCAAATTTTAGGATTTGTTTGAAAGCTCAAAGCCAGAGAGAAAGCTGTGAGATGGAGCAAGGGGAAGGGGCAAGATGTTGAAGAAAGAATTAGGTAGAGTGTAGGAGGAAGGAAATAGTGTTTTATATTACAAAGCTAACTGGATCAGACATTAGAAAAAATGGGTTTGAATCCCAACTAACCAATAGCTTAATATTAATTTTACCTGTATAAAATGAAATATTTGTACTAGATCATTATGCCTCCCAACTCTGACATCCTGTATTCTAAGAGCCTTTCCAGCTCTGACATCCTATATTCTAAAGGCCCTCCCAGCTCTGAAATTCTCTAAAGGCCCTCCCAGCCCTGACATCCTGGGTTCTAAGGGCCCTCCCAGGTCTGACATCCAGGGTTCCAAAGGTTCTCCCAGCTCTAGCATCCTGGGTTCTAAGGGCCCTCCCAGCTCTAGCATCCTGGGTTCTCAGGCTCTCCCAGCTCTGACATCCTCTTATTCTGTGAGGGTAGGAAGAGGAAGGGAAGTCACCCAGACAAAGGTGAGTGAGAAAGAATTTCTAGGTGCCTTTTGGGTCAGACACAGCCAAACTCTTTACCTACAGGGAGACTGGTTTTCACAATGACAGGCTCTGGCACTTTCCAGAAGCCATTTTCTTCGTCCCAGGAGGACTCCCGCTTGATCTTATCAAGGTTGCTATAGTTACAGTCCCGGCGAATCAGAGGCTGCATCTGTTCAAGAAGCTGTTGGAAGAGCATGAAGTCTCGCTCTTGTCTGCGGATGGTAGCCAAGTAATCAATCTTCTCGAGCTCAAATTCTGACTGTAGATCTTTAATCTCCACTTCTGCAGCCCGAAGCTAAAATGCAAGGAGGAGGCTGCATGAGATAGGAAAGGGGATTTCATGGTTTGTTTCATTCATTCACTCATTCATTCAATGACATTTCCCCTCCACTTCTGCCTTAGCCTGAAAGACAAAGATATCTGTCAGTAAGTTAGTAAAGGGCATTTCCTGAAGAACCATACGTACAAAATAATTTATATCAGCTCTTTTTGTAGTAGCAAAGAATAGGAATATAAAAGGAGTTAATCCTTTCTTAGAGAATGGCTGAATAAATTCATGGTATATGAATGTAATGGAATATTATTCTACCATTGGAAATGAAAAAAGGTATTGTTTCATTTATTTTATTTTTATTATTATTTTTTGATTAAGCAATCAAGATTAAATGACTTGCCCAAAGTTACATAACTATATCAAATGTCTAAGGCCAGATTTTAACTCAGGTGCTCCTGACTTTAGGGCTGATGCTCTCTCCACTGTATCACCTAGCTATCCCCAAAGTTTCAGAGAAACTATGACGACTTGCATGAACTGATGCAGAGGGACATGAGCAATAAGTACCAGGAGAACAATTTATATAATGATAACACTGAAAAAGATAAAGAGTTTTGAAAGAATCAATCATTCTGGCCAGCAAAATGATCAATCATGACTCCAGAAGACAGAGGATAAAACACACTACCCACCTCATGCAGGGAGATGATGGACTAAATACGTAGAATAAGACATATATTAGTTTTAGAACATGACCACAAGGAAATTGGTGACTTTGTGTTTGGCTTTTATTTCTTTTAAATTGGGGGAGGGGAGGTGGCAAAGAAAAATCAATTAATTCTCACCATTTACAGTAGTTTTGTTTTATAAATTCATCCTGAACACTGAATAAGTAATTAAACCATTACTCTTAGGGAAAATAAAAGGTTAAGTTCCTGTGAGACTTTGATCATATTTACTTTATCATGTCACAGAGAAGCCTACAAACCAGGGAATTTTCCCTTTATATTGCTGATTCATTAACATTAAATTCACAGTTATCATCACTATAACTCATGCCTAAAGAAAGCTTATTTAATGCATGTGCAAGATCCCACTTATGCCTTTATCCAACTCATTGATAAAACATCAAATGGAACTGAGAGATTCCCTTGCAAACACCTGAGATTTTTTAAAATAATTATTAATTATGTTGGAGGGAATGTAGAAAAATTGGGACACTAATACATTGTTGGCATGCAACCATTCTGGAGAGCAATTTGGAACTATGGCCAAAGGACTATCAAAATGTCCTTACCCTTTAATCTAGTAGTGTTTCTATCGAACCCATATGTGCAAAAATTTTTGTGGTAACCCTTTTTGTAGAGACAAGAAACTGGAAACTGAGTGGATGCTCATCAGTTGAAGATGACTGAATAAGTTATGATATATGAATGTATGGAATATTAGTGTTCTGTAAGAAATAATCAACAGGATGATTTCAGAGAGGCCTAGAGAGACTTATACAAACTGATGCTAAGTGAAATGAGCAGAACCAGGAGATCATTGTACATGGCAACCAGAAGATTATATGATGATCCATTCTGAAGAAACTGGCTCTTTTTGACAATGAGATGATTCAGGCCGGTTCCAATGATCTTGTGATGAAGAGAACCATCTACACCCAGAGAGAGGACCATGGGAACTGAGGGTAGTTCACAACAAACATTTTCATTCTTTTTGTTGTTGTTTGCTTGCATTTTACATTCTTTCTCATTTTTTTCCTTTTTGATTTGATTTTTCTTGTGCAGCAAGATAATTATATATAAGTATACAGATATTGGACTTAACATATATTTTTATCATGTTTAACATATATTGGATTACTTGCCATCTAAAGGAGGGGTTGGAAGGAAGGAAGGGGGAAACTGGAACACAAGGTTTTGCAAGGATTAATGTCGAAAAATTATCCATGCATATGTTTTGAAAATAAAAAGCTTTAATAAAAAACAAAATAAACACATAAAAGAAAAACCAAAATAAATATTTATTTATTGTTAAGTTTAAACATAAAGAACATTTTCATATGTAAATCAAAATATGCCCCCCCAAAAATAGAACTGCAAAAGAAACTTTGAATTTTTCTTCATATCAATTGTCTTAAATATGTAATTCTACTTTCACTTCAAAGCAGTTCTGCTTGTCATGTTAAAAGCTGAATAACTGAAATTTCCTTACGTAAATTTAAAATATCACAATGGCCCTTTAAAAACTCATCATCATCATCATCATTATTATATATTTTAAATGAACTCCACCTTCCATTAACTTTCCTGTCTTCCTTCCAATCAAAAACACAAAGAGACAGGGGGATGAAGAAGTTTAACACAATCAAAATTAATCCACAGAGTGGCCATATCTAAAAATGTATGTTCCTTTTCCATCTTGTGTCTGAAGAAATGTCATGCCTTTAGAGGTCTTCTGAAGACATGGTGGTTTAACTACATTCATTAATTTCAAAGTTGTTTTTCTTTCTGTTTTTTTTGTAACACTGCTTTAAATTCTTCTGGTTCTACTTACTTTGCATTAGTTCATACTACATATGATTCTATGAAATCATTTTTCATCATTTCCTATCTAGATTTCTCTGAACTCCTGTGCTTATATTCCAGACTTCTTTCTCAGCTCTGGTCTTTCAATCAAAAATTCCTCAAAGTCTTCTATTGTGTTAAATATCCATTTTTTCCCATATAGGATTATATCAAGTTTTGCAGGATAGATTATTCTTGGCTGTAAACCCATCTCTTGTCTTTCTAACTATTATATTTCAGGATTTTTTTCTCATTTATCATTGAAGCAGCTAGGTCTTGTATGAGTCTAACTGTAACTCCTTGATACTTGAATTGCTTCATTCTAGATGCTTGTAATATTTTCTCTTTCACATGGGGATTCCGGATTTTGACTATGACAGTCCTAGGAGTTTTTATTTGGGAATTTATTAGAGAAGGTGACCTAAGGATTCTTTCTATATGCCTTCTGATCTCAATAAATCTAAGCAGTCTTCATTTATGATTTCTTAAAATATAGTATCTAATATGAACAGACAATTCTCAGACAAAGAAATTGAAACTATTTCTAGCCATATGAAAAGATGCTCCAAGTCATTATTAATCAGAGAAATGCAAAGTAAGACAACTCTGAGATACCACTACACACCTGTCAGACTGGCTAGAATGACAGGGAAAGATAATGCGTAATGTTGGAGGGGGTGCAGGAAAACAGGGACACTAATACATTGTTGGTGGAACTGTGAATACATCCAACCATTCTGGAGAGCAATTTGGAACTATGTTCAAAGTTATCAAACTCTGCATACCCTATGATCCAGCAGTGTATCGTATACTGTGTATTGTATAGTGTACTGGGCTTATATCCCAAAGAGATCATAAAGAAGGGAAAAGGACCTGTATGTGCACGAATATTTGTGGCAGCCCTTTTTGTAGTGGCCAGAAACTGGAAACTAAATAGATGCCCATCAATTGGAGAATGGCTGAATAAATTGTGGTATATGAATATTATGGAATATTGTTGTTCGGTAAGAAATGACCAATAGGATGATTTCAGAAAGGCATGGAGAGACTTACACAAACTGATGCTGAGTGAAACGAGCAGGACCAGGAGATCATTATATACTTCAACAACAATACTATATGATGATCAGTTCTGATGGACCTGGCCATCCTCAGCAATGAGATCAACCAAATCAGTTCTATGGAGCAGTAATGAACTAACCAGCTATGCCCAGCGAAAGAACTCTGGGAGATAACTAAGAACCATTACATTGAATTCCCAATCCCTATATTTTTGCCCGGCTGTATTTTGGATTTCCTTCATAGGCTAATTGTACAATATTTCAAAGTCCGATTCTTTTTGTACAGCAGAATAACTGTTTGGTCATGTATACTTATTGTGTATCTAATTTATACTTTAATATGTTTAACATCTATTGGTTATCCTGCCATCTAGGGGAGGGGGTGGGAGGAAGGAGAGGAAAAATTGGAACAAAAGGTTTGGCAATTGTCAATGCTGTAAAATTACCCATACATATAACTTGTAAATAAAAAGCTGTAAAAAATATATAGCATCCAAGCTTTTTACTATATCAGTGTTTTCAGGGAGTCTAATAATTTATATTCTCTCTTGTTGACCAGTTTTCCAAATCAGTTGTTTATGTTATCAGATATCTTACATTTTCTTCTTTGAGTTTTTAAATCTTTTCATTTTGTTCTAATATTTCTTGCTGTCTCACGGAGTCATTGATTTTTGTTTGACTTATTTTTGTTTCAAGGATTCCACTTCTTGGGTAAAGTTTACCACTTTCTCTTCCAAGTTATTTATTCTGCTTTCAATTGTTTCCTCTAGGTTTTTTATTTCATTTTCTTTTCTCCATTTCTTCTAGAAATAATCCTTATTGGAAATCCCTGTTTACAATTACTATAGAGTTGCTTACTTCTTTCTTTTGGAGGATCCCTAGTTTTGATACTGGCTGATACTATCATCTTTAATGTACTCATCTCTCCAGGTTTAGTTTCTGAATTGATGTCTTATGCAAGGGTCAGGATATGTTCTTTAAGAAGTTTCTGGGTGAGTGGACTGACCAGGCAGGAATTTGCCCTGGATCTGATTTCCACATCCCAAGATTAGGCCTCTTTGATCTTAAGAGGTTTCAAGATGCATCTTCAGGATTCTCTCTGATGTCTCAGGACAGTTGAGAAGGAAGTTCAGAGACCCTGGCCCTAGGTTTCCTCATCACTCTTGTAACACTTCCAAGTTCTTCATTCTAGGACTTTTGCAATGGAAAATATGCTTTTACTTCTGCAGATTACAATTTATATAAACTCCTTGGATGGAGTGAAAACTGTAGGTTTTACTTTTGTTTTCAGCCCTGTTTTTTGTGTTTTTTTTTGGGGGGGGTTGGTGGGATTTTGTTTTTTTGTAGTTGTCAGGTGGAAGGAGTCACTGATTTGTATCACTGATTTGTATCTTCTCATTAGATTTCAGTACAGAAAGGGCTGTAGATATAACTGCAATAAAAATGGAAGAGATGGGTGGCCTGCTTTGAGTCCAGAGAGATGATCTAAGATGCTAACTTCTTAGAAATGTTGGAGAAGGAATTCTTGTCCAGAAATGAGTTGCCTTAGATGACCTCTTCAAACTATGGGACTCTTTACTCAAAAGAAATAACCTGCATAAAAGTTCCTTTTCTCTCTGGTGTCAATGGAATTCTTATTCTATACACATCCAGCAGTGAAGGTGCAGAAATGTTAATCAAAGAGCTTTTGTCTTTACTTGCTGCAATTAAACATATGTTTCTCAGCTCCAAGTCAAGAAGGCTACCCAAGTCAACTTTAGAATCTTTTAGGTCTTTAACAACCACCAACAGGAAGCAAGAACCCCAGTGACCCACTGATGAATGCAGGAAAGACTTATTTTACATTCTTGTGAGAATGATTATCTACATGAGTAAGACACCCCAAGATTTTATCAAATCAGTGAGTCCAGCTATATCAACCACTTATGAATCCATCTAATTAGACTATCATTTATCTCCTCCACTGTTTTGTTTTCCACAATAACCATGAAAGATATTTTACTGAACACTTGGATAAAATCAAGGGAAACTATAGCATTCTCTAAACCTATCAGTGTAGTAACCTTGTCAAAAAAAAAAAAAAAAAAAGAAAGAACTATCTAGTTTAGCAAAATCTGGTTTTGTTAGAGTCATGTAGGACTTTTAGAATCACTTAGAATCACTTATTGATAATCACAAACCTTGTCTTTAATCATCTATTCTAGAAATTGATAGGAATAGGTCAAATTCACTTATCTATGATTTCCAGACTTGATTCTCTTCCCTTTTTAGATAATCAGGACATTTCTGTGATGCTGTGACAACTTTCCATTTCTCTGTGATTTTTCAAATATTACTCAGAGTGATTCAGTCAATTTTTATATGGTATCTAAAGATGTAGTTTATGAAATCCAAGTAACTTGAGTCATCGAGGGGCATCTCCTTATCTAAGGTTTTTGGTTGGTCTGGAGGCTATTACTGGTCATTCAATCAAAACCAGAGGAATTTGAGTGAAGCTCAAGGAGCTCCATTTAGAACACAATGGGCTGGTCTAGATCATGGGATCCTTTCAGACCATTATTTAAAAGAAAAAAAAAATAACCTTTTTTGTCCTCTCCTTTCTGGGACCCAAAGTTTTATTTTGTTTGGTTTGGTTTAGTAGAGATTTAAAATAGGAAGATTCAGTTAGTATTTCCCATTATGGCCTACTATGTTTCAGGCCCCATGCTAAGTAAGCTCTGCCTCCTGTCTGTCATCAACATCTCATCCTATTTTGATCCTCATCTTTTCCTCTAGATAGGGTTTTTTTTTAAATAATTTTTTAAATCATTCTTTGCTTCCACTGCAAACCTCAGCTCATTGTGGGCTTTAGCATTCCCAAGACTGTTATTAGAGGATTGTGCTGGGCTTTTGCACTCACTCTCTGTCACCTGCCCTCACTTTCATCCTCTGTACATTCCTTTATAACCTCAAAGTTGGTTGGTGTGTCCTCGATACACCCATTTCAATTGGTCTCTCCAGATAATTCTCGTTTTCCCTCCTTATATGAATTGTTAATCTTTATGACAGATGGCTAAGAGGGAGTTGATATTCCAATTAAGTTAATAGGTAATCAGATATTGCTCAGCTGTCTGAGATGTATTCAATTTATCAAGCCTCAGTACATTTCTTTTTAGGGCACTGAAAATGGGTACATGTGGAATACAGAGACAATTTTCAGTGATCTCTTAAAAGTCATGGAGAAGGAAGAAGAGAGGTGCCACAGGATTGGAAAAGAGTCAACAAAGTTCTTATTTCCAGAAATAAAGGATTTAGAAAATGGAATTCACAAACTATAAGCCAGAATTTTAGAAAGGAACTGGTAGCTAATATCTGGAAAAGTAAGCTGTGTTCACAAAGAACATTGTGGTTTAACATTTTTTTTCTCGACAACAAATAATGAAACAAAATGTCCCAAAGGGGTTAAGATGGGATGCCACTAGGACACAGTAGCATATACCAATATTTATAGATACAGTCACTGTAGCAGGTAGTTTTGCTTTGTTACAAGGAAATACTTAATCTCTAGAGAGTGACATGAGTTCACTGATTAAAAAAAAAAATTTTTTTTAAAGAGGTCATGCTGAATTAAACTCATTTCCATTTCCCCCCTCAGGTTACCAGATTCTCAGATCACATAAGACCTTTATGTAGGTCTTAAACTCACAACCCCTTGTCACCAGAGAATTTTTTATAAGAGCCTGAGTATATATAAAATAGGTATACAAATCAAACATTTATTGATAATAAATCATAATTTCATAACACCCACATTCAATTATGAAACCCCATATGGGGTCCCAACCCACATTTAAGAAGCTGGTCTATTACTCAAGAGTTTTTAAACCTGGGGAAAATGAAATTGATTTTTAAAAAACCCAACTTTTTGATAACTATATTTCACCATATTTGGTTTCCTTTATGATCCTAGATAAGACTGAGTTCTTTTTATCTTCACAACAATCCTGGGAGATAGGTGCTATTATCAATCTCATTTTACAGATGAGAAAACTGAGGCTAACTTCTTATTCAGGATCCCACAGAATTTGATTCGGAATCCCTTTGCTTGGTAACTGGGTTACCAATTAGCTTTGAGCGATGAGGGAAAGGAAAGAGTCTCAAAAGAGATCTTCTTTCTCATTTGGGAGCTGAGGAGACTGGCGTTCAGGGAAATAGGCCTGTCCAAGGTCATGCTGGTATTAAGTGGCAGATCTGAATCTGGGTCCTCTCTTTCCAAACCCCTCCCCCTTTCTACTGTTCCATGGGACATTGTGGGGTCACTGTCAAACTACAGACATTGGAAGATACAGCATGTTAGGGGTGTGGGAGAGCTCAGCTGTCCATAAGAGTTGTAATTGCTGGGGGATAGGAAACCCTCTGGCAGAGAGTTGTTTTTTAAAAAAAAGTGTTGTTTGTTTTTTTAAACATACCTTTGTTTGGATCTGCAGGGTTGGGGCACTGAGAGGTTCAGTCTTGGACCCAGGTCTTTTTGACCCTAATGCTGACCTATTCATTCTTTTTTTGTGTGTCCTGTACATTCTTTTCCCCATTTTTAATAGCTTTTTATTTTACCAAATACATGCAGAGATAGTTTTCAACATTCACCTGCAATTTTTCCAAACTTATTTCTATATTAGTTATGCTGCCCAAGAAAAATCAGATCAAAAGGTGAAAGAAAAAAAAACACAAGCAAGCAAACAAACCTTCACAACAAAGAAAAGGTGAAAACAAACAACAACAACTAAGATAAGGTGAAAATGCTACGTTATAATCCACACTCAGTCCCCACAGTCCTGTCTCTGGGTACAGATGGCTCTCTCCATCACAAGATCATTGGAACTGATCTGAATCATCTCATTGTTGAAAAGAGCCACGTCCATCAGAATTGATCATCGCATCTTGTTGTTGCCGTGTACAAGGATCTCCAGCTTCTACTCACTTCACATAACATTGGTTCATGTAAGTCTCTCCAGGCCTCTCTGAAATCATCTTCCTGGTCATTTCTTATACAACAATAATATTCCATAACATTCCTATATCATAATTTATTCACCTATTCCCCATCTGATGGGCGTCCACTCAGTTTCTGGTTCCTTACTATTACAGAAAGAACTGCTACAAACATTTTTGCACATGTGGGTCCCTTTCCCTCCTTTAAGATCTCTTTGGGATATAGATCCAGTAGAGACACTGCTAGATCAAGGGGAAAGGACATTTTAATAGCCCTTTGGGCATTGTTCCAAATTGCTCTGCAGAATAGTTGGTTCGACTCACAATTCCACCAACAACTCATGAGTGTTCCAGTATTCCTACATCCCTTCCACCATTTATCATTATCTTTTCCTGTCATTTTAGTTGATCTAAGAGGTGTGAAATGGTACTTCAGAGTTGTCTTAATTTGCATTTTTCTAACCAATAGTGATTTAGAGCATTTTTCATTTGACTAGAAATGGCTTTAATTTCATCATCTGTTCATATCCTTTGACTATTTATCAGTTGGGGAATAGCTTTTATTCTTATAAATTTGAGTCAAAATGGCTTTAATTTCATCATCTGTTCATATCCTTTGACTATTTATCAGTTGGGGAATAGCTTTTATTCTTATAAATTTGAGTCAATTTTCTATATATTTTAGAAATGAGGCATTTATCTCCGGATGTAAAAAAATTTCCCCAGATTTCTACTTCCCTTTTAATTTTGGCTGCATTGGTTTTGTTTGTACAAAACCTTTTTAATTTAATGTAACCAAAATTATCCATTTGCATTTCATACTGTTCTCTAGTTCTTTGGCCATAAACGCCTTCCTTCTCCACAGATCTGAGAGGCAGACTATCCCTGGTACTCCCAATCTGCTTATAGCATCTTCCTTTATTGACCTATGCATTCTGATATGCATAATTCTTATCTCAGGGAAGAGATCTCAGAGATTAGAGTCCCTGATTTCACAGATGGAGAAACTGTGTTGCCGAGGAGAAAAGCATTGAGTAAGGGTCCTGGCTGGGAGACCCTGCTGAGCTCTGGGGACACAGAGAAACTCACAGTACAAGGTGGGTGGGCACAGAAAGGGGAAAGCACAATCACCTTGGAGACAGAAAGGGGCTGGAGAAGCCAGAGGCAGAAAAGGGGGGGGGAACTGCCGGTGCCCATGCCCCTCAGTATCCCCTGCCCCCAGCCTTTACCTTCCTCTGCATCTTCTCCAGAAGTTTGCTCTTGGCTCTCACTTCCTCCTGAATGGAGTCGTAGACGTTCAGGAGCACCCAGTCGCCGCTATCCTCATCAGAGTTCTGCAGAGCGGCCACCAGCTGCTTCTTCCGCTCATCTGCGTACCTTTTGCGCCGCCTCAGCTTCTCCTTCAGGTCCTTGTTCTTTGCTTGTTCTCCTCCCACCACTTGCTGCTCCAGCATGTGCAACCTGGGACAAGTAAGGAGAAAGATGCTGGCTGAGGCAAAGGGAGGGGAAAAGCCTGCCACCAGGCCTCAGGCCACCTCCCCCAGCCATGTCTACACCCCCAACCACAGCCACAACCTCCAAGGGAAGGTGTAACCAAGCCATGGGCAAGATGGGCAGGAGAAAGGAATAGAGGGGGCTGGAAAGGCAGACAGCAAAGGCAGAGCTCACTCAAGGCCCTGCCATGAACTCATTTTGGGACTGGGGAGCAACTCATTTTATCTCCCTGGAACCATTTCCTCTTTCACAAAATAAAAGAATTGGACTAGCTGTGCTCTAAGAACCATCCTGGCTCCACCAACCTTTGTTCTAAGGGCCCTTCCAGTTCTGACATCCTGGGTTATAAGGACCTTCCAATCTCTAATTCCCCCCACCCCCTTTTTTAAACATGCTATGTTTTAAAGTCATGACTATCTTACAGTTGACCTCCAGAAATCTAGCAAGAATCATTACATCCTGTTATTTTTCCTTAGTCTGACAATTTTCACTACACTCTCTCCCTCCAAGCTCCATTCTCATTACTGGTCACATACATCCTTTTCAATTCTGATGGAGAATTTTTCATGTTTATAAATCAAAAATTTCAAAAACATTGTGCACATTTATCCCTGTGATCTGGTAGGGCTCCTCACTGCTTTTTCAATATTGAACCAGTCTTCATTTCACTGAGTTTCTCTTTTCTTATCTACAAAATGGGGCTAATAGCACCAACCCAATCTGCCTTAGAACATTGTTAGTGGGTCAAATGAGATAACATCGTCCAACTTCATTTTTTGTGTCTATAATCTAAAGTTCTTGACATACTTTGCTTTTCATTAGTGGAAGAGGAAAGAGGGGGAGAAGGTGACAATCAGGGGGATGTCCAAAAGAAGTGAAGTTTTTAATATATCTTAATGTATCTCTCAGTAAAAAAAGACTGTGTTGTATTGAGTTCCTCAGGACTAGAGAACATAGGGGTGTGTCTTCTCCAAAACACTTTTCCCATAAAAACTTCCATTTGGTTGCAAATACATGGGAATGATCTGGAAGACTCCCCCAAACATAGAATGTTAGAGATGGGAGGTGTCTTAGAACACAGAATGTCAGAGCCGGGAGGGCCCTTAGAATCCAGGATGTCAGAGCTGGGAGGGTCCTTAGAAACCAGGAGGTCAGAGCTGGGAGGGCCCTTAGAACCTAAGAGGTCAGAGCTGGGAGGGCTCTTAGAACATGGGATGTCAGAGCTAGGACCCCCCTTAGAACCCAGGATGTCAGAGCTGGGAGGGCCCTTAGAATACAGAATGTCAAGAGCCAGGAGGGCCCTTAGAACCCAGGATATCAGAGCTGGGAGGGTCCTTAGAAACCAGGAGGTCAGAGCTGGGAGGGCCCTTAGAACCTAAGAGGTCAGAGCTGGGAGGGCCCTTAAAACATGGGATGTCAGAGCTAGGACCCCCCCTTAGAACTCAGGATGTCAGAGTTGGGAGGGTGTCTGCTTCCTCTGAGAGGCCCTTGTCCTTCCTTTCTGTCCTCTTCCTCAGACCTTCTTTCCCACAGCTGGTGTTTGATTTTAAACTGCCTAAATCAGCAGCCTTTGTTGGCTACCAAATGGAATCCTGCTTGACTAAGCAGCCAGGGAGCCCCCCCCCCCCCACCCCCAGACATCCAGCACAACCCAAGCTCTTCTCTAAGTGGCAATTACCAAGTGCCTGGGACACCAGAAGGCCTCAGCTGCTCCCAGTTATCCTGGGAGAACTCAGCCCATCCTGGGGTTCCTTTCTCCCTCATGTTAGAACTAATAATAATAAGGATGACTTCAGCTCACTCTGACCTAAGACTTCAAGGCTTACACCATATCCACATATTCTCACAATAGCCGTGGAAGGTTAGTGATGCAAAGCCCCAGAGTTGGAAAAAAGATCTGCCTGCCTGAGGTCACAAAGCCAGGAGTCCAGCCAGAATTCCAACTCTGGTCTCCTGATTCCCAGATTAAAGAACATAGCCCCCTTATGTAAGTAGGAACCTGAACTCTCTAATTATTGTCCTATAGCTTATTTTTAAAATTTAAAATTTTATTTTAAAAATTAAAAATTTTAATTTAAAATTTTTTATTTTAAAATTAAAAATTTTTTTTAAAAATTTTTTTTAAATTTAAAAATTTGTTTTTCCAAATACATGTAGATAGTTTTTCAACATTAATTTTAGTAAGATTTTGTGGTGAACTCCATAATGTTAATGACCAAGCTTGGCCCTAGAGAAGGAAGAAAAAAATTTACTTTCCTCCTTATTTTGAAAGGTGAGGGACTATGGATGTGGAATGTTGCATACTTTTCACACATCAACATGTTGACTGGTTTTGCCAAATTGGAAGCTGGGCTATGCTTGTTATAGGGCTTGGGTACCTGAATGTGGGAAGCTGGAGGGAAATATGGAGAGATGAATATGATGTCAAAATAGCTACAGATAAAACTTTTAAAAAATGGACTGGAAAGCTCTCTCCAAATATGGCTAAGCCAGAGACACAGAATGAAGTCTGTCCTTGTGGATCTCCACCCAATAGAATGTTCTCCTAAGGAAATACAACTGGGCTTAGGTAGGGCACAGTTTTCAAAAATGGAAAAGGGGGGTGCTTCCTGGACGAAGCGGATTTTTCAGAATTTATTTCAAAGAATTATAGAATGTCAGAGCTGGGAGGCCCTTAGAACACAGGATGTAAGAGCTGGGAGGGCCCTTAGAACCCAGGAGGTCAGAGCTGGGAAGGCCCTTAGAAAATGAACGGATCTTAGAAAATAGGACATATAATATCAGGACTAGAAGAGACCTTAGAACACAGAATGTTAAAACTAAAAGTGGGCGGGGGACAAGTAAGGAGGATCTTTGTGGTACAAAATGTTAGGTCTGGAATGGACCTAAAAACAGAAACCATCAGAGCTGGGACAGGTTTTGGAACAAAGGAATCAGAAGAAATCTTAAAACATAAGAGTCAGACAGGTTATATTCAGAACAGACCATTAGAACAACAATAGACTGTAGACTAGAGAAGATTAATTCTGGAAGGGACCCCCAAGCACAGAATGTCAGAAAGCGAAGGGAGCTGAAGAGATGATGTAGCTTAATCTTATTTGAAAGTATAGGAAATGAAGGCTCCCAAAGTGGGGATGACTTTCATATTTGCTCTTTTTCACCCTGGTGGGTAGATTGGGAGAAAGGGTAAGGAGCTGCAAAGAAGCAAATCTGGGAAGAAATACTGCCCACTGCTGAAGGGGCAACTGCGGCCTCAGGAGGGAGGGGGCATCCCTTCATGAGATGACCACATGTCATGAAATGTCTTTTTCCAGCATGGGAGAGACTAGTGGGCCTTGGGAGGCCCCTTCAATTCTGTAATTCTGATTTGGTGGCTCGCACACAGTCACTCAGATAGCAAATGCCAGTAAACCCAGAAAGATCCTTAGAACAAAAAACAGTCCAAGAACTTTCTCAAATTGACCTGTAATATTTGCAATTATCAATGATTCCAGAAGACCAGTTTGCAATGAAGCATGTCACCCAGCTCCTGGGATGCAGAACGAGACTTGTATTTATTTATTGGATAGAGTCAATGTGGAAATTTTGTTTGGCTTGCCTGCACATATATTTTTTTTTTAATTTAATAGCCTTTTATTTACAGGATATATACATGGGTAACTTTACAGGATTAACAATTGCCAAACCTCTTGTTCCAATTTTTCACCTCTTTCCCCCCCCACCCCCTCCCCTAGATGGCAGGATGACCAGTAGATGTTAAATATATTAAAATATAAATTAGATACACAATAAGTATACATGACCAAAACATTATTTTGCTGTACAAAAAGAATCAGACTCTGAATTATTGTACAATTAGCTTGTGAAGGAAATCAAAAATGCATGTGCTGCACATATTTTGTTAAAAGGGCTTAATTTTTCTTTTTCCTTTTCCCCGGGGGTGAGAAAAAGGGAGAGAAAAATCAATTTTTGTTTATTGAAAAAAATGAAATTTAATTTTTTAAAAAACATTGACCTGTCCTGTCTCATTTCAAATTAATATGATAAATCATCCATATTGGAGGGATCATAATAAATACTCAGTTAATGTTAGTCCATTCATTTTCACAGGGGCCTTCTGGAGATACATTTTAACTCAGGGGAAATATCAGGAAGTTTGACCTTTTGGTGGGGAACACATTTGGAAGTGGGAAGGGAAGTAGGCAAAAGGGGTAGAAGGGGGGAGGAAGTATGTACAAGTGGGTTTTTAAGCTTCCTCCCATACTCAGTCAAGTTCCCCTCTTCCAGATGTATTCCAGCCTGTCAAGTTCATCAATGTCATTCCTTAATTATAGTCCCAGATGACTATATGGAGGTCTGCCCTCCATAACCTTCAGCTTCCCCTTCCTTGGCTCTCACCTGGCCAGCACCTGCTCCTGGTTCAGGGCTGCAGGGATTTCATCCGTCACCACGGCCACTTCCACTCCTGTGCTTTCCTTTTTGACAGCCACCACTGGCTGAGCTATCTGCAGTGGTGGCTGAGGCTGTGGCTGTGGCGGCAGCTGTGGCGGTGGCTGTGGCAATGGCGGTGGTGGTGGCGGCGGGGGTGGCGGTGGCGGCTGCAGCAGCTGCGGCTGCTCAACCTCCTGTGCAGGAAAGGAGAAAACAGTGAGACTTCTGCAGGTTAGAAAGGCAGAGCTAGAGAAGGGATGGGAATGACCAGCAAGTCAGGCACTGGAGGGAAGGAAGAGAAGAGGGACGATGGACTTATTCCTCTCACTCTGCTGCTCTGTGAGTCTGAGTCCTATGCTCCAGCTAAACAGGACTCCTTTCTGTCCCCAGGAGTCAGCCTGCACTCTCCCATCTCCACACTTTTGCTTACACTATGCCCTCTACCTAGAATTGTCTACCTCTTCTTTTCACCTGCTGAATTTCTTTTTTTTTTTTTTTATAATAATAGCTCTTTATGTTTCAAAATACATGCAGACAGTTTTGAACATTCACCCTTGCCAAACCTTGTGTTCCAAGTTTTTCTCCCTCCCTTTTCCCCATCCCCTCCCCTCCAGTAAGTAATCCAATATAGATAATTCTATACATATTTCCATATTTATCCACAATTAAAATCAGATCAAAAGGAAAAAAACGAGAAAGAAAAAAACAACAAAAAAATCACCTGTTGAATTTCTGCCCATTCTCAATCAACACAAATGCTAGCTCCTCAACTAAGAAACTTCTCCTAGACCCCCCCTCCCCATATTGGTACAAACCTTTGCTTTAGGGCTGTACTGTTCTGACAGTCAGCACTTGGTGTACATGGTCCATTATATTTGGCCCCAGAGGCGAGAAATCCTATCCATTCCAACAGTCTCCCAGCCACCCACTTTCACTCAGGTAAGCTCCTTGAGGGCAGGATCTGTTTTCCTTTTGCTGTTGTCCTCCCAAACCTAGCACAGTGACTAGCAAACAGAAGTCATTTACTAAATGCTTGTGGATCAATTCATCCATTTAGCAGACTGGACTTGATTGCCTCTAGTCTTTTCGGCCTCAAATAGAAGGTCCTGTGACTACTCTGGGAACAGCAATCAAACCAATTCTACCATTGCTTCTTCTCCTTTCTAGGGCCAAATTTAGGGCAGAATGGTGGAGAGAGTGCTAGACTTGAAAATCAGGAAAATGGGTTCAAATCCTCCCTTACACACTAGCTGTGGGACACTGGGTGAGTGTCTCTGTGCCTCTGTTTCCATGTATGCAAGATAGGGGTAGGAGTGGGGATAAGAGTGAACATTAAGGTCCACTCCCCATCCCTGTGACTTCTCTAAATAAAATGCCTTTTCCTGGCCTCAATTTACCCCTTTGTGATGTCTCCCCTGGTAGAACAGACTTCTGTCTTTGTACCTTAGCACAATGCCTGGTACCCAACCAACACTTCATTTTTCACTCCTTCATTCAGACCCCCAGCATGATACCGTATCCTGTCTTTCTGACTTATCTGTCTGCCAGACTCTAAGCTCCATGAAGACTGGGGAGAGTGACTTAACTGAGGCTTATCTCTCTCCCACCCCAAACCCAACATAAGACTTGTATTTCACTCAAATACACTGAGTGAAGATTAACAAATGGAATTCCTCAAACCCCAGGAAGTCTAAAGTGAATATCTAGAAAAATCAAAAATTGTTTCTTGCTTTATTACAAGGTCCAGGGGCCTGGATTCAATACCTGTACCTGACACTTAGTACCTAAGAGATGTGTCTTCTATTCCCCCAAATAATTGGGGTGAGCTGGATGGCCTCCAAACATTCTCCCAGCTCTAAATCAAGGATTCTGCGAAGAGCGATGTCTTATTTCAAAGCCGCTGAGTTCAGGAAACTTGAGTGTTTTTTCCTGGTGTCCCCCCATAAGGCAGTTCTGGCCTGCCATCTAAGCACAGAACAGGTGGGACTTCCCCCAGTGGGCCTTCCCCAGGTAGCAGCCCTTTCTCCCTCTGAAAACCACCTTGTATTTACTGGGGCGTGTAGTCTATATCTGCTCCTCTGTATGTGTGCTGTGTCTCTACAGTAGAATAGATGCTCCTTGAGGACAGGGACCATTTAATTCTTGTCCCTATTTCTCCATGCTTTGCACACAATAGAGGCTTAATCAATGGGATGAATCTAGTTCCTGGATAACAAAGAACTAGTTCGAGGATGACATCCTGTGTCCTAAGTGCCCTCCCAGCTTTGATATTCTGTGTAGCTACTCACAATTTTGGGCACTATCTCAAAACCAGGATCAACTTCAGGCTTCACATCAGGCTGCAGCAGTTCGGCCATGGAATACTTGAAATGGGAAGGTATGAAAAAGGGAATGGGGTAATCTGAGTGGCAACTGCCCTCTTCCAATTACTCACCTCCTCCCTGAACACTGGCATCCAACACCTTCTCTCCCTGCATTGAGGAGAGGAGAGAAGGGGAAAGGAGAAGGGGAGGAGAAGAGAAGAAGAAAGGAAGGGGGAAGAAGAGAAGGAAGGAAGGAGGAGGAGAGGTGAAAGGGAAAAGAGAGTGGAAAAGAGAGGAGAAAGGAAAGGAAGAGAGAAAAGAAGGGAGGAGGAGAGAGATATAAGAAAGAGAGAAGAAGGAAAGGAAATGGAAAGAGAAGGATAGAGGAGGAGAGAAAGAGGAGGAAAAGAGTGAAGAAGAAAGGAGGAAGCAAGGAGAGGGAAGGAGAAGGAGAGGGAGGAAGAAAGGGAAAAGAGAAGAAGAGAAGGGAGAGGAAAAAGAGAAAGGAGAAAGGAGGAGGAAGACAGAGGAAGTGAGAAGAAAAGAGTGATGAAAGGAAGAAGAGAAAGAAGGAGAAAAAGGAAAGAAAAAGGGAAAGAGAAGAAGAGAGGAGGAGAGGAAGAGGGGAAAAGGGAAAGAAAAGGGAGGAAGAGAAAAAAGACAAAGGGGAAAGGAGAAGGAAGAACACAGAGGAAGAAAAAAAGGGGTAAAAAGGATAGATTAGAAGTTCCTAGATGGAAAGATTCTTCCAAGGTAATGAATCCAGCCTCCTCATTTTATAGCTGAATCCCAGAGAAGTTACAAGGCTTACATAGGTTATTGAAGGAAGAGGAGAAGAGAAAAGGAATAACTGAAATTAGGAGAAAAGGGAAGAGGAAAAGAAAAAGGAAGAAAAAAGAGCAGAGAAATAGGAGGAAGGAGATCAGATAAGAGAAGGGAAAGAGAGAGAAGGGACATGAGAGAAGGAAAAGGAAATGGCAAGAGAAGAAAGGAAGGAAGTGAACACTAGAAGGGGAGAGAGGAAAAATGGGGGAAAAGAGAGTTCTAAGTTAGAGAAAAGAAGAGGAGGAATATCCAAAGAGAATCTGGAAGTGAAAGGCTGGGTCCGACTTCTCTCCATGAGAGAAGGGTCAGTGTTCTCTATCCCTTACCCTTTAGTGTCCCGGTCTGTGCTGCCCACGCCTCAGACTAGGGCACTTCAACTAAGCCCCTGGGTCCTTCCCTTCCTCCACTTCTGGCAGGTCCTTCTCCCCAAGAGTGACTGAGATAACTGCCTCTTGCTTTAACCAAGCCACCAGCAGCACTTTTCCCAGATGGCACAGAACAAGCACCTACCACTTTGCAAAGTCCAGGCTCTGTATCCCCTTTTTTCTTAGGAGCTAGATTTGTCCTTCCCCTCCAGGAACCCGAATGCTTCTGTGCCCACCCCGGCTATTGATGGAGTGAAAGGTGCCATGATTATAAATTCTAACCAGGCCCTTCCAAATACTGTACGCAGAGGCAGCTTATGCTTAATAAACTCAAGGACAGCAAAATTCTTCTTATGAAGATAAAGCAAAAGATACCTGTAGTGGGATTTCTGCTACATCAACCTTGTGGATAACCCCAGTGGAAATCTTGGCCAGCTTTACCTCCAGCTCATCAAAAATGGCCAGCTGCCCTGCAATTTGCTCTGCTTCTGGAGATATGATGTCCAGCATAAGAGGCTGCAGCTCCTCAAATGTCTGCTCCAGTGGGTAATGCACAGTCTGCTCAGACATGTCTTCACCCCCAAGGAAGGCTTCAGGCTTGGGTGGGAGCTCATCCTTGGATAACCCGTCGGAAGCGTCAGATGCAGCGACTTCGGGTGGCAGCGGGGCCTCTGGCTCAGTGAGGATGTCTGAAGGAAAGGGCTCCTCCAGTGAAAGTGGGGCCTCGGCCTTGGCAGGTCCTTCTGGCAGGAAGAGAGCCTCAGGTTCTAGGACAGGGACCTCGGGCTGACAGGGTACCTCAGACTTGCTGGATTCCTCCAACAATGCGACTTCCAATACTGGGATTTCAGGAGGTAACTCCAAATGGCTATAAGATAACTGGAAGTCTTCACCCTTGAGAATGGCTTCAGCCTTGGACAGAGACAAGGTCTCAGCCCTGAGCAGCTCCTCAGCCTTGGCCAGTGCTTCAGCTTTGGCTTGGGCCTCAGCTCTGGACTGGGCCTCAGCCTTCAGGGCAGCCTCTGGAAAATGAAAATTTTGTTATCTTTTTTTAAGGGGTAAAGGGAGCGCTGAGTTCAGGTGACTTCCCCAAACCCAGAATCATTCCCCTAACAGGAAGTTTGTCCCAAATTATCCCAAAGCACACTCTCTAAGAGGCCGATTTACATTCAAGGCCAAGTGGTCAGGCTTCAGTCCAAGAGCTTCCTCACAAGACCCCTGGTACACATGTATATTCCAGCCTTTGTGTATTGTTCATGTCATTTCCCCAAATAGAATGTCCAATCTTTTCACTCCTGCCCCTCTCCCCTCATCCAAACCCTTCCCATCCTTTCAGAGTCAGCCAGATGCCCACTTTCAGAAAGCTTTTCCTGACCAGCCCAGTGAGATGAGATCACTCTGCCCATACCATGGCATCTGTGATATTACTGTAGGTACCAAGTTGCCCAAGTTTATATCCACCTGCAAATTCATCTGCAAATTATGGTTTTAGAAAATTGCCTGGGGGCACTGAGAAATTAAATAGTCTGCCCAAGGTCTCAGGGTCCAATCCTGTGTCAGAGGTCAGCCAGATCCAAGTATTCTTGAGTCCGAATCAGGGCCTCTAGGGATGCGTAACAAGGACTCAATAATGCCATTCCAAGAATAATGATCACAAAAATAACTCACGCTTCCTAACACGCTTTATGGTTTATAATTTTACAGATGAGAAAAAAGGCTAGAGGTTAAATAATTTGCCCCAAATCACACTGGTAATAAACCAGGACTCAGGCCTAATGTCTCACAAAATCACAGCTGAGCAGGGTAGACTCAGTCAGAGGGTGCCAGAAGATCTGGGTTCAAAAGCTGCCCCAGACACTGATGCACTATGTGATCTTCTGTCCCTCCGTAATGCTGTTTCCACATCCATAAAACAAAGAATGGGGTAGGGGGTTGGCCTGGATGGTTTTTCAAGTTACTTTTAGTTCTAAATATGTGTTCCTGTGACCCCATGATATCCTAAAATGGAAAGAGCATCCTATACAAGATGGTTTCTACAGTATAACAAATGGTTACTCAGTCTTTGCTTGGAGATTTCCAGGGAGGGAAACCTTTTCGCTACATTAGGCAAAATACAGAAATCCTGGGTTTCATAAGTGTAAATATAAATCATGTATGTTCCAGGTATCTGAGAGAAAATGCCCACTCTAATCAAATTACTGAGCCCTCTATCTGGCCATTCTCCCACTCTACCTTGGAGCACAATCATGAGGGCCTAGCACACAAAATCATGCACACATTACATGCCCAATAAACATTTACTGAATTGAATTTTCAGTGTAAGCATTATTCCTCTCCCCTATGAAATTATTAGCAGGAGCGAGGTGCTAATTAACTTTTAAAAAATTCCCAATGCATAGCATCTGGCCTTCTACAGATTGTGTTACCATACACTGTTAAAAGATCACAGACTACATAAGGCATATATTTTTCTTTAAAAAAATCTTTTTCAGTCCCAATTTCTCTTCCCTCCATTCCCATCCATTGAAAAGGCAAGAAATATGATGCATATTAGACATATGAAGTCGTGCAAAACTAGAGACATATATATTCAAACAGAGTTCATGGGCTCATTTGTTTTGCTTGATTGCAACTATTCATTACCAAGAAATTCTACAGGGGCAGAGAATTCATTGAGAAGTAACAGTGACAAGAAAAGAGCATCCATAAAGCACTGAAAAAGATAAAAAAGAGGACAGGCAGAATTTTAAAACAATGCAATGTCGTATCCTTTATGAAGGAACAGAAGCCTCCTAGCTCATTGTTAAGAGGACAAGCCCTTTAGAGTGTTTCCCTCACCCTAGAGATGCATCACATCAAATCATCCTGGTCTGCTTCTCTATGGGATCAATGGCAGACTTGTACTAGTAGACATCATATGTAGTCATTAAACAGAGGAAAGATCATCAGCTTCTGTGAAAATCAAACCCAAGACTTAAGCTCATGAAAACTAAGCTTAAGCCACTGAACCAAATGGTTCACAAGACAGACATGGGTAACCAGCATAGTGGAGTGAAAGGGGCCGTGGAGCTGGAATCAGAGGATGCGGTTCAAATTCCGCTTCTGACGCTTACTATCTGAGGCTTACTAATGAATGAGTCATTTCTCATTAGACCTCAGTTTCTTCCTTTGCAAAATGAGGGAGTTGAACCAGATGACCTCTAAGGTTCCTTCCAGATCAATGATGCTTTGAGATGTCAAGGTGTTATGGGCCAGAACTCTGTACAACAAGGAATCTTACAAGATGTTAAGTCAGTGGAATTGAAAATACAATGGTTATCTAGTTTAGCATGGTGATTAATAGTTCTCTAGTTCCATATGATTGATTTAATCTTTTTTTTTTAATTACAGCTTTTTATTTACAAGTTATATGCATGGGTAATTTTTCAGCGTTGACAATTGCCATACCTTTTGTTCCAATTTTTCCCCTCCTTCCCCCCACCCCCTCCCCTAGATGGCAGGATGACCAGTAGATGTTAAATATATTAAAGTATAAATTAGATACACAATAAGTATACATGTCCAGTTATTTTGCTGTACAAAAAGAATTGGACTTTGAATTATTGTACAATTAGCCTGTGAAGGAAATCAGAAATGCAGGCAGGCAAAAATAGAGGGATTGGGAATTCTATGTAATGGTTCATAATCATCTCCCAGAGTTTTTTCGCTGTGTGTAGCTGGTTGAGTTCATTACTGCTCCATTGGAACTGATTTAGTTCATCTCATTGTTGAAGAGGGCCACGTCCATCAGAATTGATCATCATATAATATTGTTGTTGAAATATATAATGACCTCCTGGTCCTGATCATTTCACTCAGCATCAGTGATTAATTTAATCTTACAACAAATAATGGTTCCCTGATAATATGAATGGTTTATACTCAGTATACTGCATATAAACTGGGACAAACTCAGCCAGAGACATACTCAGAAGGGAACTGGAACAGCCTGGGAGAAGACAGTGGCTGGAGGCTGGAGCATAAGCTCTCGGACTGAGACAGACTTCAAGACAGAGACTATCATGGTGGTCCTCCCGCCTCCCCCACAGAAACCAAGACACATTCTGGAGGATCCAGAAAGCTGGCCCAAGCCCCAGGCAAGGAAACTAGACTTTGAAGGAGACAATAAAGAATTTGGACTTTATCCTTGGCTATTCTCATGGTGATTACTCTGCTGAAACAAAGGCTGGTCCAAAGACTTCCAGAAAACCAACCAGAACACTACACCAAGGAGCCGCCAACTTTTTTAAAATCATCATCCCCACACTTGGGCAGTACCCACCAGCCTCTCTCCTGAGGTTCTCTTCCAAGGTGGACAGCTTCACATCATAAGAATTACGCATGGCGGTAATGTCCTCTTCCAACTTGGCTCTTGATTCCTGTTCTGCTTCATAATCAGCCTTTAGCCGTGCCAGCCGTTCCTCATATTCCTACAAGACAGGGTAGCATGTCCACAGTCAGAGGATCAAAAGATAAGAGCTGAGAGGGACCTCAGAAATCATTTAGACCAGCCCATTCAATTACAAGGCAACTGCTAGTGCAGTAAGTAAAGCACTGGACAAAAATTGTCAGAAAAATCTAAGTGCAAATCTGGCCTCCGTCACTTACAAGTTGTGTGACTCTGGGTAAGTCATTTCACCTCTGTCTGCCTCAGTTTCCTCATTGGCAAATGGGGGTGATATAATAATACCTCTCTTCCAGAGCTGCTTTTAGGACCAAATGAAATAATATGTGTAAGGCACTTAGCACAGCGCTTGACACAATAGAGGGTACTATGTAAATGATTATCCCCTTCCCTTCTTTTTCCTTATGAATGAGTCTTGTCCAAGATCATATAAAAATAAGTAAAATAAGATAAATATAAAAAAGTAAGGTAAACATCTTGGCAGAGCAAGGATTCAAATTCAAATCAAGTGCTCTTTTCACTATCCCAGGCTTCCCTGGGCTCAACTAGGAAGAAACAGGCCTGGTGGAATACCTGCTGTCATCTAATGAAGGGATTCCTTCATGTCCAGTTTTACTGGATTCTGGTAGTAGTCATTAAGATCTGGCAGATTGGGTTCATGAATTGGTTTTTTTTTCATTTTCAATTTATATGTACACTTTTTGTTTTAATATCACCTTAATTTCTAAACAGATCTTTTTCCTACCTTACAAATCATCCCTTGTAACAAAGAATAAAAAGTTGGGGGGAAAGGCAAGAAACAGTATTATGTCAGTGGCATCTTCCATTAAGAAGAGAGCAAGATGGGCACATTTTCTCATTACTTCTTTGAGACTGAGCTTGGTAATCAATCACAATCATAATAAATTCCTTTTACTTAAATAATTTCTCATTTAAATGACTGTCTCTTCAGTCAGTGGGTCTAGGCTGGAGGCCTTTTTTCATAATGCCATAAGCTTTGAAAACTCAAGGTACCATACACACTGGGATGAGGTTTTGAAAAAGGACTTTATATAAAAAGAAATAGTTATTATCATTATTTTGCACAAGGGAAAACTGAGGTTCACAGAGACAAAGTAAATTCTCAAAGTTAGCCAGTGTATTAAACCAGCAGAGCTGCTTTAGCATCCAAATCCCCTGGCTTCTTCCCTCACTAAAGAAAGAATCTAGAACTTTGAATAGCCTTGTCATACTCCTTCAAATAGCCTAGGCATAGCCAACCTAAAGGGAAACCAAAGACCTCAGAGATACCTCTGTCGTATCCTACCAATAAGGCACTGGGCAAGTCATTTAATTTCTTAGGGCCTCAGTTTCCCCATTTTGTAAAAGGAAGGGATTGGATTAGATTAACTCTGAAGTCACAGGATTATAAGACTGTGATCCTGGGATATCTGAGTGTCCCATTATGTCTGGCACAGGATTAACAATAACAATAATAATAATTGCTTTAATAAGTATTTTGGGGTTTACAAGAATCATTTGATTCTCACAACCAAAAGAAGTAGATGCTACTATTATCCTCATTTTACTGAGGAAAACAAAGGCAAACAGAGTGGGTAAGCTTGTTTTTTCTTGTTTATAAAAATAGCTTCCCAGAAATTATTGGGAAAAATGCCCAGGCTCTTTGACCTTGTGGGAACAAGCCCTAACTGCCGATCATTCCCCAAGTTGAAACAGGCCTTTTGGGGTGCCAGATAGTGCCATGGAATAGAGGGAGATGAAAATCAAAGCCAAGATCAGGCCTCATGAAAAGATTCCAATCACAGAGCTTGCAACACAAAGGTAGGTCACATAGCAAGGTGGGAAAAGCAGCAGATTTGACAGCAATGAGTCTGAGTTCAAATGCATCTTCTGAATCTTATAATCTCTATGACCTTTATACAGGAAGTCACTTCACCTTGCTGGACCCCAGATGGGGAATTAGTTGTCTCATTTCCTAGGCCCAAGTTCTTACCTCCCGAATCAATTGCTTTTCTGCTTCAGTATCTGGTTGAGGAGGTGGCGGAGGTGGCGGCTTCTCCTCAGTTTGCTCAGCTTTAGCAAGCATCTGGTTCGACAATAAGGCTGCAGCAAGTAAATCACAGGGGTCAATACATAATCCAAAGCACACAAGTGATTTAGAAATGAATTTTTATAATCCAATTGATAACAAGCTATGATGAAAGTTTTCATTTAAATATATCACAAAATGACATTAAGTAGATTTATTTGGAATTTAAAGCAGACTTTAGGGAAGCCATTGGTATGGAATGTCAAACTCAAATAAAAACAGATCCCCTGCAGGTGGTCATACTGACTTAGAAAAGCACAAATTAACATTATCCATGTTGTATCCAATTTTAATTTATTTTCTTAAACATTTCCCAAAATGCATTTTAATCTGGTTTAGCAGGGTGTCTTGTTCAAGTTTGACAACACTGGTATTGGGCATTCCTGAGGAGAAAATTCTCTCCACCAATGCATGTAAACTGCTGCTCTAGAAATGATTTTCCTGAAGCACCTATCTATCTGAAAACATGGGTTTCTCCTGCTTAACCAACTCTAGTGGTTTCCTACTGCCTTTAGGATCAAATATAAATGCTTTTTTTAGTTTTCGAAGCTCCAAATGACCTCCCCCCAACCCATCTCTCCAAGTTTCCGTGGATCTCACTCCTCTACATTCCATGATCCAATTCAACTGTTCTTCTTTTTGTTCCTCAAACAAGACCTCTTATCTAGAACCAGGTCCCCTGGTTAGTGCAATGCCTCTCACTGCCATATCTGAAACCTTCTCTCTGCTCACCTCTCCCTCTCTTCCAACATTAGAAGAGCCAGAATTTAAGAATATTTTGAAGGAACAAATTGTAATAATTGACACCATAGTCCATTTTTGTTTTTTATCAGTAAGTCAAGGAGAATAGATTTGTATTTCAAAGAAAAATTATAAAATGTGCTTGTAATTATTTGTATTTAAAATGCATTTACACAGATCAGAGAATTCATAATAAAATTATTTTTTAAATTCTTAGTGCAAACAACTGTAATTAACTCATTTCACTGATCCTAGAGAAACTCCAACACCATCTTTTTACATGAATCTTTCCCTAATTTCCCCAGTTTCTAGTATTACTCTCCCTTCCTGATTACTTTACACTTTATTACTTTGTTTATATTTATATTTTTTCCCTTTATATTGATGCTGTCTATATTTGATGTGCAATTTTCTTCCCTACAAGTTTATTGCAAGTAGGAATCCTTAGTCTTTGTCATAATATTAAGAGAGACCCTGTTTTCCAGAACTAAGCCTTGGCATAACAACAGTTCTTTGTGCTCACCCTTCAGATGATCTCATCCTTTGGCAAAATCATGTAATTATTGCATTGCTCTGATCAGCCCCAGGTAATCTCTGAGCTTGGAAAAGCTCTGCTATATCCATGTTGTGTTCATAAAACCCTGCTATAAATCAAACCTGTCTCGTTGTTGTTACCCCTCATTGACAGATTCATAGGTATAAGTATTGAGCTCTTCCAACACTGCCCGGGTTTCCCCGATGCTAGGAGTCGGGTCCCAGCACATGTGTCTAATCTGTCTCCTTGCTTGCAAGCCATTTCTCTCAGCTTGAAATCAAACTTCTGCCTGATTACTGATTCTCCCGTCTTTAGCCTGTTCTCTATTTGGCTCTAGACATCCACTCAGTATCTGGCACATAGTAGGCACTTAATACATGTTGATTGGCTGATCTAACAACCACTTCTAGAATATTGGGTCTCAAACTTTTTACTGTCAGAACCCATTTACATTCTTAAAATTGATCACCTATCCTCAAAGAGTCAGCGCTTGATTCATTGTTTTTCTGATTGTCTAGATTTAAGAAAGTGATGGAAAAATGTTAATTTGCAGATTAAACTTAAAAGTGTATCCTAAACATATTTTCTCCCTGGAGAGCTGGTTGTTAAACATTTACCAGCTCATCCTTGGTTGTCTCTATCAAAATTTACTATATTAGAAATTAAAACATTTTAGTATTATTATGAAAATAAATTCTGACCTCATGAACTCCCTGAAAGGACCTCAGGAGTCCCTAGACCAAACTTTGAGAACTGCTGTCCTAGAAGGCATTTCCTGGTTCCTCCACCTAGTACAAACCTTCCCTTCAAGGTTACCTTCTAGCTCCTTTATATGTGTGCTGTATACACCTATAGATGTATTTTGCATAGACCTATATATAGAGAGAGTCCCTCAACTAGGAAATATCTGAGGGAAGATTTGAACTCAGGTTTTCCTGTGGCCTGGGCCATGCTCTGTGTTCCTGGCTGCCTCTCCAAAGATAGCCTCCAGTGTGTGTGGGGGGTCTTTACCCAACGGTCTGAATCACCTCCATGGGGGTGAGGGCCTTGGCCAGCTCTGCCTCTGGGGACGAGGTCTGGGAGCTCTTGAAGTCATCATTAAAGCTTAATAAATCCTTGCTTCACAAAGAGTTTTCCCAACAGTTATCTTATTTGATCCTCAGTAGGGCAAGGGTTATTATTCCCATTTTACAGATGGAGAAGCTGAGGCCCAGAGACAGGGCTTGCCCAAAGTCTTCCCTGAAATTATACAAGGAACTAGTGGTGAGGCCGGAAGCCTTGGGGATGCCAGGATGGTGCTCTGTCCCCCCAGAGGCAGCAGGTGGACGGGGAACTCAGGCAAATGCTCTCTTTTTTCAGAGTTTTGGTAAGAATGGGTCCTCACAGCCATCAGTCCCTAATCAAGTCACATCTGAGAGGCAGCATGCCTGCAAGGGACCTTGGGTCACCAGAGGTGGAGGCAGGAGCCCTGGGTTCAAGTCCTGAGCCTCGTTTTGCTCCTTTGTGAGATGAGGGGGTGACAGCCTTGAAGTCTCCTTCCTGTTCTAATCTGTGAACCTGTGACTATGCTGAGAGAGCAGCTCTACATGAATGGGGGCTTCCTGGATCAGTTCCCCACATTGTGGCAGCCCCCCAAGCTGGAAGACCCTGGCCCTGGGCAGGCTTTCTGGGAGCCGCAGTCATTTGCAGCCCATATTCCCGTGGTCCCCAGTGGCAGCAGAGCACTCTGGTAGTGGGGGAGATGAGCAAGGCAGTCTTGTGAGCATGTGGGGGGAGTGGGGAAGTCACCTTGGCTGATGAGAAACTCTGGGCTGCTGCTGTCAGCACTGGCAGAGGCGGCAGGAGCAGCCGGGGGGGGGCAGTTCTTGGAAGACGCCCAAGAGACTGGCCCCCTGACTGGCAGCCATGGCCAAGACCCTCCCACCCCCTCCTGCATCCTCACCCTGCACCAGCTTCAAAGCTGGACTGTGAATACAAGGATTCAATGAAAAGTACCAGGCGCATCTAGGTGGCACAGTGGGCAGAGCACCGGCCCCAAAGTCAGGAGGACCGGAGTTCAAATTTGACCTCAGACACTTAGCATTTCCTGGCTGTGTGACCCTGGGCAAGTCACTTAACCCCAATTACCTCAGGAAAAAAAGCACCCCCAGAGTACTCAAGTGAAGCTAAGAGACAGAAAGATGGAGACATGCACATGCACACATGTAGTGTGTGTTTGGTTGTGGTGTGTGCACAAACATACATGTGTGTGCACATGTATGTGAATTGTATGATGGGTGTGTTTGGTGTATCTGATGTATGCATAAACACACACTGTACACATGTGTGCAAATAAGCCTGTACTATACACATGTGTATTGCTCATGTATGTGAAGTGCATGACAGGTGTGTGTTTGGTTGTGGGGTGTATGTAGACACGTGCCCTATGTACATATGCAGACATGTATTACACATGCGTGTTGCATGGTGGGTACAGTGTGTTTGATGTGCAGTATATTATATATCATACACCGCACACACGTGCGCACACACCTGTATGACCTGTGAAGGTGTTTGCTGGGTGCGTGTGTGTTTGGTGCATAATGTGTGCATAGAAGCAAATGTGCACCACAAGTACATATGCACCTGTATATTACACGTGTTGCTGCATGGCAAGTGCACTGTGTTTGATACGATGCACGTATAAAAGTGCCATGAAACATATGTACATATAGATGTATGAAAATGCTATATAAATGCCAGCTGTTATAAATATGAGTTTTTCAGCCCCCGATCTCCTGCCTTCCCACAAAGGGGCCAAGAATTGGGTTAGAGAAGGATCCTCTGCTGAAGAAATCACCAATTCTTGAAGGATTTCAGCATATTTTACATTAGGCTTAACTCTGGAGACCCCGGGCAACCCCGGCACCCCCCACCATGGGGGGAGCACTTGGCAGGAAGTCCCGGGTTTGAATCCGGCTTCAGCTCTCTCCCAGGAGGCTCTGAGCAAGTCACTGTCCGCTAAGTTACCAAGCGCCTGTTCATTAGTCAAGGGAATTTTCTCACTGGGACTTCCTATGTTTATTACAAAACAGCAGAACTGTCAGAAAAAAATTGGCCTGGGATCATTCTCATGAGGTGCAATGAGGGCAACTCCGTCTTGTAAGAAGAGAAGGAATTAGGAACCCTTGTGGTGGGCAAACACCCTGACCCAGCCCCCGGTTACCAAGGCACTGGGGGACGGTTTGGGGGCAGGCGTCCTCCCCAAACACTCAAAGTTCTGCAGCGGTCCCGCAGAATCCAAGGCTCATCTCTGGCCCCTCTACAGGAAGCCTTTCTTGTCTCCTGAAATCCTCTTATAAATCTACTGTCCTGCCTCTGGTGGAACAAAAGCTCCTTGAGGACAGGCTCTGCTGTCATCCTGGCTGTGGCCCCCAGGGCCCAGCTCAGTGTCGGGCACACAACAGACACTTAGAGAGGTTTGTTTAATTGAATTGATTTCCTCTTTCAACCTGGTCAAAATTCAACTCAGCAAATCCAAGTGCCTACTATGTGCATGGTGAAACAAAGATAAAAACAAATCACCCTGAATTACTGCAGCAGTTTCCTAAGTGTTCTATCTCAATCCTCTCTTTACTCGAAAACATCATCCACAGGGACCAGAGGGACGTTCCCAAAGCACAGACCTCCCCATATTATTTCCCTGCCCATGAACTCCAACGGCTCCCAGTGGTCTCTAGAATAAAACCCTTTGACCTTTAAAGCACCTCATGATTGGGTTCCACACCAATTTTTCAGGCTTATCCCACTTTACTCCCCTACTCCAGGAAGAGTGACATGGCCAGATGTCTTAAAAGACTCTCCTCTCCTCAAGAACCTTCTTAAGCTCCCTATCCCCTTCATGTAGAAATTCCCTTCCCTTTCTAATCAAAGTCATCTTCTGCACAGGTGGAAAGATGGATTAGACCATGGCAGAGACTGGAAGAAGAGAGTTCCATTCTTAGTGGATCCAGGTGAGAAGTGACAAGGGCCGGTGTGCCCTGGCAGGTACCCACCTGGAGCTGGAGCCCCCCCCGGGGGCCCACCAGCCTACCTGTCAAGTTCTTTGAGTTCACCGTTTGAGCTAAGATGGCCTTCAGCTTCTTGATCTCCTCCTGGTACTCCCTCAGGAGGGCGTCCTTGGGATCCTCATTGATGCGAGGCTTGTTCTTGATGTTCTTGGCTCGGTTCGCGTACCGCAGGGTGCTGAGGGTCTCATCGTAGTTGTTGTCAGCCGGGGACAGGCAGGCCACCATGAGGGTCTTGGTGTTGCCCCCCAGGGAGTCCTGCAACAGCCGGGTCAGCTTCGAGTCCCGGTAGGGGATGTGTTTGCAGCGGCCATCCACCAGGGCCGAGATGACGTTGCCCAAAGCTGACAGGGACAGGTTGATTTTTGTGGCCTCCTTGAGCCGCTCCCCAGTGGCCCCCGTTTTCGACTGCCTTTCACTGCCTGCCAGGTCGACTAGGTTCAACTTCCCTGCCCGCAGGTGGTCTTTGCCTCGCTCATCTACAGGAGAAGAAACAAGTGGGGGCCAGGGAGGGAGAGAGGGAGAGGGATGGGCGCTTTAGAAACCCCTCTCCCCGGTCAGCCAAGACTTTATCTAAGAGCACAGCTCAGGGGCCTTGGAATCAAGAAGGCCTGGACTCAGATCCAGCCCCAGTGGTCTGGGCAAGTCATTCCAATTCTCTGGACCACAATTCCTTTACTTGTAAAACAAGAGACTGGATGTGAGGTCCCTTCCAGCTCTAGATCTGTGCTCTGATGAGACCCCCACAAGCCTCTTTTTCTCCCTGTGTTTCACCTTCCTCAGTTGTAAAATACAGTTGAATATGATGGTTTCTAAGGCCCTTTCTTGCCCTAATGCTTTGATGCTGTCCCTGGAATCCTGGGCCAAACCTGAACTCTTTCCTCTCCACAATCTTTCCTACCTAATCGGTTCCCAAATCTTACAAATTTCACCTTTTGAAACCATCCCCCTCCCTCTAGTCCCACCCTAGCACAGGTGGCCTCTGACTACTCCCCTGCTGGACTCTTCCAACACCTCGCTAACAAGTTCTCCCACTCCCATTCTTTCACCACTGGACCCCCAATCCTGGGGAGATCACCTTTCTTACACAGAGATCCGACCCTGCCCCTTCTTCTACTCACAAATCTTCTCCCTAGCAAGTAAAATTTCCTAGAACTAAAATTCAAGGATCCTCATAACAGAGGACTAGAGACTCTCTGAGTTGAGTTGGCAAGGACCCAGACACTAATCTGACCCTTAGCTGGGCAACAGGCCAGGCCAAGAAGCCAGGGAGTCTTTGCTAGGCATCATGCTCCCCTCTGGAGTGGCTTTAATTGATATCAAGCTAAATAAGCCTCTCCAAGGCTCCTCATTCTGACCTCTGGAGCCAGAGAAGACAAGACCAAGGAGATAGCCTCAATACCCTTTCAATAGATGATCTTTTTCAGATACTTTAAGACAGCCCTCACCCCGTCTCCTCTTCCTCAGGCTAAATGTACCCAATTCCTTCAGCTGAACCTTCTTTGGACACAAGACCCTTAACCATCCCAGGCTCCCATCCCTTGAAGGATGCTCTCAGGTTATCCACATCCTTAATAAGCTGAGGTGCCCAGAACTGAGCAGAGCACCTCAAATGTACCCTGAGCAGAGAAAAGGGCAGATGGGACTCTCATCTCCCTCTTTCTGGACACTCAGCCTGTCTTACAGCAGTTCGAGATCCCATTAGCTTTCTTGGTAACCATATCACACTGCTAACTCATATTGAATATGTGGGTTCACTAAGACTTCCAGATCCTCCCCAAAGAATTTGATATCAAACTCTGACTTCACCGTGTACTTGAAAAGTTGACTTTATAAATCTACTTTGGACCGATATAAGATTTACATTTTTCTCTAACCCATTGCATCTTGAGAGGGTACATGGTATAATATCTGGAAAGCTGGCCTTGGAGTTTGTTTTTCATTTTTTGGTCCTTTTTCTTTTAAAAATTTTCAATAATATTTTCTTTTTCCAAATACATGTAAAGATAGTTTTAGTTTTCAGCATTCATTTTACTAAGATTTTCATGTTTCAAATTTTTCCCCTTTCCTCCCTTCCAAGACAGCAAGAAATATGTGTTAATATATGTTAATATATGTGCATAAATATGTATATATTGTAAATATATGTGTAATATATATAACACATTAATATATGTGTTAATATAGTTAAATATGTGCATTTTAAAAAAACATATGGAAAACCCCATATTTAAATCCTTTTTCTGATACAGTCTAGCTATGAGACCAAAGGCCAAGCCATCTAACTCCCTTTCTTCCAAACAATCCTTTAAAGCTTTAAGTACCAGAAGAATAGCTGATCTAGGTTCCTAGAAGGAGTTTCCATGCTGGGAATACTCCCACACTAATAAAACCACAGGTTTAGATCCACTCCCTTCATTTTTAAGAATTGCATTATATTCAGCCCAATGTAAATTTTAGCCAAGGAAGTTCCCTCAGAATCTTCTCTGACCCCAGCTCTCCCTCCAAGCTTCATGTCATCTTTCTTTTCTACCTCCTATCACTCTCCTACTCATAATTTAGATTGTTGTCAACTTTCTCTCCTCTATGTGGTCTCAGCGCCTTTGTTCATCTCACTCCTGATTAGCTAGAATGCTCTTCTCTCCTTTTTACTTAAAGAATTCCTGTTTATCCTTTAAAATCCCATTCAAATGCGACTTCCTCCAGGAAGCCTCTCTTGATTCCTTCCAGTTAGTAATAAACTTTCCTCTTGAACCTTACTGGGCACTTTGTCCAAACCTGTGTAGATGTAATATTTTTAATGTAATGTAATTTTTTTAATGTAATATTATAGGAATCCACATTTAAGTTTTATTTCTATACTAGACAGTACGCTCTTTGAGGGCAGGGACTGAGTTAAATTTACATCTCTCCCAAAAAGCTAACATGATATTTGCTTAATAAATGCTTATTGAATGAAGTGTTTGAAGAGACAATCGGTGGCTAAAACCTAAAGAAGTAGGCAGCACTAGACCTGAACTTTTGAAAGAATGGCCTTTTCTTAATCCCAGAGAACCTCTCAAAAACTCCCACATGTTCTAGGACGAATCACAGTGGAGGGAAGAGAGAGAAAGGCAGGAGAAAAGAAAGTTTCTTTGGTGGCAGACCTGGGACTAGGAATTTTTATATCTGGGACAAGGACCTAGATATCCCCAAATGACTCAATGAAATCTAGATATTACGCCCCCAAAAAACAAAAGAACAACTCATCTTAAGCAAACTCTAATAATAACTACTGTGTCTCTACAGCACCATCTGATAACTTCCTATTTTAACCAATTATTCTTGCTAATGAGGAGGAGCCAAGTGTTGTTGTTTGCATGTATTGTCAACATCCTCCAAACTCAGGGCTATCAAAAGGACACCTTCTAAATTCAGCACTTTGGGGCAAAGCCTCAGTGCCCTGTCTTAGAGCTCTGCCTAGTGGGGACAGGAGAAAGGGGCTGCCCTCACAATGCGGATACTCTGCCCAGAAGGCAAGCTTCTGGTGGGCTGATTACTGCTTGGGCCAAATCATAAAATGGTTCCAAAACAGAGTGGGCAGGGAGGAAGCAAATTCGGTGGGAGAGTTCTTTTAATTTTGGAAGATTCCATGTGTCAGGTCAAATGAATGCATGCAGGGAGGAGAAGAAAAAGGGAAGTACTTGGTACTTCCTGGTAATACTTGAGTACTCCCAAGCAGTCCAATAAAATACAGACAATCCAAAAAATTGCTTATCTTAAGCCAGCCCTTGGAAGTGCCCTAAAAATGACAAGCAAGTTCCACAGCAGATAGAGCACTGGGCTGTATAATCCTTGGCAAGCCACTTAATATCAAGAGGCCTCCTTCAATGTCCTCATCTGTAAAATGGGACTAGTAATAAATAGTACTTGCCTTGAAGAGCTGTACACAAGTGAGGTAATATTTGTAAAGCACATTATGGGCACCTAATAAATACCTTTTCCCTTCCTCACCCCCGTTTAAGCACTTCAGGCTTTACAAAGCCTTTCTCACAGTCCTAAGAAGCAGAGAGATTAGGGCAGGTTGTGACCACTTTAGAGATGAGGACACTTTTACTTAGAATTGCAAAATTTTTTATCTACCAGCACAAAACAGGGAAGGGGAGGAGGAAGTATTTGAGCCAGATCCCCTGGCTCCAGGACTGAGCTTTTTCTGTAATATTGTAGCACATTTCTTCCAGAGTCACAATCAAGGGAGTGAGTGGGCCTCCCACCCTAGAATAAAGCCACTCTCCAGCTTGAGGAGGAAGACCTGGGAGATGGCCCTCAGCCCATCCCTCAGACCCAATCAGAGTCGGCTCTGGTTTAAGATCCTCCCTTGTAACAACCAAGCCACCCCTAAGACTGTATGGAAAGAAGGCCATATACTCTAGGAGAACTAAACTTTGCTAGAGAGTGGTAAGAATTAGACTCAGAAAAGGAAAGGACTTTGGATTTCACGATGACTCCTCCTTTGCCAAAAGGAGAAGGGAAAGACCTAGAGTTCCTTAGGGGGACTCACTTCAGGCCACATTACAGTACTCCAGGCCATAAGGTCATGAGACCACTGACCTAGAGCAGTAAGGGATTTCTTGAAGGTCATCTAGTCCAATCCTCTTAATTTACACACAAGGAAACTGAGGCTGAGAAATTAACTGACTTTCCCAGTCACTCAGCTAGTATGTATCTGAAGAAAAATTTGAACTTAAGTCTCCTCCACTAAGCATTGATTAGAGCCCAGTCCCCCACGGATCTGGGGAAGGATTTATGGCTAGTTCTTCACTTTCTAAAGGACCTTTCCACTGCCCCTATCCTCCCAATGGGCCTTATAGAGATCTGTTGGGATCATTGCCATGACCATCTCATGGATTTTTCCACTTAAGACTCTCTTCCTCTCTGATTCACCCTTCATACCACCAACCACATCTTTTGAACAGAACCTGCTCCCTAAGATCTCCTGGGTAAAGTTCCAGCTCCTCTGTCTAGCTTTCCCATCCTTTCTGTTGCCACTCCCACTAGGCTGAAAGGTAGGCACTTGGCTTAGTGCCTGACACATAGCAGGTGCTTAATAAATGCTTGTAAACCCCACAATTTGGCACCAACTTCCATTTACAAACATCTCATATTATGTCTTTCTATCATCTATACACTGTAACTAAATGGACTATTTATTTCCCATATGTGCTCTAGCCTTTCCTGCCTTAAAGCATTTGGTATTCTCTGCCTAGAAAGCCCACCTCCCCGTGGATCTGGTGAATTCCTATTCATCCTTTAAAAGCCGAATCAGATGCCACCTCCTCCAGGGCACCATCTCTGCTCACCTTCCTCAGTCATAATAACCTTTCTCCCTGCTATATAAACCTAAGGTTCCCAAGAACCTTAGAAAACATTTTGTATTTGTGCATCTAGTCCCCCTGCTATTCATTAAGCTCTTGGGGGATAGGGCTTATGGCGAATTTAATCTTTGAATCACCACCCATCCCTCCCCTTACCCCCAGTGCACTATATACAAGATGTTTAATCCAACTCAATAAGCATTTATTAAGCTTCTACTCTGTAAGAGAAACTATACTAGTACTGGAGATTTAAAAAAAAAACAAAACAAAAACAAACCTAGTGCTTGCCCTCAAGGAGCTTACATTCTTCTGGGAGGAAATAACGTGGATACAAATAAGCAAATATAAAGCTAATAGAAGTCCTTTCAGCAAGGATAAGCATGCTGCTGGGAAATCCTACAAGAGAAAACACTTGGAAGAAAGCTAAAGACACTGGAGCAAGGAGGAGAGAACATTAGTGTTTGTGGAAATCAAGTCTGTTGGATGAGGCTCCACAATGGCAGGTTTTGGAGGATCTGGGGTCAGTCTCAGCTCTGGTGCTTTACTAGCTCTATGTTTCCAAAAAAGCCACTTTGCTGGGCTGGGTTTGAATCCCAGATGTACCACTCATTACCTAAGTAACCTTTGCCATTCTGTGCTTCAGGAACCCATCTGTAAATGAAGGGGGTGGACTAGATGACCTCGGAGACTCCTAAATCTTATAGCTTATCTTTCAGGAACAATGCATGTTTCACAACACTTCTCTAGGCCTCTGTTTTCCCCTCTGTCTAGAAAAGGATTGAACTAGAGAGCCCCTGGGGATCCCCCTCCCACCACACTGCCCCCACCTACCCACAGCATAGATCTCGATGCTGATGGTGAAGATGGAATGGGAACGTGAGGAGTCCTTGTTCATTAGAGTGTAGCCCACCGAACGGTTCTTCCAGCCCATCTCCATGATGCGCTCGCACTGGGCCACGCTGTGGACTGTGTGCATGGACAGCCCCTTCACGTACACGCCTTTCTCTGGGTGCTCCTTCAGCTGCCGGAGACAGCACAGCCTGGGTCACAGGGGAACCTGCAGAACCTCCCACCCACCTGCTCCTAACCTTAACCACGGGAGATTTTCTGCCATGTGTCCATAACTCCATCCTTCCCAGGGCTCCCCTCCTTGGCTGGAGCAGCCACCCCCAAATGGGACAGGATCACACAATTTTAGCATTGATGGGACCTCAGGGGCCATCTAGTCCAATTCATACACCCCAACAAAGAGTACCCATTACAAGCCATCAGATGTGGTTGTTCAGCCTCTGCTTGAAAACCTCCAAGAAGGGGGGAACTCACCATTTCCTCCCAAGGCAGCCCTTTCTACCTCTGGAAAGCTCTCATAATTAGAAAGTTTTTTCTTTTTTTTTTTTAATTCATTCATTGAAATTCAGTGGCCTTTTCTCAGTGCTCATCCTTTTTTTTAAATTGCTTCTAATGGCATATGTTTTAATATATATTGGATTACTTGCTATCTAGGGGAGGCGAGGAGGAAGAAGGGAGGGAGAAAAAAAATTGGAACACAAGGTTTTGCAAGGGTGAATGTAGAAAACTATGCATGTGTTTTGGAAATAAAAAGGTTTAAACATTTCTTCTATTTTTGACATCTTCTAATAATTTTTATTTTTTATAAAAGCTTTTTCCCCCCCAAATACATGCAAAGATAGTTTTCAACATTCACCCTTGCAAAAACTTGTGTTCCAAATTTTTCTCCTTCCCTCTTCCCACCTCCTTCCCCAAGAGAGCAAGCAATTCAATACAGGTTAAACATGTCATACTTATCCTTCTTGACTTCTTTACACTTTACATGGTTTATCATCTAGAAAGTTTCTTCTACTGAGCCCCAGCCCTACTCTCTGAGGTTAAACAGAATGAGTCTAATTCTTTTTTCACACGACTGCCCATCAAAGATTTGAAAATTGGTATCCTGTCTTCCCCATCCTCTCAAGCCTTAGTTTCTCTTGGTCCATCTCCATTTCCTTAGGCCAGTCCTTCTGTGTCATGGACACAAGGCCTTTCACCACCCCATCTGCTCTCCTATGAAAGTTCTTCAGCTTATCCACCTCCTTCCCAAAATGTGGTAGCTCAGAATGAAGCACAATAATCCAGTGGTGGAAAACACAGAAAAATATCATCCCCTTACCCCTAAAAGTCATGCTTCTCTTAATGTAATTTAAGACTATTCTTCCTTATGGTGCTGTCATATATAACATCTTATTGACTCCTGTGCCAGTCCATTTCCCAAGCTGCAGAGCTGTTTAGCTGCTAACTGTTGTCTACTAAGAGCCTTAGATCTTTTTTTTTTTTTTTTTTTTTTTTTTTTTTTTTAAGACAAACTATGTTTGTGGCAGTCCTTTTTGTAGTGGCAAGAAACTGGAAACTGAGTGGATGCCCATCAGTTGGAGAATGGCTGAATAAATTGTGGTATATGAATATTATGGAATATTATTGTTCTGTAAGAAATGACCAACAGGAGGATTTCAGAAAGGCCTGGAGAGACTTACACGAACTGATGCTGAGTGAAACGAGCAGGACCAGGAGATCATTATATACTTCAACAACAATACTATAGGATGACCAATTCTGATGGACTTGGCCATCCTCAGCAATGAAATCAACCAAATCAGTTCCAATGGAGCAGTAATGAACTGAACCAGCTACGCCCAGAGAAAGAACTCTGGGAGATGACTAAAAACCATTACATTGAATTCCCAATCCCTATATTTTTGCCCACCTGCATTTTGGATTTCATTCACAGGCTACTTGTACAATATTTCAGAGTACGATTCTTTTTGTACAGCAAAATAATGATTTGGTCATGTATATTTATTGTGTATCTAATTTATATTTTAATATATTTAACATCTACTGGTCATCCTGCCATCTGGGGGAGAGGGTGGGAACAAGAGGTTTGGCAATTGTTAATGCTGTAAAGTTACCCATACATATAACCTGTAAATAAAAGGCTATTAAATAAAAAATAAAATAAAATAAAAGAGTGCATGTTGAAAAATTATCCATGCATGTTTGGAAAATAAAAAGCTTTAATAAAAAGACAAATTGCTGTCTAAGCATTCCTCTTGTACATATGAAGTTTCATCTTAGTAGATTAAGGTCAATGTTCTAGCCTATTATGGTGTTCTGGGGCCCTGTCATACAGTACGTGAGCTATCCTTCCCAGTTTAGCACCACCTCAATATCTGACCAGCAGTCCAACAAACCCTTTCTCCAGTTGGAATAGAATGGGCTATCCTGTGACTCTGGGACTGTGGTGCTCTAGTCTGAATCACTTTAACACAGCTCCTGTGCTCCTTTAGTTGGATGTTTTCTTGAGTGGCAGATTTAGTCCTTAACTCTCTGGTAATGAACTCCTAGTGTGAGAGGTTCTTTCCATCCAAAACATCAGTTATTCCCTGTTCACAGAGCCTGTCTTCCTAGTCTGATGGAGAGCAGCATCCCAGATAGCTGGCGACAAACGCAATAAATCATCAGATTGCCAGCCCATTTCCCAAGCTGCAGAGCTGTTTAGCTGCTAACTAAAAGCTGTGAAATATAATATTTTCTAAGTGTGAAAAAACCCAAACCAGACCCTGCATCACTCTAGTGGATATCTAAAGGATCAGAGCAAGAGTACATTATCTGCCAAGAGGTCCCAGTTAGCTGGCTACCTACTCCCTCCACTGGCAGCTTAGAAATCATTACAATGTCACAAACTAGTACATTTCTCACCCACTGCAGCTACACTTACCCACTGCAGCTACAATGTGACCAGAATCTAAAGAAGGCTGGCTGCATACAAGAGGAGAACCAGCTGCTCCTTCCCTCTTGTGAAATAGATAAAATATCCTAAAGGCACTGTCTCAGAAAGTAGAGTTAAATCCCATATTTGCACACTGAATATAATGTTATTGAAGAATTCTTAGAATAGAGACTATCAGAGCTGGAAGGGACTCTAGAACACAGAATGTCAGAACTGGGTGGATCTTAGAACATAGGATGTCAGAAATAGAAAGGCTCTTAGAACACAGAAATCAAAGCTGGGAGGGCCCTTAGAACACAGGATGTCAGAGCTGGGAGGACCCTTAGAATCCAGGTGGTCAGAACTGGGAGGACCCTTAAAATATCAGAGCTGGGAGGGTCCTTAGAACACAGAGTGTCAGAACTGGGAAGGGCCTTAGAACAGAGAATATCCAAGCTGGGAGGGTCCTTAGAACACAAAGTGTCAGAACTGGGAGGGATCTTAGAGCATAGATAATCTGGGCTGGTGTGGACCTTTAAGACAACCTAGGAATAGAGACTTTTAGAACTGGAAGGGACCTTTGAAATCATCTAGCTTGATCATCTCATTTTGTGCATGCCCTCTTTCCTTTACCATTTCTGTCAACCAAGACACAAAAAGATAGCTTTATTTGATCAGCAAAGAGGCTCACTACTGCTAAGTAGATGTCTAGTAAGGAATCTAAATGAGCGATTCCCTAGAGATCTCTCTATATTTGCTGTTAATACAGTGCTGATGCACCAAACCCTAAGGCACTGAAATGTTAAATGATGAGCATCACTTTCATGAATTCAGAATGAAAAAACAAGTGGCTGAAAAATATCTCTTTTACTGAACAAGATACTATGATGTGCAGTGATATAGACTATCTACAGAAATAATATGATACATACATATACATACACACACATATATGTGTGTATATATGTATATATATATACATATATATATATTTAAAGTACATACTGAAACTGAACAAAAAACTGGGTCCAGAATTGAATGGAAGAAGAATGAGCCAGATAACCTTTGGGAACTGTCAAGTATTTGTAATGAAGCCAGATATCCCCCTGAAACAAACTTTTCCCATGCTTTAATAACAATATTTTCCCAGTGATGATACAGAGCCCACTCTAAGGCAGGGAAAATCAAAGTCTCTGAAGAATTAGAGCTGCTGGTCACCTAACAGACATGGTGAGGAGCCCAGGAAATATAAGTTAATTCATTTTTCAGTCGTGCTTGACTCTTCATAAACCCTTTGGGGTTTTCTTGGCAGAGATACTGGACTGATTTGCCATTTCCTTCTCCTAGGTATGAGTAGACTACAACATTGATAATGAATTAACATATTAACAAGAATTAACATATTAACAAGATAGGAAAAGTGCTTTAAAGCTGAGGTGTAAAACTTGCTGAAATGATAAGCAAAAATAAATAAAAATGGAATATTAATTTATGGTTTTCTTAGTCAATATGTAGCTTACAGGGATGTTTCTATTTGAATTTAATTGGTAAGAATGTTGCCCTTCATTTTCAAAGAGAAGCAAAATGACACCACTCTGTTAGAGTGGAGTTACATTGTGTCCAATTGTGGCTGATCAGACCCATCCAAGCTCAAAGAACTCTGGCACAGGTCGGATACAAATAGTCCCTATGAACATTTGAGGTAGCTTCTTTAACTTTAAGCACCTCACATTTCTTCTGGGCTAATTCAATTCTGCTCTGCTCATAGAGCACAGCACCTTCTTGATGAGGGCATGTCATGTTGGATGGTGCTGTGTCAGTGTTTCCCATGTCATACAACCAATTCTAAAGTTCTTTAAGAGGGACCTCGAAGGTGTCCTTGCATTGCTTTTTCTGACCCCCTTGTAATGAGCATCAATGACTTAAAGGATAATAACAGTGAAAAATCAGATACTCTCAAATTCCTAGTGCAATTTAAGCTATTAAAGCCAGTATTTGAATACAGTATTCCAAAGCTGGGGGTGAGGGAGAACTCACAGAACACACAATGTCAGAACTGAAGGGCACTAACAGCTATTAATACTTAAAACTGAATTAAGAAATTTTGAACACCCATGATCAGAAAAAGATATGGGACAACAGCGTATCAAGAATGTGGGGATAATTGATGGAGAGCCAACATATACCACTGATATACACACAATGATATCAAGAGATCTAAAGATGCTCATATTCAGTTTGACGGACTAATTTTAGAGATTGGAAAGGAGGATTTTCCTCCTCATTCTCCAACTTTTAGCAACAAATATTCTCTAAATGGACAACACGGTAAGCATTACCACCATGCAGCAAAAAAAAGAAACTAGAGCCCAATACATATTCAGTGCATGAAAATAGGCTTTATCATAGAGCAAATAGTTAGGTTGCAAGGTGACAGAATTGGTAGAATAGGACCACCTCTGACCTTCTTTCTGGGCCTGACATGTTCTACCTTCTTTTATCTCCTATGCCAAGGGAGAGCAGACATAATATGAGACTGCATGGTTCTTGCTTCTATATAGAAGAAACCCCAACAGACATAGCTTCTCAGTAGAGACTCCTTTTTGATGCAGTGTTGAACTTGAGGAGAGCTGACCGGTCTAAACTTAAGTGAATGAGCTCACCTCTCTGTTTCTGAATTCATGAATGGACTTTTGGGTAGCTTGACCTTGGCGTACAATCTTGGAAGAGAGCTATTAACTCACAGTCGGCATCCTGCCAAGTAAACTTAACTGGCAAAAGACCTTGAAGAAGTTACTGATAGGAGAACTGATGGCAAAGCAGAGTCTCTTGCCTTTTTGAAGAGAAGTGGAAGTCCTTAAGTTTGAAATGAGGCATATGTTTTCAGACGTAGCCAGTATATTAATTTGTTTATCTTGATGGTACTAACTCTTTGGAGGGGAAGATTCTCCTGATAGATCACTGCAAAATGACAGTTATATTAAAAAAAGGAAAGAGTCTCCATAAAACAGAAAAAATAAGAAAAAGAGGCTACTGTTATCTTAGAGAAAGTGGGAAAGGGCAAAGCTTGCATAATAAAGCTCTTCATTGAAGTTACAAAAGGAAAAAAAAAGTTGAACTTCTAACAAGCAAGCTAAGGGGTTATAATGACATGTTATATTTCAGAAAAAACTTTGTTGTTTAGTCATTTCATTAAATCCTATATGATTCTCAGTGACCCCATTTGGGGTTTTCTTTTTTCCCTTCATTTATTTATTTTTTAATACATATTGCTTTATGAATCATGTTGGGTGAGAAAAAATCAGAGCAAAAGAGAAAACTCATGGGAGAGAGGGGAAAAAAGCAGGAAAAAAGAAATGCACATAATGTGTTTGATTTACATTCAGTCTCCTTACTTCTTTTTCTGGATGCAGATAGCATTTTTTTGCCCAAATCTATTGGGATTGCTTTGGATAACTGAACCATTGAAAAGAACCAAGTCTTTCATAATTGATCATTGCATATTCTTGCTGTTGTTGTATATAATGCATGCCTGGTTCTGCTTGTTTTGCTCAGCATCAGTTTTTGTAAACTTTCCTGATCTTTCTAAAATCAGCCTTTTCATCATTTTTTATTCCATTATTCCATTACCTTCACATACCACAGCTTATTTAGCCACTCTCCAGTTGACGGGCATCTACTTATTTTCCAATTCTTTGCCACGACAGAAAGAGCTTCCACAAATATTTTTGCACATGTGGTTTCTTTTCCCTCTTTTATGATTTCCTTGGGATACAGATCCAGTAATGGCACTGCTGAGTCAAAGGGTATGCACTGTTTTATAGCCCTTTGGACATAGTTCCAGATTGTTCTCCAAAATGAGTGGATCATTTCACAGCTCCACCAGCAATGTATTAGTGTCCCAGTTTTCCCACATTCCCCCCAACATTTGCCATTATTTTTTTTTGTCATCTTAGCCAATCTGAGAGGTATAAAGTGGTATATTGTTTTAATTTGCATTTCTTTAATTAATAGTGATCACTTCTCTGTAATTTCCTCTTCCACTCCCTTGTAACAAAGTTAGCAAAATGAATCAACACAATGACCATGTCTGAAAATGTATGTCTCATTCCACAGCTGTAGTTCACCACTTCTAGGATGAGAAGCAAAAGGCATGCTTCACCAGCAGTCCACTGAAAGAATTCTAAAGTCTTTTGGAGCTATTTTCCTTTATGTTGTGGTCATCAGGTGATCTGTTCTCCTGGTTCCTTTTATTTTACTTCCTACAAGTTTCTCCAAATATTTCTGAATATTTCCTATTTATAATTTCTTATTGCCAATAATAGTCTATTATATTCATATACCATAATTTGTTTAGCCTCTCCCCAAATGGGATACTACCCACTTTTCTCCCAATTCTTTGCTCCTACAAAAAAATGGTACTATATATGTTTTTTAATTTAAGGGACCTTTCCTTCTATTTTTGAATCTAAATATACATCTAGTACTGATGGCATACATACCAGAATTTAATGACCTTTTAAATATATATACAAATTGATTCACAACTTAACCTACAGCCTGCTTTTCCCAGCCCCCTCAAAATTTACTATTTATAGCTTTCATCCTCTCTGTCACTCTAATGGGCATAAAGTAAAACCTCAAACTTGCTTTAATTCACACTCGTCTACTGGGACACTGATACATTGTTGGTGGAATTGTGAATACATCCAGCCATTCTGAAGAATGACTTGGAACTATGCTCAAAAAGTTATCAAACTGAGCATACCCTTTAACCCAGCAGTGTTACAACTGGACTTATATCCCAAAGAGATCTTAAAGAAGGGAAAGGGACCCACATGTGCAAAAATGTTTGTGGCAGCCCTGTTTGTAGTGGCCAGAAAGTGGAAACTAAGTGGATGCCCATCAATTGGAGAATGGCTGGGTAAATTGGTATATGAATGGAATATTATTGTTCTGTAAGAAATGACCAGCAGGATGAATACAGAGAGGCTTGGAAAGACTTATATGAACTGATGTTGAATGAAATGAGCAGGACCAGGAGATCATTATATTCTTCAACAACAATACTGTATGATGAGCAAATCTTTTTTATTATTATTATTATAGCTTTTTATTTATTTATTTATTATTTATGGGTAATTTTTCAGCATTGACAATTGCAAAATCTTTTTTTTCCAGTTTTTCCCCTCCTTCCTTCCACCCCTTCCCCCAGATGGCAGGTAGACCAATACATGTTAAATATGTTAAAGTATAAATTAAAAACAATATATATGTATACATGTCCAAACAGTTATTTTGCTGTACAAAAAGAATCAGACTTTGAAATAGTGTACAATTAGCCTGTGAAGGAAATCCAAAATGCAGGCGGGCAAAAATAGAGGGATTGGGAATTCTATGTAATGGTTCATAGTCATCTCCCAGAGTTCTTTTGCTGGGTGTAGCTGGTTCAGTTCATTACTGCTCTATTGGAACTGATTTGGTTCATCTCATTGTTGAAGAGGGCCATGTCCATATGATGATCAATTCTAATGGACATGGCCCTCTTCAACAATGAGATGAACCAAATCTGTTCCATTTGTTCAATAATGAATAGAATCAGCTACACCCAGCTAAAGAACTCTAGGAAATGAGTGTGAAGCACTACATAGTATTTCCAATCCGTCTGTTTTTGCCCGCCTGCATTTTTGATTTCCTTCACAGGCTAATTGTACACTATTTCAAATGTACAGCAAAATAACTGTAGGGACATGTATACATATACTTTAACATATTTAACATGTATTGGTCAACCTGCCATCTGGGGGAGGGGGCAGGGGGAAAGAGGGAAAAAACTGGAACAAAAGGTTTTGCAAGAGTCAATGCTGAAAAATTACCCATGCATATAACTTGTAAATAAATAGCTATAATAAAAAAATTCACACTCCTCTTGTTATAAGTGATTTGGGGAATTCTTTCATTTGACTGTTGATAGCTAATATAAGCATTTTTTATACAGCCACTCTGTTATAGACACCCAGGTAAGGTGCTGGGGATATAACAAAAATTGAAATCTCTCTCTGCATCTATGGAGCTTGTATCCTACTAGAGATATAATACTTCTACTAAATAATGACAAGAATAATAGCAGCTAACACTTATATAGCAACTACTATGTGCCAGGCACTATGCTAAACACTGCAGTTTTTATCTTTCTTGATCCTCACAACAACTTTGGGAGTTAGGTTATTATCCCCATTTAAGGAAACTGAAGCAAATATAGATATAGTGACTTTGCCCAGAGCTACACAGCTAGGAAATGCATCTGATGCTGAATTTGAAATCCAGGTCTGGCACTCTATCCACTATGCCTCCTAGCTACATATAAACAAATTAGTAAACACAAGATAATTTGAGGAGGAAGAAAAGAACACTGTCTACTGGGCAAATCAGCAAAGGCTTCCTTTGGGAGCTGAGTCTTGAAGAAAGTTAGAGGTTTCTGAGAAATGGGGTTTAGAAGGAAATGTATTCCAGGCATGGGGGAATCACCTATACAAAGGCACTGAAATGGGAAATCACAAAATTCAAAGAATGCCAAATAAACCAATCTAGCTGGAATACAGAATACTTGAAGGGAATAATGTGAGATAAGGGTGAAAAAGTAGTCTGGGGTCAAACAAAATCAGCCAAGAAATGTGCATTTTACCCAAGAGAAAGGATTCTTACTAGACCTTTCTTTTTTTCAGAGACCCCTAGAGCAATATGGTAAAGCCTGTGGACCCATTCACAGAATACTATTTTTAAATACATAAAATTTTGTAATATATCAGATTACAAAGGAAATCAATTATATTAAAATAAGAATAGCAAAACATTAAAAAGAAAATTCATGCTTGATTAGGTGAGATCTGAGTATTGGAAATATTCCTTGGGCAGCCATGTGCAGGATGAACTGGAATGGGAGCCTGAAAGGAAAGAGGCCTATGAGGAACTTATTCCAGTAAGGTAATTGAGATATTATAAGGGGCAGCATTAATGGGGAAAGCAAATGGATGGGCAGGGAAATGGGCTTAAGGGATGGTGCAGAGGCAGATTCAGCAAGACTTGGCAACGCTTGGTTGCAGAGGAGTAAGCAAAAGGGAGGAATCCATAATAACTCTGAAGTCCCAAACCTGGGAAACTGGGAGGGGGAAATGCTTTTAACAGAAATAGGGAACCAGGGAGAATAAGCTGGGAATAATTGCATTCTGGACACAATAAACCTGAGAAAAGTCTCTAAGTGGGGACCTCTACCAGGCCAGTAAAGGCAGATCTCTGGAGCTCGGAAGGAAGATGGGGTTTGGACATGTGGAGATCTGGGAGCCATTTTGCATACAGATAATTTAGTTTATGGGGAATGATGATGACACCAAGTGGAAGAGTCTAGAGAGAGACAAGCGGAGTATATGAGACAGTCTTGGAGAACATCCATACATAAGATGCTATGAGGCGAATGATGATCCAGAAATGAAGACTGAGAAAGAATGATCAGAAATGGAGGAGGAGAAAGAAATAGAGGGACAAGGTCTTGGGAGCTATGGAAGGAGAGTGTGTGTAAGAGAAGGAGACGGCCAGCCTAGTCAAAGGCTATAGAGATAGCAAAAAGGATGAGGTCTGAGAAAAGATCATTGGATTAAATAACTGGCTGCATTTACAAATTCTGTGTATTTACGACTAATCTTGGCCCCAGACATGAAAAAATGAACCTCCTTTCTTTCACTGGACAGGTGGGAGCCCATAGCTATGCAGTGTTGTATAGACAATCAAATACAGTGAATCATGAAAGCCACAGATTTTGAGGGGAAAACTGAGGCCATGAAGTAATAAACAGCAGATCCAGGACCAGAAATTTAGATCCTGAAGATTAAAATTATTTAAGGTAGGTTAGGGTTAGACTTTAGGGAGCATTGAATGCCAGACTGATATTACTGAATGGACTATAGCATAATGAAGGTCCAATAGCATAAGTTTTGTAGATCAATCACTGAACCAATAAGCATATACATGGATAATTTTTCAACACTGATCCTTGCAAAACTTTGTGTTCCAAATTTTCTCCTCCTTCCCCCACCCCCTCCCCTAGATGGCAAGTAATCCAATATATGTTAAACATGTTAAAATATGTTAAATCCAACCTATGTATACATATTACATATAACATATTACACATATTTATATGTATTTACTTATACAATTTATACAATTCTCTTGCTACACAAGAAAAATCAGATCAAAAAGGAAAAAATGAGAAAGAAAATAAAATGCAAGCAAACAACAACAAAAAGAGTGAAAATGTTATGTTGTGGTCCACTCTCAGTTCCCACAGTCTGGGATTTTAAGTGTCAAAAATAGAGTTTGTATTTTAATAATAATAATAGATAAGGGATTATTATCTACCAGGTACTGAGCAAGTGCTTTATAAACCTTATCTCATTTGATTTTCATAAGACCTCTAGAAGGTAGTATTAATATTGATTTCATTTTGCACATGAGGATACTGAAGTAAAAAGAGGATAGGTCATTTGCCCAAGATCACAAAGCCAAACAGTACCTGTGGCTAGATTTGAACTCAAGCTCCTGACTCTAGAGCCTTAGTTCTATTCACTGTACCATCTAAAGAAGGAGTGAATATAAGAAATATTGTATAGATACATTCAACTCCCAGGGGTATGGTAAAAGGATTTTAGAGGCAAAAGATTAATTTTGGAGCTATGTGATCTTGAGCAAATCACTTCCTCTTATTGCAACTCAATTTACCCATCTGTAAAATAAAGGGCTCGACAAACCGTGGGTCATGTAACTGAATGTGGGGGTTGTAAAAAATCTGGCAATACTCAAAGATGTTAAAACGGTCAAATATTAATTTAATTCTTTATGTAAAAATAAACAAACATACATCTCATTAGTATGCAAATTTGATTTCATCTTTAATAAGTGGTAAAATTATATATACACCAAAGAATTATTTTCTTAAAATTTCTTTATGATTTATTATCTTTAAATATTTGATCTGTACACCTATTTTATATACCTACACAGGCAGGGTCAACTAAAAATTTCTTGGGCAAAAAGGGGCTGTAAGTGGAAAAAGTTTAAGAAGTCCAAATACCATGATCCCCAAATCCAGAGTTCTCTGAGTCAGTAAGTTGCATCTGCGGACTGCATTATTAGGCGCATACCAGGAATGCCTTAACCATGGCTGGGATGGAGACAGCTGGCTGGAAAATACACTAGTTCACACTTTTTTCTCCAAGAAACTAGAATCACAAGAAAAGCTTGGTTCAGAAAGAGCAAAAACAGTCATATCCTTCGAGATCCAAGGAGCCTGAAGCCTTAGAAGAGAAAGAAGAAGAGGTTTAGGAGAGAATGAGTGCAGTCCCCTTGACAACTGAAAGAGCCAAATTCTGGGTTCCTCCCAATCTTTCCTGCATGTAAAAGAGGAAGGGGGGCACTGAGATTCCAGAAACTAGATCCAATAGGACTGTAAGGCCTAAGAATAAAACATTTTTAGAGCTGAAGACAGCCTTAGAATACAGAATGTAAAAACTAAAAGACACTAGCTTCTGACACAGAATTTCAGGTGTTTAAGAGCCCTAAGAGTATATGGCATTTTAGAACCCAAAATGACAGAGCTGGGAGGGCCCTTAGAACCCAGGATGTCAGAGCTGGGGGTGCCCTTAGAACCTAGGAGGTCAGAGCTGGGAGGGCCCTTAGAATAGATGTCAGGGCTAGGAAGGCTCTTAGAACACAGAATATCAGAGCTGGGAGGGCCCTTAGAACCCAGGATGTCAGGGCTGGGAGGGCCCTTAGAACAAAGGATGTCAGAGCTGGGAGGAGCCTCAGAACAGAGAATGGGTCTAGAGAACCCATGGGAGTGTCTATAGAACAAAGAATATCACCTGGGAGAGACCTTAGAGCACAGAATGGCAAATCTGGAAAGAACCCTTTGAACATGGAATGGCAGAGGTAGGAGGGCCTTTAATAACAGTAACCAACATTTAGATACAGCTTTAAAGTGCGCCAAGTGTTTTTCACTCACTCCCAAGATAGGTACAACTAGGGGATGAGAGGGGTTAAGTTGATGTGCCCATCTTCAGATGACTGTGAACATTAGACATGGGTCCTCCAGATTCCATCTGCATCTGAGTCTCAAGAATATTGCCAGAGCTGAAAAGGACCTTAATGATCCTATCCTCCAATGGTCTATTTTACAGGGAAGCAAAATGATACTAGGAGAAAGGAAAAGACTAGGCCATGGTCACATAACTAGCTGGTAACAATAATAATAACTACAACTGCTATTTCCTTTCCTTTCTTGCTTTCAGGTTGACAAAACTTTCTCCCAACAACACTGTGAGGTGAGCAGTGTAAATCTATCCTATATCCATCAGTTGGGGAATGGCTGAATAAGTTATGGTACATGAATAGAATGGCATATTATTGTTCTATAAGAAACGATCAGCAGGATGATTTCAGAAAAGCCTGGAAAGACTCACATGAACTGATGCTAAGTGAAGTGAGCAGAACCAAGAGATCATTGTACACAGTAAGTGCTATATTGTGCAACGATAAGAACAGCTAGAAGGCACAGTGGATACAGCACTAGCCCTAAGTTCAAATCCAGCTCAGACACTTAAAATTTCCTGGCTGTGTGACCCTGAGCAACTCACTTAACTCTAATTGTTCCCTCAAAAAAAAAAACCCAGCTGAACAAACAAAAAAGCAAATAATAACAAAAAACATTGTGCAGTGATCAACTGTGATAAATTTAGTTCTTCTCAGCAATGTAGTGATCCAAGACAATTCCAATAGATTTAGGATGGAAAATGCCATCTGCATCCAAAGAGAGAATTAGGAAGACTGAATATATACTGAAGCATACTACTTTTAATTTTTGCTATTTTTTTCTTTCTCATGATTTTTCCCTTTTTGTTCTGATTTTTCTTTCACAACATGACAAATATAGAAATACAATCAACATGATGGTACATGTATAACCAAATCAGATTACTTTTTCTCTTGGGGAGAAGGGAAGAAGGGAGAAAAATGTTGAACTCAAAATCTTACAAGAATGAAAACTATTTTTACATGTAATTGGGAAAAATAGTATTAAGTCTTTAAAAAAATAATACTATCCTATTTTCCAGATGGGGAAACAATGACTTGTCAGGCCAAGGCAAAAAGATTTACAGATAAAAGGTCTCTTAGGAACCATTAATCCCACACTCCATATTGCAGATGAGGACCTGAAGCCCAGAGAGATTCAATGACTTATCTTGGGTCACCCTGCTACTAAGTGTCTGAGGTGGATTTGGTGAATTCCTTGCTCTTTAGGCCCTCCCAGAAGCTCCTTGGAAAAAGCCCTGGTTCTGTGGTCAGAAAACTGGGTTCATATCCCAGCTCTGCTGTAATCTGCCTGAGCTAAAGTCTTATCTTTATATTTGAGGGAAGGGTTTGAACTAAATGGCCTTTTCAGTTCCTTCAAAATCTTGCATTCTATATTCCAAAAATAGCCCAGCAATAGGGTGCTGGGATTTGAAATTATGGAGATCTAAGTTCAAATCCCACCAGACACGTAGTTGAGATTCAGTTTCTCACCTACAAAATTGGAGTTGTGAGGAGGGGGTTGGATTACACAACTTCTAAGGTCATCTATGATCTTATTAAGAAGTTTAGGATTAGAGGTTGACCAGTAATCCCCTCTCGTCATCCTCACATACCCTGTCAGCGCCAGAATCAGGGGCTATATTTGCTGCACTTCAGTGCCAAGATGGATGGATAGGGAGGAATCTAGGAAACCCACTGCCAACAGGACTTAGAATTACCAAAAAGAAAAACAGCTCTAAAGATTTAAAAATTCTATCAATACAATGGCCAGCCAGGATTCCAGAGGACTGCCAAGGAGGCTTGCTGCTGTTTCCTGACACAGAAGAGATAGACTCAAGAATGAGACACACATTTTTAGACATGATCAATATGAAAATGGGTTTTACCTCACTAGGCTTGCTGTTCTATGGGTTTTGTTTTTCTTTGTTTCGAGGGAGGGATAAGTGGGAGGGAAAAAAATAAAATTTTAAATAAAAAATTAAATTAAAGGAAGGCAACAATAAAAGAGAAGCAACTAGAATACAGTGGCCCCGGATCATCCTACCGGCTATATTTTTATTTTAGGGCAGGAAGAAAGCTTTATTAAGCTCCTACTATTTGCCAAGCACTTCATTAACAAATTAACTCATTTGATTTCCAAGGAGAACTTTCCAGGAGGCTTGATCTCCAGAATCCAGATCCTCAAATGTGAATATAAACCTGAGCCCTGAGACATGATCACAAACAAACCTGATTGAATATCAATATCGACAGACTGGAAGGTAACCCTCCCAGAGCTGCAGCCCAGCCCAGCTGGACTGAGAGGCAACAGTTAGGAGAGACGGGCTCCCCCAAGGAGGGCGGTCTGATCCGGGAGGCTAAGAGATGGGACTGGACTGTCCAGTATCAGCCAGTCTCTCCTCTGTGCCCCAGCCAGCTGCCATGCTCTGCCCAGCTGCTGCTCCACCAGCTGGCAGCTCACGGTTGTCATGACAACCCATTATAGGGATGCAGAACAAAGAGCAAGAGTTTCTGGAAGGCAGCTTCCAAGCCTAGAGCTCTCCCCCCACACCCACCTCCGGGGTCACGTGACTCCCTGCCCCTCCCATCCCCGTCCTTAGAACATGTTTGTGGCAAGAAGGTGGGGGAGTTAACTGAAGGGGGGCAAGGAAGGGGGAAAGGCCATTACCCACAATGCACAGTCACATATTTTGGTTGAAGAGGGGAAGATTAATGAGCCCTTGGACATTCTCTATCTAGAGAATGAGAAATTGCTCTAAATCTCAAGCTACCAGGCTTGTCTTTGGGAAAAGGAACAGTCTTTCCTTCCCAGGAGGGGCATTCACTGGAAAATGCTGTGGGGATTTTGTCCCCCCCTCCAAAGGGAATAGACTGCACTAAAAACCTAGGTTTGTTTAATAACAAGTCTCCATTATGGCTTAGACAAAGAAATCTAGAGGGCCAGGGCCGAAGGACCAATAGGGGATAAAATGTCAGAGCTGGGAGGGACCTGAGAACAAAGAGTGTCAGAGAGAAAGGGGCCTTTGGAGACCAGTCTGGTCCCCTCCTCCTACAGGGGAGCAGCTAAATGTTCAGAACAAGGGAGAAGGCTCCCACTTAGCTCATGGCAAAGTGGGTGCTGGGTCTGACTCTCCCAACTCCCGAATCTCCCGTTGCCCCAGGACACCTTTCGCAAAGATGGGCCTGGTCCAAACAGGAGGAGGCTGGGAAGGGGCTAAGCCTGCGTGCAGTCCCAGCTATCCCTGTGGGAATTCTTGGGTTAAAGCTGGATTCAGATGCAAGAGATGATCTCTTTTCCTCTATTCCTTTCCCTTTCCTCCTTTGCTCCAAGTATGAGGGGACAACAAGACTCAGGGGAAGGAAAGAGGCCCCCAAAGCACAAGGGATCCCTTCTGACCAAGAGAAGTGGAAAAATCAAGTGTTCTTTGTAGCCTGCTCCCCACCCCCAGGCTCCAGGTTCCCAGACCCAGCTGGGAAGGAGAGAAGCCAATCCATGGCCTGCATCACAATTTATCACTATCTCGGCCCCACGAGGCTCAGATGAAATGGAAGGGGCTTCTGAGGCAGCTGGTTAACGGCTGTCTCCCTCAGGGAAAGAAGGGGCAGGTCAAAGGGCAGGAAAATAGTCCCCAGCTGCAGAGCTGAGCAGTGACACAAGCCACCCCCCAGCATCTCCCCAACAGCCCTCCCAACGCCTCCTCTAGCCGCAAGCTGCCTGCAGTGACTCACAACCTGGGCGGGAGAAATCAATGCTGATGGGGAGAGAGACCTCCCTTAGAGATGAATGTTCCAAAAGGATGAAGGAGCCTGAGCCTGGGAGGTGTCTGACTGGAGGAGCGGGGTGTCACTGAAGTGTGAAGGCACCTCATTAAATCCTCCTCCCAACTGCCAGGGCTGAATTATGACAGAAGGGGAGAGGTGAAGAAGGGGGGAGAGCAGGGGGGCAGGGGAAGAGAGGGGGAGGTGAGGAAAAGAGGGAGAGAGCAAGAGAGAGAAGGAAGGAGAAAGGGAGGGAAAGAGGGACGGGAGTAGGAGACAGAAAGAGACAGACAGAGACAGAGAAACGGAGACAGAGAGAGAGATAGAGACACAATACAGAGAGACAGAGAAACAGACACAGACAGACAGCAGAGACAGAGACAGAAAGCAGAGATAGAAACAGACATAGAGAGATAGACACAGAGACAAACACACACATACAAACAGAGACAGAGACAGACAGACAGATAGAGAGATAGAGATAGACAGCAGAGACAGAGATAGAAACAGACAGACACACAGAGAGAAGCAGAGACACAAACAGATACAGTCAAAGAGAGAGAGAGAGAGACAGAGGATTGGGAGAGGAAAGGGGAAGGGGGGGAGAGGAAAGAGAGAAGAGAGAGAGAGAGCAGAAGGAGAAGAGGAGGAATTCTTCCTGGTGTAAGGAGGCGGGTTCTCTTTAAAAGCAGAGGATGCTTTGGCCCAATCCAACGGCCAATCAGACACTTGCCTCATCCAATTTAGCTGAAACGAAGAGGGTGGCATTTATTGCGGAGGAGACTCAGCCAAAATCAAATGTGGAAGGGCAGGGTGGGGGTAGGAGTGGGGGGTTACTGTGCACAGGCAATGCCATTTCACGGATGCAGCAGCCTAAAACTGTATCCCATTGACCCCACCTCCCTCCTCCAATCCAATCCGACTACTACTCTGTGCCAGGCTCTGGGAATGCAAAAACAAAAGAAATAATCCCTGCTCTCAAGGAGCTTCCAATCTACTGAGCTCCAGGGCTATTCTAACCGACAGTAAATGGATAAATTTGTACTTGACCACCAAGATTATTAGGAAAGATTTCCTGTAGGAGGCACTCCCCTCCCCCAGTTACATCCCTGAGTAAAGTAACAATAATTAACAACCAATTAAAGTTATTTATAGAGTATGTTAAGCTTCCCAAAACACTTCCAACAACTGGGTACAGGCATCGTTATCCCCATTTTACAGGTCAGAAGACTGAGTCTCGGAGGGGCGGAGTCCATTTTCCTAGGGTCACATAGCTAACACATTTCTGGCTGGAATTTTATTCCTTTTGACTACATCGGGCCCAGCCTTCCCTCTGCTGCTGGGGTTGGTCTCAGGGTTCGAAGTGGCTGAAGGAAGGTGGGGGAGGGATGGAGCTATATTTATATGTGACTAAGTATGGGGGCAGGCCGTTTCTCCCGTAATTTCTAGGTTAAAGCTACATTCACAGCAGCACAATAGAAACCCCTTCTTTTCCTATCTCTCTCTCTCTCTCTTTCCTCTTGACTGTGGTGAGAACTCACTTGGCAGGTGACCTAAGGCAGAACCTAATGTTTAAGCGCTTTTGGAAATGGCACGTGAGTGGGTGGGTGGGGGGAGCAGGGAGAACTGACCCAGCTCTTCCGTTCCCTGCTATGCTCCCAGACTCTGCTGGTCCTGACACTGAGGGGGCCATTTGTCTCCCCAAAGCTTTCTGGGCTTCTCCTTCTCTCCTCTGTAAAGTCTGAAGGATGTCTTTAACATCCTCCCAGTTCTTGACCTGTTTACCAGCATCCTCTGGGGCCACTGAGCCATGGAAATTCACAGCCCAGAAGCTGCACAGAGAGAGGGCAGCCCAAGACAGAGAGAGCCCAGGAAGGTTTAGTGGGTCACTGGAGGCCCACGGCAGTCTATTTGAGCAAGAAGAGCTCGGGTCTCTCCTGGTCTTTCATTGCAAATAAACAAAGGGTCAGGTGCCCACCTCCCCCTCCAGATGGCAGAGAAAGCATATGGCAAAGAATCGTGACAGCTCAAAGTCACATAGCAACGTGTTTTTTTTTATCCCTTATCTCACTGAGTTTTCACAACCACTCTCAGAGGTAGACGGTATTACATCTACATATGTGCAGCTGAAGGAAATTAAGGCTGATTCAGGTTAAACGACTGCCTCAGGCTCAAACAAGTAGGAGAACAAACAAATGGGGAGAATCCCAGATATCCTGAGTACAAATCCAAATCCTGAGTCCACTCTCCCCACTGTCTCTCCAAAGCCCAGACTCCTCAGGGACAGGGCCGGTGGCCAAGTCCACAAAACCATCACCAGGCTCGTCCCCTGGGAAATGGGAAAAGCTCTGTGACTAATTCCCAGCCATGGGATTCTGTCCAGAGCCTTGCTATGTGAGCCAGACCCAGATATAACAGACTCATCTGCAACGAAAATGCCTTGGAAACCTACTGTGAAATTCTCTGGCTTGACATGCAAGGCCCTTTACAATGCTGGCCTCCATCTCCTGCCTCAACAGACTGACATCAAGGACTACTTGTCTCTCCGGTCAGTTTTTGCAAGTTGTTCCCCCAGCACCAACACCTAGAACCCACTCCCTCTTCATTCCCACCTGCTGAGATCCTTTCTCTTCCTCCCAGACCCGATGGACCTTCCAAAAGCCTCCTCTGTATCTCCTCTCTGCCTCCCCCAGCCTCAGTTGAAAGGTTTCTCCCTCTTCAAGTGCTCCTGGATACAGAGTTTGGTCTAACCTACAGCTGCTCCCAGCATCCCCGCAGCCTTACCTGTGGACCGCCGGCCTCCTCACCCCTCTTTCCCAGCCCCAACCCCCCAGAAGACTCTTAAGTTTCACAAGGGCAGGGACTGCTACATTCTCTGCCTCCATATCTCCCATGGCTCTTAGTAAGGAGAAATGCTTGGTTTGGGACTGAGTGGGCAATAGGGGCTGCTGTTCACTTTGTACCCCTGATGTTTTAAACACTATCCCCGGCTTGCAAAAAGCCCACGACTTTCTGGATGAATGTAATCAAGGCTGGCCTGTCCAGAGCCCTCAAGAGGGTCCCCTCCTTGCGGACAAGCCTGAGGTCCCCAGGAAGGCCTTAATTCCCATTTTTCTGCGGGCTGCCCAGGCTACATTTCTTGAAAGATGATACCTGGCCTGTCTGTGCTCACCTCTAGCTTCTGCTTGGTGTCAGCTCCCAGAAGGTCTCGAATATCCTCATTATAGATCTCTAGATAGGAAGCCCGGACCAAGAATTTGGTATTCTCAGCACACTGTATGGAGGAAGTGGAGAGCGCCTTTTATTCTCCAGCAGAGGCTCTCCCAGCCAGCACCCAGAGGCTCCCTTAGAAAGGATGCTCCAAAGGGTGTCTGCACATAATGAGCAGTTTACAAATGGACTCAGTGAGACAAATACAGACAAGTTTGGCAAGATTTACATGAGCTTGAAGTCAAATGAAGAGCAGAGAACCAGAAAACCAACGCACAGAGTTCTTATTCAGTCATGTTCGACTCTTCTGACCCCCATTTGGGGCCATTCCTTGGCAAGCACTGGAATGCTTTGCCTCTTCCTTCTCCAGATTATTTTACAGGTGAAGAAACTGAGATCAACAGGACTAAGTGACTTATCCAGAGTCAGGCAGCCAGTAAGTGTCAAACCAAGTCTGAACTCAGGCCCTCCTGACCCTAGGCCCGGGGAACTATAAACTACCCCTGGCTCGTGGGACCTGCTTCACAGTGAGTGATGGCCTGCAAAGTAGATAAAACACTGGAAGCCAGGAAGGCCCCTCAAATCTAGCCTCTGACACTCTGGACAATTAATTTCCCTCAGGTTCAGTTTGTTCCTTAGCAATATGAGGATAAAAATAGCACCTAACAAGTCACACAGTGGAAATAATGTCTTTAAAGTATTTTGTAAAACACAAAGAGCCACATACATGTGAGCTAACTGTTATGTTGCCTTCTAAGATTAAACAATTCCCTTCCATTGTATGAAATATTTTTTATTTGCATTTCTTTTTTCTCAACAGTATTTTATTTTTCCAAGTACATGTAAAGATAATTTTCAACAAACTTTTTTTATTGAAGCTTTTTTATTTTCAAAATCAACAAATACTTTTGTAAGATTTTGAGTTCCAAAATTTTTCTCCCTCCTTCCCTTGCCCCCCCTCCCCAAGACAGCAAGCACCCTGATATAGTTTTATCATATTGCATTTGGATAAATGTTCCTTTGCAACCTCCTAGAACATCTCTCTTTTCCAGATAGGAACGGGAGGCCTAAGGTGAAGGACTTTGACCTTAACCTTGACTAAGGAGCCTAGTAACTGTTTTTGTGTGTGACAAAGAACTGGGTGCCCACTTTATTGGGAATTCATGGGGGATAATAGAAAGTTTGGACTGGAATACTACTGTGAAACTGGAATTTCCTGGCAAGATGTGGAGGAATTTAAAAGGAATGAAGTGAGCAGAACCTGGAAGCAATATATACAAAAGTTCTGTAAAGACTGACAGAGGACCTTGGATAAAGCCTGCTGCCCAACTCCCAGCAGAGAGGAGATGGGCTAAATATGCAGAATAAGATGCATTTTTGGACACAGCCAATGTGGGAATTTATTTTGCCTGAATAGTTGTGCACAAGGGTTTTTACTTATTTGTTATTTGTTGTATATTTGTTAAAAGGGACTTATTTTGTTTTTCTTTTTCTTTCCCAGTGGGGAGGTGAAAGGGAGAGAAAATATTTGTATTCCATGATTTAAAAATTAATTTTAAAACTGTTAAGTTGCTTTGAAGAAATATTCTCCTCTTGATGGCCCTCATCCCCGGGGATCACCCAAACAGATGAGCCAATGGAAAGGGGAGGTTTAAAGTGATTTCTAACCCATGGACAGGTTTCTCCTCAACCAGCAGCCCAGCCCAGCCCAGTTCCACCCCCTCCAGATCCTCATACCTGGACACTCTCAAAAATATGTTCAAATGCTCTGGGGATAATGCCTCTCTGGGTGGGAGGGTCTGGCAGGCCTTGCATAGTAAAGGACTTCCCGCTGCCTGTCTGGCCGTAGGCAAAGATCGTGCCATTGTAGCCCTCAGTGACACCCTGTACAAAAAGCCAACACAGACAAAGATATTTATGGTGCACGAGGATAGGCAAGGAGAGAAAAATTGACCTTTGTTAATTAAAAGAAAAAAATTAACTGGAAAAGCAGAAACAATGATGGGCCATTAAGTGACCCTTGGTCAAGGATGGTAGGGAGATAAGTGGGTGGGAGTATTCACCATCTATTCATCTATAACCCTTTATGGTAAAAGGAAAAAGTTCCTGGAGATCTAGAACAGTCCTGGGATTTGAGAGCAGTCATAGATTCACAGCACCTCAATCAATCGATCAATAAACATCTATTAAGCATCTACAATGTGTCAAGCATTATGTGGTGCTGAGGACACAAAAAGAAGCAGTTTACAATTTTATGAGACAGGTACCAGCCACATGCATGAAATCATTTTTATGCAGAATTATGGGAAATAATTAACAGAATTAGAATTAAGAGGGGGAAGATGGAATTTTAATTAGTACTTAAAAGGTGGCAGGGAAGCAAGAGGAAAAGGTGAGGAGAGAGAGGGAGAGAGAGCATTTCTGGCCATGCGGATCAGCCAGAAAAGATGTCCAGAGCCAAGCGATGGTCTATCTTGGTCGTGGAACAGTTGTAAGGTCAGTATTACTGGACTGAAGAATACATGGAGGGGAAAAAGGTGTCAAAGACTGGAAAAGTAGGAGAGGGTTAGATTAGGAAGAGCTTTGATTGTTAAACAGAGCATTTTGTATTTGATCCCAGAGGCAGGTGAGAGCCACTGAAGTTTCTGGAGTAATGTAACTTCCTGGGCTTCCCTAGCCAGTGGCACTGTTCCAGGGGGAGACCTTCACACAGAGAATGTTAGGATTTAAAAGACGATGCAGCTCTACCTTCTCATTTTACAAAGGAGAAACCTGAGATTCAGAGAATCCTTTCATTCATTCATTCATTCAATAAGCATTTATTAAGTGACTACTATGTACCACTGTGCCAGGTGATGAGGGTTCAAAGACAGAAATGAGATGGTCCCTGTCCTCTGGGATATTACACTTTACCAAAAGAAACTACATAAATGCACAGCTATTAAGTAACGGAACCTCACAACATTCTCTCTCTTCTTCTGTGTCTGTCAGTCCCACCGGCAGATCCAATGAACTGTCAAGGCTCGCTATTCCTGTCCATTGAGCATCTCTTGCATGCATCCCCTCTCTGACTCCCAACTCCACCACTCTAGTTCAAACCCTTAGAAGCTGGAGTCATAACGACCGTGTGATGCTTTTCTCCCTTAGTCTTTCTGCATCCAGATTTTTCTTTCTCCTATCCATCCTCCCTACTGCTGCCAAGTGATATTTCTAAAGCCAAGAACTGATCATGTCATTCCCCTCCTCAAGGAGGTCTAGTGGCTCCCTATTACCTCTGTAAATAAACACCAGCTTCTCAGTTTAATATTTAAAGCTCTTCCAGAAAGAGTCCATATTCCTCCCCTTCAGTCATTCTAACTTTCCAGCCAAACTGGCCTGTGTGCTTTTCTTTAAACAAGGCATTCCATCTTCATACCTCCATGGCCTTCATGGCCTCCATAGACCATCCCTCCCTGCTTCCCTCAGATCCCACTTCTGAACTCTGAATTTCCTTCAAAATTCAGCTCAAACCAAGCCTCGTGTGAATCCTTGCCAGATTTTTCCTTATACCAGTGATCCTCTCCCCCAAATTATCTTGTACCTCCAGCCCTTAATACAGTGCCTGGCACATGTCAAGTACTCAATACTTATTGATTGATTGATTGAATTTATTTAAAAGTATTTCTAGTTTTTCCCCTAATCATGAGGAGAGACAGTCTCATTTTTGTCTTTTTGCCCCTGGGTATTAGTCCCCTGCCTGGTATGATCCTCTCAGAGTTAGGGCAGTGATGGACAAAGGTAAAACCAGCTAGATCAGATGGTACATCAGTTTCTGGGACAAGGGACTCTGGAGTCCCATCATTGATGATTTATTCATAGTTCATATGCTGCTCATTTAATGGGTGGGATTGATTAAGGACAGAAGCTCAGTGTCCAATTTCACCATGGCATCTTTGGTGCTACATAAAGTACTTTTAAAATACCTGTTCTGTGAAAGAGATTGGTTGAAGGAACTGTGGATGTTTAACCTGGAAAAGGCTCAAGGGAGGCATCTAAATGTCCTCAAATATTTGCAGACTGTCACTCGGAAGGAAGATTTCACTTGTTTGTGACCCTTTCTCCGAGAAGATAGTCTGGGATGGAGTTAAAAGAGCACTGGATAGGTAGAAAGAATGCAGAACCTCTCAAAGCATGTTATTCCATGTGGGAATAGATCTAATTTTTAGGAAGTTTTTCTTGACATCAAGTCTCTCCATTTGTCTTTTTGCAATTTCTACTCAATGCTCTGTTCCTCCAAGAGGAAGAATGTCTGAGGCTTCCCCCATTGCTGTCTGAGGATGCTATAGCAGGGACAGTGTAAAGTGGAGATTCAAGGATAGAACGAGGAATGACCAATACCCTAGTAAATCTGAGGGAAAGAGGAACTCTGGCAGTTGGCAGAGTGGGAATGGGACCAAACACTCGGGATTTGAAGGGAAAAGAAACTTAAGAGACTTTGGGATGCATTGACAAGGTTGAGATAAGGCTGGGCTGCTAACTGATAGGACAGGAGAAAGACAGACTTCTTCATTTCTCTCTCTCTCTCAGGGATTAAGAGCAGGTTCAACCCATTTCATTGTGAAAAATGCCCAAAGATGAATTCTTTTGCTGATCCCTGAGAACTGGAGGATGGAGTTGGATAAAAAGGGGAAACACAAATAGCCTGGGTCAACCTTTTATCTTGTTTTCAGTGAGTTCCTATCCCTGAATAAGGGGGAGAATTGAGGGATATTCCATATCAGAACCAGAGATGGAAGCTTACTGACCAGCGATTGTCCAATCTAAGACTAGGCCAACTGAATCTTGGGATTTCCCTCTGTAAAGTCAAGTTAGCTCTGAGGTCAGTAGACAACCCCAAGGCAGAAGAAGCTTAATCACCATTCTCACATGGATGAAATGCCCCTACCAGAATAGGACACCACCACATTTTAGAATGGCCCTTTGTTAATGACCATCACCGTACTGCTGGGCAAAAAGCAATGAATCAGGGATCTAAGGACCATCACAGATGCTTACTGGATGCATGACCATAAGCAAATGATCAAACCTCTCAGTGGTCAGTGTCCTTCTTTGTAAAATGGGGAAGCTGAATCAGAAGTCACCTGCCACAAATGTGAGCCCTTTGACCACCACCAAATGGGGCCCTTTGACCTCTCGGAGACTGCTTATTGAAACGTCAGCTACATTTCTCTTTTGACAGCCTTTGGACCGACTCAAGTTATGTTAATCATACCTGTTATTTCAGGATTTAAACTCATCTCCTGCTGTCTGTAGATCGGGACTGGGATCACACTGAGTTCTGGGTAGAAGTCTTCCCCCTTCCGCTATTCTTTTATGGGCCCCATTTCTTATTTCACCAGGGTCTGTGATTTCATAGAGAACTTCTGGCGAGGAAAATCCCTCTACCAAGAACAAGCAGTAACTATTCAGTAATTTATTCGAGTTTTATAATGTGCTTGGTGGGGCACTGCGAAGGCCATGCTTTGCCCAGAGCCATAGAGACAGTATTATCACAAATGAGACTTGGGCCTGGGTCTTTCTGATTCCTGAGAGAATACCTTCAAAAGACCCAGCGTTAGGGCTAAGGCCCAGTGGACGGGAGAAACAGGAATCACAGGATCAACAAAGGCTGGAGGCATGGGAAGAGTTTTAGCATAGTAAGCTTGGGGTGCTCCAAGTTTGGGAGGGAAGACTGGTCTTTCTATGGGGAGAAGGAAAGCTGAAGACCCCACTTCTGGGAGGAAGACTCCCACCCAAGAAAGGGGGAAGCCATGATGGTGGGTACTGAGAATTTAAACTCTGGGAAAATGTTCGTCTGAGTAAAAAAGGGAGCCTGAACAGGTAGGGGTGTGATGTAGGGTCAGTCAGTCAACAAGCTTGCTGCTTATTAAGGGCTTACTGGCATTGGGAAACGATGCAGATACTACAAAGGGGGAAGCAAAAAACAAAAGCAGAATCCTACCCCTGCCCTCAAAGAGCTCACATTTTAAAAAGGAGGGATGGGAGGAGACAACAAGCCAATCACTATGTACATGCTCTTGCATGTACATATCTATATATCTATACACATACATAGGCTATCTACAGTGAAAATGGAAGGTAATGTCAGAGCAGAGGGCCAGGGGGTGATGGAGAACAGCCTATTTTAGAAGGTGGGATTGGAGCTGAATCCTGACCTGGGGGAGCAGGAGACTGGCAGGCTAGAGCCCCCAGCAAGGAGGCTGGGGGTGACTGGAGGCACCGGGTCTAGAGCCCCCAGCAGGGGGAAGGCTGAGGGCTCTCTCAGACCGACTCCAGGGGGGATGGAGGGTGAGCCTGAATCCCAGTTAGAGGGGATGTCCTTGGAGGGAGAGAAGCTAAGCAGGGCATCCTCCAAGGGCTCTCCGCTTTAGCCGGGCCGGGTGCCCGTCGGGCATGGCCAGGATGGGGAGGCAGCAGAGGGGAGGGCTGGCCCCACGGGCCCGGCCCCGGCCTCACCTCCACAAGGGGGTAGGCGATCTCGTTGTAGATCTGCTCGGTGTAGTGCTCCAGGTAGTAGGCGCCGTCGAAGGTGAACTGCTTGGGCGGCTCGTCGGCGGCGCCCGGGTTCTGGATGAAGCACTGGCCCCGGGCGCAGTCCACCGTCACCACGGACTGGCAGTTCAGGTCTTTCTCCCGCTGGTTCATGGGCCGACAGCGAACCACCACCTTCACCGACTCCGAGGCCATGCTGCTGCTGCCGCGGCGGGAAGCCCGCGGGCCTGTCCGGGACTGCTGGGGCAGGCCCACGCCGGGGGGCCTACTGAACTGGGCGGGGCAGGGCACGGGCGGGGCCGGACCCGAGGCCCAGGCTACCCGAACAGGGGGTCGGGGGGGGGCAGACTTGGCCCGGGCTGGAGGGCCCCCCTTCCCTCTGGACGGGCGCGGGCCCTGAGAGGGACCCGGGACCTGGGCGGCGGTCTGGGGGCGGGGCTTCGACAGGATTGAGCGGGGCTTAGCCGGGGTGGGGGAGAGGGGTGGAGGGTCCACTCCTTGGAAGGTTGGGGGTGGGGGATGGAATGGGGAAAGGGGGGGCGCTTAGCCTGTCTCCTCAGGGCTGGTACAGGAGTGGCCTGGGGGCCAGCGGGGATCCCGCCCCTCGGGGGTGGGCACAGGGCCTGGGGGAGACGCGGGGCCTCCTGGCTCCTCAGGGTGGGTGCAGGACCTGGGGGGCAGCGCAGGGGGTTGGGAAGGGTGGGTGGGACCCGGCCCCTCCGGGGCCAGGTGGGTTTCGGGTGGCAAAAATGCACAGTAGATTGAGGGGCGGGGCGAGGGGTCTAGGGAGTGGTGCGGCGGTCCGGTAAAGGGGCCTCGACGGGGCGGGGAGGGGGAGGGGAGGGGGAAGGGGGCTCCCGGGCGGGTGGAGCCTCCCGGGGGACCCCGGCACGCTCGCGCGTGGGAGGTGGGGGGCCGAAGCCGGCGCCTGCGTCTCCTCCTCCGCCCCGGCTCTCCCGTCCCTGTAGCTGGGCCGGGGGGGGGGGGGCTCAGGCCCCGGGGGCCGCCGCCGCCGCGGGACCGGCCCGGGAGGCCCCGCCCGCTGCGGGCCGTTCGCGGTGTTGGACCGGTCCTGGCGTCACAGGCAGCGGCCCCGGGAAGGCCCGCAAGTTCCAAGAAAGCCACGTCCAGCGAGCCTCGCCCCGGTCACTTCTCAACAGGTGGGGGGTCGATCCGGGGCTGGGACGTTCTCAGAGACGCGACGGACCGCCCGAGGTTTGGCAGGCCCCCCAAGCACTGGATCCGAGGGTACGTTGGAGACGCCGGTGACCCGGAGACGTAGGACGGATGCCCTTGAGATAGAGCCCCGGGCTGGACACATTTTAGAAACCGTGAACCCGCTGGGGAAGGAGATGGGGAAAGTTAGGGACGGTTAGACTATGGGAGTCCCAGGCAGGATTTAGGATACTTTAGGGGTGCGGGCCAGATAATAAAGGAGCGTTTTAAAGACCGACACCTTCGAGTAAGAGAGAAATTCAAGAACAGAGAAAGGGGTGTCTTACTCTTCCTTGGCCCTAACCCTGCCCTTACCAGAAGCAAAAGTAATGGGTCTCCAGCCGGGGTTTTCCTTTAAGGACTAGGATGAGGAACCGTTGAAAGGTAAATTGTTTCAGAGAAATTCCCTCTAGTCCCGACTTCAGGAGCGTGCCTGGTGGGGAAGGGAGAAGAAGGAGAGGGAGGGGGAGGGAGGGGTGTTGTGGAGTGGAAGCGGAGCGGGTGGGGGGTGGGCGGGGGCGTAAGACTGAAAACAGAGTCCAGGCCCAAGATCAGGTGGTGGGGGACAAGAGACCAGCTACTAAAGAGGAAAAGAAAGGCCCGCCCCAAAGGTCCCTGACTGCGTGAAACGTATGAGTGAGATTTTTTTTTTTTTTTAAGAACAGAGTTTTTTCTGGAAGTTTACCAAAGGGATCAGGGAGGTTTAAAATGAGTGGTTTAATGAAAAGGGGTGTTTATGCCCTTGCACTTAATAATACTTGTTGAGGGAATGTTAAAGTGCTTGGGGAAAGTTACTCTCCACAGAATAAACAATCCTCTTGAAACTTTCTTTACCTATTTGCTCCCTCTTTAAGTAGTCCGATTCTGACCCACTTTTGTTATTGTCTGAGACCCATCAGGGCTTGTGTCACAACAGGGGGAAACTTTGACCCCGGGATCCCACGACTGGGTCTAACTACCATATTCTTCGTTAGATGGAATAAATGGGTTCCACCCAAAAGACATAAAGTCAACCCCGTTTGCCCATTCAGCTTCATTAAGTCCGAGAAATGTTTTCACTGATAATCATGCTCTTCCTTCCCGGAGCTCAGAATTTAACCATGACCCTTCCAGAAAAAAGTCTCCCCCCCCCCCAAAGAAAACCGCTAAGGAAACAGCCTTGGAAGCTCCACCCCCACCCCCGTCACCCCCACCCCCCATCCTGCTCCGTGGGCGCTAATTCCTGGACTCAGAAATCAGCCTTTGGCCATCAGCGACGCTTTCAGTTTCAAACTGTCAACTAACTGTCATGATGAAAATAGAAGAGCCCGTCTCATCTCAGCCCTTCATTGGACAGATAAGGAAACTGAAGCCGAAGGGAAACGTGCCCAAAGTCACACAGTGACTGAGTGCCTCGATTTCCCTTTTTGTGCCCCTTGGTTTGGGAGTACCAAGGCGGCTGGGCTCTGATCCTTTGTCCTGGTCTAGGGGTGGGGGAGGCACATTGGGAGGTTTGATGCCTTATATACCAACAGGCCAACTGAAACAAGGAGAGTACCTGTGAGATTTCAGCATCTTGAAAATGAATGTTTTGCACAATTAAGTCTGAAAGATCCCACCATGTTTACCTAAAAGAAAGGATGATTGTATTGTTAACCTAACCCAAAACGCCATTGGGGGAAGCTACAGGGGCCAAGTATCTCACAGCAGGCATTTCTGACAAGAAATCCCACTGGCACTCACTCACTACTCCCTCCCAAAGCCTGTTCCTCTTATGGAAAGCCCTAAGTGTTAGGAAGTTCTGAAATCTACTTCTGTGTGACTTCCATCCTGTGTTCCTGGTTCATCCTTCAGAGGTCAAGCAGTCCGAGCCTAACAAACCTCGTTCCCATGACAGCACTTCTCATACTTGAAAGCGGGGCTCTTCAGTGTAGATTACCCAATATCTCTTGGGGATCCAGCCTGCCCCACTCACCCTCCACATTCTTTCACCTTCTCAGTGGTTCTTGCCCAACCCCCGGCCTTTCCTTTCGTCCCTGCCCAGGGCCTAAATGTTCCACCATTGAAGATAGGGGTGAGATTGGAGTTTGCAGTTTCCCAGGTGATGGAACAGTGAGGAGGAACAAATTCTATAAAACATAAATGAGCCCGGGCCGTAGGGGTCTCCGCTATTCTTTCCCATAACTCTGCAGGTTCTATTTGGCCCTTGGCTCTAGCTGGACCAAGGGAGAGCATAGGCACCCCAGACGTCATGCTCAGCCCTTTCATCCTACATCTAGGCAAACTTTGGCCAGAGAAGTTAAGTGACTAGCCCAGAATCACCCAGTGCTTAAGGCAGGATTTCAACCTGGGACTTCTTGATTTTTAAGTCAAGAGCCATATCCACTATACATATGTTTGTACATATACAAGGTAGATAAATATACATACATATAGAGAGAGAGTGGATATATCAAGCTGATTGGGAGAATGGGATAATCAGAGCCAGAGAAAAAGAGAGGGAGCTGGAGAAGGGAAAGGAAGAGGAGGCACAAACATTTGGAGAAGGAGGGAAGGGGGGAAGAAAGAAAGGGAAGCTGGGGACTGAGAATCTGGAGATGTGTGGATTCAGCAAATACATTCAAAAACCGCTCTTACACTTGGTAGCTGCCTAACCCTGAACAAGTCGTTTCACAAAGCCTCAGTTTCCCTATCTGTTAAAAGACGAGGAAAAGATCCTTCAGATCCTATCCTTGGGGTAGAAGGGATTGTTTTTTATAGAAAGCACCCAGTAAACTTCAAAGCCTCGAGATCCAGGAGCTAGTCCAATGAGCTGAATTAACTCCCTACCTCTTTCAAGTTTCCCAGACCTGATGCCAGTTTTGGTTCAGCTACTCTGTGACCTTGAATGAATCCGCTTCCCTCTTTCTTCCGTAGCTTCTCTGTCCTTGAAATGAGAGGTTTGGACTAGACAATCTGGAAGACTCTCTCGGATTCTAAACCTATGATTGCATTGACTTACACTGGAGATGACCTGGTCAGTTGGGGATGTTTGTACCTACACTGATAAGAGATGGAGGGGATGGCTGCCCACCTGGTGTTCCTGCAGAAGCCTTCCCTATGCCCCTCCTACCTTAATTGGGGACTCTGAAGTTTCTCAAGTCACATCTGAAGACCAAATTGGTTCTTCCAGCTTCCCTTCCCCTGGACTTGTATCCTTTGTAATCTCTCCAATCAAGGACCTAACAATCCCTGAGCAGTGACTTACCTTGCTGAACCTTCAGCCCCAGATACAGGACTAGCAAAAAGGGCAGAATCATAGGGCATTAGGGACCGTCTGGTCCAATCGTTTTATCGTAGATCATCAATTTAAAGCTAGGTCATTGAGTCCAACCCCCTCATATTTATGGATGAGGAAACTGAGGCAGTTAGAAGTGACTTATTCAAGGTCACAGAGCTAATATCTGAAATGGGAGTTAAACTCAGGTATTCCTAAACTCTTATCCATTATACCAGTCCAGAGAAAGGAAAACTTTGCTGAAGGTCATAGAGCTAAGAAGAGGCAGAGCAGAGTTTCAAACCCAAGTCTCTTTCAGTGACTATGTTTGGATTCCTCTCCATCAAGATCCACCAAGAGAGCTTCTCAATAAAACTAGGTGTTCATAAGAAAGCTTGAAATAGAGCCTGGGGCAAGGCCATCCAAGGGAGGGGGGGTCCTGGGCCTGGACAAAAAGGCCGTCCCCCAGGACTGGACCGTGTCTGATGCGGGAGTCTAACTCCAGGCAGCCATCCCAGTCAAGGGAAGCAACTGATTTCCTTGTGCAGAACACAAAGGCTGGAGTTTCTCTTCTTTCCAGGCGAAAATGTGTCTCTGTGTGTATTGAGGGTGGAGGGAAGATTAGCAGGGCTATGCTCCTTGAGCCCTAGCACCAAGGGAAGATATTGTTCCTGTTGGGAAGATCCAGAGGAAGTACACACCCACACATACACATTTTCTCTCTCTCTCTCTCTCTCTCTCTCTCTCTCTCTCACTCTCTCTCTCTCTCTCTCTCTCTCTCTTTTCTCTGTGTCTCTGTCTGTCTCTGTCTCTCTGTCCTCTGTGTCTCTGTCTGTCTCTGTCTCTCTGTCCTCTGTGTCTCTGTCTGTCTCTGTCTCTCTGTCCTCTGTGTCTCTGTCTGTCTCTGTCTCTGTCTCTCTCAGTGCTAGGGCATCAGGGAATTCAAAAGTGGCCTTAGCCCAGTTCTTGCTGCCGAGGTTCATGCTTAGGGTGGCCCCGGGGCCATGTAGGCCGGCCACAGTCTTGTGCCTCGTAGCAGGGGTTCAGGCGTCCCATGTCCAATGGACAGAAAAGGCTGCGCTCGGCTCCGGAGTGATGCTCCACCAAGGCCTCCAGGCTGGGGAATTCCGCGGGCAGATGCTGAGGGAAGGCACAGGAAAAACACAATCATCCTCAGGCCCCAGGGTTCCAGCCGCCTCCCCCACCACCACTGGTGGACTGTTGGGCTCAGCCTGAGTCTGGGATACATGATAATTAGATGTGTTGATACTGAGGAGGAAAAGATCTCCAAGAGCTTCTAGTCCCACCTTTCATTTCACAGAAAAGGAAGCGGCCCCAGAGAAGCTAAGCATGTGCCTTGGTGACACAGCGTGAAGGGTCCCAGCCCAAATTTTGTCCCCATTTCTTCTACATTGTAAAGTTAACTCAGTTCAAATTCCTGTCTGATGAGCGTCCGGGGGGGGGAGGTTGGACCCCCTACTGCTAGTGCTCCCCCTCAGATTCTCTTCAATTTACACCATCTGTATCTTAATATGCACAGTTAGCCCTTTCACATGGAGGGGGTTGAGGCGCCCCCCAAATCTGGAAAAACTGCATGAAATATTTTGGCCCTTCCTACCAGAGAAGGAGTCTGAATTATTAAGGTATTAAAAGATAAAATAGGTCGATGTTATACAACCTCACTCAGCTTGTTCCTTCATCTGTAAAATGGGGATAAAACAGCACCTTCCTCACTGGGTTGTTGTGAGGATCAAGTGAGATAAGATGTAAAGTACTTTTGCAAACTTTAAAGTTCTTTATTAAAAATTTATTAAAGTTAAATGCTGGAGGACCAGGAGACCATTATAGACTTCAACAACGACTATATGATGATCAATTCTGATGGACCTGGCCCTCTTCAGCAATGAGATGAACCAAATCAGTTCCAATGGAGCAATAATGAACTGAATCAGCTACAACCCGCGAAAGGACTCTGGGAGATGACTATGAACCACTACATAGAATTCCCAATCCCTCTATTTTTGTCCGCCTGCATTTTTTATTTCCTTCACAGGCTAATTGTACAGTGTTTCAGAGTCCGATTCTTCTTGTGCAGCAAAATAACTATGTATATGTGTGTGTATATATATTGTATTTAACTTATACTTTAACAACTTTAACATGTATTGGTCAACCTGCCATCTGGGGGAAGGGGTGGGGGGAAGGAGGGGAAAAATTGGAACAAAAGGTTTTGCAATTGTCAATGCTGAAAAATTACCCATGCATATAACTTGTAAATAAAAAGCTATAAAAATGTTAAAAAAAAAAAAAAAAAAGTTAAATGCTGGTTGTTCTTAGGTTGTTTCCTCCTTTAGAATGTGAGCTCTTCATTATGCAAATGAACTCCTTGAGATAAGAAAGGAAACAAGCATTTATGAAGTGTTTTCTAGGCACCATGCCCCTGTCTGGTCACCCCCCACTAACAGAGCTAAGTGCTTTATAATGGGGGAAGAACAAGGGAACAAGCATGTCTGTCACACCTACTATGTGCCAGGCTCTGTGCTAAATGCTTTACAGATATTTTCTCAGTTGATCCCTGCAAACCTGGGAGATAAATGCTATTGTTATCCCGTTTTACAGATGGGGACATCCAAGCAGGCAGAGACTAAGTATGACCCAGGGTCACACACCTAGGAAGTGTCTGAGGCTGGCTTTAGACTGGTCGTCCGAACCCCAGGCCCACTGCTCTGGGCACTCACCTACCCACTGAGAGTGGGCTGGGCCTTTGCCCTTTTTTCCTGGCTTCAGAGTTCCCCGGGTGCCCTGCACACGACGGGCATTTAATAAACACTTGTTGACCCACTTTCCTTATCAGGGCCCTGCAATGTCAGCCCTAATGTAATTGTCATCAAGGTGCAAACGAGGGAAAGAGCACCTGGAGAGGGTGGGAGCCAGGGTAACTTGCTCTCCTGTTTCCAGGTTTCCAAAGGACTTTCTTCTATGTGCTTTGTAAAGGTGTTAACCACCTCCCGGAAGGCTCCACTCACTGTCGCTGGGACTGCCCAGACCAAAGCACCCCTGTCTGGTCAGCTTCCACTAACAAAAGGAAGCTCCTGGAAGGCGTGGACCTTCTCTTTTCCTATTTGTATGGCCAGGGATTAGCACACTGGGGAACCTAGTAAACCACTCCTTCCTTCCTTCAGTGAACTTTTCCTTCATTCCTCCTTCCCTCCTTTTTTCCCATCTCTCCTTCCCTCTGTCCCTACCTTCTTTCCTTTGTTTTCCCCTTTTCTTCTTCCTTGCTCTTCCTTCCTCCTTTTCTACTTTCTTCCCTTCCTTCCCTCTCTCTTTTTCCCCTCCTCCTTTCCTTTCTAGGTTTCCACCTGCTTTCTTCCTTTCTTCCTTCTTCCCTTCTTTTGTTCCCCTCTTTCTCTCTCCCACCTTCTTTCCTTCTTTTCTTTTCTCCCTTTTTCTTTTTTCCTCCCCTTCCTTTCCTTCCTCCTTTGTCTCCTTTTCTCTCTGTCGTTTCCTTCTTCCCCTTTCCCTTCTTCCCTTTTACTTCCTAGCTTCCTCCTCTCTCCCCTCCCTTCTTTCTTTCCTTTCTGAAACTATTATTAATTCAGACACTCTCCCAGCACAGGGCCTGCATCTCAGAACCCAACATTTCCGGGTACCTTGAAATGTTCCAAGGAATGTAACCAGAGGAGAGGCTGGAGGGGGTGAGGAGTGAGCAGGGGTCGGAGGCAGCAGAGACCACGCACTTACTTCCACACTGAATTTGCCCAAATGGGTCCTGAAGATCTGATGGGGGACCACACCACACTGTGTCTTCACGGACAGGCACCACTGGCCACTGGATCCAGACTCGGGCCACAACAGAAAGGCTCCTAGCACATCTTTTCGGAGCAGGGCGAGTGCCCGGGCCCTGGGACAGAAGGTACAGGAAGGTGTCCTTGGTGACTGCCGGGCCCCAGGGGAGCACTTTTCTGGGAGCCCCTGGCCAGAGGCCGGCTCACCAGCCCAGAAATGGGGAGGATGCTCCCATCTGGCCTGGCCTTTCCCCAATCCCCTAAGCAGACCTGGTCCCCCTCTGGGAATACCCTGCCCCCATCCTGAAGCTGCCTTGGGACAGTATGAGATCCCCCACTTTGAATGCTGTCCTTGCAACCAGAAAATTGCCCATCGGGTGTGAGGACAGAGAGGGACTCACCTGGAGAGGCCGGCAAAGGCCCAGATGTTCTCCGTCAGGCTCCCCTCACTCTCCACCAGGCAAACCAGGCCACTGGCCCCCTGAGCCCAGCTCTCCCAGGCAGCCGGAACTGCATGTTAACAAGAGCAGACATGTGGGGGGGCTCTGCAAAGTACCCGACGCCCACTCTCTCACTGGACCCTCAGGACAGCCCCAGGAACCCATTTTACAGATGAGGCGCTGTGCCAAATGCTTCATAAATGGGGGAAGGAGAAGGGAAAAGCATGTCTATCACACCCACTATGTGCCAGGCTCTGTGCTAAATGCTTTACAGATATTTTCTCAGTTGATCCCTGAGCCTCCCATATGGACCCAGGCCCCAGAATCTGTGCCCAATACTCTCCACTATGTCACAGTCTAGACCTGGAGTCATATACACCTTCCTTAGCTCAAGTCCTGTTAGAGACGCTCACCTGCCTGGTGCAGGACCCTCCCTGTCAACTGGAAAATTAGGGGGTCGGACAAGGTCTCAAAGGGCCCTCCCAGCTCTGACCTCTCAGGTTCTAAGGGCCCTCCCAGCTCTGACCTCCTGGGTTCTAAGGGCCCTCCCAGCTCTGACATCCCGGGTTCTAAGGGCCCTCCCAGCTCTGACATCCCAGGTTCTAAGCTCCTTCTTAGCTCTGACCATTTATGAAACTCCACAAAAACATGTAAATGACACCTTAAGTTCTTTCTCTGTCACTTGGCTGAGCCACTGTCCCTCTGGAGCACTTTATTAGCTCTTCTGTAGAACAGATCCCAGAACCTCAGACTATCCAGGTCAGATGTGGAGCGGGTTGGATCTGACAGTCTCTAAGGCCTCTTCTAGATCTGAGACCCTGAGATTCTGGGACTCTACATTCATAGGAATCTAGCTGAGAAGCACCATCCCTCTGCATGTCCAGGAAACCCTGCCCTGCCCCCTGCCCTCTCACCTGCAGCCAGACACACACAGTGCCCTCCCCCACACTCACACTCACACTCACACTCATACTCACACACTCACTCACACTCACACACTCACACTCACTCACACTCACACGCTCACGCTCACGCTCACACACTCACAGGCCTCCCTGGCAGACTGCTGCAGCTGGGTCTCATAGGTACAGCAACGATACGCTCCCGAGCGGATCACTTTGCTCCGAATCGCCTTCTTTCGCACCAGGGTTGGGGAGCAGTAAGGGTTCCCGAGTCGGGGGTGACGGCCAGCCCCCCGACCTTCTGCCTCGGACATTTCCTTCTATGGACAAGGGCAGGGGAGGGCAGAGACACAGACAGAGACATTCCAGATTGAGCATCGTCCTGTAATGAAGTCTGGGGCCCGGCTCTGAACCCCCACAGGCCCTTCCTGCCTCAGTCCCAGCCTCTGTTGGGGGGCCATGGCAGAAAAACACTGGGGTTCAAATCCCCGCTCCCACCCGTGCTTGCAAAGCAGATTAAAGTGTAATTTGGTAATGCTTAACACAGTAAAGAGAAAGCACAATATTGATATTAATTTGTGGTTTTCTAAGTGAAGGGTCAGTCTACAAGGATCCAGATTATGATTCTTCGAATCCAGAGTCACAGGTTCTGCACATCCTTTAAAAAGGGTCAGAGTGCATGGAAGGAGTGCAGACCCAGGCCCCCCCCAACATGCGCTCCCCAGTTAGAGAAACAAGGGACCTCAGAGGAAACCAAGTCTCAGCCTAATTATTCATTTGAGGAAATGGAGAACTATGGATCTGAGCATTAGGATTTGAATCCAGGACTTCTCCTTGTGAGTCTAGTATTCTTTCTTTTTTAATGTAAATAGGATTCCCCCCCACCCCCAATTACATGTAAAAAAAAAAAAAACCAGCATTCTTTCTACTGCGCTCTGAAAGTTTAAAATTGGAAGGACCTTAGAGGGTCAATTCCATCAGTTTTCAGATAAGGAAACAGGTTTATTTGGAAGAAATAGAAAGTTGCCCAATGTACTGCAGGAGCAAATGACTGAGGTAAGATTCCAGTCTCCCTGACCTCTGAGCTGACGTTCTATCCCCTTTAGTACCTCCTCAATCTGAGCAAACCTTCTCCATTCCCATGGGTCAGTGCTTTCCCTTCCCCTATAACCTCACCCCCAAACTGTCCCTTAAACCCCAATTTCCTCAAACCTCAGGGAAAGGAAGAAAAACTCAGAGAAGGCTCAGAGCCCTGGTCAGAGGGAGAGCTGGAGTCTTGACCTTGTCTCCCACTAGTAAAACGTCAGTAGGCACTTTGGGGGCCCCTCCTCTGTGCCGACCACTGCTTTTCGGTCCCATCCTCCTCAGTCTCAGGCCAGGTACTCCCAGAAGAAGTCCTGGAGGCGGCCCATCTCCCTGAAATTTCTTATAAAAAAGTGAGCCATTCTTCACCACATGACTCATATGGAAATACCTTTTACCTGATTGTATTTATAGTCTCTATAGCAAATTACTCCTTAGAAAGGAGGGAGAAAATTTGGAAGGCAACATTTTATTTTAAAAATGAATGTTATATTTAACGTATATTGGGTTATTTGCCATCTGGGGTGGGAGGGAGGAAGAGAATTTGGAACACAGTTTTTCAAGAGTAAATGCTGAAAACTATCTTTGTATATGTTCTTCAAATAAAAAGCTATTTAAAAAATTAAAAATGAATGTAAAAATTGCCATTACATGTAATTGGAAAAAATATCTATTTACAGGAAATAAAAAGGTGGAATGGGCCAGAAATTTTAACTCTCTTGTGTCACCAGGAAGGAAACAGGTCAGATTTTTAAAGCGACTTACAGCCAGGGTCACTGTTGACAGTAAAAGGAACAAAAGGGGATTCTGAACTCAGGTCCTTTGACTGGAGAGCCAAGTTCTGTCCATGATACCTTGCTGCCTCTTATATGCAGCCAGAGCACCTGCTCCAGGACTTGGCAAGCTTCCCCCTAAGGCAGGGAGCCCCGGCTGGGCCTGCAGCTGGGCAGCCAGGAGGAAAGGTGGTCTGCAGCTCTGGACCTGGGAATAGGAGGCCTGGCAAGGCTTCTCTCAGCTCCCCACTGCCCCGTCTATCCTGTTTGCCTCAGTTCACTCTGAAGGTAAGGAACTCACTGTGCTTCCTGCTGGGCCATCACTGGGGGCTGGCAGCCGCCGGAAGGAAACCAGGGCGTGGACATTTTGAGAGACTTGATCTCGGCCAAAGGGCTCCCTGACCATGGCAGCAGGGCCCCCGGGGCTGGGCAGCGGCTTGGGGGGCTCCTCAGCAGGGAGCCCCGGCCCAGGCTGGGCCTGATCCTCGGGGTGCTGCAAGAGGTACGACAGCTGGAAGGAACGGCAAAGCAGGAGGTGCAGGATCTGGACCTGGGGAGGCAAAGCAGAGAAGGGGGTGGGGAAGTGGGAAGAAATGGGGGGGAGGGATGAAGATGGATTAGACTCTAATCAAGGCTTCCTTCCAGCTCCTTATCCAGCACCCAGTCCCAAAGCACCTAGGGACAAGTAAAAGGGCATCTAGGGAGCTGTCTTTGGAACACATCATCCTTGGGATCCGCAACCCATGGGAATCATCTCTACTACTGAGCCCATTCCCCCTCACTCCATGTACTGGACAATCCCATTTGAGAAGCATAGAACATCACACCCTAAATTGTCAGAGCTGGAAAGGATGTTAGAAAGTGGAATGTTATAATTTAAAGCACAGTGTCAAAGCTCAGAAAGCCCTAGAACCCAGAATGTCACAGCTGGGGAGCCATAAGAATATAATGTGTATAGCTGGGAGGGCCCTTAGAGCCCAGGAGGTCAGAGCTGGGAGGGCCCTTAGAGCCCAGGAGGTCAGAGCTGGGAGGGCCCTTAGAACCCAGGAGGTCAGGGCTGGGAGGGCCCTTAGAACCCAGCATGTCAGAGCTGGGAGGGCCCTTAGAACCCTTGCTGGCAGAGGTTTTCTATTTCACCTTCCTGTTCCCCCCCCCAGTCAGGGGGTCTGGGTTTGGTATCTGACAGCTCCTTGGGGGGACAAAGCAGACCCTTGCTGCTCCAGACAAGCTGAGGTCCCGTGGGCCCTCCCCATAGTGCTTGAGTGACTGCAGAGCTGCCCTTTGTCCTTGTGTTTTGACATTTAACTAATTCTTGGGTCTCAGGCTTCCCAAAGGCGGCGTCTGGGGTACAATGGGGAGTGAGGACCTGGGAGCTGACCCGGCCTGGGCATTCCTGTTGGGGGGTGGGCGCCCTGATTGTAGCAGCTGCTCAGCCTGACACAGCCTTGGGAGCTCTCAGGGCCTCCCCTCCCTCCCACAATTCCTCCCAGACTGACAGCAGGGATTCTTGCCTTGCCTCCCCCCCGGGGGTCCCCAGTACCTCCCCAGGCTGGCTGCCCACAAACAAGTGACAGAAGAGCTTGCTGGCCGGGCTCCGGGGATTCCGGGAGATAAAGGCAAACTGGCATTCCGCTGGGCACCAGGTGCAGTACAGGATCCTCTTCAGGGCGTGAGCCATCAGGAGGGTCTGGGGGAGGAGGGGACACAGGTGGGAGGCTGATACAGGCCATTCGCATTCAGCAGCTGCTGGTTCTAGATGGTCTTTTCCCTGGGGGACCTTCCACCAGCCAAGCTGATCCAAGCAAGTGGGGGTGGGGGTGAGGAGAAGCAGTCGGGGTAGGCAGACCAGACCTGGAGTCTCCCCCTCTCTTGGCCCAACTATCTCAGGGAGTCACTGACAGCCCCATCCAGGGGCCTCCAAGCCAACAGCAAGAAGCCCGGGGGCCCCTGTTCCAGGCTAGAGCAGATGCTCCCCAAATGACTCCCAGAATCCCTGAGTCAGAAAGAACCAAGGGATCCACCCTTAAAAAAAGGGAGAGGGCTAGGGAAAGGGGAAGGAAATAAGGAGTGAGAAAAATACAACCATTCCAGCGATGGAAAGTAAGAGAAGCTTTTGCTCTGGTGGAGAAGGGTTGGGAGGGAGGGACTAGGAAGAGAGAAGAGAAAAAAGCAGCAGCAGGGAATGAGGTGGGAAAGAGCCGGGGTGAGAGGCAGGGAGGGCGCGGGGGCCAGACAGCTGCATCGGAGGCTGTGGGTGAGTCACCGAGTGGGAAGAAGGGATGAGTGGGAAGATGGGCCCACACCCAGAGAGCCCAGCACCTACCTCCCCCTCCGCACCGTAGATCTTGACACCCTGAAGACTGAATTTCAGGATCACAGCTCTTCGCCTGGGGCAGTCCTGGCAAAGGAGGAGAAAGGAGGGGGTGGCAAGGAGCAAGGAGCTCTCCCAGCCTCCTCCTGGCCTGGCCCTGCTGGGCTCGGGCCTGTTAGCTGAGAGACCTGAGCCTGAGGGCCCAGAGAGAAGCGGAGAAGGGCTGTGGGGTGAAGTGGACAGAGCCCTGAACTGGGACAGAGGATGCCTGGATCTCCCAGGCCCGAGTCTGTGGGGGATTTACTGTGATGTGAGATTCCCCTCTCCTGGAATAATGAAGGGATTGGACTAGATAAACTTCCAAGTCCTTTCCTGTTCTGAAGCCCCTCCCTCCCAGCTCTGACCTCCTGGGTTCTAAGGGCCCTCCCAGCTCTGACCTCCTGGGTTCTAAGGACCCTCCCAGCTCTAACATCCTGGGTTCTAAGGGCTCTCCCAGCTCTGACCTCCCGGGCTCTAAGGGCCCTCCCGGCTCTGACATCCCAGGTTCTAAGGGCCCTCCCGGCTCTGACCTCCCGGGTTCTAAGGGCCCTCCCAGCTCTGACCTCCCGGGTTCTAAGGGCCCTCCCAGCTCTGACCTCCTGGGTTCTAAGGGCCCTCCCAGCTCTGACCTCCTGGGTTCTAAGGGCCCTCCAGGCTCTGACATTTCATGTTCTAAAGGGCCTCCCAGAGTTATCCCACTGCATGTTCTAAGAATGGGCAGTAATAAACAAAAACAGTGGGTCAAGGAGTGACACCGATTTTTGCCCCCTTCTCTCCTCTCCCCCGCACCCATTTGTTTTCCAGTTCCCTACTCCTAGAGAGAGACAGCTGGTAACACAGTGAATGGAGCCCCCAGCAACAGGGAGATATGAGTTCAAAGGCAGCCTCAGATGGGCACTAACAGTGTGACTATAGGCAGGCCACAACATCTGCCTCAGTCTCCTCAGCTATAAAATGGGAATAGCACCTACCTCAGCAAGGTCGCTATAAAGATCAGAAAGAAAACTTATGTAAAAAGAACCCAGCACATAGTAGATGCTCATCCCCTCCCCAGTTACTTTTTTACTTACCTTCAAGGCCCACAGCTGCTGCTGGACCATCCACACTTTCTCCTGAAGTCCCAGGTCATCGACCACAAAGGAGCCCACATACTGTGGAGATGGGAGAAGAGAGTGTCAGAGGAGAGGTCAGTGCCTTACTCTGCCACCCCCCAAACCTCCCACCCTGACGGCCCCCAAAGGGCCTTGGGGCCCCCCGACACACGAGCCGCTGTGTCAGCCTCAGCCCTGCCAAACTCCCCTCCGAGATTCCCCTCCTGCCCCCACGTAGGTGCCCCGGCTCTGGCCACTGCAGGCTGGAGGAGGACTGGCCCAGGATGGACTGAAGTCCACCCAGCGGTCATGTGGACTTAGAGAAGGAGAAGGAGGCCACGGTAAGTGGCAGGGCTGCCGCTCGGGTGGCCCCGGAGAGGCAGAGGAGGTCTGGGGGCTTCCATGGGGTGGAGGGCAGGCCCAGAAGCCACAGGATTTCTCCTCATCCTCTTCCCCAAGCCCAGAGTCACCCAAACAAGCAGTGACCCTCATTCCCCTGACCTCTGGAGAAAGCCAGAACTCTGGGCATCAACCCTGGGCTCTCCCTGACACTGCCCAGAGCAGCAGCTTCGCCCCCTTGCCAGGCCCCAGCCTGCAAGGTTTCACTTAATAACTTCCCCAAAGCCTCTGGGGATTAGGCCGAGAGCCCTTGGCCAGGCCAGGCTGCCTGTGTCTGGCCCCCAGGGGTCTCTTCCCTATGCCCCTCCCTGTCCCTCAGCCTCTGGGAGATCCCACCTTGGCTCCACCTACCTGGGCAAATTTGGTAATGCCCCTTGACCTGTGCGGAATGAGGGCAGTGTCGGAGGCCCTCCGGCCAGCAGCCCCCACCTTTTGCATGGCCCCCGGGAACTCCCAGCTCCAAAGGCTCCAGAGGAGAGGATGCTGCAAAGGCCAAGGGTACGTGGGTTAGACTTTACCTGGCCCAGAAGATGCACAGCTCCTCGTGGCCCCCATTTCTAAAGTGGGAGCACCACAGACCTGTCAGGGAGGTGGTGCCAGAACTGCTGCTATTCCCATTTTATAGTTGAGCAAACTAAGTCCCAAAAAAGCTTCTCACACAGCCAATAAGTATATTGGGAACACAAATTCAAATCAACAAACTCAAATTCAATCCATTAAACATTTATTTAGTGTCTACTGTGTACAATACCCTGTGCTGGGTTCCAGAGATACATGATGAAATGAGAAGTAACGTCTCCCCTCTGGAGGTTTGTATTTTAATAAGGCAATAAAACATGTACAGGAATAACAATAGATCTTAGCTATAGGGTTGGAGGAGACCAAGCCTCTCATTTTACAGAGGAGTAAACTGAGGTCCAGGGAATTTAAGTATTTTGCCCAAGGGCAGACAGACAGACATAAATGAACCCAAGTCTTCCACTACAAGACGGAATGTGAGAACAGAATGGGAGAAAAGAGGGGGACGGGGAGCTGAGGGAGAAGGGGGAAACTGCTTATCAGGGAAGACTTCCTGAAAGAGGAGGCACCTGAGTTGGATCTTGAAAGGAATATTGACCATGAAAGAAGGGAAAGAGTTAATTCAGATACGAGTGTGAGCAGAAACCTGGTGACATCTGGTTAAGAATAAGGGATAAAAGGCTAATATTGTTAAAAGGTAGCGCATGGGAATAATGCGAACTAATATCCCTGTAGCCCTTTAATATATGCAAAGTCCATGGTGAGCCTCACAACCACCCAGAAAAGGAATAAGAAGCATTATGATTCCCATTTCGTAAATGGAGAAACTGAGGCACAGAATTACTAAGTGATTCACCCAAGATTACTTAGCTAATATTCTTGTTGTTCAATTGTCTCTGATCATCTCTGATCCTTCATGATGCCATTATGTGTTATATTTTGCGTTTTTGGGGGGCAAGGCGATCAGGGTTAAGTGACTTGCCCACAGCTAATAAGTATCAAGTATCTGAGTCTGAATTAGAATTCAGATCCTCCTGATTCCAGGGCTGGTGCTCTATCCCCTGTGCCACATAACTGCTCCTAGTTGAGATTTTCTTGGCAGAAATACTGGAGTCTTTTGCCATTTCCTTCTCCAGCCCATTTTACAGATGAGGAAACTGAGGCAAATAGGGTAAAGTCACTTGCCCAGGATCACACAGCTAGAATATATCTAAGGCCACAATTGAACTCCCAAAGATGAGTCTTTCTGACTCCTGGCCTGACACTCTATATACACCATGTTACCTCGCTGCCCTCAGCTAATGTTTGGAGTAGGATTTAAGTTAGGTCACCCCAATAAGAGTGGAAGGTATGCTTTGAGCCTTCTCTTTTTAATGTTCTCCAATTCATCCTATCCGTATCTTTGTACATAATTGCACAAAGTATATTATGTATGTATGTTGTCTCCTTCATTAAAACGTCAGCTCCTTGAGAACAAAGATTTTTCTTTTGCCTTTCTTCATATTCCCCACACTTAACACAGCGCTCATCATTTAGCAGGTGCTTAATAAATGCTTACTGACTTGACTTGACTGGAGGGATCCCCTGAAGTGGTCTGAGACAGAGAGAAATATGAGTGGGGAATTTAAAGTACTATTTACGAAGGCAAGGGCAACAGGATGGAGACAGCCCGGACCTTTGTATTTCAAGCCTACTAGAGTCTCTACTGACCCAAATAGGGCCTTTCTCCAACCTGAGATTTTTGGGATAAGGATGGGGTGAGAGCCCAGCAAGACTCTCAAACTCAGAGGCTCCCTCTCTCTGCCCACCACAACCCACATTGGTTTGACTGAAATGATCCCTCCCAAAAGGTCCTTTGATCTCCTTCTTGGGGATCAACCCCAACTTCCACCCTGTTCTGCTCAGCCTCAAGTTTGGGCTTTGAGGACCGGGAAGTGCAAAGGGGTCAGAGAACCCTGGCTCACACAGCCAGCACCCTCTCAAGCCCATCTCAATAAGTTTTTTCCCCCAAGACTATCCATACCTAAGATTCCCTCTCTCCACCTTTTTCTCCTTGAATCCTTGATTCCTTCATAGCCTTTTCTGGTTCCCTGAGCTGGGAGAGTTTTCCCCACTAAAATTACTTCTACTCAATATGCATCATTTAAGATCTCTGTGCCTCAGTTTCTTCATCTGTAAAATGAAGGAGGTAGGATTCAGTTCTATGATCCTATGTTGTCTCCCCCATGGAAATGTCAGTGACCTTCAGTTTTAGAGAAATCTGGGAAGACTCCTGTGAACTGATGAAAAGTGAAGGGGGCAGAACCAGGGAAACAATTTATACAGTAACAGCAACATTGTTCAAAACAACAACAGCAGACTTTGAAAGTCTTAAGAGCTATATAAAGACCAACTGCCATTTCAGACAACCAGTGACGAAGGATTCTCTCCACCCCAAGACAAACTTTTTTGGCCGTGATCAGTGTGGGAATTGGTTTTGATTGACCAAGCGTATTTGTCACAAGGGTTTGGGTTATGTTTTGTTTTGTTTTTTGATCTCAATAAAATGCTTATTAATTGGAAAAATAATTTTTAAAAGAATGTGAGCTTTTTGTGGGCAGAGAGCAAGAGATTTTGCCTTTCCTTGTAGTCTCAGCACTTAACACCATTCTTGGTACATAGTAATGGCTTATTAAATGTTTAGTGTCGATTGATTGGCTATCAGAGATAGGTAGAAATAGGGCTAGATGCTTTTGAGGTTCCAGATGCTCTGCAATTCTTTCTAAGGAGGGAAAAGCTGACTGGAAAGTCTTACAGTTCCTACCCTGGAGAAAGCAGGCACCTACTCACCCCCTGGGGAGGAAGTGGGTGCAGCAGTGACACACCCTTTTCCTGTGCCTTTGTCATCAGGTGAGGGCTCAGCCTGAGATGAGCTGGCTCCATCCTGGGGAAAAGGAGGATAAACCAGCCCACGCAATCCCTAGGAGGAAGTGCCAGAATTCCAGGGCTTGGGAAATAGAGCATGATGGTTATTGCCAAGAAGGAGGAAGGCTGGGGCTGACTTTCACATTTCTCCACATGCCCAGGGGTCTGTAATTATCAGCCTGGGGAAATTAATTAAGTCCCCATCCTAACCTCCACTGGGAGGACTGCCCCAAGAAGGGCCACAAGCTGATCTAAAGAGCATGGAGTCCTGGGAAGAGGTGACATGATGACTTTTGGCAGTGGAGGCAAAGGGGACCACAAAAGTTCCACCTGCAGGAGAATCCTTCCCCAAGGAAACTCATAAAAACGAAGATTTAGAGCTGAAAGATGATCTTTGAGATCATCAAACTCCACCCCTTCAGGTTATTTGGATGTGTTTGGTGGCTATTTTTGCTTTGTATCATTTGCCACTCATTTGACCAGAATGAGAATCTTCCCTCGTCACAATGGAAAACCAATGAAGAAAAACACAATGTAGAGAACTCATCTGATCATTTCCACAATAATTTGTCCTATAGTTTCCTCTACCTCTCTGGGGTGAAGGAGAAAGTCTGTTTGGTTATTTCGTCTCCAAGATATAATGTCTATGTGGATGATTCCCAGACCTACCCTCTCTCCTGAACTGTGGTCTCACATCACCAGTTGCCCACTGGATAACCTTGAACTGGATGGATGGCATCTCAGACCCACTGGGTCTAAAACAGAAATCTTTTGATTTCTCTCCAGACCCTCCCCTCTTCCAAATTTCCTTCTCACCATGGAAGGTACCATCTTCCTTCCAGTCATCCAGGCTCCCAGCCTTTCTGTCACCCCTGATTCTTCACTCTCATCCCACAGAGCCAATCAATGCCCAATCTTATCAGTTTCTTTCTTTCCTATCTCTCATATATGTCTTTTCATCTTCACTCACAGAAATACCCTCGTCCAAATGCTCATAGCCTTTCACCTGGACTGTTGCAATAGTCTATTAATGGCTCTTTCTCCACTCCACCATTCTCCACTCAGCTGCCAAACAGATTTTTTTTTTTCCTGAGGCAATTGGAGTTAAGTGACTTGCCCAGGATCATCCAAGTGTCTGAGGTCACATTTGAACTCAGGTCCTCCTGACTTCAGGGCTGGTGCTCTATCCACTGCACCAACTAGTTGCCCCCGCCATACTGATTTTTCTGAAGCCCTTGACTGACTATATCAGACTCCCTCTCCAGAAACTCCAAGGGTTTCCCTTTACCTCCAGGATCAAATATTAAATTCTGTTTAGCATTTAGAGCTCTTTGTATCTTATTCTCTAATATGACCAGTCTTATTCCCCCTAGGACCCCCTACAACCAAGAATCTCCTTTTATAGGAAACTCTTGATTCCCCCCAAATTTATTAGTGCCATATTCCCCAAATTACCTTACATTTATTTACGCTATATTCTGTATGTGAGTATTTGTTGTTTTTTAAGTTAGAATGTAAGTTTCTTGAGGGAAGGAACTGTTTAATTTTTTTTTTTATCTCTTCATCCCCAGTGTCCAGCACATAGTGAGAACTTAATAGATGCGTATTGGCTGATTGAGTTTAAAGGGAAGGAAGCCTCAGCAAAGGGAAATTTGGTTCCTAAATTGGATTGGCTCCTAAATTAGGAACTGGAAAAGACCAGGAGGTGGGGAACATGAGTCCTCTGAAATCATGGTGGGTCACTGAGTCCTTAAATCTTTTGATTTTTACAATTCTGGGGAGGGGACAGCTAGTTGGTGTAGTGGATAGAGCACTAGCCCTGAAGTTAGGAGGACCTGAGTTCAAATCTGACCTCAGACACGTAACACTTCCTAGCTGTGTGAACCTGGGCAAGTCACTTGTTGCCTCAGCAAAAAAGAAGAAGAAAGGAAAGGAAAAGAAAGAAAAATAGCATTGTAAAATGCTATTTTTTACTATACAAATTTTTTCTTGGCTTTGTTCACTTCACTCTGTATCAGTTTGTACAAGTCTTTCCAAGTTTCTTAGAAATTGTAATTGTCCCTTTCATCATTACATACTATAATTTGCTCAGCTATTCCCCAATTGATAGGTATCCCTTAGTTATTTGCCACACAAAAAGAACTGCTAAGAATTTTTGGGTATTTATAGATTCTTTTCCTCTTTCTTCGACCTCTTTGATATCCTAGGGTATTGGGTATTGCTGTGTTAAAAGGTATGTAGAATTTAATGGTTTGGGGGAGCAGAGTTCCTTTTCAGAATGACTGAACCAATTCACAGTTCCACCAAGAGTGCATCAATGTATCTGTTTTCCCATAGTCCCTTTAGCATGTCATTTTCTTTTTTTGATCAGCTTTTCCAATCTGGTAGGTTCTAGGTAGAACTTCAGAGTTACTTTAATTTATATTTCTCAAATTGTTTAATGATTTGGAGCATTTTTTTCACTTGAGAGCTTAGATTTCTTCCCCTAAAAACTGCCTATTATAGTCATTGACTATTTATTTAAAATATTTTTATTTATTTAAAGATTTTTAAACCCCCATTTAACCTTCTAATTTTAGGTTTATTCCAATTTAGATTTTATTTGGGCAAAAATTCATTTAAATATAATAAAATTATTTTTTTACCTTCTAAGGTAAAATAATTTTATTATTTTTTTACCTTCTATGATTCTTTTTGGTCACAAAGCCTTCCCCTACCCATAGATCTGAAAGGTATTATCATCCTTGTTTCTCTCACTTGTTTAGGATATCTTTTTTTTTACACTGTGCAATACATTTTATTTGATTTTTCTTTTTTTTAAAATAGCATTTTATTTTCCAAATACATGCAAAGATAGTTTTCAACATTCATCTTTGCAAAAGTTTATGTTCCAATTTTTTCTCCCTTTCCCACCTTCCCCAAGGCATCAAGCAATTCTATGGTATCATTCTTTATGTCTGTTATGTAACCACTAGGAGCTTATCTTAGTATAGAAGTAGAGGGTGAACTTTCAAACCAAATTCTCCATTTTCCTTTCAGAGTCATATATGGCTACATCATCTGACTCCAGATTCACGACTCCTTCTCACAATGGTGCATCTCAAGCAAAACAAAACAAATAAAACCTTTTCAGACCCAGACACTTGGCACAACCAGGATTTGGCCCCTGGCCTCTTGACTTCCAACAGCAGCTAGGAAGGCACCATAATGCACCGAGCACCAGGCTTGGGACCACAAAGATTCGTCTTCCTGAGTTCAAATCCAGCCTCAGACACTTACTAGCTTTCTGACCTTGGGCAAGTCACTTACCCCTATTTGTCTCCCTTTCCTCATCTATAAAATGGACTGGAGAAGAAAATGGCAACCACTCCAATATTTTTGCCAACAAAACCCCGAATGAACAGTTGGTCATGACTGAAAAATGACAACTATTGACTTCCAATACAGTATTCTTTCAACAGTCTGGCTGATCTCCCTCCCACAATCCCCACCCCTGGCTGAATTTAGAAACAAATGATTTCTTCTCCAAATTTCCCCCCTATTTCTTTCTAAATATATCCCAAACTCTGATTTTCTATGCCAACCTAAGAGGATACACAATGAGCTCTGTGTTCCTCAGCTCACTCAGGGTCCCTCCACTTCCCTACCTCCTCCTTATTTCAGCTACGATTTCACATATTTCCTTGGGAAAACATTATTTCCTTGGGAAACTTAAAGAAGTCAATCTCATTGCTTTTGTTGTGTTTACTTTTAGAGACTCAGTTGCCCTATCGTGACCAAACTCGAAGTGCAGAGGCTAGATTCCATTAACAAGCTATTCTATTTCAGACTTGGGCAAATTAGATTTTTCTGATCATGATCAGAATCACTATCATCATCCCATCATCCCATATTCATCTTGAATTTAGGGCAGACTCCTGATTGCTTTAATTCATTGCAACTCAGAACTCCTGAAATCAAGCAATCCATTAGCCTCAGGCCCCAGGACTAGGAATTACAGATGGCTTCACTACATCAAGTAAGTCTTATTCCTTTATAATCTCAGTGCAGAACTCCATTTTTACAAAGATGTCATGGGTTACCATGGAGTGACCCGCCCTCTTCCATCCCCTCCAAAAAAACAAAATGCTTTCTTCCAGCTTTGGAACATTTAGAAATGTCCACCTCTCCCTAAGAAAGGGTAGGTATGCACTTCCAGCCTTCTGTGGGGAGCAGTTTGTAATGAATTATCCCACTCCCTCACACCTCAGAGAAGTCTCCAAGATGTCAGATTGTGATCATATGAAATGGTTTTGAATCTCAGCTCAGACATTTTACCTTTAAACTTTCCATAATATGGCGATAACTATATATATAAATACACACACACACACACACACACACACACACACACATCTGTCTTACTAGGCTGTTCTGAGGAGAGTGATTTATAAACCTTAAAGTAGCCAATACCTTTGTGTCATTATTATATTACCTCCTGGTTTCCTCAAATCAGAAGAGGAGAAGTAGAAAGATGGAGACGGGCATCCTCCTCTCCCACCAGAAGACAGGTCGGTAAGAAAATTCCTTCGGGGCCTGAGGAAGATAAGGAGGCTGCTGAGGAATGAAAAAAGATTTCATTTCTATTCGCTAGACCCCGGGATGGTGGATACATGGAAAGCATAATATAAGGAGTGGGGAGGGGGGAATATTGAACCAGGAGTCAGAAGATCACGAATGAGGTTCCACATTCTGTCTCTGATTGGCTATGCAACCTTGAGGAAATAATTCCTCCATCCCAGACTGATTTCTTATTTTTCAAATGAGAAGTTTGAACTATGAACTCTTTCTCTATCCAATTCTGATATTCTGTGTTCTGAAGCCCCTGTCAGTTCTGCCATTCTGGGTTCTAAAGGTTCTCTCAGTTCTAACTTTCTCTAGATCAAGATCCCAGAATTATAGATTTAGAACTGGAGGAGTCTTTTTTGATAAACTAGAGATTTCTCATTTTATCTATGGGGAAACTGAGGCTCAGAGAGATTACAGTGATTTGTCCAAAGCCATTCATGTCCTTTTTTCCTTTTTAATATTCTATGCTCTGTAGTCTCTCCCAGCCTCTTGTTCTCTGGCTCAGAAATATGCCAGAAAAAGACTTAGGGGATGGCGGGGTTAGGGCAGATTAAGCAAAGAATTTAGCAACCTTGAATGACAAACCAGAAGCTTTGATATGTCAAGGGTTGGGGAGTCAAATGGTGATCAGTCTATCGACACACGTTTATTAAGCTAGATTCTATTTCCAGCATTATGTTAAGTACGAGGGAAACCCCTATCAAAGTGAGACAGTCCTTGTCCTCAAGAACAACATCTGCTTATAGATTATGTAGCTTAGCTTCCTAAGTAGAATGGCAAGTCCCTCAGTGGAAAGTCTCTGCCTCCCTCTCTGAGGAGAGAAATCATAGCATCTTGGGACAAAAATGGGAAGAGAGAAAGAGAGAGAGAAACCTCAAAATACTCTATATAAGTAAATTTTTTTCATGACCAAAGATTGGGAGAAAAAAAAAAGAGTGAGATGTAAGAGAGAAAGACCAAGGGACTGAGTCCAGATTGGGGGGGGGGGGGGGGGGGAAGAGAGAAAAACAGTAAAATACTATATGTAAGTAAATTCTTTTTCTGACCAAAGATTGGGAGAGAAAAAGAGTGAGATTTCTGCTTATAGCTCATGTACCTAGCTTCCTAAGCATTGTGGCAAGTCCCTTAATGTCCCCCTCTCTGAGGAGAGAAATCATGGCACCTTAGGGCAAAAATGGGAAGAGAGACAGAGAAAAACCTTAAAATACTCTATATAAGTAAATTCTTTTCATGACCAAAGATTGGGAGAGAAAAAAAGAGTGAGATGTAAGAGAGAAAGACCAAGGGACTGAGTCCAGATTGGGGGGGGGGGGAAGAGAGAAAAATCTTAAAATATTATATATAAGTAAATTGTTTTCATGACCAGAAATTGGGAAAGAAAAAGAGAGTGAGATGGAAGAGAGAAAGACCAAGGGACTGAGTCCAGATTGTGGAAAGATGAAAACGGAGTCTAGATTGGAGAGAGTCAAGATGAAGTGGGGACTTAAAGGGCAGAGAACGAGAGGAGGAAGAAACGAGGTGGAGGAGGGAGAGGCAGAACTGAGAAGGGGAGACAAAGAGACCCAGATTTGAGGCGAGAGACGTGAGAGGAGTAAGAAAGCGGCGAGAGCCAGACGAGCAATCTCGCACCCTGCGACCCAGCCCCTTCAGCACCCCCAGCGCCACGGAGAGCGATCACACCTCTCCCGGCGCCCGCACGCGCACGCAGGACTCAGCCGCTAGCTGCTCCCTGACACCCCCCTCCCCAGCCAGTTCTCCAAGGAAGCCGACAACATCCAACGGCACCCCCAGCCTCACGCTTCCCTACCCCAGAGGTCAGCCCGAGGGCCCCGGGCTGGGGCAGGAGAAGCAGTCGAGTCCGAGGTCTGATCCCCCTGCCAGGAAATACCACCAGCGACTGGCACCTGCTTTGCAGCTCCACTGTTTGTATTCTGCGGGATTTTGAGTGGGTTCGAATCCCTGTTTTTGTGCTTCCCACGGTGTGGCCAAGAGCACATCGTTTTCCTTCGCCCAACCTCAGTTTCCTTCTGCCTAAGTGGGTATACATGCAAGTACCCACCTTACAGATCCCTTGGGAGGAGAGACTCCGGAGCAAACCTTACAGGGCTAGAGAGACCCGAGTTAGGATTCGCTTGCCCTCACCGGTCCCAACGAGCGCAAATGGTCTTCTCCCGAGGCAGCCAGTTCCCCCAGCAACCCAGGCAGCTCCTTTCCCACCAATAGCCTTTGCCTCCCGTCTTCCTCAGTCCCTCCTTTCACGTGGCGCAGCCAGCCAGGAGCTAGGCAGGGAAGCCTGAGAACACCTTGAAGAGCCCCGAGCTGATCCATCAGCACGATAGCTGTTTTCTTTAGCCTCTCCCCCAGTCCCTGCCATCTGGCCCGGGGCAGTCACAGCCCCTGGAAAATGCCAGTCCCCGTACTGCCCCCACATGGTAAGGAGCCACAAGAGCTCCCCCAGGTCTCGCTTCTCCGCCAAGCGGACCGAGCCTGCTTGCGAGGGCCTCGGCGCCAAGCTACCTTGGGAATCCTCCCCCGCCCGGCTTCCCCAGGCTAGCCCGCCGACTGTAATTTCCCTTCACTCTCCAGTCACTGAGGGTGCGGAAAGCACAGGGTGGCGGAGGGAGAGCTCGTGCTGGATTCTGTCGAAGGGAAGGGGACTGGCACAGGGGGCACTAGACACCTTGTCTTCTATAGACTCAGCAACCCTGCAGACCCCAGCTCCTACACACACACATACACACACACACAGAGACAGAGAGAGAGAGAGAGAGAGAGAGAGAGAGAGAGAATAGAGAGACGGACAGAAAGACAGAGACAGAGAGACTGAGACAGAGAGACAGAGACAGACACACACAGAGAAACAGAGACAGAGACGGAGACGGAGAGAGACAGGGGGAGAGATCCCAGAGGTGTTGGTACACTCGATCGGAAGATCTTGGCTTCCAACACTTCCCGGGCAAAGACCCCTTAGAAACTGCACACCCCTTAGAGCTGGAAAGATCTTCGAAAATCATCTAAGCCATATTCTCCTTTTACAGGCGAGGAAACTGAGGCTGGGGAATCCCTGGAGCTCTCAGCGCACAATCCTTGCCCGTGTAAGGATGATGGGCAGAGTCGGGGCTGGGGAGCTGGGGAGCAGGGCACCCCCTTCCCGCCCCAAGAGCTGCCAAGAAGCCGGCGCTAGCTCGGGAAGCAGCCCCACTCACTCGGGCGCCGGCGGCGGCGCGTCCAGCCCGGGTCGCCCCGGAGGGCACCTGTCTGGGAGCCGTCTCCGAGGTGCGAACCTACCGGCTCGGGCTGCTGGGATCCTCCGCGCCTTTGTGCCGCGGCTCGTCCATGGGTCGGGACGTCCCCGCTCCGGCCGCCCCCGAGCAGGCGGGCCAAGGCTTCCCCTCCCCTCGCAGCCCAGCCCACTCCGGGCTCCTCCCCACGTGGCCGCGGGGAAAGGAACACACAGTATCTATCACCGGCCCCGGGCAGCCGCGTCTCACCCACTCCCCGGCCGAAGACGCCCCTCGCTTCGCCTCGGCCAGTCCGCGGCCTGGAGGAGACCCGCCGCCGGTCTGTCTCTGATCTCCTCTCCGCTCCCTCCCGCCCCGGTTCTCCTTAAAGGGGCCCGAGGAAGTCTCTCTCTCTCCCTTTGGCTGAGAAGCAGCTTCGGACCGCGCGGACCGCAAGGGTCCCGGCGAGGGGGCCAGGCCAGCCTCGGGGAGAGGGACTCGGGCGCATCGGGCAGAGCGCGTTGGAGTCAGAGTCAGGAGGCGTGGGTTCAAAGCGGTTCCCGGTGCGTTTTCATCTCTAGGAACTTCTGTAAGACACAGGCTTGGACTGGATGGCCTCTAAATCTCGCCATTTCCTCGGAACCGCGGACCAGCGGCCTCCTCCCGGATCACAGAAGCAGCCCGCGCCGTGTTTGGGTAGAATGATGGATGGAACCTCCCCCACTACCGAATAGCCGGGGTGGGTGCGGGGCGGAGGAGGAGCTTGAGGGCTATTCTCCCTTGTCCCGATGGCCGAGTGATGAGCTAGGTCTGCGATCTTGCAATCCAAGGTAGATGAGGTTTCCGGAATCCCAGTGGAAAAACTGAGCCCAGGTACCGCGCCTTTACCTCTCCGCCTGGTTAGCCCCTCTCTGCTAGTTCACCCCTTACTAGGAATAAAGAACTTTTTGAGATCCCTCTGAGAGAGAGAGCTGAAAAGACACAGGCAGGAGGTTCTCTAGGTTTAACGGTAATACCAATCCAGCTAGTAAGAATACTGGGTTTTGTGATCACTGTGACCGGCTGCTTGTTTATTTGACCCTGGAGTTCCAGGGTCTGCAAAATGAGAGAGAGCAGAGGTCTAGGTTTCTCCTAGCCCCGACGTTCTGATTCTTTGCTTCTTTCCCCTCATGTTTTCCCCATGCATGTCCATCCACACACAGCCTTTAAAATACGACACCACACCGCACGGCATAAGGGGGTGGGGAAGAGAGCTGAAAACCGAGGAGCAGGTGTGCAATCTCAGCGACGAAAAATTCAGTCGGTGGGAGAGAGGGATGGCCGCTTTTATGGTGCTCATAATGAAAAAGGAAGGAATCATGAAAGAACTGAGGCTGCTGATTGGAAACAGAGCCTTCAGCCAAGAAAGCCAAGGAAGTCTGTAAGGGAATTCGAGGAGAAAAATGGAACAGCAGGATGACCCTGAAGTCCAAAGCGGAAAGCACATGGTTTATATCCAGTACTTAAAGTAGTCTTTTTTAATGGTGTCACGACTCTGGAGAAGCCAAAAAAAGAAAAAAAAAAAAAAAGTGTTTAAGGTCCTCTGGATTTCAAATTGACAGGAAAAAAAATACTCTTGGGGAGGGGAGAGATATTGGGGTCTTGATTCCTCTGAAAAGTGAATCACAAAGAACAGGAGAGAAGTAGGGAAACCATAAATGGGGTGGCAACTAATAACTTTCTGGAGGATCTAAATGCAATTAATTTGAGGCAACAATAAAGGCCTCGCTGCTGGGAAAGGCAAGTATCTTTGACAGTTATGAAAGAAGGGATCCTTTCTAATGTGAGTTTTACCAGATAGGAGAAGACAATCATAGAGACCTAAGGACTATATTATTGGCAGATGTTATGGGAAGACCACTAGTGAGTGAGAAAAAAATTCACATTTGGAGAGTGCTTTAAGATTAAAAAAAATTTGTATTTATTATAATTTGGACCCCCAACCAATCTATGAAATTTGTTGAGGCTTGGAATGATGAAGGGACTTTACCCAGTTGACCCCGCTAATAATTGGTAATTTGGGGTTTATAACTCAGGTCTTTTGACTCAGTCCTGTGCTCTTTTTGCTACAAAAATCTGGAAAAGTTTAGAGATAATGGAGGACTGGAAAGAGTCCCTGACTTAGAATCAGATGATATGGATGAGAGGCCCCTAAATAGCCATGTACCCTCAGGCAAATAGCCTCTATGATAATAACTAGTATTTATATCGGAGCTTTAAGGTTTGCAAAGTGCTCTACAAATAGTACCTTATTTTATCTCACAACAACCCTGGAAGGTATCATTCCCATGAGGAAATTAAGACTGAGAGATTGGATTATTCATGGAGAGTCACGAAACTAATAAATGTCTAAGGCATAATTTGAACTCATTTCTTCCTAATTTCAGGTCCAGCACTCTTATACACTGTACTCGTAGTTGTTTTCACTTTTTGACTCAATCTATATAAAACATGTTTCTTCTTTTAAGGTGATACTTTAAAAATCTCCAAATCCATTAAGATGTAGAATCTTAATTGCACGTTTCACCTGTATTGTATTGCTTGCTGTCTAAGGGAGGGGGTAAATGGAGGAAGGGAGAAAAAATTGGAACACAAGGTTTTGCAAAAATGAATGTTGAATGTATGAGACTGCCTGCCATCTAGGGGAGGGGGTGGAGGGAGGGAAGGGAAAACTTGGAACAGAAGTGAGTGCAAAGGACAATGTTTAAAAACTATCCATGCATATGTTCTGTCAATAAAAAGCTATTTTAAAAGTATTTTTGTACAAATTTTTAAAAAATGACTGTTGAAAACTATCTTTGCCTGTATTTGGTAAAATTAAAAGTTATTAAAAATGGGGGGGGGGAAGATATAGAATCTTAGAGGTTATTTGAACAAAACTGAATAGAAGGACTGAATGAATTCTTTCATGAATGAAAAGTTTTGCAAAAATGAATGTTGAAAACTATCTTGTATATATTTGGTAAAAATTAAAAGCTATTAAAATGGGGAGGAAAGATGTAGAATCTTAGAGGTTATGTGAACAAAATTGAATAGGAGGAATGAGTGAAAAAGCATTTATTAAGCTCTTGCCATATGCTAATTGTTGTCTAAGTGGTAGGGATACAAATAGAAAACTGAGACTGTCCCTGTCATTATGGAGCTATGCTCCAAAATTTTAAAAATTATTTTTATTTTGACAGTAAATAAAATGAGCATTTCATTTTATTTCTAACCACAAATAAAATGATACAAATAGAAAAGTGAAACAGTTCCTAGCATCATGGAGCCTACACTCTAAGAAAATTTTTAAAAAATTAAACAATAAATAAAACAAATATTTCCATGTACAAAGTAGAACAGAAACACAGGATTCTAGATGAAATCGTGACTCTCTTGAGTACAGCTTGCTTACCTTCAAAGTATTTAATAACTTCATTATGTAACTTTCAAAGCTGTCCTTCTTATCTGTTTCCTTGTTCTTTTTTTTTTTTTTTTTTTTTTTTTTTGTATTTAAAAAAATGCTTCCATGCCCACTTTTCCTTTGCCTTTGGATCTTTTATTTTAATAAGGTATGAAGTGTATGGGAGATTGTTGTTTGGGAAGAAGCGTTTTAGTTTAGAAAAACACAAGAAGCTAAACAGAGCAATATTGACAGCCACTTTCCAGTAGAAATGGCAGGATTGATTTGCTTATACTGCAGAACTGAACATGGTGGGGGTGGGGGTGGGGGGTGAGAGCACTGGGCAGCTGGGCTGCCTAGGAGATGGTCAGTAGAGTGAAAGTGGCCCGTGGGAGGTGCTCATCCTCAGGGCAGCACAGGCTCCAGGGATGGCTTTCCAGAGAAGTTAATACTCCAATGCTCTAGCATCTGGTTAGATTCCTTCCTCGTGGGTCAGTTTGGTTGTAATGTATAAAGAAGAATACAGGAACGGTCATGGGATCATCGATTCTGAGCTGGAAAGGACCACCAGGGGGTTTACAGATGAGGAAACTGAGTATAATCGAGTGACTCGAGGTCACACAACAAGCAGGTAGCCACACTAGGTTTCTGAGTCCACGTCCACGACTCCTTTTTCTTCCACTATAATAGTCCCCAGGAATCACAGCTTTTCTCTACTTTGCACCTCCCTCCTGACTCCTCAGGACCCGAGAAGGTAAGGAAATGGCTAATAATAACATCGCCTCAATACAGATTCCTAGTGATACACATGTAATAGTCTACAGCCCTGGGGTCATAGTGGTCCTTGAGCTGTAACTATTGGCTCCCATGAGTCACCTTTGCAGGTGTCACATTCAACTGAAATGGTTTTCTTTCACAAGCAGCAGGCAGGAAAGAGGAGACGTGTTAGCCCAGACTCACATGCAATGGTTCCATGGTGTTTGGGTATTTCCTTATGAATCACTGGGAATTACTAACCCACCAGGGTGTGAAATCTTCATCAAAAGCAGTCCCTTCCTCTAGAATCCTCTGAAACTTCGGAAGACAGACATCAGCTGCTTGAATGCCTGGAACACCAAACTATAGGGTTGAAAAGCTGTTCTTCCACAAGACAGAAGGCTAGCCCACATCAAAATGATTACTTTCAAACCTCTCATTATTAGCAGGAGAGAGCTTCAGAAAGGGGCCCTCATCTCCGGTTTCTTTTGAATTTGCGTCCAATATAAACAGTAACATTTAATATCCAACCTCATTTTCCCAGTCTGTCAGGATGTGTGGTAACAGCTGTCTCCATAATGTCTTTTTTTTTTTTTTTTAAACTAGGATTGATCAGATAAAAACTCATTTCACACTAAAGAAAGACAGTTCTTTGTGGTGATATGAGAGAGATGACATCTGAATCTTCCATAATCTGTGGCCATAAGAAGAGGGAAGAGAAAACCCAATTGATTTTCATTTCCTTTATTGGGCTGACTTAATGAAGAGCTTTTACTTAAGAAGTGCTCCCTGTGTGCCAGGCTCGATTCCAAATGCTTGATTTACAGTTCCATGGAGCACCCCACCCAGGCGGTTTTGGGAAGTTTTCTGAAGGATAGATGCAGATGAGTGAGAGAGATGTGACTGGTGAATGGCTGGGCAAAGGGATTCCAGAGAGAGAAGCGAGAAAGAAAAGAGAGGGCTAGGAAGGGAGAAGGAGTTAAATGAGACAAGACAGAACATATGTACCTTGACTGGGGATTGATTGAAGGCCCTGGGACCACAGGCAAGTGGGAAGGAGCTGGCACCCCAATATGTCTCTCCTCTGTTGAACTGAGATTTTATCTCATTTCCAAGTTTCACAGTACCCCTACACACATGCTTCTTTGTTCTATTGCCTAAACGAATCTGTTTAATTTCCCTGATTGAAAGTTTTCATTGCTTTCTTTGATAAATATGCTTACTTGATAATGTGAACATCTTTTAGGAACTAAGAATTTGGTGGGAGGGGAGATAAATTGTCATAGAATAAAACTTCTCCCTTCTTACCTTCCCCAAGTGACCAAGTGAACTTTTAATTTGAAGCCCCCCAGAATTCTAAAAATACTATAAATATCACATATAAAATAAACTTCTAGCACAATTATGGCCATCTTCATTTCCATAAAGACTTCATAAACTTTGTTCAAGGGATTTTTCATATATATAAATATATATATATATATATATATATATATGTATAAAGAGAGACAGAGACAGAGAGAGTTTATATATATATTTATTTATACACACAAAAAGATGGGAGGTGAAACTGATTTGGGATCAATCAATCGATGAGACAAATCAATCAACAAGCATTTATTAAATACTTACTATGTGTCAGGCACTGTGCTGGGGATTTTAAAAAAAAGGAAGCAAGAACAGTCCCTGCCTTTGAGGAGTTTATCTTCTAATGGGAAAGACAAAACAGGTAAATCCAAACATATAAGATAAATACAAAAGAGTTGGAAGGTAACCTTATAGAGAATGGTATTAGTAGCCAGGGGGAATGAGTAAGGAGCTCCTGAGGAGGTAGTCCTTAAGCAGAGTCTTGAAGGAAGCCAGGGATTCTAAGAGTAAGAGTTTAGGAGAGAAAACAATCCAATGACAGGGAAGGGGGGTGATGGCAGACTCTGATATAGGCCAATAGGGCCAATTAGAGTAGCTGTGACATGGATAAAGAATGACTATGAATGAGGAAAAGACAATAAACAGCTGGTGGACTTGAGTTTTTGTTTTGCTTGTTTTTTTTAGGATTGGGGAGATTTGAGCATGTTTGTAGGAAGCCAGGAAGGAGCCAGAAGTTAGGGAGAGATTGGAGATTAAAGAGAGTGGGGATGATGGCAGAGGAACCTGCTAGAGAATATGTGAAAGGATGAGATCAAGAGTATACATGGAGAGACTGACCTTGGCAAGGGGAAGGATCAGTTCATTGTCAGAAACTAGATTAAAGGAGATAATGGTAGGGATGCTGCCAGAGGGATGTGGAGGAAGAAAAGGAGGGAGAAAAGGGGAGTTCATGACAAATAGCCTCATTTGTTTACAGTCAAGTACGAGGTGAGGTCCTCAGCAGAAAATACAGGGGACATGATATGAGAAGATTGAAGAGAGAAGAAAGCATTTGGAATAGCTTCTGTGGTGACTGAAATAGGGAATCATGTAGGTAGGAATTATAAAATTGTCTTGCTGTAGTGAGGGCCCAGTTGAGGTTAACTAGAAAAAAATTAGTTGTGAACCAAGTTAATATAGTTTCATGGTTTCCTTCATTTCCATTTCCATCTGTCTCCATAGGACTGGAAAATGCATGAATTAGGAGTAATTCAGAGCCTGGCTTTGGTAAGGCCTGATCATCAATAGAACAAGGGAACAAAGGATTGGAGAGAAGAATGCACTGAGGTTCTAATTCAAACCTATACCACTGGCAAAGAAGATAATAAAAAAGTGCCTGTTGCTGGAGGGACTACAGAAAAGTGAGCACGTGAGTGTATTGTTGGTGGAACTGTGAATTGCTTTAGCTCTTTTGGGAAGCCATTGGGATCTGTCCCCAAAGTCACCCGATTGTGAATACCCTTTGATCCAGGAACACTCTGGTTAGGCCCAAACCCTAAAATGAAGAAAAGGATCCAAATATTTTAATAATAAAGTTATTTTTTAAAGGGGCAAAGAACTGGAAACTAAGTAGGTGACCAATAATTAGGAAATGCTTGAATAAATGATGGGATTTGGATGTAAAATAATATTAAGCCAAAAGAAATAATGCAAGGGAGAGTTCCAGAAAAAAATTGAGACTTGTATGAAATAATGCCAGGATAAGAACCAGGATAAGAATTTATACAGCAATATTATAAAGAAAAACTACTTTGAAAGACTTGAGGATTCTGACCAACCACAATTCCAGAGGATAACAATCCAGAAGGGATCAAGATTCAGAATTAGGACATACTTTTTCCAGACAAGACCAATGTGGGAATTTGTAATGTTTGGCCAAATATTTCTTACGAAGGCCCTATTTTGCTTGACTTTTGTCAGACAGCAAAAAGTCTTCAACCGCCTAACCTATGTCTTTTTGCAAATTGGGGAAAACCTAGTCATTTAGTAGTCTTGAAACACAGGGAAATGGTTTGTCTTAGGTATGAGCAAGGTCTGGCTAAATCGTACTTTCTAGGTAAGATAACCCAAGTGAGAATGTAGGTGATGTTTTGTTCCAGGCTGAAAGCTCTGAACAATAGCTGAGACCTTGTCAGTAGCAGGGCTTATCCTTGACAAACACTGCCTTCTAAGTCAGGTTTCAGGTCTCCAGGGCAGTTATAACCTAACTGATATCATGATACCCAAAGAAGCAGTTGCCAATGGGACAATTCTTCCTCCCCTTTATTTTATTAAAGGTGCTTTTCTTCTGTAGATTGTTCTGTTTCTCAAGGGAAATTATTCCTTGTTGTCATACTTTTCATTTTTTCTTTTAATATATATTCCAAGATTTTCTCTCCTTTAGATAGTTGCAGAATAGGCTTATGTGATTCTACTTGTTCCTAGGTACTTGTACTGTTTTTGAATGTTTGCACTATTTTGTTGTTGACTTGGAAGCTCTGGATTTTGGCTATACCATATTCATTGGTATTTTCAATTTGGGATTTCTTTCAGGAAATTGGTGGCAACTTCTTTTTCCACTTTGTCCTCTGGTTCTAAAAGATCTAGGCAGTTTTATAATTTACTGAAATATGGTATCCAGGCTTTTTGTTTGTTCATAACTTTCATGAAGTCTTCAACCTCTCCATCCAGGTAAATTATTTTTGATAATAGATCCATTACATGTCCAATATTTCCAGTCTTTTGACATTAATATTTCTTATTATCTTTTTAAATGATTGAGTTCTGATTGTTCCAGCCACCATTTCAGTAATTCTACTACTTGGGTAAGGTTTTTAATGTTCTGTTCTTAATTATTTGTTCTACCAATTTTTTTTTCCTTCAAGAGCTCTAATTTCATTTTTAAAAATCACTTGCCTTATTTCTTTTATCACTCTTGAATTCTTTGTATCCAAGTCATTCTTTGATGCTCTGTCTGTACTTGTGGAATTACTCCCTACGTCTGGGTTTACTTCTTAGACTTCTCTTAATTTGAATTATTTCTTCTCTGCAGTCAGAAGTCTTCTTTTGTTAAATCATATCTTAAAATTGTATAAATATGTATGCATATATTGAATTTAACATATATTTCTACCATGTTTAACATACATTGGACTACTTGCCATTTAGGGGAGGAGGTAGAAGATGGGGGGGAAATTGGAACACAAGGTTTTGCAAGGGCTAATGTTGAAGAATTGTCCATGTATATGTTTTGAAAAATAAAAAAGCTGTAATAAATAATAAATCATATCTTAAGATGACTATCCCCATGTCTGGAATGCCCTTATCTTACTTCTAATGTCTGCCCCCCAGAGTCCCTCTCTTCCTTTAAGATGGAGCTCAGATACCACCTTTTACATGAAACTTTCTTTCCTGATCACCCCCTCCCCAGCTACTAATACCTTCATTTTCAAAATACCTAGAATGCAGTGGATGGCTTTGGTGTTTTCAATGTTTGACCAACCTCTAATCTCTCTTGTTTTATGTATGTTTGAACAAATTATTCTCACCTGCCCATTCCTCTAGGATAAGTTTCCACATGTTTGGAGTAGAGATTCCCTAACTTATCAATAGTTTGAGGTCTGTTGGTCATCCTTAATGTGATTTAGCCCATCTGCCAAGACAATTTACTTGGTGTGCTACAGCTTCTTGGAATATGGCCCAGAATTGGATGAATCAGGTGGATATCAAAGGTGGAAGAGAGAGTTTGGCAAACTATCACCTTGGAGATGCTAGCCCTCCCTGAATATTCCATATGCCCAGATGCTCACATAATAACTTTTTAAAAATTAATATTTTCCCCAATTGCATGTAAAAACAATTTTAACAATTTCCCCCAAAATGTTGAGTTTCAAATTCTCCCTTTGGTCTTCCTCCCATTCAAGAAGACAATTTGACATTGGTTATAATGTGTAGTCCCTCAAAACACATACTACATACAATTTTTGATGTCAACATCAAAGTTGTCAACATCTATCACAGATGAATCAAAGGTCAAAGTAATACAGTAATTGAATGAAAGGGCATGATTTTGTTAACTAGATGGACGATGTTAGAAGGCAGTGTAATACTTTGACTTAGATGATTTGCCAGTTTTTCTACTCATGTGTATATTTGTTGAATTTTGACTAGACCTATAATTTCATTAACATGGAAATCCCTTCTACCAATGCAGATTGTGGTTTTGTGTGGGCAAGTTGGGAAACATTTTTCTACATCAATGGGCTCTTCTCTCCAGCTGTCAGGCCTTAGAAAATCAAGGAAATGATGTTATAAACGGGAGATTTGGGGACTGGGATGGGGTTGAGGTTCCAAAATGATGGTGATTTGATCATAATTTGTTAAAGACTTTATTGCAAAAAGACTTTGATCTAGTGGTCTAAATGCAGAACAAGCTTGTATTTTTATCTGTTGGGGGAGGAAGAAAAAAACAATAAATCAAAAGGGATAGCAAAACTGTAAGCATGTCAAGTGGAAAGTGAAGGGAAAAAAACCACTTAAAAAAAATTTGTTTTCAACTCCAGATTCTCACCTTTCTTCTTGCCCCTCCCTCACCCATTAGAAGCCAAGAAATACAAGATCCAGTCTATGTATGAAATCAGGTAAGATACATTTCTTCATTAACCATATTCTGAAAAATAAAGAGAAGAAAATATGCTTCACTCTGTGCTCTGAAGCCATCAGTTCTCTTTCTGGATGTGGATAGCATGACTTATCATGAGTTATTGGTCACTAATTGATCAGAGTAGATAAGTATTTTTCAGCTGATTGTTGTTACAATATTGCTATTAACTGTGTACATTGTGCTTTTGGTTCTGCTCACTTCACTTTGTATCAGTTCATATAACTCTTCCCAAGTTTTCTGAAACTAGTCTGCTCATTATTTTTTATGTATTATTCTATCATGTTCATATACCATGAATTGTTTAGCTGTTTTCCAATTCACGGGCACTACCCAGTTTCTAACCCTTTGCCACCCCAGAAAGAGCTGCTATAAATATTTTTGTACAAATAATTTTTCCTTTTTCTTAGGAATCTTTGTATCTAAGGAATAAAGATCTAGTAGTATATTGCTGAATCATAGGGTATGTGAAGTTTGATAGCTCTTTGGACATAGTTCCAAATAGTTTCCAGAATGGGTAGACGAGTTCACAATTCCATCAACATACATTTTTCACATTTCAGCCAGCATGTCACTTTCTCTTTTTTGTTTGTTTTTGTTATCTTAGCCAATCTGATAGGTGTGAAGTGATACCTCAGAGTTGTTTTGACTTACATTTCTCTGGTTATTAGTCATTTGAAACAAGATTACTAATAACTTTGGTTTCTTCCTCTGAAAACTGACTTTTCACATATTTGTTATTTGGGGAAATGATTCTTATTTTTATAAATTTGGTTCAGGTTCTCTCTATATACATTTGAGAAATGAAACCTTTGTCAGAGAAATGCTGTAAATTTTATACTCTCCCCACTTTCCGGCTTTTCTTCTAATTTTGGCTGCACTGGCTTCCCAAGTACTTATTAAAAAAAAAAAAAAAGATTCCAATGATTCATTTTAAAAAAGAATTCCAGTGATTTCATACTCAAACTGTTTCCAGGCTCCCCCCAGTGGAATCTTTATTTTGTCAGTTGTACTGAAGTCTTTTCCTCTTTTTCATTATTGTGGGATGGAAAGGGGTGTGCAAGATGATTCTTACATCCTATCAAGGTGTTCTCTAATTTATTTTTCATACAAGAAAGACACCCCAGAAACTATTTTACTGAACTAGAAAAAATAACAACAAAATTCATCTGGAAGAACAAAAGGTCAAAAATTTCAAAGGAATTAATGAAGAGAAAAGCAAATGAAGGTGGCCTAGCTGTACCAGAACTAAGATTATATTATAAAGCAGTGGTCATGAAAACCATTTGGTATTGGCTAAGAAATAGAGAAGCTGATCAGTGGAATAAATTAGGTTCACAGGACAAAATAGTCAATGACTATAGCAATCTAGTATTTGACAAACCCAAAGACCCCAGATTTTGGGATAAGAATTCACTATTTGACAAAAACTGCTGGGAAAACTGGAAACTGGTATGGCAGAAACCAGGCACTGACCCACACTTAATACCGTATACCAAGATAAGATTAAAATGGGTTCATGATCTAGACATAAAGAATGAGATTATAAATAAATTAGAAGAACATAGGATAGTTTACCTCTCAGACCTGTGGAGGAGGAAGAATTTGTGACCAAAGAAGAACTAGAGATCACTATTGATCACAAAATAGAAAATTTTGATTATATTAAGTTAAAAAGCTTACAAACAAAATTAATGCAGACAAGATTAGAAGGAAAGCAATAAACTGGGAAAACATTTTGACATTCAAAGGATCTGATAAAGGCCTCATTTCTAAAATATATAGAGAATTGACTCAAATTTATAATCATTCAAGCCATTCTCCAATTGATAAATAGTACAAATGATATAAACAGACAATTTTCAGATGAAGAAATTGAAACTATTTGTAGCCACGTGAAAAGGTGCTCCAAATCACTACTAACCAGACAAATTAAGACAACTCTGGGATATCACTACATACCTGACAGATTAACTAGGATGACAGGATAAGATAATGCGGAATGTTGGAGGAGATGTGTGTTAAGTGGCAGGTCAATTCTCTGAGAGCCTCCACAGTTGTGGATCATAACATCTGCAGAAGTTGCAGGGCAGCCTTTGCTGACACAGGTGTTAATGAGATAAATTGGAGGCAGGAGGAAGAGGAGAGAGACAGACAACGCAACGGCCTCTCAGAGAGGTCAGAGAACCGCAATTGCCTCTCAGTCTCCTTGTATCATCCTCTCACAAGAGGAGACCCATTCTAGATTGGATCTCCAGCAGCCACTGTCAGGTGGCTCCCATGTATTCCAATAGATGTGGGAAAACTGGGACACTGATACATTGTTGATGGAATTGTGAATGGATCCAACCATTCTGGAGAGCAATTTGGAACTATGCTCAAAAAGGAATCAAACTGTGCATACCCTTTGACCCAGCAGTGTTACTACTGGGCTTATACCCCAAGGAGATACTAAAGAAGGGAAAGGGACCTGTATGTGCACAAATGTTTGTGGCAGCCCTTTTTGTAGTGGCTAGAAACTGGAAACTGAGTGGATGCCCATCAGTTGGAGAATAGCTGAATAAGTAACGGTATATGAATATTATGGAATGTTATCATTCTGCAAGAAATGACCAACAGGATGATTTCAGAAAGGCCTGGAGAGACTGACAGGAACTGATGCTGAGTGAAATGAGCAGAACCAGAAGATCATTATACAGGGCAACAAGAAGACTGATCAACAAGATGATCAATTCTGATGGATGTAGCTGTCTTCAATATTGAGATGGTTCAAACCAGTTCCAATTGTTCAATGATGAAGAGAGCCATCTACACCCAGAGAGAGAAGCATGGGAATAGAGTATGCAACACAACATAGCATTCTCACTCTCTCTGTTGTTATTTGCTTGCATTCTTTTCTCAGTTTTTCTTTTTCTTCCTTCTTGATCTGATTTTTCTTGCACAAAAAGATAACTATATAAATTTGTATACACATATTGGATCTAATATGTATTTCAACATATTTAACATGTATTGGACTCCCTGCAGCTAAGGGAGGGGATGGAGAGGAGGAGAAAATTAGCAACAAAAGGTTATGCAAGGGTTAGTGTTGGGAAAATTACCCATGCATATGCTTTCTAAATAAAAAGCTTTAATAAAAAATAAAAAAGAAAGATAGCCCAGACATAAAAATCCCATAAATGATCCCTAATGCCCATATTTGCTTGATGATTTACTTTTCATCCCTTACCCTGACTTTTTTGCTTTAATCAAGATTTATCAATTACTAGGTTTGCAAAACAAATGTATCAACCTTCACTTTTCTTTCCCACAGAAGGAAAGAGTGGCTCAAGATCTTGAAAATCTCCAAGATGATTAAGTAAAAATCCATGACCCAAATAAGAGATACATTAAACTTCAAAATCACATATCATGGTTAATTGACAGCTAACCGTGGACAAGGGAATCTTTCTGAAACCCAAAATTTCAGTTGTGACTTTGCTCATATGAATCCTTTCAAAATCTTCTACAGATGTCCTCATGTCTTATCCTGGAGATGACCTTGTGTTGGGGTCAGACTCCTGCTCTTCTGGAAAGGTTCAGGATACTGGGATCACTCATAGGCTGTGGACACTGATACAAGCTGAATCATTAGGTGACCCTGGCTCAGGAAACTCTCAAAACAAAGTGATTTCATAAAAGGGCAGAAAAAAGAAAAAATTTACTTCCCTTAATCTTCAGATGGAAACTACCAAACTACTAATAAAGCTACATCAAATTAATTTAACTGGAGAGGGGAAGAGGAAGTTTCCTAATAGGCAATTCAACCTTACCATAGCAATCTCGTGAAAGATAAGGAGACAGAGCTGAGTTGTGAACATGGCAAAAAGTATTTAACTTCTTTAAGGAATAAGCTGATCATAAAAGTCAACTGCCAGCAGCGTGCTTACAGCAGGAATCAATTAGAGCTTTAGGGAAGTGGACCCTAGTGAGTTGATAACTCACTTGGCAGGTATAATCATGCAGGAATTTAGAATTTTCACATTGACATCAACACCTTTCCTCTTCTAAACATACTGATTCCTGTCTAAGGCATTATCATCTCGCCAGTCATCAGACTCAAAACCCAGATGTCATCCTTGTCTCCTTTCTTTCACTCCCTGCCTACCAATATCTAATCTATTGCTAAAATTTGTTGATTCAACCTTTGGGACATCTCTTGAATATGTCCCCATCTCTCCTCAGTCACTGTCATCAGCCCCAATCCTGTGCAGGCCCCCTTCACCTCATACTTAGACTATTGAAATTGGCTGCTGGCGGGATTTCCTATTTCAAGTTTTTCCATTACTCAGTTGTCAAATTGATTTTCCTAAAGAACAAATCTGATCATATCACTCCCCTACTCAATAAACTCAAGTGGCTCCTTATTAGCACCTTCAGATGGTATATAAATATATATTCTTACCAAGTATAAAGTCTGCAATCTGGTTTTCAAAGCTCTTTACCATTTTTATCCTCTTTACCTTTCCAAATTACATATCATTCTGCTTCACATACTGTGCTCTTCCTGGAATAAGATGCACAGAGGGACTTTGTACCTTTTCTCAGGCTGTCTGTCCCCCATGCCTGGAATTTTCTCTCTCCTCATCATTGCCTCTTGGATTTCTCAAGTGTCAGCTAAAATCCCACCTTCTACTAGAACCCTTTCACAATCTTGTGTAATGTCAGTGTCTCCCCTCTGAGATCATCTCCAATTTATATTTCATGTTGGTATGTAGTTCTTTGCATGTTATATCATTGGATTAGGGGCTTCTTGAGGGGAGGAACTGTCTTTTGCATCCTTTCTTTGTATCTCAGCACTTAGCACGGTATTTGGCATGTAGTTTTTCTTATAACAGCTTGCTGACTTACTGGGATTGTATTTTTATATGATTACTTAAGAATTTTTTCTTTAGGTAATATAGCAAAGTGAAGAAGTTCCTATTCTCCTTGTAATGAGAATCTCTTTTCATGGGATAAAAGGTTTAGAATATTTCACTTTCAAATATTTTTCAATTTTTACCCAACTGCTTTTTTTTCCTCCCCGAGGCAATTGGGGTTAAGTGACTTGCTTAGGGTTACAGAGCCAGGAAGTATTAAGTGTCTGAGGTCACATTTGAACTCAGGTCCTCCTGACTTCAGGGCTGGTGCTCTATCCACTGCACCATTAGCTACCCCTCCCCCCCAACTGCTTTTTAAGTGCAAAAGAACATGAATGTTCAATGTCCCTCAATCACAGCCACCTAACTGCTATATTTCTCATTAGGCATGAAGTTACTGCTTGTCCATAAAGAACACACAAAGAATATTAATAATAATTATAGTAGCTAACATTTATGTAGTACTTATGTGCGAGGCACTGTGCTAAATGCTTTACAATTGTCTCATTTGATGTTCACAACAACCTTGAGAGGGAGGTGCCATTTTACAGATGAATAAACAGAGGAAGAGGGGAACTGATGACCTGATACATTTGTTTATAAATGAAATACTCTGTAAATGTGAGCAAAGATTACTATTTCTAGAATAACTCCTTCTTACTAATTAAGTATGACTTTGGAGGGTGTGTGTGTGTGTGTGTGTGTAGTTGTAGGCTACATTTTGCTATTGTCCTCTGGTATTGTCTGTTGCTAAACAAAAAAAAAAAACTTATCAAGGAAAGGAGAAAAAGGAAGGAGCATTAATATAGCACTTACTATGTATGTACCAAAGTGAAGTACTTTATAGATATCTTCTCATTTGATCCCTACATCAATGGGAAGTTAGGTACTATTATTATCTTCATTCTACAGTCAGGGAAACTGAGGCAGTTAGAGAGAAAATGAGTTGCCTGGGGTTGTACAGCTACAAAGTGCCTGAGGCAACATTTGAACTCAGGTCTTCCTGACTTCAGGTCCAGCACCACTGTCCATTGTACCACCAGCTGCTTGTTTAAAAAAAGAAATTTTAATATTAAAAAAAAATTGTTTCAAACCTAAAGCTTCTAAAAGAACATTTAATTCTTAGAACAGGTATTTAGCAGTCATAACTGTTAGGAATTACCTGCAATAAGAATACAATAAGAATTAGCATTCCTTTATGGAATCAAGTTTTAAAATTTACGTCTGAATATACATTTGGCTTATCACAAAAGATTATAGGCATTTTTGTTTCTCCTTCACTGTTCTTCCATGAGTCTGAAGAAGCCTTCTCTTTCAATAAGAACACTGTCACTTGGAGCTTGCAACCATGAGAATATTTTTCCCCTAATTTGTGGTAACAAGCCCCTGGATCATTATAGATGTGACATGAGATCTTAAGAACAGCGTTTGAACATATTATATGAGATGTTTTCTGTAACATTAGCTTAATAAAGAATTAGTATCTTTAGAAACACCTTTCTCTATTGATTCAAGGTTTAAGATCCAAGCAGCCAGCATAGACAGGGAAAATGCTGATTGATAGATCCATTTGATGTGGCTCTCCTCAACAGTTCTCCTCAGACCAGTTCCAATTGTTTAGTGATGAAGAGAGCCATCTTACACCCAGAGAGAGGCTATGGGAACTGAATGAGAGTCACAACATAGCATTTTCACTCTTTTTGTTGTTGTTTACTTGAATTTTTGTTTTCTCAGTTTTTTTCTTTCTTTCTAGATCCGATTTTTCTTGTGCAGCAAGATAACTACAAATATATATACATATATTGGATTTAACATAAATTTTAACATACCACCTGCTATTTAGGGAGGGAGGAAGTAGGGGAAAGGAGGGGAAAATTTGGAATGGAAGGTTTTGCAAAGTCATTGTTGAAAAATTACCCATGCATATGTTTTGTAAATAAAAAGCTTTAATAAAAAAAATTTTAAATGAATTTTTAAAAGATCCATCCATCCATCATTCTTCCTTCCTTCCTGCTTTCTTTCTTAGAGTTGTGAAATTGGACAGTGCTATTTACTCATATTTTAATATATCTAATGTAATTTGTAACCTTCATTTAAAATTTTTTTGAGTTCCAAATTATTTTCCTCCCTAATCCCCACCACTGAAGAGTCAAGCAATTTGTGATAGATTTTTTAAATCCAGATTTTAAGAAAACATTTGTTTCGATCTCTCATACTTGCAGAAAAGTGAAGATATGGTGAGAATTAGATTAGAACTGGTTCAATGAAAGTAGTCTGATGTGAACTAAGGATTAGTTCTCCATTGAAGTGTTCCAGGGATCTCTACTGTTCAATATTTCTATCAGTGGCTTCTAGGCCTAGATGAAATGCTTTTGCAGATGATCCCATGTAGAAAAGACCAGATAACATGTTGGGTAACAGAACTGAAAAGTATTTTGAACATTGGGCTGCACAGAATATGATGAAATTCAACACAAGTAAATGTAGTATCTTAGACTTGAGTTAAAAAAAATCAGCTTTGCAAATCCAGGATGGGAGAGACCTAGCTAGACAAGAATCTAGTTTGAAAAAAAGATACTGTGATTTCAGTGGATCCCAAACTCATTCTAAGTCAGCAGTGTATAATGACAGTCAAGAAAGCAGATGGGGTCCTGAGAGGTGACATGAAGATATCTGGCAATTATTCTCAGCAGGTGATGGCAACGTGGTGCTTTGTCCTAGCCAGTATGGTCTAGAGGGCTGGGTTCAATTCTGCAAACCCCATTTAGGAAAAATAATGGAGGGGCAGCTAAGTGGAGCAGTAGATAGAGCACCAGCCCTGCAGTCAGGAGGACCTGAGTTCAAATTTGCCTTCAAACACTTAACACTTCCCAGCTATGTGATCCTGGGCAAGTCACTTAACCCCAATTGCCTCAGCAAAAAAAAGGAAAGATATTGGCAAGCTTGAGGCTATTCTGAGATGGTGAGTGACAGGTGTCAAAGGCCTGTGAATATGTAGTCTGAAGAGAGGACATGGTAAGGACAGGACTGCTGTCTTCAGATTTAGAAAATTCAGGCACTATCAGAGGGCAGATCTTTACAAGGAACAGATACTCCACAGGACAGAACAGAATTGCAAGAAGGCAAACTGAGGTTTGATGACAAGTCAAACTTACTAATATTTAGGGTGATCCCAAGAAGGAATGGGCCATCTCAGGAGGCAGTGGGCTCCCTCTCCCTGGAGATCTTCAAGTAGAGGCTAGAATAGGCAAGAGGTAAAGGAGATTCTTCCCTTCCATTCCAACATTTTATGGTTCCAAAAAAACAACCAAATTGGAACTTTTATTAAAAATAAAAAGCATAGGGCAGCTAGGTGGTGCAGTAGATAGAGCACCAGCCCTGAAGTCAGGAGGACCTGAGTTCAAATCTGGCCTCAGACACTTAACACTTCCTAGCTGTGTGACCCTGGGCAAGTTGCTTAACCCCAATTGCCTCAGCAAAAAGCAAAAAAAAAAAAAAAAAAAAAAAAGCATTAACAGAGAAAATGGCTTAATATTTCAAGAAGGAAAAGATTTCAAGGTAAGGGTGATGTTTTGCTACTTCTGGGGATAAACCACAAACTTTTAAATATAAGCTATAGTTCAACAGCTTTTTAAATTTCATGTTTATTCATACTTTTCAAAATATATGTACATAAAAAAGGAAGATTTACAACAGGAAAGATTGCCTTACATGCAACACAAATTCCAATAAATTCATGATGGGATCACACATGAGTATGAATCTAAATCAAGCTAATCTTCGCAAGTCCATTCCCTAGCCAAACTGAGGCTACAGAAAGGATCCCAGAAAACAGACTGCACGTGGAATGAATATGAAACAAACAGGTTTAGCCTCTGGCAGTACTCAAAGGACCAGAAGATGTACACTGAATATCTTAAGACAATAAAAATTTTAAGTGCCACAGGGAAGTTAAATTAAGAATCAGAAATGGAAATTTCTCAGATAGAAAGTTTAGTAATATTTAACACAACTTCACAATACCAAAACAAAATACAAAGAAAAAAGGATTAGGTAGTCAGGCTTCATTTACTTAAAAAAAAAAATCTCAGAGACGAAGCCACCCAAATGACATCAAAGGTGCTGAGGAAAGGAAGAAGGGGCAGAAGAAGGGGACAAGATGGGTCTGGAATCTAATTTCATTTATTTTAGCAAACTGCTTGTTTTCCCACTTATCAGCATCTCTACATTAGCGACCTTATAACTCTCCAACATTTCTCTTTAAAATGGCAAACAGGAAGTGACAACTCAAGTGCTTAGTCTTAAAAATATATATATATGTATATATATATATATATATAACATTTGATTAAGAAGATTTTTATACACTGTGTTTTCAGTAACAGATTGATGACATGAGGAATCACAGCAACAGTGCATTTCTGTTAATGCCATTTAACCAAAAATCCAAGTGATGTGAGAATTGTGCTTGATGATGAGGGACTACACTGGTTCTGAGCCAGTTATGAGACCAGGAAGCTTCTCCTTATGACAAATGGCCCATAGAAGCCTCACCCTTTCAGATTTCAATGAGATCATAATATATATGGCTACTTCTCAAAAGCTAAAAGAATCTCTTAGAGGTTTCTCTCTTATTGGCGAGTTGGCAGAGTAGTTAAAAGAAAGCCCTCTACAACTACAACACAGAAGACCCTAAAGGTAGATGGGTCATGTTGCCGCTCTATTTCTAGTACCTGATGTCACATCGTTCTGTTTCTGAAGCTTTCTAAAAATATAAAAATCTCCTCTGCAATTGTTTAAAAGAAAATCAAACAATAAAGTCAAAGCTGACCACTTAAAAGAGGAAAAAAAAAAGTGGGGGAGAGGGAAAGGAAAAAAGAACAAGTATAGATTACATGGCCTAGAAAAGTCCTGAATTGTTGCAGAAACTAAAATGACTAAGGGGAGGGACAGGTACCAAGAATAGTACCTAAAGCTAACAAATGACTAAATTGGTTTATTTTATCTTCCTCCCCATGCTTTTCAAAGAAAAAAAAAATGCAATTTTAAAAGCATCAAAACTAAAACAAATGCACAATGACCTTAAGAAATAAGATTTTGAATTTCAATGCAGTACCCCTGTGCTATTGTTTCACTTCTTTGCTCTGAGAGATTTCCTGGATTTGCCCTTGGTGGAAGATTTCCCATCCTTCCTTCCACTTGCAGCTGGCTTCTTGGAAGAGATGTTACCAGACTTTTTGATGGCTGGTGGGGCTGGTTTGGTTTTCTTGGCGGGGGTTTTGGCCTTGGGGGGGGCTTTCTTGGGTGGGGGTCTTGCTTTTCCTCGCTGGGCAGCAGGGGTTTTGGGCTTCGGTTTGGACTCTCTTTGTTTCACTGAGGTGGTCTTCCCTCGGGATTTAGCTGGGGCTTTCTTCTGCAATCTGTTAAGAAAGAAAGCAAAAGGAAAAAGCTGAACATATAAGCACTCCCATTTTCTAGGATGACAAAGAGGCTGTTGGCTTTGCCAAAAAACAAAAAAACAAAAAACCTGTTATGGATGATTAGGGTCATACCATGAAATGGCAAAGTTGACCAAAGTGGTACAAAATTAAAAGACCAGACTGTTCAAGTCCTTGACCAAAGGCACGCTATTCATAAACACATTGAAATAAAAATTTACTGGTGAAATTGAAACTGGTCAAGGACTTGTATATTAAGTATATACTAGCAACAGCAAAGATTTTGATGATTCTTCCATCAACGTAACTAGTCAAATTTTGGAATAAAGAACAGAATTTGGTTCAGGTATATTATTGATTTACTGATTTAAATTGCCAATTGGGAAAAATAACTCACGGAAAAGATTAAAAAACAAATTATCATTAAAAAAGGAAACAACCAATGGTGCTAAGAGAGTTGTCATTAACTATTTTAAATTCAGTAAGTAAATTAACTTCCTTGAGCATCAATTTTCTTTTCTATAAAGTAAATGATTGAAAAAGATGATTTTTCAATTGCCTAACTCTAAATTCATTCTCCTAAGAATCCCCTGGACTTCAATCTCTGTATCTGTAAAAATGGAGTGATTTCTAGAGCTCCTTCTAGCTATAATGATAGAAGTTCTGTGACCTTCTTTCTCTCAGGTAAAGTAATTTCAAATTTCTATACCTTTTCTTAGGTGGTGGTTCATCTTCTTCAGATTCTTCTTCCTCAGATGAATCTTCCTCATCTTCTTCTTCTGAATCATCATCCTCAGATTCTTCAGACTCCTCATCCTGTTGCTTCTCTGGAAATAACACTCCTGGGCTGTGAAAAGAACTCAGGTTAAAACAAAAGTCCTTTTCAGGACAATCAAAACAATAGCAAAGGCAAAACAAGCAAAATAACTTAGTTCCCCTACATGATTAAAAATGAGGTTATAATTTATTCTGAAAATAAAGGCAGGATACACACACACACACACACACACACACACACACACACACTACTTTATTCTTTAATAAATGTACATAAGCAGCACCACGACACCACACTCCCAATTTTCATTACGCATCTCCCTCATAACTACAACCTTAAATAAAGTATCATGCCTTCAGTTCAGAATTTGAAATCCCAAAAGGGACTGAGTATTTAATATTTTGTAAAAGCTGTAGAGCATCAAAAGCTAAGATCTTCCACTTTCCTCTGTTCAGGATAATAGGAATTCTTGTTCACCCTGAGCAATAAGCCTTTTAATATTACAATATGCTGTTTTGAAATTTGCATGAAGACCATTTCATTTGTAGAATACAAAAAGTCAACATACAATTAAATCAAAAGGGTTGAGCTATTAAAAATAAATGGATGATTGTTCCTAAAGTGGAATAAAACCATAATGAAGTTCCCCTATAATATTAAGGATGCATGTTACGGAATTTTATTAAAGATTAAAGTATGTTACTCAGAGTAAAGGGGCATGAATTGTCTGGGCTTTTCGTTGTTAGTATACCTACACCAGTAGGATCACAAACCCTTGCAATATGGGTTAGAAGAAGCATTTAGATTTCTCCCCTCCCCAAGAAATTACATGACTCTCCTGCCTATTATAAATTATGAGGCAAAACCAAAGTACTTGGGAACATATGATGCTGAATCCTTCTAGATCTCCATAATGCACAATACAGGATAGTGTAAGCCAGGTAGCATCAAGAAGCCAAAATTTAATTATTTGTCTAATAAAGAGGGAACAGCATGATGACAAAAAGTCTAATTGGAGCACTTGGCTCCCAGCTATACTTAGGGTTTGACCTTCTGAGTCTATTTACATATCTGTAAAATGCAAGTTAACCCAGAATCTAGACCTAGACCTAGATGATTTCTAAGGTCTCAACCTGCTCTACAAGTCTGACTCTCATCTTCAACTGCACACTTCAATGGGTCATGTTATCCCTAAAAACTTCTCTTTATCCAATTCTTTTTGTACAGCAAAATAATTGGAACAAAAGTTTTGGCAATTGTCAATGCTGTAAAATTACCCATGCATAGAACTTGTAAATAAAAAGCTATTAAAAAAAAAAAAAAACACTTCTCTTTACCTGGGGTAATATGGAAAACAAAGCTGGAAGGTGCCACTGAACCCTTTCCCAGAGATCTGTTCCATCCATCCATTCTTTTCGCATTTTTGTAGGGTTCTTTTCAGTAGATGCACTGAGAACAAAAAATAAAAACCTATCAACTAATACTCTAATTTTATATAAAACAACTGGTACCTCTAGAATAAAGCTTCTTAATCTTTTTTGTGTCATGGTCCTTTCTATCAATATGGCTTTTTTTTGTTTTTTAATTGCATAAGATAAAAATACCCAGGATTATTAAGAAACCAATTTTACTTAAATAAGATGTCCCTTGTTTCTCATTCATGTTTACAAGTCCCCTGAAATCAATCAATCCACAAACCTCAAGAAGCCTTGACTTAGGATAGCGTGTAATAGTCTGGCAAATGACTGGGCATACTCTTTGGCCAAAGGTCAAATATTTGCACCCTTAGGGTCAAATCCCTTTGGATCAAAACTGGCTTAAGGAATCCATTGAAGAACCATACAAAGGGGATACTACACCTTGAGCAGTAGCAAGGGCCAACAATAGTTTGAGGAGATCCAGAAATTTATTCCATTCTTTCTAGTTCTTTAAGATCAAGAAATAAACTCCCCTAAGTAAGTAGGTATTATATAATGACCTCATGGGGCATGGACAGGGTTGTTTTTGTTTTTTCAAATGTGGATTAGAACAAAACCTGCACAAAAATTCTGTGTTCTAGGACTGTCAAATTAGTAAAGCTTCCATTTGTTAAAAAATTAAACAGTCCTCATCTTTCAATTCACAAAGCAGACAGAAAGAGTATTATAACAATCACTACAGAGTATAATACAAGGAAAAAGATAAACACAACACAGATATTTTGTACAAGATACCACATAAATTATTCCCTCCTCTGACAAAATACTTTAAAGAAAAACACTTTGAGAAAGTATGCCCTTAAATAAAAAAGTAAATACATTCCATAAAAAACTTTAATCAGACTCCAAGACTTAGCTAAAAATAATTTGATTTGGTTCACTCTGTAATTTTCTCTGAGTTATTTAGTTTCACAATTTTCTTCAAATTTGCTTGCTTAGTTTTAGGCTAAAATGAAAAAAGTCTTGGAATCACTATTATATAAATAAAATGCAGCTGGGTGGTGTGGTGGATAGAGTGATGATCTGAATTCTGGAGGATGTTCCTCAGCACTTGTTAGCTATGTGACTCTGGGTGAATCATGTAATCTCTCTGTCCCCCTTTTATAAAATGGAAATAATAACAGAACACCCTCAAGGTTGTTGTGAGGATCAAATGTGTTATGTGTAAAGTTCTTTGTAAACTTTAAGTTTATTTAAGCTACTAATTATTATTAAATTCACATTCCAAAATATTTAACTGAGATTAAGAATAGGAAAATCTTCATGTTACCCATCTTTCCCTTTTATGCATTCCAAAATGATAAATCTGGCCTTAGAGATCCTTTTGTCAAGTCCTTCATTTTATAGATGGAGAGTTTCCAGGAAGGTTGTAGTGATTCGTTTGAGGTCTTTGAGGCCAGAGTAACAGAACTGGGATCTAAAATGAGGTCTGGCCACTCTGAGTTCAGTGCTCTTTCTATGAATCATGAGGGATGACCAATCATGAACAGGGTTTTTGACCCTTAGAGGAGAGTAGTCCTTCATATGATCTCATGACACTCCATTTTCTTATCTCCTGTTATAATATTGTTTGGGGTACCGATGTCATATCCCATCTGGATCAAGTGCTTAATTTATGCTACGTAGTCAGGATGTAGAAAATCTGTGTTGGTGAATTACTGATTACCTTGCATTTCCACTTCCACAAGGGAGGTACCATCTCTCCCTATAGCCTATGCTGGCCCTGATGGCATAGTTCTTGGGCAACCAGACTGAGTGCAAACCTGAGTCTTACCTTGGAAATTAGAATTGGTCCCTGGGTGGTTCTCCAAGACATATTTCTTCAGAGCAGTTGTTGAACAGGTCTTCGGCTCGTTCATGGCAGCAATAGCAGACAGGATTGCATCTTCCATCAGACTTCCACCAAGCAGGGGTTTCTCCCCTGATCTCTTCAGCTGTTTTCCAAGGAGGAAGAGAAAAGCATCAAGACAACACTCTCCCAAAGCAGGTCAAGACAAGACTCCTCTGCACCAGGTGGGTCGGAGTTCCTGCATTAGCACAGATATGTTTTAAATTAAAATGTCGCATTAGGGACTTTTGCTTTCCAACCACCAAGAACTTAAACTAACCAATCTAAAATCTCCAAAACTTTTTATGGACATTCAGTTATTTTCTTCTCCCATTTGCTGCTTTTATACCACTCAAAGTACGAATAGTTGGCAATTCTTCAGGCCTAAGTATAACTACCCCAATAAGTATATTAGTTAACATAACTTTCATGTGAATTATAGGCTAACCTACTGTGCAATAGCACTTAATGGACTTCACATATGCTGCTTTTGAAAGAATACGTACTACATTTTCATGGATGAAATGAATTAAATCCTTTTTATATCAAAGAATACTTCCCTTTAGTAATCTGAAAAATGAAGAAATTGTGTACTAGTGAAAATAATAAATAACCCTATAAACGCTGTAAAGATAACAACAAAGAGAAAAATTTAGCAACAGTCAAGGTACCTTACTATAGAAAAATACATGCATATTTCAGAAGCAGATTCAGGTAGATACAAAAGGTAATGTAAAAGGGAGTGAAGAGAAAAAAAAAAAGGATTAAGCCAAAAATGTTCTAAAAAATGAACCTTTGGCTTCTGACCTGGAATGTCCCAGAAGCTCCTTTGCCTGTGATCTGCTCTAACTGGCCTTTTTCTACTGCTCTCTGCAGTGCATTCTTTAACAGCTGAGGTCTGAGGGTAAATAAAAAGCACAAAACAGGTAACAATCACACAGATCCAAGACAACAAATTAGTAGGCAGTTTTCTAAGGTCCATTTGACTTTAAACTATGTAATGTCTAATTAAACAAAAGTAATATTTTCTTAAAACCAGACTGGTCCAACAACCCTTTACCAGCAAGCGCTTGGTTTTCAGGAAGCACAGGAGAGAATGAGACAATTTGTTACCCCTTTTTCTGCTGCAATTTTGAACACACATAGATTTCTAAATGATGAGAACTTCGTTATTTATTTATCTATAAAATCCTATTTGGCCACAACAATGATCAAACTTGGTCTTCAGGATAGTGGTATTGGCTGGGTTAAAGGGTATACAGTTTTATAATCCTTTGACTTTTTTTCCTCCCAATTGTTCTATTTTAAATGCATCTCTCTGTCTTCCTACTGAGTTTTATTGGTAATATACAGAAAAGCTAATGATTTAAGTGGGTTTATTTTGTATTCTGTAACTTTGCTAAAGTTGTTCTTTTGACTAATTTTTTAGTTTACTCTCTAAAGTTTTCTAAGTATTATCATTATATCACCTGCAAAAAGTGAGTTGTTTCCATATCATCTATGCTTATTTTTTCTTGTCTCATTGCTATAGCTAGCATTTCTAGTACAGTATGAATTATAATGGTGATAATAATGCATATCCTTGCTTCACTCCTGATCTTACTGGAAAGGTTTCTACAATTTGGCCAGAGTATATGATCTTTGTGATATATTATCAGTATTTTATCTCATATTTTTGCACTGATATTCATTATAGAAATTACTCTACACTTCATGCATTTTTGAAGGACAAAATTTTCATTTAAAGTGAGCCAAGAATCAAGCTTCTCTGACTTAGGCAAAGAGATCTAGCTAATGTTTGAATAACTGAAGTTCTGTACCATTACTAGTACATATACTACTTTGATACTAGATTTTTGAATTTTCCTGAATTCTTCTGTTTCATTCTTCTATTTAAATACTGTGACGTATACTTGCACAAGAATATAGTTTCGTTCTCCCAGTACACTGCTTGGTATATAGTAGGAGTTTAAAAAACTTGATTACTAATTCTCCTGTTGATTTTCACTTCAATATTCTCCACTAGGGCTTTACTCCTCTGTATTTGTATATCTTTATGTACAATTCTATCTCCTCCCCAATTTATTCTCATTCTTTTGAATAAGATGTATCATTCCAAAATCATGTTTCAATGAAGGGTTATAATGAAGTCAAATTTGCCTTTCTGCTTTTGAATTTCTAAGATTTATATAAATATATCTAAGGACACAGATTTCACTGCTGGCTCTTTTTTGGGTTTCGTCTCCTGTGAATTACTGAGCAGCTCTTCCTTCTGGTCTCTGTACCCCATCTTTTCAATGTAAAGCTCTTTTGATCACATTTGAAAGACTTTAGGCAAATACAGCTTTACTAGCCCTTTTTGGGTAAACTTCATCCAAGGTTAAGTAACCAGGTCCAGAAACACTGTTCTAACATGATCTTAACTTGTTCACTTAGCAAGATCATAGAATGATAGTGCTAAAAGGATCTCTGGAGACAGTCTGGTCCACTTCCTTTATACATCATCAGTTCTTTTTCCAAAATATACGTTTTATTTTTTTCCCTAGCTACATTTTAGTAGGATGGATAGCTATTAAAAACAAATCTTGCTTCTCACTCTGCCTTTCCCTTCTTTAGTCTCACAACATTGATTTAATGACCACCTGTGACTTTAAGACTGCTCAGACTTCATATGTCTTTGCTATATTTTCTACACTTTTCGGTAGTATTATTTATATTCCAATGACTCACTAGAGATGGTCATTCTGAGAAGTCTCAGTTCTCCATTATAACCAGATGTGCAACCTGGGAAGACAGCACAACTCTGTACTGTTAATGTTAGTTTGAAAAATGACTTTTAGTTCTGTTCATCACAGAATCAACAACTAGTGTTCATAACTTTTGCCTCTGACTCTTATGGGACTTATCTCTGTGGATTTATATTTGACCATTCCTTGAAATATAAGCCACTATTTTCTCCTTAGAAGGTCTAGTCACCCACCTCCCACAGTAATGGAAAGCATTTTATAGTTATTTCTTAGGTCCAAGGTTCAAAATATTCTTTTTTTTCCCTCTCATTATAAATTTTTTCCTTTCTCCATCCTCCTGACATAGGGTCAAGGTTACCTACTAACTTTTCAGATCTTTTTCCACTTTGAAATTGTTATTCCATCAAAACAAACAAATAAACAAACAACAAATAATACATTCTCTCTAATATTCTAGAGTGGAGATGCATTCCTCAAAGCTAAAGAGGCATACTGGTGATAGAAATCCATGGAAAAGTATATTCAGCAGGTTATTTATGAATGACATTAAAAATGTTGGGATAAGGCAAAGAAATCTGGAGGTCATCTTCACAGATGAAACCATGAGAATCAATGAACTATCTGGAGAGAATCATTAGAGAGAGAAGCAGAAGACCAAGGACTAAATTTTGGGATACCTACATGTTTAAGTTGATGAAACACAGAAAAAGTTTTCCAAAAAATATGAAGAAACCATTGGTTGTATGATTTCATAAAAGCCAAGGAAAAAGGTTTCAAGGATAAGGATAATTGACATTGCTAAATGACACAGAAAGATCAAATAATAGTGAATTTTTGATAAACATCCTTTGGATTTTTTTGTTTTCTATGTATTAACAAGCAACCTAGAAAATTATAATGTGATTTCTGTCATACTGAAGCACATATTCTACCACATTAGCTAGAAAAATCCTCTTATACTACTGTGTGAAAGAAAAGAACATTGCATAAAAAGTAAAAAGAACTGTATTCAACGTCCCTGCTCTGCAACCTTGGATAAATCCCATTACTTATTTGAGCCTTTTATCTCCTCACTTATAAAATGAGGCAACTGAATTCGAAATTTCTTTCAATTCTAACATTTTATGATTCCAACAAATACAACAAAGAAAGTCTGGTTCATTGTTTTTGTTCAAGACCTACAGAATCATACAAAAGAGAAAATTGCTGGGGAACTACTGCATATACCTATAATTACCACTAATCTTGCAATAGAGGAACTTATAAGTAGAACGGATTTCCATGTTTAAGTGTTTATACTTTATTTCTTCCCAAGTTGGCCTTTGTGGACACAAGAACTATTTCAATGAAGCTCACAGCACAGTCACAACGTCATGATTCTATGTGACTAAGTTCTAATGGAGTTATTTAATTAATGCTTAAATTTGATACTCTGAAAATAACTCAACAGTTTTCTAAAACTTGCTTCTGGATTAAAATTTTAGCAACTTGATTTGCCTCAGTTATCAAAACAAGAACTGGCACTAAACATTATTCTATACTCTGAATCGGGGTCCTCAAACTTTTTAAATAGGGGGCCAGTTCACTGTCCCTCAGACTGTTGGAGGGCCGGACTATAGTAAAAACAAAAACTTTATTTTGTGGGCCTTTAAATAAAGAAACTTCATAGCCCTGGGTGAGGGGGATAATGGCCCTCAGCTGCCGCATCTGGCCCGGCCGAAGTTTGAGGACCCCCTGCTCTGAATAATAGCCTTCTGTAAAAAAAAAAAATGTTCAGGACAAATGTTATGAGTTCCATTTCAGTAAAAGGTTATTATTTCATTCTTCAGACTGAATATACATAATACATAAATAAATAAGCTATTATGTAACACAATACAATTAATTGTGAAATAAATATCCTATTTACATTTCAACATATAATTTCAATTTCAGCCCCAAAGAGAAATTCTAGGGACTGCAAACAAATACATTTACATATGTAAGCTCAAACTCTGAACCAGGCATGGGAGATAAATCCAATGACATTTAAAATACCTGCAAGCAGTATCACTTATAAATTAACTAAGAATTTGCTCAAAATTTTACATGTTTTAAAAATTCATAGATAACTACATAATTCATATGTGAAGGGATATGAACATTATATAAACCTTTAAAGTACTGAAAACATTTTAAGTTAAAGTTTCTGATGACAGTTCTGCTTAGTAAATTCTGAACATGAAGAGTAAATAAATTCTATCATTTTACATACTAAAAGTTGCAAACACATGGTATATTGGAAATCACACGACTAGATAGAAGTCTAATATTCCAACCTGCTCTGTGTCTAGAAGAGCATCAGTCCTAACTTTTGACATTCTCACTGCCCTGACCAACCTCTAATCTTGGAAAGAGCCAAGGGAAAGACATTTCTGAATCCCAACATTTCAGAGCACACATGCTTTTAAATTTATATTACATGTCCATACCTGATATCCACTTTAAGTTTAGGATAATACTGAGATACGTATTTCCTGATTAGGCTGTAGGAAGCTTCTTTAGGTTCACAAAGACGAGTGAAGGCCAGTGGGAGAACATCTTCCAATTTTACCTGTTGTTCTGGAGCTAATGTGGAACTACTCTTCTGAAATGCAATATACACCAAACAAAAGTCACTCTAGAATATATAAACATTTTCTATGAAATACTTCAATATGTAAAACACTATGCCAAGTAGAATAAATGCAGGAGTCCTTCAAAGTTTTGATAAGTCTTATGGCAAATTCCAAATATATGTCTTTCCTGCATTTCCTTTCCTTTTACTTGCTCAATGAACCCGAGAGAAGCATTAATTTCTTTCTAGCTATCCAAAATATATTGCACATCAGAGGATACAGTATAGAGTACATTTCATTCATACAGTACATTTGAAAACTTGTGAGGTCGCCATTATTACATAACATAATTCAGTGAGCCCAGAAGATTCAGAAGAGCTTAAAATCATGGCAGATTTCTGGGAATATTTAAGAAATCATTCCCTTTATTCAGTAATAGAAATAGTTAACAAGCTTGCATTAAATGCTTAATATGTGTTCAGAGGACTTCTAAGTGATAGATAACTTAGGATGAGATCATTACAAGTGAGCTTATTCAGAATCTGTATGCTATTTACTATAAGAGAGATACATGTGGAGAAGGTACAAAGAATTACAAGGAGGAAGATGAAGAGAACAATTTTGCCTTAAGATGTATGTGCATACAGTAAGCTCAACTTTTCCACAGATGATCTCCAGAGTTTGATTTGTTTAAATGTTCTCTGTGCTATGCATTTTTCTAGCCCTGTGATCTTAGGTTCCCAGTTGGCTCTCTAAAAGTTTATTTAATTCATAAGGTAGCTTAATTTTACTCTCAATAGCTATCTAATTTTCAATGATTTCTATGGGAATATAAGTACTGAGTTCCAACCTGGAATGTCAAGATTGCATCATCTCGCTATATTTTCTCATACATACATGTGTAGGTATGTGTGTGCATAAATGTCTATGTTTACTGTAAATAATTTCCCCTTCCTCTTTCCTACTGAGATTTGGAAAGATAAAGGCCCCATAGGTAATGGTAAGATCTTTCGTATACTATAGTAGCTTTGTGTTAATGCTTACAAAGAATTGAATTAAATTTCACATGAACCTGTAAATCATCCCCAAACATTTTGTTAAGGAAACTTGGAGTCAAATGGGGGGGGGGGGGAGGAGGAAGGACTCTGGATCATGGGAAATCTTAAGGGATAAGGATACCCTATTGGGTGAAATAACAGAAGGGATATACTTCTCTCCTTTCATCACCACCCAATTTACTCCTTCTATCTTTAAATGACACTTGATAGAGGTAAGATGTAGGAAAGAATAAAAGCAGGGGTTCTAGGCAGCACTATATTTACAGCAACAAAGGAGTTGGGGAGGAAAAGTCTAAGGTGAAAAGAATCAGCATTTTCTATAGCCACTTGGTCCACAGCTTAGGGTGGCTGTTAGGATTTAATAATTTAATTTCAATAATCTAGCATAGAAATAGTTTGACTATTATGGCATTATACTTGAATGTGTGTGTTTGACTGGGGATGAGGAAGGATGTGAGTTAAAAAGCATATAAAGTAAAGAGGAAGAAAAGTAGGTCTAAGTGTAAGGAACATTTGAAAAACTTCATAAAAATCTCAAACAAATTAGCTAAACAGAGTAAAAAGACAATTTTCAAGTAATTTTTGGTCTTATGCATCTTACCTTTCTGTCTTTAGACTTCTGAACAGTTTTTCCTGCATTTGGGACCACCACAAAACTGCCAGATGCTCCTTTTCCTTTTACCTGAAATAGTTTTAATTGCAATGACAACTATTTAAAGTTTTAAAAGTATTTTTAAAGTAATTTTAAAAAATTTATTTTAAAGTATTTTAAAAGTAAATATATATTTTTAAAGTAAATTTATATTGAAAATTTAAGCCTTTACACTGCACTACTAAACTCCAGTGCTTTGTCATGTAAGACCCAAAGTGAAGGGCTAATTTAATTTACAATGGGGAAGGAGAATCTTATGGTTTCAAAATAATTTATTAAATAAACAAGAAATGCTCATTGTGAGGACTATAGGGCTCCATTAAGAACCACTTAAAGAGAAAACTTTCATATAAGGTTAAAAAAAAAAAGGGGGGGTGGCATCACATTTTTATAAATATAAGTACTTCCAGCATGTTTTCCTTCTTTTTCTTAATAGGGCAGAAATTATTATTCTTCAAGATAATTTTTCAGATGCTCTTTTTAGCATTAAGGTTTTGTCTGAATCATCTTTCCTTGTATCAAAGTTGATTTCTTTATCGTGAGCTGAATTCTCTCTATCCTGGCTTCTCTAGACTCTTTAAAGTAAGAACTAACTGATAACATACTTCATATATGTTACAATACAATACAACATTAATGTGCCTTGTAATATAATGCATGAAAATTCTCTTTGTTTGAATCATTACCTGCCTGATGACTCCTCTCTGTAATTCTCTCTTCAATGCTTGCTTAAGGAGATAGCCCCTTCTCTCTAGTTCCAGTGAAGGATATTTGTGAATGATATATTTTCGAATGGCAACAACTGATGCTCCAGTTTTCTGAAAGCATGCCTGAAAAAAAATCATTATATCAATCAACAACATTCATTAAGCACTTATTATGTGACAGGTGCTAAAAACCCTGCTTTTAAGATTGAATTTTCATTCTATTGGGAAAGACACTGAATATATGGATTAGTACAAGTCAACAAACCAGCATTTTTAAAGTACCTACTATGGTCTAGGCACTGAAGATACAAAGAAAAGCAAAAGATATTCCCCACTCTCAAGAACTCATAGTCTAATGGCAAAGACAATATGCATAGTACATACTATGTCCTCCACTAAAATGTAAGTTTTTCAAGAATAGGGACTGCCTTTTTTCTTTCTTTTTTTATATCCCCTGTTCTTAGCACAATGCACACATAGGAGGTACTTAAAATTTACTGACTGATAAAATAAAAAGAGTCATTAAATAAAAAATAGTGGGGGCACTATTAGTTGATGAGGATCAGGAAAGAAGGTGGTGCTTGAGCTGTGTCTTGAAGGAATTGAGGAACTCTCTGAGGCAGAGAAGAGGAGAGAGAGAATTCCAGGCCCAGGGATGGCGAGTACCAAGGCTAAGTATGTGTGATGAGGCGGCCCTGAAAGGCCACTTGAGCCTAGAGCATGACAAAAGCTGTCAGATGGGACCAAAAGGAAAAGGATTTTACAGGCCAAACACTGGAATCTGCAAGGCAGTTTTGGGAAGGAGGAGATTGGTAGCTGGGGGATGGGTTCAGGAAAGGTTTCACTAGAGAAGATAATCCTGAATTGAATCTTGAATCATTCTAAGGGGAGTCTAGGAAGTAGAGATAAGAAGAGAGGGAAGCCTGACACCAGATGGTGTGTCGGGTGTGAGAGACAGCATAAAAAAAGTTAATTTGGTCCATGAAACTCAGAAACGGGAACAAGGCACTACAAGACTGGGAAGGTGTGAAAAGCTTTAAATGCCAGAGAGTTTCTGTTATCTGATCCTAAAAGTAACCAGAGATTGAAATGATCAGACCTAGCCTTTAGAAAAATTGGCCACAGTGTAGAGGATGCACTGGAGAGAAGAGAACAAGAGACTATGGATGAGAACCTGGGTGAACAGAGAAAGGAGGGGTTAGATGTAGAAGATACGGTAGAGGGAGAAATGGTAATGGCTGATAACTGTTGAGGTTTGTGGGATGAGGGAGAATGAAGAGCTGATGATAATGCCAAAGTTGTGAACTAAGACTATAGAAGGCAAACTCAATAGAAAGAGGCAAGTTTGGAATAGAGGTTGTTTTTTGGGGGAGAGAATAAGTTTATTAGACAAGCAGTATGTGGAATGTTTCCAGGAGACACAGCTTGGAATATACAACAGACAGTTGTAGACACAGGATTGTAGCTCAGCAAAGGGGGATTAGCGATATCGATCTGAGAGTCATACACTTAGCAGATGCAAAAGACATTCCAAGAGAAAGAATGGAAAGAGAAGAATGGGGCACATTTATAGGGTGTGATATGGATGAGGGGCCAGCAAAGGAGCCTGAGAAGTAGTAGTCAAATAGGAAAAACAAACAACTAGAAGAGAATGACACAGCACAATATCTACCTAACACATAGCCAAGACTCAATAAAAGCTTGCTGAGAGCGACATGAAAATCCAGGAAAAAAAAAAAAAAAGACAAGCCAGGAGGAAAGAGTATTCCACAGTGTGAAATACTGTAGAAAGATGAAGACTGGTAAAAAACCACTAGATTTAACAGTTAAGAAGTCACTGGAAACTTGGGAGAGAGTAATTTCATTCAGGTGATGAGGTCAGAAGAAAGACTACAAAAATACTGAGATATGATAGGATAGGATAGGATGAAGAAATGAACTTATACAGACTGCTTTTTCTAGTAATTTGGTTATAAAAGAGGTTATACATTAAAGTAGCTTGAGAGAAGGAAAGAACTGGTATTAGTGGGGTCTTTTTATTAGAAACTGGAGTCAAGGAAAATAGAAAAGGATATATCAAAAGGCTTTGAGGAAGGACATGTTGAATGACCTTTCTCAGTTAAGTATGAGCAGTGATCTTTATCTGAGAGGGGAAAAGAGGGAGATGTGAGATGTTTTAAGTGAGTTTTTGTGGGAAGAAGAATAAAAAATCAATTATGAAGGTAACAGACATGTTAGGGACTGCCTTGCTAAAGTGAGAACCCAGTTGAGATGGTCGAGATCTATGATGGACCAAGTCAGCTTGATTTCTTTCAGTTCTGTCTAGCCACATGTTAGTCAATGCAGAACAGTCAGATCTTGGTAGTAATGCTGGATTGAGGTTTTAGCAAGGTATCTGTCAATAATCAGACAAAGAGTAAAGGACAGTATAATATTGAACTGGTCAAATTTATGGTTGAAGGTGATTCTTGACCCCTCCCCCCCCGCCAATCCCCCTTTCTACTCAGTTCTGGGTCTTCTTTTCTCTAGACTAAACATCTTCAGCTACTTCAATGACCTTTTTTATGACATACTCTCAAGGCTCTTCACCATCTTGGTTGCCTTCTAGATCCTTTCCAGCATATCAATATCTATGGTGACCAGAAGAGAATACAAAATTCCAGATAATCTCTGACTACGGACTATTGTTGTCATATTATACATTTCTATCCACATGCCCCCAAAGGAATGAACCTGAAGTAGATCCATTAAATACTTTTATCAGAAACTTGGCTGTGAAAATGGAAATGAATAAAACAAAAAGGGTTTTTGGGGAAAAAAAAAATCAACCCCCAAAATGATTCACTTATGAATAATCTTAAATTATCTCATGTCACATTCAGCCCCCAAAATTATTTAAAACAGTATAAAATGGTGCTAAAGACATACTAAGAAACAATACATACTAATCCTAAAAGCTACCTGAAAAGTATAATTCTTAAAGATTATAGCTCTTTACTCATTTATTATCTTAAAAGAGAAATTGTATACATAATCTAAAAAGCATATGCTAAGATATCTTTTAAATAATAGTTTAATTTTAATTAACAAGATTTGGCAGATGCAAATATAACTATTTTTTAAAAGAGTTAAAACATTACACTTGTTCTCTGCTACTCAAATCTTTGCTGAGCAGTAAAATTTAAGACTTAGATTTCCTGGAAAAAATCCTTTTTTAAAAAACAAATGTTGAACAAAATAAACATAAAACTGAACTGTCAAAAATATAAATTTAAAGTGAATTTTCACTTGCCTTAATGGCCTCCGTTAGGATTGCATCCATTTTGGGGCGTGAGGAAGCAGCCATGTGAGTTTGTTTCTGAGCCCTAGCAAGTTGGCTAGCAGAAAGAGTAGCCCAGGAAGGGATAGTTTTTTTCACTTTCTTCTCTTTTTCTTTAGTTTGATCTTTTTCACTTTAAAACAATAACAAAAAGCTTAATTAAGCAAGGTAAATTTTTAAACATGAAGGGTCATTTCTGAAAGGAAAGGCAACCAGGGTAATGTTATTTTTTAAAATCTAAGAATTTATATAACAGGCATGATTTTTAATACATGAAGTTCCATAGATGAACCAGAAGATATTTATGTTTTTATTGCAAGGAAGAGGAACCATTCAGATTAGCAATGCCTGGAGATCCACGACAAAGAAAAAAAGAAAAAAGTTATAAGTCTAATAACAATTTTAATAAAAACTGAAATTGATCCATAACCCTGTTAGTAAACATTCTTTTGGATTAAATTACCCAATGGTAAATTCAGTATCATTAAGATACTTATAAGCATGGAATAAGCCCTCTGATAATTACACAAACTGCAATTATACAGGTAACAATTTTTAGAACCTATCTGCAAAAACAAAGAAGGATAAAGGATTTCCAGAAAATTTAAACCTGGGATTAATAGTTCCTGAGGATTTTTTCTCTTATAAAAATTATTAAATACGGGGATAATTAACATTCCTTAGGTCAAGAATGGAAAGGCTGTAATGAATTTCAAGTCTTTCTTATTGCTACCTATTTTCCTGTGAAAAAGAGGGAAGCAACTCTTCATGACCAAATTCCACCATCTGCAGATCAACTATGGCAAATCGTACTTTCAAAATTTAAGAAACTAATACTATTTAGTACTATTCGAAAAGACCCTCTTTTAAGGAAAAGTGCAAATTGGCAATCTGAGAGAGATGGGAAAGAATAACCATTTTTACTTTTAGTTATTAAGTGACATTCTTCAAATGGAGTTAACAAAAAAGAAAAAAATGAGTAAAATTCTTCCAAATTAGATATTTATAGTAATTACTTTCTCAAAAGTGTTGCTTTATGAATGGAAAAATTAATACATTTACACTCAAAAAAGTTTAAGTATAAAAACACGTTCCGGGAGCAGCTAGTAGTGTAGTGGATAGAACACCGTCCCTTAAGTCAGGAGGATCTGAGTTCAAATCTGGTCTCAGACACTAAACATTTCCTGGCTGTATGACCCCGGGCAAATCACTTAACCCCAATTGCCACAAACAAAAAAAGTTTTAAATCCAAAAATTAATTATTTTTGGATTATCTGAACTATTAGCTCCATCAGTTCAAAGTATAGTTGTATCTAACTTTAAAACCTACAAGGTGGTATTATATGTTTTCTTCTCCAAATCTGCAATGAAATAATTCTCTCTATTCCCTTTTATGAGGAATCTGATTCATCAATAACTATAATTTAGAGGAGGGCATAACCACTTACTCCTTTTTGGTCTCTTCAGAAGGCTTGTTTTCTCCCTTTTCCTCTTTCTCTGGTTCCTTTGGCTGTTCAGTTTCACTTGATGTAGCAGGTGGAGTTTCATTTTCTTGTTCTTCTCCAGTAGAAGCAGACTCCTCTGAACTTACATCTGGTTCTAAAATTGTATTAATACAATTTCAAGAATATTTAGAAACCTCAAGCATGGACACTAAATGGGAAAATACAATTCTGATTCAAAAAAAACAACTCATTTTTAACAAATATTCAGTAAGCCTATGAATATTGAAATCAGCCTCAAATGAACACTATGAATCCTGAGTATAGCCATTTCTTATTCTGCAAATCACTAAAATAACTTATGTAGGGCAGGAATCTATATCAATATAACAAAATGAGATACTGATCTAGCACAACTATGAAAAGGGGAAGCAAATATATGTACGTATGTACTAAAAGATCTATGATTTCATTTGTTTATATACTTTCCTAAAAATTACAATTCACCCATGTCTCATGATTGTTATATCTGAAAAAATTTATCGGCTAAGTGGCTGACATAATAAAGAGAAAGAATAGTTAACCAAACATTCTCCAAGTAGAAGCTATGTATATAAAGGAAGAATAAATACGAGCCCACCATTACATAAGGCTCAAGCTGAAAACTTGGAGAGAATGTCTGCATTTACTCTGTCTTTATGTCTGGGCAGCTACTATACAGCCTTTTCAGAACTTCAACTCTGACTAAAAACTTTGAATAGACAGGTTCTTCCAAAACGGTTTTAGTTATTCACAGTTCCAACACCAACAAATGCTTATTTTCACATAATTTCACTGACCACTGCTATTATTGTTTTGGTGCACATTTTTCTTATTATCTAAAGCAGTCTTTCACGTGATTGTTAAACAATTTGTTAACAGTTTGCTTACAAAACTTTTATGATAAGGAGGTCTTTGATCAGAATATCTACAACAAAATATGCATAGTCGTTTATTTGTGGCACTTTTTATAAGAGCAAAGAATCAGAAACAAATTATAAGTCCATAGACTGGGAATGGTTAAATAAATTGTAGTACACGAATAATATAACAGAATATGACTTTGCTGTAAGAAATTAATGTGACAAATACAGGAAAGAAAGATCAGATCTATATAAACTGATTGATAGAGGGAATAGTCAAGAAATTATAAAGAATAAGCACAGCTACTCTTAGCTCATCCTTTCATGGATGTGGGAAGGCCCCAAATAGGGCACATTGCACATATTTTCAGTCAATCAGTGTATTGATCAGTTATGCTGATTATTCTTTTTTTGTCTTTAAAAATGTACTATTAAATGAGATGGTTTACTGAGATGAGTATGGAGAGAGGAAACTGAGATGCAAAAACCCTCAAGATATCAACAAAAATTTACTTGAAAGAAAAAAAGACAACTTCTTTCACTTGTGAAAGTTTGAATGTTGAACTGGTCCAACCATGATCTCTTTGGGAAAATATGCTTCTTAATGGCTTAGAAACTTTATACAATGTCACAGTCATAAAATACATTAAGTAATGAGTCTTGAAGGGAGAAAAGTGCTGCATTATTAAGGTCTAAAGAGACAGAATCAACTGTTCTTTGAACCTAGTTACCCTGGGAACCAACAACTAATCAACTTTATTATTATAATTCTCTTAAAAAGCTGGGGTGAGGGGAAGGGGGGAAAACCAAGTTAGGTAAAACCGTATTTCATGCTAATCACTACAAAGAAAAGGTGCAGAATGCAATACTTATGGACCTCCCATTTTTACAAGATTGAGCAGTTTTAAGGCACAAAGACTTCTGAGACATCATTATATGAATAGTGAGAAAATGAATAAATTCACTAATCCAACTTGCAACTCTTACTTTTAATTGGTCTGGCTATCTATTCACTCTCTCAATTTGGGAAGCTTATCTGTTATCTTTCTTGCGTGTTATTTCAATCTTCCAGCCCATCCAATGATGTTCATTATTTTTTCTCTCTGATTTTAAAGCATGTTTCAACCCAAGTTCTTTAATAGCTCCTTCATATGCTTTCAATTTCAAAATATTACTATCACAATAAAAGCCTTTGATAAAAATGGTAAGGGAGTGGTGGCAGATATCAACTGTGATAGGCACTTCATGCTGTGCTAAGAAATGCATTAAGATGCAATATATATTACATCATATATAGGGGACATAATTTGATCTAAAATGTAACTGAATCTGTGGTATGGAGTATCGCATTGATTTACTCTGTCCGTACATTAGTAACAGATATTTCTTCTATCTTTATACTTATATGTTTATTCAAGAAATGTATTATGACCAGCAGGATGAATACAAAAAGGTTTGGAGAGACTTACATGAACTGATGCTAAGTGAAATGAGCAGAATATATACTTCAACAACAATACTACATGAGGATCAATTCTGATGGAAGTGGCTATCTTCGGCAATGAGAGGATCCAATTCAGTTCCACTTGATCAGCGATAAACAGAACCAGCTACACCCAGGGAAAGAACACTGGGAAATGAGTGAGGACTGCTTGCATTTTTGTTTTTCTTCCCAGGTTATTTTTACCTTTCTAAATCTGATTTTTCTTATGCAACAAGAGAACTACGTAAATATGTACATACATACTGTATTTATGATATACTTTAACGTGTTTAACATATATAAGATTGCCTGCCATCTAGGGGAGGAGATGGAGGGAAAGAAAGGAAAAGTTGGAAAAGCAGTGTTTGCAAGGGTCAATGTTGAAAAATTACCCATGCATATGTTCTGTCAATAAAAAGCTACAATAATAAAAATAAATAAATAAGGTTCAATCTAAAAAAAAAAAATCATGTATTGTAATTTCAAAGAACAAGAAGCATACTCAAATGCTGCCTTTTAATTTACTTCCAAAGCTAACTGTTGAAATATAGGCTCATGTATTAATTTTTATATATGTTATACATTTACTTATCTGCGTACAGAGGTTGTAAATCCCTTAAAGACAGGGATGGTTTTGTTTCTGTACCCTGCTTAGTAAGCACCTAATAAATGTTTGTTGAATTGAGTTGAGTCTTGTTCGAATAATGCTAACAAAAGAAAAAACTAAATACTGAGCCTTATCAAACTTTTACTTAGAAAGGACAATTCAGAATATTAATCTCTAAACAATTACATACAAAATAATAAAGATCATTAACACATGAATTGCATACAAAAAGAATACATACATATTATTATTAACATATGAATTATACTGTTTTTCCTTAATATAACTATTAAAGGTGATTATCCTTTGCCACTAAGTTTGCATTTGAGGTTTCTCTTCCTTGACAGCTGGATACACTCAGAAAATTAAAACTAATTGTAAAATCAGTCCAAGTTAGTCAAATCTAGTCTTCATTTCGTGAAAAATTTAGGGTTCCTTTAAATACCTCAAGAGGGTATTGTGAGATTTTAAAACAACAAAAACAATTCATATATCTATATCTTATTTTTAATAGAGAGGTATTGAAATTTTAAAATTTTTACATGTGAAGGGAATCTTATGCAGAGAATTCTTCCAGTGGCCTATTTGTTAAGCGATTTCATTTATGTTATTCAAGCAATTCAGGAAATTCTACTCCCAAGACTTTCATACAGCCAAGACTTAAAACCTTACCCTACCCACAAAGCCTGTGACTGTTTCTACTTTTGGAAAGGGATTTAAAATCTCATCTAGTCCAGCTTCCTCATTTTATACTTACCCTTGCTTTCTTATTTTTAAATGAAAATTCTATTTCAGGTTTAATTTGGAAACATTCGTAATAGTTCACAGTACAGCAGAAAGACACTTTATTTAATAAAGCAATCCGTATCATTGCTTCACTTTACCTGGTTTCTCCTCCTCACCTTCAGCTAGTTTACTTTTGGGAGGAGTTTCACGAGTAGAATTCACAGCTCGGCGAATAGGCATGGTGTTATCTTCAACCTTCAAAGAGAAATTCAGAGATAGCCAAAATTAAATAATTATGACAATGTTGCTGAATTAAATTTTTTCTGGTATTTTAAAAGGGGCCTAGTTGGGTGTTAGAAGATGTTGGAGAAATCTTCAAGCTGACTCCAGGGTAAGTTCTCTGAAGGTGAATATGATTTTTTAGGAAATGCATCTCAAACTTTTCATGTTCATATTTAAAGTGGTAACCAAAATTAATTATGTTTTATTTGGAATAAACTTCAAAGGATTTCAGGAGTTAGAAGAGTGGGAGATAAAAAGGATACCTGCACACCTCTGGTTTTGACACTCATAACCCAGGCTTCTAAAAGTAGGGGAGGGAGAATGCACCACCACGTAGCCCCTGGCAGGGCTGGAAGTCAGGGACGGATCCAAGGGCGAGCTTCAAGAACGGGCCAGCCCCTACCTCACCTAACTTGTCCGCGTGGATCAGCTGAGCTCCTACTCTGAGTGGGAGTGCCTTAGGATGGACGAGTTCAGCTTCAGACGTATCAGTCGCCATTTAAATTAATTTCTAGGCCCAAGTGCAGGTTACACTCTGAAGCCTCAGCTTTTAACCACAAGGATTTTTCCTAATGGTTTCACAGTGCAGTGAGGAGTCAACCTAAAGTACAGAAAAGACCTGGTGTGAAGGTTAACAAAAACAAAACTAAACTAAAAAGTCTAAACTTATTTTAAATCCAAAGGAATGTATATAGCTACATATATATATATATATACATATATATATATATACACACACATACATACATATATATATATATATATATAAATGGGAAATGACTTGGTTATCTTCAAAAATATGATAAAGTAGCTAACAAAATATAAAACTATTTAAAGCAGCAAATAAGACAAATGCAAAAGCCAAAGCAGGAATCTGTTCAATATTGAGCCTTGCAGATGAACAGAGGAGAAAAGGCCAGGCAAAAAATTCATATAAAATTAAATCTACTTTTATCTATGAATTTAAAGAGGAAAGTATAAGATTATAAGGAGTTCTGTTCCAGAGAAAATAGAGAAGGATTTTAGTCTAAAAGGAACAGTCATAGAGAGTCTAAACTATCTGCACTATAGTCTTACAGTTAGAAAAGCAATTTTCTTCTCCTTTAAAGGGAAATCCACACCGTTCTCAGGAGGATGGTGCTGGCAGGGAATATTGCATCACAGGGAGATTTTACAAACCTGGGAAGCAAAGCTAGGCTTTAAAAGAACAGCACTACACTAAGTTTCAAAGATTTACTTTTCATATTTTTAAATAATCAAAAGACAGAGAAAAAGCACAATTAAATACTTTAAAACAATACAATTTCTCAATGATTTTTTAAAATTGTGATGAACAGTGGTTGAAATAATATATTTTGTAACAAAAATTCTACTTTGCCTGTATGTTTAGCTTTTTTTTTTTTTTTTAAATCAATTTATTTTTTGTACCTCTGCACTTGTGGAAAAAAGGATAAAGTAGCAAAATAGTAAAATCAGCTATTTCAAAACTTCTAGATTTGGCTGAAAGCCTAATTAGAAATATACAGGTTTCTAATTCTAAGGGGACAATTGTGGAGAAGTCTTGGGATTCAAAACCATAGAGAACACCGTAAACAAGGAAAAATACCAAAATTTGAGGTCATTTGGAGTCTTATCCCAAAGCAATAAATTCAAGGAAACTGGGCAGTTTAAAACTTGCTTCTGATATAATGGTGATGGTGGTAGTAGTGATGATGATGGCTAGCATTTGTATAAACACTTTAAAAGATTGCCAAGTGCTTTACAAATATTATCTAATTTTACCATCAGGACAATTCTGTGAGGTAGATGCTATTAATATTTCCATTTTGCAGGAAATTGAAGGGTGAAGTGACTTAAGTGTCCAGGCTGTTAAGAGACTGAGGCTGAATCTGAACTCAGATCTATTTGACTTCAGGACCAGGGCTCTATCTATTCTCTATCCTGGCTATACCATCCAGAAAACCAGTCAATAAATGCATTCTTTCAAAAACTATGTATTTGAAGATGACAATTTAGAAATGATGTATTCTCAAGAAATGGTCCCCCCCCCTTTTAAAATGTTAAGTGCTTCAAAAAATTCTTTTCTGATGAGTTCTTGGTCACATGACCCTAGCGCACACACTATGGGGTTTCTTATTTCCTTTCTAAAAATACTTTTTAAAAAAACATGCGCGACATTCAATAGTATAAGAGTTGAGGGAACACAAAAATCTTTCAACTGAAAATGGTTAACGGCAGGTGCATACTTAGCATGAATGTCTATGTTGATGCATGAATGAGTCTTTCCCTCTTTACCCTCATTTCTATTCATTCAAGAAATCTAAAGCAGGAGCTTTGAAATCATGAAAAGCCAGCCATTCTGAAAAGTTACAAATCAATACAAATATATATCGACAAATGTATCACATCAACTAATTTGAGTTGCCCAGGGGGAAAAAAATTGTTTTAAGTATGCAAGATCTAAATCCTTTCCAAATGTCACATTTAAGGTATGTTTATTTTTTTAACCAAATATCACAGCATTCTTGACACTGTTTAACTTATTTTTTTAGTGATTAAACAAGTCCTAGAGTAACTACTCATTCTTAAACTCAATGGAATTAAAAAATAACAAAAAGCTGACAGATGAGCAGCTAAACACTACAGCTAAATGAAACTCCATACTCCCATTCAATTCCAATGGCTCTTAGTTACCTGGAGGATAAATACAGCCTTCCATTTGGCACTGAAGGGAGTGGGGAGAGAGCAAGAATTTATTAAGCGCTTACTATGACCCAGGTTTTTTGCTCAACACTTTACAAATACTATTTCATTTGATCCTCACAACAATTTTGTAAGGTAGGTAGGTGTTTAACAATTCTGGAAACTGGTCAAATAGCTACCAAGTGTCCCAGATGCAATTTGAACTCAAATTTTCTTTATTCCAGGCCTTACACTCTATTCACACTGCTCAAATAAGCTGCAAAATTGTCCACAACCTAAACCCTTCTTCCCTACCTTTCTAGTTTCATATTTTGTGCCCATCTTCATATATACTACAACCCAGTCACACTGGACCATTTGTTGATTTTTGTTTTGTCCCACAACCTTATTCTAGATGCTTGGGATGCTTTCCTTTTCACTGATTTACATCTCCTTCATTAAAATATAAAAGCTCTTTGAGGCCAAGGATTGTTTTTGTTTTATTTCACTATCTTAATTTGTATCCCCAGGATTTCTGAAGGCACATAGTAAGCACTTACTAAATGCTTGTTAATTGACTGATAACTAGTGAAGCCCTCATTCCACAACAAACATTAGGATCCAAATAAAGGATAATGTAAGAACTTCACTTTAAATATACGACATTTAGACCAGGGGTATCAAACTCAAATAGAAATAGATCTCTGCAGATCACATATTGACTTAGGAAACCACAAAACAACATTATCTAGGTTGAATTGTATTTTTACTTTGTTAAGCATTTCCCAGTTACATGTTGATCTGATTTCACCAGAAAATTTTGAGGAGTTTAGAGAAAACTGAAGTAAATTTAGACAACTCTGCTCTAGAGTGTTTCTGGAAGTAACTCCACCCTAGCAAAAGAAAACATATGTATAAGATATGTTGTTTATCTCGGAACTCTAAATATTCATGCTTATTTTTTTTTCTAGTGACATAAGAGCCATAAACTACATACTTTATACTTAAGATGTTGCAAAAAAATTGATTCTGCTTCCAAGGAGTCACATAATTGGAAAGAAATAGTCTGTACTCTTTTGAAAAAAAAAAGTACCTGTAGAATTGAGATAATTATGATATATTCTATCTACTACCCCCTCCCCCTCTCTTCCCATATATGAACAAGTTTCTCAAGAAATCTGGAATTATCTAATATATTCTGTATGTTCAAAAAGAACCTGAAAAATAAACCAAAAAAGCCCTTGGGTATGCAAGGTAGAAAAATATTTACTAAGTGAAAAGCAAAGGCATTTAAAACTGCAGCTTAGAGTAGGTCGAGGACAAAGCAAGCTAATCACAGTAAAGTCTTTTAACACAGCGGAAGGAAACGGCAAACCGAAAGACTGACTATACATAGATTTAGGAAAGTCACACAGATAAAAATTTCACTTCAGGCTAGTTAGTGAACCACTGTTGGGGGTGGGGCAGAGAAAGGATAATGCAGTCATTAAACTCTTACAATTCTCCAATTAACAAAGCTAACAAAATTCACTCACAATACACTTTAGCCTAGAGAAAACAAGCTTCTACTTAAGTATAAAGTATGTAGTTTATGGCTCTTATGTCACTAGAAAAAAAAATCAGAATTAATGAACAAGGATTTGATTTCTCTCAGAAATGTCAATATGGTCAACAAAAAAGATACTATAAAAGCAAAAAAAATTATAAATAATATTCAATTTAATTCCTTTCAATAGAAAAGAAATACTAAAACGTAAGCAGGAATCTTGTAATACCCGCTTCAGTGCATTTCCGTTATTGTGTGTGTGTGTGTGTGTGTGTGTGTGTGTGTATCTATACTATATAGATACACAAACGGACAACTCCAATTCGGCACAAAAGCTATGCAAAAATTGGCATGAGTTGCAATGAATAGATAACGCCAAAGGGTGTGTATCACTGTTCAAAACTTTAGGGAGAAAACCCACAAAGTTTCCCAACCTTAAATCTTTTAAAAAGGTCCTTGAAAAAAGTGGAGTCATACCCAAACTTGATTTGTAAACCTAAAGCACTTTTTAATTAATTTATGGCCAGGAGTACTTCGGGGTATCCCCCACCCCACGCCCTTCCATATTTTAACCAAAGAAAAATTATAAAATGTTACTATGATTACACCACAAGTCAATGGCAAATTCTTCGGGATTTTCATACAAGAATTTGAGATTTTAACAATTTGCCTAGTAATTCAAAAACAAAAACCCAATTTGTATAGGCGCTTCTATCTTTTAAATACAGCAGCTGGTTAAAAAGCCATATAGGCATAAAAAACTAAATCACAATAATCGTAAAATAGTATAAGTAAATGAAAGCCACGTATCTAGTTTCTAAAATGACTGAATTCTGGGATGCCATAAAATCTAATCACCTTCACTATAGGCAACATTTTTATCGAAATACTTTTTTATCCATATGGTTATAAAGGAATGCCAACACTTTTTCTAAAAGAGGTTCCAGACGATTCTGAAGTTAACAAAATTCTAGAGCTAGAAAACTCTTAAGAGGCCATGCAGTTCAGTCTTCTTCACAGAAGAGAAAAGTGAGATCCGGACAAAGCTGCCGGAACCCCGCTTCTCCGGACTCGCAAGCAGCCCAGCTTGGGCAGCTGTCCAGCCAGGGCCAGGCTACCGGAATCCCCTTTGCGGGGATTTTGGCCAGCGGTGGGCCAGAGGAAACAAAATCAGGTCTGAGCGCAGTAACGGTTTGGCCCCTTCTTTATTAGGGGCTAATGGGGGGGAGGAGGAGAAAGTCGTAGGCTTTAGGGCCGGAGAGAAGTTTACGCCGTACAAAGCCCCTGCGCGAATGCTCCTCGGATTCTGCTCGGACCCGGGAATCCGCCCGGGCTCGAGCTTCCCGCCGCCCTCCCCCCAAAGCCACGGCGAGCCCCAAACTTGGCCCGTCCCTGCGCTGGGGGCGTGACCAGCGGGAGCATTCGGGAATGGGGAAAGTGGACTAGAGGGGTCCCGGGGCCCGGCGCACTCGGGCCCCGCCGATGTTCCGCGGGACTGCAGCCCGCCAAGGCCGGGAAGAGGGCCTAGGCCACAAGAGGCCATCCGAAGGCTAGAGAGGGCGCAGGCGCGCTCGCTCCTGCCCGCGGAACGGAAAGGGCCGCCGACACTCACCGCGCCCAGCAAAGCCCCGGGCCTCAGCCTCACCCCCAGCACAGCCGGCTCCGTAATGGCGGCGACGGCGGGGGGCGGAGCCCCGCGGAAGGGCCGGACCTGTCACGCGCGCGGCAGCCAATCATCGCCCCCCGAATCTTTTTAAGTTCAAAGGATGGGGCTCTAACTATGCGGCTGGGGAGAATCGACTGGGGTGCACAGGAAGGGTAGGAGGGGAAGGGGCCCAGTGTCTGCAAGGGGGAAAGACAGGCCCCACGTCTAGGCATTCGGAGAATGCGCAGCTCCGGACGGGCCTTCAGGGACTGCGTAAACCAATCCGCGCCGGGCAGGAAGAGACCGCGCAAGCGCAGCACAGCCTCGGAGGGACCGGTCCAGGGAGGAGCATCCCTCTCCCCCCCATCATTTAACCCCCTCCCCCGCGACTGCAAACAAAACAGAAGCGGGGACGTGCGCGCGCCAGCGGGCCCAGGAGGATGCGCCGGCGCGAGGGGCTGGTGGGAAAAAAAAGGGGGGGGCGGTTTGGGGGACGACAAACAAAAGGCTTGGTGCCCCCCCACCCCATCCCCTTCCGCGGGTAGCCCTTCTGCCCCCTCGCATCGGCCCGGCCCCGCCTCCCTAGCCTAATCTCGCTTCGCCTCAGGAAGGGGCGGCGGCGGCGGCCTCGGGCCCGGGCGCTCCGGGGCCCGCGGAATCCCACCGCGACCTCCCCTTCCGCCCCGTCAAGGCTGTGGCCTGCGTTACCTCTGCGCTCTCCCCTGTTCCAGGCGTCCACGTCCCCCCGCGGCCTGTCAGCTCCGCTTCCCCGCCCGCTGCTCGCCGCCGCTGGCTGCCTTCCGCGGGTCCGTCCGTCCGCCTAGCCCCGCCGCTGCGCTCTGCAGCCCCGCCCCCCTGCCCGCGGCCCCGCGGCCCCTGCGCGCGCGCCCGCTAGCCCGTCCCCCCCTCGCGCCCTTCAACGGCCGCGCGCCACCGCCGCCCCCGCCGCGCACTCCCCGATGCCCGAAGGGGACGCCCGCCCCCTGCCGGCGCGGCCGCGGGGTACGGGGAGGCCGACCCGAGGGAGCGCGCACCCTCCGCGACGGCCAAGCGGACGAGCCCGCAGGCTTCTTGGCGTCGCCTTCCCAATGGAGACTGCGTGGTGGGGGCCGGCGCCGGCGCCCCAGGGCGGGGGCCTCCGCCGGGCGAGACGGAGGTGCGGGCTGCCCGGAGAGGCGCCGGAGAGGAGGCGGGCGCCTCGGGCCTGCCGCTCGCGCTCGGGCCCGGCTGCCTCCCCTCCCGCGCCCACCTTCTCGCGGCGGCGTCCGGGCCGGAGCGCTTGGGGACAATAGTGACCTCAGGCCGCGTGCACGTGCACTTTGGTTGGGCCCCTTGGCCTTGGCCTTCCTCCTGTATCCCTCGCACCCCAAACCCTAGCAAAGCGCCGGGATGGACTCGGTGCCATTTAAAAATCACGGCCGTCAGACAGGGGCCTCTCGGCTCATCACAAAATTCCTAGAGCTGTGCCGTGGACAAGGAATCGGCTGCAGTCCGGGGGTACTTAAACGCCACCAGCACGCAGTGCGCCCTTCCCCCAGCCAGTGGCGTGGGCTCCGCGGCTCCGCCCCGCCTCTAACTGCTCCCTGCGCCTCAAGCGCTCTCCCCCCCGGGATCACGCTCAGCGGCACGGGGCAAAGTCACTGCGAAGCCCGGGGATTCCCATCTGGTCGGAGCTCAATCCGCAAGCTTGGAAACTTCCTAAATAGTCCTTATTAGGAACCCAAGTTTGCAGTGAGAAAGGAACCTTCCCAGTTAGCAAACCTTCTAGCCAAATCTCACCTTGAGCCCCGCCTCTGTATGGGAGGAATAGACAAAAAGCTCGAGTTTTGAGAGAAAACTCTTTGTAATCACAGAAGATCGTTTTCAAAGAGTCTAGCTATGTCATGTCCATAGTTAGTAAATATCACCCTAGGATGAGATGCAGAACGTAGGTCGTTGAACTGTTTGGCCAGGCTCTGTACTGTGGCCACTAGTAAATTTCCTTGTTCTTTTCCTTTTTGGGGTAGAGGGAATGGAAGTAATATGGGAAGGACATAAAATGATGAATGGAAAGCTGGGAGGAAACACTAGTGATAAGCCTTCCAAAATTAGATACAAATGTATTGAATGTGAAAGATATAAAGGAGTTAATTAGTAATTTATTCCAACCCTCTCATTTTACAGATGGGCAAATCAGGACTTGAGAGGCAATAGGAGCTCTTCCAAAGTCATGGCAGAGCCTATAACAGAACCCCAGGTCTCATGACTCAGGATTTCAGCTACATTAAATACAGAAGCAACCTCCTCATAGCATATGGGGATCTTCCATTTCTTGCTCTTCATTTAAGCAATTATCCATGCTTAAAAACAGTTTAAAAAGTTTAAGTAACCTTAAAGGTAATTTTATTTTACAGAGAGGATACAAGCCCAAAGAAAGTAATTGGTATCTTGAACAGGATACTTTAGTATAATTTTGCAATGTTCAAGTCTTCTCTGGCCTATGGAACACAGACTGACTTAGAAACTTCATGGAGGCAGGGTCATCTGTCTCCCTCTTTTCTCCCCTTCCCCAGTCCCTTGTACTCACCCTGTGTTAAATAGTAAACTAAAGTAGAGAGGTTGATGTTGCAATAATAATCATGTTTATCTAACGTTGATCTTGCTAAGAGCCCTTAATGTCCTAATTCATCTTTGGAATTTCTCTTACAAGTTAAGGTTTAATTCTGCTATTTCTGAAGCATGCCAAAATCTTTTAATTCATCTGAATGTCTGTGAAGCACAAGAATCCATTTCTTAAGATATCTTCAGGAAAGATTAAAAATATTAAAAAAAAAAACCTATGCTACAAAAAAGTTGCGATGAGCACAGGGGGAAGGAGTATATTCACTAAGATGGAAAGAACATTAAATAGGGATTTAAGAAAGTACAATGTAGGGATTTAAGAAAGTACAATGTTAATGCTTGTTACCTGTATAGTTCGGGGAAAGTCACAACTTCTCAGGACTTAATTTCCTTCTTTGTGAAATGGGGCAAAGGTCCTGGATTAGATTATTCCTAGTCCCTTTTAGTTTTAAAAACCTACTGCTGTAGAGATGGTTTGAGAGCTAATGAGAAAGTCATTTTTCTGTGTTATTCTAAAAGAAATCTGTGCCATCTTTTGATTTATTAACAAATCAATTTATCAGTTTCTAGAAGCAACTGTTAGGTGAGGTGTCCTCCGAAAATAGTTTTTGTTGTCTGCATTGTACTTATCCTTCCACACACAAAACTTTAAAAAGCACAATTTCAAAATCTCACTTCAAGAATCAGAGGAGGAAATTCTTTTAACCTTAAACTTCTTCCATTACCTAGCCTAAAGGTTTCCTTAAACAAGATCCTAAAGATGCAGGAAGGGTGCAGGAAGTGGAAAAGTACCACCATTCCAGTTTGCTAATGGGGACAAGCATTTAGGAAAAGGCCCTTCCCCCAGCAGTTGCTAATTGGTTCCTGTCATCTTCCTCCTCGTGGGGCTGATCTTCAGTACTGATACCTGTCAGAGAAGGATCATAATAAATCCCATTTTCTCCTCTGTAGTACAATCAGGAGTTGTTCAGTCAGGCGACTCGTTTGTGTCCCATGAACATGCAGCTTTTTCTTGGCAAAGGTACTGAAGTAGTTTTTCATTTCCTTCTTCAGTGTGTCCCCATTTTACAGATGAGGCACTAAAGCAAAAAGTGACTAACCCAGAATCACACAGCAAGTGTCAAGGCCAAATTTGAATTCAGGTCTTCCTGACTGCAGACTCAGTACTCTATCCACTGAGCCATTTGTCAGTGCTTCTTCTCAACCGGAATTTGCATGAGGAAAATTGCCTGAGAAATGCAAGTATAAAGAAACTGGATGACAAGCTCTTGGCCTTTCCTTTCAAATTTTGAGATTGCTAGCTGCCATTCATATGTGAAATCTAGTAAGAACATATTGACTCAGTGACTTTGCAAGATTGTGTTCTCGGTATGCCTCCATAAAAGCAAAATAGCAGTTGATGTACTTGAAAAGCCTTTTTTCTCCTTTTAAACCTACCAGTCTCATTTATATTCTTTTATACAGATGCGTTTGTGCCTTACACCAGTCACCATGCTGTTGTAATAGTGAGTACTGATTGAAATTCCCACTTAGAGAACAGACTAACTGATGTCCAACTGACAGCTTCCTTAGTTCAAGTCCCAAGGCTAGGAAGGCATACTCATTTAAGGACTCTCCTGTTGTGCCAGATTTCGATAAACTTTTATAGCAGTCCTTACTTTCTCCCACAACATTAAAACCATATATACTGAGGCTACTACTTGCTGTGCCTGGGATAGAAGCTAAATTAAATTCTTAACATTGGTTAAACTTTTCTACCTAGAGGGACTACACTTTTTTAAATGTCTTGGCTTAGGTATTTTAACTTATTCAGATGTAATGTCTAACCAGTTTTAATTTTTACACTTAGTTACTCTCAGTTGAAAATGCATGAGGGGTAAGGTTTTTGCAATCTTCTCAATGGCTTCCTTGGAACTGTGCTGGCAAAGGCTCCATCCATCTCTCCAAGTTAAGAGGTTACTGGCTCCTTGCTGCCCTTTCCCCTATCCCATGCTTGGGTACTCCCCCCAAATCAGCACAAAGAATAGGACAGACCTTTCATTTGGAATGTGATAGTGGCATTAATAGATCTTCCTCAAGTGATGAGTGCCCCAAATGGCACCCTTTGGGAAACTCTCCAATATTATTCATGGCATAATTGACTGAACTCAAGCAAGACTCAAGACCACCTGAGTTTGAATCCTGCCTCAGACAACTGACTAGTTTTATGATCTCAGACAAGTCATTTTACCTCTCTGGATCTCATTTCCTCATCTGTAAAATGAGGGGATTGGACTCTACGACCTCTTTTGAGTTTCTATCCCACTTGAAATTTAGGATTCCATGTTTCTTAAAATGTAAATACTCCTGGCACAGATAACCTCATTAATCTTGGGTAACACCTTAGCATGAACTGTCTCTTGGTACAGAGAAAGTAGATGTGTCCAAGTATAGGCGGGTACATAGGTATATGTATATACATGTGAAATTTGTGAGGATCCACAATTTTTCTGATTGCTTGCTGAAAAGGATACTTGATTTAACAAGAAACACTGTGTAGGTTTAGTGGTTTCCAAATTACGAAAACAAATGCTAAGAATGCTACTTATATTGCCAAATTCATCTCCAATTTTCAACAATTAGGATACTTACCATAAGATTGCCAAAAGTCCCTCCTTGGCATCACAGCCTACTCTCTCTTCAGACACTAGCATAGTATGGATTCTGTAGATTTCAATCTGTGGTTAAGGTGCCAGATTGGCTAAAACTAGTTAGTCCACCTGTTTTGTTTTGTTTTTTGGTTAGTTTTTACTAAAACTAAATGTTTGATAGTTGTGACAGTTAAGACCAAAATGCATTTTTTTTTTTCCGAGAAAGGAAAGAAAAAATGTTTAAGACTGTGGAAGACAACTACACAAAGAATGAGATTCAAAGCCAAGAAAAGTTGAAAATTCCAGAATCCAAGCATGAATAAGACTAGAATATTGCATGTCCTGGGTTGAAGTAAATTACCTTAAATTATAAAGCACACAGTTGTATTGACTGCTTTCATAGTGAAAGTGATATAATTATGGAAAGGTTTTAAAGAAAACATTTTTGTTGTCATACAGAACACTTATCAATATTCTGATTAGGTTTGTTTCTTTTTCCTTCCCATTTACAGAACAAGTTGTAAAATTATTTTTTAGCACAATATATGACTAGAATTAGAATTTCATAGCAAAATTACAAGGGGCTCAATTAGCTCAAAAGCTAATAATATCCATGATTGGTTTGCTTTCCACTTGCATGCCTAAAATGATCTGTAGCCATTATTTTTTTATGAAGCATTGATTTAGGATGACAAGTTTATTACCAAGAGTATAAAAGATCCTGGATATGATTTAATAATGCACATAATTTTATGCAGTTTAAAGCTATACGCACATCAATTAAGCTCTCAGCTTCTAAATAACAATGATTTTTTTCCTGGCAAATATTACAGATTCATAATTGATCAACTGTTTACTGTTTCATAAGCAGGGATGGTTCTAATAGTTTTGGCTCATTCCATTCTGCCTGAGAGTCATCCTAAAGACAAACAGATTCAGTTTCAGTGGAGATCACAAACTGGCCCAATCCAAAAATAAAATGGTGCTAAAAGCTTAATTCATTGGTAGAGTAAATTTAAATATTAGTTGATTTCTGGTTTTTTTAGCAGGAGACTTCCATTAGATCAAAGATGGGTAATGATCCATAGTTTGATCCAATTTGATCCAATGGTAATTTAATAATTAGGAGCTGCTGAAAGCAACACAAAGCCTTTATTAAGTCCATACTTAGGAAGAGAGGCTACTTCCTTATATAAGGCTCGAGTTGTGTTTTAAGGAAACAGGAGAACATGATTTTCATTCAAGATAAGCCTAATATCCCATCTTATTTTGTGTGTTTTATAGATTGGGTTCCCTCTCTTCATGTTAAAACATGAGGCATAAATATATTGTTTCGTTTAAAATTACATTTTCACCATTTTCCAGATCTACAAAGATGTTTGATTTTAAATAGGCAATTTAAATTTTCCTTCATGTTTCTTCTCTCTTCCTGCATCATTCTATCCCTATTTTCTAGCCATGCAGGGGACTTTCCCTGTTGGTGCAAGAAGGAAAAAGTTGAGAAAACAAATCACAAGGAGAGGTTCAGGATTAAATAGTGGGTGGGAAGTTTTCTCTGTATCTATAGGGAAGCTGTTTTTTTTCTCTGCTATTCAGATGTCGTTAATGATGACTATCCATACACACACATGCACGCATGTGTGTACACACAGTTCTCAAGAAAACTATTTTTAAAAGGGAAGATTTTTCTCAAAAGGAAAATATCATTCCAACACTACTACTAGAAGAAAAATTATCCAAATTCATTTATGTTTTTTTTTTTTTGGGGGGGGGTAACAAGTGTTTCAAACTTGGGTTTAGTTTAAAAAGAATAAGGTTTATAAAAAAGTTGGGCCTAATGAACAGCCAATATTCAATAAGACAGCAAAAGGAATCTTTTTTTTTTTTTAAAGGAAAGGTTAGGAATTAAAAAATCAAAAAGTCTGAAGATCTTAAAAAACCTTTAAAAATTTCAAAACTTGATTTAAAAGCTAGAGTTTGAAGGAAGTGTAACATGTTAGTCATTAAAACTCTTTTATAAGAGTCATTGTTGGAGTAGAAGGTAGAGAATTGGTCAGATTAAGGATAATCAGCGTTCAAATCATCTTTTTAGTTGGCTGTGTGTTCCTAGACAAGTCACTATCCCAGATGCAGAGGTCATGTCAAACTGCATTGGTAAAGGGAGTTTCTTCTATCAATGAAACCATAAGTGCATTACCCACACATAGTTTCGTAATACTGTCTGATGTGATTGACTCCTGACAGAAAGCTTTTAATCCAACTCACTGTGGTGCAATGGAAAGATTGGACTTCCATCAGAAAACTGGTGCTCTTCCAAAACACTAGTTGTTTTGACTTTTTTTTTTTTTTTTAAGGTAAACCGTTACCTCTCTCAGCCTGTTTCTTCAATTCTGAAATGAAAATAAAAAGGAATGCAAGCAATCCCCCGTTTTCTAAATGTTAGCAGTCCATTTCAGGCCTGTGACTTCTTAGTACATCCTGCTTCTCTATAAAAACTAAATCAGAAAGGGATGATGCTATAGGAGTGCGCACATCAAATCTATAATCTCCTTATAATTATGTAAACTCTATTCAAGAGAAATAAAATGGTGAGATTTAAGTTCAAATAAAATTGGCTCATAGGAATAGGCATTAAGTTTTTAATGATAAAAAAAAATTTATAAGGAGAAGTGTTTTTTTCAAAGTTTTTTTGTTTTTCCCAAGTTTGTTCCCAAATGATGTTTGTGAGGTTTGGGAGAGGGAGAAAAAACAGGTTAAAAATGGTGTGAATTATTCCTTTGTTTTTCATTTTGGCACCACTCTTCAAGGAAAATTCTATGTGAGAATTTCTTGAATATAAAGTCAGATTTCAAGAAACTGATAATATAGCTAAAGTGAAGGAAGTGGTCACTGATTTGAGTCTATTATTGCCAACTGTCTATGTAATTAATACACTAGAAACTCAATTTGTATTCCAAAATTAAATTTCACCCCCTAACCCATCACCATTTTTAAATTATCTTGAGGGGTTTAAATTACTCTTGGGGGGTACTCCCTCTCCCTTCAGAAGAACAGTGTCTTCAATAGAATCCTAAGGCGCAGTGTTAGTCAAAGTACAGAGATTGTGTTCTCTGTGCATTGCCACAAATATGTTAAGTTGGAGGCAACCAGAAGTGCAAATACCAAAATATTTTACAGGATCAATTAAAAGTAGATGAAATTTATAGTTGAATCATCTCAGCTGTAACCTATGGTTCCAAAGGGTTTCCTGAAGGAAGAGGGGTGAAAATAAGTACTGAAAAAAACAGGAGGTCAGATAGGAAATCATTGAAAGTAAATACTGGTCAGAGTGGTTTTAAAATAATCATTCACTCCATGATCCTTGTCAAGCTTGAAAGGCAGTGATGTTATTAACCATCAACACCTATTCTTATGAATCTTGGCAAGTTAAATCATCAGACTTGGTTACCAACATATCAGGTAAAACAAATTATTCAAGTTTTAAGGAAGCCACTTTTGAACATCATAGGTTTACAGAATAATTTCAGAGCTGGAAGGCCTTCAGAAAAGATTAGTTCATCCCCTTTCATTAATCAAATAAATTAAATTACTAATATTAATTAGTTATTAATATTAATTAATAAAATATGAAATTATTAAATAAATAAATTAAAAGTCCAAATGTGTTCACTGTCATATAATTAGCTAATAATGACACTGGAATCTGTATTCCTTATTGCCAATCAAAGGCATTTTCCACTATCCTACACTGCTTCCTGCTTATGTACCTATTCATTTGGGCACCATTTGGTAAATGGAATAGCATTTTGCAGAATTTTGCACTGTACCCTAGTTTAGGAAATATAAATAAGAGGATGGGGGGGGGGGGAAGGAGAGATTTTATGCTTCCTTTTTACTTTTAATATAAAAAAATAAAGGGAGAAATTTCTTGCTCTTAAACCAAGAACTTATATAAAGTTATGTAAGGTCTCTTTAGAGTTAAATTATTTCATGTGACCAGGAACTAAAATCACAGAAGCTTAAGAGTTGGATTAGACTCATGGAGATGTAATCTTTATGTCCTACGTAAAGCATGAATGCCCTGCCCCCTTCTCCTTCCCTCCCCTACCTTTAATAAATCCTCATTTGATCAAGAACAACCCACTCAGGTATTAGCTCTCAGCACCATGGAGCTAAAGACAAAAGTCAATTGCTTTTGATCTTCAAATATGCCCTTAACATCTTTTTACACATTTTGGCAGTACCAAGTCAAGTCACACTTGAACGTCATGTCCTTTTAGAAGATTCTAAGATATGCAGGATTTCCAAATCCAAGGAGGGATATGAGGGCAAGAGCAGCAATAGAAGGGGGTGATATGGTTAGTGGATGTCTATTAGACCTCAGACATCACTCATTTCAGGCATACCAGCTATATCCAGGGTTTCAAAAGAATACCATAGTATGATATGAAAACTCATTTTTCTGCTCATCAGATAATGAATGGCTGGCAAACGTGCGGCCAAAATTTGGAAAAAAAAAAACTTGAAATTTTGTAAAAAGACAGTACCATATGCTGGTCTTAGTGCTCTCTTTTTGAGCCATATAATTGTCTGAAAATTCAGACAGCTCAGAATGGATAGCTTTCATTCTCCGAGGAATCAAGGGCATTCCTTAGTCATCTGCAAAGACCTTGACTCCTATTAAAATCTGTGGTTGAAAATTCTGGCTCACTTTACCTTTACTCATTCCAGGACCTCAGTGTCATTACTAGCAAGACAGAAGTCGTTTCCCACTTTGTGGGATACAGGTAATATTTGTGGCTGTTAAAGTGAGGCATCTGAAAACCTGTGTATTCTGAAAGGAGGCCATCTGTGAAGCTAATGAACTAGGACTGACCAGTATGGGAGGTTCTGTCTCAAGTCATTTTTTATTCTTCAGTGAGATGTTTTAACCTCATGACAATCCAATGAACAGCCTTAGGATTTCTCCCAGCTGCTGTATAAAATCCATTCAAAACAAAGTAAGAAAAATAATCCACCCAATATGATGGTTTTTTGAAGTTACTATAGCTAAATGTGCTTAAAACAATATGAGGAAAAACAATGGAATCCATGTATCTTTGCATAAAAGTTAAAGAACAAATATTTACAATCCTAAATTCATAACCAATTTCTGAAGGTTAAGGCAGCTTGCTTATTCTCTGGTTCAAGTTATTTCACTTTATGAAAATAATTTATTTATTATAGTTAACCATGTCAGTTAGACATTTATAGAAAAGTATTCTCTACCCTGCCCGCTCTCCTTACTTCCCTCCACTACCTCTACTGTTACTGTTAATACCTGGCCATTAAATTTACAATTGATCAAGAACAACCCTCTCAGGTATTAGCTCTCAGCTAAATACAAAAGTCAATTGCCTTTGATCTTCAAATATGCCCATTATCATCTTTTTACACATTTTGGCAGTACCAAGTCAAGTCACACTTGAACGTCATGTCCTTTTAGAAGATTCTAAGCTATGCAGGATTTCCAAATCCAAGGAGGACTACGAGGGCAAGAGCAGCAATAGAGCGAGGTGATATGGTTAGTGGATGTCTATTAGACCTCAGACATCACTCATTTCGGGCATACCAGCTGTATCCAGGGTTTCAAAAGAACACAGTGTGATAGGAAAACTCCAGTAACTCCGGTTTACCAGGTAAGGAATGGCTGGCAAATGTGCTGCCAAAATGTGTAAAAAGATCTGAAGACAGTCTAGCTCCATGGTAATGAGGGCTAACACCTCATAGGGGTTTCTTAACCAAATATGGGGTTTAATGGCCAGGTCTAACAATATACTAAAATTTGGGGAGGGAGGATCAGAGAAGGAGGGAAAAAGAAACAAACACTTTTCTATAAATGGTCAACTAACATGGTTAACAATGTAAAAATGAAATTTTAATTATTTTCAAAAAGTGTTTTCTAAGAATAAAAATCTAGAAAATGTGTGAAAATACAGAATCAGGGCTGAGAGTACAAGATTATTTTCAATTTGTCTCAATCTGACTTGTACCAAACCTACAGAAAAAGATAAACATGAACACAATTTTAGTACCTTTCTAAACAGCCTACTTTTCTAATAGACAGGGCTGTTAGAGATGTTTTTGCAACTGATTCAAGCTGCATTTAAGCATAAAAATTTTAAAAAGACAATACAAAGATCTGTTGGACAATAAAAGAAGTTGTACTCGGTAGAAGGGTGAGAGAATACTAATAAGAGTCACTATGAGTTACTGAGCTGCTTAAAAAAAAAAAGGCTGTAAAAATGGCTTTTTGACCTCTGTGAGATGAGCACTGCTGAAAACATGTAAATTTGGACATAGAATGTGACATATCTTGTTGCTTTAAAGAACTTAACTTATTGAATTTACCCAACAATAGGTTAACTGAATTGAATACAAGTAGGAAATATCTTTAACTGAAATAACTATTATGTAAATTCCTAAAGCCTACCTATGGATAGCCAGGAGCTTCCCAATTAGCTGCTGGGGGGAATTTAATGGCTGCTGTCCACTTCAAGGCTGGGCAAGAAGCGGACTGACTGGGCCAAAGGGCAGGATGAGAGCTGTCCTGGGCACTGGAGCCCAATACAACCAACTACCTTGTGTGTGCTTTTCCTACATTCTTTCTCTCAAATAACCATGAGTCCAATGGGAGAACTAAAATTTGTAGAAAGAAGAAATTACCTGCTTTTAAGAAGACTCAAGTTTCGTTATTCTAACTGATGAGAGGTTTCATTACCGACATCATACTATAAACAAAACATGTTTATATTTGTAGCTTTTTCAATGGAGTATTATCTTTTTTAATGGTTTCTCCCCCCCCCCCCATCCCCCCCCCCCCCCATAGTCTCCTCCTATTTAGATGTACCTAACTCCTGGTGTAAGTGAACATAACCAAGGGCTCTAATTGCAGCTTCTTTATGATCTGATACCCAACTGTCATTCCCAGGGAGAAATTTTGTCCCTTTATCCCTTCTTGTCCCCCAAATCCCACTTGCCTCCACCTTTTAAAAATGCACATGGCTCAAAGCAGCCTTTCAGTTGGGGTTACTCTACTTTGGTTCTGGAGACTTCGACCATTCCCTCTATTCTAACACCTGGCTGTCCTGCCGTCCCTCCTTCTACAGGAAGGTCTGCAGGCCAGGCCCAAGAGCAGCGAGTCAGCTTCCAGTAACTCTTGTAGTCCTTAGGTGGCAAGTTCTCAGCCAAGGTCATTCATATGGCTTCTGTGGGGCCAGCTCTTCATCAATCATTTTCTTTTGCTCAGGACTATGCCCTTGTTAGCTTATGGGGAAGCATTCTGAGCTGCTTTAAACCATGCACAGGAGAAAAACCTTTTATTGGTACTGAAAAAAAAAAAGTATTCTAGGGATTCCCCAGTTTTGCCAGGTCTCTTATTGTGGAAGCTTCTTCAGAGGTGGGAGCTGAAGATCATCTTTGGTTGGCATCCAACTGAGAAACACAAAGACCGTTTAACTTAGGAAAAGGTTTGGTTTTATGAACAAACACACGTTTGCAAGGTGCTAGCCCTCAAACACCAGAGATGGAAAGCCACCTTTCCAGCCTGTACGGCCACTTTCTTTTAAAATAAGCACCCAATCTTTGTGGGAAAAACCCGAGGCCCAAATCACACCCACTTCATACACACCAGAATGGACCAGCTCAAGTCGGGGGGACAATGTGTCATACAGGACTTAGCAAACCAAGAGCAGGCTGATGTTGCTTTCTCTTACTCTCTCTCAGATTGTCTTTGGGTTCCTTAAACATGAAGGCATTTGTTGGAAGCAAGTTTTTAAAAGCAGTGGTGACGGCTGCCTGGAAAGAGGTAAACCAGTCAAAAGGCCATGGAGAAGGGCAGGTCAGGTGGTTTGGTTCAAAGGCTGCATGCATGCAGCCTGCTGCAAGGGCAATTTGGGGGGGAGGGGAGGGGGAATACTGCTGCTGGGATTCCTGAGTCCTGACACTTAAGCTGGGCAAGGAGTTCAGACTGGATACAGCTGCTTCTAGCTCCCTCTGGTCATCTCCCACCCTAGTTTTGACAGGTTACTGGATGTCTCCAACAAGCTCGGCCTGGGCTTTCTGGGGAAGTGGGGCTCACTCAGTGGGCTGCTCTGCAGCAGAGCAGGTGTCCCGCCTAAATACAGATTCCCTCCTTAAACCAAAGAGGCTCACCTTTCCTGGTTGGGGGCACACAGACACACACACACACTCTATGTACACAAATTTGAGATACCTGGGTCTGGACCCTAAAAGAGCAAAGACAGCACCTGTTCGAGATGGTGCCCACATCCAGCAGCTGCCAAAAGGAGAAATCGCTTTACTTTTCTTTAAACTTGCAATGCTTGTCTTTATTTTGTTCTTTATATTTGAAAGTGAGAAGAAATAGTATTGAGTCAATTTCTTTTTTTTTTTTTTTAAATATTTGTTCTATGTATTTACAAGCCTTAAAGTTGCTCTAAAGGTTTCAAAAGTATTATGAGTACTTTTCCCAGGGTAGCACTTTTTTTTCTGAACAAGTTAATTCTTGGAGCTCTCTGGTCCACAGCATTTTCTCAAATGCATTTCCTTCTGTTCCAAGTTTATGTATGTTTTGATTACTATTTTGATTTTTAATTTCTGAAGCAAGCTGAGAGGCAGGCAGAAAGATTTGATGCCAAAAAATAACAACAAAAAATAATCTCTCTTACCTAGCTCACCCCAAGACCCCCTTAAGACTGGACTATCTACTATGCTTTGAAACAAAAGTGAGGTGCATCTGAAGGGGAGGGAAATTTATTTCTCTGCTTTTCTATTATACAATTTGTTTACAGAAACTGCAAATTAAAAAATTACACTGGCATTTGCAGTCCTTAAAATAAATTAAAGTTCTCAACTTTTTTTTTTTTTTTTGCTAAACAGATCTGTTTCTTTTAAAGTATGAGTCCTTGTTTAAAAAGAAAAGAAAAGATTAAAACAGAAAATATTTTCTATAAATAATACATGTATTTTGGTTTAGTGCTCCCGCCCTCAGGTTTGACGTTTACTTTTTCCAGTACCTTTTTCCTCCATGATCACCTTTTTGTTTCTCTCTCCCCTCTCCCACTCGTGCACACGTGGGGGTTTCTGCTCGAGAATTGGCCTTGCTGCACTGTGATTGGCGAAGACGTGAAACTTTTTAAAAAAATACTTAAATTGTTTCTTTTGTTTCGTTTTGTATATTTGAAGTTTTAGTTATCCTCTGACTCCTCTTCGGCTTCCCGCAGCCACGTGAAGAAGGCCGTGACGGATTTCAGCGCCACACCTTTCCCACTCTGCTCGGCAGGGTCCTTGCTGCTTTCCCACTTGTAGAAGGCATCCTCTGAGATCACCTCCTCATCATAGAGACAATCAAAAAACATCCGCAACAGATCTGCAAGTAGGTAAGAGGGTTCTGTCAGCCTTGAGGAGAACAGTATTGGATGCCATCTGGCCAGGATCTAGAGGTACTTAAAGGGCAAATGAGGGGTAGGATTTCTTTTTTCCCCTAAGCACTGAGTTTGTAAAGATTCTAAAAGAGGACAGCAGTCGTCCTCAGCACAAAAATCATTTTTTCATAGCATTAACTTAGTTGTAATATATCTATAGTTCTAGAAGCACATCACATTATATTTCATTTCAATTATCTTTTTAAAATAAATAATTCAGATTTTTTTATTCCTCCCCCCAATGCCTTTGATATATACATCTTAAGATTATTTTATATATACATTTAAGATTAAGGCAATCATCTGGATAAACTGGGTAAAAACTTCTAAATGGGAATTATAGGCATTCACACATTTTGTCTGTCTCTTATTATACCTCACTCAGCCATAACTTTACTGAAGCAAATTATCTAGTTAATGATCTCAATTCTCTGCTTTTTTTTTTTTTTTTTTTTTTTTTAAGCCAAGGAGACTTAGGTTTTTACAAGGCAGGCATATTGATGACAGTATGAAGCCTTATAAGACTTTCCATTTTCCATTCTCATTCCTCCAACCCATGTTAGTGATTTGGAATATATCATGTGATAATTTCCAGGAAGGCTTATATTGTAATTATATTATTATTCCAGTTACTTTTCATTCTTTAAACATACTAGGAGGAAAGTCAGGGAAAGGAGTGGCCAGCAATATGTTAGGTGGTACTGAACTTGGACTGGGATGAAAGTTTCAACAAAGATCACTATATTGTATAACCAAAGGAGATTAAAAAAAAAAAACAAAAAACAAAAAGCAAAACGTATTTTTATTCAACTGATTGAAAACAAAATTTCCAACTGTATCTAATGACTTAAAAGTTTTATGTATTGGGACGTAGCAACTTTCCTATTTTACAGAAAGAAAGGAAGGGAAGTTAAATGACAAGGAAGAGGTCCCAGGCAGTGGTGGGGTAAAGCTACAGTATCCACTGATCTAGAAGTGGGAAGATCTGTCAACAACTGGGTACATGCTTAGTTGAGTCTCCAATCATACTCCCATGTCCCCTACACGGACCAGTAAAACTTTTTGCTATTGGTACAAATAGAATGAAAAACACCATAAGCTCAGTTTAACAAGCTTTGCAAAGGTGAATGTTGAAAACTACTACCCTTGCTTATATTTGGAAAAATAAAAAAACTATTAAAAATGTTTTACATCACCATGCAACCATTAACTTTGGAATAAAAAAGTATTCTTTTTGCTTCACCAAAAAACCCCAAACCAAAAACCAATACAAAAAACTCAGTTAAAAAAAAAAGTTTCAATGAATCAGAATAAGCTATCATAGTTAAATGAGTTTTGAGATGGACTAAATGGTAACCAGGGACCCTATTTTATTTCAGTTCTTATGGTTGAAAAACATTCCACCAATGCATGCCTGAATCTGATCTTTAATCTTTGCAGACTGTCAGGAGTTACTCTGAACAACTGGAAAGGATGAAAAGCCACACTGTGCATATACCCTAGGAAATATCTGGAGACTTTTGTCCCTGGCACGGTCTTCCTGTCCTGTTTATCTTTTTTTTCTAATTATTATCAAACTCAGGTTTAGAGAACTGCAAACATAAACCAGAAGGGGCTACTCACTGACATTAAGGATCGCTGCTGCTCTGGGCTGTGCCCTAGGAAGCGCGCTTTGCACTCTGGCTGTTGTGGCACCTGCCTGGTCTACCCCCCATGAAGTCACCTAGTAACTTACTGGCAGGCTGATCAAGTTTGACGATGGATGCTTGTAGTGCATAAAGTGCTTGTAGTTCCTTCTCTGTATCTGAGTCTAGGTACTTGAGTAAGATCGGCACTCTCTGCTTGATAACAGCAGTGTCCACTCGGAAAGTAGAACAGTCGGCTGCAGAAAGAACAGAGCCAGGTTACCCACGAGCAGCTGCCCGTGCTGATGGAGGAGGAAGTGGCCGCCACCGCAGCACCGGGAGTCCGTTTTTAATGGGGAACTGTCTTGATGCTACCATTGCCCTCTTCTCTCCACACCCCTGGGAAGGGGAACCTTGAAGCCCCAAAGCTCTGGAAGGATGCGACATCAGCATGAGAAGCCCTGCTGCCCTCAAAGGACTGCTCACTCAATGCCAGGAATATAGCAACATCAAGGAGGACATAGGGAAAAAAGAAATGATCTGAACCAATTTATTAATGTAATTAGGATAAGCACTTGTGGTCATTCTCCAAACCAGTATTGATCAGCTCTCCCAAGAGCTCAGACCTGCTGCTTCTTAGAAGAGGGCAGGTTAAGAGAGGACTGGAGAAGGCACACTCTCAGATGGCAAGAGGCAGGGGAATGTTTGGGTTTTCTTTAAAAAAATTTCCAGTAGCATAAATATTCTTTTTTTTTTAAAAAGTAATTTTTATAAGAAATTGTCTTACTGTTAGCCTCCCTCCTGAAAAACAACAATAATAACAACAAACTTTTCAGAGGTCAGATAAAACTTAAATATATAAAAAGTTCCATATTATAGATAGGAAAATGTTTTAAAAAGAACTTCTAAGACCTTTCCTAGTTAATTTTTTAAAAGAGAAAACAGATTTTGAACAGGAATGATGTATTTAATTTAAAAGATTCTGGATAACTTAGTTCAGGAGCCTTTCCTGATCTCCCCAGTTATCAGCACCATACTGCCCCATCTAATGTGAAGAAACTATCAGTTCTGTGTGTTTTGTATATTACCTATTTATGCACTGTGCGCTCTCTCCCCTATTTGAATGGGAGCTCTTGAAGACAGGGGAATGTTTTATTTTTGCCTTTGGATTTCCTGGAATATCAGAAAGGCTTAATAAACACTTGATTATTTAGGCATAAAAAGAGTGACTGAGGGTCAATTTGTTGCTTTGCTTTTTCTGGGGAGAGAATGGATAGATTTGCCAACAGTATAGACACTCAAGAATCTTTTTTAGCCTTTAGTTTTTATGGTAAATGCAGAGACATAATAGGTTAAGCAGATACCGTCATAAAAATATTAGAAGAGGGGTTTCTAATCACTAATTATAATTTTGCCCATTACTTTTAATAGGGATATCAGCACATTTAGAAATGTGTTCATGTTTAAGAATACATTGCTTTCTCATTCCCAATATACATGGTGAAGATGGCTGGTTCCCAGTCTCCCCCAAGGAAGCAGCCAGGGCAAAGCTCAAAGAAGAACCTGACACATGTTGATTTTCAGATGTTGGGAGCTGCCTTGAGAAATATTACTTACCTATAATAGCTGCTTTACAAACTGCTGTCATTAAAGCTCTAAGGAATGTAGGTGAACTCATCTGGCTTTCATCTAGATTTGCCTAAAATCAAGAGTAAATCCATCAGTTACATAAAAGCGCCCTTCTCCAGAGCAGCACTGTTTCCCAACCAACTCCACTGCTGAGCTAAGCGCTAACCAGGCAGGGAATCCATTTCAGCCCTTCTGAAAGAACTCATTTTCCCCATTAAAATGAAAACAGCCTTGCTGCTGCCAATGTGGGTGGACAGTTCTACTGGAATCAAATGTACAGTGTGCTCGGGTGTGAACTTGCTCCCTGCCATCCCCATCTGGTGGGCAGAATGGAGGGAGGTACAAGGAAGCATTTTGCTGAGGAGAGGGGCCACAAGTCACACCCAAAAAGTCTGGCTATGAACAGAGGCCAAAAGCTTCTTCCTCCAAAAATACTTTGCTCTCTGGATTTAAATAGTCTTGGATGATAAAAAACAAACAACACGACAACAACAACAACAAAAATCCAAGACAAAGTTTCATCTTTAACATGGACTCATTTTCCAAATGTGCCTTAATGAGGTTCTAGAGTTGTCTCAAGTAGAGGGCAATGTATGGATAAGCTTTTAAGTAGAAGACGACTAGTTCATTCTTTTCTAAGAAAGCCAAGAGAGAATGTAAATATGAGGCAGAACCCATGGGACCTCAACCCAATATGAATAATACTCCAGTCTTTCCTCTATGAAAAAAAGAAGCTATTTAGGTAGGAAGTCACTCTACTTAAGAGCTACAAGAGCCTGAAAAGAAAAAAAAAACAATTTCTAAATAGATCTTGGAGGTGGTTCTTCAATTCGCCACTTCTTTTAGCACTTTTTAAGAGCAGACCAGTCTAAACAGGTATATAGACAGCCAAGAAAATGAAGACTATGCTGGAAAGCAATTTTAAAGCTCAATTACATTTTAAAGAATGACCTGTCTGAGGAAAAGATAATGATAAATTTAGAAGGGGATGTGGGAAAAGTGGGTCACTAATGCATTGTTGGTGAAGTTGCGAAACAGTCCAACCATTCTGGAAAGCAATTTGGAATGATGTCCACAGGGCTATCAAACTGTGCATATCCTTTGTCACTACTGGATCTGTATCCTGAAGAGATCATAAAAAAGGGAAGAGGATCCATGTGCAAATGGTTGCAGCAGTCCTTTTGGTAGTGGCAAGGAACTGGAAACTGAATAGATGCCCATCAGTTGGAGAATGGCTGAATAAATTATAGTATATGAATGCTATGAAATACTATTGTTTTGTAAGAAACGACCAACAGGATGATTTCAGAGAGGCCTGGAGAGACTTACAGGAACTGATGCTAAGTGAAGTGAGCAGAAGCAAGAAAATATCACATACAGCAAGATGATTATGTGGATCAACTGTGATGGACTTGGCTCTTCTCAAGGAGGTAGTGATTTCAAGGCAATTCCTATAGACTTGTGAAGAAAGTATCATCCGCATTTAGAGAAAGAATTATGAAGATTGAATACAGGTCCAAGCATAGCATTTTCACCTTTTTTGATGCTTTTTTTTTTCTTGTGTTTTTTCCCCCTTTTAATGATTTTTTTGCTTAGCATGATGAATATGGAAATATGATTAGAAGAACTACACATATTTAACCTATATCAGATTACTTGCCGTCTTGGGGAGGAGAGGGAGAAAAATTTGGACACAAAGTTTTGTAAAGGTGAATATTGAAAATAAACTTTGCAGGTATTTGGAAAAATAAAATACCATTTCAAAAAAGAATGAGTTGTCTGAGGCCTGATGGGCTATATTTCTCTCTCTGGTGAAGGATCATTCAAGAGACCTAAGGGATGTGCATCTGGCAGCAAGGGAAGCTTGCAGAGGGCAGCTTCGATGGTGCACATCGAAGGAAGTAGGCAGAACCAAACACAAAAGCCTCAAAGAGCAGACATCAGCAATTGTAGCCAGCATTATTAGCCATCAAGTTTATAGGAATGAAAACTAACCCACTTCACCCACAGACCATAAAGAAATCACTGTAGGATAGACTGTAGCCTTTTGCTACCATGTAGTGCCATGATAGATGGTCTTATTCTCCCCCCATCCCCAAAATGGGCTTTCATGCTCATTGCTATTATAGTGGCCAGACTTGACTTGCTTATAATGTTCTAAAACAATATTTCACCTAGGCTAATCTAATCTCAAAGGGATTATTTTTGGAAAATCTGAGTAATATATTGAATTTGATTTAAGTTACGGGAGAGTGAATAAAAACAAACCTTGCCCCTTGGCTCGCCAAGTACTTTATAAACAGATGGACAGAATAATTTCAATATTGGCATATGGCTAGACTCCCCTGAGGTCTAGACTTCAAGGCAAGTTTGAGAAAAGTACAGAAAAATCCTGGAAATTATGAATAAAAGTGCTGCCTGGAAATGCAGAATAGGGGACCTTGCTGGCTCTGGGCAGTGCCTGCTTCACAGATTTTAAAGGACAAAACAACATTCTTTTTACCTACTCAAACCCAGACCACTTTGGCCTACTGTGGAAACAAAGTCCATGGAAGAAAACAGGAGGAGTTCATTCTCAAGAATTCAGTCACTTCTGTACGATCATCTGAAAACCCTGATGGGCCTGCCTGATGACAACTTAGTTTATGTTTTTTCTATTTTTTTAATGAAGGCAATTAAGGCCTACCTGTGTGAGCCAAAAAGTATCTAAAATTAACTCAGATTTTAAGCGTAATATCTGTATTTGCAGTCTTGATTTTTCCAGTAATTCTTATATTAAAAATGAGCAACTGTATTATGGGAGATAGCTCCTAGCAGATACTAATTCCCATGAATTAAACGATCATTTCTATGGAGATGATTCTTCCAACCTCTCTGTCTCCAGTCTCACATCTCCAATGGTCTATCAAATAGGAAATTGAATTAAACGGTTTAATGACAACATATCCCAATCTCAACTCATTCTCTTTCCCACAAGTCCTCTCCACTCCAAACTTCCTTATTACTGCAGAGGACAACATCATTCTCCCATTCCCCCTCACCTCTCACCATGTAGAAGTCATCCTCGACTCACCACTATCTCCAATCTGTTACCAAGGCCTATCCATCTCTGACAATACACCTCCATCTCTGTCCCAACACCTATGTCACCCAGGGGCAGGCCCTCATCCACACCTCCTGACTGGACCACAGCAATAGCTGCTGCTGGGGCTACCTGACTCAAGTCTTTCTCCATCCCAGTCCAGTGTCCCCACAGCCATCAAAGTGAACTTCCTAAAGCTCCAGTCTGACCATGTCACCTCCCTCTCCACTCAGTAAATTTCAGTGGTTCCCTGTGATCACCATGATCAAGTACAAAGACTGTGGCATTCAAAGCCCTAAGTTAGCCCCTTCCCACCCTTCTAGACGTCTTTGCTCCCCTCCTTTGATCCAGAGACACCGTTACCCATGCGTGGAAAACTCTCCCTTTGGATTTCTATGTCCCAACTGAAATCTAATCATCTGCAGAAAGCCTCCCCCATCCCTCTTACTTCTGGCGCCTCTGTTATTAATTCCCCATTTCCCTGTAGATAGCTTGTCGAGCATCTCTTTATCAATGTGTTGTCTTCCAGATCAGATCATGAGTTCCCTAAAGACAGGGGCTGTGTTTTGCCTTCTTTTATATCTCCAGGGCTAAGAACTGTCTGGCTCACAGTAGGGCCTAATAAAAACATAATGACTGACTGACATAAAACTTCCTTTGTAACTCCCTGATGCATTTATTTCTAATAGCTGAAACTTTAAGACATATCCTTCAGTATACTGCCCACTACTGGAGATTTACATTGCTCAAATCAACAGATACAACTTGCCACACGGTAAAATATGTATTAACTTTCACGGTCAGTAACACTTTTAGAAATGCATTACTGAGAGAACTAACATCACTGGAAAATTAATCATTTTACTTCTCAGCTTCCTTTGAAGATGTTTTCACTGTTTCCTATTTCACAAAAAATAGAATCCTACTTTGTTGGGCATCCTTTCATAGTCTGATTTGGTAAGACAAAACTATTTCCAAGATATAGTCAAAAGCCCTTGAGCTTTCTCAATGTGCAATTAAGATTTCATGTTATTTGTGTTCCTGCTTTCCTGTGAGTCTCCCTAGCAGAACTATTCTTTGGATAACATATCTCTGTATATCCAAATCTGTTAGTATCTAGTCTTAAGAAAAGATAAGTTTTTCAAAATGTGTTGACTGAACTGCTGTGCAGTGGAGGAGGAGCTGAAGTTTCCTTTGTTTACTGGTTCCCCTCCCCCCCCCCCCCCCCCCCCCCCCCCCCGAGGCAACTGGGATTAAGTGACTTGCCCAGGGTCACACAACTAGAAGTGTTACGTGTCTGAGACCACATTTGAACCCAGGTCCTTCCAACTTCAGGGCTGGTGCTCTGTCCACTGTGCTACCTAGCTGCCCCTGTTTACTGGTTTATATCTCTTTATAAAGACTATTTTCTGTTACCAGAGTCCATATATCTTTTTCACAGGAAAAATGCTTGTTGGGTATCAACCTAGTCTGTGGCCACTTCAGAGGCACACAATCACATCAAAGAGTGACAGTTTCTATGTGTTATTATTCTGAGAACCATAAATGATTATAAATGCAAAGTGCTTTGAAATTATAAAATACTATAGAATATTTTCTCAGCTATTAAGGAGGGTAACCTGAAAAAAGCCATTGTAGGGGATTTAAAGCATGATGAACACAGTACTGGAGAACAAGAATGGAGAAGACAGGAGACTAGTGGTAAAAGAGACTTTTTTTGAAGAGTCAAAAAGAAACAAAAGGCATTTGTGGAAAAGAAAAGTGTTGCTGAACCCCTGGGCCCTGCTCCACTGCAGGTTTCTGGGTGGACAATCCAAATCTATCTGCCTTAGCTGAGAGTTTAACAACCCTCTTAGTAGAAATCAAACTCGAAAGAGTCAGATGTTCTCCATAAGAAGGCAAAAGTTGTGGTCCACAGAAACAGGTACAAGAAGACCCTCCAAGAGAGAGAAACCCTTCTGAAAGCACACCCCAAGAGTGCACAGGAGGACAAGAGCTTTCCAACCATCGCTTTGTGGGACATTTTAAAATGTCCACCGAGAGCTGTAAGAGGGAGGGTGGGATGTAGGATGTCAAGGAGCACAGTTGTTGGTGGAGGAGGCTGAACTTTGGGGTTCAGAGCATTTTGGACTTCTTGGAGCCCACAGCAGTGAAAAATGAGGGGAGCCACCTGGGAGAGGGCTGCTTTGAATCGAAATGGTTACTTTGGGGGGAGGCATATGGTTGACTTCCCTGGTATAGCGGGGCTCTCTGTTCAGATAGAGCAGCCACTGGTCTGTGACTTCTGCTCTTAGAGGGATTTGCTCGGAGGCAGGGCACAAGCCTGGGGCTGATGGCTGTGCCCACAATGCCATCTGTCTCTGTTAAATCATGCACGAGATACTATGTTGCTTTTCCTAAGGCTTAGCATCCCGTGTAGTAGAGGGATGGGGGGCTATGTGGCAAAATTCATGTAAGCCCAAAGGTGCCAGGGAGGAAGGGAGTCTTTATACCTCTACCCAGTCAAAGATCTGTTCATCATTCGCCTTGTCCTCAATAATGAGTTTCTCAAGCCGTTTGTACAACTCTTCAGCAGAGAGTTCTTTCTTTGAAAGTGCTTCTGAGGAACTGGAACAGTCAGACTCTATAAAGTCCAATTTCTGAAACAGGAAAAATGAGATGCATTTAAGAATTATTGAGAGTGTAGCATCCATGGGACTAGCAACCAGAGACACCCTTCCCCTTGAGGTGGACCAAATGACTAGGTAGAGTTACTAGCAGGAAAAACTATCATTTTCAAACCTCCTATGAATTCTAGCCTCTCTATAACTCTCTGAAAAGAAAATAACTTACTACAAATGATTCTCTTAAGTGCATCAGTCTCCCTTAGTGGGAAGCTCTCTACAACTGATGTCCTCCTAAATTCCCATTCCCCATAGAGGTTCCCTTCTTTCCCTTACTATTAGGGCAAATGTTTGAGGCTGGAAAGGTGAGCCCCAGTTAACATTATTCTTCCTGTAATCTGGGTACTCCTTCATTACCACACAGTTACTGGGAGTTCTGTGGAGTGTCAATACCCACAAGTCTCATAGTTGCACCCCCACACCAAATCAGGTCCAGGACAAGTTCTGCCTTGAAAAACACTCTGCTTAATCATTTTTTAAATTCTTGGGTGAGAAATTCAACATTCATAATCAAAACCCAAGGTTATTTTCAGTTTAAAAAAGGACTGAACACAATTTGTCTTAAAACAATTTGTTTTAACCACATCTACTGAATGTGCAAGTGATAACAGCTTTGTATTCTATTCCTAAAACACTTTTAAAAGTTTACTGTTTTTAAGGACAATTCAATTCTTCCAAATTGTTGTAGAAATGGGAGCCCTACTCAAATCCAAAAATTTGATTGGGTATTAAAATTTACATGATTTAACTAGAATCATGTATATAGTTAGCCTAGCACATAGTTAGAAAAGTTGAGATCAAGGCCTTCTTTAGGCTCCAGGCAGTATTTTTTAATCAAGGAATTGGACAAGATGACCTAATTTGGCTCAGCAAAATTAGTCTGTGATACCATGACTGACAGATGTGGCAAAAACCTTCATGAGAGCTGGGTGAATAGAATGATGTTTGTGACTTGAAGAGTTCTATACTGGGACTCTCAGTATAGAGAAGTCTATTCTTCTCTATATATTGGGAAGAAGCAACTGCTCTTTCTTCACTGGATGTTAACAGCTCTTTCTGTGGCAAGACCGAGAAAGGAAGTTTGGCAGATCAGTGTGATGGGGGGAGCCTTGGGGACATGGAGCAAAATCCTCTATTTAAGAAATGCCTTGTAAATTCAAAAGGTTTGCGTTTTGAGCGGCTCTTATTTTTTACTGCCACAAATCTTTAAAGGATTCCATAGAATTTCCATAGTTCATTTCAGTCTGACTCTAAAGACTGAGAGACAGGCTCACTTTCACCTTCCATTTAGGCATATAGAGGATACTACAAACGAGGGTTAATGACTATCCATATAGTCTGCCATCAGTGGCACCAGGAAACTCCTTACTCACCTGCTCCAGGAGAAAGTTATGTACATCTTCCCCTTCTGGCAAATAGTCCTTCCAACTGAGGCCGGCCTCCCTCCATAAGGCTCCCACTTTCTTATGGCTCTAAATAACAAACAAACGTCCATTACTGAAGGAGAGGACAAGACATTCAAAAAGGCAACTTGTCTCTCACATAAAAACAAGCTCTTGGTCACATTAACTTAAACAGTCTTAAACTCTAGATTGCTAGTGTGACAACTGCGCCTACTGGTAAATGCAATGACAACACTGACTTAGGGGTCCATCGAGAGACTCACTACATAGGTTCATACATTTGTCCATAAAATAGTACATGTGAACTGGTGGTTAATATTCACACACAAGCACATGCACAGACATGGATACTCATAAATTCTGATATCTAAGATTATAAAGCAACTATTTGGCAACCACATCTTCATTTGATAGCAACGCTGATGTTCAATCATTGTTCTTCATATATTACTAAGAACCAAACTGCTAATAAAAGATGCAGGCCCTAGATTGATTAGCGCATATTCTGCCTACCACCAAGTTTCCAACTCTGAATACTGAAGACCTATAAGCCACGGATGAGACATATTTCTAGGATAAAAAATGCAGGGAGGGTGGAACTAGATGAACTAGCTCTGAGATGTTATGATTCAAGGCTGAGCTAAAAGGAAGAATGGGACTGTTACTAATAACTGAGAAAATAAAGCATCATAACACACACAATGGAGATCTGTGATGAAGGAGGGAATGTCTTAACCTGAACTAGAGATCGGGAGGGTAGAAACAGTGTCAGGCATTCTACCGCAGCTCTCAGACCGGGCGGCAATACACTTGAGACTTTTACCACGTTCACAGCACTCCCAAGAAGCCAGACATGCTGTCTCTAGCTTCTGTAGAAAGAGCAGCAAGCAATGGTTCCTTTAATCTATAAACCAATCTTTTCTTGTAGCATTTGCCTGCATAGATCTTTGTGAAATGGGAAATCCATGAATCCCACAAAACTAACTTCACGTCAAGAGAAAGGGCATTGCAACTTGTTCAATGTGATAATGATCTATTTTAGAGAGAAGGGGAAAATGATCTGGCTATGTTTAGATCAGATGGAAGTTTCCATGATGGGCCTGGTGACAAACTGTAGGTCTATAATTAGAGTCTCCAACCCATCTAAGGAGAGGCTTGTCCCCAATTGGCCACTCCTGGGGGATGAGTTCTCAGCTATGACAGACCATGAAGACAACCTACTGTGAGGTGCATTAAGGAGTGGGGAAGAACATCTTAATGAAAGACTCTGTCTGATGTACAGGAGTATCAAAAGAAGTGGGGATGTATCTCCTACTTCCATTTTACTGGGAGTAGGCTTCCAGGAAAGGTTGGTGAGGACTTGGTAATGCTGGCTCTCAAGTCCTAGTCACTGAGTGTGTCTGGGAGAGTCACTTATCACTTGGGCTGAAAAACAGGGTTAATGTACTCTACATGAATGACTTCACAGGGCTGTGCTTAAATTTAGGGTTAAATCATTAAGGTTAGAAATGCTTTCTAATGAAACTGAAGAAAGCCACATAAGCCACGTACAAATGTACTGCATATTTACCCCCAAATGTGGAAGACAGTCTTGCTGAGGTTGCCGCAATTCCCCTGGCCTCAGCTTCCTCCACTTCACAGCCTGTACCTTTGTTCTTTGCAGCTGCCCCCAGGGAGAGACACTTGAACCCCAAAGGATGCCCTTTTCCATCTGAAGTTCTCTGCCGCCAGCCCCCCCGTTTCCCTATCTCCGCCTCTCCACCCACCCCCTCCCCAGTACCTGTCTCTCTCTTGAGTCCTGGCCAGGACTTTACGCCTCCCTCCTATTCTCCCAGCCTGCCCTGGCCCTGCCAGAGCAGAGCTGCTGGGGGACCAGAGGAAGCCATGTATGTCAAATTCTTGGAATGCCTTAAAGCACCAGAGAAGGGGCAGCTGTCTTTTCCCTTTCAGGTTTGGCCCTAGGGCAGTATCACCTTTTTTATCCTCTACTCTTTGATGCTATTGCCCTAACCCTCTTACTCCTCCTGGAATGGCTGCTTCAGGCCCAGACCCTCTCTCACTGTGGGGACAAGCCTCCTACTTTCTGACCTGCCCAGGTGGGAGGGCGCCATTCGCTCCTCTCTCCACCTTCTTTTCTGGAGCAGCAGCGGCCTGTCCTGACTTGGACCCCACTCCTCCCTGTCTCTTCCACAAGCTTTCTCCTCTGACCAGTTTCTCTGTCCTCTGCACTCTCATGTCCCAGTCTTTCAGACCCAGCCATCTGCTCCATCCCCTAATCCTAACCTTGGATGCCATCCCTTCCTGGAAGGCTCAGGCAGCCCCCGCCATCTCCTCAGAGCTGTGCTCTGTGGCTGGGACCCTATGGCCCTGCCCTGCTCTTTGAAGATAGTCTCTGCTCCCTTCCTCCCTTGTAACTTCTTTCTCTTGTCTTTCTTCTACTTTTTTTTTACCTGCTCCTCTGTTGATCCCCATCCATCACCCATCCCCTGAGCAGGAGGGCCTTCCAAGGCTCTGTTTTGGGGACTCTTCTTGCTTTATGTTCCAGTGGTGATCCAACTATCTCTCATGGGTTCAGAAGTCTACTTTCCACAGATTCTTCCTTCTTTAATCCCTTTTCTCAACTCTCCCATTTCTCCCCTGCTACAGAGCTTCACATATCAGAGTCCCACCGGGCTCTCAAACTCAATGTGTTCAACATGGGACTCATTATTTTCCCCACTAAATTCACCCAGCTCCAAACTTCCTTATTTCTTTTGAGGGCATCCATTTCCTGTCCTGTTACATACATCTGTACCTTAAGACTTCTGCTTCACCCCTGCAGCCAACCAGCTGTGCATCCGGTCGTGTTCCTCCCTCTGTGACAACTCTCAGACAACCCTTCTCAGTTAGACGTGTCTGACTTGAACACTCCCAAAGCCTCCAGTTGTCTCCTTGCCACCCAGGCTTTCCCCTTTCCAACCCATCACATACACAACCACTACAGGCATGATCACATAACTCTCCTTCCTAAAGTTATTTATTTAATGGTTCCATATTGTCTCTAGAATAAGACACTTCCTGAAATCTGAAATCTGGAAAAAAAAAATTTGAGTCTGGTTCTTATGGAGACTTCCAGTTATTTGATACTACTTCCTTTGTCAATTAACTCCTATTTTCGTGTATGTAGCTTGTTTTGTGACATATATTTGTTTGCATGTTGTTTCCCCCATTAGACTATAAGCTCCTTAGGGATAGGGATTGCTTTTTGCCTATTTTTGAACTTTCAGCACCGAGTACAGTGTCTCTTACACAGCTACTTAGTAAATGTTTACTGATTTACAAATTCCATGTTTCCCTCAAATTGAAAACTGCAATTCTATTTCTTGAATCTCCACCTCCTTGTTTGCCAAGTCTGTTCCCCTATGCCCAAACCACACTTCTTCTCAAAATTTTGGATTCTTAGCCTTCTCTAAGTCTCAGCTTAGGTGCTACCTCAATGCCCACAGTGGTCAGCGCTTTCTTCCTCCTGACAGCATCTCACATGACTTATTTCTGCCGATGCTCTCTCCTCAATAGAGAATAAATGACTCAAGGAGGATGGTTGTCTGTTTTTATCTGCCCAGCATCTAGCAAAGGAACTTCAGACAAGCACACTTAGTTAAGGTTAATTTTTGATTCAAGATTGGATCAGAGAGACAAAAAATGTTGTCAAATAAGGCATATTTGTTCAGTTTCTATGGAACAGACATTAAATGCTCAGAAGAGGAATTGCAACAGATCCTTCCTTTTGACTGCTCCCTCCACAAAGCCAGACTTCCTGACGGTTCTTGCTCTATGGGTAAGCTAGTCTCCCAACTAAAGCTTATCACCCCCTTTCTCAGGCCCTTTTGAACCTGACAACAAGTGCGAACACTCACCATTTGTTTGCATAGAAGGTGCAATATTTCAGAAAGCAAGACCCCGGCTCTTCCCACAGGAAGTAAAGGTTTGCTAAATTCTCTGTAACAGATCACACAAAACAATGGTCACATTCACAGAGTGGTGTGTCAGCCATGCACAGTAAACATTTCTGATCAACTCCTTTTGTGCAATGAGAAAAGAAGGCACAGCTGGCAGAACAGGGATGAGCAGAGAGTGCCACACACATCTCCTGCTAAGTATTTCAGGGGCTGGTATTGTTTCCGGACTTCTGGTTTTACCCTGGACATTTTAATGCCTAAATGGAGACACTTAAAGAGAAACTTTTAAGTTAAAGTACTTAGAAGCCTCTTCCTAATGCCTAATGCTTCAAACCTCACATAGCACTTTCTTTTGTAAACCTGTAATACCTTTATCATGCAATATTGTATTATAGCTGCATATGGCCACATTTTCCCCCTTATTAGATGACAAACTGTTGGGAGGGTAGGGACCTAAAAAAGTGCCCAGTGGAGTGCTCAGCTCTGTCTACAGAAGGCACTTCACAAATACACACACCCCCACACAGCATTTTTATATATTTTGGTGGGACAATTGGGATTAAGTACCTTGTCCAGGGTCACACAGCTAGGAATCATGAAGTATCTGAGGCTGCATTTAAACCCTCCTGACTCCAGGCCAGTGCTCTATCCCCTGGTGCCATCCAACTTCATAAATATGCACTATATTGAGTCTTTCTCCAAAGCCATTTAACTTCAGGGTCAATAAAGCTGGATCAAGCACTACCTTCTCTGATCCTCCATTTGCATTCTCTACTTTCAAAGCAAAAGTACCATCTGACCAGCTGGTAATGAAGTTACAAAACTGAAACCTATGAGGGATTATGGAAACTGCAGTGGCATTTTTAGGAAGCAGATGAGAAAGAACGGGGCCTTTGCCTACTCTCAACCAACTTGAACTATACTGGCAAACATGTGATCTTCCATCCTGCTGATGCCTGTACACAACACAAGAACTCAGGGAGCTGAGGGAACAGAGACACAGATTGGAAGATAAGGGGTAATTTTTAAGTTAAGAAATTTTAAGAAAGATGGACCTTTGAAGCACCTCCTGTGGAGCAGTGTATTGTATGAGAAAGAGCACTGGATTTAAATTCAGAGGACTCAAGTTAAGGGACCTGTTTTGTCACTGTGTCACCGTGGACAGATCAGTTATCCTTTTCCCTAATAATAAATGTTAACGATTAGTGACACTGATGGCATTTTTTAAGGTTCATAAAGGACCTGGCGTGGGCAAGTTGATCACTCCCAAATCAGCTAAGTTTATATAATATCCCAGAGACCTGAGGGACCTACGTTATAAGTTCTCTCATAGAGATTCCTCCTTCTTTTAACATGGGGGTCACCAGCTCAGCAAGGTACAACCAAATATGGGGAATATCGATGGCCATGTCATCTGCCAATTCCAAGGTATCTGAAAACCTGCCAAAGAGAAAGAAGACATTGATGCGCAAACATTAGTTCCAATGCAAGATATTCTCTTTATCCTCCAAATTATTAACACACTAAAGCGATGGTGACCAGCAGATATCATATTCATTATTTTGTATGTTCACACTGTATATATAGACAAGATAGAAAGGAAAGAAAAGGCAGGATTGATGCCTGCCCCAAAGGAGCTACAATTTCATAGAGTAGAAAAGAATTGAGAAAAAACACCTCCTTTAAATCTTTGCTGATTGTGGATGTGGTAGACTGCAAACCTATCAGATATATTTATATTACTGGTTTAATTCAACTGTCTTTTTTGACCCTCTTTAAAAAAATCTTTATTATAAGTAATGGCTAGGATTTGGGAATGGAGGAGGTTAACTTAGAAATAAAGGTTATATAAAAACAAATGTTATCAAAATAAAATAATTTAATGGAGAAAAATTAGATACAAAAAGTTTTGAAGAGTTAATTAGAATTTTAAAATATCAAGCTATTTACAGACAGCTACTATTTAAATAAAGACTTTACCTTCATCGGTGTCAATAATTGATAGTTTAAGTTCCTACTGTGTTTTCCTCATAATCTCATATAGGAGGATCAATGATCCAAGGAGGAAAGCAGCTCCCTCTCTGATCTTCTGCCTCCCAGTTTAAAGCTCTTTTACTTATTTTCAGAGCTGGAAATGTCAGTAAATGAGCACAAAGTAAAAGACTCAAGAAAAATCAAGTGTTTTGTGAAATGCAGCTACCCTTTTCCATATTGGGTCATTACATGCCTCATACATCTGAGCTACTGAAATGTTTTACGTAGCTTAAGCATAACAGGGAAGTCAGAATCTGGCAAAAGAAAACACTTTTGGACATCTTGTACTTTTCTATCAACTCAGTAAGTTGTGGGCCTCAACAGAAAGAAATCAGGGAGCTTTCAAGGCTCTCTATAGCATGCTGATGGCTGGCCTACAATCCACAAGCAGAAGGTGGAAGCCGCTTTGCAGAGGCAGTACCCGCCTAGGGGCTGCCATCCTCAAGGGGACAACATGGCTCAAGTTCTATAATTGTGCCAGCAAAATAAGCAAGCTGGAAAGGTTCTGAATAACGGCCTGGTGTTAGTAATGGCCAGGCCAATGATGGCACCTGTGAAATTGTAAGAGGGTCACTGGCAGTTTGGCTGCAGGAACTTTTATTTTTTAGCTCTGGCGCCTTGGGAAGGTCGCTTCTGTTAAGACACTGAAGGCTTTGTGGTCTGTGCCAGTTAACACTCGCCCTGCCCAGAGGAGATCCTCAAAGTCCTGCACAAAGCATCGTCCTGAGGGTTGTGGCCTGGAGAATACCCCCGGGCCAAACTGCTGGCCAGCAAGCCAGTGTCCTCCCTGGGCACTGAACAAGCCAGCATCTCTAATACTGCTGTGAAGATCTCAGATTTTATGATCCTGAGTAGAAAATGGAGTCTAAAAGTCACCTTGGTGACATCCTTCCTTCAACCAAGGAAGGTCTAGATGGCACACTAGCTCCTAGCTGTCCCTGGGTACCAGGACCTGCACCACGTGCTGCCCGGGGAGTGCAAGGAAGCTGAAGGGCACTGGGAGGGCACAGGGTCTAAAGTGCTGGCCCTCGCCACAGGGGGCTCACTCCCAGCTCTGCCGCTCTCCTGCCTGGTGAGATTAACTCAGTCGTGGTTGGCAGGCCACATTGTCCTCCTGTAAAATGAGCAGGGCTCACTCACTGCCCTCTACTAAACCCTGGAAGCTCTAAACAAGATCATTCACAGTGAGGTCTTAGAAAACAGCCAACCTCATTTGAACTGAAATGCTCTTTACTGCCAAAGAACTCCAATGGAATGGCATTAGCAAAAATCAGGGCAGAATAACCAGGCTGGCATTGCTCAGCAAAATGAAGCAAGCTCAAAGGACACATAGGTGCTTGGCTATGACCTGAAGCAATGGTAGAACTACTCTAAGGGCTCCATGAATGCAAGAGGGAGAGTCACAAAAGTTGGACGGGTTATTTGTGAAAAGAGCTCAGCAACAAGTGAAAGCCCTTAATCCAGGTGGGCAGGATGGGGCTGAGGTAGCAAATATGCTTTTATTCATTCCCTGATACACACAGGTTACCACCTTTGAAAATATTCATCTGGGGGATGCCTTCCCTGTCCCCATCTACTTGTTAAAATCCAACTTACCTTCAAACCCAGTACTAGGACTGGTTGTTCATGTAACTATCTATCCCTTGTACCTTTTTCCCTCTCAGCATTCAAGTGACCCTTGGTTCACATACCTTACACCCTTATTACACCGTGTGCGTGTGTGTGCGTATAACAAATGTTATCAACAACAGATGTTGATATCCCCTCCCTCCATCACTTTCCCCTCACCCTCAACCCTCCAGACTATGAGCTCTCCAAGGGCAGGGATGGATGATCCTTATGCAAGCACAGCATCTTGGAAGTCACAGGCATGTACAGGGTCTAATTCACTCTAAAATGGCCCATGGAGAAGACTTTCTTGGATGACAATAAGCTGATGGAAGGTGTGCATTCTTGGCAGCCAGGTAAAAGATCCAACATCTCCTAGAGGTGTCAATTACTTTTAAGACCTCAACATGTATAGCGTGTTGGTCCCTATGTTCTTCATGTATCCAGGTGTATAGCAAAGAGCCATCCATGCTACTGTATCATGGCATAATACCATGGTCTAACTCCAGAACACGACAGAGGTTATCAAAACGGCCGCCTCCACGAGGGCAGGGACCTCATCTAATTCTTCGTGTCCCCCATGATGCTCACAACAGGACGGGACATACTGCAGATTCTCAGGAAAGGTGTGCTGAACTGAGTGTCTGTCAGCAAGGAAGAACCCCATCTCAAGGGGTTTAGAGATCATTGAATCCAATAGTTTCATTTTATAGATGAGGAAACAGAGGCCCACAGAAGGGAAGTGGCCATCTTACAGTCCACTAGGAATTGGCAGAAGCAGGACCCAAACTCCGGGCTCTTCCGATGCAGTGGGCTCTTCCCGCCACCCCAAGTCAGGAGCTGAGGTTGGCAACGAGTGCTTTCTTGTGACACTATGCAGAGATGGAATCATTTCACCCTGTAGAAACTAGGGAAAGGGGATAACTAAGGAAAAGATGGGAAGCAAGTTGTCCTACAGAACTACCAAAGGGAAAGCATTAATGCTCTTATGCAGAAAAGCAGCAGCTGGCTTGAAGAGGTCATGGATCCTCTCTGAGGGAGGAAGCACTGGGGGCAGCTCTCACCTTCACTCATTCTCTCGATGCAATTCCCACCATGCAGAAGCTGTGCAGATGATATGGAGTTGGACACTCAAGGAGAGCCAAATGATTTACCAAAAATGCACATTAGACTCAGACCTGACACACCCTAAAGAACAGCAGACTGTGCAGAGCTGAAACACTCATATGGCATGTTTTACACATTCCCAATACATGGTTGCAAGGCTGGGTGGGGAAGCAACTGAGTAGATGCTGGGCCTTGAGAAGCCTGGAAACAGCAGACAGAGCAGAGCCTGATGGAGGGCTTAGGAACGCCAAGCCTTGTACAGGCAGAGGAGGCACAGAAGGCTGTGGAAATCAGACCCTCCCAAATGTCCAAATGAGACTGGACTATCTAATGAGAGATATGAGGAAGAAATTGTAGGACAGACATCATGTTACAGGAGATGTGGTACACACCTGCTTCTCAATACATATCCTTTTTGGTTGAGCCCCACAGAATACTGAAATCAAGACTGGCCATTGCATGAAAACACAAAGCTTAAGTGTCTTATAGAAATGCTGATTAAAACTGTTTCCCGCAAAAGGCAAGAATATCATGTGCATCAAGAGGGAGTTACACTGAAAAGGGAGTTCAAGATAGACAAAACAGCAGAAATAATGAACCCATCTCCTGAGATGAAGTCCATGTATACCAGACTGTCAAAGGTAATTTTAGGATCCTGAGTAACACTGGAACATCATATTCAGAAAACTACTCTGTAAATATGTAACAGCCTTTATCATATATTTAACCAGAAAAGAATTGATTGCAAGTCTGATTTTTTAAAAAATGGTTGTCAGGAGTGTTACAGCTAACTCTCACCTTCACTCATTCTCTCAATGTAATTCCCATGTAGAAGCTGTTCAGATGACATGGAGTTGGACTCAAGGGGAGCCAAATGGTTTACCAAAAATGCACATTAGACTCAGACCTGACACACTCTAAAGAACAGCAGACTATGCAGAGCTGAAACACTCATATGGCATGTTTTACACATTCCCAAAAGATGGTTGCAAGGCTTGGTGGGGAAGCAACTGAGTAGATGCTGGGCCTTGAGAAGCCTGGAAAGCAGCCCAGAGACCCCTCCTCTCCAGACGATCAGCACCGTCTCACCCAGCCTGGGAAAGTTGGAAAAGTTGAGAAGATGGCTGCTGACTAGGGCTGCCTCCATGACAAGGCAGCCAAGGAGTGTTCTTCCAGCATCCAGGGAAAGGTTCAGAAGGGATGTTCTTTGGTGACTTGAGTTATAAAAAATTAAATCTGGTGGCAGTGCCTGGTCCAAAGACACTTCTGTGGCAAGAAATTTAATGGCTTCTCTGGAGGGAACCAGAAACTCCATGGGGAAAAAGGAAGGTCTATGGCTGGCTCATCTGCTACAAGACTTTCCCTGGGTGTCCACGGCACTCTGTTCCTATGGCCTGAACAGAGACACCATGTGTTTCTTTGGATCTGTCTGTACTTTCTAATTTTCTGTCTGAGCAGTTTAATGCTGTAGTCCTTGTACTGGTAGGGCCCAGGCTCCACTACTGATCAGAGAGGTGGAGAGATGGATGAAAGAGTGGTCTGTGAGCACAAGCACCTGTCTCCTTTTCAAATGGAGCAAAATCTCATCCTCAACAAAGGTGCAGCTACCGTCTCCCTTTCAAAACACGGTGGGGATGATATCTGTACATTAAATTATGGATCTATGCCAGTGTGTCTCAAGGAAAGATCTAGTCTGGGGCTGAAATAGCCCTTGCTTATAAATACCTCTGATTCTATCTCCATCATCAGGTTAGAGAAGCTCCTAGGGCTAATTCAAGTGAAAAGTTAAGGCTCACACACCCCAACTGTTGTCTAACAAGGTCCCGCTTGTTAGAATGTGCCTTCTGGGGGATCCGCTTTGGTCTAGGGTTTGCACTAGAGCATACCTGAATTTCTGATGTGTTCCAGGAAGCAACCCAGCCTCTCAGGAGTCCTCTCAGCCAAGAATGACCCACAGCCGGGCCAGACCTCCTGGAATGGCTCTGGATTGGAATAGATCTCCTGGCCCCATGCCAGATGTAGACAAACTTCTGGGAGTGATGGGGAGACAGAGTGAGGATGGTAAGGCACTGTGTAATCCAGCATTTCCCCCCCATTTCAGATTCCATAGCATTCACTGGTAAGGTGCCTTGTTATCCTGATACGAAGCAATGTGAGAGGCTGAGTAACATGAATTGGTATACCCAATGCCCCAGCTGATCCAATTTCCTGGGTGTCAATATCAGATCAAAGCAAATAGAGCCAGCCAGAGCCCCCTGAATTTTGGTGCTGCTAAAGAATGGATGAGAGCTGAGTTGAGTTTATCCGTTGAGATGGTGTATTTGCCCGTCTTTTCCTTGGGTAGATCATGGAAATAAGCCATATAATCTCAATGACTTGGAACTGGGTCATGTATGGTACCATCATCATGGCCTTTATCGATGATCACCACAGAGATTTGTGCCAAATTTCCTTGTTAAATTCAACAGGCACAAGTCAACTTCACCAGACTCCAGGTCATTGCTGGGAGCCAACTCTTCTGATTATACTAGCAGGGAGATGTTTCCCAGTACCTTGAGGCCTTCTTCAACATAGTCCTACGAATAATTTTCCCTGTGTTAAATCTTAAGTCTCTCAATGCCACTGTGTGTGAAGATATTTCCATTTCCATGTCAGGCACTGGCTGGGAGAACTGAGATGCCAGAGCTAACAGCAAGCTTGGATGGCAGGATTCGAGAAAAACTGAGTGTTGAATACCAGTGACAGTTGGAACTTCATTGGACGAGATGCTGTCAGGAACCACAAAGAAACAAACCTGGAATGGATTCTATGGAACTGCCATGGAACTACAATGGGCACAAAGATCAGATTTTTTTGGAAGCAGTGAGATACAAAACATTTTTATGTCAATACCTGCCTAGGATAGAAACCTATGATATTCATGCAGTAGTTTTTTTGAACTGAGTTGATAAGCTCTTATTTGGGGTGTCTCTGATAAAGTGACCCTCTTATACATCCCCAAACTACCTAAGGTAAGAATGCAGCAAAACAGTAAACATACTCTAGTTAGGGAAGTTGTTCCCTCCAACACATAGGAAGTATTTGTATTTCCAGCACTTAGCACAGTGCCTGGAACACAGTAGGCATTAATCAATGCTTGTTGCCTTGATGCCTATAACAAGGAGATGGGATTGCAGTAGGCATTCACTTGGGTAATCAGATCAGCACTTGCAAATAAAATCTATTTGGCTAAATTTATCATTTGCATTTTCAACCTTTCCACATCTCACTAGACACCTCCTCAAAGAATCCGTACAATCAGCAAATTGTTGTCAAAGCACAGCCCAGTGGACATTGGATATTTCTGTCCATGGAAGAAGCTGAAAAGAGAGAAGAGTCACAGACAGGAAACATAATTTTAAATTCACCATCGCCCAAGAGTCTGATAACTGAGGGCTGTCCTTGAGGAGGATACCAACCCTTTGAAGAAGTCCTGTTTGCTGAGTTTTTCTGATTGCACCAGCTGGTGTAGTAACTGGCCCATGTGATCCCTGGTGATCTGACTCCTTTCCAGGGTAGACTCCACTCCCACTCGCACAAAAATAGGCAATAGGTTCTGTGCATTTAACTCCTCTACACACTGCATGGCTTCCTGTTCAAATAACAGAAAGTGGCATAATTACTTCAATGATTGGGACCGTATCAAGCAGAAAGGGCCAAATAAAAGAAGGTATGACATTAACGTCAAGGACACAAAAAGTACCATAAAACAGGCTCACTGGCGTGGGGCCCATTAAATGACAAATGCCACTATTCATTTCATAGCATCTGGTTTGTGGATTCTCTAATCTTTCTGAAAGTGTCTGTAAGGAGAGGATTATCCTTTAGAATTTTATTAATAGCATGTGTTAGCCTTTCTTCTGTCTTTGCTGAGGAATGCAAGTGAACTCATGCTGTTTGATTAAAAAGTCACATATGTATGGATATACTATACACAGTGATGGTAATACCTGAGGTACCTCTCCCCTTGTTTGGCCCCTCTAATCCCCCTAGAGTAAATGATCATAATTCATTCTCCCCATTTGACTTATTTAGCAAAACAGAAAGCTCAGTAAAATGGGTAGTGGACCCAAGACCCTGTTAGACATTTAATGACTTTGTAAATCCAGAGCAAGGTAACAAAGAATCTTATAGATCTCCTAGCACAAGATTCCTCATTTTAAAATGACCCCTATCACATGTAGCATCCTGCCTATTTATTTCATTTACCTTGAAATCATTAATGTGTAGGAATTCATCAATAATAGATTTAGACTTTCTCTCCATTTCCTCCTCTGACATCATAGGTTTTTCAGGAACTGGAGCTGTGGCAACATCTGGTTTAGCTGGTGGTAAGGAAAAAAGATAGTGAGACAAGTGAGAAAGGGCACTATTGTATCCTTTTGTCCTTATTACCATTAACGCTCATAAACACTTTAAATTCTGGATAAGTATTAGTCCTTGTTAAGAAGCTTCAGGCTACTACAAAAAAGAAAAGAAGTGGTAAGATGATGGCTCTGACTATTTAATGTCTTGTTTTCACTAGTTAACAATCTAAGAAACAAGGAATATAGAGGTTTGCAAGAATGGCCATTACACAGGCAAAGGGAGACATAAAAAGTACCCTGATGACAAAACATTGAGGGGAAAAATTAGTTTTCAAAAGACCAAAGGAAAGGGTAAACCACATTCTTTGGCGCTTGAAAGTCTTCTTCCAAATCATCTAAAGTCTCAGAAATACAGGCTACAGATCAAAAGACTTTTATGCTCCAGAGAAAGTGCCAATATGGGAAAAAATCCTGAGGGTAGAGAAACTGTTTGTAAGAAGCCATAGTTATGGGGTCTCTTAAGTAGCCCTGAGGGGTATGAAGCCATGTCCACAGAGCACAAGCCATCCAAGTGTTAACAGTGCAAAGGAAAAAAGAAAAGCATTTCTCTGTTTCCTTTCCAGCACCTAATAAGGACTGGTACCTTTATCTTTAACTGTTGCTACTTTACCTTCACCTCCCACCTATAGCTTCCCTCATTAGTTCTTACAGTTATATGACAATCTACCACTTTTACTTCAAATTAGATAATTCATAAAACCATAACATCATTATGTGACTTGAGATTAGTAAAATAAATGGTGGGACCAAAGAACGCTTCATATAATGGATTAATAAGCTCCTTAAACACTTTTAAAACTTCAATAATCTAGCCGCGGGTACTTCCAAACCACCTCTTAATGACATTTAAACTCATACATCTTAAAAGTATAGATTATGACACCTTGTGCGATGCATTTTTCTTCTAGACCTCCACCCCACACTGAGCAATGGAGGCTACTACTATTAGGAAGGCCAATTTTGTCTTATGGTTGAAGCAATGTCCCCAACAGGGAGACAAATTCCACTTGCCTTTGAATTCCCATGATAAGTGTTGCAACTAAAGTGATTATTTTAGAGATTGCAGGTAAAAACATCGAAGTATAAATGCAGTTATTTATATTACCTGGAATAGTCCTGGAATAGCCCCTTCAAATACATACATACATTATACATGTCTAAAAAGGCGAAAGACAATAACTTCAGACAAAGGGGAATAGGAACTTCAGTCTGCCATCCGCTCTTAGTTCACCTTGTAGTGCAGGACAGGGCATGCTTACACCGCAGAGGTGAGCAGAGGGCAGCCATACAGGGAGATTATTGGGTGGCGAAGTAGCTTCATGACACACTGAAACATTTGGGAAAAGAGCAGGGGTACTCAGGAGTCTTATGTTGGACAGTCAGAGTGGGCCGATGACACGTGGCTGAAGACCTTCGGTGCCGCGGCCCTGCCTGGGGTGTGTCCTCTGCATCTCCAGGTCCCCCCAGAGCTTCTCCCCCCCAGCCCTGCTGGGATGGCCTCTGACTCTGAGAGCCTGCCCCTGTCTCCGCCACACAGGCCAAGCCCCCTGGCTCACCAGTCTCCCTCGGCTTGCTGCGGTCCGCCTCTGTACTGCTCCTGTCCATGTCCATGCCCCCCGTCAGCTGCTTCACGGTCTCGAGCATCTCTCGTCGCTGTTCTTCTTGGGACTGATTGTCTAAGAGATCTTTGCTGCTGCTGCCGCGCAGGAAGGTGTTGGGGCGAGGCGTGGAAGAAGCCAGCGGCTTGTCATTCTTCTCCCTGCCCATGCTGCCTCGACTTCCAACACAAAACGACACTCCTTCAAAAGGAAGCTCATGCCCAACTTTACAAGTGCAAGAATGAACTCGCTTTTCAGCTACGGAATAATTCTGATCCTCCACAACCAGGCTACAGAGTAAGTACTAATTTTCAGACCCACATTCAAGAGACTTTTCCTCAATGATTCCCAAATAAATGAAGCTCAAAGCACAATAATCTTTATAGCCCTCCAATACATGAGGTAATTAAGTACCACAGGCTTTAAGATAGAACAATTTTGTTTTCCTAGGGGATAAAGAGATGTTTATCATAATAAAAATATTTTTTTACTTGTCCCAATTTTTAAAAATTAAAACGGCATTAAAAAAGACAGTCACTTGTGGGCTAGTTAGATGACTAGTCAGAGAACTAAAGCCTGGTGACCTCCCCTATGAGAAACATAGCTAGTCATTTAAGAAAAAAATGTTCCTTTGAGCAAAGGAAACACTGCCCTTCTACTACTTACTTTACTCAGAGAAGACTCCCAGAGGCCCTGACAGAAGCCATATACTCTTTTTTTTTTTTTTTTTAAACAAGACAGATTCTTGATTTAATAATCTTGTTTCCCAAAACCATAGCACATTAGAAGGACCAAGTTAGAACAGAATGAAGAGGCCTGCTTTAGATGGGCAGACCAAGAAAAGTGAGAAATTATGAGTAGCCAGGCTGGCTGCTCAAGGGGCACTAGTTACAAAACCAATGGAAAGCAGCCACAAGGTCTCGACAGAACTCACAACCCCCGAGGGCCTGCTGGATGGCAGACAGACACGCAGAGAGCACACCACAGTTAATACTCAGTGACAAATCTAAGTTATGAAATCTGAATTAAATTCACAATATTCTCTTTAAAAAGATAGGACCTCCCAGAATGCATTTTAGAAAGATTACTATTCAAAATAATCAAATGTAAATAGGGAAAATGCCAGTATGCTGAATTTCAGGTAATGCTGGCCAGAGAAGGCATTATTGCCTGAATGCCTGAAAAGCCAAGCAGGTGGGAGAAGAGAAGCTAAAAGATTCTCGTTTGAAACCGAGAAGGGAAGCAAACTGGACATGGAAACAGAAGGGGATTAACTTGAACTCCTAAGTGTGACCACATGGAATCTAAGAAAGCAAAGTGGTATATGTGAGGGACCCTAGAAAGGTTCCTTTTCTCTCTGCAGACCCCGTCTTGGGGATGAAATCTTTTGTTAACATTTTCTTTCTGGACCCCTCTTCCCCCCATCCCTAGTCTGGGTCTTGCCAGGGTTTCCCAGAGTAGGGAGCCTTGAGAAATCAAGGGAAGAAGCTATGATAAGCAAGTAGCCAGGAAAAGGTCCCATGACCAACAAGGGCTGCAGACACTTTGTTGCTGCAGAGATTGACTTCTCCCTGACTGAACACTCAGAACCTGGAGAAGACAGGACAGTCCCTCTTACCTGGTTAAGGCCCGGCGAGAATCAAACTCCAGAGGGGTGGATGAAGCAGAGACGGATGATACTGGAGGCTGCAGCGCAGAAAATCTGTTCAAACTAGTGGCACCTGATCGTAAGGAGTCTAGAAATGGCATAAGATTAAAAAAAAAGAGACATTAGAGGGAATGCAGATAAGGGGGAGAGGGACACCTCTACAGTAATCAGAAGAACTAATAAATATTTTAAATATAAATGGAGAAGACCAATTGCTTTCCCCTTTGGAAAAAAAAGGCTTTAAATATCCCAGGTTTTCTAAGAAGGTTTCTTCCCCAACCAATCATTCCCAAAGTAGTTCTCTATGAAAGAAATGACATGCCAAGTGAGCACAAGAAGAGCTAATAAATGGTTCCTATTCTTGTAGGGTCTAGAATCTTACTGAAAAGAAGGAAAATTATGTCACATACACAAATATTTAATAACTATAAAATGTGACATATAGATGTAAAATAAAAGCATGATCAAATTAATATTTGTAAAGATAAAAAAGCACTTAGCAGTGCCTGGCGTGTAGAATGCTCTATAGAAATGCTTATTTTCCTTCCCTTCCCTATAATAAAATAGAAACTATGAGACAGACTGACAGTTGGAAATATCATTTCAAATGAGAAGGAGGGATCATGGAAGCTTTCTAGAGAAGCAGCACTTGAGCTGTAAGTTCTGAAGAATGCATAGGTGAAGTATGTATGTGTGTGTGTGTGTGTGTGTGTGTGTGTGTGTGTGTGTGTGTGTGTGTGTGAAAGAGGAAGGGACAGAGGAAGAGAGAAAAAGAGACAGAGAAGGACACACACACACACACACACACACACACACAGAGGGAGGGAGAAAAAAAGAGACAGAAAGAGGAAGGAGAGGGAAGAAAGGAAGGTGGGAGGGAAGAGAGACACAGACAGAGACAAAGACACAGAGAAAGGGATTAAAAAGGAAAGAGATGGAAAGAGACAGAGAGAGACAGAGAGATGGTGAGAGATAGAGAGAGATTTTAGGAAATGCTGAAAATAAAGCCAAGGGCTTGAGAAGCATTAATTCTACAATGCTGTCCAAAGCAGGTCTCAATTTTATTCCCATTAAGGCATCAAAGGGTCAGATGATGCTAACTAGACCCTTGTTCCTCAGATGTCGATAAGAGTGATGGGAAGGACGTGGTTGTGCTGGTTAAAGATGGGTGACAAAACAAAACACCACAGAATGGGAGGAAGGGTTGTAATAACTGGTGAGGATTGAAGGGAAGAAATGGTGTCTAAGACTGTGGTACTGAAATGGAAGGCAGGGGGTGGGACAATTCCCACAATTTGCTGACAAACTCCCCTACCAACACTGAGAGCAGTCCAAGAGGAGCTACTGATTATGACTCCTGAGAATCATTGACTGCAGAGAAGGTGATTGAGAATCCCTCCTAAGTTCCTACACTTACCCGTCTCGCTTGCTTTTGCTCCCCCGCTGCTGCCTTTCCCCCAGCTGCCCAACTGGGCTTTAGGCACAAGTTGAATCTTCTCATCTATTGTGGGCTGGAACATAAGGGAGCTTAGTTGATATGGGCAGCATCCAACCTGTGGTCAAGGTGCTAATGCTCGAGATCGAGGTGCAGGGGAGCCTATTTACAATACCCCGTTCCCCAGCCTTAAATGAAGGCCATTAAATGAACGACAATGAAGACCAATACCAAGTTCTCTCCCAAATGAGCACTTGTTAGCTCCTACTCCACAGGGTTGTAAGACAAGAAACAGAGAAAACAAAAATAGAAGTCACCCAAAACACCAGGTAAAGACAGTTAAGCAGCATTCTGTGTGAGGGGAGAGTGAGCATGCAATGAGCAGGGAAGGACAAGCGTGGGCACCCTGGAGATGACAGCCCAAGAGTGCCCTCTCTCACCCTCTCATGGCTAGAGCTCTGAATGCACTGGAGCATCCAGTCTCAGATTACAAAACGCGTGACCATGGTGATTACTGTCACTCACATTCGTATCATGGCATCACAGGTTACAGGGTCCAAAGCCCATCATCTTACAGATGAGGAAACTAAGGCTCACAGAGGGGAAGGGACTTCCTAAGGTCCTACAAGGAGTCAGGGGCAAAGTGTGAACTCTGTGGCCTCTAACCCACAACTCTTTCCATCCGTCCTTAGCAAGGTGCCTCTCTGAGCAGCTGCCCACCCTCCAGGTATATCCATACTTTACCTACCCTGGGGCTTTACCTCCACATGGGGCTTTAGTAAACAAGGCCTTTTCCTCCATGACCCTGCATTTCAGAGGGGTATACTGGGGTTCAAACAAGGATGGTGACTGGGCCCATGGATATACAGCTGCCAAGCATCAGACCCCAGGTCCCCAGACCCCAATGCCAGAGGACTGTCCATGACTCCTTGTTGCGTCCCTTACCTACGGCTGACTACTAATTCTACTCTTCTCAAGTCAATAGCAAATTTCACTAAAGGAAAAATATTTTAACATGGACTCATAAGTCCTTGGACCCCTTTGCCCTCCTGTCTGTATTTTTAGGACTATATTTGCATATGTTACTTAGTTTTAAAGTTCAGAAAATATTTTCAACCCTATAAAGTCTTCTAATGTCTCAGCATGCCATGGAAAGAGCCCGGATTTCTTTTTCTTTTCCTTTGCTGAGGCAATGAGGGTAAAGTGACTTGCCCAGCGTCCTACGCTGGTATTTTGTTAAGTGTCTAAGGCCAGATATGAATTCATGCCCTCCTGACTCCAAGCTGTGCTCTCTCCACTGAGCTATGACTTGCTCCTAGTCTGGATTTCTTAAAAGCCACTGCCCAAAGGGGCCAAAGTCAGGCACCTCAGACAAGTGGACTGGGCTCTGAATGGGAGCTCCACTGTCCTGGCGAAGCCAGATGGTGACTCCTGCTCATCACCATGTATGATGGCGTCATCTATTTGGATACGTCTATCCATGGCACCCTGGGGATCATGGCAATTCTCAAAGCATTTTCTTCACAACACTTTTCAGATAGTAGTATAAGATCCCCATGTTACAGATGAAAAAACTGGGGTTCAAAGAGGCTTTAAGCTACATGGCTAGTGATGTGAGGGCCGGGACTCGGGTCCAGTCTGTTCTGAATGCATCGTGATGCTTCCTACTTCGATGTTGGGCCACAGAGAGGTCTAGTGCCTCATCTGGAGTCGCGGAGCTGGCTAGTGACAGGGGTGGGGCTGCAGGTTCTCTCTCTACCAAGGTCATGCAAATAAACAAGGGGCATTCTGTATCATTAAAGGCATGGGGCTCACCTTAGTGATTTTGAGGAATTTGGAGGGGTCCAGCACACGGCTGTTCTTGGCCCCCTGCACAGTGTTCCACCCACCGTCATCCACTCTTTGAACACCTACAAAACAGGGACAGTGAGTCATCTCCCACCAGAGCACTGTGATGAAGCTCCGGGGGGGCTGAACAAAGGTTAGTCAACTAAATGGCTGATTTACAAACTGTGGGCAATGAAAATGCCTTATGGGGAATTACAAAGAACTTTACAAACAAGATGGCTCTCAGCCTTATGAAGACCCTCTGAGGATTCAGTACTGAGACAGAAGTGCCAGGGAGCCTATCTACCAGGGCCCCCAGCCCAGGATGGAGGTCATCACCAAGACCAAATGTCTCCCAAATGAGCACCTGTTAGCTTCAAGAAAGGTGCTGCAAGGAGTGGCTCAAGCCTTATTTTAAAAAAGAAATTAAAGACCAGCACAGGTTCAGAGTCGGTCACTGAACTCCAAAGTCTCTGGTTCTTACCAATGCAATACTCACAGAGACCATGTATGGTCTGTGTATTTTCTTCAGAACTATGCTAGATTATTAGATGATATCAATCTATTCAATTCATATATTCAAACCAGTCTTCTTAGGGCCTGTGCACCCACTTCTGTCCCAAACAAAAAGCTGACCCGACTCTCTCTCTCAAAGCCTCCCTCCCATTCTGGGACATCCTCTCCCAGTCAACAGTACCTGGTCGTCTCTTCTCTTTGGTCATCAGCTGCTGCACCTTTCTTTGTTCTTCCTGCTCTTCAATTTTGGCCTCTTTGTGAATCTGTTCAATAGTTTTGGGGCCTTGATCTGCCCTTCGGGAAACCCAATTGCACTGTGAAATGAGGAAACGGGAAGAATGTAAGCCTTTTTATTGATTTTGTTTTATTAAAACAAAATAGAAAAAGGAAAAAAGCACTGCTATGTGCATAGAACATGAGGATTTGAAATATGAAGCAATAAATTTCCATTTCATGTGTTCAGAGCTGTCCATCTTTTCTTTGCAGGCGCGAAATTTCTTTTATTCTCTGCTGTGTGCTTTCTACTTTATTCCCTTTTCCCATCCCCCCTACTAAGAAAACTTCAGTAAGTGTGTGTATGTGTGTGTGTGTGTGTGTGTACATACAGGATGATTGTCCACTCTCAAATAGGACCAAAAAGACATCATTACATTAGAGTCCAGGTACTATGAGTCCAATTGTGGCTAATCAGACCCACACAAGCTCAGAGAGCTCTGCCATATTGCCCTCCTCCCTCACCTAATTTCTCCTTATCAGTTCTTCCTCTTGTACCTTATTTGTACAATTACCTTTTTAATCTTTTCCTATATGTTTCCTATATGTGTCAGGGAACTAGCTTTATATTTCACACAGGTCAAACCTCTGTCCTGTTATCTTGCTTATTTTTACTACTCTATTTCCTCCTAAGGTGCGGCTTTGTCTTGTTTGTGGAGAAAATCTGGAGAGCTGAGAGTTTTCTGACTTATTCAGCCATCTTTCCAGAATCCTCTCCTAGAGGATTACTTTTCACATGCACATCACACACAGCTCTATCCCAATCTTTCTTTTGAACTCCCAATTACTAATGACATTCTTAGACATATAGTTTACATTTCCATGGATAAAGTAAATGGTTTGTCCTTAATTGAGTCCTCTATAATTAGTTTTTGATGTTTACCTTATATTTCTATTGGATCTTGTATGTCAAAATTTTCTATTGAGCTTAGGTCTTTTTGCAATAAAATCCTGAAAAGTCTGGCAATTCATTGAATTTCTAATTTTTTTTTTATTCAGGATTATGATTAACTTTGCTGGATATGATATTTTCAGCCACAACCCCAGTTCTTTTGCTCTTTGAAATAGTGTTTCAAGATCTGGAGTCTTGTATTGTAGCCACTGCTAGGTCTTATGTGATTCTCTAATTGTGGGTTCTGCTGTATTTGAATTTTTTTTGGTAATATTTTCTCTTTAAGTTGGAGGTTTCAGAATTTGGTTACAATGTTCTTATAGGTTTTCATCATAGGATCTCTTTCAGATGGTAATTGGTGGATTTTAAAAAAAAAATGTACTTTCCCCTCTTATTCTAATACTTCAGAACAATTTCTTTTTTTTCTTATATTTTTGTATCAAGATTCTATTTTTTCTATTGTTGATTATAGCTTTCAAGTAGTCCACTCATTATGCTTTTTTCTTATTGATTTGATCTCTAGGTCAATTGTTTTTCTTATGAGATGCTTCATATTTCTCTTCTAATTTTTCATTCTTTATATTTTGATTTATTATTTCTTGGTCCCTTGTAACTTTGCTGGCTTCCCTTTGTACAATTCTTTAATTTTCAAGTTTTCTTCCTTAAAATTCTGAATATCCTAAGGGCAGCTAGTTGGTGTAGTGAATAGAGCACCAGCCGTGAAGTCAGGAAGACCTAAGTTTAAATCTGGCCTCAGACACTTCATACTTCCTGGTTGTGTGACTCTGGGCAAGTCACTTAACCCCAATTGCCTTGGGGGCAGGGGGAAAGATTCTTAATGTACTTTTTCAATTTGTTGACTTTCTTTTCATTATCTTGTTTTTCTTGGATTTTAAAAAAAATTTTTTTTCTTCAATCTCTCTCATTTGACTTTTAAAGCTTTTAGAAGTTCTTCCAATGATTTCTTTTGAGATAGATGACCACTTGACTTATTCTTTAGGGTAGGAGAGGGTTTTGTTTTTTTTTTTTTCTTTTTTTAGTATTCTCCTCTGAAGATGAAGTTTGATCTTCTCTATCTCACAGTTACTTTCTATGTTTGGGTTCTTTCTCCTTTGCCTGGTTCTGACTCAGCTGTTGCACTGGGTCGACATGGACAACCCTAACTATTAAGGGCCTCTTCTCTACAAAATGAGATGAATAAGAGTGAGCTGGGAAAGACCTGGGACAAAATGTGCAGAAGGGAAAGCAAGATGGATCTCTGACTTTTCTGTGAGCACGCCCTCTGCCAATGTAGATCACAACCCTTTATGGCCTTTTCATTCTCTGTGATTCTTGTAAATCCAGCCAACATATTAGAAGTCTCTCTTTGGTTCTTTTAATATCTTGGGGCAATCAATATGGCACTCAAGCCATCTATCTATTCTTCTTTTAAACTTAGTATAAGCAAGGCCTAAATTCTTTGCGATTAATTATATTCCTGTTACCCTACATCTTGCATGTGAGTTACCTATCATTCGTTACATAGTAGACTGTGTCCTGTGGGTTGTCACTGGATTATTACGAGCTCATGGTTTACCACAAATCATGAGCAGCCATACACTGTTGTTAAAGAGGTGGACTTTAAGGGGCCTTCAATGTATTGGGCGATTTCCTACATACAGTCCAGCTCAATCTCCAGATTCGGATTCATCTGTAGGTCCAGAATATCATTATCTCCAGCACTGATCTTATCTATATGCAAATTAGATAATGTGAAACATTTTTATAAGCTTTAAAGCATCACGTAATGGCAGCAATGATTTAGTAAGATCCAGATGCTTTTCACAACTTCCTCAAATCATAAGAGTTAGAAGGGACCTTAAGAAGTCATCTAAATTTGACTCCCTCACTTTACAGATAAGGAAGCCGAAGCCCATGGAGATGAAGTGGTCCCCATGGTGCTATCAGACAGGGGATCTGCAGGTCCTTGCAGCTTTTTCAGAGTATACCAAGTACTGATGTGGTACAACTCAAGTGTGGCAATTTCATTATCAATGCTGATGAGGATAGATCATGATTAAAAATTTTAACAGATGTGTTTCATTTTGAGTTTATTTATTGTTTTCCTTTGAATTTCAGAAATATGTACTATTAGCCTGTTCTGGTTTATTTGGACCTTATGGAGAGGGCCATTTCCTCCTCAACTGATTTTAAAAGAAACTGCGACCAGTTTTCCCTCAAGTTTTAAGATATTCCTCCACAACAGCTTACCAATGAATTTGTGCTTAATTCTGGGGGTACTGAGTATCAAGCAAATTAAATATTAATCCAACCAGACAGTTTTTAAGTGCTTTTCACTTTCTGTTTTAGCAATTATTCTATGCTGGTTAAATTTCTTAAAGAAGCATTGTGAAGAGTCAATTTTTGTCCATTCATCATTTTTTTTCAGCCTTTTAAATCTAGTGAGAATGAATGCATATTCACATTTTTATTCTTTCTAATTTGATATTTATTTTTATAGTTGCTCTACTCAATTACTGAGTGATAAAGAGATGATGCTAAAATGAATTCTATGCACAAGGCAAGCTACTAACTGTTAAAAATAACCAAGTTACCTTTTTATGTTATTCAATGCCTGCCTCATCCATTTTTTATGATTCTCTTGTTAAACAAAACATTCATGATGCATGTTCTGAATAGTTCATTAGTTTTAGCCATTTCTATTTATTGATCTTGAACTAAATGCTTCAAAATAATTTTTCCTGCTGTCTTCCATGCTTACATTAATATTTTCATCATCTGGATCCTAAATTCTTTAAAAAGAAATTGCTTGAAATTTTTCTTCTATGTAAAATGGTATATAAGTTGCACTGATCTTCTGGATGGGCTATGATGGGAAATGAACAAACATCCCACGAACTATTTCTTTAGATGCTCTGGGGTATATGACAAATTCTCCTAACGTCTTTATTCACCTCTTTAAGAGTACAACATTCTCCCATGTTAAGTCCAACTTCTTTTTATTGACAACTTTGGTATTTTATTATTTTAATAACAAAAAAGTTAAAACCTGCAACTTCTTTATGTCTTCTTATTTCAATTATGCAATCACAAGTAGTAATGCTTAAAAAAGCTAGGACTACGGCAGTAAAAATTTAAACCAACATGACAGAAACTAAATTCTCCCCATGGAGCTGGTTGGTAGTTTTTCCTTTTTTTGTCAGGGAAGTTTTAAACACAATTTAACAATTTCAACAACTATCTCCTTTCTTCTCTTTTTCTAAATTCACTCTTTGATTTTGGTGTCAGAGGAAGACTTTGCATGCTGATTAATAAGGATGGTGATAAGTTGGGTGGCTAAATAACACAAGGTCTAAGGATTTGGGTGTGTTTATCCTGTATAAGTGAATACTTAAGAGGGAAAAATTAAATCAATATACATATAAAAGAGGGAATTTTTTCAAGTGTGGGTGAGACTGGATTCTGAGGTTTTACAATTCTTAAATTTACTAGGTTAACCTAAGGTATGAGAGAGTGCTTTTGTGTATTTCCGGGAAAAAATGAACTGCTTTAGGTAAGCAAAGATGATGAAAGAAGGTCTTTAAACAACGGTGTGGAACAAGAATGCAAGTGCTAGTATGGGAGGTGGACAGATTATTAAGAAAGATGGAGGAACAGCAGATAAATAGATGCAAATAAATTAAAAGCAATGGAAAGTGGACTTTGGAAGTGGACTCTGGCCACTGGAAAGATGAAGTTTAAGATTCTTCCAATTCTCAGGATCCAGGAACCTCTAACTAAGGCAAGAATAGAACAGATGTCAAGGACATATCATATGAAGATAGGATGTATTTGTTGGAGTTGTGAAATGATCTAGCTATTCTGGAAAGCAATTTGGAACTACATACAAAGAGCTACAACACTGGGCATACCCTTTGATCCAGTAATCTCACTATTGAGTCTATATCCCAGAGAGATCATAAAAGAGGGAAAAGGACCCATATGTGCAAAAAAGATTTGTAGTTTTTTTTTTTTTTTTGGTAGTGGCAAGGAATTGGATATTGAGTGGATGCCCATCAACTGGAGAATGACTAAGTTATGATATATGAATGTAATAGATTAAAATAGAACTTATGCTCAGTGAAATGAGCAGAATCAAGAGAACATTATACTCATTAACAGCAAGATTGTGTGATTAACTATGATAGACTTATAAGTGATCCAAGATAATTCCAATATACTTATGATGGAAAATTTCATCTACATCAAGAGAATGAACTATGGAGACTGAATGTGGATCAAAGTTTACTATCACCACCTTTTTTTTTTTCTCTTGTAGTTTCTCCCTTTTGTTCTGATTTTTCTTTCACAACATGAATAATGTGGAAATGTTTATAATGATTGTGCATAAATAACTTATCAGATTGCTTCCTGTCTCAGGGAGGGAGGGGAAAAAAATTCAAAATCTTACCATAAAATGAATGTTGAAAACGATTTTTCCATGTAGTTGTGGGAAAAATACTATTAAAACTCCCAGCATTTAAAAAAAAAAAAAAAAAAGATAGGTATTGGTGACCTGACAAAAGACTTTTTCAACTTCTTCTTTTCATGCAGGCACTTATGTCTCAGGGAGTCAACAAAGCATTTTTAAGTACCTACTGTGGACCTAGTACCCTGCTAAGTGCTAGGGATACAGACAAAGTCAAAAACAATTTCTGCCCTCAGAGAACTCACATTAACCTTTTTCTTTTAATGACTTTTTAGTGATTCTTTTGTTTTAGTATCACTTTCATTTCTCCTGGCATTCCCCCTCTCTTCCCATTCCTAGAGTGCTCTCATTTAAAAAATGGGAGGAGGAGAGAAGAGAAACTTCATCAAAAACTATGAACATATCTAAAAACATGACATTCCTGGGAAGCTGAAATCCAGGTACCTCCTTTTTCAAAGGAGTAAGGGGAAGCTTTATCTCTTCTTTGAAGCCAAACTTGGTTTTGCTAACTTTGTGATATCCTAATAGACAATGTGTCTATTGTACTGAACTGAAAAGACCAACTCTAGGCCTAGAAACAAAGAAAATATTTGATTGGAAGATTCCCTAAATTCAGGGAATATGTGGGGAAAGGAAGATAAGGAGGAAGAGATTCTAGAGATAAGTGATGGTAATGGGGAAATCACTGAAGTTGACAATAGGAAAAGGAACAGGGAAACCCTCTTTAAATTCAAATATAGTCTTGCTTCTTTATCCCCTAATTCTTAATCCCATGAATTTTTTATGTAAAAGCATCAAATATGATTTTAAAATAATATGTATGTTGTTTCTGAGTAACTACCACATCTATAAGAATATGCCGTGAAAATCAGTCAAAGGAAAGGGTCTGCTTCCCCACTCACCAGCCTTAGGTCGATTACGTCCTGAAGCATGAAGCGGATCCTGGATGATGTTTTTCTCTCTTTCACTATTTTCTCCATCTGATTAAAATACTGGTCCATACGAGGCTGTCAGAAATAGAATCATCAGTATCTCCAGAGAGGCTGAATTGAATACTATCGTAACAGGGATCCCTCCTCGCACTCTAGGAAACACTGCATCCTGGGAGTGTGCCTGCAAGAACACTGTCCCCAAGGAGACTGCTGCTCCCTGCAGGGACCTCCCCAAGCCCTGAGGAGTCCTCCCCACTATGGGCTGGGGGTAGACCAAGGATCAAAGCTCACAAAGACAAGTAAGGAAACGGAAGCCCTGACAAGTGAAGGGATTTGTCCAGGTCACATCCATGAGATTTGAACCCAGGGCCTCTAACCCCAGAGCTAGTGCTCTTCCCATTGTGCTACACTGTTTCCTACATGCAACAGGATCAATATGGATAGATGGCATTTTCCAGAATTGGCAAACTGAAGGCTCTCAAACAGCCACATAAATTTAGGTTTCATGGATCTCCTGAGACTTTCTTTGAGTGCCTCCTAAGATGACCTTGCCCTTCACGGATCCCTGTAAACACCTGGGCATATTTGCAGGCACTCATGGTTATGATATAAAGACTTCTGTGGTCCAATGAAAAGGAAACCTGAACCATCACTTTTGCCATTTCTTACAGCATAATATTTTACTCCCTCACTTTTTCCAGTTCTTGGCCACCTTTGTACCTATGGATCCTTTTTCTCTTTGACCTCTTTGGTATATAGATCTTGTAGGAAATTTTCTTTGCCCACTAACCTTTTGGTGATAGGTCCAAATTGCTAAGAACTGAGAGAATAATTGATACAGTAAAAACAAACACTGTAAAAATGGACAACACTTTTAAAGTTTTTAAGAGTTCTGATCGATGCAATGATAACCAGTGCTCCCAAGAACCCATGATACAACTCACTGCCCATATCTTTGGACACAGAGGGGAGGGATTCAATATGGAGAACAAGACAGATTTTTTTTTTTTTGATGCAAACAATATACACATCTGTTTTGCTTGATTGTATATTTGTTACAAGGATTTTGTTTTTCTTTCTTTTTTTTCCTTTTCTTCACAGTTGAACATAGATGGGAAAGGAGAGAAAAGAAATGCTTTTAATTTTAAAAAATTTAATTAAAAAAAAAAAAGAAAAATGGGCATAAATTAACAAGTGCACTGTGAAAGGGCTCCCTGGAGGAAGAAATCTCATGCTCTATTCTTATATCCCAGTTCTTCCTTTACCTTTGCTTTCTCAAAGTCTAAGTCTTTGCCAATCGTGGTGAGCAGGCGGCAGAGGCACTCGAGGGACTCTTCATCGTGGTTTTTCAGAAGTTTTACTACACAGTCGTGCATGATGGCCTCTGTTAGCATTTTGAGTTTAAAAAGCTCTCCAATGAACTTGATGTTGCCAATGGATCTTCGCCGGGCTTTGTCCTTGGCTTCTTCTAGTTCATCATGAAGTCTCGTCTTCTCCTCTGGCTAGTGTGGGATGGGAAAACAGAGATCATGGTAAGGGAAGATTTAAGGAATTATCGGAACCTAAACTTGGGGACTAAGAGTCTTTGTACTGAAAACCTTCTGTACGTATTCCTAAAATGAACAAGGTATTTGAAGGATTCGCTCTTCAAGTTCAGGTAAAATGTGTAAAATCTTAAAAGCTAGAATGGACTCTGAATGGACTACAGTTCTGATTCATTCTCTTACTCCAATCAGGAACTTTTTCCTAGCATACCTGATGGGTTTATCTGCTCTTAAAGTAACAAGGAAGTAAACGAAGCTTAGGGAGCCCATTCCATTTCTGGCCATTTGCAATGGATATAAAATTCTTCCTCATGCCAAGATGTGAAATCTATCCCCTTACAATTTCCTGGACCTTTGTCCTGCCCTTTGGAAGTCAACAGAATAAGTCTGGTCCCTTTTCTCTATGAGAGGTTTTCAAAGAATTGAATAGGACAATCATGTCCCTGCTAAATCTCCTCCTCTTTGTCAAAAGTCAGAAAGTACCTCTTCCTTTATGACAGAAGATAGGTGTTCATTACACGCCAACCTGTCGTGGCCACATCAGATGTGGTCCACTCCCCAGTGTGGCACTGCCTGCAAGTCCCATTCTCATCTGTGGGACACTCAGATACTCACCGCAGTGGCTGCTTCCAGTTCTTTCTGCTTTTTTTCAAAGACATCATCATCTGCTTTATCTTTTTCAAACTCTTTCTGGCAGCGGTTCAAGAGCAGCTTTCGGAAGTTCACTGTGTTCCCAGGCTTGTCAGCCATGGGCACTTTTAGCTGTATTCAAACAGGGAAATGTACAAAGCAAAATGGTTACGTTAAGAGCCACCAAGTCACACTTTCCAAGGAGCTCTTTCTGTTGTTACAAACTTCTCCCAGAGCTTGAATGAGCACAAGGTAAGGATCTTGCCAAAAGCATCACTATAATCAGTTGCAGGCATTTCTGAATTTAGCTGTAAGAATTTCACTGCATTTTATCCAAGAAACAACAGATACTCCTTTCTCATTAGTGATTCCCTGTTGCTTTGTGTTCTGAATGCCAATGCCCTTAAATTTTAAATCAAAATGAACCAACCAGAGTTCTTAGATTTTGCACCCTGATGACCAATCCAAGGTCCCTAAATAGAAATTACAAAAGAAAGGGTAAGAAAAGTTTTCCTATATACAAGAAAACTCATCCAAGAGTGAACCCTATTGTGATACTAAAGGATAAGAAGTTACTGGGGTTTAATGAAACATATCTAGTCTCCTGTAGGCCATTTTTGCACTCTGAATTCCAACACTTTGTCTGATCACCTTTTCAAGTCCAGAAAAATTTACCTAGTTGAAGGATAGAGGTAGTTCTGCAGAAGTGTGGTTTCATTAATAAAGGAGGACAGAATAAAGGGTCCACATCAGAGGATCACTTGGGTAAGAAATGCTTAAGAGTTTATAGCCCCAGTGTGAGGTTCTAAGTGCCAAAGAATGCCATGGAGTACAAAGCCTTCAGCCTAACTCTAAAGTACAACTGCTGGAAACTTGTTTTCTACAACTATCATCAAGTGGCCAAATATAGAGGAACGTTTATAATTACTGAGAAAACTCCATGACTTTAATACAATGTGGCCAAGCACACAAGCCAGAATAGCATCACGCCTTTAACATCCCATACTACCATGTCTGCACGTGATTGCTGATGTGTGGTGGGAAAGATTAAGAGAGGCCCTGGCTTAGGAACTGGACCCAAGATTTCATTGGCTTAGGGAATGCTCACAGGAGTTCCCAGATGAGAGAGCTCCTTGTACCCCAGGCCCATGGGACCTGCTTGTAGTTTCACAGTCTCATGAGCTGACCTTGACCCAGCTCTTGCTGGTTCCAAGGCTGCCCTATCATCTCCTCTACTACACTGCCTGGGTGCTGTAAAGGGGCGCACAATCATGCGCCCTTAGATACAGCTAGAGGGACTCCTCCTCTCTAAGGGTAGGAGCTTAATAAACACTGATGGTAGATTGAGACTTAAGTTGCCATGAGCAGTTCTTCCTGGAATGGATAAAACTGCTTGGAGCTGCAGGGCTGAACTGGAAGTCAGAAATTCCACAATTCAGATCCGACCTCAGAATCTTACTAGTTTGGTTATCTTGAGCCGAGTCACTTAACCTCTCTCAGCATGTTTCTTCATCTGTAAAATGGTTATAAACAGGGCCTACTCCTGGCCCCTGCCTAGGCTGCTGTGAGGATTAAATGAAGTAACACACATTCAACACGCTTCGTAGGCGCTACCATATTCCTATTGCTGCTGCTGTTCTGGCTCCGCGTCCGTGACTTTGCCCTTATCCCGGCCCTCCACTGCACAGGCTCTGTGTAGCTGACCGAGAGGAGGCAGGCACCTGCAGAGGGGGACCAGCCGAGCTAGTGCTCGGAAGCTCTCTGGGGAGTCCAAAGCTGCTACTCTTGACTTGTGAAGCAAGCCCCTGGCAGCACCTACACGGCAAGAGAGTTCTTCAAGGAGAACAACAGAGGGGCTATCAGCACTGAAACAAAACCTCGCTGCCAGGAAGGACCATGGCAATGGCCGGAGGCAAAGCACTGCCCTCAGAGGACAGCCTCTCCAGGACACAGGGGTTTGAGAGGATAGCACTGGATTGCCTCAAGTTACTTTTTGCTTTTGTGAATATAATTGAGGTGGACCAAAGATTTGCTGCAAAGACACAGTGATGTGCACCTCCTAATCCATCGAGCACTTATCAAGCACCTACTATGTGTCAGGTGCTGGGCTTGGTGTTAGGAACAAAAACAGAAAGAATGAGAGCAGAGTTTGTATTTAGAAGAGGTCATATAGAAAACTATGTTTACTAGTTGGGTGACCTTGGCCAAGTGCACTACCTCCTGAGCCTCGGTTTCTACTTCCACCAAAGGATGGCTGTGAAACTCCAGAAAGATGAGGGATGTGAAAGTACTTTGTAAGATGAGTAATAATATGGAACAGAAACAACAGTTTTGTTCCAAGCTAGGAAGTAGAATTGGCTACAATATCAAGCTGAAGTAGAGTAGCAGGAAACAGAGGGGCATTCTTTCAGCAAAGGAGCAATATGAATGCTCTGAACAACACAATAAATAGCAGGAAGACATGAAAGGTTAAGTCATCACATGAATGGGTTAAAGAGCAGGCCAATTGCACTTGTACACATATAACTTAACCAACATTTGTCTGCCCCATATCCACACATGAGGAGCTACACTACCAACACTATTTTATTTAAAACTCAAGGAGGGTCACTGGTATAACAATACAGATATTTCTAAACACCCTGCCACAGTTTGGCCACAAAATCTAGTTTTAAGGATATCATCTATACCCATTGTGGCCAACTGAGCAGGTGGAGAAAATGAGTTAGAGACAAGGCACTTTTCAAGAACTAAAATTTAAGGAAACATCTTTCTTCTTCAGAGGTAAGATTATTACAGTAAAAAGAACATTAACTCTTAATTTAGAAGCTATCAGGAAAAAAATTAGTCAAAAGACACATGGGAATTGGTTAGTCAGATAACCAAATAGCAAATGTGATTTGCTGGACATTAGGAATAAAAGGCGAATTACAATTAATTTCCTAATAAGAGAAGATCAGTTTGAGTCAAGCAGAAGTTGAAGCTGACATATAGTTCATTTCTCACAAAACCAATTGTGCACACAGGTTTGTTTAGCCTGGGGAAAACTTGATAGGAAAATTCTTTTTCTTGAGAAAAGGGATTTTTAAGAAGCTTTTCAATAAGTTTTACTGACTAAAGAAACCAGCCAGCTTCCTTGTAACCCCCGAAAGACATCACTTGTCTTCATGTGCACCAAGTCTCTCGATGCCCACATGGCTCAATTTTCTTAGGCATTAAGGTTATTAGCATCAAATCACTATTCTTGTTTAGATAGCAGCAAAGACCAGGGCCACTGCTGTTACTAGTCTATGTATTTGGAGGGGATAACTTTCTTCCAAAAGCATAAAATACACCCAAAGGTGGAGAAGGGAATATAAAAGTTTGAAAGAAAAGTATGAAAAGCACATCATCACTGGTATAAATTGTTCATATCTGAGGGTCAATGGTAGGTGATTAGAAAATGAACCATTTCTGGAAGGAAAATAATCAGATATAAGCTGAAATAAGGCTCAGAGGTCCCTTCCAATCCTAATACTGCAGTGATCTTAAAGTAGGAATCCGGGTCAATATCTGTCTCTGTCGTGGCCTGATGTCACTTCCTGAGGCAGCTGAGGAAGCCCAAGGTCACCCAATAGCCACAATTTTGGAGACAAATGGGGTGCACCTGGATCCTGAGGAGCGAGGGGGCAACAACAGGGAGTCCAGCCCTTCTGCTTCTGCGACCCCAGGTTTCTTCTCTGTAAAAGAGTCCATAGTCATGGTCATGCCTAATTCTTATGTGGGAAGATTTTTTTTTTTTTTTTTTTTAAAAAGAGCACTGAAAATGTATGAGTTCTTATTCTTGGCAGAATGCTTGAGACCATTAGGCTTCAATGCAAATTGGAAGAGCAATCTGTCCAAAGCATTCATGAAAATCAGACTTCTAGGTCCTCAGCAATGCACAGACTCCAGTTAGGGGAACATGCGTATTTTGTGAATCTGTTGCCATTATGAGCATAGGCAGCACACAATGAAGAGTTGGTTCTGAGATTAGGAGAAACTGGAGGCCATCAATAATCCCCCCCCCCCGCCCCCATATACTAATTCAAGACAGGTCATTCATCCTGGGCTGGATGGATTCCACCATGCTGCCCCCATCCTGCTCTGGACAGCTCCATAGGTTAGGAAATGTTGGATTCCATGTAGGCTTTCTGGACCTTCCACTCATGGCTCCTATCCCCCGAAGGCTGAGCATGACAACAGTGCTATTCTATACTTCTCTTGGACAAGAGAGTTCTTTATTCTCCTCCACGCCAAACATTCAGCTCCTTCCAGTGACTCTCCTCTGGTGGGATAGGAGTTCCTTCCTCATCTTGGTTGCTTTCTTCTGGACACTCTCATAGCCAAAATGGAATAGGTGTGTACTCTAAAAAGGGTCCCACTGAGAGCAGTCACTGTGATCTGGGACACCAGCAGCTTTTCAGTTCATGACTTTTTAAAAGCTCTGACAAGGTGGCAGAAGAGGAAAGAGGCAATTCTGCCTTGGTGGGAACAGCAGCACTTCTGCTTAAAAGATGCTTGGAACCACTGGCAATATACACTCTAACACAGGAACCTGCTTATGTTCTGAGTATAGTACACATTGCTGAGTACCTCTGTTGCAGGTTGGGGTCATTGGGAATACCTGGCTACGAAGTCCTGTTCTCCCTGCAGGAAGACTGGATACCACAGATGGGCCATTTTGGAGCCCTTTCATTCTCTGGTTCTATCATTATTCCTTACTGAATGAGATTAAATAATAGGGTCCCCAGGGAGGTTCCCATCAGCATCATCCTTCATAACTGATATCATGAGATCAGACCAGCACCAGTGCAAAAGGCTACCACAGGTCCGGTATGTCAGCATGAACACTGGGAAAGGCTCCCCATTTGCACATGTCACACTTCTTTTTGAGCTATTGCAATTCTGCTTTGCATTTATAGTACACTGCCTTGTTTCTTACAGACATACTGTGCTGGATGGTCCTTATTAATGCCTTCTAGGTCTCACAACTGATTCCAAACCTCTTCAGAGATCCCTTGAAAGTGTTCTTTCACCACTTCTTTGAGCTGTGAGCACTTGCCTTGGGTGAGCTCTCCATAAAATAAACATTTAGGGAAATGTACATTTCTCCACAATTTCACAATTTCTCCACAAGGTGTAAACTGCGATCCCACAAATGAATGGCATGGCACTGGCTAGCGCAAAACCTGTTTTATTGGTCTTGTCAGGTCAAAATTAGCACAAGCAGCAGAGAACTGATAGCCCCTTTTCATCTCAGTCTCAGAGTCTGCACTGAGTGCATGATCATCTGTGTACAAAAGTCATGCACCAACCCTCGCCACTTGAATCTTGGCTTGCAGCCTTTTCAAATTAAGCAATTTGCCATCAGTATGGGAGCTGACACCTCATTGTCATGTTTGATTCCCTTGAAAATGTCTGACCACCCTGCTGAAAACACCACGCTAAAAAGCATGCATCAAGCAGATCCCTTTAGTTCACTCTCCTGATGACTGGGAAAGCGTGAGAGCGTTGTACATTATCCAGAACTTGTGCAGGTGTGTCACTACAACGCTTACACACTTTTCTAGACAACCCAATTTGACTTCTGACTCAATATCAAAGGCCTGTGTCAAATTGTGGACAGACATCCTGACTCGGGCCACTTAGCTGCCCCAATGCTATCCATTTCTAAACTTCCATTATCCCCCTTTGCTTATGAGCTATGAAAGTCTGCAGCCAGCCTCACCTCTAACGAGTACCAACCCTCCACCTTGAACTGCCAACCGAAGCTTTCTGTATGTTAGGGTATGTACATAATGTGGATCTGAAGACCTCACCAGTACCTCAAACTCAGTATATCTAAACCATCTTCTTTCTCCCAAGTCATTAAACAGATATGCCCCAATTCCTTGATTTCTGCCAAAAACAAAACCAGTCTCCCAGTTCACCTAGATTAAACTAGAAGACTCATCTTCAGTGTATCCATCTCTTCCCCATTATCACTTCTTATGATTTATTTAGGGATGACTCTTTTCATTATCTTGGATAGAGATCAGGCCCTTATTACCTCATGCCTGAATTACTGTTAATAGTAGTCAAAACAGGCCTTCCTGCTCTCCAAGCTCTCCTTAATCCTATTAATATTTCATAACAATGATTTCTTCATATTATATCCTGTTCAAAAAAAAAAAATCAATGGTTCCTCACTACTACCCATCATATCCATTCTACTAGACTTGGAGGTCTGGATTAGTGATTAATGGAAAATCAAAATCTCTATAGTAAGTTAAGTCTTTCTCTATAAATGAGGGAGTTGGACACAATAACCTATCACATTTCTTTCATCTTGTAGTACTTATAATGCTGTGCTTTCTAAGTACTTCTCCAGGCAGGCTTTTCCAGTCTTATCTACCACTCTGTTAACTCCCTCTATTACTACCTTTTCCACCTATGTATAATGAGGCCCATCTTTACAGGTCGGCCTCCTCTATGAAAGCTTTCCTTTTGAAGTCCACATAGATCACTTACTGTGACAGCTTCTGGTATTCAACACATGCTATCTTTCTGTGTTCACCATAAGTTGCTAAATAGTGAAAAACACAAGAGATCATGATAATTAAGTTATAATCCAAATGACAAGAAGGAACTAGTTACTGATACTCATTAAGTGTGGTAACCAGGAACAACAAGAAGAGGAAACACAGACAGTCCATGGCAGTTTTATGAATGTGAACCTGGAAAGACCACCTTGGGACATAATCAAAGTGGTTCTGGTTCCCCTTTCTTGCTCTGCCCTAGATGTGGCAGCATGGAAATCCAGCTACAAAGGCTGAGGGGTAATAATCAGTTGTACTGAAAGAAACAAAAGAATGTGGCAAGGAAGAGCAAAGTAAGACCTGGATTGTGGAGATTTATAATGAGGGATTCCGTTAGCTAAACTAGGGATTCTTCTTCTGGGAGGCATGGACTTAGTTTTTAAAAACTTTTTGATAAGTACATTTCAATAGAATTGGTTTCTGTTATAATCATACAAATGTTGACACATTTAACCCCCATGACTCTAGGTTCAAGAGGCTTCATAAATCTCAAATCACTCACAAAACTCAGAACCTCAGAATTAAACAATTTTGCACATTCTTTCAATCACCCTTTAATATCTAAGATCACATATCTAAGAGAGTAAGATCAGAAGATTATATTCGGCTTTCTTTTGTTACAGTAGTGTGTGAGCATATACCTATAGACTCATAGCTAAAATTGCTCATGCACTTACCTAGCATTAATTTTTCCCTATATTCTGGTTCTTTTATCTTCTGATACTAGGCAATATGGACTCTTTTTTTCTAAGTGTGTTACGAAATCAAAAAATGTATACATACAGATATACTGTATTTAAAATGAAGGCTGTTTTACACAGGGAAGCACAAAAATTCAATTAAAATGCTAAAAAACATACTCTCCCCCACCTTTATATAGTCCCATAAACACTTCTGGGAAGAATGCATAACAATGGGAGAATACATCTTGTAGGGATTTCTGGTTTTACTCCTTCCTCTCTTACCGTTACTAAACACCGACACATGTTTGCATAAGCCACAGAGAAGCTGGGTTCATCAATAGCCTTCTCAAAGACCAGGTCGATAACTCCTTTCAGCCGTTCCTCTGTGTCAACAGTGAGCTCTGCCACCTGCTTCATCAGCTGGTTGAACATCTGTGGCGTCAATTTATTTAAGATGCTCCGAACCTTTCGGAAAAGCTCCTATAAAGATTATAAAAAAAATATCCACAAAATTCATGAAGCTATGTATGTTTCATAAAAGTCCAATAAAACAGATTTATAATGAGTATCTTTCTTGCTTTCTTAATTAGGAGGGAAGATGGGAGAGAATTTGAAACTAATAATAAAATAGCAATACAAATATTAAATTCAATATTCATTATTATTAACAATGTATATTGATTAAAGAAATGAAAGGTGTCTGATGGAATAGACTATCAGAAAAGCAAGGAAATTGCTTTTGAAAGGCTCTAGGGGAATAAAGCTAGGTTTCAGGAAGGAAGACATCTGCCTTAGTTGGAGTAAGAACTTTCTAATCAGTGTTTTTCATTAAGCTTCACAAAGGAACTTCAGGGTGAAAAAAACAAGAAGAAAAAACACTGGCTCAAATTCCTTCAACAAGGAATCAAGAATGTCTCTTTTGTGCATGATACTGAGGATCTGGCTGAAGATACAAGAGACATCAAGGTCACAGCAGTGACCAAGTCCATTAGAAACTTATGATCCAGTTAGGGAAATAAGCCTCATCCTTGGAATAATTAATAAAACAGTACAGGAAGTATCATAAAAGTCAGAATATTGAAGCTAGAAATTCTTGTGGAGAAAATGACACAAATGTGCAAAGACTTATATAATGAGAAAGAGGGATGGAAAGGAGGACATTCTAGATGGAAGAACAAAGAGGAGCAAAATCTCAAGAGCTGAAACATTACAGAATAGACAGAGTCAATGTGGAGGCAAATGTGCATGGATCAGGTGGTTCATATTTAGAAATGGGCAAGAAGACTCTAAATAGAAATTGGGCTTTATCCTGGAAGTAATAATGGGCTCTGAAGTCTCTGAGAAGAACCATGATTTGATGAAGTCAATGTTTTAGGAAGGATTACTCTAATGTTTTATGTATATACTGTATTAGACATGGAAACATGTTTTACATGACTTCCTGTGTATAATGAGTATTGCATTTCTTGCTTTCTCAGTAAGTGGGGAAAGGAGTGGAGGGAGGGAGAGAATCTGAAATGAAAAATAAAAATAAAACTTAAAATATATTTTTAAAAAACAGGCAAATAGAGCAGGATAAGACTGAAATTAGAAAAACAAAACAGGAGGCTCATGGTAGTTGTGTAGGTAGGATGAGGATGGTTTAGAACAGAGGTTTTTAACTTGTGGCAGAATCCCTGAAAATTTGGATGAGGAAAAAAAAATGACATCTTTATTTTCACTAAGCTCTAACTGAAAGTTAGTGTTATTCATTAGAGTGATTTCAAAGAGATCTCCAATCCCCAAAAGATTCACCTAGTCTGGAACCAAGGAGCAGAAAGAGACCCTTGCATCTCCTGTCGCTGCAGCATGGGGGCAGCCCAGGCTGTGCAACATTATGAGCTAAGTGAACTTCTTGAAGTATAACTCAATACTTTCCAAAACTGATCCTGTATTTCTGACTCCAGATTAAGCTTAATGATAATGAAATAGTTCCAAATCTATTTCTAAGGGCAAGACAAAGAGAGTAAAGAAACCCCCTCCCCCCCATATATTCCTGAGACCAACACTAAAATGAGGATGTGGGGGGGAGGGAAAGAGGGGGGAGCTCAGGGCTGTGCGGATCAGAACAAGAGAAACAATTACTGCAGACTTAAAACTGTGAGGACCTCCATACACTGGCACTAGGATGTCTGGAAGTTTCAGTCAAATTATCTGTTTTCAAAGAAGTTTTGACAGGTCCCTAACATGCTGAAGTGTAAAGAATCCAAATAAAGAAAAATGGTATATTTCTTTGCAGGAGCAGAGGAGTTAATAGGGCAGAAACTCACCAGCAGCAAGTTGATTCCAAGTCATCAATCTGTTGATCAGCAGAAATTTGAAAGATTTGTCTATAAAGGGGAAGGCAGTGCAACTAGTATTCAAAGAAAGGAGGCTTGACAGAGCTAAAATCACGGAACTTTGAAATAAAGCTATAAAAAGTTGAGAGAAAACAAACCTTAGAAAAATGACAAAGTCATTCCAAATGTATGGTCTATTCTGATCAGTAAGCAAGTGTTCATTAAGCACCTACTATGGGCCAGGAACTCTGGGTGAGCACTGGGGATGCAAAGGTAGATTAAAAACCATGGTGAGGAGAAGGAAAAGGCTCCTACAAAAGACAGTGTGTGGCTCAGTGGCCACTAGAACAAGGATGCCTAAGAACAGCAAGGAAACCAGTGCTGCTGGACAGCAGTGAGCACAGAGGTTTAATAACAAGTCTCGAAGCAAGGAAGCCAAAGAATGGATTTTAGATTTGATCCAGGAGGTATCAGGGAGCCTCTGAAAATGGCTGTGTTCAGATCTACACTTTAGAAAAATCACTTTGGGAGGCTCGTTAAGGACCAGGGACTGTTGACAGGGGCCCCATCAAGGCCTGGACCAAGGAGGCACCTGTGAGCTTTGGCATCAGGCCGACCATGTGGGAGCCAAGAGAAAAAAACCTCAGATGACCTGAAGCCTACCACCCTTTGGTGTGTGGAACAAGGCAAGCCTGGAAGAAGAAAGGGCGGGAGAGATGATGAGTTCTCTTTTGGACCCAACAAACCTCCAAGAAGACACCCAGGCTGAGACCAGCTGGTGACGTGGAGCTCAGGAGATGTGAGGGCCTATAAAAATGGGAAGTCACCAAACCCGGGGAGACCACCAAGGGAGATGGGAAAGTGGAAGGAGACGAGCGGCCCAAGGACCAGGCCTGTGGGACCCCCCAGTCAGTGGGCATGCAGATCACCGAAGGCTAAGCAGTGATCAGACAGGCAGGAGAGCCAGGAGGGACCAGCCCTCGGGAAGAGCCCCAAGCTGGGGGAAGATCAACATTGTCATAGGCCGCAGGGAAGTCACGAGGGATGAGGACTGAGAAAAGGCCACTGAGTGAAGTCCTTTTAGAAGAGTCTGAGTGCTTACATTTATTGAAGGAGATTATGACCATTCCCTGTCTTGGACAAGGCTCACCTGGGTCTTGATGTTTTCAGGGTCCTCAGCCAGGCTGTCTCGTTTCTGGCTAGGCTTCCAGGCATTCTCTGCCTTTTTGAGATGGACATCTTCTTTCACAGAAACCGTGATGATCTTCCTGGGCTCTCTTCTCTGGCTCGGCTGAGATCTTCTGGGGCCAACGTTCAACAACTAGGACAAGAACATTACTGATTATATCTACACAGAGGACTCAACAGTTCAACTTGTTCTGATGCTCAAGACACAGAAGGCTGGAAGACTGTAAACCACTCTAGATTCAAGCAAGGTTTGGGGTTATTGTAATGTCAGGGATGTGGGGTTTTTTTCTTTTGAAAGATGGAAAATGTTTGCTCTGGATCCCAGCCCAAGGGCAGACAGAGTTTTCAGTGACTGACCTTCTCCCTCTCTCCAGTATGAAAAAGATCTGGTGGTGTTTCTCTTGATGAAACAGTTTTTAAAATGCTAATTATTAGATCTACTACAATCAAACTGTACTCTTCTCCCACGCATAGATTCTAAGAATTATTAGGGAAAAGGCCCAAGTCCTTCCCTAAAGCATAAAATTACTCTCTGAACATCCCTGACAAGTAGGTAACCCATCCTTTATGTGACTTTTACAACAGTTAGTATACAACAGTAAGAGCATCCAATCTGTCACAAAAATAACTATATTTCCACATTCATAGAATTTAACAGGAATATAAATAAATCCCTTACAATTAATTTCTGGAAGGTACACATTGAGATTTAGGTTTTTCTTTTGGAACATCTTATTTCTTAAGCTGGGACATTAAAGAGAAAGAGGAGGTATGTATAACAAAAGCTTGTCTGTATTATCTAAATTGCATTTAGAAACAGAACTTGTTCAATAATTATGTTCCAATATAAGCTTCCTACTGCCTGTGTTTCCCCACCCATGTGGAGGACTGTCTATATACAGCAGCTAACAAAATAACCCTAGCTCTCTCTGTTCTCCTGGGTTTCTCTTCATACTCTTCATACTCTGCTGCAACCAAGACACGTTACCATGTCATTCTCGTCATCAAAATTAAGGGATGTAATGACAGGGGACGAGGGATTCAGCAAAATGTGACATCCTGTCCCATAAAATATTCATCACAGTAAATCCTTTCATTGCTTGGTTATCATCCCTTCAATTTAAATGTTTAGGTTGACTCTCTGGCTGGCAAGCTAACTGCTTGGTAAATCTGAGATACATAATGTGCTGACAGACACCTCTTTTTCTGACATTTAATTCTCGAGTGCTGTTAAGAAGCTATCACAATTTAGCTCCCCAAACCCAATCTTATCAGCTAGAATTCCATCTGGCTTGAGGCCACCACACTGCATGTCACCACTCCTATGGAACTTCAAGGAGAAAAGTCATGTTCTCTATGAGAGCAAATTTAGAGATAAACCCCAGTCTGATGTTTATTCATGAAATTTTAAAAGCTCTGAAAGGTTTTACACAGACTGTAGTCCTTTCAGATCTTCCCTTTACACTTTGCCATTCAAGCTAATTAAAAATGGCTGTGCTGACAAGGAATTGGCAGCATTAATGTCAACTGTTCCAGAACTCATTAGTGCCAATGGAACTAAGATCAAGCAAAATGTAGGCGTTTCAGAAAGCCAGTACCACGTCCCGTGACCAGCTAGAAACAGACAGTGTTAGAACAGGAAGGCAACATGGAGTCCGAGAGGTGGAAGGGACTTCCTTCAGGGGCTCTCTAGTTCAATTTGAACACAAAAAGAATCACCTGCTAAAACAAATTTGACCAGTGCTCCTCCAAACTTTGCTTGAAGATCTCTAAAAAGGGGAACTGTTTTTGGAGGCAGCCCATTCCATGTGGGTCAGCAATTGTTTTACTGACCCCGACAGGGCTTAGTGTGACCTCTCTGCTGCTCTACTCACTCTTCTTGGGTGTAGCCTCTAGGACCAGACCAACCCGTCCTCTGCAGGACAGACCTCTCAATCCAGCGCTCCTCCTGACTTCCCACCCAGGCCTTTCACCTGATCCTCCTGGGATGATAGGGTCTCAAAGCTCTTTCTCTAGATGCTCCTGCTAATTAATGGATAGCCAGAGGGTTTGTGCACTCCTTGCCCCCATGAGCTCTAAGCTTCTAGTCCACTCAAATGTCTGTGAACTGCTGTCTACTCATGCTTCCTCCATCCTAGGAGGAAACATGAGCAGAGAGAGAGGAAAATCTGAGTGGCCAAAGTGAAGCAATAGAACCCCAACTCAAAGTGAAGTCAGTTCTAACTTCTAGACTTCTGTTCTTGATGCAATAGCTCTCACGTTTGCTTTAACATTCCTTGGCACAGTTAGAAAAAAATTTGCATGATTTTTTTTTAAGGGGGAGGGTGGAGAGTTGGAGAACCAGGGCAGCAGGTGGTGAAATGACTAGAGAGTAAGGTCTGGAGTAAAAAGGACATATCTTCCTGGGTGCAAATCTTGCCTCAGACACTAGCTGTGTGATCCTGGGTGAGTCACTTTACCCAGTTTCATCATCTATAAAATGAGCTGGGGAAAGAAATGGCCAACTCCTGCCTCCAGTATCTGGGCCAAGAAAACTACCATTTCCAGAAATGGAAATGACTGAACATTATCATCAAGTAATAATAAAATAACGAAGCAGGACATTCTGCTAATGAAAGGGTAGCATTGAGAAGACGACAGCATTCTAGAGGAAGCATTTCTCAGAGTACATTGCGCTGCAAGGAAAACATTTACTGCCAACACTTTGTATATAAAGAGGAAAAATCAAAATACTGCTTGTGTATTAATCATTCACGTGATAGCCTAATGTCCACTTCTACTAGATTAAATGCCTTCTGCAGTAACTGGGAACGTCTCACACTTAAATTTATATCGCATGACATTTATTTTTATCACAGTATTTTCATCACCTAATATTGCCAAGAATTGCCATTGGATCCATTTAAAATTAGAGTAAAATGAAAGAAAATGCATTTTTTGGTTAGCTTTAGGAAGCAAATTCTCTCTTGCTTGCAAAGAAAGCAAATTCCCACCTCTTTGGATACTCATGTATTTGCATCAGGAAGATAACAAATAGCAGTTACATCTAATCTTTCTACCAATTTATATAGATCTTATCTTTTCCTTCCAGGCAGCTTAAAAATGTGATCACTGTTATTGAAAGATTTCATTCTAAAGTAGCTATCAAAGGAAAGGACAAAGCCACAAGAAGTTCACTGGTGGGCTGCCGGTGGTCTAGGGTTCAATAGTTGGAATTGCAAACTCATATTTCCTTGTTATAGTTATATAACTAGTTATATTTCTGAAGCAATGTTAATATTGTTCATAAGTATAAATTGTTTATTAAATTTAATGCAATTTATCTAGCTCTATTAATTTCCTTAAGGATTTTGTAGACTGTAATTCCAAACAAGTCTAATTAGCCAATGATACCAACTGTCTATTCTATCTGATAAGTTTTTCTTACATATATAGTAAACTATTTTATATGGATATATGCTTACATATACACATATACTATGCTTATGTGGATGTGTGTTGCACATGTGTGTGCATACACACACACTTCTGCAAAAGAAATGGATAGCCTTCATTATCAACAAAATGGAAATTCATTTAACTGCTATGTAATGGTGTTAATTTGTTATCTTGAGTCCTTTTTCAGTTGTGTCCAACTCTACATGACCCCTTTTATGGGTTTTCTTGGCAAAGATAAGGAGTGGTTTATTATTACTTTTCCAGCTCATTTAAAAAATGAGGAAACAGGCAAATGGGAAATGATTTGCCCCGAGTCACAGAACTAGTGTTTGAGGCTGCATTTGAACTTGGGTCCTAATGGCCCCAACATAGGCACTGTGTCCACTGGTGCCACTTAGCTGCCCTTCAAATGATTACTAAGTAGCTTCTGATGTCTTTTAATTTATAAAGTGCCTTACAAGAATTAACAGCTATAAAATCTCAGTTAATTGTTAATATCCCATCCTAACCAATGTAATTCCTGGTAAACATTTTCCTGGGGACTGAGGACTAGGAGTCACTGGACCTTATGACATAGAGTTATAGACAGAGATCATCTGACCCAACTTTCTCATTTTACAAATGAGGAAATTGAGACCCAGGGCAAGAAGAGAGTCAGCTGCAGAATTAATGGAAGCTAGAAGCCGGGGCCCGTTCCTACATCCCCGTTTCGGCCTCACTGGCCCTCGAGGAGCTCCCATTCCTGCTGCGGCCCTTGTGATGGGTCCTCGCAGGGGTTTGATCACTTACAAGCTAACAGCTAATACCTGCACCCCACTTTCTTCTTCTAAGGAAATGGGAAGTCGCTGATTTTTGCCCCCTTTCCATTTTAGAAGCTGGTGTACATTTGTCCCATCACCTTTAGGAAATGGGTCATTCAAGGAGACATCATTAAGCTCCATCGCAGCATAGATGTCTTACAACCACTGCCACCTGGCCCAGGGCACGGCCATGGGAAGCACCCACAGTAAATGGCAGTTGAACTGATGAATTTTACCTGTATTCTATCACCAGAAGTTGAGGATTTTTCTTTTTTCAATTTTGGAACCTCTTCACTTCCCTGCTAAGATCATGATTTAGAGCTTGGGGGGGGGGGGGGGGGGGAAGGAGGGGAAGAGCTTTTTAGTTATCTTCTGGTCCAATCCTCACGTTCTGTTTTGTGTTATAATTATCCGTGTCCGTACCCAAGTCTCCTATTGAACTGTAGGGAAGCTTCTTAAATTAAATGTATGAGACCATGTCTTCTCCTATGATCTAATCCCTAAGGCCAACTAAAGGGAATGTGCACAGAGAAAGTCCTTAAGAAAGATCTAAAATGAACCCTTTATGTATGAAGTACTTCAAGGGGCTCCATAAAAAAATGGTGGAGAGATGAGAGGATTTACTCTATGATCATTCCATCACTAACTTTTGACAATATTTCTTTTCAATTCATTTAAAACATTGTTGAAATGGCAAGTCTTTGCCCTCTTTCCCTGATAATGACACTAAACAACTGCCCACACGATTTTTATAAAGAAACTGTAGAAATCCCAGTCTCAAGCTCCATCTGTCCATGGAAAAGAGTCACATACAGCCTTTATTCTGCATCAATGGGGCTTTTACTTGGAATTTTTACTAAACTGCACAGGACGGACAGACAGATTCATTTTAGTTGGTCACTGAAGATGATATATAGGAGTAATAAACACTCAAAAGTTACTCCAAGAACTAAACTAACATATAAGCCAATTTATAATATTTAGTAGTTTTTGAAAATTAAAGTAATTTGTGGAATGTATGCAGGGACCAGAACTGGCACTGTCTACAAACATAGTCACATTATTATTTAGTATTTGTTTCTATGATCTGCTAAAAGAGAAAAATATAAATTATTGGATCACAGAATTAGAAATGAAGTCAAGGCCAGTGCTTGTCCAAAGGAAGAGTCCCCTTCCCTTTACATTAATAAAACCAAAAAAAAAAAAAAAAATTACATGACAGTGGACATGTTTCCAAAGTAATATAACAAAAGAAAGAGACAGGGGGGAAACCCCACTAAATTAGCATTTTAAAAATACAATGTTCTAATCTTTCTCTCTATTCCAGGCTCATGTGGGACACCCATGAGAATTGTTTGTAAACATTTTCCCAAAGTTATGCTGGAATATGTTACAAAATAAACATCACTAAAATCCAAAAGTTTAAAAACACCCCACAATTTGGGCTGCAATATGAAAAAGCTGTACAGGCTGGGATAGAAGGGCTAGAGCTAGTTAAGGTATAAAGCAAGATTAGTCGGGCTGAAATCACATCATTACTACTCCCATAAATGCGCCAATTGATGAGTTTTTGCAGTATTATATAGATACTTAGAGAAAAGGAGTAAAAAAAAATTGTACTGTTTTGCAGAACTTAATTCTTGGTAATTGTGCTCTATTCTCATCACTTTTCTCTGACTATATTCAGTATCAGATACAGACTAAAACACCTGACATATAAACACACACATATCTAGGTCATAATCTAGAATGGCATTTAAACATACATTCTGATAACATTTAATTCATAAAAAAAACGTTGTAAAAAGCAACTTAAATCTATTGTATGAGTAGGTACAAGCTATTCTTGACTTTAACCACTGCCAACCACCGTATAGCAAGCTGGTAAATAAAAGTGAATGTTTATGATAAAGGAAAAAAATCAATACTTCATGTGAGTGGCATATGAACAAAGCTGAGCAATATGATAAGCACAGATGCTGTTAACCATAAGAATAATCTGAATGGTAAGAATAAAAAAAAAAGAACAAATTTAAACCATCAAAAAGAAAGGGAAAAAAAGCTGTTAAAATATGAGGTTCAATGGTTCTAGAAAGCTGCTTTCTTAGACTTTGTGGTAAACTCATTTAGGAAACAGAAAAATCAAAATCTGGTTTAAGAAAAAGTTAACAACTGCCAAATTTCCAAATCTGTATGAAACTAGGAGATAGTCATAGATGCACAATGTCTTTATGATGATAATTTTATTAGATCAAAAGGTCCTCAAAGAGAGGGCTCTTTTCGCACACTGCGGTATGGAGTACGTTGTGGGCATAATAATGTAAATTGATGTTTAACTGCCACAAATGCTTATGAACTTTAAATGTCTATAAATGAAATTACTTTTCCAATAATGCAGTCTTAATGCAAAGCAGATTTCAAAAATGGTCATTTAAAAAAAAAAAGAGGTAATGGGGAAATAAAAACACATCACCTTGTATAAAAATATTTAAAAGAGCATTCAGATAAATTACTCTTAACAGGGTGATCTGCAAATGTACACAAGACCCCAAATTCCTTTAGAACATTAGCATTAAGTGCTGATAGTGCCAATGAATCATGGGCCAAGGAGGCATCCCGGCCACTGACAGCTGACCCCAGCACGTTGACCAAGTGCAGAGCAGGCCCCAGCAACCGAATCCTGCACTGCGCAGTGCCCCCGCGTGAACCGCTGATGTGCCGGCCACACCCCCGCTGAAGAGCCTGGCTGGGGCGGTGGGGGGTGGGGGCTCTGGGGCGGTAACGGTCATCTGCATTTTACCAGTACTGCACCATTTTGCATATGTCATGTTCACACTCTTATTTCTTGCCCTACACTCAACCAGAAGAGCAATAAGCGGGAAAGATTATGCCAGCCTCCCGAGCGCCCAGTAAGAAAAGGATCCAGCGCACCCCCAGAGGCAGGCTCTTCAGCGGGGGGTGAGACATCGGCAGTGGGGTGCACGTGGGGGCTTTGCCCTGCTCCAGGATCGGTAAGCCATGCCTGCTCTGCACTTTGCAAATCTGCAGTAAGAAAAGACAAAGCAAAGAGATGCCAATTAGGTGGGTAACTATCAACGTTCCTCCACCTCTCAGGACCCCAACAGAATTTAATCGAACGATTAAAGAGCACAACAACATTCCTAACACATTTGCAGGGGGGGGGGGGGGGGGGGGGGAGGGAGGATCCAGACCAAATCAATGCAGACCAGCTTCTATTAGTTTAAAACCACTCAAAAGTATCCTTTATTTGCTTCAATATTAGCATAGGAAAAAAAAAAGTCTCCACCTCTTCTACTTAGTCTTCTCAGGGAGAGGAATAAAAGCAGCTCTCTTGCTGTTAGGCAAGACTTCATGGAGTCTGTGGTCAGTGTCTAACTAATTGGGTTGTAGGGAACAGGCACTTACAGGTACACCTCTTCCACCAGACGTCTGCCTCCCAAAGTCTGCAAAGGCTGGAGTAAAGTCTGGTCCTCGAGGCAAAATCCGAGGGTCCAGAGTTCGCATGGGCAATTTGGGTTGATTGATCTGCATAAGGAAGCAAAGGAGGATTTAAAAAATCACCAAGGTGTTCAAGATTCAAAAAGGCAAGGGCCTTAAGAGTCTTGAGCGCCTGCTCAATGGAGCCACGAGCTAGCCAAATGAGGGCAAGTCCCCAACTTCTGCTCTTGGTGCTACTGGAGCTGAGCCCAGCATAATCAGCACGTACTCTAGGGCTTACCTGATAAGGCTGAGGTGACTCAGAGAGTGGCCAACATACTGCTTCTGGATGGTAGAATCAAAACTGAGCATTCCCTTGATCCAACATTTGCTCAGGATACCAAAGATCTATTTCAGGAATTGGACTATTTTTCATTCCAACCATGATTTAAGAATTTACTTTTGAGACAAAGGTCAACTTCAAAAGAACATGTATTTCTATAGAACACTTGAATGGTTAGGACAAAGCCTATACTGTCATGAACAAAGTCACAGATTTAAGGTTCAGGACTCTGAAGGTGGTGCTATGGAATATACAGGTAAATTACCTGGATTAAAGAAAGCAAGCCAGTTATTTCTGTTTCACTTCTTTCATACTTCCAAAAAAGAGAGCCAATTAGTTATAGATGGGAAAAAGATGACATAGGATAACTAAATAGGAATAAGATTTTAAGAGGATCATGTAATTTGGTAAATCAAGTAAACAAGTACTTAAGTGATTATCAAATAACTCAATAAACAAACATTGATCACGAACTCATTATGTGCCAGGCACTGTGCAAAGTGCAAAAGACACCCCTCCCACTCCCACCTCTCCCCCCACCCCCTCTGCCTTCGAGGAACTTAAAATTTAATGGGAGGAGAGAACAAATAAATCTACACAAACAAGCTACATATATAATGCACATGCGCGCGCGCACACACATACACACATACACACACACACGACAAAAAGGAAATCAAGAACATAGGGAAGGCACTAGAACTGAGATGAGTTGGGGAGGGCTTCCTAGAAGATGAGATTTTAGTAGGAACCTAAAGGAATCAAGGGAGAAGTCAGTAGTGGGAGTGAAGGAGAGAGAGCACAGCCAGAAAGAATGCCCCAAAGCCAAGTGATGCATCTTGTTCGGGGAACAGCCAGGAGACCAGCGTTACTGAACTAAAAAGTACACACAATGGGGAGCAAGGTATAATTAGATCAGAAAGGTAGGAGAGGGCTAAGTTGTGAAGAACTGTGAATGCTAAACAGAACATTTTGTATTTTATCTTGGAGGCAATAGGGGACCACTGAAATTTAATTGAGTAGGGAGTGACAGAGATGAACTCAAGCTTTAGAAAAATCACTTTAGAGACTAAATAAAAGATGGACTATAGTGGGGAAAGACTTGGAACAGGCAGATCCACTAGCAGATTAGTATAAGGAGATGCCTGCTCCAGGGTAGGGGCAGCGTCAGAGGAGAAAAGAAGGTGGAAAGGAGAAAAAGAGATTGTGCAAAGATGAACTCAAGAGGCCTTGTCAATAGCTTAGAATATGGGGAGTGGTGGGCATGTGAGAGAGAATAAAGAGAATCCAGGATGGCTCTTAGGAGAATCTGAAAGGGGAAATTCCGATTAAAAAAAAGCAAATATATAATTATTTCATACAAGCATACATATGAAAGAAAAAAAGAAAAAGTTACTATTACATATTTTAAAGATATAGCAAGTTGTACATAACAGATTTGCAGTTTCACGTGCACTCATTCCCCTCCCCCCATTCTACTATGTTATTGAAATGCTTGCTTTATTTCCTAAGTTCATAATAAAATAATTAACATTTTTTAAAAAATTACGTGAAAAAATGTTCCTAATAAGAGAAATGCAAATACTAAGAGAAATACATTAAAATAATTTTAATAAGGAAAATGACAAGTGTTGGAGGGGATATCATAATGAAATGTGGTAGCACCACTGGAACTATACCTCTAAATTCATTACATTGTACCTATATAAGCCAGTAATATTATTACTAAGTCTATGTCCCAAAAGGATCTAAAAACAGAGGGAAGGGACCTACACAGAAGAATATTCAGAGTAGCATTTTTTTTTTGTTAGAATAAAGAAATGGAAATGTAAAAGGTGCTCATCAAGTGGAGCAATGGTGCTTAAATTATGGCCTGTGAATATAATAGAATGTCATTGTGCCATAAGATATGACAAAATAAGAGAATCTCAGAGAAATAGGTAGGAAGTATGTTTCATCATTTATTCTTTGGACTCACAAGTTAATAATGACATCGATCTTTCAAAGTTAACTATCTTACACAGTGTTGTCATGTTCCCTACCCTCTTGACAGGAGAAGATAGACTAGAGGTGTAGAAGATGCAGTGGCCAATGCACAGATATGTTTTGTTTGACAATGATATTTTTAATGAGGGGAGGGATTTTTCTTCTTCTGTGAAGGAGAAGAAGGAAAGAACTGGCAGGATTAAAGAGCTGGTGTTAGCAATGCCAAAAACAAGAAAAGAAAAAGTGTCAATGAATATTTCTAAAAATGCACATACGAGGACAGAAGGAGATTTGAGAAACAGTGATAGTTTTGGAACTGTGATTAATATACACACACAGTATATAAGAGACTCATTCTTATATGGAAATAATCATTTTTGTTGGTGTCCAAATTAAAAAAAAACAACAACAATCTAATGTTCTCCATGACTAGACTAACTCTTATTTAAAAATACAAATAAACCCTCTCACCTCTACTGTGACAAACAAGAACCACAAAATCTCAAGTTACAGGACCATGGCTGTGAAACACTGCAAACAACGTTGGATTTGGTTAGTAGGTTAGTTTTTCAAATTTTTAATTAGAATATTTTATTTCTTGTTGTAAGACATGGCTTTCTCTTTGGTATAAGAATGCAAGAGGAAGGATATGCTGGGAAATGAAAGTAATATAAAAATAAAAGAAGAATAAAAATTTAAAATACTATCAGATAAGTGCAAAATCCAGTAAGGTTTTGGGAAATAAAGATGGATTTTTTCCCCCAAATCACACATCTGAAATCACAGAATAAAAAAGTTTTTTGAGGCAAAGAGGATTTCAGTGTTTTCTCAGTCCAGTGACCATGTTTGTCAAAGGAGGATACTAAAGCTAAAGAAAAATGATAGGGAAAGATCGGGGCAGAATGGGGATGAGAACTATGCTTCCTAACTCTCAGGCTGTTGCTCTTTCTACAACACAACACTATCTTCTTTGAAGTCAGAAATCAAAAATTTTAAAAAGCACAGCTTTCAAAATAGTCTCTAACAAGTGTTAGCTTGACTGTCCTAGAAGTTCCAATTGTCAAGGAAGCTCCAGCCTGTCCTGATCCAGAATTCTCACCCAACTCTATACAGTCCAATCCCAGCAGCTGTCTCTTGTTGTTCCCTCTTCCATTTTGGGCTTTTGAACTGACACTCTCCCAGTCCTGGAATGGTCTTCTGCTACTGCTTCATATTTTGTTGCTGTCTGAAGATCACACAGGTGGGAAGAGTGGAATCTGAAATTGTGTCTTCTGCCTCCAAGTGAGCTCAAGTTTTATGCACATGTACAAATTAATTAACTGCTCCCAAAATGCAGATGGACTAGATAACAAAGTTTCCAGATATTTTACATATTTTTATAGCTAACTTAGACTGACGTTCTCTAGAATTTATTCCTGTCTTCTGTTAGTAATACACAGGAATGCTGATGACTGTCTATTTTTAAATCTGTAACTTCATGGGTTTTCTAAGAAAACCTCACATCATCTGCAAAGAGGGACACTTTCTTTTCATCTTTGCCAGTGTTTATACTTTTTACTCTTATTATTATTGCTATCATTGCTAGTAGTATGTCAAGTAAGAATAAAATAAAAAGGACATTCTTAACATACTACCTTATCCTTCAATTTACTGGGAAAGCTGTCAGTGTTTCTCATTGAAGATGATACTTATCATCATATAAGCCAAGCCTGGGCTTTTTTAGGGTCTTATAAGTGAATGACATATTTGTTGAAGGCTTTTAATATGTATATGATTATTATTATTTATATGATTAATTATGGAAACATTTCCCCAATATTAAATCTCCCTAGTATAATAACTTTGCTATAAATTCTATGTTAAGGAACCATTTTTAATATGCTGATAAATTTTCTTGCTAAAATTTTACTAAAATATGAGATCAACTTTAATTAGTGATATTGATATACAGATTTTTTTCTGCTTTATTCCTACTTGTGTAAGTATCAAGATGACATGTGTATCACAAAGTTTGATAGAGTGCCTTTCTTCTCCATTATTAAAAAAGGTTAAAGAAAAGTCACGCAAATTAAATACAAAATGCATAATATATCTATGAATTAAAACAACATAGGCCCATATATGGCCTATGCTAATGACAAAATTCTACATTTAAAAAAAGCAAAGAAAATCCTAAAAAACCTGAGATTATTCTGTATCATGGCTCCACTGTACCAATATCAAAAGGCAAAATATCTAAAATCAACATAGCAATTTAAGAGTACTACCACCTAGTGGTTATTTTATATAATCATATAAAAATTTATAGATGAACAAAAAGATCAAGAATAATGAAGAGAAAAGGAATGTAGAGGAATCAAGCATTATTGATATTATAATTATAATATATTATAATTTTTAAAAAGTGGGGGAATACATCAATGGATAAATCTAGATAAACAAGATCTAGAAGAGAAAAAAAAAAAAAAAACACATGAGCCTAGTGTTCCATAAACACTAAAACACAAATTGTTGGGAGGACTTTTGATTTATCAAAATCTCTTAGGAAAACTGGAAAGCAATTTGATGGAAAATAGATTCAGAGCAGTATCTTATAACAATAGCAAGCATGAAATAAGACAATTTAAATATAAAAAGATGCTATATTAAAGTAAGTCAAAAGAAAATGGAAAGATGCCTCTTTCCATATATGTAGTCATGAGAGAAGCTGTTTTTTTTCCATATTCTTAGTTCAATATAGTCTTTGACTTGAAACTTAAGTACAGTTTTCTAGTATTGTGACACTTGGGGTGATAAATTCATATTTATGACAAATAGTTTTAAATTCATGTTTATTACAAGGATAGGGTCAACTATACTCCGTTCAAACTTAGTCTTATTAAAACTTGTTTTTTCATTTCTTACTTTAGGGAGAGAATTATAATCAGGGAGGGGAGGGGATAAAAGGAATCGCAAAACATGAAAAATAATGTTGATTGTATGCAATTTCCAAGCTTTTACAGTAAAAATTAAGGAGATGACTTTCAACTGGAAAACAGCTGAACAAATTATGGTATATGACTGTGATGGATTGTTATTCTGTTATAAGAAATTATAAAAGAGATGGCTTAAAAGAAATCCAGAAGGACTTGTGTGAACAGTAAATCAAGCAGAACCAGGAGAAAAATGGATATGACCATCCCAACTCTGTAAAGACAAACACTTCTGAAAAACTTAAAAAAAAAAAACCCAAACTATCAATTCAATGGCCAAGGAGGACACTGCATTGGACTGATCCTGAACCCTGGAGTCTACCCAGGGTGCAGCTTGAGAAACTTTTTTTTTTTTTTTTAAGGAAGGAACAGCTGATTTTATTGTACAAACACAGCAGCTCTGTAGTTAAACTTAAATCAGTTTTGAAAGGTTTCTTTTTTAAAGTTTAATTCATGGAATCAATATAAAATACGTTTCATAAAATGATACTTTCCACTGCCATTTTAATATCTTACTTGAATTTCCCAATTCAAGAAGAAACCAAAAATGGTTATGAAAACAGTCAAAACATAAAATAGAATTATCTATTATTTACTTGACCTTTAAAACAATTCATAATTTTCTCTGCTACACTGATTTAGAAAATGATTGAAATATCTGTCTATTACAGTTAAAAGTAAATTATCCCTATTGTATGAATAAACTAGGTCTTGGTAAAAATGTTTTAAAACAGCTCAGAGCCATCAAGCATTGTTTAATTAAATTGAGTAATATGGTAAACTACAAGGAACCTGGAGGAAACAAAAAAATTCTTAATTCTTATTTGTAAAAGTTTCTGTGGAAGATCACAATTATCAGAAAGAGGTCCATATCAATCATCCTATGTAAAAAGCATGAGTACATCTAGGTTAAGCTCTGAGACATGATTTTTGCACATGGCCAATGAGGGAATTTGTTTTACTTGACCATGCATATCTATTATAAGAATCTAGCTTTTATTTTCCCCCCCAATGAGTGGGAGGAAGTAAAAGGTAGAGAAACAGCTTTTTATTATTTGTAAAAATAAAAGGTTTTGCATGATTGGGGACAAATCTCTGTATACAACATCTTTAAATTAAATTAGAATTAAAGTCTGGTTCCAAAAGAGGAAGTCAGAATAATGTTTTGACACGAATAAAAAGGTTTTCTAAAATAAACACAAACCCAACTAATCACATTCAAAATGCACATGAACTTCCTCCTGGTGAAACTGAGACTTGGAACAACCACTCTTGGAAAGTAACTTAATTAGGTAATAAAATGAAGGAAACAGTATATGTTTTCTCATCTAAAGCAGTCCAATTTCAAATATTCCAAAAAATTCACTAACAGATGGTCACCACAATCTTCAGAGTCTACAAATAAAATTACTTCTAGATTGGAGAATGAAAAATTATGGTCTGAAAGAAGATTATTATGCACAAGGAGCAATGAATTCAGAGAACAAGTGGAAAGACCTGTGTGAACAGATATAAGTAGAGAGAACAGAACCCAGAGAAAAATATTGAGTAATTGCGGTAACATAGATGAAGATGATATTAAGAGACGACAACTTTTAGTGCAGTGACTGGTATTGGTTCTAGAAGCCTTTGCTCTCTGTTTAGAGGTGGCGGTGTCAATATTATATATACCTTCTGACTTTAGTCACTGTATAAGATAACTTTCCTAAAAAAAAATTTTTTTTGAAAAAGGGTGCTATAAAAACTATGAAAAACAAAATTTAAAAACTTAGTTTTAAAAAACTAAGTTTGCATTAATGTTAACACTTGAGATGGTTTCCCTCAGGACAGGAATTCCCAAATTGGAGTCTGTGAACTTGTTTGCTTTTGCAGTATTTTCAATACTTATGTTTCAACAGAGTTTTCTTTTGTAATCTTATAATACATAAAAGCATATACATACATTGTGCATTTAAAAACTGCTTGGGTTATTCTGAGAAGGGGTCAGTGACACAAACCAGGTTAGGAACTCCTGCCTCAGAGAGTCTGACTCACCTTGTCAAGAACCACATCACTGATAGGAGGCAGGCCCTCTGGCTTCTGGATACAAGCCGGCATGAACTGGAAGTCGAGGAGGAATTCCCTGTCATACTGCTTCTTCCCTTCAGTATCAGCAGGCTTCCAGGGCTCTAGGAAGAGGGAGATGGGCAGCAAGGTGGATTGAGTGAGACACGTAGAAGTGCACAGCTACACAAATCCACAGTTACAGTGACATACACAGAAAAAGACCACACCTGGATGCTGTCAAAGATGCTCATCTCTAATCATGAACCAATCCATAAATCAACTAAGTCACAAAGGTCAAACAAAAGACCACACACAGGCTTTTATTTTGTGCTATGTTTGGTTACAAAAGTAAATAGAAAACCAGAGGCCATGTAATAATGGTCAACTTTATACAAACTTCACATAATCTAAAATCCAAAAACCATGCTTGAATGATGCTGACATGTTTAAGGGAGAAGTTGAAAGGACTGTGGAGGTTACGGCGGGGAGGGAGATGGGGTATGCCAAAGCCTGGACTTTCGCTCTTCTGCCTGTAAGGCACTCCCTGCTGCAGCCCTCTGACCCTCCCTCCTCATTCCTGCACGGGGGCTCACTCCCTGCTCCCCTCCCCCAATCCCACATCTTTCCCCACACAGGCCTCCAGGGTCAATGTTCCCCTCCCTCAGCACATACTTCACCTAACTGAAATGAGGCAACCCAAGAGCCCGCCCGTCCCCCCTCTCCTCTCCCAACAGCTCAGGCCCTTCCCTCCTCTTGCCCTTTACTCAAGTCTCTGATGAAGAGATGGACCTTTGATTTCACTCCTGAAACTGAATAGAGCACTCAGGGGCTGAGTAAGCACTGAGACTCACATCCTTCACACTGACTATCTGTTTAAAAGAAAAAGGTGTAGAAGACTTTGGGTGTCAGATACTGATAGTGCATGTGTTGATCGGTTTCTCTGAATGTTCTTTTTTCTTTTTGTTACAAATAAGGGGTTTCACTGGACAGGGGGAGGCGCCAATCAGAAATGAAACGATAGAAAAGAAATCAGTAATTTTTTTAAAAAAATTTTTCCAAAAAGAAAATCTGCCTTTTGACTACTAGGCCCACTGAATTAGGGAGTCAATCCACCATTTCCTAGGATTAGATGTCTCTAAAAGTATCACACATATATGTACATGTGTGTACACATACACACACATATATATTCTTTATAAGGTCATATTTTCTGATGGGACAAGTCATGAATTACAGTTCACATGACAGAATGAATTTCTTCAGAAACTATGCTTACGGTGTCAAATGTTTCAAAAACAAAAAAAAAAGCCAACTACTTCTTTATAGTGTTCTTATTTAGAGGAGGAAAATCAGTAAAAGCAAAAAAAGCTCTTCAATGTTTAACAACAGCAAAATGGCAGTTTTTACTAAATCAAAGCATCTCTACAAAGTATTGGATGGGAATGACTTTTGAGAATATGCAATGTTCAGCTAGCATCTTGAGTTCAAAAGGATAATATATATTCTTTAGTTTCTACTCCTGCACTTCTTCCCTGATAATTTGACAAAAAAGCTTGAGTACTGCCAATTTTCTAAAGTGATGAAGGTATCACTAAAGTAAAAGGAGGCTAAAAAAGCAAAAAATGTATTAATTTGTTCAGATAGTTAACATATGGTAGAGAGTACATGAATTATGAGAACAAATACATATAGTAATGCCATGTAACAGCTTCTAGCTGAATACAAGCAAAGTTAAAAGGTACATGGACCTTAACTAGTGAAAAACAGAATAGAACAAAGAAGAGGAGGCAGCAGAGAAAATGTGTTCCCTCTTCTAATAACAAGCACTCCTCATTCTGCTAAGAGTGCTTTAAGGTTTGTCAAATCTTTTAATTTTCTGAGGGAACTGGTATAAGAACAATTTTTCTCATGTTTACACATGAAGGTAATGGCCTGCTCTTTCCTAAGTGAAAAAAGCAGGATTAATCTCAGGGCTCTCAAATTTTAAGTCAACATCATCATCAACAGCATATTACCTCTAAAACACAAAGGAGAGAGCAACTGCACAGACCCCATACAACTAGTACTTCCATTTCCTTATCAGTTTTGCCCAATTAAAACATTATCATTTCATTAAGATTTGTTCACTAATTTTGAAATTTTATATAAAATTCATTCCAATGTGACTCCAAAGTAACCTCAGGCAAAACAGAGCTCTTTACTAGGAAAATGTGTCTCACAGAAACATACTTCTTCATCTATCTACAGAGATATACTGAGAACAAGAGAAATTTAGCAGAACATGAGTACCACCATAACCTCATATCTAAGCAAACTAGGAAGTGCTGATTTAAAACTATGTTCAAAAAGTTGTTAAATTCTGCATACCCTTTGACCCAGCAGTGTCCCTACCAGCTCTGTATCCCAAAGAGATCTTAAAGGAGGGAAAGGGATCCACGTATGCAAAAATGTTTGTGGCAACTCTTCTTGTAGTGATAAGAAACTGGAAATTGAATGGATGCCCATCAGTTGGAGAATGCCTAAGTTATGGTGTATGAATGTTATGGAATATTAAGAAATGATCAGCAGGAGGATTTCAGAGAGGACTGGAGAGACTTACATGAACTGATGCTAAGTGAAATGAGCAGAACTAGGAGAACATTGTACATGGCAACAAGATTATAAGATGATCATTTCTGGTGGATGTGCTCTTTTCAACAATGAGATAATTCAGACTAGTTCCACTTGTTCAGTGATAAATAGAGCCATCTACATCCAGAGAGAGAACCATGGGAACTGGGCGTGGTTCACAACATAGCATTCTCACTCTTACTGCTATGGTTTGCTTGCATTTTAGTTTGCTTCTTTTATTTTTTTTTACTGGTTTGATTTGATTTTTTTTGTGTGGCACAATGGTCGTATGGACGGATATATGCATGTCTTGGATTTGACATGTATTTCTACCGTGTTTAGCATGTATTGGACTGCTTGCTATCTAGAGAAGGGTATGGGAGAAGGGGAGGAAATTAGAACATGCGATTTTGCAAGGGCTAATGTTGAAAAACTGTCCATACATATGTTTTGAAAAGTGAAAAGCCTTGCTGAGGATGGGCAAAAACTGACCCATGTCAAACTTAGAACTTGAACTAGATTGAACTAGAACTTGAACTAGATCAAGCTAGAACTTGAATCTGTGATCTAATTCAGCCCTTTTGCCCACATGGGCCATCATGTTTCAAGCTGGCCAATGACTATTTTTCCTTGGAAGCATAAGAATCAATAAACTGTTTATCTCAAAGCCCATATGCTGGCTTGTTCTATCATCTGCCTGTGCCTAAATTAAGTAGGTTTGTTGTAATGAAAGACAATACCAAAATGCTAAAAGCATCTCTCTTGCTGTTTGTTCTTGAGCTTTTGTGCATTCTAAATTCAAACCCAATTTCTGACAAGAGTTTTTTCAGATTAGGTATAATGAGGGGGGAGGGGTTCTCATGTCCACAAAACATTTTGATCCAAAAAACTTCTTTCCTGATGTGTCCACATTGAGTATTGTAAATCCATGGAGGAAAATGGAAATAGCAACAGAGTAACTTAAAAGCTCACAGACATCAGTTGGAGAATGGCTGAATAAGTTATGGTATATGATTGTTATGGATACTGTCCTATAAGAAACAATCAGCAGGCCCTTTCAGAAGGGCCTGGAAAGACTTACATGAACTGATGCTAAGTGAAGCGAGTAGAACCAGGAGAACATTGTACATGGTAACAAGAAGATTATGTGATGATCAACTCTTAGTTTTTTTTTTGAGGCAATTCAGGCCAGTTCCAATAGATCTGGGATGGAGAAAGCCATCTGCACCCAGAGAGATAACTATGGGGACTGAATATGAATCACAACATAGTATTTTCATCTTTTTTTGTTGCTGCCGCTGTTTACTTATTTTTTTTTCTCCTTTTTGATCTGATTTTTCTTGTGCAGCATAATAAAGGTGGAAAATATGTTCAGAAGAACTGCACATATTTAACCTGTTTTGGATTATGTGCTGTGTAGGGAAGAGGTGAAGCAGGGAGAAAAATATGAACCATAAGGTTTAGCAAGGGTAAATGTTGAATGAAAACTACCTTTGCATATATTTTAAAAAATAAAAAGCTATTATGAAAAGTAATTTTTAAAAGTTCACAGCAAAATTTCACAGATATGGCTAGAGTTGTGTTGAAAGCAGATGTGCTTTCTGATACTGTCTAAAGACAGGGGTGTCTCTGAGGTGCAGAGTTCACATAGCTTCATGCTCTAAAGTTAGGAGAAAGTCTATTCTGGTACAGTATAATGTGGCTCTGCAATGCAGCTTTAACAAACTATGAGTTGTCTTAGTTTCGACCTCCTGGAAGTAGCTAATTTTTAAAAAATATGCACACCTGTGCATTTTTTTTTTTTTTTTAATACACACTTGTATTTTGTTCTAATTGTGCTAGATGTATGTGCTTATACGGGGTGTCCCACACATCTTTGTTTAATTTTAAACTACTAAATCTTAAAATTGCACTAAGACTCTTAGGGTACCCTGTATACTAACCAACCACATCAATTCTGAAAAATCATCTACACACCAGAAGAGTCAGAAATTCCAGTAGACATCTATCACCTTTCATTGTTTGCTTGTTTCTTGAGTGCCAGAGAAAAAGAAACACTTGGCTCCCCTCCCTCTGGCGCGGTGCTCTTTCCTTGTGAGGACTGCTCTGCGCACTCGGCCTGCTACTGGCGCTGGGAGCAGCCATGAGGCCCCGAACGTGAGCCCTGGCAGTCATCATGCACCCGAGGGCCAGAGGGCAGAACTCACCTGGCTTCAGAGGGAAGGCTACCCCATCGCCAGAACTGTCTGGGGAGCCCGAGTTCGCATCGACTCCTTCCCCTTCAGAAGCGCTCTCGGCTCCGTTACGCACGGGCTCGCTCTCCTGCTCTCCGTTTTCTTCCACAGCTTTCGCCTTTTTAAGGTCCGAGGGGTCTCGCTCAGGGTGAAACCCTTGGCTCATTTTATCCTGTTCAGATTCAAGTACTTTGTCACCTGAAAGCTCCTCTTCAACTTTAGGCTGAAGCAGAAGTGAACATAGAGGTTAGAGTTTACAACAAAGCTATGTATGTACGCATGCAGAAATACACTGACAGATGCATGAAGGCGCATGCGCCTAGGACTCGCAATGAGGGGCAGCCATGTACAGCCTACAGAAGTGTCATGACAAATTCATTTAAGACACCATTTAATTCCCTGGGGCTAACACAGACAATTACCAGTGTTACTAAAATAGTTTAATTATGACTAATGAAGGCTGAGAATGTTAAGAACTGTTAATCCTTCTAATGTGCTAGCCCCTCCCCCCCCATCAAGATTAGGGACTCCTCCTGGTCTGCTCTTGGCCGCCATGAGGAGATTTCAGGAAAAGGATCAAAAATAATGAATGGCAAAAGGCTGCTTCGCTAGAGGGAGACTGTTTTCGTTCTATTTTGGGAGATAGATTTTAGAATTCTGCAAGACCTTCTCCTTCTTCTCCAGGTTCCATTCAGTGAAGTTTAGCTTCCGGTCTGCCTTCTCTATTAGAGGAACGGAAGAACAAGCTGATCTTGCTGGCTGCATCTCACTTTCAAGTAGCCAACGGAGGGGAGGGCTCAAGTGTCCTTTCCAGTCCCCAAAACATCTGAATGTAAAATTCACTGGGGACGCCAAGCTCCCTCCCTCTGGAGTGAAAGATGAACGTGGCCATGATTCACAGGAGCCTAATCCAGCTTGAGGCTGAAACCTTAGCCTGCATCACACAGCAGCTGCAGGGTCTTGCGAGCGGCAGAGAGGGGCCTCCACACGGCCTGTCCAGGAGAGGGGGCGGGGAGGACAGAAGTAGGGACACAAGGGACCTTTCACTCAAAATATCTCTGGAGCGGTCAAGTTTCTGTCTTAAGGGGCATGAGGCATTCAGGCAGGCAGACACCAAGTTATTCTAAGATGCTGCTCTATATCCACAGATGAGTATGTGTGGGAGGGTGCCTTTTACAAATGGAATGAGGAAGCTAGGGAAAAAGGCAGAATACATATTTTGAATGGTCAGAGGATGCTGTGTAGAGAAAAACAAAGGTCTGAAGTTCTAAAAAGACAAATACAACTGGAAAAAAATACTTTACTGAGGACACATGACAAAAAACAATCATTTCCTGAATGTTGAAGGAACTGACTGAACCTGATTATAGCTTCTTCATCCAGACTTTGCTTCTTTTGATAATTAATATCATTTACTTTCTTTACAATTCTATTAATAACATGACCAAAGTGGGATTTGGTCTGCTTGGCTATGCATAATTGTTTCAAGGGGTTTATTTGCTTTTGGGTTGTTTTTTTTTTTTGTTTTTTTTTTAGTAGAAGGGAAAGGGGAAGAGAACCTAAGATTTTTTGCTTATTAGAAATGTCAAACTCATTATCAACTCAGGTTATAGGTATATGACAGCAATAATCGATATGTAAGGGGCATTTAAAAATAATTTTATTAAAAATCAAGAAAACCACAACACATGATTAATTGTGCATGACTCCTCCTTACTTCTAAATCTGGGCAATACAAAAAGTAGCCAGTGCAGAAGAAAAGGGAGGAAGGGTGCAAGACTGAAGATCTCATGAGCTATAACAAAAATCTTCTTTGGTTATTATTAGAAACAAGTGGACAGAGAGACTCAATTTCCATCCAGATGAAGAAGCCTAAAGAAACAAAGCCATGGAGCCACAATATGGAAAGTGGACTGCCAATTAGACAACTCTGAGATCACCCTGGAAACATTTCCAAAGGCATCAGCCAAGGAACATGTTGAAATAAGTCTGTTAAGCCAGCAAGATGAAGGCTGTGAAGACACATGTACTTAAACTGTAACCACGAGATTTCTTATGACCATTATTATTTTCATGGAGACCAAGTGGTAGCACTTGCAGTTTGGATTTTTAAAGTTCATATACATAATGAGCTGTATGTTCATTCTACCAAATGAACAGGTAGAATGTCACATCTTTATATTCAGGTTGTCTGGAGCACCTGCATCCTCTGAGAACTTTTCTCTAAACATATCTCTATAAAGAATAAAAAGGTGTTCAAGATGAATCATTTATGTCATCTGACAAGAGGATAATCTGAGACTGTTTATGAATGATCCCATAACAAAATTATTGACATAGCAGGTACTATAAAACCTCTTCTTTGCTGACATGTGTCTTAAACACTTTTATTTTAGATAGATTTGGGAAAGGACAGTTTACAAGGTTAACTGAGAAATATGATTCCTTCAGGACTACCAGAAAGGCAAATGGGATAAAAAATTTGACATTAGGCTTTTATTGAGCCATCACCATAATCACTAACTGCTGCTTGCTTTGGAGAAAGGTGGGTAGGGCACCCAGCCTCTGAAGAAGCACATTCATACCTCATAACACCTCATCATTTGCCAGTAAAGCAGGGTGGGTAGGAAGGGAGTAGGGTGGGAGTCAGGCTAGAGAGGCAAGGCCTGGCTCCAGAACGGTGTCTCCAGCCATCCAGCCAGTGGCTTGCTAAGGGAGGACCAGCAGCCTCCATACGCAGAGCCTATCCACTGGACCAAGAATCCTAGGCATGTACCTAGGAGAGAGCTCAAGAACAACGCTGCCTGAGGGGGCTCAACCCAGAGAATCCCTGTCACCATACCGGGAATGTGGGAGACTCCCCGGCCTCCGGAAGGTGCTGCAGGCATTTGATCCTCTGTAGGAGCAACATTTTCTTGTTCAGCTGCGACACCTGTGCAGCTGCTATTCACAGCTCTCTAACTTCCTGCCTGTTCTTAACTCCTGATCACCACAATGAAATTGCAGCATGCAACATTTTAGTGGTTGCTATGGGACTAACTGTGACATCAACAGAGCATCATGCTGGAGCAATGACAAGGGAACACCGCCTAGCAGCAGGGCCTACGGGGATGGGGCCATTCTTGGGGCTAGCTGTAGAGAGCATACAGACAGGTAGCCACCACCAGAGAATGTGTAGACATGAAATGGTAACCCCTGATTTCCAGTAGAAGCAATTATTTTAAGGCAATGGATTACACCAGAGAAGATTCCAAGACTGGGGCTATGAGCCAACTGTAACCACACTGTAGTCCATTTTCCAGCTCCAGGGTGAAAATTTTGATGTTATAATTATAGAATTGCAGACCCCAGCCCTCAGTATTAAATTCTACCCTTCATCCTATCTTGAGGACTCTGGAAGAAACTGCTAAGTTGGCATTTACAACAAAACCTAGCTTAGGAAAAATTAGGAAATAACTGTGTGGGGGAAAAGCTTAATAATAGTGGAGTCACCACTATGGGGCTAATTTGAAAGAGGCCACATAACTCAAGATCTCTCTGAATTTTCCGTGAGTGGACCATCATGCCAACTGCCATCACTTGTCTACATCTGAACAAAATATCACAAACTTGGTGCTACTTTGATTAGATGATCTATTAATGTGGAGTCAATTTAATATGTTGGGGACCAAGATAGTAATAATGTGAAATGAGCCCCCAGCATTCCAGACCAGCTACAAGAAGGAGAACAGAATGGCTTCCAACATAAACCATCACAGCTGACAAAGGCTCACCTTCCTCTACTTCCAAAAAGTGAAAAGAGGGCAGAGGGGGAACAGAGAGGGAGAAAGTAGAGAAAAGGGGAAATCAAACAAAACTGTTAGGAAGCTGGTGAGTAAGGCAAATCCCAGAGTTAACTGGGTTTTTGAAAAACTACTCAGAAAGTTCAGGAAACTAACAAATCTCTCTTTACTCCAATGACCCAACTGTGATTTTTAGAGAGGTTTGGCTGACCCAAAAAGGAGATATAGAGATTCACAGTGCTTTCTTACCTCTGATTCTGCCTCTAACGCCTCTTCAGTGGTTCGGGTTCGATCTTTTGGTTTCTTCCACATCTTTGGTGCTGTTACAGCTGTTTGGGCTGCAATACAAAGTTATGCTCATTACTTGCCAATATGAAATCATGGTAAGGAGAATCAGGTCATGTGGGGGAAGGGAATCAGGAAGTGTGTGGGGGGATTACAAGTAATGCTTTATAACTACATGGAAGGGACCACACTCAACAGGGTCAGGGTTTTTTCCTTTAACATCTACCTTTGACATCTATCATGTCAAAAATAAAAGTAAAATTAAGGTGAAATGCAATTTCACAGCATCAAATAGCCTTCATTTAGCATTACATGATCAAGAGTCCCCTCCCAAAATAGCCTGGCCATGTCCTTAACCAATATTCTCTTTGTCTAAATACCTCAGATGACAGGGATCCTTTTCCTTCCAAGCCAATCTATTTCATTTTTGGACAATCTTAAGTGTTGGGAGATTTTTCCTCCATCACTTCACTATAAAATTTGTCTTTCAGTAACTTTCAACTCCTGGTTTAGTTCTCTCTAAAGACAAATTAAATGACTAACTCCTCTTCCACACTGGAATTCCATATTATATTCCATATAAGGATTGCCATATGGCAATCCTTCCAATGGCTGAAGGCAGTGAGTGCACGTCCAGATCTTCCCTAACCTAAAGCTCCAGGTTCTTTAAATGTGTTCTTTTACAAGTCCTCACTTGTCTCATCATGCTGACTGACCTTCTCTGACTGCACCCTAGCTTATTAACATCCTATAATGTGCCTGGAACTTGATGCAATACTACAGATGTAGTCTGATCAGGGACAACTGGAACAAGAAAACCACAGCTCTCTTTGAACACCAAGCCTCTATTCACGAGGCCTCAGGTAGGATTAGATTTGTAGCTATGTAGGCCAGGGTGGACACATTAGGAACTTGCAAGCAACTAAAAGCCAAAGCCATCACTCCTTCTCACACAACTGTCTAGTCAATCTTTCTCTCCTGTATACGTAAAACTGATTTCCTGCTACATTTGTAGAATCTTATAAAAGTGTATTGATCTAAATTGTTGAGATCTTTCTGGAGCTGGACTCTGGTCATCTAAGTTTGCCCCTTCTAGCTTGGTGCCATAAGGTATTGTTCCAAACTACCTAGAGCCCAAAAGAACCCTAGGCTCAATATTTCATCTACACTTAAAATAGACTGCCTTTAGGAATAAATTCTAACTTTCTTTCTTTGACTGTCAAGCATGGTTCTATAGTCTTGCATTTCATTATCTTACCAGTCTTGTGTCATATGCTTCTGATCTATGCTTCAGCCACGGCATACTCTCGATGTTCCCTTACGCAAAATCCAGATTATTCCTATCGTCATTTGTATTGTTCCCTATGTCACCCTTCTCAGTCTGAAATTTTGCATACATAAAACTCTTCAAATATCATCTCTTTAACAAAACTATAAAACACTTTCGACACTAATAAAGTCAGATCTAACCAACTGGAAAAATATTAAATGCTCTTGGACAGGGTGAGCAAATATAATAAAGAGGACAATACTACCTAAACTAGTCTATTTATTTAGCGCTATACCAATCAGACTCCCAAAAAACTATTTTAATGACCTAGAAAAAATAACAACAAAGTTCATATGGAAAAACAAAAGGTCAAGAATTTCAAGGGAACTAATAAAAAAAAAATCAAATGAAGGTAGCCAAGCTGTACCAGGTCTAAAATTCTATTATAAAGCAGCGGTCACTAAAACCATTTGGTACTGGTTAAGAAATAGATTAGTAGATCAGTGGAATAGGTTAGGTTCAAAGGACAAAACAGTCAATAACTCTAATAATCTAGTGTTTCACAAAGCCAAAGACCCCAGCTTTGGGGATAAGAATTCATTGTTTGACAAAAACTACTGGGAAAATTGGAAATTAGTATGGCAGAAACTAGGCATTAACCCACACTTAACACCGTACACCAAGATAAGGTCAAAATGGGTTCATGACCTAGGCATAAAGAATGAGATTATAAATAAATTAGAAGAACATAGGATAGTTTGCCTCTCAGACCTGTAGAGGAGGAAGGAATTTATGACCAAAGAAGAACTGGAGATCCTTATTGCTCAGAAAATAGAACATTTTGATTATATCAAATTGAAAAGTTTTTGTACAAAAACTAATGTAAACAACAATGTTTGTGGCAGCCCTTTTTGTAGTGGCCAGAAACTGGAAACTGAGTGGATGCCCATCAGTTGGAGAATGGCTGAATAAGTTATGGTATTATGAATGTTATAAAATATTATTGTTCTGTAAGAAATGACCAGCAAGATGATTTCAGAAAGGCCTGGAGAGACTTACACGAACTGATGCTGAGTGAAACGAGCAGGACCAGGAGATCATTATATACTTCAATAACAAGACTATATGATGATCAATTCTGATGGATATGGCCATCTTCAGCAATGAGATGAAACAAATCACTTCCAATAGAACAATAATGAATTGAACCAGCTACACTCAGCGAAATAACTCAGGAAAATGTGAACCACTACATAGAATTCCCAATCCCTCTATTGTTGTTCACCTGAATTTTTGATTTCCTTCACAGGTTAATTGTACACTATTTCAAAGTCCGATTCTACTACTTCTATATGGACATATATACATATATTGTATTTAACATATACTTTAACATATTTAACATATATTGGGTCAACCTATCATCTGGGGGAAGGGGTGGGGGAAAGGAGGAGAAAAATTGGAACAAAAGATTTTGCAACTGTCAATGCTGAAAAATTACCCATGCGTATATCTTGTAAACAAAAAGCTATAATAATAATAATAATAAACTAATGCAGGCAAGATTAGAAGGGAAGCAATAAAGTGGGAAAACATTTTTACAGTCAAAGGTTCTGATAAAGGACTCATTTCCAAAATATATAGAGAATTGACTCAAATTTATAAGAAATCAAGCCATTCTCCAATTGATAAATGGTCAAAGGATATGAACAGACAATTCTCAGATGAAGAAACTGAAACTATTTCTAGCCATATGAAAAGATGCTCCAAGTCATTATTAATCAGAGAAATGCAAATTGAGAAAACTCTGAGATACCACTACACACCTGTCAGATTGGCCAGAGTGACAGGGAAAGACAATGCAGAATATTGGAGGGGATGTGGGGAAACAGGGACACTGATACATTGTTGGTGGAATTGTGAATACATCCAGCCATTTCTGGAGAGCAATTTGGAATTCTGCTCAAAAAGGTATCAAACTGTGCATACCCTTTCATCCAGCAGTGTTACTACTGGGCTTAGATCCCAAAGAGATAAAGAAGGGAAAGAGATCTGTATGTGCAAGAATGTTTGTGGCAGCCCTCTTTGTAGTAGCCAGAAACTGGAAACTGAGTGGATGTCTCTCAGGTGGAGAATGGCTGAATAAATTGTGGCATATGAATGTTATAGAATATTATCGTTTTGTAAGAAATGACCAGCAGGATGATTTCAGAAAGACCTGGAGTGACTTACATGAACTTATGTTGAATGAAACGAGCAGGACCAGGAGATCGTTATATACTTCAACTACAATATTATATGATGATCAATTCTGATGGACGTGGCCATCTTCAACAATGAGATGAAACAAATCAGTTCCAACAGAACAGTAATGATTTGAACCAGCTGCACCCAGCCAAAGAACTCAGGAAAATGGAAAATGAGTGTGAACCGCTACATAGGTGGTTCCTATGTAGGATGTAGATATTCCCAATCCCTCTATTTTTGTCCACCTGAATTTTTGATTACCTTCACAGGTTAATTTTACACTATTTCAGAGTCCGATTCTTTTTGTGCAGCAAAATAACTGTATGGATATGTATACGTATGTTGTATTTAACATATACTTTCACATATTTAACATGTATTGGTCAACCTGCCATCTGGGGGAGGAGGTGGGAGGAAGGAAGGGAAAAATTGTAACAAAAGATTAGGTATTGTCAATGCTGAAAAATTACCCATGCATATATCTTGTAAATAAAAAGCTATAATAAAAATATATATCTCATCTCTTTCATAAAATCCTCCAAGAACAAAATGATCCTATTTTTCCTCTGGCCTCATTAATCAGAACATTGTTGCTGAAAGAGTGTTCAAAAGAACATGGTATGTTGGGGGAAAAGACCAGGAGAATAAAAGAAAACACCCAAAAATTAGTGAAGAGTGCAGGGGACTGAGAGGCTGGTAGAGGAATGTGAAAAGGCAAATATATGTGGGACCGCCAATCACCATGTAGCTAGGCTGCTGCAACTACCCAGATTTCTCTTCTTTGGAGTCCCTGGGCAATGAAATTCAGCTAATCTAAGAGTAAATTGGGAAAACAATGGACTTGCCCCAAACTGAGATGTTTCCAACTGCTTCACTAAAATGTTTAAGACACCAGGATGGGGATTGACTTTACTTTTCTTTGTATCCTCAATGCTTTAATTAGCCCAATTCCTGGCATACAGTAGACACTTCATACATGGATTCTGACTCCTGCTAATCAGAGGATTATTTTCTAAAACTATCCACTCAGTGTGTTAAAGATTTTCTGGATCTTTTAATATTTTATTTATTATTTTAAAAATGATGACTTTTGGAAACATGCTATCAAATGTTCATATGTCACCTCTGTTCAATTCACTGTTCAAAATTTCAATTTTGTTCAACTGAAAATTCAAATTTCAAAATAAGTACTGATAAGGTATAAAAGATTGTCTGGATGCTGGGGATACCAAAGGAAAAAAAAAAAATCTTCCTCACGTTCAAGCAGCATACACTCTCCAAGGGGGATGGAAACAACACATAAACAAATAAGACAACAAGTAAATAAAAATATATGCAAAGTAATACAAAATAATTTCAAGAAGAAAAGAACATTGTCAGTAATTATGTTATGCAATGTTGCCCCTGTAGACACTATTGAGATGTACAGAATGGTTTTTGCTTAGACTAAATGGTTTCAGTCATTTATTCTATTCTTTTGTGTCTTTATTAAAAGTTTTTCTGTCAAATATCATTTACTGCATTCAGTGTACATATAGCAGCTTCATCTAATATTAATTAAGCTGCAACTAAGCTGAAAATTATATAACAAAAATGGGAGGACTGTATTTCTAATAATAGTAAATGGTTTTTGAAGAAGGAAGATATCAAAAGGGGAAAATTATAAAAGAAATCAAAAGGGAGATGTATAAGGATGAACACAGTGGCCAGCTGTTGGTAGAACTATAAGTAGGTTCCATCAATCTGGAAAACACTTTAGAACTATACCCCCAAAGTCATTAAATTATGTAACTCCATTGATTCAGTGATACTGCTTATTAGGCATGTAATCCAAAGAGGACTAGGACAAAAAAAAACATGTGTAATAGCAAAAAATTGAAAAGAAATGTCCATGAATTAGAGAATGGCCAAGGATATTATGGAATATGAATGGAATATTATGGAATACGGAATAATATGGAGTTTAATGGTGCCATAAAAATGAGAATTTGGACAGATTCAAAGAAATATGGAGAGAGAAGTTAGCAGAAATAGAACAATTTCACAATAACCTGAGGGGAAACAACTATGGAAGATCAGGATTTTGATCAGAGCAGGTCCTCAACACAGCTTTTACAAGGATGAAGGTGAAACTCTACTTGGTAAAGAAAGGACGCAGATATGCCTTCTTGTGTTGAGCTGTTGCTTGTCTATACACATGTTAAAAAGGAGGGGAAGAAGAAAGACAAGTAACAAGGACGGAAAAAATATTGTAGTTTCCTGAAATTAATTAAACATGAAGATGGTGGTTGGATTGATATTTACTAAAAAATCTTTTTAAAATGAGGACCTAGAGTGGGTAAAGGGCAAAAGTGGCATACAATAGGCATTTAATAATTGTTTACAGATGGACTGACTGATACAATGAGTCTCATTTTCCTTTAAGGCCCTATACAGTTTTCTAGATTCAAGACCATACCTTGTGGTTTGGAATCCCTTAAGTCTCTTATATTTTGATTTTTCAGTCATTTTCCAGTTGTGTTCCCCCTCTTCGTGACCCCATTTGGGGCATCCTTGGTAAAGATATTTGCATGGTTTGGGCAACTAGGTGGCACAGTGGATAGAGCATTCAGCCTGGAGTCAGAAAGACTCATTTTTCTGAGTTCGAATCACACAGTTATGAACTGTGTAATCTTGGATAAGTCGCTTAGCCCTTTGCCTCAGTTTCCTTATCTGTAAAATGAGCTAGAAAATGGCAAACCACTCACGTTTTATTACTAAGTATGCCATAAAATTCTGTATGCCATCTTCTGATGGATAAAAAATTTAATTTTAAAATATAAATTTTAATTATCCAACAGACATACTAAAGTAAAAAGTGTTCACAAAAAAACTAGCAATATTACATATACATGCTATTAAACCTCAAAATGCGTTAAACCCAGTGAGTTCAAAGAACTCCCACAAAATGTCTGCTCTGACTGCAGAAAACTGCCTAGATGCAAATCCTGACCACCTCTTGTATAGCTGTTAATGGAAATGATTTTTCACAACAATACTGTGCCATTGATAACAAAGACATCATGCTCAGGGCCCAGACTCACCCAGAAGGAAATTGAACCTGGGATAGAGAGAAGCAATCACATTCCCACTGGACCTTCTTAGTACAAACAACTCACCCAAGGAGTAGGCTCTGCAGCTCCCCCATTTCTGGTTAGAAAGCTATGTTTAGCAATCCTTTTCCTCTCCAATAGGCTAGCGCTGCTGTCCAGACATTCCACCTTCTTTCTTTAAAATGGTGAGCCCAGGGTGGCTCAGTGGATAGAAAACTGGCCCTGAAGTCAGGAGGACCTGAGTTCAAATCTGACCTCCTAGGCAAGTCACTTAACCCCAACTGCCTCAGTCAAAAAAAAAAAAAAAAAAAAAATCAATGGTAAAATGGTGAGCCCTAGAACTCTCAAAATTGGGACTACTGGAGAGAATCCCAGAGCTAATGTCCAGAATCACCATTTGTCAACTGAAGAGGTTGGGTCGTAAGCCTCTTCAAGGTCTCATAACTGGAAGAAATTCTCCCTTTCTCGATCTCTTAATACTGGGTGCTTCCAATCTTGTTATACCAGGAACTCAGCAACATACATGTTTTGAGACAATTAATATATAAATAAATGAATTTTAATGCAACATAAAACATCCTAAAATTAGAACCAGTGTTTTAACTCCTCCATCAGAAGTTTTTGTAGGTTCCTAGAATTTCCCACTTCCTTGATCAGAGTGAATGGGCCCTCTGGCCTTCGAAGGCTGCTCTGTTTTTGTCTCTGACTGGTTGCATAAAGACAGTCTTAAATTTCTCAACAGTGTGAATTTCATGCCTCACAACCTGCTCTAATGAAAAGAGGTGCCTATTCCACAACCATCCCCAAGCACCCTTCATGGTCTCACTGGCACCAAGTGTGATGAATGGGAGGGCCTACTTTGGTTGCTTTAATTTAAGTCTCTTTGGACAAAGGGTCAACAGATTTTCCAGTCAAAAAATGCTTCTTAAAGATCATAAAAAAGGGGAAAGGACCCACATGTTTGTAGCTGCCATTTTAATGGCAACAAGGAACTTGAAATTTAGTGGATGCTCCTCAGCTGGGGAATGGCTGAGTTAAGTTGTGGTATATGAATGTTATGGAATAGTATTCTGTAAGAAATGATGAACAGGCTGATTTCAGAAAAGTCTGGAAAGGCTTATATGAACTGATGCTGAGGGAAGTAAACAGAACTTCCCTCAGGAAGAAAGAACATCATACACAGCAAGAAGAAGATGATCAACTGTGATGGACTTGGTTCTTTTCAACAATAAGGTGATTCGGGCTAATTCCAAAAGGTTTGTGATGGAGAAAGCATAGTAGAGCATAGTATTTTCACCTATTTTGTTTTTTTCCTCTCGTGTTTTTTTCCCCTTTTGATCGGATTTTTCTTGCAAAGCATGGCAAAATATATTTAAAAGAATTGCATACATTTAACCTATATCAGATTGCTTGCTGTCTTGGAGAGGGGTGGAAAAAGTGAGAAAAATATGGAAAAAGGAGAAAAATTTGGAACATAAGGTTTTGTAGAGGTGAACATTGAAAACTATCTTTGCATGTATTTGGAAAAATAAAAAGCTATTGAAATGTTTCTTAAGCAATTTAAAAAGATGTGTTCTTGTCTGAAGATGTCTAGATTCTTGACTAACTTTTGTGATATAGGAATTATCTTCAAAAATATTATATTTGTTATGTTATCAAATTGAACATAAATAGTTCCCCAATTGGTTATTTTTTTTTATTATATTCTCTTTTGTTATAAAAATGTAAAAATTTTAACATAATCAAAGACATCTAAATCAAACAGACCTTGATATTTTTGGCTATTTTTTCTCTATATTATCTCTTTGCTTCTTATTAACCTAAAAGACAGCTTAGTAAGCTAGACTTGGGAGGTCAGGAAGACTTCAGTATAAAAACTGCCTTGGTTCTTATTAGCTATGTGGCTTTACACATGATATTTAACCCTGTTAAGCTTCAGTTTCCTTATTTGTAAAAAGAGAATTAATTGTAATACCAACTATCTCTCAAGTTTGAATATGAGATTTCATATACATACATATGCATATGTACAGATATACAAAATTCACTTTGTAAACCTTAATGGACTATGTAATTATTAGTTCTTTTATGAAGAAAACCCATATGTTTTTTGACCAATACTACAATAATTATGCAAATTGAATTGGCAAGTATTTTAATTTTATTTTTTAAATGTAATCCATCTAAGAATCCCTTATGTCTGGAATTCTCTTCTTCACCTTGACTTCCCAGCTTCCTCTTTTGTAGGAGATCTTTCCTTCTTGGCCTTTCCTGCTATCTGTACCTTCTAGGCACCCCTAAAGTCACCTTGTATCTATTTTATAATATTCTATGTGTGCATATTGTCTACTTGATATGAGGGAGCATAGTGTCTGGTACAGAGTACATAATTTAACAAAAGCTTGTTGATTGACTGAAACAGATCTTTAATCAAAAGAATAATGATTTTATAGTTGATCTTACATAGATTATGTAAAAAGTAAGTTAATTCCCAAATATTTGATTGTTCTTATTACTGTAAATGGTACATGTTTTTCATAATACTTTCTTGATGTTTATTGATACTAAATAAGAATCCAAATTGGGTTAATTTTGTATCCTGATTTGGCAACTCAAATGCCCAAAATATACTGTTCCCCACAAATAATAATATATACCTCAGGGCAACAAGATGGCACAGCAGAGAGAGCACCAGCCTTGGAATCAGGAGGACCTAAGTTGAAATTCAACTTCATTCACTAGTGTGACCTTGGGCAAGTCATTTAACCCTTACTGCCTCCCCCAAAACTGCCCAGAATCACACACAAAAGAGCCCTATAATTCATCTTAGTTTTCAACACTTATCCCACTAATATATTTATCTCTTAGTCCAACTGCTGTCATATAAAAAGAGTGAAAAGTGAGAATACTTCTAATGTTTCCCCATTATATTATTATATTATATCCATTATTGGATATGGATTTAAACAAAATTTTGTTACTGTGTTTATGATTTTATTATTGTATTTCTGTTCTTTTTAGTGTTTTTATCATAGATAAATAGTGGATTTTAACTCAGATTTTTTTTCCTGTATCCATAGATGATTAGACTGAGTTAAAAATAAGTCAGGAAAATAACAAAAAACACATAAAAGATAATCAACAAAGCCACACATCAAAATCCATGGGATGCAGCTAGAACAATTTTTAGAAGCAAATTTATGTCACTTAAGTTACTAAGATAAAATAATTGGATTATCATGTGTCCATCTAAAATCACTAGAAAAAGGACAAAGCAATAATCATAAAAAATAACAATGAGATTATCAAGTTAAGAGTAGAAATAATCTGAACTGAAAATGAAAAGAACTTTTGGCTTTGATAAATGCATTAATAATAGTTTTTTGTTAAATGCTAATAAAATTCACAAATCATTAGAAATTTATCCCCCCAAAGTGAGAGGGGAAAAAAATGAGTCCTGAAGTCAGAAGGAACTTAGTTCAAATCTGACCTCAGACACTTAATATTTCCTAGCTCTGTGATCCTGAGCAAGTCACTTAACCCCAATTGCCTCAGCAAAAAATAAATAAATAAATAATGAAAAATCCATCTGGCCCAGATTCACAGGTGAATTCTTTTAAAACTTCTAACAACAAATAATTACTTGTATTACACAGAAACTTCTTAAATATAAAGTTGGGACACTGTACAATGCCTTTAATAATTTTTTAAATCTGGTAAAAATAAAACTAAAAAAGAAAATTTGGACCCGTTTTTTAAAAACATTGGACCCCATCTAAATGGGAGGAGAGGAGGAAGAGAGAATGGGAGAGGAAGAACTAAAATACTCTAAATATTAGCTAACAGAATACTTCAATACATAAAACATCATGACCAAAGAGAATTTATAATCGTTATGTGTGTAAGTTATTCAACAGGACAAATCTATCAATATAACAAATAATCCTCAAAAAACTTTCCTATAAATATATCACTATGCAGAAATAAAGCCTCTATGTGTTTTTAGATTTCATGGGTATCAGCAGAGTTCATGGGATGAGCTGCCCACTTCTTTCCCACTTAGTCATTTCATAGAATCACAGAATTCAGGAGCAGATATAAAGACCTCCAAAGAATCTCCATATTGTATTCTCACCCAATGGTCACTGAGCCTCTTCCTAAGGATCCCCGGCACAATCCCCTCAGAGAACATCCATTCTGAACTCGCCCCCATTGAGCCCCCATTTACCTCCTTAATCTCCCCCTTGATGGCTTCAAGTTCTGTCTCTGGGCACAAGGAGAACCAATGGGATTCCTATAACTACTTGCCAAAGCCCAGGCTGGTCCCTGGGAATCCTCCCTTCTCCCGGGCGGTCCTTGGTATCTGGGTGCCCCCTGCCGTGTCCTCCAGGCGTGGCCTGGCTGAGGCAGAGGACAGACCCCCTCCCATGCCTGCTTCTCCTAAGGCCGCCAGGACCTCCCTAGCTTTCCAGATCCCCACGTGGCACTGCTGACTTCTGCCGAGCCGAGCGCTATCCAACAACGCCTCACTGCTGGTTTCTGAAATCCCGATCTGGGGCTTGTGCCATCTGTGAATCTGCCAGACATTCTTCAGGAGGCCCATCACCTCATTCATTTCTCCCTGCATGGTAGTCTTGAGAGGCGAGGCCCTAGGGGCCACAACAAGCCAGGCCTGCTTCCCTTCTGCCCCAGCAGCTCTGGACACACCATCTGCTGTCCTTTTATTAAGCTCAAAGACGCTCTGAAGGTGACACCATCCTCATTTCCCAAGCCAGGTCACTAAACTCTCCTGTGCCAGCCTATAACACTGCCTTAGGCATCTCCTCAAACACAGACCCCAGGAGAGGGAGAGAGGAGAGCGTGGGGCCGAAACGCCAAAATGTGAATCTCCTAATATTTGTCTTCAACAATGGACTTCACTGACGTGGTTAGGTGTATTTCCCAGTGGTTTTCCCCCCATCCTTTTTCTCAACCCATTTCAATAATACTGAACCCCCAACTGTCAGAAAGGAACCCATCCTAGTGTGCTCCATTTCCATTCACTTACACCTGAAGCCATCACATATCAATTCCTTACAGTTTCACACATGTCTTTAGAAACTCCTGCTCCATAATTAACAAAATTACTTTCATCCTATACCATGTTCTATCTTGCTCCTTCTACCTTCTAATTCTCCCTGAAACCTGGCTTCCCTGGCCAACCTGTTCAATAATAGCTGTCTTCTACTCCCTGCCCAGTTCCTGCCCCATAAAGAACTGGAACTCTCTTTGCTCCCCATTGTCATCCCAGACTCTTCAGTGACCACTATCTCTTAGCAGCATCTCTTCATTTAAGATTTGAGCTATCTAGATCAGTGGTTCTCAAACTTTTGTTTTCAGTATCTTTATCCTATTAAAAAATTGTTAAGGATCTCTCCAAAGTCTTTTTGTTTATCTGGGTTATATTTATAGACATTTACCATATTGGAAATAAAAACTATTTTTGAATTTGTAGACCCTCCAAAAGGGTTTCAGAGATCCCCAGGATTCTCTAGACCATACTTTGAGAACCACTGATCTAGATTAATCATCCAATCATAATTCTGGTAGTCATTATCTACTTACCCTGCGCATCCCAGGGATATTCTTCCCACCCCAGCGACTGCTCTCATCACATAGGGGCCTTTAAAATACATGTTGATTTTATTTCTCAGTTCTTCAAACTATAAAAATCCCAACTCAGCTACAAATCCTTGATCTTGTAATTCTAACTGTTCAACTTGCATATTCAAGAATTCAGTTTCCCTTATGTAATCATAATCTTTTTTTTTTAATAGCCTTTTATTTACAGGATATATACATGGGTAACTTTACAGCATTAACAATTGCCAAACCTCTTGTTCCAATTTTTCACCTCTTACCCCCCCCCCCACCCCCTCCCCTAGATGGCAGGATGACCAGTAGATGTTAAATATATTAAAATATAAATTAGATACACAATAAGTATACCTGACCAAAACGTTATTTTGCTGTAGAAAAAGAATCAGACTCTGAAATATTGTACAATTTGTAATCATAATCTTTTATCTTTCCACCTTTTTCCTATAACTTCCTCCTCAACTTACTCATTATCTTTATCATGAGCCCCAATCTCTCCTCTCCCTCAGAATTTCTCCATGCTACCATCCCTAATTCTAGATACCTTTTCTTCCCTTGCCAACATAAATAATTCTCTTCTCTCAGATCTCTGTCTCTCCTGTCCTATACTGACCATGGATTGCTCCCATAACTTGAAGAGGTAAGGAAAAGTCACAAAAGTCTGATCATCTCACATTTCTGTACCCTTGCAATTGCTATCCCTATTCCTGGAATGCTTCACATGGGAATGCCACCTTGCTGCAAGGGAGCTTTCCAAGTCCCTCCAGCTGCTAGCCAATTTCCTTAGAAATGAACCTATCTTCCATCTACTCCATTTGTAACCTATATGTACTTGCTGTCTCCCCTTTAGGATGGAAGACAGATTCTGCTTCATATCCCTAGCATTTAGCACATGCTTAGTAAGTAACAGGCACTTATACCTGTCCACTAGCTAATAAATCTGTAACTGTGGTAAGAATGTCACATAAGCCTTTACCTAAATCATTGATTAAAAGTGTTAAATGACCAAAAAACAAGAACAGAGCTTGGAGCACTTATTACACAGGGCATCAAGCTAACACTGGAGTCTGCATCTGGTTACTCAATTAGCCTGGAATCCTTATGTTTATCTGACTGCCAAGCTCAAATCTGACTTTTTTCTCTCATAACATAACCTGGGGGCTCTACCTTATTCTCCTGTGGACCAGTTTGATAAGTACCACAAAAAGGATATAATGTTTCTTTGACATCACTCGTTTCTGATTAAGCTATGTTGGCTTAGTGATCATTATTTCCTATTTTTCTCGATGTTCAGTCTGAGAATTTGGTCTGGAGTCATTAGCCTATAGTTTGTAAACCATCATCACTTTTTCTTTTTTGACAATGACGACATGAGGTCTTCTCCATGTCAGTGGCACTTCTCTGGTACTCCAGAATCATTAGCAGCACTAACTGTGCCTCAGCATCTCTTCTCCTCTCCCAGCGTCTCTTTCAGGATCTCCTTGTTTCTCCTGGAGGCCAATGTCCCATGAGCCGTTGTTACTCTGTTCTCAGCAGGTCGAAGAATCTTTTTGGCAGAGAAAGAACAAAGCCGCTCTGACTTCTTCTGCTGCTGGTTATCATTGTCTCACCCACCCCCAGTAGCAATTCTACCTCTCTTTGATCCGGATCAATACTGGTTAAAAAAAGAAATCACGTGGATGTTGTCTTGAGCTTTCTTCAGTGAGTGGCCTTAAGTCCTGACACTGTTCTTGGGCTATTGAGGCTGATCTCCATCTTGTCCACATAGATACAGATCTTTTAGTCTCAAGCTTGTACTAGGCTCACCCCAATTGGTCTTAGGCTCCTCGTCCGAGCCATTTCCTAGATGTATCCTCTACTTCTGATGCACTCCCCACATCTTTGAATCACTGGCAGCTTTGACTCGGAGACTGTGGCACGTGAAGATCCATAAAATGCAATGCCTTTTAAAAAACACCACAAAAATGTCTGCTTCAAAAAGACCACTTCTTCTAACCTCACAGTTTAAAAAAAAATGGCAAATCCGATCTCTATAGGGCTGAGGTTAACGGTGCAGTGTTATCCCAAGGTGAAGTAGGTCAGAAGAAGTAGAATGCGAACTTCTCGATGATGGAGAACTGAGGCTCAGAGAGGCAAGGGGACTCCCAAAACGACCTGCTTACCATCAGTCAGAATTGGAACTATAAGTCAGCCAGTGTTTTCTTCACCACTTTATCAACTAAAGTAAGCTAAATAAAATTGGATAAATGATAGGGAAGGGGCTCAGAGAAAGGGGAAGAATACACTCTCTTCGAGATGATGAGAGCTCACATTTCCACTCCTTCCTCTAGCCCTCTGAACCCAACTCCTCTCCTGCTTCTGGCCCAGGCCACACAGCCCTTAACAAGAGGAGTAACCACTGTGTAAAAGGAACCCCCTTCTTTACCCACCATCACCACCACCTGCCAGCAATAGGCAGGGAGCCCCAGAAGCAGCCCCTGGAGATGGGCTGGCAAAGTCTCGTGTCTGGGAGTGCTGCTGCCTCCCCCTTCTGCAGCCACACATAATGAAGACCTCGAGAAGAAAGTTACCAAAAAAGCCTCGAACCTGTCATTGGGCTCTACCTCAGCAACGGAGGTGAGTCGATAGAAATAACCAATTTCTTTTGCCGCTATGCTCTAAGGTGCATGGTCTTTTCCATCCAACTTCTTGTAGAAACCACGAGCTCCTGGAGACTGAATTTTCCATTTGTAGTATGAGCACAAAGCACAGTGCCTGGCACGTTTTGTTTATTTTTGCTGTCCAGCCGTTTTTCAGTTGAATTCAACTCTTTATAATTCTATTTGAGGCATTCTTGCAAGAGGCAATGAAGTAGTCTGCCATTTCTTTTTCCCACTCATTTTACATATGAGGAAACTGAGGCAAAGAGAGGTAAGGGAGGCCACATTTGAACTCAGGAAAATGAGTCTTCCTGACTCCAAGCCCAGCACTCTCTCTTCACAGACACCTAACCTGCCATTTTGCATATAGTAAATACATAATGATTCATTTCATCCATTCACTGGAAATTTTGGTCCTGAGAAATGGAAGTATAAATCAAAGCCCAGATGCCCTGATTTCAAATTCCATGATCTTTCCACTAGACAACAGGTTTTGTTCATTCCTGTGTGGGCAGTTGACCCCAGGAAGCAGAAAAAACAGGATGCAGTTGCCCAACTGTCCGAGTGCAGGGGGCTTGGGATGTGGTAAATAGGACGCAGCTGCTCACTTAGCCAGGTGTAGAAAGCTTGGGTCTAAAGGTTTCAACATCAGAGGCTCAACAGAGTTTTATTAGTTTCAAAGTCCTTATAAGTCCCAACCAATGGCTGAAGAGCAGCCTCCCCTGGGAGGAGACAACCACTGTCTTATTCTATAAATACCCGTCACAAGTTATGTCCTCTGACCAACCAACTCTCTGATGCTGTTTAGTTCCATCTGCTTTTATAATAATAAAACTCTTCCTTTGGGAAGAAACAAGGCAGGTCTCAATAATTTTTTATTAAACAAAACTTAAATTCCACTGCATTCCCACCTGAATATCAAGGCTTGTGGCATTAAATTCCTAATGGGCAATTGCAGAACCAAGAACAAAAACTACTGAATGTTCTTTATAAAAAATACATAAAGTCCTTTTGTTTTTAACGGTAAAATACAATGCTTTTTTTAAAAAAAAAATCCTGCTAGAAGCACTCTATAAAGCTTTATTAATTATCTTTGGAATATTATGGCTACCACGTCAGATTTTGCTCTTTATAGAGTTCCTCTAAAATTCATAGGGTTTTGTAGTAAAGGCACGACCTATGGATTAAAGACTGAAAATATGTGCACACGCGCGCACACATGTGTGTGTGTGTCTCCTTCCTTTTCCAATTCCCCTTCCCCCCATCAATAGGACCAGAAAAAAGGTCAGATAATATAACATTTTAATTTCCAATTGATCCTAGGTTCTCATCACAAACTTCTAAGCAACCAAGGTCAACTCTTTTCTAACAGATAGCAAAAAGCTAAAGATGTCACATTGTCCCTGCAGCTACTTTTTTTAAAAAATACTTATTAAGCTGTGGATCATGATGGGTCACATTACTGAAATGTGGGATTGTGAAAAATTTTGCAACAGTAAAAGGTTTCTGAACACAATGAACAAAGATTAATTCAAAATCAAATGTACTCTGTGAGAGCAAGGATCATTTAATCTTATTTATTAATCTTTGCATCACCTCTAACACTTCTCACAGTGCTCTGAACATAGTAAAAACTTAATAAATCTGTTATTTTGGGTATGTTGTTGATATATAGCTTAGAAAAATGGTTAAGAGGCAATTGTCCAGATATTAAGAGTTTGAACTAGACTTTTCCTTAGAAATAAATAAATGTTTACTGAATTGAATTAAGTCACTTGGATCTTGGTACACTCACTGTGGTGTAAATTTGGTTAGTGAAGACAATTTTTCCAATGCACAATCATGCCTGACTTAGTTTATCAATGAAGTTCCAGAACTATACCAAGTTAGCAATCATTCCCCAAAGTGATCATGGTAACTGTAGCCTGCTAATAATACCCAGAGGCAGCAGCATAGTAGAAAAGCTGGATTTCTTGAGCTCACACGTTGACTGCTACTTACCACGTTGCATTATACATTTTACATTTGTGTGACCTGTTCCTTTTCCTTTATGTACCACAGTTTCCTCCTCTGTAAAATGAAAGAATTGGTCCAAATGACCACCAGAGATCTCCCAAACTCTAAATCCTGGGGTTCTATTAATGGTAAACTAAGATTCCTAAGACAGGATCCTGTAGGGTTAACATTAAATGCTGAGTGGTTTCTAAAGCAACCCAGATGTAAAGCACAAGAGGCTTTAAAAATGAAAGATAACATATAACTTGAATTCTATTTGAAATTAAGAGAATTACAACTCCTTTCCAGGGTCCCAATTCCTAGTTAGCATGCCTGTCAAAGTATCACTGACTTCAAAGCCTAATAGTACAACAAGGACATTACAGCCTATAGAGCCTGCCTTTTTAAGCTATGCCCTCTATGAGAGCTAGCTTGGCTCAGCAGGAAAAGAACCCTTGACAGGGAATTACAAGAATTGGTTTGAATAACTGAATTACTTGTTGCCTCAATCTCTCCCTACCCAAAATGAAAGCACTGGATTAGATGATGTTGGACATTCTAACATTCTGTGAACTATTCTCTTATGTCTCAAGCATACAATGGGAATGTAGACAGCAGCCAGTCCAATACATATAGAGACAAAATGTGGGTCAAGGCAAATAGTACCTGACCTATAATCAGAAGAATAGGGTTCAAATCCTGACTCCTCATGACTTCACTGAACAGGAAGATAACTTTTTATCATCTACTTCATGGTGTTGTTTTTGCTGAAGTGTTTTCCATAATCAATGTAAGTCATTACTAATATTACTGAAGCTTACAATTTCTTTTTCTATTATCTCAGGTAACTAACTATAAGAGATAAAGGAAAAGATACATTACCAGCATAATCAAACTACCTACCTGAATTAACATATAAATCAGAAAATAAAGTTTAACCTGAGTGATTTCTAAAATGGAATTTGATCAATGGGAAAAAGGAATATTCCTTTTATATCCATCTATCCTTTGCCTGACTAATTTGTCCTACAAGGCACACAAATACCAGTGTGATTAAAAAAATTATTACTAAAAGGAAATAGTAAAAAAAACTGTCAGGTTTAGACTAATAACCTCAATTCAAAATACTCCATCCAACAATTCCTCTGGCAGCCACAGAGATCAGCCTGAGCTTACTATGATGGATCCATTAACACCCTTTATAGGCCACTTTATTATATTTGATTGCTGCCTTTGTAGACTCATCAGGATTTTATGATTTTTTTTTTGCATTTTAATAAATTCCATTGTGCTATTTTCAATTCATTATTAAAATGGACCAAAAATTAATTTAAGATTAACTTAGCACAGATAGAGAACTGACAATCTCTAAGACAGAAGTACATAATTTAATTATAAAACAGATTATGTGCACACATTTTGTATTCATCCATTCCATGTCACCTGCAAATACATCCCTATAGGTAGCTCTCTTACACATGTAGAAAAAATTGAGCCTTGACCAGTCGCTCCTGTTTGCAGTATACACCAATTACCCTAGTAGGACAGCTCTTAGTAATTAAACTCAACTCTAACCTGGGAGAACAACAGGGAAAATGGTGTCACTTAAATTCATGGCTTTTAGCAAAGACTATAGGAAGCAGAGCTCTTCATTACCCCTACCTAAACCAGTCCCAAAGAGGTGTGAGGAAAGTACTTGGCAAACTATAACTGTTATGATTATCAACTAAGGGAAAAAATATTTAACTCTCAGGAAATTCTGCCTTGACAGAAGGATCATCAAGTCTTTTTTTGTGTCCTAGACTATTTGGCCAGTCTGTTGAAGCCTAAGGACCCCTTCTCAGAAGAATGTTTTTAAATACAAAATATAAAATTACATAGGATTACAATGGAAATCAATTATTATTGAATTAAAAAAAAAACAAATTCACAAACTTCAGGTTAAGAAATATCACTATAGAATAAAGGCATCCAACACCTTAAAATGTTGAAAATAAATTCTAGTATCTTGATTTTATGTTACCTATTAAGTGCCTTCTTCAAATGTACTTGTAGTACATTTTGTACAACTATCCACCTGTTCAGGCTCAACTTCCTTACTTAGCAAATAAAACTGGATGACCACTTCCCAGGTAGGTTGTAGAGGGAATTCTCCAATTATGGCCTGAACTGGCTAGTATTTAACAGCTCACATTTACAGGTCACTTTAAGGTTTTCAAAATCCTTTATGTCACAGATGAAAAGGCTAAGTAGGTGGGGCAAGAAGGCCTAGCACATATAAATTATAATCTTGAAAGTAGACACCATATGCTTCATCTCCTAAATTCCCTTTTACACTATATAGCACACAGCAACCATTCAGTAAACAAGGATGATTATGATGGGGACCAGAATGATGGCAATGACTTGTTTTTCTAACTCATAGTTCTGGGAACCCATCCTTATGCAATTGCTCACCATCATATACATCATCAACATTTAAGGAAATAGTGCTGAATCTTATAATTTAGATAACTACTCAAAAAAAAAGACTAAGCTCAATGGCTTTAAGATAAAACTACCACATTGACAAATATAGCTAAAAACAAGGACGTTTTCAATGGGTATTTTAAGATTTCAATAAAGAGCATATGTATAAAACCAGGGCCTCAATCAAATATAGTAGATATTAAGAATGATTTAAGGAGAGTATATACTTTCATGATCAATAAATCCACTTAAACTTAAAGGAAAAAGATTCAATAATATGAAAAGCAGAGAGTTTCAAATTTCTCAGGATGGCATTGTATTCTCTCAAAACCAAACACCTAATCTCCAAACTTTTATCAACTATTCTGGTTCCTGTCTTCTTTAATCTGAATTTACTGGAAGTGGCTTTATATACAATGAATTCCAGTCATGACTTATTTCTTCCATTCTGAAGTCAGCAGCCCAACCCAACAAATAGTCAAGATCACAAAGGCCTTAGGTACGACTCCAGTCCCACAAACCATACTATTGTACTGCTGATTTATAACAACTTAGACATAGGAATTAATGGGCTATCAAATCCATAAATGTCACATTTCCTGAATGCATTTTATATATTTTTTGGAAAGTTCCATTTACATTCTAAGCCAACTAAGTGAGAAAGCATGTTACAGAACACACAGGGGGAAAAAATTTCGTCAGATGAAAACAGCGTAGAGATTTTAATCTTTATTGGCTATTTTCCGTATTAAAACAGTTCTCTATTATACCCTACTCTGATACCTTTGCATGGCCCAGAGGTGATTAAGGGGGAATCTAAAGCTACCTGCAGAACACTAGGTCCTACTGGTATGGACTGAGGGATGATGCCCGAGGTATCTACCACCAGAACAAGAGAACACTAGCTCTAAGGTTTTTGCTAATATCACTTGTTTTTGCAAGCTATAGTAACCTAAGACAATTTCCTAAAGGGTGTAGAGAGTCTGATCATCCTGATTGAGTAGATAACCCAAGGAGATGAAAATAATAGACACTAAAAAAATTTGAAATAAGAAAAATAGCCAGTTAAAAAGGCAATGCATTAAATACAAGTTTTCCTCAAGTTTGGCAAAGCAAGAGTATGAAAGCAGATAAAGCTTACCTGGGACAGGGCTCTTTCTTGAATTTAGGTTCTGAGAATCCATGCTTTCCTCCGTTTGCCCATCTGCTTCCACCTCAACTTTTGGTTGGATGTCTTTTACATCATCACTAAGGGCAGTTCTTATGATCTCCTCTTCTTCTAAACCTCCAGGAACAGCAGCAGGGACACTGGGAGCGCTAGTTGTAGTGAGAGCAGCAGGGACTGGAGGGGGAGAAGCTGGAGGAGCAGGAGGAGATGGAGAAAGAGACAGAACAGCAGAAAGCGTGACGGGCGTTGGAGTGCTTTCCACTTTTATATCTTCTAGGGGGTTTTCCAGAACTTCCAGATCAACAGTCAAAGGCAATGTCTCCTGTTTTACCATTTCAACAATACTCTCTGTAGCTGTCAATTTTTCACTAACTCCGTTCATTTCATTAATGAGGTTTGTGGAAGCAATCACTGGCAGATCACCGGGCACTACAGTACAGGAATCCTTGCACACGTCATCTTCCAGCTCGTGGGATGGTGACACACTTGACGTTTCTGTGCAAGGTATAGGACTGGGCAAAGGGATGGCATCCTCTTTTGGGGAAGTGAGTTCACATCGACCATCTCCATCCGCTGGGAAGGCAGGCAGATTACACAGAGGGACAGCAGTGCTGGTGGGAGGAAGAGTACTGAGAGTGACTGGAGCCAGAGGTGTAGGTGACAGAGGAGGAGGAGGAGGAGGAGGAGGAAGCTCTGCGATGGATTCCACTGGACTTGTCTCAGGTATTGGACCAGCTTGTTCTTTCTTTTCCCCAATGGGCTCTAGGGTAAGAACTGGGGAAGGAGACTTCAATACTGGATCTGGTTTTGGCTTCTCTTCTGGGGGGAAAAAAATACAAAGTCTCAAGAAGACTTCAGCTACCAATTTGCATCACATTATCATGGGCTACTTATTTTGTCTTATCTCCAAAACTCTTATGACAATAATATAGAGACCAAAAACCTGTTAGCCCCAGAAAAATAGGAACCATTTTCCCTCTTTCCTTCAGATCACACCCACTGCCAACTCACATCCTTTGCAAAAGAGACTGTCCCCACCACAGCCTGAGATTGGATTTTAGAGTATGACTCTGTTTTATATCCCAGAAACCCAAATTCACGAAGGCAGAAGATTTAATGGGAAGAGCTAACTGAACCCATGGATGATCCATACAGGGAAACCTTCTAAGGCAGTGGGGGCATTCCTATGGCAGAACCACATTCAGCCTTGCCATATTTCTCTCCAGGCTCTGTGTCTGTGGCAGGAACCAATTCCCAATGCAGGCAGATAATTTAGGGTTCCATGTGTTTAAAAAGAGGTCATCCTAGAAATATTTGCTGACTAATAGATTTTTCCTATTATGTGAAATAAAAACTCTTTTAAAAATTAAACTAAAATTACGGGGTTTTTTAAGTAGAAAGAAAATGGGAACAAGAATTTAACAGATTGGCCAAATGATAATTTTGATAATTTTTGTGGGGGCAAAATGGTGAAGAATTTAGTAAAATAGGCAAAATGGATATTCAGATAAATAAGGGTCAGCAAATAAAACATTTGTTTTACTAAACCTCATTCAAAACAGAAAGTCTAAAAACCTTCAGAATGCCAAAAACATAATGAATTTCAAAAGATATGTTTTCAGTATAAATTCCAGGTACCAAAATGGAAGCTAATCTGGGGAAATTGAAAATGTGGGGGAGTTTCCAGTTGAGTGCTTGTTTGGCAAGATAACAGACTTCGCTGGAAACAAAAACTGCATGACCAGCATTCAAAAGAAAGCAAATTTTAAAATGCATTAGAAAGAGCATCCCTATGTTATAAAAAACATCTTTACTTTCCCTTCCACAGACCTTGAAGCAATTCTGACTCTTGCCCTCATCAACAGATACTGGCCAAGGAAGCCAGTCAACAAAGGTCTGATCAAATACACTGATGGTAAATATTATGAATAAAATCATAAAGCTTCTAGTTTTTTTTTTGTTTTTTTTTTTTTTTTACTTCTGAACTAAATGGCCTTAAAACTCACTTTAACTTAGGATATCAAGCTAATGTTTCTAAAAATTGGCACCTACCATTCATCTGATTATAGTGGTAAAATGGACACAAGGATAATCCTTCCATTATTTATAATACAACATACCATTAGAAGCACGAAACTTAGTTGCAGGGTAATAGTGCTCTTGATGGAAATTATTAAATTCCTAATTCACTCTTGTGGCTGGTTATATATATGGCCTTGGGTACACCAACTCTGGGAATCACTCCCCAGAAAAAGTCCCATACGACCACTGGATGAAATGACAATGTGGGCAAAGAACTACAACCAAGTGCTCTGTATTCATCATAATGGGGAACATAACAATTTAAGTACAGCTTTCCCAAGAGGAATTTCCTTTGGTGGAGTTTGGGCTTAAAATATGCCTAACATGGCTAAAGTCACAGGAATCATGACGCAATCACTGCTTCTACAACTTAGGGATGTGGGGGAAGCTCAGGACAAAAAGAGTTAAAAAAAAAAAAAACAACCCAAAAACATAAACAAAAACTCCCCAAAAAACCCCACCTCAGGCAGACAAGAGGCTAGCTAACCCTTATGGATGAACTTCAGAACAACTCCTGGCTTCTACACCCCCAAAGTGTCAGAAACTGTCTGAGCTGAGAAGGGTTTCTGATTCTCCCATGTTCTCCTCACTACTAATAGGTTTGAGGGGCCCATGGTGAGGTCATATCACAATAAAACAAAACAAAACAACTTTTATGTAAAATGGTTTCTCTTTTCTTCATGGTGTTCTGAAATATTTCTTTTTGACAATTTATAATTCTAAAATACTGATTATTACACTAACCAAAAAGCATGAAGCACAATCATGTTGCTTAGCTTCTCTCAAGCCCTCTGAAAATCTAAGCCTAAACTTGCAAAAGGGTTTTTATACAAACATTAAAATCCTTCTTTACAAAACAAATGAACAAGGCCATTTTGTCCTCAGAAATCTCAGGTCTGGCAGCAGGACAGTATGTAAAAGATTTTCTATCTTGGCAAAGCTGGGGAAAAAGCTCAGAAATAATTCTGTACTAGGGCTCTAGGTCAAGTCTGAGGTTTTCTGACAACAGAGAGCTTGGGGATGACATCCCATCTCATCAAAGAACAATGTTGGTTGAACAACCAAGTTTCCAAGATAAGGCTTCGAGATACACTCTATATCCAAAAACCCTAGCCATCTGGCTGATTTTTGATTCAGGAATTCTGCATCTGTGTGAGCCTGCAAACCAAAGTATTTGCAAATGCTAAGTTTATTTCTCTCTGTTAAGTTTTTTCCGATTTTAATTTTTAGATTTTTCAAAGTGCTCTAAAAGAATCTGTCAAACCTTGATAAAAGCATAGTTTTAATGCATTTTAAATTGGCTCCAAACAAACACAACTCCTCTTTTATTCCTCTTCATTGGCTAGTGGAGTATATGAAAGTCTAATTCTGGAGGAACATGGATAGTTAATCTGTGGTCTGCAGTTTTTTTTTCTTCCATTAAGAACATTTTAATGCTTGATTTCATGAAGTTTCAACATAAATAACATTGGCATAATGAAATGGTTCATGCTTACCCAACTCTTAAAGACCATGCATGAAAAACTATACTTACATCTCAAAAATCACACAGTATTACTGCGTGATACAATGGGAGTATAACACAAATCCAAGTTTTAGTGGGTTTATAATGTGACCTTTATCACTTGGTCTGCAGAATTAAATTCCCCTCCACTTTAGATGGGCAACTTAGAAAATATTTTAAAGAATACTAATACATTGAAAATGTATTCTAAAAACATTCTAGAATAATTCTTACTAATTCAAAGTAATAAAGGATGAATAATTCAAAGCAGCAGATACTCAAAAGTTATTTCTATATGGCTTTGGAATGCAGGCAACCACACATAAGTATATACAACTTGCACACCTATTCCTGCCATAATCTTGTTTCAGGTTTGGATAACCTGAAATCTGGTTAAGCAGAGTTAATAAGGAAACAATGGCTATCCCACATACACGGCTATTCTCAATGGGTTACATGTATTTGACTGTATTACCACAGAAAGTCACTCTGGAATGAGTCGATTTTAAGTCTCTTTAGGAAAAAATAAGCTTTCTCCTTTTGCAGTTCTAGAGACACTAAAACTAGGACTTTCAAGGAAATTTTCCAGCATTTTGTAGCAGAGGCAACTAGAATTATATTATCAATTCAAAAGCCTGGGGAGTCTAATATTTCAGGAGACTAATGGCATTTGTTTAAAAATAGTGAAATGATATATCCAATCAAAATTATAAAAAAAAGTGCTATCATCCTTGAGAGTAAGTGCATACAGAGTTAGGGTGTGAAAAACATTTTGTAATTCCTAAAGTGCTATAGAAAGGGGAATTATTATGTTAGGGAACAATGAGATTTTAGGTACAAATGGGAAAAGTTGTAACGGGTCCTGACTCAGTGTCCTCAGAAGTACACTTTGCTGGTCAATGTCTTTCAGTTTCCTTAAGTTGAAGATAAGATCTAAGTCTTCAAAGTGGATACCTTCCTCACACAGATAAGTGTGGGGGTCATGGGGGGGGGGAGGGAAGAGGAAAGGAGGGAAACATAATTAACAAGAAAGAGACAGAGAGAAGACTAAAGAACTCAAGAGAACAGGGAGAAAACAGCCATAAACAAACCTTGCTTCGGGTCGCTAGGCGCAGTGACAGGGGTGCCGGCAGCAAGATGAGTGTTCTCCACAGTCCCATAAACCACGGGGCTGTGCTCGGGGACCTGGCTGGACAGCTGCTGGGATTTGAAGTACAAAAAAGGGTGATAATGAGCGTGCGAACATAAAAACTAGCAACATGGAACGCAAGCAAGTAGGAGAGACAGAGTGGGGTGAAAGGTTAAAAAGAAAAAAAATAAAGCAAGGAAAAAAGGGAGTGACCAATTGAATTAAAAGTACATGGGAAAGGCAAGAGGGGAAGGAAAAAGGCGGCAGGAAAGGGGGAGGGAGGAAGAGATGATTACTATTAACCACAGCAAAAGAAGATGGCGCAACAGTCACAAATACAATTCATTCTCTTGTGTTCTTTCTCAGAGCATGAGGAATCTTCATGCAACACTTTTCAAATTGAAGTGGAAGAAGGGGAAGTTCTTCCCCACCTAAATAAATGATTTTTGCTAAGTTGTTCACCTAAAGCATGTCAAGGGCTAGGAGGATGGAGGGAAGGAGGGGTGTTTAGTGATCATCTGGTCTGATCCAATCATTTTGCAAATGAGAAAACGGATTCCAGAGGGAATTCTAGCTTTCTGAAAAGGCTGTCTTCTTTTAGGAAGAGTAATTAAAAACAGACTTCAAGAGACTTTTCTGTTTAAGACTGGTGAGAATTCTCTTCCACCTTCCCACCTGAATTCAGCCCTGCTCCCCCTAACACTTAAGGCCTGGTTGCTGCCAGGTCCTTCAGAGATAACCTCGTGCAACCGCGTTTTTTACAAAGGGGCGAAGTGAAGGTTAGAGGGTTATAGGACTTGCCCCAGATCATCTCTGAACATGCAACAAAGCCTGAAACCCAGAGACTCTGACTAGAGACTCCCTCCTCCTTTGCTCTGCACTCCCACTGTCTAACCAAACTACAGAAATTGGTCACTGGTTGGATTTCCCCCTACCCACTCCTTGCACAGCTCTGAGGGACTGAGGCTTACACACTCAGCCTCCACAGGGCAAAGCCATGACTCTCTCCAGAGATCTGGGGTCAATTCCTTACTACTCCCTAACAGGCTACTACATGAAATTCTATCAAAGAAGACCTCCCTCCTTCTAGATTGAGGTAGAAAATTCTGAAGGGAACAAATCTCACTAGAAGCAATATTCCAAAGACATAAAATAAACCAAATTGGACATCAATTATAGGAAATGGAAAACATTGCTGGTTTGGTAAATCAGTTTGTAGAATGTGTTATTAGAAAAAGGGGAAATAAACTTCCAGAAAAAAAAATTACTAACCTGAGCTGTGGTGGACAAACCTCTATGATTCCTGGGATGTTGGAAGATAAGAGACACCCCATTAAATGGATTTACAACTCACTTGATATAGAGCTATGTCCTTAAAGGAGGTCACAACTTCTAAAATTTGCATTGAAATTATGTCATATTCAGCCTCAGGGTAGTGAAGAGGTAGTAATATCTGGCTAAACTGATAAAAATTACTTCAAATGAGTCCAACAAAATTAACTTCTGTGGGACTGAGGCTCTTCCCCTTATAATTAAGATGGCTCAATGCATGGGAAAGTGATCTTCCTTCTGAAGCAGGTCTTCCTGGTTCAGGTGATAGGTAGCATAAAGAAAACTTTCCTTTGCTGTGATGCTTCCATCTTAAAATTATGGCTTGCAGAATGGAAAGAGGCAAGACTTGGAGTCATCAGAGACTCAGCTTTAACTCTCATCTCTGACCCTTAGGAGACATGTGACCATGATTGGGTCACTTCATTTTAGGCTTGAACTGTATGCAGGCTTAGTGAGCAGACACTGGATGTTATTAGTAAGTGCTTTGTAAACCTTAATATTATGCAAATGTCAATTGTTATTTATAATCAGAGCCCCACATCTCAAGTACAAGGCCAGTAGGACTGATAAGAAGAAATTTCTGCTTGTAATATCTATGTCTTTTGGGATTCCTTTTTTAAAGTGGAAACGATGTTATTTCTATTTTCCCTCTATCTATTGGACCTCATTTCCCTATGGTTCCAAACAACTCCATGTTATATAGATTATACCTGTGGCAGGTAAGTGATGCAATGTACATAAGACCTCGAGTCAAAAGAACCTGAGTTCAAATTTGCCCTGACTAGCTGTGTGACCTGGGAAAGTAACTTCATCCTATTTGCCTCAGTTTCTTCATCTACAAAAGGAGCTGGAGGAGAAAATGACAAACCACTCTGATATTTTTGCCAGGAAAACTCCAAATTTGCAAAGAGTTGTACAACGACAACAAATATATGTATATTTTTTTAAAAACCTGAGTTACTGATTTCTATTTGAATTTCAGTTAAATAATGGAACAGAGCTATAATTATTAGTCTATTCTAAATCATTCATGTGAGAAAAAATTGGCGTATGACTTGAGTTTTATATTGGGAAGACTTCAGAGCTATAAATGAAAATACTGACACAGTTCAGTATCACTGGCTGAAAATAGCATTATGATGAAGGAGACACATGGTATAAATGGATGTCTGTTAGGATGACTTGGTTTTCTACAGCCTCTAAATAAAAATATGATTTGTCTCATTTACTTAATGGGAAAAAAGACTAAGTCATTCTAAATAACTGCAGGGCTCAACATTGAAAAGAAGGTCAATTGTATTCACCAGAATTCAGACAGTATTCTGGTGAATAATATAAAAAGATACAGTATTCAAAGAGAAGGTGCATAGAAAAAGTAATTGCAAATCTACCCCTCAAGACCATGACCTTAACATATCAAGAAATTAAAAAAAAAAAAAATCTAACGTGAAACAGGCTAACTTTGAAATGACAATTTCTCCACAATCTTCCATATCTAAGAAGCATCATGAGCAAATGTCAATGAAAAAGGAGTGATTTTTTAGGAATAAGAAAGCTAGAGCATAAAAACATTTAGAAATATACATTTCTAAACATAATGTTAAGGACCAAGATATTAGCATTTCCAATACTACCAGATGGTAAAGAGAGCCACAGAAAAACAGTAATTACCACACAGAGATTTCTTTCTAAGGTCTTTATAGGAAGGTGATACATTCCCACTAGGTCAATGCTGTTCATTTTTCTTAATCTCTTTTTGTTATAATCTTATCTCTGAAGGAAGGTAGAAACTAATCATGCAGGTATACCTAACTTAATGGATTACATATATTCTCGAAAAGTTTTTAAACTCCAATTTCAGGGGATAAGGAAAATTATTTTTCCACAGACATAATTTCTGACAAACTCTAACTTTAACTTTGGAATGATCTTCAATTTATCTAGGAAAAAAAGATATATATATATATATATATATATATATATATATACACATACATACACACACACACACATACAAAAGAGAGATCAAAATCAGGGTGATAAATGCTACTATGTCAAAGAAAGATCATACTAATTCTATTTTGTCTCAGAAGGAAAAACTAGGATTCCATGATGTAAACTACAAAGAGCCAGGGAAAAACTAGTACCCAGTGACAGTTCTCTTAGGCATGACTCCCCCCAGAGACATGAAATATTTTCAGCAGAATTTGGAAGGTTGTTCTTCAACCACGCTGTTTATGGAATTCTTATAATGACTGAGGTCTCTTCCAACTCCCCAGTTCTGATTTTTGTGTGGCAGCAAAAAACAATGGATCCAACTTCACCTACTAACTTCCTGAGTTTGTGGCAATGGGTCAGTCATTGAACTTCCTGAATTTTAGTATCTTCATTGGTGAAGAGTCTAAGTCTAAAATACTATGAATCCATGATGATGTTTCCTGACAGCTCAACTTTAAATCTTTGCTTTTTTAGGACTCAAGATCAATCAGTCTGGATCACAGTTTTGCCAGGCTAGGGAAAGCACCTGTGAGACTGGGGTCCTTTGCAGAGAAGCCGATCCTCCTATCTTCATCACCTATTGGTTCCCAAGGGGAAAAAATGTGGCTTCAGCCATCCCCTTGCTCCATCCCTTCAGGACCCCTCTCAATGCCACACCCCGTCCTGCTTTCTCCTTCTTTTGTTATATTGTTATAAATATGCAAACTTCAGTAAGGACTCCAAACTCTTTGATTTCCACATGCATGTTTATTTCTCTTGTCATAAGCCTGGTTTTCACACAAGTCTTATGACACTGTCATTGCCTACTGACATACCTGAGCACCATTCTACATCTAGAAAAGCTATACTGAGATGATTCTTTGTACAAAAATTATTCACTAAATAGAAATATTCAAGGGCTTCAAGCCTATGCAATTTTGTTCAGCATCTGCAAATGGCAGCAGCAGAATGGATGAAAGGACTAAGAACAAAGCTCTTGGGCTAATGACAAGCATTATTTTAATTGTTGGCCTCCTTCAACTGTGACCTTTGACTAGGATTAAATAGTTAAAGTACTACAACTGGGACAGCTGGCCCACAATCAACCTCTGGGCTCCATTGTCCACTTGAGAAAGTTCCACAACATCTGAATACAAAAGGACTGAAGGGAAGAAATCGGCTGCAACTGCCCAGGCTGAGATGGTGGAATTGAGACAGGGTTTTGGAAAGCACTGATTGACATATATGGATCATTACCTAAAGATGAGTGATCATTTTTGCCTATACCAACGGTTGAAGTAGCATTCTCCTGATCTTTTAGGCACAGTATTTTTAAGCATAATTATGGTCATAAAAAACCTTTACTACATAGATATGCTAATTTGCAGACTCCCATGAAAATGACTTGCTCTCAATGAACAAGCGTTTATTAATCACTTACTATGTGGCAAGCACTGAGGATACAAAGAAAATCAGAACCGTGGTTGTTGTTAAGAAGGAAGAGTCATTAGGCTTGTAATTAAATCGAATAAAACTCAATTGTAACCTTTAAGTGTTTGATCTGATCCTCTAATGCATTATTGCCTCTGACTATTTGGCCTTAAGGCTAATATTTCATCATCAAATGAATGATGAAATCATTCATGAATTCATGAATTCATGAAATCATGAAATGATGAATCAAATGAAAAAATGAAATTTTATTGTAAATTTTGCTCTGCAGACCCTAATCCTAATTTACATAACAGAATTACAAATTTATTAAAGAGGTATAGTAGCACATTTCTTTTTTACATTCTGGTCTAAAACAATTAATGAATAAATCTCAACTTCATTTTACAAATGTAGAAATATAAATATAATAAAAATTAAATAAAGAACTTACACAAAACTATTCAATAAATCAGAGTTTGTAAGACCTATCAACCAGGCCTCAACTTTGTTTAATAATAATAATAATAATGAACATTTACACAATATTTTAAGGTTTGCAAACGACTTTACAAATACCTCCTTTGATCCCCACAACAATGCTAAAATGTAGATGGCTTCATTCCCCATTTTGCAGATGAGGAAACTGAGGCAGATGGTGTTTAAGTGACTTGCCCAATTCCTGAGTATCTGAGAGTGGAACCAAATGCAAGAGTCCCCAATTACAGATATGGCAGTCTAACCACTGTGCTAGCTAGCCCCTGGCTTACCATTCATGCCAATTAATTCTTCAGATTCACAAAGAGGAAAAGGTGTGAATTTCTTTTAAATCATTTCAATAGTTAAGCTTTTCATACAAAAAGCTATTTTTAAATCAATGTTAAGTTTAGGGAAGTCCATTGAAAGAAAGGAAAACAAACATTTTCTATCTCTTAATTCCCAAGACATGAACAATGGTGATGAGGGAAATTCATCTGCTGCAAGATTTTATATTAAGGGCAGAGTCAATGACGAGCTAGAGTCCATTATGAATGGCTATAAGCAAAAAGTGCAGCATTCTACCAGGAGTGAGGCTCAGAGGTCTTGAACAATATGTGTAATCTGAATTCAGAGTCTTGAACACCAGGGGTCAGGATAGAGCTTGGTGTACCTTCTATAAAATCTAGACTTTGCCTCAAATACCCTCTGACACACTTTTTTCTATTTTCATTTCAGAAGTCACACCGATAGTTTCCCCTAGGAAAAGGCCTCAACTTTTCTTTCAAACAAAATTTGAACATGCTAGTGATTTCAAAGTACTAAACAGTTGAATATTAAATGTCAGAAGCAGGTGCACTCCGGTGAACATTTAGAAGGTTTGTAGAGAAAGCTAAATAGTTAAACACGTAATCACAGTCTATTATTTCTTTAGAATCCAGTTAAATGTGACTGTCTCTTCACCAATATCATTTTACATTTAGCTCCAAAATTCACTTCTGAAAGCCCCAGCCAAGAAACTCAAGCAATGTCAATGACAGAAAAACACACTGTAGCACATACTTTACATACAGAACACATGCCTGCAAGCCCAGCATCTCCTGGAAGCATAATATGAAGATCACTCACCATCCATTTGAGCATGAAGCTTTGGAATAAATTAAACTCAAGAAGTTAAGGGCTACTTCTGTTCTTACTCCATGCCATGGGTTAGATGCCCACTGGAACACACATGAGCGACACATTCATTTAGCAGGGAGTGTTAAATGACTGAGGCTATCAGGAAGCTGCTACACAGACTTTCAAAAATGAATCTTGTCTCACAGTTAGAAAAAATGAACCTGACTTCCAGGTGAGACTGCAGACCATACAAGGTAACTACAGGGCCCACAGCTTATGCCCAAAGGGCATTGCTCCCAGGATCATTAAGTTATTGGGTACCAAAAAGCACTGCTCAGCCTGAGGCTTAGGGTAAAGACAAATATCCATAGAAAAATTAAAGTCTGGGTCACTTTATTAGTGCGAAATAGAGTGATCCAATCCAGGCTAATGTCTAATAACCTGGAAACTCCCTCTAAGTGAGATTTCCTTATACTTTCCCCTACAGAATTAAGTTTTTATTTGCAAAAATGCCTGAAGTCCCTGACCTGACCCACTGATTAGTGTGAAATAGAGCAATCCAACCCAGGTTTATGTCTAATAACTTAGAAACTCAGTGAGATTTTCTTAAGACTTTTCTCCACAGAATTTAGTTTTTAGTTCCAAAAACGCTTCAAGCCATGATGTGACCCATGTGGCCTTGTCTTCTAAGCAGTGAAATAAGGTTGGATATAATCATTTCCATGAAGGGATAGTAGATTACAGGTAATAACTGGCTAGTGCAAAGTGTGCTGCAAGGTGCTCTGCATTAAAAGCTTTATATGGAGATGATTTTGAGAATGAAATAAAAAGACCAAGGAGTTTTTCAGACCTCAAAGGTGAATAGACAAAGTGCCAGAAATGTTTTCCCACAAAGATGATTAGTCACCTTTATAAGAGTTCAGATGACTTATATACAAAATCTTCCAACAGGGGTGTGGGACAGTGTATAAACAGCTTCCAGACTCACACCTAAGCAAAGTCATAATCACCAAAATATTTGGCATTGGGCAAAAAATAGAGGTTGATAAGTTAAATAGTTTAGGCACATAATACACAGAAGCAAATTAGCATAATGAACTTGAAAGCAGTCTAATGGAAACTAGGCATTAACCAAAATCAAATATCAAGCTAAGCTCAAAATGAGTTCATGATTTAGACAAAAAGGAGGTAACAAGAATATTAGAGGAGCACGGAAACCTTTACCTGTCAGATCTGTACATAAGGGAAGAATTTATGAACAAATGAAAAAGAGAGAGAGAGAGAGAGAAAGAGAGAGAGAGAGACATGTTCATGGAAGGTAAAATTTATTATTAAAACAATTAAAACTAATGCAGCCAAAATAAGAGGAAAAGTTGGAAACTGGGGGTGGGAAGTCTGTAGAAAATAACTGATAAAAGGTTTTACATCTCAAATATGAAGAGAATTGAGTCAGTTATATAAAAAAAAATAAAGGTCATTCCTTAATAAATGGTCAAAGGGTATAAACAGGCAGTTTTTAGAGGAAGAAACGCTCTGAATTACTAATAAGTAATAGAAATGTAAAGTAAAACAACTCTGTGGCACCATCTCATATTGGTTGCATTGGCTAAGCTGACAGAACAGCAAAATAATGCTGGAGGGACAATGGGAAAACAGTACATTAATGTACTGCTGATAGAGCTGTGAACTAGTCCAACCTTTCTGGAGAACAATTTGGAACTGGGCTCAAAGGGTTATAAAACTGTGCATATTCTCTGACCCACTAATATCACTAAGTTTGTACCCTAAAGAGACCAATGTAAAAAGACATATGAACAAAAATATTTATGGCAGCTTTGGGTGGTGATAAAGAGTTGGAAATGGAGTAGATTACCACCAATTGGAGAAAGGATGAACAAGTTGAGATATATTATTGTGAAGGAATACTATTGTGCTATAATGAGATCGTTTCAGAAAAAAAACTTGGGAATACTTATATGAATTAACGCAAAGTGAAATGAACAGAATTAGGAGAACAATCTACACAGTAACTGTAACAATAATTAATTGTAAAAGATTTAGTAACACTAATCAAAACTCTAATCCATCACAACTATAAAAGATTCATTATGTGAAATGCTATTCACCTCTAGATAGAGATGGATTCTGCATGTTTTCCTTTATTTTTCTTGCTCATCACCCCTATCCCCACCCTCAGAATGTTTTATGTAGAAATGCCTTCATATGTAGAAAGGGTATTGTATTTCTTGTTTTCCCGATGAAGGGGAGAGAGGATGAAGGGAAGATGAGAAAAATCTAAAATTGAAAATAAAAATAAAACTATACAACTTTAAAAAAAAAAAAAAAGGTTAAGGTCCTTAAGTGGAATGGCCATATCTCAATGTCTTTATCATTCCATTAGAAGGTAACATATGAATTGAGTGCATAAAATGCTAATATTGTATGATTTCCAGAAAACTTAATATCTATTAAGGAAGGATGTGGTAAAATATTAAGAATTTTTAAAAATGCATTTATCTTTATATTTTATCCATTTCTGAGGTCAATTAAGTGGTATAGTCAATAGAATGCCAGGAATGGAGTCAGAGCATTCATCTTCCTGAGTTCAAAATGTGATTCCAGATATTAACTATTGTGTAACTCTGTGGACAAGACACTTCACCCTGTTTGCCTCATTTTTAACTTGAGTTGAAGAAGGAAATGGTAAACTACTCTGGCATGTTTGCCAAGAAAACCCAAATGGATCATGAAGAGTTTAATACTATTGAAAAGACAACAAAACGCTCTTCTAAAAAGAAAAAAAAAATTTCTTCCAAGTCTGCAGGTTAAATCCTCATTTATGACAGTGAGAAGCTATTAAGCAAAAACATCTGCTAAGATAGTCTCATCTTATAATGAACATATTACTCTATCCCATTAATTTCCTCATTTATTTTATGAGTAGATAGATTTACTTTTTGAACTTCACATGGAGCAGTAATAATTATTTGTACAAACAATAACACTGAGCATGTACACAGCTTGTCTGGTTTTTCAGAGTTTTACAAACTGCTACACAAATATTATCCCACTTTACCCTATAACAACTATTATCTCCACTTTGCATATGGGGAAACTGATGCTGAAGAGTAAAAGTAAAATGACTTGCCCTGGATCACACTACTCAAGTATCTGAGGTTGGATTTGAAGTCTTCCTAACCCCAGGTCCAGCACTCTATTGCCTGTGCCACCTTGCTAATATAATATTGAGAAACTAAAAAGTGGTTTTCTAAGTCTCTTTCAGGGGATCCAATGAAGCCAAAACTATTTTTGCAATAATACTAAAATATCCTAATTTCCAACATAGTAAAAACTTACAATCCACATAAATAAAAGTTCTTTATAGGATTGGTCTTCAACACTTTTAAAAAATGTAAAAGTTTTCTAGATCAAAAACTATTAGAAATGCTAAACAAGAGAATTTAAATTTCTGAAAATTTACTCAATTCTGCCACACCAAGTCTTCTATCTTGAATTTTGTACATGTTGACCTGACTTAGAACACATATTTAGATTGGATGGGACTGTAGAGTTATTTACTATCTGGGTGGCCTCTGGCAATTACTAGAATCTCTCTGGGTCTGTTTCCCCTTATAAAATGAGAGGCTTAATTAGCTAAGACAGCCTCCAAAATTGTATGTCCCTCAACAATTTAAATCCTATGACAATGCTACAGAGTTGAAATTGATACCTTATTTTATTTTCTACGAATTTCTAAGGTGTAATCAATTATATATTAGTTACTTTCCCTTGAAGTGGGGACCCCAAAACTCTGAAAATCCTAGGAGAAAATCTCCTTCAACTCTGCCTCAGTGAGGGACTCTGCCCTGAGGGATAAACAGTTTCCACCCTTGTAATCTATGTGGAATGGGCTCAGTGAATTCAAACTCATTGAATTCAATTCAAATTCTAGCTTCAAGCTGAAACCCAAAGAGGAGCCAACTTGGGACTCCACTCATGAGCCCCCTTCAGCTTGTAGCCATAAAAGAGCCAAAATAAACCCTCTCTTTGCAGAGGTTCCAAACATGCCAGCTCTATGCTTGGCATGAAAAGGGCCTCTGTCCACTGGAATACTCTTTCCAGTGCCATCCTCTCTTTACCCTCACCTATTTCCCCAACCAGACTTTATGCCTCTCCGTCAGGATTTCTAACCTTACTTCCATCCAATCCCCATAATAAACCTTTTTATCAATCTAGATTTTTGGGTCTGTAAATTCCTTTACAGAGAACCTCTGCGCTGCCAGAAGGGAGTCCCCAAAACTCCCTACTCTTGCACCGAATCCCAAGGGGTTTCAGGGAGCCAAACCTCTCCATTTGGTTCCCTGAACCCTGAACCTGCCACTAGACTTTATCATTTAACTCCCTGACCACCAGAAACCCTAATTTCATTTTGGTTCCCTAAATCTAAACTTTATCACCCTTAGTATGTGAACTTGAATTCTCTTAAAACTTAGGCCTGCAGCTACAAGCTTCCTATTTGTAATAAAAGATGCATTATTAGTTAAGCTACTCTGCTACTACTATTTCCTCACTTATACTTTAATGTACAAATAACTTGACCCTATCCTTTTGTCTCCCAACTACCAAGAAAATAACATTGAGCGTTAGCAGTTCTCTTTTCCTGGGTGATTTTCATCCATAAAATTCCAATCTGATCAAGAAAGTACCAACCAGATGGCAACATCCCTGTTCTCCCTTGAAAAAATGCCAACCCAGGAACTTTCCAAAGGTTGTTGGTCAAGATATAGACTGTAATTGATGACCTTAGATATGATCAGTCAGAATTAAAATATACCTTTGTCATGCTTGATCAATATCACTGTATTTTTAGATTGTTCCATATAACTATTAGAAAGCTGTTTTGACAAATGCATCTTTGGCCACTTGTATCAGCACTAGTTTTGCTAATAAATGTATCAGACTTGGGATTCTGTGCCTTGGTTTCTCTTAATTGCAGATTTTTATGACAACATTGTTTAACTGACAGGTTCTTTTGGGGGTCATTAATACTAGGTTTGTTCAGACTGGCTTCTTGGTCTTGCATATCCAATGTTTTTCTTTTTTTTTCCTTTTCTTCCCCCCCTCCCCCAATGTTTTTCACTTTGTCAAATCAAGTGATCAACAAGAATCTACTAAATTCCTACTGTGTGTCAGGCATTATGGTAGGCACTGAAGAAACAAACAGAAATACTGATAAATTTACTCTCAAAAAGATGACAATATGTACGTAAATAAGTGATTTGCAGCATACATTCAGAGAAAACCCGAAATAAATAAAAAATGGGAAGGATGCTAGCAGTAGGAAGACTTTATTTGGAATGTGGTGCTTGATCTGTATCATGATGAAAAAAAAAGATAGAGAAAGACCCTGCTATCATGAATCAAAGCCAGAGTCAAGACATGGAGGTGCACTGATGTGTGTATGGAAGAGAGAGAAATGTCAGTGTGGCTGGACAGTACCAGATTGGAAGAGAGGCAGGTTTGGGAGGAAGCATAAGGAGCTCTGTTTTGCGAACACTGGGCTTGGGATGTCTCAGAGAGAGCACTTTTGAAATGTCCACTGGGCCTTTAAATGAAACAGAACTGAAGCTCAGGAAAGAGACTGGGCCTACCGATCAAGATCTGGAAGTAAGCAATAAGGCCTGGGGGTTGATGAGGTCAGTCCAGGAGGGAATTCAGTAAGAGAAGAAGACTTGGGAACCCTGGCAGAACACAGGTTAGAAGATCGAGGAGAGAGAGGAGTTTGATAGTGAGAAAAACCAGTTAATCAATAAACATTTATCTGCCCGGTACTGTGCCTAGATCCAGAATACAAGAGAGGCAAAAAGGAGGCCCTGCCCTCAAGAAGCTCACAATCCAATGCGATCAAGAAAGAGCAGCATAATGAAAATGAAGGGAGGAGGCGGTTTCCAGGAAGCTGGGAGGAGCAGTATCAAATGTAGCAGACATGTCAAGAAAACCGATGGTAGAGAAGAGCCTGTCGAGACTAGCAACCAAGAGATCACTGGCGCTTTTAGATAACAAGAGCACAAAACAGACAGATTCAACCCAAGGCCTGAGGATAAGAAATGGATGCAACAAATGTAAGTGGCTTTTTCAAGGGGTTTAGATTAATGTGCTCTTTTGCTTTCTTTAACTTAACTTCTGTGTGAGAGGAGACAATGCTGGGGGATAGAGCAGGGAGGATCATCTGAGAAGGCACAAAATCAAAGCACAAGAGGACATGAATCAAGGGGTTCTTAATGACACGGTAAAAAAAGGCAATTAAAAACTCAAGACCCATATCAATATAAAACACAATTTTAACATAGGATATTTAAGGTTTCATTCAACCTTAGATAAACAGTGCATCAGTTTATGTGATATTATGCAAAGTACAAAGAAATCTGATCAAATCAGAATTATTGTGTATATCAAATAAAATAGAAAAATATAATTAGCTTGTCAACCTAGATATGACTCAATAGTAGTATATCCTCAATCATTTAGAAATAAATTTTTTCCTTTTAATTTCAGGAGATGCCTTAATCACCACCAGGGTAATAGAGTTTTGCAATTTAGTAACTAAGTACCATGAATATTGAGTAGTCAATTAATAATCTCATTATACTTCCATGGTCTAAAAGAATTCCTGCAAATACTGAATCAGGAACATTAATTTTTTTAAATTACTTTTTTTTTTTTTAAACTTACCAGAATTTTTCCCCCCTCCCATCCCTACCCCACATTGGTCGGATGGAGATGGGATAAGAATAAACTTTTGTAATAAATATGCAAAGTGAAGCAAAACAAATTTCTCATGGGCCATGTCTAGAAAACATGTACCATCCTGTACCAAGGGCATCACCTCTCTGTCAGAAGAGATGGATAACATGCTTCCTCATTAATCCTACCATGTAGATCAAAAGTTTAGTGATTTCATCTTTGCCGCTTCTTTTGAATGCACCCATCAACTCCTCTGACAGCACCATCACCCTAGTGCAGGTTTCTCAACAGCTCACACCTGGACTACTGCATCAGCTTGCTTGAGGAAGTGGGGAGGGGCAAGATGTGTGTGTCTGTCAGCTTCAAATCTCTCCCCGCTCCAATCCATCTTCCATTTAGCACTAGAGATTTTCCTAAAGCTCAGGTCTGACCATATTACCTTCCCTACTCAATAAACTCCTAGGAGTGGTTTCCTTAGTTCCCTAAATACTTTGATGTTCAAAGTCCTCCTAAGCTAACCCCCTCTTCCGGCATCTTACACCCTGATCCACTGACACTGACACTGACCTCCTGCCTTTCTACAAACAAGACTTATCACCTCTGAGCATTTTCCCTGGTTGCCACCCATGCTAGAAATGTTCTCCTTTCTCATCTCCACCTACAGCCTTCTCTGGCTTCCTTGAAGTCTTTAAATTTTCACCTTGTTCAAGAAGCCTTCCCCAAACCCTCTCAATCCTAATGCCTTCCTGTCTATCTTGTACAAGGCTTCTTTTGTACATGTTTTGTTGCTTGTTGTCTCCCCCTTGAGCTTATAAGATGCTTGGGGCAGGGAGTCTTTTTTTCTTGTTCTAGATCTCTAAACCTTAGCACAGTGTCTGGCACATAGTAGGCACCTAAATGATTAACTTTTATGGCTTTCTAAATTTTTAATAGACCAAGAACAATGCATATAACAACGGTGCGCTATTTACTTCCTTCTCCATCAGTTCACAGAAGTTAAGTTTTCCCCATATCTCTTAGAAATCATCCATTTCCTCAATTTTTTTTTTAACAAAATATAGTTCTGTCACAATCATACAACACAGCGTAGTCAAGAATTGATGCACTTTCCCTGAATTTTCAGGTTTTTGCCACCACACGAATTGCTACCAATGTTTTAGCACATGAGACCTTTTCCTCTTTTTTTGATTTCTTTTGGGTACAGGCCTAGTAGAAGTATCAGTGAGTCAACAGGAATACCCTGAAAAGTTACTTTTTATGTATAATACCAAATTTATTTCCATAATGGTTGGATCCATTCATAGTTCTACCAACTATGTATATAACATGACTCTTTTCCTATGGTTCCACCAACATTCATTTTTTTTGAGCTTCAGATTCTCTCTCTTTACTTCCCTCTCCCCTCTTTGAGAAGGCAATTTAATATAAATTATAGATGTACCTATTTCCATATTAATTGCATTGTGAAAGAAAACAAACTAACTAGAAAAAGTAAGCTTTAAAAAAATATATTGTTCAATCTGCATTCAGACTCTATTAGTTAATTCTCTGGAGATGGATAGCATTTTTCATCATGAATCCTTTGGAATTATTTGAATCACTATATTGCTGAAAATACCTAAGTCATTCACAATTCATCACTGTACAGTATTTTGTTACTGTGTACATTGGTCTCATTCTGCTTACTTTACTTTGCATCTCCATGTAAGTCTTTTCAGACTTTCTAATAGCATAATAGTATTCCATCACTATCATGCTGTAACTTATTTAATCAATCCCCAACTGATGGGCATTCTCTCAATTTCCAATTCTCTGCCATCACAAAAAGAGCTAGCATAAGAATTTTTGTTATGTATAGGTCCTTTGGAATACAGACTTAGTAGTGATACTGCTGGATAAAAGGGTATGACAGTTTTATAGCCCTTTAGGCATAGTTCCAAGTGCTTTCCAGAATGGTTAGATCAGTTTACAACTCTAATAATAGTATTTTAGTGTCCCAATTTCCCCAAATCTACTCCACATGTCATTTTCCTTTTCTGTCATATTAGTCAATATGAAAGATACAATGTAGTATCTCAAGAACTGTTTTAATTTTCATTTCCTTAATCAATAATGATTTAAAGCATTTCTTCAGATCGCTACAGATAACGTTGACTTCTTTATGTAAAAACTGACTGTTCATATACTCTGAAATTTACTAACTGGGGAAAAACATTCTTGTACAACTGACTATATTAAAGAAATGAGGCCTTTTGTATTTTTTAAATTAAAGCTTTTTATTTTCAAAACATATGCATGGATGATTTTCAAAATTGATCCTTGCAAAATCTTGTGTTACTGGATTTTTCCCCTTCCTTCCTCCCACTCCCTCCTCTAGATGGCAAGTAATCCAATATATGTTAAAAATGTGCAATTCTTCCATACATATCTCCACAACTGTCATGCTGCACAAGAAAAATCAGATCAAAAAAAAAAAAATGAGAAAGAAAACAAAATGCAAGCAAACAACAACAAAAAGAGTGAAAAAGACTGATCCACACTCAGTCCCCAGTCTTCTCTCTAGGTGTTGATGGCTCTCTTCATCACAAGGCCATTGGAATTTTTCTGAATCATCTCATTGTTGACAAGAGCCATGTCCATCAGAATTGATCCTCATATAATAATGATGTTGCTGTGTATAATGATTTCCTGGTTCTTCTCATTTCATATAGCATCAGTTCATGTAAGTCTTTCTAGGCCTCTCTTGCACACTCTGCTAGAAAGAATATAGCAAAGGGGCCAGCTGCATATTCTATGTTGAAACCTGATACTAATTCGGACTCTCCTTCAGTCAGGTCAAATGGTGCTTGGTTAGTTTCTGCTAGCGTAGAGATGTACCGTATCATCCTGTTGGCCATTTCTTACAGAACAATAAAATTCCCTAACATTCATATACCATAATTGTTTCAGCCATTCTCCAATGGGCATGCACTCAGTTTCCAGTTCTTTGCCACTATAAAAAGGGCTTCCACAGACAGTTTTGCCCATGTGGGTCCCTTTCCCTCCTTTAAGATCTTTTTGGGATACAGGCCCAGTAATGGCACTGCTGGATGAAAGGGTATGCAGTTTGATAGCCCTTTGGGCATAGTTCCAAATTGTTCTCCACAATGGTTGGATCCATTCACAACTCCACCAAGAATATGTTAGTGTCCCAGTTTTCCCACACCCCCTCCAACATTTGGAAATGAGGTCTTTATTAAGAGAAACATAAAAAAAAAATTCACAGTTATAATTACTAAGTATCTGCTTCCATCTTATAAGGATTCACACCTGCCTGACTCTTTCCCCCTCCCCTCTTTCATCCTGTCCCTTCTCAAGTAGTTTATTTTCAATCAATACCTCTCCCAATCTACTCTCTCTTCTATCAGCAGCCCTCCCTCTTCTTATTCCTAACCCCTCACTTCCTCATAGAGTTAGATTTCCATACCTGAGTGTATATATTATTCTGAGCTAATTCCAATGAGAGTAAGATTCAAATGCTGTCTGCTTTTTCCCTTCCACTATAAAGTTCTTTTGTGCCTTTGTGAAATAATCTACTCCATTTTACTTCTTCCCTCTTCTCCCAAGTGCATCCTTCTTCATCCCCCATTAATTTTATTTTTTTGATATTTTATCATAGTCAATTCATACTTGTGCCCTCTACATCTAACTGCCACAATAATAAGAAAAATTTTAGGGGTTACAAGTAGTATCTTTTCGTGTAGTAATGTAAAGAGTTTGACCTTATTGACTCTCTTACAATATCTTTCCTGTTTACTTGAGAGTCAATTTTCTATTTAGCTTTTTTTTTTTTTTTTTTTTTAAATCAGGAATGTTTGAATGTCTTCTATTTCATTAAATATCCAGGGTTTTTTTCCCCTTGAAGGATTATACTCAATTTTGCTACACAGGTAATACTTGGTTATAATTTTAGCTTTGTTATCTTTCAGAACATTCACATTCAAAAGCCTGTCACTATTCTAATGTGGAAACTGCTAAATTTTGTGAAACCCTGACTATGGCTTCACTACATTTGAACTGTTTGTTTCTGGCTGCTTGCAAAATTTTCTCCTTTACCTGGGAATTCCGGAATTTTGCTAAAATTCCCCAGGGGTTTCCATTTTGTAATTTCTTTCAGGAGGTGATCAATAGATTCATTAAATTTCTATTTTACTCTCTGGTTGTAGGGTATCAGGGCAATTTTCCTTAATTTTTTGAAAGATGATGTCTGGACTTTGATTGTGGCTTTCAGGTAATCCAATAATTCTTAGTTATCTTTCTTGGATCTATTTTCCATGTTGCTGTTTGTTTTTCCAATACCATTATTTCACATTTTCTTCATTTCATTTTTTTTTTTTGGTCTTATATTTAAGGTTTCTTGATGTCTCATGAAGTGATTAGTTTCTACCTATCCAATTCTAATTTTTAAGGAATTATTTTCTTCAGTAAAGTTTTGTACATCTTTTTCCACTGGGCCAATTCTCATTTTTTAAGGAGTTCTTTTCTTCAGTGAATTTTTATGCCTCATTGACCATTTGGCATAATCTGCATTTTAAAGTATTGTTTTCTTTAGTATACTTTTGTGAGTCCCTTACCAAGCTGTTGACTCTTTTTTTCAAAGTTTTCTTCTCTACCTCTTCTTATTTGATTTTCAAAATCCTTCTTGAGTTCGTCTCTCTTAGTTTTAGCTACAGACTATTTATCATGTTAAGGAATGGTCGATATATCATAGTGTTGGGTTTTGTTTTGTTTTAAACCAGAAATAGGTGAAGTATTTTGTCAAAAGCTTTTTTGCAACTACTGATATGATTACTTTTTTAAGGAGGGATATTAATATGGTTAATAAATTTTAATTTTAAACCAACCCTGTATTCCTAATATAAATCCCACCCAGATATGCTGTTTTAACCTCGTTGCTAATGTTTTATTTTAAATTTCTGCATCAATTTTCATCAGATATATTGGACTATAATTTTTTGACTCTCCCTTGTTTATATATTAAGATGATATTTGTGTCATGGAAGGAATTTCTGCTAACAACTTTTTGTGTTTTTGTAAACAGTTCAAATAATAAAATTGTTCTTTTAACAATTTGATAGAATTCACCTATGAATCCATCTGGTATTGGGTTTTTTTTTTTCCTTTGAGAATTCATTTATAGTTAGTTCAGTTTCTTTTTCTGAGATTGGGTTGTTTTAATTCTATTTCATATTAATTTGAATAGGTTATGTTTTTAGTAAATGTTAGAATTCTTACAAGGTGCTGAGTCAGTGGAACTGATAGTAACAATGGTTGTTTAGCAGGGTGCTTAACAGTTCTCTAGATGTACTCAGTATTTATTATAGTTCCACAAGATTCACATCTTTAAGAGAGCATATATAAGCTAGGAGCCTCAACCAGGATTGACTCTGAGAGATTCACAAGGCAGGATTTAGTCAAGGAGATTCACAAGCCAAAGACAGCAGTTGGGCAGAATGAAGGAAGACAGAGAAGTGGAGGCAGGCTGTCCTGTGGAGAACACTGAAACCAAGATCAGGAAAGGCCTCCAGAAAGCTAGCTGAGCCCTAAAAGGAGATAAGATTTTGAAGGAAACAAGAAAGGATCTGGACTTTAACCCCTGTCTGCATTTGAGGTGATTATTACTTTGAGCTGAAACAAAGGCTGCTTCCAGAAGCCCTTCAAGAAACCTGCTTCCAGAGAACATTATATTTTAGAGAAGAACATTACAAGTAAATATCTATTTCTTTCATTTAAGTTGCTGGTTTTAATTGGCACACAGTTGGATAAAAGTTTCTGATAGCATTCATTACTTCTTCATTTGTTGTGACTTTTCATTTTTGAGCTTGACAATTTGCTTTTAAGAGACCAGCATCTCACACATGATGCTTGACCAAGTATGTACAAGTCTTCCATTGCTGCTAATATGTTATGGTCCATCCTGTTATCTATCGTATATACCTATCTACAAACCTATTGTCTTCTTATCATGCCAGCTCCATGATGACAGGGGTTGTCAATTTTTTTTTCTTTGTATTTTCAATACCTGCCTAAAAGGACAAAGGATCACATGGTTCAGAAGCTACAAATATGAAGTGCCTTTGTAACTTAAGTTTCTAAAAAAGAAACTTATGACTAATCAAGGTTGGCTATCAATTAAATTTAAAGGAAATATAAATAATGTTAAATTTTATTCAAGAGGGAGAATTGGTAGTAAAAAATGTTTTGTATATGCAGTCAGAGGACCTACATTTGAATGTTTACTGTTACCTATGCTACCTATGTAATCCTGAGTAATTCATTTGTCCTACATGGAACAAATGGGGGTGTTGGACTGGATCATAAATCTAAGCACTAAATCATTTAAGGATAAGCACACATACACGTACAAAGAAGGCCTTAAAACAGATTTATATACATGCTAAATTTTGTCCTTTAATTCTAAAGGAATAAACTGGTTTATACATTAATTTATTTCACTTGATAATTCAAATAAATGTTCGTAAGACCCAGCAGGTTCCTACTGCAGATTTCAGGAGATGTGTATGTTTAATTTGCTGGCTAAGTATTAAATACAACAGAGGAATGGAATGCTGCAGTCACAATTAGGAAGATCTGGAACCACATCTTGCCCCTAACATACTAGCAATATGATCACAGGTTACGCACTGAACCATGGATCAAAATACATACAAATACAATGTTCCATTTAAGCAACCAGCATTTGTTAAGGACCTACTGTGTGCTAGGCATTGATAAGTCCTTGATAAATCAGGACAATGTTATCTAAAAACAAGAGCATCATTTCTTACCCCCTTTGATGTCTTGGATCCTTCTGTCAGTCTGGTGAAGGCTGTGGACCCCTTCTAAGAGTAATGTTTTTAAATGTATTAAGAAAGTAAATAGGTATAAAAAGAAAACCAATTATTTTGAAATACATCCAATAAAATATTCTTTAAGAAATCAAATTTATGGAAGAACCCCTCCTCCCAATCTACAGGGAATCATTCTTTGGAATGCTATGCTTAATATTAGTGTTATATATCCAGTTATAAGATGATTAGGGGATTCGGAGAGTATAAAGCTTTTCACTCAATTTTGTTCCTTTGAGAAACGAGAGATCCAACTTGAGCAAAAGTCTGCATGGGATGGGTCTTAGAACAGGGATTTTGGAGTCCAGCTCTGACAATGGTGAGTCATGTGACCATTTAACCTTTCCTGAAAACCATTTTTCTCATCTCTAAAAACAAAAAATGATAACTATTTGCCTCACTCCCACTCTAACAGTTACTTATGATGATTGACAATTTGCCAAGGCTTTTGTGATAGAATCTGATTCTCGCAACCACCTATGATGCTGGGGCTCCTGTTACTGGGAAACAGGTTAAATCAATTTTCCCAGGATCATACAACTAACGGGCATAAGAACAGGACTGAACTCAGTACTCCCTGAATACCAGTCCAAGTAGCCATCCTCTCCATGCCCTTCCCCCCCCCCCCCCCCCCTCCAATGCCACATGAGACATAATGAAGTACTTGGTAAAAACAATCACTGGCACCAGCGTGCAAGCTAAGAGTCAGAAATGTCTTCAACATCACTAAACTCGGCTCCGTCCTCTTTCAAATAAGAAAACAAAGACCCAGACAAGTAACCACATGTGCTCCCCAGGATGGAGCAGCAGGCCTGGGAGCAGAACATGGGTCCCAGGAACTCTTCATCTTAAGGCTTTTCCTCCTCATGCTGCTTGCCCAACAACACTTATGGGTTCAATATGTGATCCATGATAATGAAGACAGAGAATATGACTGGTTTTCAAATAATAGGTTTGTTCCATGAAAGGGTATAGATTTATTGTTTGCTTTGCTCCAGAAGAAAAAAGTAATACCAATTGGGTGTAAATGACAAATAATTGGAATTCAGTTCAACCTAAGTCAAAATTAAGTATTAATTAGAATAATCTAACAATGTTATAAGCTACATTATGTAGACCAACTCAACTTTCTGAGGAAGCAATTTTATATCATTGGAGGTATTTAAGTAGTGGTTAAATAACAATTAGCAAGGGTGAAATACAAAGGTAATTCTTTATACAACTCCTCCAATACCAACTGTTCTCTTTTATTATTTTTTTCATGCAGGGAGTGAAGGCTCAGTTGTTTTTATTTGCATTTTATGGTGGGGGATTTCTTCCTCAAACAAGGGATAAAGAAGAACATTTAACTAAATATACAATGTTGATTATGTGAAGCTGAAAAGTCTTAACATAAAATCAATGCAGCTTTAGCTTGGGAGAAAAAGGAAAAATCTGGAAAACACCATCAACTTCTTTGATAAAAATACAACAGACAACTTATATAGCAATTGCTAAAGAGGATATATTTTGCCCCCAGTACCATCAAGGTAAGCTGGACCACTCATCACATGCAGGCAGCTTAGTCCTGATCTTAGCCTTCTTATGTGTCCAATCTCTAGTCCTGTATGTAGTAAGTGCTTAAGAAATGCTTATCCCCTTATTCATTCATAATCCAAAGGCATCCCTCAACAGGAAAGCAGTAAAAAGTATATGGACAAAATAGGGCTCAATGCACTGGTTGCACATGTGATACTGACACATAATGCACCTTCTCCAAATCTTCTTCATCAATCTACTAACTCCTTTAAGAAATCTGAATTTAAACCACTTCATACCCAGCAACTTGGGCAAGAGGATGGAAGCTGGCAATAGTGAATGTTGGACAAACAAGTATAAAAGAAAAGTTATCAAAAATTAGAAGAGCAATAGGTAAAATGGAAACCAAAAGGACCATACAAATAATAAAGAAAATAAAACCTCAGCCTTTAAAAAATACAACCTGTGAGTTTTTAGTCAATTTGATTTTTTTAAAAATTTTATTGGTTAGGGGACAGGTAGGTGGCGCAGTGGATAGAGCACCAGCCCTGAAGTCAGGAAGAACTGAGCTCAAATCTGGCCTCAGACATTAAACACTTCCTAGCTGTATGACCCTGGGCAAGTCACTTAACCCCAGGTGCCTCCAGAGGAAAAAAAAATATCAGCTAGGCAATTACAGTTAAGTGACTTGCCCAGGGTTACACAGCTAGTCTGACTTAAATGTCAGAGGCTGAATTTGAATTCAGGTTTTCTTGACTCTAGGGCCAGTGCTCTTTCCACTGTGCCTTTTAGAAATCTGATTTTTTAAATGGGCAAGAAATCAAATCTAAAATGGCAAATAAATGTGGTGAAATCAATAATATACTTGAAGAATAAAAGTAATAAGAATCTGCTCTATGTATAGCTATATGCTAACAAAACTGACAAGAGAAAAGAGGATTAATCTCCCAGATAGATAGACAGATAAATAGATAGATAGATAGATAATTGATAGACATAGATATAGCACTCATACTACAGAGGCCATAAACAATTACTTTTTTAAAAAAGACAAAAAATTGATTACTGTAAAAGAACTACCAAAGAAAAAACCCTCAATCTCGATTGAATCACAGAAGCAAATAGTGTCAATATGACACTAATTACTCTCAAAAACTGAGCAAGAAAACAACTCTACAAATCTCCTTTTATGAGAATAGTGTGGTCTTACTACTTGAACCTGGGACAGATAAAACAAAGAACTATAAGCCAATATATTTAATGAATATGTCCTCAAAATATTTTTATATAAAATCTTGCCAGACTATAGCAATTTTAAGAAATAACCAAGTAGGATTTATATCAGGAGTGCAAAGATAGTTCAACCTTTTAAAATCAATCTGTATAATTAGTCATAATAAAACAAAAATGTCCAAAAGCAAAATTTTCATCTCAGTAGATCTAGAAAAAGTCTTTCATAAAGTATGACATTCATTTATGCCCCAACCGTGCAAAACAGAAGCAGAGGATTGCCTATTTAAAACCAAAGCAAACACTTGTGTGCAAAGGGGACATGCTAGGATCTTTCCAAATAAAGAATAAAGCAAAGAAGTCCACTCTTTCTGTTGTTTGAAAAAATTGTAGAAATACTAGTAATAACAATAAGCCAAGCAAAAGAAACTAAAGGTAGAAAGATAGATACAGGAAACAAAAGTATCCTATTTTTCTGTAGCCATGATAATTTATTTAGACAATCTTAGAGCATCAGCAAAGAAATGGAAGCAATTAAAAGTTTTGGCAAACTTGTAGGCTACCAAATCAACAGCTTTTCAATATAATAAACTTCACGCAATGAGAACAGAAAAGGAAATCTGATTCAAAACAACTACAAAATGCATACAACATTTAGGGATTTAGAAAATAATATGAAATACAACATTTCAAAAAAAATGAATGTTAAAGACTTTGAACATGTAATTAGGGGAAAATAAAGTGTTAAGAATGTAAAAATGGAGATTAAAAAAATACTCCTTTAAGAAATAAAGAACAGGGGGAGTTAGGCAGAGCAGGGGATAGAGCATTAACCTTGGAGTCAGGAGAACCTACATTCATATCCATCTCAGACACTTGACACAATAGCTGTGTGAACCTGGGCACATCACCTAGCTCCGGTTCTCTTGGAGGGAAAAAAAAAAAAAAAAAAACAAAAAACCAAACACACATCTAAATAACCAGAGAAATATTCAGTACTTTTGGCTGGTCTATGAAAAATAAAAATACTAGCAAAGTTGACAATTTTAACGCTATACCAATCAAACTATCCAAGGCATATCCTAAGGAACTCAGGAAAAAAAAATTCATTTGAAGAAACAAAGTATCTAGAATATCAAGGGAAATTTTAAAAAGAAATAAGAAGGGGAAGAAGAATATCACTTCCAGACCTCAAACTATTTTATAAAGAAATATTCAACAAACCATTTGGTATCTTTTTTTTTTTTTTAAAGGAAGGGTAAATAAAACAAACATAACAAATGAGGGAGAATCAGAAATAATGGAATCAATAATCCACTAAACTAGAAAACATCAAATGCATAGAAAAGAGCTCTTTCTAGCTGATAAAAACTAATGGGAGAACTAGAAAAACATCTTGTAAAAAAAAGTTGGGTTGAATCAACATCTTGTGTAATATTCCCCCATGAATTAAAAATTAATATACAATTTAATATCATTTTTAAAAGAGAGAATTGGATAAGAGGTATCTTTTAATCAAAGGATAGAAGCAACTACAAAGACCTGAAAAGCTTCTACACAAACAAAATTAATTATTATAGCTGAATGGGAAAAAAAATTTTTTATCAAAAAATCTGTCTGACTAATACATTGTTGGTGGAATTGTGAATACATCCAACCATTCTGGAGAGCAATTTGGAACTATGCTCAAAAAGTTATCAAACTATGCATACCCTTTGATCCAGCAGTGTTACTACTGGGATATAATTATCCCAAAGAGATCTTTAAGAATGAAAAGGGACCTGTATTGTGCAAGAATGTCTGTGGCAGCCCTTTTTGTAGTGGCCAGAAACTGGAAACTGAGTACATGCCCATCAATTGGAGAGTGGCTGAATAAATTGTGGTATATGAATATTATGGAATATTATTGTTTAGTAAGAAATGACCAACAGGATGATTTCAGAAAGGCCCGGAGAGACTCACATGAACTGATGCTGAGTGAAACAAGCAGGACCAAGAAATCATTATATACTTCAACAACAATACTATATGATGATCAATTCTGATGGACCTGGCCACCTTCAGCAATGAGATGAACCAAATCAGTTCCATTTGTTCAGTAATGAAGAGAACCAGCTACACCCAGTGAAAGAACTCTGGGAAATGACTAAGAACCATTACATTGAATTGTCAATCCCTATATTTTTGTCCACCTGCATTTTTTGACTTCCTTCACAGGCTAATTGTACAATATTTCAGAGTCCGATTCTTTTTGTACAACAAAATAACAATTTGGACATGTATGCTTATATTATATTTAATTTATACTTTAATATATTTAACATGTATTGGTCATCCTGCCATCTAGGGGAAAGGGTGGGGGAAAGGAGGGGAAAAATTGGAACAAAAGGTTTGGCAATTGTCAATATTGTAAAATTACCCATGCATATAACTTGTAAATAAAAAAAACTATTAAAAATTTTTAAAAAAATTGTCTGATAAGGATTTGTTATTGATGATCTGCAAAAACTAATACACATGCATCTGCACACATATAATATGCACACATTTACACACATGTGGCTAAAAGCCATTTCCCAAAAGATAAGTTGTCAGAGGCTATGAACAAACAACTCTCAGAAGAAATGCAAACTATTAACAACCATAGGAAATAGTAGTAAGAGAAAAGTAAATTATAAGAACCCTGAGGTTTTATGACAGATAGCAAATTGGCAAAGATGTCAAAAGACATAGGAATAGTCGCTGTTAAAATGATTGTAGGAAGATATTCAGACTAGAACACTTTTGGTGGAACTTTGAATCAATACATCTATTATGGAAAACAACTTGGAATCAAGAAAATAAAGTAATCATCAAAATGTCCATACTATTTCACCTAGAGATGCTACAACAGACACATCTCAAGAAGATCCAACTGATAAGAAAAAAAGATCTCACATATATAGCAAAATGCAGATATCCATCAACTGGGGAATAAACAAATTGTGGCACAAGAATGTGATGGAATGCTGTATGAAATAACAACTATGATGATTAAAGAGAAATCTAGAAAGATTTCCACAATCTGATATGTAGATAAGGAAGGCTAGCAAAGAAAACACCATGACTGTAACAAAATAAATCAAAAGAACTGCCACAACACAAAGCAGCATGGCCCCAAGACACCTTCTCTTACTCCTTTACCAAAGACAGACAGATACATACATACATGCATATTCACAGACTTGGAAAGGGGCAAACACATGATGGTACATGTTCTATGACAAAATAGTCAAAGCCAGCCAGGTTTTTGGTTTCTTTTTTTTTTTTTTTTTTGGGTGGGGGGGTGAGAGGGGAGGGGCAGGAAAACCAGAAACAAGGTAGATGTAATTACATGGGGAATATTGAGCAAATTGTAATATAAGAAATACAATGTAATACAATCAATATGAGTATATTGGAATTTATAGAAGACTTCCAGGTTTGCAAAGTACTTTACAAATATTATCTCATACAAATATTCCTCACAACATCCCTGTGAGGCAGGGTGCTATTATCATTCACATTTTACAAATGAGAAAACTGAGGCACACAGAATTTAAAAATCTATTCAGTCACACAGCTAATAATAGTGTCTGAGACCACATCTAAATGCAGAATTTTCTTGTTTCCAAGTGCAACAATCTATCTACAACTCTACCTCGACATTTCTCATTCAGAAAAATCAGAAGTCATGTAAACTGGTGCAAATCAGACCAAGGAGAACCATTAAAGGAATTTACACAATGATTATATCATGAATAAAATGAATAAAAAGAAAAACAACAAAAACAATGTTATTTAATAACCAAACTTTGCACCTAGGACATATGAGAACAACCTTGATCCTTTCTTTATAGTGGTTGGTGCAAACAGGAGTAGAATAAAGTATGTACTGTCACACTTAGCTGATGACTTTTGTGCACTGTTTTTCCTCTTTTGCTTTTGTATTACAAGGGATTGCTCCTTGGTGGGGGAAGAACATATAAAGTAATATAAAATGTATTAATTTTGAAAATTTTAATGGAAGCTGGTGGAGTAAATGAAAAAACAATGATTATAACAAGAGCAAGAAAATGTAATAGACTACCCTATTTTTTAGAAGAGAGTCAGGGGATTCCTTGGTTAAAAAAATCATATATGTTGAAAAATTTGGTCACAATGTCATTTTCATTTGCTTTGCTGTTTTTGTTCATCAAAGTTAAAACTGGGGATGGAATTTTATGTATAGAAACAATTGTTCACCGTGAAGACAAAAAGGACTAAAAAATTTTGTTTTTTAAAAAAAATTATACTTTAAAGTATTTTATTTTTAATCACCCATTACTCTGTCCCTTTAGGCCATTAGCATTTCATCTCTAAAATGCTTTTCAGCAAATCAAACTCAAGCAGTACAACTTTTATTGTCTCACTAATCAACATAGATAAAATTGGATAATGTAATTCCAAATGAATATCTAGAATGATGTGAAACAAATCAAAAAAGAAAGCAAGAAAGCATGCAACTCAAGCTAAAAAAACAAAAATAACAAAAAAAAAAAAAAAAAAAAAAAACCAAATCTGTAAGAATGTATTTTTTAAAATATTAATATATTAGTGAAGGAATATTATTTTAATCTATTATCATCATCATCTCCTTCTTCTGAATTTTCCCATTACTTTCGAGAGCACTACCAACCTTCCAGGTGGATTCCTCACTCGCATTAACCATCTGTTATATCTGCCACTTTCTATCCATTCACAAAGCAACCTCCTCATAGCCTTTCACTTTTCACCTGGGCTACAAAAATAATTTGCTACTTGGTCTCTCTTAAGTCTTTCCCTATGTCAATCTACCTTAAACTCAAGTTGACACATGATTTTCTGAAGCCACAGATGTGACCATAAAAGCCCTGTTAACACAATAAACTTTAGTGGCTCCCTATTAACAGCAGGATCAAATACACACTTTTTTGACATTGAACTGTCTTCAGAGTCACTCTTTACTACATTCCTAGGCTACAAAACTGCATGCCCTTTGATCCAGCAGTGTCTCTACTAGGTCTGTATGCCAAAGAGATCATACAAAGGGCTCCCCATGAGCAAAAATGTTCATGGCAGTCCTTTTCATAGTGGCAAAAAACCAGAAGCTGATTGGATGCCCGTCAGTTGGAGAATGGCTGAAAAAAGTATGATATATGAATGGAATGGAATGTATTGTTTTATAAAAATGATGAACAAATTGATTTTAGAAATGCTTGGAAAGATTTAAACAAACTGATGCTGAGCACAACAAGTGGAACCAGAATACATGGTGCACAGCAACAAAAAGATTGCGCAACAATCAACTATGATAGACTTGGTTCTCTCTCAGAGGTTCAGTGATCCAAGACAATTCCAATAAACTTCAGATGGATAATGCCATCAGCATCCAGAGAGAAAAATATGCAGACTGAATGTAAATTAACACATTCTATATTCTTTTTTTTTTCTTGTTTCTTTTTTTCATGTTTTTTAAAATTCTTTTCTCCCAATATGATTCATATGGAAATATGTCCAAAATGAATGTACATGTATAACCCAAAAAACTATGTTGTTTTACATGTAACTTGGGGAGGAATTTTTAAGAAGGGAAAAATAAAAGAAATGTGAGCTCCGTGACAGCAATAGTTGGTTTAATGTTATGCTCACTAATTGATTAGATGACGTACACTTAATGTTTCCCTATTGCTTCCAGATACTCTAATAGAAATATATTGTGTCCCCCCCCCCCAAAAAAAAAAGATAATCAAAACATAAATAGGACTTTGTATTTTCTTATCTGGGGTTATAAAATTACACACACATACAAATACACAAACACATATAGAATATATAGAGCTAGAAAGAACCGTAAAGATTATTAGCAACTCCAAGCCTCTCATTTTACAGATGAGGGAAATGAAATCAGAGAGATGAATTAAAAATAGATGGGATTAGAACATGAATCTTTTCATGTGATCCTCTTAAAACCAATGCGAGTTACACCCATAAATGTATTTTTTTTTAAGTGTGGAAAGTGACAAGTGAAGCTATACAGCATGCGCGAATCATACCACAAAGACTCACTGCCAACAAGCAGCATCTACTTCTACAGAAAAGATCTCCATGCAAATATGCCCACAGCTGGCTTTGCTGACTTGGACTAGCCCCACCCATTCTTCCTACATTCTTCCCACCCTTCCAGCTTCCTTGCTGAGCAAGACCATGTGAGATATGCAGCCCCCCGGGGTCAGAGGGAGCAGTATAGGAACAGCTGGAGTCATAGCCACAGCCAGCACTGGTCACCTGGACAAGGGCACTGCCCTCCAGCCATTACAATAGAGATCAGAAGCTCATAGTTAGGCAATTGCTTGGCTTTGGAATGTACTGAAGATCTTAGGAAAAAATACCTTCTCTTTCTATAAATAAGTATTGAGCTAACTATGGTCAATTAAAAAATTAAAATACTTTGATCTATTTTTGCTTCTACATGTAAATTGATACCAATGCAATTAGGTGGTATTGCTGAGGCTGGGAAGGGATCCTAAAAGATCGGGGTCACAGACCGGTGTCACGAGGTGTCTCAAAAGAATTTGCAGGCTTGAACTCATTTCCAAGTCAAGGGGCTAAATTTATTGTGATTGTAACGCCAATTGGAATGGTCTAAATTCCAAGAGAATTTAGCAAAGAAACACAAGCAAAGAGACTCATTTATCTAGTTTTTATGTTACAGATATGCTAATTTTATGGCCTAGGGGTAGAACCAAGGAGTGGTCTCAAGAATCTGGTTATCACTGACTAACAGACAGTAATGTTTGTAGGACAGTAGTATTCACTCAAGATCACAGATTCCAAAGCTATAGGACTTTAGAAGCACTGACAGATTGTTAGAATAGAAACCCCCCTAAGGTCAGGGAACCTTAAAATTACTGCTGTCTCCCCTAGAAGCTGTATTACATCAGTATTATGGAAAAAAGACTCAGCCTAGACCAAGGCTCAGACACCTACTGTTGCTGGGACAGACGCTACTGGCCAAGTCATTTAACTGCTACCTGCCTCAGTTTCCTCAACTGTAAAGTAGGGATTATAACAGCACTTACTTTCCAAGGTTGTTGTGAAGATCCAATGAAATAATTTATAATAATTGTTAAGAGCTTAGCATAGTGTCTGGTGTACAATAAGAGCTATATGAGTTATTGTTATTGTCATTATGTCACTTGTTATATAGGGGCTGAACATAGAAAAGGGTTTGGAATTGTACTATTTTATCCCAGAAGGAATAACCAAGAACAAATGGAAAGAATTTCTAAGTAGTAAATTTAGGGTGAATATATAGAAAAAAATTTGTAACTGTTCAAGTTATCTAAGAATAAAATAGCAGGCACCAGACTCTTCTCTGCTGGAAAGCTTCAGCTACAGCCCCAACTAGAAAGTCATTAAGACTCCTCCCAACTCAGAGACTATGTACTTAATGAGATTTCAACCATGGATTGGTATTAAATCTCAGTTAAAAAAAAAAAAAAAAAAAAGCTCTCTAGTGTTGCAAAGTCATCTCCAAACAGCTGTATCTAAAGAACTTTATAATTAATGAGTAATCCATGGTCCATCTGCCCTTTGCAAAGGATATCACAATAATGGAGAACATCTTAGCAAAACATACTTTGATGTCTTCTTGCCTAATCCTAATGACTGAAGCATCATTAAGCAAAGTTATCTTTCACTGCAGCCATGAAGGAACTGTGTATAATCTTTTACATAGGCAAAAAAGACACCTTGTTGGGAAACATTTATAACTCCATTTTACTCAATGATGCCTTTTCATAATCAACAAATTGTAAAAACAGCAGGATCTTGTATTCCTTAAATTGAATCATTTGATCTGCTGCATTTTGCTACTTTCTCGTATTTTGATTTAAAATATTATTGATGATATGAAGAGATCATTCTCTACAATTTTATGCTGAGAAAATAAATCAGGAGCTATTGTTTATCTTTTCAATCACCTTTTTTTCTCTTAGAAATAATGTCTATGATTTACTACAATGTTTTTATATCTTCCTCTCAGGTAATGTGGTGCCCATGTATTATTTTCCCCTGCGCACACAGTCTAGTCTAAATGTCCTTCTCATCTTTTCTTCTTTAGTGCCATTTGAATGCTTCAACTAGCATACCAGAATGTGAGATATTAGAATCTAAAAATGGTAGCTCATTTTGTATGATAAAGAGTGCTTTAGAAATGCTAAGAGACATATTCTATTTTTCATCTGTTCATTTATAAGTGGTTTGAAATGCTCTCTGGATTAAATAACTTATATTAGCAATTTGGATACAAATACATTTTCCCCTCCACTATTCCTTCCTTTACTCTTCCTAAACTTCCCTCCATAATATTTTGCAAATGAGTTTTTTTTTAATTATAACTTTTTATTGACAGTGCAAATGCGTTTCTAATCTAAGCCAGTATTGTTCTTGGCTGCCTTGTGCCTCCCCTTGTTAATTATGAAGATCATTATTTGTAGAAAAGTGATCACTGGATTCTTTTAGCCTCTCCCAAATAAAAAGGGTGGCTGCTTTACATCTGCTGGACACAGGATTGGATGAATACATATGGAAGCAAAGAAGCAGTTAGTCACTTAGCCCAATGTCTAGATATTTTGTTTAATCCAGTTCTAATTTTGGGAGATCATTTTGTCAACGTATCAGGTTGGAGCTGCCGTAATTGCACATCATAATTGTCTTCTCATTCTTGTTTTTGCTCTTGTTCTAACAAGTCATTCTCAAATCATATAGTGGTTGTTAAAGTATTCCATATCTGATCCTTCCAAATAACTCCTGTTCAATGAAACTAATGTACTACAACCAAAAAATTTCTAGAAAACCAAAATTTTCCTAAGTTTTAGTACTGGCAGTCCATTTATTTTAAGTGGTATAGAGTCCTATATATCAACAGAGGAAAAGAAAATGGAAGGAAAAAAAAAAGTTACAATTAGAAAAGGGCCCTTAGAACACTAAATGCATAATATAGGAAGAGCCTGAAAATTATCTGAGATGATGTCATCCAGGATATTCAAATGCAGCTAAAGCTGAGGGTGCCAAGAGCAGGGCTGATACTGACATACCAGGTGTCAGTGAGGTAGGAGGTTTTGCAGAACATCACAACACAGCCTCTTACTTTAAAAACAGTGACCATGGAAAGTGAAAACGGAGGAGACAAGGTTAACATGAAGACGACTTAAAGAATGGCTGGCTTCTGGCCACTGGCTTAAGTGATTGGATATGGAAGGAAATCACTAATTCCGGATCCCAAAGACTGCCAGAGAGGGAAAGACAGCATCTGAATATAATGGCAAGTAGTACAAAAAGTCACCAGGAGGTCATTTTAATGAGATTTAATGTTCTGACAAGCAGCTAAAACTCAGTTAAATTAGAACCTTATTAATGACAACTAAGTAAAAAATTTGCATGTTATAACAATGAAAGATAAGAAAACTTTAGTTGCCTTCTCACTGAACCAATTAAATTAAAGAAAATCATATTTGTGAAGTACTTAGAACAGTGCCATAGAGTAGGAGCTATATAAATGCTCATTCTCTTCCTCTCCTCCTCCAATTCCCTAGTAACTCTAGCATAAACTCCTCATTCCAAAATCTGTCTCCATCAGAGAAACAGATTCTTCTGCCATAATCTCCTAATTCCTCTCTCTGCTTATTGGTAAAATCAGAACAGACTAATAACTGTTCCCTCAACTGAGCATCCTACCTAGCACTTCTCTGCCCTTTTAAAAGGCCTCCTTCTTTGCCTAGAAAACCCTTGCTACTTTTCTAAGTCTCTGGGAACTCTGACAAGTCTTTCCATCATCCTCAGCCACCTGTTTGTTCTCTTTCTTTCCAGAGATAATCTTGCAGATAATTTACTTAGAGAGGTATAAAAATGGGATCCCTCACAATTTTAAATTCCTTGAGGGCAAGACTGTTTGATTTGGGCTTTTTATCTCCAGAACCTTCTCGTACAGCAGGAGGTACTCTTTAACTGAAGTCTTGATTTGTGTTTTATAAAAGTGATTTCTGATGTGTTTGACCATTCTAATGTACTTTTCTGCCAAGTCTGAAGGAGGCTTTTGTGCCAATTTTTCATCTCCAAGCTGCAGACGGGACCTACTGCTTTCTGTGGATTTTCATTTCCATGTTCACACTATCTGTGATTGTGTTTGACTTCATGGTTTCATGTCCTAAAGTGATATGATATATGTATTTAAGAAATTACTTAATTGATGATTAAAGGATCATTTCCTCAAAGAACGTTCCTATTGAAAGGCTCACAAGGTCCTTCATGGAGTTATATAATACATGAGAGTTAACATATGTGCAATCCTAACACGGGGTGCCACAAAACAGTTTAGAGTCCCAACTTCAGCACTTGCATTAGCACAGGGGACAGTTTTTAAAGCCTAATATTCTCCATAAAAACATAAACTCCTTTCCCCAGGAGAGTAGCAAGAGCTCATTTGGAAACATGACAGCTGTCAAGATTCTGATTAAGACCACCACATATCAAACTGTTACCAACAGTCTTTTTTAATTTTTTATTTCTTTTTAAAAAAACCCAGTATGTAGAATCTAGATATTCAGGACTATGAGACAAATAATGGAAATGGAAAGTATAGAAAGTGGTTCTAGAAAACAGCAAAGCTCAGGAGTGGTTAGTAACCAAATGCATATAGGATCCCACCAGAACTTACTGCCTCTTACCTGAGGAGGTGTCGGTGTCGACGTAGGTCTCCCAATGGGAGGAGTAGGGTTTCTGCTGCCACCTCCAGACATGATCTCCTCTGTTATGTCCTTCCCCCCTTGGTTTGGATCCCGAATCCGTATCTACCAAATAAAAAAAAAAAAAAAAAGAAAGAAAGAAAGAAAGAAAACACCATATATAAAGAGACTGAATGAGGATATTGTAGAGATCAGTAGATGCATCATACAGATTTCCCAGGAAGGCAGCAGGGCTGCTAGGAATACTAGATTGGGAGTCAGAGGGCAAAGCTCTGCCATATACCCTATATATGAGTAGATGCTAGTCACTTTCCTTCTCTGGGTCTCAGTTTCTCCTGTTGTAAAATGAAAAGGACTCTGCTAAAGCCTCTGGGGTTCTTTTTAGTTCTGACCTATGATCCTATTGTCCTCATACATTCATTCAAGCCAGGGCCCAAAAGATGCTTCTATGAGTAAGACGTAGATAAAGAAAAGCCCCTGATTTACAGAAATAACAAAACGGTTAATTTCTTAAAATCATTCAGATTCAAAATTTCACTCAAATTCAAAATTAGTGCCCATTAGATCCAACTTAAATTAAGATCCAATAGAAACAAAGACTTGTTCAAGGAAGATCCATTGCTCTGAACTTCTCAGTCAAGAAAAATTTCAGATGATCTCTGTCAAACTTCCTATGGGTTCAGGGTTTTGTTTATTCTGCCCAGGTCAAGCTAGAGGTAATTTAATATTTACTACAATGTAAACAATGATGAGCAAATTCTGTAACTGCAAAAAAAACTCATTCCACTTCTCTATGAATTACAATTTTAAAATCTATCACATCTGGGGTTGGACAAGGTTCCCTTTAAGGTCTCTTTTTCAACTTTAAATCAATAATTCTCTGTAAAAGTCCCTCCTCCTTTAAATAAACATTCTAGTTAGTTTGTAAGATTCTGGTTGATCTCCTGAAACTAACACCTACTTGTTACATGCATCTTCAAATGGGTAGGTACCTCCATTTAGATGGCACATGAAGAGCCAGTAACATTAGCAGATGAAGTAAATCATTTATGCCTTATTTAATGTCTGCTGTTATCATTAAAGATTTAGGACAAAAAGATATTATTTGCAGTGGCAAACATTTATCTGTCTGGGTGGTTTCAAAACCTCTTTATATATAAATGAAAGCCTTAGGCTGCTAACAAAGCATTAGTGTCCTTAGTCCAAGCACGATTTAAAGTCATGGGACATTTGAGGCATCCTGAACTAAGACATCTCTGAACTCAAGTTCTCAACTTGGGAGTCATCCTTGACTCTTCACTTTCATTCTCCCTCCCTAGTATCTAATCTAGCAGCTAAATCTTATTAATTCAACCTTCTCAATTTCTTTTACATCCATCCACTTACTCACATTGCAATCACAACAGCTAGTCACCTCTGGCTTGGAATACTGCAACAGTCTTTCCCTGATCTCCCTGCAAGCTAGTCTCTCCCCTTTCCAACCCGCCCACCACACAGCGGCCAAAATGAGATTCTGACTCTGTCATTCCCAACAACTCTGCTTGGCCCTGCAGAGACTTTAAACCTTTACAACCTGGTCTACCTTGCTAAAGCTAATCTCTCAGCACACCCTGTCTTGCATTCTATCTTACCAAAGTGCAAGTTTGCCCCAGACACAGGATTACAGCTCCCGCATCCAGCTTGGCCCAAGCTGTCTGGCATGCTTAAAATGAGCTCCTTCCTCATTAAAAGCTCTTTTTAAAAATCCCTTCATTGTAGAGATCCTACAGCAAATCCAATCAAGAAGCATTCCCCAATTTCTGTTAGCAACATCCTTCCCCATATGAAATTATTAACATAGATAAATTGATAAATAGATATGTGTAAAAAAATTGGATTTCCAAATCTGTGAATATGCCATTACTAGTCCAACAAAAAGAGGAATCTGAATATGCCATTACTAGTCCAACAAAAAGAGGAATCTCCTTAGTAGAGACATTTATTGGTAGGATTGTTTATTTTGATTTGATTTTTTTCAATGAACAAAAATCTATTTTCTCTATATTAGAAAAAGAAATAGAAATCCTTGTAACAAGCAATAATCAAGCAAATTAAATTCCCACACTAGCTTTATCCAAAAATGTGTCAGATTCTACATTCCTGAGTTCATCATTTCCCTCTCAGCAGTTAGATATTATGCTTCCTTCACTAATCGTGAATGTCCCCTAAAATTTTTTCCTGGTTCATTTTCTCTTCTCCCTGTATACTATTTTGTTTGATGATTTTATCAGCTCCTATGGATTCAACATCTCTGTAGAAGATATGATCCCAAAGCTCAACTCTATGATATCGCTTCTTTTTCTTTTCTTTTTTCTTTTTTGCTGAGACAATCGGGTCACTGAGCCAGGAAGTGTTCGGTGTCTGAGACTACACTGGAACTCAGGTCCTCCTGACTTCAGGGCTGGTGCACCACCACCTAGCTGCCCCTCTTCTTTTTCTACTACACTAATCCAGAAGGCTATAATGCCAGCCATATCCAATCATACTTTACTCAAACCAAGATCTATATTCGTTCCTCTTATCTGTTAGCCTCAAAATGGAAAGTAATGGCATGAATGCAAAAAAGAGTGAAAGGAAATTCAACATAAAATTACCAGGGATTCTAGTGGAAAGAGTTTGATGAATTGGGAACGAATACATTTTGTTCAGTTGGGAAAATGTGCCTAAGGGCTTAGGATGATCACATTAAAAAGACTAATTTTGAGAACTTGTACTTGAAACTCAAATAAACCCAGAATAAAGCATGGTATTTAAGAAAACATGATTCTCTCTTGAGTTTATAAAATACAGCTCCCTCCTTTAGGCAGAGGTGGAGAATTACCAGAATTGAATCATTATATATACTGTATTTCACTTATTCTTACTTAACTTTCTTTTTAATGGATGGTTCAATCTGTGGAATGAAGAATATTATCTTGAAATGATCGATGGAAAAACAGAAGAAACTGATAAAGCTTACAAGTTCATGTTGCTGTTGTTCAATCACTTTAGTCAGTCCGACTTTTCATGACCCTACATTTGGGGTTTTCTTGACAAAAATACTGGAATGGTTTGCCATTTTCTTCTCCAGTTCATTTTACAGATGAGAAAACTAATGCAAACAGAATTAAGTGCCTTGCCCAGGATCAACACAGCTAATAAGTATCTGAGACTAGATTTGAACTCAGGAAGTTGAGTTTTCCTCCAGCACTCATCCATGAAACCACCTAGCTGCCTTAACAGTTTTATGAACTTTCCTTTAGAAAGAAAGAAGATTTCTTCTACTCTGGACATTCATTCCTAAGTAATACATTTTACTAATAAGCTATAGCCTTTGCACTAGAGAACCAGGCCTAAAAAAAGGCCCAAGCACTGTGTGATCTCAGTGGGTTGTATTCAAATTTTACATTTTCTGTCAGCATCTGAAAATGACCAATTATAAAGATTCTCTGGAGAAAATGTCTAAAAATGCCTGCAAGTTATCAGAATTGCAGCAACAGAGGGATTTACTGAATAGTTCATTTAACAGTAGCTGGCTACTGTCTTAAAAATATTTTTGAAAATAATAATACATTTCAACTTCAATTGAAATATGTTTATATAATGCTCCAATAATATACTTTTCAGAAAGTTCAAGGTTTATCATATTCCTCTGCTCTCGGGTGTTTTATGATAGAAACAATAAGCCAAAGCAAAGAACAAAGGAATTATCATTGAAGTGACCAGGAAGAAACTTTTAGAAGTGGCTTTTTGGGATCATTTATTGTCTTGATATGTATGGCAGGAAGAAAGGGAGGCTATCAGATTAGGTGTGCTGTAATAGCAAGAGGACTAGGTTTGGGGTCAGAGTATGAATCCAGGATCTGTCACCGCCTTGTAAAATGGGGATAAGGAATTACTGCACCACTTTTAACTTATAAAGGTATAATGAGGAAAGTGCCTTGAAATTCTGCAGAAACATGCTCTCTTATTCCTGCATATGTTGGTTGTCTCTGTCCTTCTGTGACTTGTTCATTGACCACTATACAATTTGTAAGGTATTTAGGAACTTCCCCTTGTTTGAACCAAATGAACATTTCGTCTCATGAAGGCACTAAGGTATTGCTATCATCTCTCCAGATGATAAAAGAAGCGGTTTCTGAACCAGATCCTCCCTGACTCCAAACCTGACTTAAGACTCCACCTGCTCTGCCAAAGTGCTGATACTCTTATCTGATGCTCACCTGAAGGGGAACATCCAGATCCATTAGGAGCAAAGTAAGGACATGTCAGAGACATGGGGGAAGAGCAGCTCTCCTCCGTCAAATGTTTAGTCATTTTACTCTTAAAACAATACCTATTTCCCATAAAGAAATGCCTGTGCTTCATTCACTGGTTTGAATCTCTTTTCTTTAACTAACTCTACATAGAAATCCAAAAGGATCAGAGAGAGGCGGTCAAGTGGCAGGTCGTCAGCAGCTGGCCAAGGCAACAGTCTCAGATCATCCATGGCCCAGGACTCCTGTAAAACCTGCCATCGATGCCCCCTCCCAACAGTGAGAGGACACTTGCCAATGAGGAAAACCTACAAGATCAGGATTGGAACAAGGCTTCCTTGTAGCTGTGATTTCTGACTTCTGTCATGGAGGGCCTCATAGCTGCCTTCCCCAGTGTAACCAAAAAAATAAATCTCAGAGGCTGAACATATGTCCCGACAGCCGTGGCTGACCCAGACAGATCTGTAGTGCAAGAACGAGACAAGTCCTCTTACCGTTTTTTTCTCTCTCTTGGCTGGCGGAGGCTGCTGCTGTGTAGGCACTATGATGGGTGCTGACTGGTACACTGGCTGACTTGGATAGAACGGTGTTCCTAGAGAATTGGGAAAGGAGGAAAACAAGGCTTCAGTTTGTTGAACATCTCTGCCTAATAAAGAGTGACTTTTCCCCCCTTTTAAGCCTTAACATGGCCCAAGAAGAGCCACTTTTAAAAGCCCCAACCATTCTATTTGTCTGTAAATCTCTACAACTCACTTCCAGCTATGGAAGGTTACCAGCAAAAGGCTGAATTCAGTCATAATTAGTGGAAAATCCCTATCTTCATTATGCATTGAGCATAAAAAGGCCTACACAATTTTACTTTCAAACAATCAACAAATACTTAGGAAATGTCTACTATGTAATAAGGCACTATGCTGGGGAAGAAGGGTAATGGCAGAGAGGGAAAACTGATTGTTATGTTTAAATTACAGTCCTTGCCTTGAAGGAGTTTACAACCTAGTAGGGGAGATGAATCAAATACGTGAAAAGTTAATCAAACAAGATTTAGATAAAGGCAGCAGTACAAGATATGTCACAAGGCAGGAAAGGACTAATTGCCAAATGAATGACAAAGACAAGGAGGGATATGGAGCCCAGAGGAAGGTGCGGTGATGGTGGGCAGGCGTGACCTGGGAAGACTTCAAAGAATTGGAGGGACTTTCACTGACTTGGCACGATGGAGAGGTTTCAACTAGACAGAGAAGAATGCTCAAGGCTTCCAGATTTGGGCAGGGAGATGGGCAGAATGGCCTAAAGTTAAGGAGATGGGAAAATGAAGCATGTTCAGCAAGTTTCGCTGGAGGGGAGCAATCGGACATAAAAAAATAAAAGGAAACATGGTTTAGGGTTCAGCTGCACAAAGCTCCAAATGAGGCCAAGGAATTTAGATTTTATCCTAAAGGCATTGGGGAAGCACCAGAGGTTTTTGAACAGAGGGAATGACAAGACTGAAATAATTTTTTTTTTTTTTTTTTTTTTTTGTAGAAAAATTAATCTGGCAAGGTCTACAGCAAGGACTGTAAACTCCATGAGGACAGTGACCATCTTAGTTAAACTTTGTAAACTTAGTTAAACCCCCAGCACCTGACATAGTACTCTACACATAGTAGGCACTTAATAAGTGTTTGTTGAATGAATGAATGAAATGAATTAATGAATGAATGAATGGACAGATGGATGGATAGGTGGACGAATGGATGGATGGGTGGATGGATAAACTGACCGGAGAAAAGTGGAGGATAGAGACTGAGGGCAGGGAGACCAGTTTAGTGAAGGCTGCTTTAATAGTCCAGGCAAGAGGAAATGAGGACCTGAACTAGGTGGTAGCATTGTGAACAGAAAAGAAGGAACTAATGCCAGGACATCACAAAGAAAGAATCAATAATAACTGGTGACTGAATGAAAGGTGAGGGAGAGAGAGGAGTCAAGATGACTAAGGTTTTTAAAGCCTACCATTAACAGAAATAGCAAAGTCTGGAAGGGGAGTCAGTTTTGGGGGAAAGATGATGAGTCCAATTTTAAGCATGTTGATTTGAGCTGATGGGAAGGCATCCAAGTGGAAGGAGGCAGAAGGCAGGTTGAAACACAGGCCTGGAGCTGGGGAGAGAGGTTAAGGATGGGAGTCATCCGAACAGAAGTAAGAATAGATGAGATCTCCTAGGGAGAGTATATTTTCCAGCAGTTATATGTACAGCATAAAGAGGGGGCAAAGGCTACTGACACAAAGGGCTTAGGGCAGGAAAGAGCTTCAGATAGCATCCAGTACAACCCCTTCAATTCACAGCTGAAAGAAGGGAGGTGCATAACTGAGGTTAAGTGACCTCAGTTAAGGAATGGCTAAGCTGGGATTCAAACTCAAGCATTTGACACCTAAGCCCAAGTTCTTTCCATGATAGTATACTGCCTTTAAGATTATTTCAGGAAACTTTTTTTGGAGCATTGCCTCAACCCTGAAAACACAATTCTGAAACCATGCTGACCTCTCAAGTCCTTACTACTGAACTTGAGAAACAGCATACTCTCGCAAATGAGGTTTCAAATGTTCTTAGAACAACACCATCTACTCAGCTTGACAAATTTTTCTCTCTAAGGGAAATAAGACCCAAAAGGTGAACCAGTCATTTTTATAAAATCTCCTACTGAAAACATTGTTGAGTCAATAGAGTAGGAAAATGGTGCAATTTCAGAACACCAGGGCTTAAGCAAACAAACATATAGCAAGGCTTCCTCCTAATGAAAGACATTAGAACTGGGGGCCATTTACCACACCAAATATCTTACAAAGTAATTAAACCTAGCCTACAGTTTATTTTAGGATTATGATGGAGGAGAATTTTAATATCATAGTTAACTGCCATTTTCACCCTAGTAAATTATTGCTATGAAGAAATAACATCAATGATATTGTTTAAGGAATACAAAAAAAAAAAAAAATCAAAACCAAAAATGTTTAATCTGTCACTTTTCCTTCACTTGTTTTAACAGAAAACAATTTGTTTCAACTTAAAAGTTATTTCTTTTTTTCCCATTCAATTCCATTTAGACCTAGTATCAAAATAAATTCATTCAAAATAGACTTTTAAAGTGTGAGAGTATGTGTGTATGCACACTTACCACAGTGTCTGCCACAGAATAAGCACTTAATAAATGCTTTATTTATATGCAGACATATATTTTATAACAATACATAGAAAAACAAAGATACATGCACACATATATACACATTAAAACACTCAAAAATACCTCAGAAGATAAATACATTGAGGTAAGTCAGAGAGCAAATAAGTATGTGAACCCTTATAGAACCTGTAAGTTAGGAGGGATCATCATCATGAGAACAAAATCTCAGACTTGGGGCTAAAAAAGATCTTGTTTAGTTGCACCCAACTCTTTGCATTTGTGATTTTCTTAGCAAAGATACTGGAATGGTTTGTTATTTCCTTCTCCAGCTCATTTTTACAGATGAGAAAACTGAGGCAAATGGGGGGAAATGATTTGTCCAAGGTCATAGAATTAGTATCAGAGGCTGCATTTGAATTCAGGTCTTCCCAACTGCAGTGATGGTAGCTCTATCCACTAAGGTGCCATCTTGCTACCCCATAAAAAGGATCTTTGTGATCATTTCAGTCACCTGCAAAAATGCAGCCCCAAAAGGGAAGTGTTCTGTCTGAGGCCACACTACACGGCACAAGTGGGTTCACCACAAGGGAGCCCGGGAGGCTGTACTGAGGCACTAGAACTTCCCTGCTCTGAGAAGGGCCTCCTCACAGGTCCATCAGCCTCCGCTCAGCAGCCTGCTAGTCTGTCTGCCTCAGGCTGGTATGACTGAGCAGGGCCTGCTCCGCAGGCTGTCTGACACGTTTCCAGGTCTTCACGGCTGTTTTCTAGCCACCATGATGCTCTGTATTTCTCAGTATCAACAGGTTATTATAGTGCTGTGTGTGTCCCTTGCATATTTTCTGATCTTGTTTTTATCATTTGTTCTAATTGTCTTATTTTGATCTTCAATTCAACAAGTATTTATTAAGCACTTATTATGCACCAAGCACTGTGTACAAGGCTGGCCCCAGGAAAATAAAGTGAAAAATGAAAAGATTTCTTCCCTTTAGGAATTGACATTCTAGTATAGTGAAATAACATGTAAATGAATACATTAGATACAACAATCTATACTAAGTAAATTCAAAGAAATTGGGTACAGGGACATACTAACAACTGGGAAGCCATGAAGACCTTAAATAGGAGGTACCATGAGTTAAGCCTTGAAGGAAGGTGGGAATATCAAGAGACAACTAAGGATGGGGAGCACTGCAAATATAAAAGACAACTGGGGGGAGTAGGGAGGGGATAGAATGGCATCTATGATGCAAGAGGATAGGACCCAAATGGCTGGAAAACAGCATGGGGTGGTAGGGGAGCAACAGGAAATTAGTCTGAAAGACAGCCTGGAGTTGGACTGGGAAGGGCTTTCAATGCTCAGCAGAAAAGTTCATGTTTTTTCCTAGAGCCAGCAGAGAAACATGGGAACTTTCTGAGCAGAGGTCCTAGAGCACTGCCAGGTCTGAGTCTGAAGAACCTTAATCTGCCACTCCTATGAAGGATGGATGGGGGACAAGAGACAGTGAAGACAGGACACTATCTCAGACTCTCATGTGTGGGAAATCTAGATCTCCAGGAGGACAGCGCTATAGCAGTGTACAATCTAATGTTTTGGAAGCAACTCCCACATCACCTCAAAGCCATCATCATTCCAGGCCATCCCAACTCATTTCTTGAAAGGCGTTCATAACAAAAGTTTGAGGCTGATGTACAGAATATTTGAGCTTTTTTGCCTCTTCTGCTGATTAATTATTTGGCTTATTTTCCACCATCCTCCCCTAACACTATCCTTTGAATTGGAGTCACTGGATATTGAAACACAGGGTAGTCTAGTATATACCATCTTAACAATTCCACAACTCCTCTGTTTTTTTCATTTTCTGCAATGGAGAGTGTTTTTTAGATAAGCTATAATATTTTTGCAAATGTTCAATTTGAGCACTATACTACGAGAGTAATAAATGTCGACTGAAATATTTCTTACTGCCTTTGCGCACACAATAAAACTCCACAAATTTCTTTATTTGTCTCTCTGGAGGAGACCTGAGATCCAGCTTTCCATGAGCTCAACCTCCTTTTCACTTCTGCTTCATCACAGTGAGAAGCTCAAAGTTGTAATAATCTACTTCCTCTCGTAATATGTTCATTCATCCATAACTTTACTCTGTCTCACATTCAAAACACCAGCATTTTAAGTTTATAGATGGTCCCACAAACAATACCATTGTTGGCCCTTTCAATCACTGAAGAACAGGAAAGGGGGCCAACTTCAGCACTACAGATCACTCTGCACTTTCTATTGTTTGCGAAGTTGCCAAAGACAAATTATTGATCTTTTAGTGCCCATGCTTCTCCAATGCCATGGTTATCCAGGCTGATCTTTGCCAAGTTTTACTTAGAGACTAGCAATTTGAAATTTGCCATGGAGATGTCAACCACTACTGAGAGTTGGCCAAAACCTGGCACAGGGTTTAATGAGGAAATGGTATGAGCAAAGAAATGGACAAGGGAGAGGGTAGGAGATCTGTCAATCAATAGTCATTCAGTCCACAAACATGTATTGAGTGTGTACTATGTGCTAAGCACTGGAAACACAAAGAAAAGGCAAAACATAGGACCTACTACTCTTCAGCTCATAAGCTATTGGGGAGATAACATAACATGCAAACGACTATAGTCCAACAAGCTACAGATAGGTAAACTGGAAATAATCAACAAAGGGAAGACATAAAATTAAATGGGACCAGGAAAGACTTCCAGGAGGAGGTGGGAATTTAGGTGGGACTTAAAGGAAGCCAGGAGGCAGCACTCTGGTGTGGGAGAGTTCCAAGCCTGGGGAGCAGTCAGGAGACAGAATCACAGCAAGGAGGCCGGCATCATGGGGGAGGTGGGCCAGTGGTGATGGTTACAGAGCCCTCTGAACCCCAAAAAGGATTTCTTATTTCCTGTAACTGATGAAGCAGAGAGGGGACAGGTTAGGTTAGTGCTTCAGCTGAGTGAAGGATGGACTTCCGGGAGGACTGATGGGTGGGAGTCATCCTTTGCTCTCCCTTCTCTAAGTCTCTGATCACCTCGTTCAGCCATGCCTGGAATGACCTCCTTTACCCACCAGCCCACTTCGGATGTCACTTCTTCCATAAACTTCACTCCTCCCAGGGGAAAGCTTTTTCTGTGCTTCAGAGTTTTCCCAGTATCGGGTCTGGAACTCAGCCACCTAAACTAATCCCACTCTCCACATACTATATAAACACTAAGGCCTCATTCCACCTAATGGAAAGGGAAGGTCCTTGAGATCATGTTTAGAGTTCTTAGAATCTCCAAATTTACTTAGATTCACTGAATGAATGAAGCAATTCAATGTGAAAGTTTTAACATTACACAAAAAAGCATTCAAAACATAGTGGGAGGAAAAACAGAGGCACGGGGGCTGCTGGGAGTGGCAAAAACAGGCAAATCTTTATTCTTGGCTTCTGTACAGCCAAACTTCCTCTTCTCCTTTCAATTCTTAACTTCAAGGAATGGAAAGAATATGCTGCCCTGTAACATCCTTTCTGAGATCTCAAAGAAAACAGTACTGAGGTCTGGGTAAACATCACCAGGTAAACCAAGGCTCATAAATATCAGTTATCTTTTATGGAGGAAAAAAGAGTTCTCCTCCTAATCTCCAGTGTAGAATTTATTTTTCTAAAATCTCTTTGGTCTTGATAGTAAGGGTGAACACTCTGGTCTCCTTATTCTATACCAAGAAAATACAGGCACACACCCCCAGCCTATATTAAATGATTTTGTGAAAATTTTAGGTCAGACAAGATTATAGGGGAAATTGCCAATTGCCCATTGTACTAATTTCAAAGTGGATGTCCTTAAACACCTCAAATTCAACATGTGAACAACAGAATCCATTAACTTTCCCTAAACCCACCCCTTTTCTGAAGTTGTTCTTCGGAGAGTACTACCATTCCATTTACCTGCTTTTTAGTCACCCATGGAACTAATATGGCAAAGCTGTCACCCCACAGGAACACTGTCACAGGGACCTTACAAGTCCAAAGTGTCTCAATTTACATACAGAGAAGGAACCTAATGCTCTGGGTAGAATGCGTCATCTGCTCAAGATTACAGGGGTAAAAACAACAGCAACTCTTCCTATTGATGCAGATTTCCTGACCAACAGCCCCATGAAGTAAGTATGCTCTGAAGCATTTCAACAGGCAGGAAGCCAAAGACCTGGGATTTCATATCAGGACCCCAATAACCAAATCCAGGATTTGCACACAGGACAACTACCAGTCCCCAGCTCTGCAAAAGGCCAATGCCTTCAAAGGGTGAAAAATAAGTCACATCTTTACTCTGCCCAGGTCAAGTCTTGAAATGAGAATCAACAGCTTTCTTGCTACAATGGTACTGATCTAATCATATTAGAGCCATCTGAGCAACCCTAATGGGGAGTGGGCTAAAAGAGCTAAGTCTATACACAGCAGATCATTTTTTAAAATGGCCTTGCCTCTACTTAAGACCCACAATGAGTAGAACTATGAAAATGAGTAAACCCTTTCCTTCCCTATTAATCATTTTTAGATATACCTATATATACCATAATGTTGTTTGACTTAGAGTAAGATTTTATTAAATTAAAAGTGAATTTCAATTACTGAAGAGCTTAACATCTACTTACAAATCAAATATAAATTTGGTACTTATGAGAACTTTGCATAATAACTATATATGGCATTTCTAACTTTTCAAGACACTTTGCTATCTAATGTTATTTTACTTAATATTTTATTATAACTTTTATTAAATATTTAGATGTAAAATATTATATTTTATTTAATATTTACTCAATAGTTAATTTAATATAATAATAATTATTAAAGAATAAAATAGGATTAATAATATTATCTTATAACGTTATCTCCATTACAACTTGTTATATAGATAAAATGAACCCAGATCCCATTTTACAGATGAGGCAGGCAATTGAGGGTTGGATATATTCTCGACAAAGCAGGAACTAAATCTCCAAACATGCAATATTCAGGTCTGTGTGTTAGCAGATAATCACAGAACTCATATCTGAATGGTCTTACAAGAGCATCTAGCCCAGTTTATTTATTCTAGATATGAGAACTGAGGGTCAGAAATGTAAAATTCTCATTGAGCCAAGGGTGATGCAACTCAAAAATGGCAATGCAAGATTCAAAGACAAGTCTTCTGACCCAAAATTTAGACTTTTTTCTGTCTTAAGGTTCCTTGCCAAGGCTGTATTTTCTCGCAGTATTTCTTCACAATAATGTGGTACGTTCCTGATATAAAATTTAAACACATTATTTTATGTGATCCTCATAGCCACCACTTGCTGTTGATGGAGCAGAAGAAAAGTGATTTGCCCAAAAACAAGGCCATTAAGCAGCAGAACATAAATCCAAATTTTTAGGATCCTTCTATGATATTTCCTTCAAAAATTCTTGGGAACTTCCCAGCCCCAATCAATAAAAACAACACATCTGGCAAAAATGACTTGATTTTTCCTACTTACCATAGGCATTGGGGAATTCCCCAGGCCCTGGTCCAGGATAAAAGGGGCCAGGCCCCGGAGGCTGGACAGGATACTGTTGAGGAGGCCCAACATAAGGAGGGCCACTATGCCGGTACTAGGAGAGAGAAATTGTAGATGCTTTAAAAATAATTGATATACAACACAGAATGGTGAACTTAAGCTCTTATTAAGTAAGTTCCAAAGAGATTCATTTTAATGAGATAAAGCAATCCCATTTAAATACATCCAAAATTATTATTGGTCACTAAAGATTCAGTGAGAGAAAGATCTGAGTGGGATGTTTTTAGGAAAATACAGAACAAAGGTGCTCAGGTAGATAAAGAGTTAACAAGACTATCTTGATTTGGGACTGGCAGCAGCCTTCAAGGAACCTTCAGAGTATTTATCACAAGTATAATCTAAGTAGTCACTTTTGGGGATGATATGAGAAGGATGTAGAATCATCTTCTCATAGTCAAAAAGAAATTTCTCCCCCCTCTTCTAATTAGATTGTAAACTTCTTTAGAGAGTAGATTTTTGTTCTTTCTCTCTCTTAGCCCACCCATGATACCTTTGATAGGAAGGTCTAACATGGGCTTTACACAAAGAAAGCACTAAAAATGTTTGTTGAATTGCATTGAATTTTCTATCCCCCTCTGCATCTGTGAAATAAGAGGTCAAAACTATCTCTTTACCTAAAGAAAATGACAAATGGTGAGATTCATGGACAAAAAATAGTTCCCATCTCAAAGAGGAATCCCACTGCTTCCCCTCCCTGCTGACCTGGTAGTAACTTTTGAGTTTACTGCAGACATTTTTCTGGGTCCCATGTACCTAGGGAATACATTACCTGTGGTATACAGTACTGAGGGCCCTGGGGCATTGGATACGGCATTGGCAGATGGTTAACCATCATGATGTGTTGATTGGTTTGATACACTGCAGTTGGTGTTTGGGCACCGGGACGGATGGAAGGGCTGCTGTTCTGGATGGTAGCTCTAGGAGGCTGTATTTGAGGCCTCTGAAAAAACTGAGGAGGGGGAAAGAGAAAGGTTTATTTTCTTCGGCAAAGAGGATCAAGTTAACTGTTTGCCGGAATCTTTTCAAATTTTTCTCATCAACTTGAAATCTAAACACAATGTAAATGAAAATAAACTAGAACTGAATAACTAGATTAAAGCAAAATTGATATTCTATAATAGATTATATTTTCAGTTTGGGTTGTCACATGTCTGAAAATTGTATAATTATCTCAATATTTTAAAGTCTAAACCACACATCACAATTTCAACTTTGAAAAAGCACATTTAACAAACAACAATTAGCTGAAAATGCCTTTTGTAGATTATATTCTGTTGTAAAAGTCTCGGGTTTTTTTAGGCAGTCTATGGATACCTCATACCAAACAAGTTGCATAGTGTTTAAAACAGGCCACTGTCTGTTCAAGAGTCGTACAGGATCCTGAAATCATTATTTCAATCTGCATATTTAAATGCAAGTTTATAGTCAGGATTAAAGTGGCCTCAGAATTCCCAATTATTTTCATACTTCAGTTAGCCAATTGAAATGTGCTTCAATTTTCGAGAAGATGACAACCCCATTCTGAACTAAATAAATCTCTCCTGTATATCTACTTGAAGTAGTTTGCCATACAAGTGGAGAAAACAAACAGATCTGGCAATAAGATAACCTAGTGCAATAAGTGTTGAAATCTAAAACAGCATCGGAAGCAAGCATAACCAAAGTCATTCATTGTTCTCACATTAGGCTCAATGGCCTTGAAACAAAAGACCAAAAAATAAATTCTCCACATGGATATATTGATTCAATAGAAAAAGGAATAATGGACAAATAATATCAGTAATATGGTGGTAGAGGAATAACTAGGCCATGCAGAACCAGTAATTTGTTACCTGGATAGGTCTGAATCCTCCCTTCAATTAGGAAGCAAGATAGCAGCAGGAAACAGAAAGAAAGCCAATGCAACAGCTTACAGATCAGTAGGAAGGGGTAGGACAAAGCATGCAGCTCAAGAGAAATATTATCAGTATATTTTTCTAACAACAGAAACTTAGAAAAGTAAGCTAGAATTGGACTCACAATTCTCCAATTAGGTATTATTAGAAGCTCAGAACTGAAGGGTAAACCTATAATCCACTAAGAAGAAAACAGTGGCAGTAGCATTTGATGACAGCCACAAATTGTCTAACCGCACGTAAGGTGCTTACAAGGAAATGACCACTTGGTGGTAGGAACAGAGTCAGGTCTTCTCTTTGTACATGGTTCCATTTAACACCAATGGTACAGTTGTGGATTTGTTATTTTTGGCTTCTCTGGGCTCCACGCTCCATTATGAAAATAAGAGGATATTAATTAAGGATGCTCTCTACAAAGGGACCTCAAAATATATTAATCTTCTTACCTAATTGTTACTTTCTCTTTGCCACCAAGAATGGCTGAGAATCATCATATAAGCATCTTTAGGGCTAGAAGCATAGTTTAAAATTTTAAGCCTTAAATCTATTTCGAGCATTCTTGGCCAGCATGATGCACACTAGTCCAAAAGAAGGAAATGATTATTAACTTGGACACTGAGTTCTGCCTCAGTTCTAAGTCTTAAGGTACCAAAAACTGGCCAAGAGGGGGACTTTTAATCCCAGGGCCAGAAAACATAAATAAGAACAGCCAAGGGGTGAGATAGGGTCCAGTGCCCCAAGTATATCACCATTAGGCCTCGACTACAAACCCTAGCTTAACACAGCAAAGGATAGTCGGGCAGAGGCGGCCCCATGGATGTGAATGAGAGGAAAATAACAGTAACGGGTGGGTAGCCAGGGGAAATGGGATTAGGAGATGTGATACAGTAGAAGGAAAGCAGAAAAAGCTGATGTGGGGGTGACACGGAGACATGGGAGGTGGAGTGTCAATGTGGAAAAGGCAGAAAATGGGGGCTTGTCACAAGTGCAGCCTGAGCTTGCACAACTACTCTCGTCAGGATCATGTCTGTGATTAAAGCCAAAATCTGACTTTTCTACCTGGGCCTTCCTTCTTTTGCCCCTTTAATTTCTCAAGAAGCCCAGAAACTTTATAGGGATGAGTATCACAGGATACTCTGTTATCAATACATTTCACAGAGTAGATGGATGACTATGCTTAAAGTTACTGAAAACTGGATACTCTGCAGTTTTTATTTTCTCCTTTTGGGAATCATAATAGGTCAGAACTGGAAAAGAATCTTAGGGATCTAATCCGAACCCCTTGTTTTTACAGATGAAGACACCAAGACCTAGAGAGGGAACAGTACTTACCTAAGGTTTTAGAACTAGTTAGCTGAAGATCTAGCACTAGACCTCCAAGAATTTCATGTCTGCCAGGGTTAACTCAAATGGCTTATAAAATGAGCAGGACATAAATGTTATTTTTACTTCATGACTAACCTGGCAATGTTGTCACAAAAATCAGCATTAGAAGTGACCCGCGGTGCACCTAATCTAATGCCTCTGGGCTGAGAAGGCACTGCCCTCTAGAGCCTCTGCCGCCGCAGCAGGCCCACAATTTCTAGGCCATTTCAGGTTCCCTACAGGTGCACAGAAGACTTTGCAGAGCAGCCTCAGAGCCGGGAAGCCCCTGCCTCTGACGTATGTTGACTAGGGCCTCTCAGCAAGCGCCTCTACCTGGGGGCCCGGCCCTTAAGACACTCCAAAGTTGTTGGTCAAGGAGAAGTATTGCCCTACATCGAAGAAAAGAACAGATCCAAGCCCTTTGCCTCTTCCTTAAAGGAGTCTCAAGGGGCCAACCAGGTTTAGGACTGAGCTGAACAGGCAGCTCAGCCAAGTGAAGAAAGGGCTGGATCAGAGAACTTCATGTTGGCATTCATCACTACCTTGGTAACATGGAACAGGTAACACATTTAACTCCTCAGGGCCTTCCTTTCCTCATTTATTTTTTTTAAAAATGGGGGGTGGTATTGAGGGGGGAAAAGTTGGACCAGAACTCAGGTTCTGAAACTGTAGGTTTCAACCCCACCTATATGTGGGTTTCAATCTCATAAGTGAATGAAGGAGTTGCAAATTTCTTAGTTTATTATCAGTAAACATTTGATTTCTATATCTATTTTACAGACCTATATATCAGAGGTAAAAATTTCTCTAGCAAAAAGAGGTTGGGAGTGGAAAAAGTTTAAGCAGCTCTGGCTTAGATGACTCTGAGGGCCTTCCAGTTCCAATTTCGAATCCTATAATGCCAAGGCCTATGGTCAGGGGGAAACTCCTACCTCCTAAGGCAGTCCAGTCTATTCAGAAAGGGTTCTAATGACTAAGAATGTTTAATTTTGAAATAAGGGACTACACAAAGCAAGCATAAGAGACCTAGCAGAAAGGGCTCAGAGCACCTGGGCCACCCACACAAGAAGTGAGCTGACTTCTCAGGTAACTGGCAGTCCTACCACCTGATGAGGCATTTAACACCCATTCATTAAACAAACCAAGTATAAAGAAAGAATATCCCATGGTGGTTTACAAACACATGCAATCACTTATCCACATAGTCTATGGGGGTTCTCACTACCATTTGAATTGCCTTAGGAAAACAAAAGGTCAATATCCGTCCACATATTAAGTACAGAAAAGAAAAATCCCAGCTTCATTATTGAAAAGGTTTTCCCCTAATTCTCTGGATCTGCTTTCCCAATATTATGGCAATAATTATATAAGGAAGCCTTGAGCTCTTCTGAAAGTTTCCTCCACATGAGTTTCTTTTTGATACTCACTGAATCAACTGGGATTCTAAAGTAGACCTCTCAAAGAACCACAAAGTCAGAGCCTAAGAGACTTCCTTAGAATTCATCCAGTTCAAAACCTTTATTAACATAGGTAGGTGGGAAAGCTCAGATGTGGGAAGCTATTCGCCCACAGTAACACTAGTCAATGATGAAACAGAGACTTCAGTTCCCTGTTCATCCTACTAAACCATTAGGGTTTTCCTGCACTTTCAAGTGGATTTCTAGATATTGCTGTACAAGAATATTTCCTTGAATAGGTCTGAAAGGTCTGAAAGAGAAATAGTGATTTATCTTTTCTATTTAGAATACTGTGGTAATAACTTTGAGAGCTGAAATATAAAATGTACTGTAATCAGAATTTCCAAATCCAACTTCAAGGTTGGTAATAAACATGTGAGAGAAATTCTGAGCAATCCCAAGTAAGGGATTTTTGCACATTATTCTGCACTCCTCAGACATCTGGTGAAGCCTGTAGATGCCTTCTCAGAATCAGATGTGTACATGCACAAAACAAAAAGTAGATAATTACAAAGAAAACCAACTATTTTGAAATAGTCATCAATTTTCCATAAGTGGCCAAACCTGAGGTAAAGAACCTCTGATATAAAAGAAAGAAAAGATTTTGCCTAACAGCTCTCATGCGGAAATTCTGATTTGATTTCTAGTAAATGGGGGGTGCTAGTCAAACAAATAGGGAGAAGTGCATTAGGGCTTAACTTTCAAATGCACCATTCAGTAAAACTAAAGTCTCACTTATTCCATGGTCACAATTCTGTTTCCTTTTTAGGGAGCTAAATCTGTTACTGTCTTAAAGACTACCATCCTTAGAGAAATATGAGAGATTTAATTCCACTTGGCAGAATATCCTCCCCACCACAATTCCCTCCTTTTGCTCAAATTCTTACTAGTATCACACAATTAAAAGTAATCACTCATTAGGAACAATTCTTTTCCTTTAAAGCAAAATCTTATGAACCAGCAGACATTTTAATAGGTAACAAGGAATAATAATGTACATAACTAAACTGCAAAGAACAAGAGAAGATTGTCCCTATATTTCTTCCTAAATATGAAGAAAGTTCTATTTTGGTCTAAATAATCCAAATCTCTATTTGGAATATTCAAGAGGATTTGAAGGATCAGAGAGGCAATAGACCCCTCTCAATTGACTGCTATTGATGGCCTCAGACGAGCTCTTAAGGGGAGCCCCCATGGCTCTATTCTCCATCTTCACTCTTTTGTTGGATCCTTTCTCTCAGCTGAATTCTGCACAGCTATTTGATCATAGCAATCATAGGCTATTTCATGGGTCTTATTTTACATGATACAGCTCATGAAGAAGGCCTCAGAAATTAGCTGGAGTCACCTGACATAAATGAGATAGGTAAAGTAACCCAACCAGGAAAGAGACTGGCAATATAGAATCTATAAGAATTTATTCAGGCTCAGAACAAAACAGATAAGTATACAATGCTTCCTGTCTATTTTTCATTATCTATAACATGAAAAAAATTCTTATCGTGTAAGAATGTAATAAAAATTAATTAAGCTCCTTTTGCAAAATGAAATTATATTGGGGGAGGGGAGAGAAAGAAAGAAAGAGAAAAGGAAGAGGAGAGACAAAGAGGGGAATCATCTTGAGATACTGACACAAAAGTGGAAAAAAATCACTAGGACAATTCATGTAAGCTTTATGCATTAAAGGGAAAGCCTGACCCAACTTTGCTAAGCCCAGAATTCTTCATATACTTAACCCTCCTTGAAACTAGAATCATTTTTACAAGCAAGAAGGACAGATTCTTTTTTCCTTGGCAACATGTAAATAAGTTCCACATGTAGAGCTGCCTTCCAAAAAGGTGAGTTAGTAATTTTGATGAGGTACAGATGAAGAATCTGGACTACAACAAAGGCCTCATTCCCCTGATTACAAGTTATCCCTAAATGATGTGAGAACCTGAGAAGTCATTAACTGCCTTTTCAAAACAAACCAGAATAAAATGTTAACAGGTATTCAGCCATTAGGGAAAGATGAAGAAGCTGAATTCTAAAGGTTGAGATGGCTTGAAAAATTCTAAGTATTAAGTGCCAAAGGGGAGGGTAAAGCTGGATCTACTGGCTACAAGCCTTGGGCACTTTCCATCATACATCCATGCCCATCAAAATTCAGCAAGAGTCCATTAGTAAACAATAGGTGACTTCTGTTTTTGGACAGGGATTAGACCACCTAAAAGAGCCCCATTCTTCTTGGATTCCCTAAATTTCCTTCTAAATATTAAGATAATTAAAGCAGGAATGAGTTGTTATTGCTAAGGGTGTCCGACTCTTCATGACTCCATGGGCCACTTGCACGGCAACATGGTTCATGGGGTTTCCTTGGCAAAGATCCTGAGGTGGTTTGCCATTTCCTTCTCCAGTGGATTATGGCAAACAATGGCCTGCCCAGGCCACAATTAACGAGCCCAGTGCTCAGTTCACTGAGCCACCTAGCAGAGTTTGAAGCATCAGCAATTCTGTGTTTCCCTGACTAGCCCACTCTCCCTGACCAGGTGTTTTCCATATATGATCTCCTCTGATCCTCAGAATATCCCCACTAATTAGCATTACTATCTAAATATGAGAGCACTGAAGTTGAGAGAAGTTAAGGGACCCACCCCCCAAAAGCACATTAAATCCAGGAAATGCCAAAAATCTAAATAGTCCTATACATATATATATATATATATACTGATTTCAAACCTAAATAGTCCCATATATATATATATATACTGATTTCAAACCCAGCATTCCGTGTCCTCTACTTCAGTACTCCTGTGAATTTAAACTTAAGACACAATATCTTATTAGAAACTACAAAACAGAATTATAGACATTTTAGGCAGTTATATTTAGGTCTAGAATCTCTCTTATTTTCACCAACTGCTCTAACAAAGATACACAAATCATTTTGGGGAACAAATTATCCCCCAAATCTTCTTTGCTCTCAGATAAACATAACCAATTATCATAACATCAGTTCCAACAATCTCCCTATCTCATTGAACATCCTCTGCAAATATATTCATCAATGGCTTGCCTAATCCATGGCACCCACTATTGAATGCATCTGTATTCCAGATACATTCTGTCCAAGAGAGAGTATAAGGATGGTTGTTTGTCCTTTGCTCTTGAAGAGGACCCTTGACATCAGGGAGAGGATGTCATGACCTGCAAGTGAATTGGATTTGAGGGAGAGGGCTGTGCAACGTCACCTGCCTCCCTTGCCCTTCCAGAGCCATCTGGGGCCAGTGGCCATAGATCAGGATGGCTGGAGACTGCTTTCGTGGCCCTTTATTACCTCGAGGATCAAATATAAAATCCTCTCTGTATGGAAATCAAGGGCCTTACAGTCTAGCCTATTCATGCACCTCCCCTCTCAGGTCCCTGCAATGATGGGGTTCTCCCTCCTCATCTCTGCTTTTCCAGGCTTCCTGCAAGGCTTCAGGAGCCCTTTCCTCAACCAGTCCTGCCTACTTCTCCTCCAGCTACTATCAATCAATCAATCAGATTAAGCACTTACTATGCCAGGCACTGGGCTTAAAGAGCAGCGGACACAAAAAGAGGCAAAAGACAGGAGCTTGCAATCCATGGGTGAGCAACATGCAAACAAATAAATACAAAGCAAGCTAGATATAGGGTTAACTAGGAAAGAATCATCAGAAGGCAGGCACTTCTCTTCTTCCTCTTCCTCCTCCTACATCTTTTTCCGGAGGAACCTGAGCACCTTTCATTCTGGACACTACAACTCTATAAACACAGTCTAAAATTTCCAATATTTTTTCTTGGCCATCATCTTACTTATGCTTATGCTCTACTTAAACTCCCCAGGGCATTCTAACATAAAACTGCAGACTAGCCATACTTTTCTGTATCCCACCGTGGGCTTTTAAAATCAATTGTACATATGTAGAGTTATTAAATTTCTTAGGTTTGGCCTATTTTATTCAAGCACCACTTTTTTTTTTTTTTTTTGCTCCCAATTTGGTAATCTAAGGTAATAATAACCCACCTAATTTTGTGACATGCTTCACTTAGTTAAATGACATGTCATCCAAGTCACTGATTGAAATGTTAAACAACAGGGAGCCAATGAAAACGCAGTAAATCTCTACATTAAAGATGTAATTACTGTTTGGGAACAATCCATTGATCATCATTACTTGGGCAAGTTAAAAAAATTCCTGTATCTGTCTAAATATACCATATAATCCAGCCTCAATCTGTCTTGTCTACAAGCATATGGAGAAAATGTTTGTAAAACACCTTGCATCCAGATATACTCCTGGATCTTTAGTCTTCTGATTTAGAAGGAAGGGTGTCATGCTTTGTTCTCCACTGACCTATGCATACTGAGAGCACACTTCTCTTTCCAACTTTTGTTTAGATACTCTCAATTCATCTCTTTAACAATAATGCAACAATAAAGTTGAGGTCATTGGTCTACACTTTGCAAAACACTTCCTTCCTTCCTTCCCATTAGGACAAAATTTATCACATTTAATCATGTGACAATTCTCCCAAAATTTGCAGTGACCAAAAGCAGTTTAACTACTACATTCGTCATCTCATTCAAGACCCTGAAAAGAGTTCATCCAGTTCTAATGACCTGAACTACCATTCACAGCTCTGGCTCTCTTCTCGGTTATGCAGAAATCTAACCATAACTGTATCTCTTTTTCTTGGTCGATAGATCATTCTCTCCTTGGCAGAAATAAGAGAAAACAAGCGGAAAATATACTTGTCCTTCGTTTTTGTCCGTTCTCCACTACCATCATTCATCCTATCCAACCCCTCATAAACAGTAGACTTCTCCTTTTGTTCATTCTCTTCTTTCCCTGATCCAGCTAATTGCCCTTCTCCTAATTTGTTTTTCCTTGTCCTTAGCATCTGTCATAGGCTTATTTTGAGCTTTGGGTCTCCATTATTTCTTTAAAAAAAATTCATTGTTAGGTGACTAATCTAGCAAAGTGATCAATAAGGTCAAAATAGGTTTAAAAAATGTAAGTCAGGAGATGTGGATTCAAGTCAAGACTCTCTGCAGTTTGAGGCACATATTACTTCTCAGTTTTCTCTTCCATAAAATGAGGAGGTTGAATGATATTAAAAAAAAAAAATCATCTAGCACTTTAAGAATAACCAAGCTTACTCTCCCATTTTGTAGATGGGGAAATTAAGGCTCAGAGAAATTAAAGATTAAATGCCTTACCCATTTATGGTCACACAGATGGGAAGCCAAATATAACTTTTCAGTGAAGTCCTTTTAATGACAGATCATCATTAAGTGCTAGAAAAATCTCTGAACACATTTCTTCTACAATGAAAAAAAAGATAAACTAGTATTTTTTTCCCTTTTTGTCTCAGTCTTATAATTTGATTGGTATAAGAAACACCCAATAAGAAGTCTGCAATTGTTTTGAAGTCTTAAGAGGTGTCTGGGATACTGAAAGGTTAAGAGCCAAGGGAAAGAAGGATGGTACTTGGTCTTTTTAACTCCAAAGTCAGCCCTCTATCTGCCATCCTTATACGATAGATGCCCTAAATACCTGCAAAAACAAACTCCATCTACAAGAATAGGCATTTTTTTCATCCATCAATTTCTAACTCAGCTGCCACCTCTTCCATGAAGCTTTTTCAAACACTTCCTAGTCCGAAGAAGGATGGGTGTTTCTCTCATGGATGTCACTGAACTTTAAACATGTCTTTTTTTGGTCATCAGATATAATAATTGGAATGTTCTCTGTATGAATGTCTTATCTACCTCATATAAGCTCTTAGAAGACACAGACTTGGTTTTAATTATTTTTGCATTTGCCCCTAGCACTTATCATAAGATTCTCAAAACAGAAGCCATCTGTGAAAGTCTGAGTGAATCTCTCTTTACCATTTAGCACAATTCATTGGGATTATATGGCAAGAACTAATGCTTGGTGAATAAACAAATTAATTAGTTTTTTCCTGAAATAATAAAATCCAAATAGTGACAGAGAATCACACCAGGTAGCCCATGTATTTCTGGGTTTCCTGGAAGGATTTTTGGATGGGGCATTTGAAAGAAATACTACAAGTGAAATAAACAAATTCTATGCATCCGATTTTGAATGGAGATTAACTGAGACAAGCAGAAGGTCCCTTAGTGTCCATCTTCCTTGGATCTCATCTTCTCATTTCTCAAGTCTTTGACATCTTCCAGACAGTTGTCCAAGCATGTCTGACCAGGCCACTCCCCTGCTAAAGCACCCTGGAGTGCTCAATAGTGTCTCTAAAAGGAAACACAAGCCCTTCACAGTCTGGCATTAGCCTCTGTCCTACTTCCCTCTGCAGGAGGGCCATAGTCCATGGGCTCTGACTTGAGAATCCCCACCCCTTGGCCAGGTAAGCTCATGTCCCCCTTCTTCTAGAAAGACTTTCTTGATTCCACTCTCTTCCTTCTCATCGCCTTGTGCCTGTATCCTGTCCTCTGGGCGAAGGAAGCTGCCTGACTGAAGGCACCATCTGCACCCCCCCTTGGTGGATCCTGCTGGAATGCTGCGGGTACCCCCAGCCTCTGCCCAACGGCAAGACCCAGGCCGAGCACAGACACAGAGCCCAGGACTCCTGGGGCTTTCCTTTCCCTTCCCCCTCATGGTCTGCAGAACACTTTTTACATGAAAACCTGGGGAGACAGGTCTGCTAAGTGTGGTTATCTCCACTTAGCAAAGGCCCTGTGCTATAACCGGCAGAAAGCTAGCTACAAAGCCAGGAGGACCCTGGGGTTCGCATCTCACCTCTGAGAAGGCGAACATCTTCATCATGGAATGAATTCTTTAAAATGAAATCACAGCTTCAATCTCTCAAACATTTTTTAAAGAAGAATTTGGTAATGGTGGATTGCTTACTGTCTATCACAGCCCTGGAAACAAGAAGTATTTTCAAATCCCAGGAGGTACAAAGTACTCTTGCAGTTGGAAGACCCCTAGTCGATTTATAAGCTGGATGCCGTGCAGCCCTGGATGGAATGCTTTGTTTCCTCAATCTAGCCATCCTTCTCCTTCAAATGGCAGCACCAAACTTTAGAGTTGTTTAACAAGCTTGTTCTTTGTGCACCTTCCAGCACCTCAGGAAGGTGAGTGTTCTTAGGATGGAGGCATGATGAGAAAGCACTCCTGACCCACCCCCGATGCTAAGGCAGTGCAGGTTAGGTGAGCGGCACTTCACCACCATGAAAAGAGCTCTGAATCTGACTCAGGCTCAAGACCTGGAAGGGACCCCTCCCCGCCAACCTCATCCTGGGCTCTCTTTATAGTTAAACATCTCTGACTGGAGCTCTTTGGTAAGAGCTGCAGCCAGACCCGGTTCAGCTTTTGCCAGCTCTCTGACTTGGGGGTCAGGACATGTCCTTTCACCACTAGAATTTCCTCATCTGTAAAAGAAAGAGGTTGGACTAGATGTGGTCTAGTTTTCTTTACATCTGTTAAGTCCACAGCCCCAGAGATCGCCACTACCAACTGCATCAGAGCGCAGGCCCAGACCAAAAAGTAGATTTGGACAGAGTGGAACACTGATTCCACCACTATTTTCATATATTATATGGTGGTGTCATTTTCACTGGAGCTGCCTTTTTCTAATCCTACCTAATCTTGAAGACAATCCCCTAAAGGATATGAGTTCTTAGATTTCCTCAATGTAGGGTGCATTTAAAATATCCCTTCAAAACAAACAAATGGGCAAACACACAGACAAGAACATTCAGAGAAGGAAACCAGTGTCATAAAAGGCCAAATTTGACAGAACTAAAGAAGAATATTCGGAAAGAAAGAAGTGGGAGCTAGTAGGTTTCAAGCCTGTTAAGGGCTGTGTGTTTGTTAGATAGATTAGACTTCATCTGCACAGTTCCACACAGCAGAACTAGAAGCAATGGGTAAAAGTAGAATGGCAAAGGCTGCCTGACACCCTCCTCCCACAACTCACTCATGATCACTCCAAGCAAAGGACTAAGGATCACTTGTGCATCTGAGTGACTGTAAAGATCTGCTAAAACCAACTTCCTCCTACAAGTGAAGAAAATCAGGTGCTGAGGAGAAGGGACTTTTCTGTGGGTGGTCCCATCATTACCTCTGTAAAGGCTAGAGCTGGAAGCAAGCACTGGCTTCTGTGTTAAGTGATCTCTTCCACACTCCTAGCTGTCACTACTGAAATCGGCACATGACAGACACAACCTACGTCTTAGACCTTTGGGAATATCTTTACCACAGCCAAGTAAAACTACAACAGAAAAATAATGCCCAATTTCAACATATGCCCCAAGAGAAATCAATTTGCTCCTCCCCAGCAAATACTTTATGGCTTTGGCTAATGATCTTTTTGTTTATGGAACGGAACTGTGCCATGAGTTTTGTGAACAGTGCGTAAACAAATACTAAGACATAGGGAAATATGTTGCAAAATATTTTTGCTCTAGGAACAACCTTAAAAATCAATTCTCTGATCTACTTCATGATGACAAAGCTATCTCCTTAGCCCAAATATATAACTAGCACCTGATCTCTATTGAGTAATCCAGAAGGACAGGAACACAAGTAACTTTAAACCACAACCAGACAAACTGCCCTGAGCACAAATAAAATTAACTAAGTGAACTGCAATTTAAATTCCAAGATGCCATTTGTGTAATTCTGGGTGAACTCTCTGAACTTTCTGTTTTTAATTCTGAAGGTATTTTTTTAAAAAATCTATCTATAGACTTCTAGAGGCAATTAATATCTTCTATGTAAAGGTACTCTGGATTCCTTATTTCATCTTCAAAGGGGGCTAAAATATAAACTTCCTTTCTACAGATTAAAGAATCCCTGGAAAATGGAAGGAATTGGCTGGGTGGAGTGGGAGGGATCAGAGGGTGCACACTGAGGTGCACTCTAGCTCAGAGAAAATATTCAGGAAGCATTAAGATGTTGAATCCATGACTTAAATGGACTTTAACATTCAAGAATCACCCTAGCTAGTAACAAAGATATTCAACAAAAGTAGCTTTTTATAATAACACAACTCTTTTGTTAAGTCTCATTATTAGCTTTTACTTCATTTCATTCTAAACTTGCTTAAAAACAATAAATCTAGGTTTCCTGTTACAGTAAATAGCTTTTAATGAATGTGAGATTAAAAAAAACAACTTAGAAATTTTATCCATTATTGTTTTTTAAAACATAGTATCATCAATTAACATTTTCTGAGTACCAAAATGGTATTAAAACCACTTGAAATAAAAAATTTTAATGTAAACCATACTAAAGTTTAGTCATAAAAACATAATTGAAAATTGGTTTGTTTTTCTTTTTTAAACAATGATAGCCAAAGTGTATGAAACATAAAAGTTTCAAAAGTATGAAACATTAATACCTATAAAGGTATTAGGAATTGTTACACTTTGCCCTGGAGGTCAAAGCCATTCCTTGACACATCAATATTCTAGATCAGCAGAAAAAGAGATCCATGGGCATAGGAGCAGTTGAAAAACCACTGCTTCAGTACCACCAGCCTAGAAGGTCCTAAGATAATGACATGGCAGCAGCAGAGTTTCTACCCCTTGGTAGTTGGCAGAAGTTGGGGAGGGGAGAGAGGGAAGGAGTATGGTATGTGTAAAGATGTCTCCCTTCTCTGCGTGCAAGGATCTTTTGAGGTTTGCCTAATTATGCCTGTACACTCCCACTCAACTCTTGATGAGTTCCTTTTGACTTCATCTTCTGTTTATTCCACTGGCTATTTCAGTGGAGGAAAGGAAGCAGGAGTTCTGAAACACCCCAGAGCAACTCTCTATGAAGTGAGAGAAGACAGGGAAAAGAACACATTTAAATAGCCCTCTTCCACCTCAGTGTCCAACGAGCTAAAGCACCTCACTGCCATTAGCTGCTCAATTTCAGAGTTTTGTGCTCAATGGTTTTTACTTTTAAAGTGGCCCTCTGAGCACAGCAATCCACAAAGAAGGGAAGCTTCCTTTGCCTGTCACACATGGGTGACATCCATGTGACAAAAGTTCTGATTTACCCCAGTGACAGCATGGAATTGCAACTTTGATTCTACCTAAACTATGTAGTTCTTAACAGATCTAACAAGACTTGGCTCTACTGGTTTCTGTCTGGAGGACAAATCAAGTCATGCTGGATTTTTTTTCCTGAAAGAATGGGGAAAGAATATCTCACACCAAATATCCTTAGACATTGTAAATTTAACATGTGCAAAACTAAACTGTTATTCCACCCCTCCCCCAACCCCTGTTCTCCTTTTAATAATTTCTCCACTAGAGGGAAGTTCACCTCCTGGAATCACAGCTGAAATGTCAGCCTTTACTCTTCGTTTTCTTTCCTTTCCATCCCATCAGAGGTCATGTGCAGTGGATCTGATCTCCCTAGCATCCTTGGCAGTGGCCTCCTCTTCTGGGACAGGGCACCTGCGCTGGGGAGAACTCACAGCCTCAGGCCTGAACTTCTGAACTAGCTGATCCTCCCTCAGTCACCAAACTGATCTTTCCATGACCGTACCACACCTCCATCTGGCTTTTCAAAGCCCTTCTAATTTCCCTCCAGTGACCCGGGGCATTTTCCCTGACTGGCCCCCAAGTCTGGAACTCTGTCCCTTGCCTCCAACCTGCTAGCTTCCCAGGCTTCCTTCAAATGCCAGCTACAGCCCCACTCTCAGAGCATCCCCCATTTACCCTTTACTTGTGCTTGTTTGTGCCCCCAAATAGACTGTGAGCTTCTTGAGGGTAGAGCCTCCCCACATGCCCCACCTTAGGAATTGTAACTACATTAATAGATTCAAGTCAGGGAGTGGGAATGCCAAAGACCTGAGACAGAAAGTCACAGGGACTCAAGGCTTCCTCCTTCCAGGGCCTCCCCTCCACACTGCCCAACAACTTTAAGGCCAAGGCCAGACAAAATAAAGCAGAAGCTTCCCGCTGGAGGCCTCCACCGCTCAGTCTTTGTAAAGGTACATTTCTTTCAAGCGATCAGGTTCTGATCCATGAGAGCACGACCAGCCAGAGCCAGAAAGCCCTCCGGACTCTCACTTGCTTGCTCCAAGGTTCTTGCATGACCTCCCAGCTCCCAGTGCAGTGAGGGGGAAGGAGGACAGCAGACAAGCTAGAAGATGCAACTGTTTTATTTATCATTAAAAGGCTGCCTTTTTGGAGTGAAGGGCCACAAATTCATCTTTTTCATCAATGAAAAAAACCCCAACAATAATAAACTGAAATGATTTTATATGGGTCAGTTTTGGCAGGGGGCATGCAGTCCTAGGACACAGGTTCTACTCTAGGGGCCCTTCCATCAGAGAGCCTCAGTTTGCTTTGGTGCAAGCACCCCTCTCTAAGGGTTCTTTCACTTCTCACACTCCTAGACTCAAGAACAAAAACTCCAAAAGTAAACTCCTTTTCTAAAAGAGCAGTGAGATTGAAGTGAAAGCCAAAGGCTCCTCCCTTGTAGCTGCCAGGCGGCACCCTCATAGAACACTCAGATTCTGCCTCAGATCCTTACTAGCTCTAGGAGTTTGGGCAAGTCCCCCAAGCCAGACTCAGCTTCCTTCCCTGCATGACAGAGGGGAGGACGCATCTGTCACAGCGCTGTTGTGTAGCTCATGTGAATTCATATCTGAAAAGCACTATTTGAACCGTAAAACAAAGCTAGCCTTATTTAGTCTTAGCTAAATTACTCTTCTATCATCAAAACTGGTTTCTTTCTTTTCATACATAAGTTTATTTTCCTTATTATGAACAACAGTAATAATGTCTGATAGCACTTTTCATACTTTTTCTAGTTTAATCCCCATAATAATCCTGTGAGGAAGAAAGCACAGATAGTGTCACTCCTATTTTACACATGAGAAAACAGGAAGAGAAAAGTTAAACATCTGGCTCACAGACGCAAAGCTCTTAAAAGTTTTTGTTGGTCATTTTTCAGTTGTATTGGGACCCCACTAGGCATTTTCTTCGCCAAGATGGTGTATTTTGCCATTTCCTTCTCCATCTCATTTTACAGATGAGGAAACTGAGGCAAACAGGATTAAGTGACTTGTCCACACAGCTGGGAAGTATCTGATATCAAACTTGAACTCGGGAAGAGGTGCTTTCCTGATTCCAAACCTTGTGATCCATCTATTGTGCCAACTAGCCACTCTTCCCAAGGGTTATCAGAATTCCAAATTAGTTTCTTGGCTCTAAGTTCAGATGCTATCACCTAGTAGGACACCAACAACCACTGCAGATTCCATTTAGCCCTCTTGTTTTTAATTGTTAGCCCAGAGCAAACTGGTGCCAATTTACCTTTCCTACCTCTATACATATGTTATACACAGTTTTCATGATTTCAGAAGTATAGGGATATTTTAATTCACATTGCTCTAAAGTTTAAAGAATGAAATTCTTCCATTAAGTCAATCTATTCTCCCTATAACAATGACTAACAAATAACATATATAGCACAACAGGTTATCAAACACTAGGGAGTATATCACAAACTCTTTTCAACAAAAATGTTTATTGGACAAGTGATTTTGAAAGAGAGAGAGTACTATTCTCTATAAGAAAGAAAGTACTTCCCCCCCAAACCCCCTAAAAGGTGCCTTAAATATATGAAAAACAATATGCAAAGTGATTCTTTTTATTCAAGGGTTTCTAAGAGAGGTGTACTAAAAGACCTGTTAAAACCTAAGGCATTTTTAAACTTTTTTATTCAACAATTATTTTTATTAAAAAATTATGAGTTGTCAAAAAGTTTAATTATAAAATAATCAATATTGTGTATGTTCTAAAAACTTAATTTAAGCAAAAAATGAAACTATATTACCATTAAGTTTGTTATAAAATCTAAGTTAGTAATTAAAGTTGAGTGAAATTAGAAACATCACTCTAGATGTTAATATTGTTACATCAGCACATAATAGAGAACCCTTAGAATGTTGCCTGTGCCATTTATTCTACTAAACCACAACAATTGTTAGGGCTGAATTTTAGAAAAATTTAAAAGGTATCCTCAATTGAAATATGAATAATTTCCTTCAAAACAAAGGGCAGATACAAAGTGCGAACTTTGCAGAATCATTCAACTAGACTGAACCAAAGCGGAACAAGGGCAATGGTATGTGTAGGGTAGGGGGCCTTAGGCTCAAAGCACCAGGGCCTGTTGGATGGCAGCATTCTAAGAATTAGCAGCTGTTAAAAAGACCCAGCCCGTTAGTTAAGATTGCGGTCAAAGGGGCAAGGGTACAGTACCTGATGATGGGCAGGTCGAGGCCCCGCTGCAAACTGAGAAAAGGAGGGAGAAGACAAACACAAAAGGAAAGGCACAAAGAGTCAGAAACACCACAACAAAAACCAAAATGTCACACAATCTGCCAAAAAACAAAACAAAACAAAACAAAAAAACACAAAAAAAAACCCACAAGTTAAAAAAAAACAACAAACACACAAACAGTCAAAGCTTTGCTGCAGGACAGTGAGAGACAGGTACTAGGTTCCACAGGCTAACGTCACTGCCATTAACAGGGTCTTGTTTAAGAACCTGCAGAAAAACAGGGGAAGCCACTTGCTAACTGCGGTGGGGGAAGTTTCTCAGGGTAAAAGTGCAGACAGTGCAAAAGAAGGCTGGGAAGGGTGGGCGTGGGGCCAAGCAAATGAATAGCAAGGATGCTCTGTGTGACAAACAGGACTTCAAGCAGAGCTGAAGGAGGTGAGAAAAGCTTGGAGGCTGCTCCAGGGCAGAGCGGAGCATGAAGGTGTCCAGCTCCACACCTGGACAATGTGTTGAAGGGATGCAACTTAGTGGTTCTCTTAGGTTAATTGTGTTCTAGTCCCTCGACAGCCAAAGGTGAGGAAGGCTTAGCCATTCACACATGTAATGAATAAATCCTTTCCAGTGTTTGGCTGGGAAGGAGTGAGCAAATAATGTTTAATATTATAACCATCCAAGCACAAATCAAATGAACTAGTTAAGCATAACGGCAAGCACATCCAGGCAGACAACTAGTGAACATCAGTCTTCTACAAGAATGAAGGAAAGTACTACTGGAAGAGGACCAAACAATTCAAAATACTGTGAAATCTGAGCCCACAAGTAATGCTTATGCACAGTGGCAAAATACTCTGTGCCCATACTTAATTACTAGCTATCCCTGAGACTAACTAAAAAAGAGTAAAATATAATTTTTCTGCCAACCTGAGGAATGTTTGAAAACTTTTCCCTAATTTATATGACACAAGAAACATGTTTTCCAGCAAGGAAATTTTAATACTTAATTCTCTAGCCATAAATATAGCTCAGCAACAATACATTTCCCAATGTATAAAGCCACATTTTAAACAACTTTCCTTTTAATCAGGAAAACTAGGACAAGATGTGGAAGCTATAATACTGCTCTACTACTGCCTATCAAATTAATAACAAAGTCACCCTCTTCAAAAGTAAAATGGAAAAATGATTCCTTTCTACCAACCTAAGGCATGAAATATCATAATTTCATTTGTCTGAATACCCCAAGTCTACAATGGTTGTAGCTTATTGTACACAAACTGATCTAAGGTCTAAGCTAATCCCAATAAAAAAGATTTCACATTCCTTAAAAATCTGCAAGACCCCTGGAAATGCTCATTTCTCCAGATTGCCATTTGAATCCTAGAACATCAAATGTCTTAGCTAGAAAGGACCTGAGAATCCATGCCATTCAGCTCCCTCTTTTGACAGAAAAATGGTCTGCAGAATGACTCCAACCAATTTCATCAAAGCACAAATAAAGTGTGTCAGACAATTAATGTCACAGGAAAGCTCAAACTAGAATTCCCTTATAAGCTATAAGTTTACATATCTTTCTAGTAAGCAATGTCTAAGTGAACATGTTTTGAATAGATATAGAAAGATATTAATAAATTTCCCCTCTAATCTATGTGCTTAAATGGGGCCGAGCATGAATTCCCCTTTTAATGGGAACTACATCAAAATAGTGATCACTCACAAAAGCTATTATTCTTGTAGGACGTTCTCATCTTAAAAGGATATGTGGCCTTATAATGATTTTTCCATATCTTATTTGTGAAAAAAAAATCAGATCATATGTGTGCTATAAAAATAAGCTTCCAATATGGTCAATACAATCTGCATCAGCCATTAATAAAGGAGGGAAGACAACTGCTTCCAATCCAAATATCTGTGAGGAAGGTGATAGGATAGGAAGGGGAAGCCACATTTTAAACAACTTAACCTGAGAGCAATAGTACCTGTCTTATCACTGTTCCACAGAAAGGTCCCATTTCTAAGGCTCTAAAATCAATGTTGAAAGTTTATATATTTTAAACCTTCTAATTAAAAAGGTATTTTCTATGAGCAAAAAGAATACGTTATAAAAATAATAATCAAAATTTTTTAAGTTAGTGGGAAAGTACCCTAATCTATTTTGCACTAGTCACCATTGGCTATTGAGCTTTTATTTTGGTTGACAATATTTGTGATCCTATGGGTAGCTGTAAGCAACAGAACAAACTGTAGTCGCTGCTGGCTCATAATAAAAGTTGAAACTTTAGTTTCATTTGGCTTTTTCTTTAGATGGAAAAGATAGTAGATATAAAGGAAAGCAGCTTTCTGTGAAACCTGGATCAAAATGCTTCTGCCACCCACCCCCTTAATGGTCTCTCTTTCTCTCTCTCTCTCACTCTCTCTTTCTTTCTCTCTCTCTCACACCCTTTGTGCAAACTAGGCATGGCCAACACATGTTGATGTCAATTTGGCACACTAAACCATAGTATTTTAAAATAACCACAGAGTATTACAAAAGCCATGATGCTCCCCTCTCCCCAATTATGCCTTCAGTAGTCTGACTATATTGGACAAATTGAAAATAAACTATTATTTGGAGTTCTGATGTGACAATAAGAAACAAGGGTAAATTGATAAAATTATACTTGGGCTTACCAGTATTTAAAAAAAACGCCCAGAATTTCCCCAAGTTAGAATTCAATTAAGATCTTCTTGGTATTGAATAGAAACAATGCCACAAAGATGGTTGGGGGGTAGGGGAGACACTTGAAGCCGGTTGGATTGCAAAGGCAGCTGTCCAGGGAAGAACAGAAGAGCCGCGGAGGTGCAATTGCCAATGGCCCATCAATGCAGAAATAGAATGGAGTGAGCTCTGGCTGCTCTACAAAGCAGGGTTAGGGTCACTTTCTGAGTGGGACAGCTTACCTCTCCACACCAGCGGGGCTCGCTGTGAAGTGGATGAGACTAGACTATGGAAGCCCAGGATGTCAAAAATGCAATCCAGAAAATTTCCTCACCCCTGCTTTACCCTCCCGGCACCATTACAAATGAAATCAAATAACTCCAACCCAAAACAATAAGCAAGAGTAGTTTGGGGCCAGCTAGTCTTGCACTTGTTTTGGGAGCATGTAAATGGAATGTTATATGTGTGGTTTTTAGTAATGGGGGTGGTAATGGTCACTAGCAGAGCGGATGGCAAAAATTGCATAAAGGATAGTTTAAAAAAAAATAACGTTTACGACCACAGAAAATGGCTGAACAACTGCAGACAATTTCCCCCTTGATATTTAATAAGATAATGGGAAACACTTCTAATTTGCATTTTGAATCAAATAGACCTTAAAGCGCCATCCCTTTGAATTTTTTACATTAAAAAAATTCCCAAATTCTTCCTATCTAATTCCCATTGGAGAAAACCCACCCACATTCTTTCATCCTCCTCCCACTAAGCCTGGCAGAAACTGCCATGGTCTATTATACTTTCAGGGAGGAAGCAATCAATGCATTTCTGTAGATCAGCCAATAAATGGATGTGGTCCCAAAAAAAATAAAAAAATAAAAAAAATAAAAACTCGTGCCAAGGGCACTGCTGCCTGCAAGAAGTACAGTTTGTTATATTGCTTACAATGCAGTATTTTATCCAGCCTCTTCCAGCCAAGGACCTGTAAACGGGAGTCTGTTCCAAAACCTTCCTCCTCTTCCAGTTGTCTGTGCAATGTATTGGCACTGTTCTGCTGGGCTGTCAAAAAAACTGGTTTAGAGATGCAGCTCTTCAGTCAGGTTTTGCTCCAGTTCTAACCATGTAAACTTACTCTTGCTTTTCAACAGTTTAAAAAAGAGGGATGGGGGGAGAGGAGGACCATAGTACTCACTTACTGTTTATGAAAGTTTAACATCATTGCTCCGGGCTAATGATTAGAACTGGGGCCTATGTGAAATGAAATGGTGGGATCTCCGTCCCATTCCAAGGGGTCCAGTGTCCGCATCCAAAACCACTCTCGGGACTGAGCTTCCATTGGCCACCTTGTTGGCAATTTCAGTAGAGAGGTGAAGAATTAAATGGGCCACTGAGCCTGACCCCCCGCCCCGCCTCCTCACCACCCCCTTCGCTCTCAGGGACGACTCTCCCGCAGCTCGACGAGATCCCGGGCTGAGAGCTGCTATGGGAGAAGGAGGGAGGGGGCAGTGTGAGGAGAGAAGGACCGAAGGCTTCCAGACAGGCTGAATCAGACAGGTGGCACCTGGCACTAGGCTCAATCGCCATAACCCACACCAGAGCGGGCACAGGCACAGAGAGCTGCTCTCTCCCTACAAAGCAGAGTGCCCGGGCCTGGGAGCCCAGGAAGACCCTGCCTTTCCCCTGCTCGGGCCGTGCTGTGGAGTCACAGAGCTGATGCAGAGAGGGTTAACGTGAGATGCCACAGAAGCGCTTTCTAGCCAAAGCTCATCATGCAGGGCAGGGCAGGGCAGGGCAGAAAAATGTCCAGAGGGCGTCCCTAGGAACCGGTGGCACAAGGAGCCTGAAATCTGGGAGAGCTCTCAGTCTGAGGAACTCAGTGCACTCGGCAAAAAGGAGAGCAGGAGAAGAGATCGTACGTCTGGCTGCCAGCCGGCTTCCCCCCCAAGCACAGCTATGCTCAGTTGTCCCGGCATACCCATCTGTCCATACTGTTAGAATGGTTAGAACTGATCCAGTGACACTGATTTACAAGTCTTACTCCCTAGAACACTGGAGACTGAGAGTGCAGTTACAAAAATCGAATTGAGTTTTCTAAATTGCCTTGCTTCTTTTTCTTGGCTACTGAAAAATACCGTTAATGGATAAAGTACTGAAATGAGGTGAACTTGAATGCAACTACACTAAAAAGAAACCACGTTACTGAGCCGGAGAAATGGATGGAAAGACATCCGACTTCTCCTTTTTGGGAGGGACACAAAATTTAAAATGAAATGTTCCAATGGGGAGGGCTCTGAAAATGCAATGCAAACCAGTAGGAACAAACACTTTGGAACAAACTTCCAGAATTCAGTGAAACTATTTTGAAAAGAAACATCAAGCTACTGTACACAAAAACCAGACAAAAGGCGATATAGAAATCTACATGGAACTAGTTTATATGCACTTACCGGAGAGCGGGTTTGAGGCTGTGAGTTCATTGTCTGAGGGGCTTGGGGATACACCAATGTGGTTGGAGCTGCATTCTGTCCAGAGGGATAAGGGGTCTGCCCAAAAAAAAATATATATGATGATGATTAATATACCATTTGTAAAAATTAGAGAAAGCAGCTAAATTCATAGGGTTGGGGGGAAATAGAATTAAGAGTTGTGAGGGTCCCTAGAAATCACCTAAGCAAATTTCTCCTTTTACAATTAAGGAAACTGAGGACCAGAGTGATTCCCTGCTCTGAAAGGTTTTCTATACAAGTAGTAGGAGAACCAGATCTTCTATATTCAAATTAAAGAGTTCTTTCCACTATGAACAATTTTCGGATGATAAAATTAAAGCCATCTATAGTCATGTGGAAAAAAATGCTCTAAATCACTATTGATTTAGAGAAATGCAAATTAAAACAACTTAGATACTACCTTACACCTCTCAAATTGGCAAAGATGAAAAAAAAAAAAGATAATAATAAATGTTGGAGGGAATGTGGGAAAACTGGGACACTAATGCATTGCTAGTGGTGTTGTGAAATGATTTAACCATTCTGGAGAGCAACCTGGAACTATGTCCAAAGGACTATAAAATTAGGCATACCCTTTGATCCACAGGGCTATCATTGGGTCTGTACCCCAAGGAAATCAAAAAGGAGGGAAAAGAACCTACACGTGCAAAAATGTTTGTAGCACCTCATTTTGTAGTAACAAAGAATTAGAAAATGAGTGGATGCTCAATTGGGAAATGGCTGAACAAGTTGTGGTATAAGAAGGTAATGGAATATTTTTGTTCTATTAAAAATGATAAGCTGATTTTAGAAAGGCCTAGAAAGGTTTACATAAACTGATGCTGAGCAAAACAAGCAGAACCAGTAATTCATTGGACACACTAACAGCAAGAATGTGTGATGATCAATTATGAGACTTGGTTCTTCTCAGTGGTTCAATGATCCAAAGCAATCCCCAATAGACTTTGGACAGAAAATGTCATCAGCATCCAGAAAAAGAACTAATGAGATTGAATATAAATCAATACAAGCTATGTTCATTTCTTTTTTGTTTTTTTTTCCTCTTCCATGATTTTTCCTTTTGCTCTGATTTTTCTTTCCCAACACAATTCATAAAACAATGTGTGTTAAAATAAACAAACAAACAAATAAAGGGGAAAAAGTTCTTTCCACCATACAATACTTTGTGAACAACCTCAAGGTTGCAGATGAAGCTTTACTAATAAATATGGTTCACAGTTTCTCCTATTACAATTCAGATTTATCACAGTACATATTAGTAGAAAAGTAATATTGATGGAAAATACTTTGCTTTATCTGGTAGTAATTGCTGACCAAGAGATCTAATCCAATAAACAAGTATCAAACACCTGCTACATGCAAAACATTATGCCAGGTTGCTGATGATAAAAGGACAAAACAATAAAGTGTATCCAGGAGTCAATCTGAAGAGTGGTTTTGGATGTGGACACAGCAGCTTACATCCCCCACTGGATACCTAGAGGAAGCGACACATATGGACAGTTGTGTAAAGAACATTGGGTACAGAGACTTGATGCCACAGGTCATTACTTGGTTGACCACAAATAAAATCTCTTTCCAAACTGACAAAATGGGGATCCAAATAATGGAATCATTCTTCCTTCAAAAGGATATTGTGACAGTGACCCCCAGCAACCTCAGAAACATATAAAAATAAGCACCCATTGTTCTTTGTGTCCTCCTTCTAGAAATATTCAGACATGGAACATATTATGGCATTAGGATTTTCTCACAGCTACAAGTTCAGTGTGATGAACCATCTACTTAACCACTTAACCTGACATCTAACTTCTACTACAAGTTTACTACTTGCCAAGGAGTGGGAGGTGGTATGTAACAGTTAATAATTTTAAGGAATCTTACCAATAGGGGAGCTATAATTCTACTTTATATGGTCTCATAGAAAAGTAACAGATATGACTGGCTAAACAAATCATCATCCCAAATGTAACAGAACAGATTATGGTTTCCTAAGAAATAGCAAATATGAAGAGTCCAAAGCAGCATAGAAAGATTATATTAACTAGTGCAGAGTGAAGTAAGCAGAATTCATACAACGACTATAGTAATATAAAAGGAAAACCCAAGTTGAGTGTAGTGATTGCCCTCAGAGCTGACAACCTCTCCCTTCTCTACAGATGTTAGAAGGCTAACAGTGTGGAATTTATTGTATATAATGACAATCATGATTAATGTGTCAGGTGGTATTGATGAATAGATGGGGGTTTCACCCTCAATTTTTAATGTCTATATTATAACTAAGGGATGGGTCACTGAGGCAGGCATGGAAGAGAGATATTGAGAAACATATGGTAAGCAAACACCAAAAAAGGAACAGTAAAAATAATCAATCAACAGTCGACAAACAACACTAACAAGTCAAAAGAATATTTCCTAACCAGCTAACAGTCAACAAGCATTACTAAGTGCTTATGATGTGCCAGCCAGTAGATTAAAGACTGGGGATCTTCCATTTTAATGGAAGAAGCAACATACACAAAAATAACTATGCACAATCAAAAAAAAGACAGTATAAATAGGAGGTCACCTCAAAGGAAAGCCAGTGAGGGGGTGGGAAAAGAAAGGGCTCCTTCCTGCAGAAGGTGGAACTATCAGATAAGGGAAAGAAGTGCAAAAAGGGGAAGAAGAAAAACCTTTCAGGTGTGAAGAGCAGCCAAGGAAAAGACAGCAGGAGACCTGAAATGTTGTGCATGAAGAACACCAAAAAAGCTGGTGCAAATAACACAGGATTTATTGATCGACCTTGGAGGTAGTGATAGTGAAATATCATTTAGACCTTTCAAATCAGTCAATAATCGATAACAATTCCCAAGTGCTTAACTAGCTATAAGGCACACTGCTAAACAGTGAGCATACAAAAACAGGCAAAAGACAGCCCCGGCCCTCAAGGAGTTCACAATTTAATGCAAAAGACAACAAGCAAACAATGGATAAATAAGCTACAAGCAACATAAAAATGAAATGATTTAAAAAGAGAGAAGGCACTAGAATTAAGAGGATTGTTGGAAAGAGCTTCATAAAAGACAGGGTTTTAGTTGGGACTTAAAAGAAGCCAGTGAACAGAGATGATTTGGAAGGAGAGCATTTCTAGACGTGCAGATTTGATTGAGGGTGATAATATGGTGTTTTCAGTGACCTAAACTTCAGAAAGATCAATTTAAGAGACAGAATGGAAGATGGACAGGAGGAGCGAGAAGACACTGAAGCAGACAGATCAATAGCAGACTACCTCAATGGTCTAGGCAGAAGGTGATGAGGGCTCACATCAAGGGGAAGGTGCACATATTGAAAATATATTAGGTGCAACTGACAGTATTCAGAAAGTGATTGATATGTGGGGTGACTAAGGGTGATGAGTCAAGGATGATAAGCCAGTTATGAGTCTGGGGTGACTGGAGGAATGGTGAGATCCTAGATAAAAATAGAAAATGTTAGTCAAAATATTTATAGCAGCACTTTTTGTAATGCTCATAATTGGAAATAAAGTGGTAGACCATCAACTGGGCAATGGTTAAGCAAGCTGTGGATGGAGTGAAATGGAACACTGCTATGCTATATAAGAAAAGCTGCATGTGACAAATACAGAAAAGCCTGGGGAAATTTTATATGAGTTGATGTGAACTGAAGTGAGAAAAGCCAAGAAAACAATATGCACAATAATTACAGTAATGTAAATGGAAAGAGCATCAAAAAATCAAAAGTGAATGTAACAAAATTTTAAAGATTAAGCCCAAAAGGATTCTGGGAAGATGGTGGGCTAGGTTGGTAAATTTCAAGCTCTCCTGTTTTCCCCCCAAATAGAACAAAATTTGCACCTCAGGGCAAACATAGACTGGTGAAAAACCAAGAAGACTTATGGCAGAACTGGGGTCCTCCTGAACAACTTGAGATCTGAAGAAAAACCCAGACCCAATTAACCCAAAACACCTCCCAACTAGCTCGGTAAAACATCAAGTGGGGAGCCCTCGGGCCTGGCTGGATGTGTCTGGAGCCTCAGCAGAAAGCACAGGGACTCTCACCTCCCCCACTCAGGGTCTGAGTCCAGGAAAACTGAACCTGGGCTGATTGGGAATGCGAGGCCCAGCTGTGCTTCAGGGTGCAGCCTTGGGCCAGAAGGAACCAGCACCTGGTGAATGCAGAGGAGCAGGACTGCTGTGGGGTACGGGCACTTGCTGGAGGGTGGAGCTCTTAGTTTGGGATTCCTCGTCAGAGGGGAGAGCTGAGGTGAAACCAGAGATATCAGGATTATACTAATACTTCTTATTAAAAAAGAAAAGAAAAACAAACCAGCTAAGAAGAACCCCACCACGGAAACATTCTATGGGAACAGGGAAGGCTAGAGTTTGTCTGAAGTAAAATAAACTTCTACCCCCAAAGAGTACTGTGAAATGGCTCCTTGCCCAGAGAGAATTTATAAAAGAACTCAAAAAAAAAATTCTAAAATCAAATGAGATATATTGAGGAAAAACTAGAAAAGGAGATGGAGTCTCAAAGATGAAAATAACTCCTTGAAAATTAGAATTGAGCAAGGAGAAATCAATGAAGCCATGAGAGACCAAGAATAAGAAAACATTATAAAGAATGAAAAAATGAACAGAGTGTGAAACATCTAAGAAAAATGACAGATCTGGAGAACAGATCAAGAAGACAAAATCTAAGAATAAATGGACTGCCTGAAAGTTGTGACAAAAAAAAAAAAAAAGACTTTGACACAATAATGAAAGAAATAACCCAAGAAAACACTCCTGTTGAGTGATAAAACAGGAAGGAAAAATAGAAATAGAGAAAATCCACCAATCACCACCTCAACGAGATCCTTTTGTGGAAAATACATAGAATATTATTGCCAAATTTCAAAACCCCCAGATCAAAGAGAAATTTTTTTAAAGAAACAAGGAAAAATAATTCAAATAAGCTAAAACTACAATTAGAATTGTACAGGACTTATCAGCAGCCACAATAAAAGACCACAGGTCCTGGAATCATATCTATAATCAATCAAAAGAACTAGGTCTGCAGCCAAAAATACCATATACAGCAAAATTATCTATATTATTAAGCGAGAAAAAATGGACATTTAATAAATTTGCAGATTTTCAGGACTTTCTATCAACCAAACCCAAACTTAATAGAAAATTTAACATAGAACTAATAAAGATTAATTTCAAGAAACCCAACATGAACAAATTATTTTTTTTAACATGGGAAATGTAAAGCATATATGTTTAAAGGTGACATCAACTATAGGATAGATCAAAAGAAAGATGGAGGCAGAGTTAAGGTAAAAATCCAAAGTATCATACAAATGACATGTAAAGGAATAATAGATACTGTGACATTAGAGGGGGGAAAAGGCCTCATAGTTCTGAAAACCTACTCACATTGGGAATGGATTCAATAGGCAACACTACATGTATATGGGTATATAAGTCTCCAAAATCTATAAAGAAATAAGGGGGAATTGATAGGTGGATGGGGAAGCAAAGGGTGTGGGAAGAAGAGACAAGAGAGAGTTAGAAGCAAAATTAAAGCAAAGGGTCAGCTGGGATAGGAAAGATATGTGTGTATATGTGGGGGGGGTTATATATAAGTGTATAGATAAGTGTATGTATATATCTACATATGTGTATATAAATATATCCTTTCTTAACTATAGTCTGCTTGGGATGGGAGGGATCAAAGGGGGGGAAAATAAAGTAAAAAAGGTGCAAAGAGACAACCAAAGAACAATTTACAACGAAGTAAAGATGGATACTCATGAATATAATTTTTCCATATATATTTTTTCCTGGTATTTCTTGTTATATATTTTGAATCCTTACTACTGTTCTGCTGTTTTATTTTTTGTATTCCTTTTCTGTTTTTCTTTTTTCTTATTCTGTTTCTTTAAATAAAATAGATTTTTTTTAAAATCAGAAAAAAAAAAGATTAAGCATGATTTGAATAAATACAATTCCTTTCATGGAGGTAGGAGATGGACAGTTTTACACATCCAGCATTTTCTTAAATCTTTTCAATGTATTGTTCACCTATAATTAATTTTCTTTCTTCTCTAAAAAGCACTATTTCTTATATGAGATGATGGCTCTCTGGAAGGGAGAGGGATGCTTGAGATAATTATAATAATGTAACAACCAAAAGATATCAATAAAAACTTTTTTAACACTTTTTATTTTATTTTTAATAACTTTTTATTGACAGCAAAAACTTTTTTAAAAAAAGAAAAATTAGCAAAGGGAGAGAGTTTTCAGAAAAAGGCACTAAGTTCTGTTTTATAAATGTTAGAATCTGAGCTATCCATGGGTCAATCAGCTAGAGGTACCCAAAATTTAGTGATAATAGCTAGCATTCATATATCACCTACTCTATGCCAAGCAGTGCATTAAGCACTTTATGCATATCATCTCATTTGATCCTTTTAACAATCATCATTACCTCTATTTTAATTGAAGAAAATGAGGCAGATAGAGATTAAGTGACTTTCCCCAAAGTCATACAGCGAGGCAATGTCTCAGGCAGGATTTGAACTCAAGTCTTCTTGAGTTCCTATAGCCCCAGGGGTCTGTCTCTAAGGCAAGCATGGCATGCCCACATGTGGGCACAACATAGTTGCAGTGGGTAATGCAGACTTCAAAAGGGAGACTAAAAAGATCTGAGACTCCTCTGCCTCAAGATGATCATGAAGCTCATGGGAGCTGATGAGATTGCCCAGTGATCGATCACCCAGGAGAGAAGAAAAGAAGGGCCTGGAACAGTAAAGAGGAAGCCCAAGGTAAGTGGGAATGAAAAACAACAAAGGATCCAGGAGAATCAGGGGGAGGAAAACCAGGGAAGAGCAATGTCCTGAAACCCTAGAAAGAGGAAAGTATCGAGGGAGGGAGAATGTCTGATGGTGTTAAGACACTAGGCAGAAGTGAGAAAAGGACCAGCAAGCAAAAGGACTGGGGAGAGGAGACCCTGGCACAGTCCTCAGTCATGAAAGGGAGAAGAGACAGGGCTCCCAGCTGGGCGGGTTCTTAAGGATGTAGAAAGCCATAATTGGGCCTGTTTTCTGGGCACATCTGCAGGCAGTTTGGCAGTGATTGACGGACAGAAAGTGGCAATGAGAAGGGATGGCCCAGTGGAGAAGATGGCTGGGATGGGCTGCGATCACTACTTCTGTCTTTGCATTCCCAGCCCTCACTGTTGCTCCTTCAGAGAGATTTCTGAAAGATCAGTTCAACCCTTAAGTGTCACCAGCCTTCAAGTGACACTCCTCCTGCTTCTTCCCATCCACATCTATTTAGACTATCCAATGGCAACCCAGCTAGCTCACTTCCCGCCATTCTTCTTCCACCCCACCTCAGCTAGGCTCAGACAGGGTCACGCCCCTGGTCTCAACCACAAATATTCCACTCATGTCTGTGAACCATAAAGTTCCCATGTCCAATCGTGGCCTCTTCATCTTCACCCTGACCCTTATTTGTTCCTCAGACCATAGCCCCTGCAAGGACTACCCCCGGCCCCCTTCTCCTTATTGGTCCTGCCTGGCCTCAGCGTGGGATGGCTCCTACCATCCTCATTCCCACTCCCCTGCTGCTGAAAGAAGAAAACCACAAAAGCATCCAAAGTAGATCCACCCAGATTCAGATGACGCGAGCCCACCTGGGCCTCCACTGCTACAAGGCCTGTCTTTTTGTAACCTCTCACCAGAGGAGACCTTGCAGATCTTCTCAGCTTCCCTCCAATTTCCCCAAAGTTCTCTCCCCCACCCTCTCTGCTGAGAACTTTGTTTCCTATTTCATTGAAAAAAACGGAGCCCCCCCCACCTCCCTCTTTGTCTGCCCCATATCACGAGGTGCTCCTCCCTCTAATGCCCAAGGGAGCCCAGGCCAGCCCTGCCCCCAGAGTGCCATGTTCCCAGCTCGTGTAACTCTTTCCAGTCTGTCTGCTCCCAACCCCGCCATTCAGGTGCACCTGCTCCTTCCGGTGTGCCAATCTCTTAGCTGCCAAGAGTCTTTCCTCGCTCCCTTCAGGCTCCCGATGCTGCCGATCCCTCCTTGCTCCTTCAGATGCCTCGCCTGGCCTTCCTGACCAATGCTTCCTCCGCTGCATCTTCCTCCAGGTCATGCCCTGTCTCATAGGCCTCTAGACCATCTGACTTGGTGTTCTCAGCAGCTCCTAGGGATTCAGTTATCATCTCTATGCTGAGGCTTCTCAGTTCTACCGAGACAGCCCTCATGTTCACCGAGTGCCCATTTCACAAACTGACTTGGATTTCCAGTGACCACCCAATGTACCCAAGATGTCCAAAACTGAATGACTTTTCCTTCTCTCCAATTCTCCCCTCTTCCTAACTTCCCTACTACTGTCATCCTACTCACACAAGTTTACTACCAAGGGACCAGCCCCAAATCCTCCTCCTCTCTCATCTCCCTATAATCAATCTGTTGCTCCCATTTCTCTTCCATGCCTCTTTTCTCAGCCCTGTCACTGCCCTCCCTAACAATGCTCTGTCCTGAACTGTACAAAACTGTGGCCATTCACTGATCAGGGAGGAGTGGATTAATAGATACAAACACCCCTGCATTCTTGTTAGTGTTTCCCTTCGTGTAACCTAAGCTTGTATCAACTTCCCGTGGAGTACAACCTCCTGCAAACTATCTAACCTCATCTCCTACAATGTCATTTTTTCATTGTTCTGACTCTGAAAATAAGACTTTATATTTATCTCTATCACATTTTATTTGACCCACTATTCTAAGCTATCTTTTACAATCATATCATCCGACATATTAGCTCTTACCTCTAGTTCTGTGTCACTGTCAATATGATAAATAGGGCATGGGTTTGTATAAGCATACGATGGATAAAAATGATAGACAGGTTGAATAGTTAGTCAAAGACCATAAAGCCTCTAGAGTTCCTTCTTATGTACATGAGCCATTAATTACCAAACTTTGATTCTGGCCAAAGAGTCACCTCTAGACTGTGAAAAATAAAAAACTTTAATAAAGAAAAAAAGAAAAAAAATTAGTTACGTCTAAATCCACCTGGTCTGTCTCTGCCTTTTTCACAAAATACCATGAGATTGTTAAATGCTTTCTTCAAATTGAGTTAAATTATTTTTTAGAGCAATTTTTAATTATGTATTTAAAACTTAAGTGCAAGATAACAAAAACCAAAATAGAAAAATACAGAAAAAGAAAAAAACACATTGACATGTGCCCAGCAGAACATTGTGGAGGATTCAAAATAAAACAATAAATTTCCATTTAAGAAAGACTAATAAAACAATAAATTTCCATTTAAGAAAGACTATGTAATCGAAGTCATATTAATAATGGTCCATCTTCTTTAATTTTTGCTTCCTTGTAGGTTTTCTTTTGTTCTCTGCTACACTTTTTACCTTGTTCTTTTTCCCCTCTTTTCTTCCCCTCACATCCCCAAATAAGCTGTAACTAAGCACAAATATTTTTTGTGTGTATACACACACATATACACATCTAAAATATTAATATAGCTGACATTTCTCTCTTAATTGAGTCTTTTTAAAGTTTGACTTTGTCTAATATCAATGATTACTTCCCCCAACATTTTTTCTAATAAATTTTACTTTTGATCATTGTTATTTGTGTATATCTCAGATCTTACCCCTGCTAATTCTTCTAGTTTGCTTCTACCTATTGACTTGCTTTGCTGTTACTGAACATGACCCATGGCCCTACCCCAAGAACTCTCCCTCATCTTCTCCCCCTCTATCCAATTACAACTAACTGACATGCCTTATCCCACCTTCCACTAATCTAAATACATTTCTGCTACATTCCCTTCTCTTATCTTATGTCCCCCAATCCTTCCTCTTTATCCCATTCCTGTTGATTTATACCACCCCATCTTAACCTATTCCTTCTTCCCTCATTTCTTTATAGATTTCTGTGTGTGTGTGTGTGTGTGTATGTGTGCACGCACACATATGTGTGAGTGAGTTAGTATGTGTAGTTCCTTCTTTAAAACATTCCCAATGTGAGAAAGTTTTCAGCACTATCAGCCCCTTCCCCCCTCTAATCCATTTGTTGGTTCTTGCTATCATATCTCATTCATACAATATGATTACTATTTTTATCTTTTCCTAGACAGTTTAACTTTTTAGAGTCTTATCATACTTAGTTCTATCCCAATCATTCTTTTGGACTGTCTAGTTGCTAATGTCAATAATCGTAGACATATGATTTACATTTCCATGTATAAAACAGAAATAATTTGTTTTTATTGAGTATCTTAAAATTAGTCTTTGATGTTGGCTCTCATACATTAAATTTCCTATTGGATTCAGATTTGTTTGAGACAAAATCCTAAATTTTCAGGATTTAAAAAAAATCTGAGTTTATCAACTGTCCATTTTTTTCATTCAATATTACTCAAATATTTTTTGCTGGATATGATATTTGGGCCACAATCCTAGTTCTGATTGTCAATATGCATTATTTCAGACACTGAAGTCTTTTATTGTAATCACTGAAAAAATACTGCATAATATTGCATAATAAAAAAATTATGCAATTTCTTATTATAGTTCTAGCATATTTGAATTGTTATATTGTAAAAATTTTCTCTTTGATCTAGGGATTTCCATATGTTTTCCTAATAGTATCTCTTTTAATGATGATTAAACTTTTTTGTATTTCTCCTCTTGCTCTATCACTTTAGATCAATTTTCTTTAATTTTTTCTTATATTATTGGGTCAAGGTTCTTTTTTTGGTCATAATGTTTACATAGTCCAATTATTCTTGCATTTCCTCTTCTTGATCTGTTCTCTAGATTGTTATTTTTCTTCTAAGATATTTCATATTCTTTTTTGTTTTTTTATTCTTTATTTTATTTTTTGGTCTTATAACTTCACTGGCTTCCCCTTTTCCAAATCTCATTTTCAAAGAGTCACTGGATCTCATTTTCTAGTTAGTTGACTTTCTTTTCATTTTGTGGGAGAGTTCATCCCATTTACATTAACAGTTATGATTACTAGCTCTGTATTTCCCTACATCCTATATTCCTTGGGATTTTCTTGTGGGATATCTTTGGAGAGGTAATCGATGGATTCTTTCAATGAGTATTTCTAGAATATCAGAGCAGTTTTTTTTATTGACCTTTTGTAAAATGCTATCCTGGCTCTTTTTTTGGTCATGGCCTTCAGGAAGGCCAATAATTTTTTAATTGTGTCTTTTGGGTCTATTTTCCATGTTGACTGTTTTGCCATCGAGATATTTCACAATTTTTTCCATTTTTCCCATTCTTTTAATTTGGTTGATTCTTGCTGGCTCACAAAGCCATTAGCTTCTTCCATTTGCCTTGTTCTGGTTTTTAATGTGTGATTTTCTTCAATTATCTTTTTTTTTCCCATTTAGTTTATTCTACTTTTTAAAGAGTTGTTTTCCTCAGACAATTTTTTTCCTACCTCTTCCAAACTGTTGACTCTCTCATTTCTTTTCTAATTCTTCTACTCTCTCATTTGCTTTCTGAAGTCTTTTTATGAGTATTTTTAAGAACCCTTTTTGGGTTCTTAGACACCAATTTATCTCACTCTTTGAAATCTCTTCTGTGGACATTCTGTCCTCTCTGGGTTTGTGTTTTGATCTGCTCTGTCACCACAGTTGCTTTTTATGGTCAAGGTTCTTTTCTGTTTCTTCCTCATTTTCTTTCCTTTCCTTTTGGTATGTCCTCTTTTTTACTTTTATGGTGGAACTTTGCTCTTGGGGTAAAGATGGTGTTATTCCAAGCTTCCTGTCAGGCAGCTCTGAGCTTTGGCTCAGAGGTCCGTTGGGTTTTTCAGGAAACAGCCTTTCAGAGTTTGCCTTTCTGAGCTGGGACTGGAAGCTGCCTCCCTGCTGTGCTCCTCTACAGATACAAAACTGAGGATCTTAGATACTGATTTTCTGGGGTTAATATCCTCTCATGGGCTTTCCCAGAGTGTGTCTGAGCAGGGCTGAGCACCCTTTCCGCCCCACCCAGAGACTGGCTTTTCTTGAAGTTTTTCCAATCTATCTTGAGCTCAAGGTTTGATTCTGTCAGACTGTTCAGAGGCTCAGTTTCACATAGTTTTCAAGGAAAACTGGGAGAGCTCGAGCAGTTTCCTGACTTGACTCTGTCATCTTCTGCTCAAAAGTTTTCAATGATTCCCGATTTTTTGACTGACTTCCTTTTCATAGTCTTCTTATTTTTCTTGGATTATTCTTATTTTTGTGTTTTTCCTCAATCTCTCTCATTTCACTTTCAAATTTCACTTTTTCACTTTAATTTCACTTTTAAAGACTTTTTGATTTCTTCTATAAATTCTATTGGGGTATAGAGCCATTTAATGTTACTCTTTGGAAAGGGGAGGCTTTTTTTGCTTTAGCATTGTCCTTTGAAGATGAACCCTGGTCTTCCCTATTCCCACAGTAAATTTCTAAATTTGTGTTCTTTCTCCTCTGCCTGCTATTTCCACCCTCCCCCCAAATTAAGAACTTAATAATGTAATCAGCTCAAGTCCTGCAATGGGGGTTTGGAGGAATGGCACCTCTGGCTTCTGTCAGTTTTCCCTCTGACCCGGAAAATCAAAGCCCATGGGTCCCTCCTCCTGGAAGTCTCTGCAGCCAGCAGTCCCTGTACCATTGCTTCTGTCCTCACTGGATAGGCCGATCCCTTCTCAGCCAGGGCCACTCTCAGCAGCCCCACTGTGCTGGTGTTCCTGCTCAACCCAGGGCCTCTATCAGCCTCTGACTCACCCCACTGTCCCAGGAAGTGAGAAAGTTCCTGAGGCTCAGGCCGAAGAGCTGGCCAGGGATCTTCCATTCACACTAGTTAATCCTCTCTCCTGGGGGTCTTCCTTTGGGGCTTATCCAGCTTTCTAAGAGGACCCCAGTTCTTCCCCCTCTTATTTGTTTTTCACTTCTCTATTATTCACTGGGAGGTGCAATTTCGTTTCATTTGTGGGGCAAATCTGGAGACCTTGTAATTTTCTGATCTGCTCTGCTATGTTTCCACAATTCTCTCCAACTCAAACTGTTTACAATTCCTCTACTCTAGATAATAACCTGTCAGAAAAGGAAACAAGGCTAGGTTCCCCCCCTCCTTCTTTCCTGCAGGGAAAAGAGCAAGTCTAATAACCAAAAGTGGGGGTCCTCTCAGAGGCCTCCAGGCCTAGCCTACTAGTGCCCGAGTCTAATGGGTGCAAACCTACAGGCCGGCTTCCTTTCATAGACATGGTCATACCACAGTGACCTTTGGCCACCACAGCATTAACCCAAACAGTGAATGGCCTCTTTCCCTTGCGGTAGCTGTGGGTGCTCAGGCCATCCTTTCTTCTCAGAGGGGTTAGAGCTGCTCTCAATGGCAAGTCTGAATAACTCCTTTGTGCCTGGGGAGGCCACCCACCTTCCAAGCCATCCCATTCCTCAAAAACCCGAACCTCAGAGGCCAGCAGAGGAGGGTCCCTTCTAGGAAGGGCAAGATGAGCTGGAGAGCATCCCAAGGAAAAGGGCCTCCAGGTCCTACCAATTGAGGATCTGTGGGGTGTTTAGTCTGGAGAAGAAAAGCCCAAAAGTGGGCCAGGAGGGGAGTCTCTTGTGTGCTTGAGGAAGGCAGATTAACTTATGCTTGGCCCCAGAAGACCCAGCAAAGACAGTGTGGAAGGAGGAGCTCCCTGAGGAAGTAAGGCTCTTCTCCCTGGAAGGAGCCAAGCGAGACAGAGGTTGGGAAGGTCCTTCAACAGGCAGGGTCTGGAGTAAATGGCTATTCCTCCAAGTCTGCGATTTCTGATGCTCCACCACAATCCAGAATGGTAGCAAGGGCAGGACTCAAAGGGAAGGCCATACTGCCCACAGCCCAAAGGGAAGGAAATCTCAATTTTAATGTGTGCGTCTAGTGTGGAGGGCGCCACAGTTTCTGTTGCTCAGTCATTTCAGTCGGGTCCAATTCTTCATGTCCTCATTTGGGATTTTCTTGGCAAAAATAACTGGAATGGTATTTCCTTCTCCCACTCATTTTACAGATGAGGAAACTAAGGCAAATAAAGTGAAGTGACAGTATCTGAGGGCGGATTTGAACTCAGGTCCTCCTGATTGTAGGCCTGGGGCTCTATCCACCACTGTTCCACCTAGCTGGCACCACAATGCTTATGGCAACAGCTGGCAAAGGATGTGTACACACACACACACACTGCCTTCAGTGTAAACAAAGTGATGGTGAACCCTGAAATACCACAGGTACTGTAATGGACCTCCTAAAGCAGCAGACTTGACCTGGCCAGCCATGAATCCCCTACATCCCAGATGCCTCTGCCACTCTCTCTACCTCCATCCCAGTGTTGCACGAAGACGGCCCTCCCTGCCAAGACAAAGCCTTCAAGTGCACAAGCGACCAGGTCCATCCCATCTTCTCTACTTCTCCCTATCTGAAACCAGGCTCCAGGCCCCATCCTCAGACAATCCCTCCCCCACATCCCCCTTCTGTAGAGGGTCACAGTCAGTGGGGAAACTCTGGGTAGGGTATAAGACCCTTCAGTCCATAGGGAACCTGCTAACAATGTCTGGTTCGGCTCCCCATCTCCCGGAAGGGCTCTCAACCTTTCTGAGAAGTCAGGGGGCGGTGACAACCTGTGTTGTAATTAAAGCAGAGAGATACCAGATGGCAAAGAGTTATCTACACACAATAACAAGTTGTTTATGTGGTCACCCATGTGCAGTGTGCTATGGTTATGGAAGAGTATTAGGGTATATGAGGCTGAGAGATTTTGAAATAAATGGACTCCATGGTTGACTTTCCACATGAGTCCCCCCCGACCCTTCCCTCCTCTTTCAGACCACAAACTCGGGCTGGTACCGAGGTCCTCCAGCGAGCTAGTCCGATCACAGCACCATCCCCAGCTCTCGCCCACCATCATCCTCAAACACACGCTGCTCTCTATATCTAAGCCCCATGCTTTCTCTCAGCAGCCTCTGAGAAAGCTCAACAGCTCTCCAGCTGGATTCCTCTCAAGAATTTTGTGACTGCTCTCTCCAGCCTGGCCCGAGCCTTTCCCCAGGTCACCCTCACCAAACATGGGCTACCCCAAAGCTTCCCCCATTCTTGCGGAAGGCAGCCTTTCCTTCTAGTCACAGAGTCACAACCGAAGGGTCAGCCTTTGGATCCAACAAGGCCTATTTATTTTTCCTTCTTCACTTCTCTCCTGCCACCTTGTGCAGGCCCTCTGCACCTCACATTGGGGGGACCTACCACAATCTCTCCCCATCTCACTTCATCCTTCACCCAGCTGATCGTGGCAGCGGATCTTCCAAGAGAACTGGTCTAAATGCTGCTGCCTGTCATCTCCAGAATCAGATACACATAAGAGTATTCTGTTTGCATCTCCCTAACATGGCACCCTCCTACTTCTCCAATCTCCTTACTTTACTTCCTCCCACAAGTCCTTGGATCTGGTGACACTGGCCTTCATGCCAAGTTCTCAAACAAGAAGGGAAAGAGGAACCAGAACCAGAATTTATTAACTCCTACTAAATTCCCAATATTCTCTGACTTAATCGTCACAAGTACTCTGGGAGATAGATGCTATTATTACCCCACCTACAATGGAGAGAACTGAGGCAGACTATTATGGCCAGAACTTGAAACAAGGTAATAACTCAAAGGAGATGTTAGAATCCTAGTGTTAACTCAGTGCAATAGATACAATGCTTATTGGTTCACACATTAGAGCAAATCCTTACAAAGTGATAAGTCAGTTGCCTAATTTAGCATGGTACTTAGCAAATTCTCTAACTCACTAATGTATTTAAGTACTCTTTGGAGTTCATGAGTATGGGAGATTAACACTTTGTGTTGTGAATTAACACTTTGTGTTGTGAATCTCCCATACTTGTGAACTCCAAAGAGTACTTAAATACATTAGTGAGCTAGAGAATTTGCTAAGTACCATGCTAAATTAGATGATTATTGTCTCTATCAACTTATAATGAGTTTACACTTTGTAAGGATTCCAACAGCAGACAAACTGACTTGCCACAGGTCACACAGCTAGTAAGGGTCTATGGTCTTATTTGACCCGGGGTCTTCCTGACCCCACATCTAGCACTCTATCATGGCACCACCTGGCAACCTCAAGACAAAAGACTCCTTTTCCCTCCAGGAGCATTTTCTTTTGCTCTCTATCCCCTTATCTCTGTCTCCTGGTTTCTTCTTCAATTCCCAGCTAAAACCACAGGAAGCCTTTTCCTGATCCCTCATAATTCCAGTGCCTGGCAGTTATTTCAAATGCATTATGTACTCATAGTTATTTGTATCGAGTCCCCATTAGGTGAGGAGCTAATTGGAGGGAAGGACTGTCTTTTATCTTTCTTTGTATTCCCAGTGTTTAGTACACTGCCTAGCACATAGTAGGACTTGACAAATGCTGACTGACTGACAGAATTGAGACATATATCATTATAATTTTAAAAGAAGTTAAATTATTCTTTTTCTAAATCATTCTTTAAATCCTGGACCACAACATGCCATCTGGGGGAGGAGATGGGAGGAATGAGGGGAAAAGTTGGAACGAAAGGCTTTGCAATTGTCAATGCTGTAAAATTACCCATGCATATAACTTGTAAATAAAAAGCTATAATAAAAAAAAAAAAGAAAGAAATTAATTTAAGGCAATTTAACAGGTACCGTTAAAGACCATTTCCATGCAAGGAACTGAGATAGGCACTAGAGATGCTAAAACAAGAAAAATGATAATATCCACTCTCACTAGGAGTGCAGTCCAATGTGAAGGACAGATAAGATCCATACACATGGAAGTATGACAAAGGTGAAAATATTATCTGGATTTAAAGAGGAGGTAGAAATGTTGAACTATATTAAAGGAAGATGGAAAACACAAATCAGTCTGGATAATGAAGAAAGTCACTTCAATTTAAAGGAAAAGAAACATTTCCAAAAAAATAGGAATTGAGAGAAATTGAATTCCTGACAGAGAAAGAGCCACAATGAGTCAATGGGAAATGAGTTTAGAGAGAAGTTAATAATCTAATCTGGCCAGAATTAGACTATTGTATTGTATTATAATTGTATTTCCAGAATACAAAACATACAAAGGGAACAGTGTGTAATACGGTTAGAAAGGTCATAGAGAACCTTAAATGGCATGGTTGGAAGTTTGGCATTTTGAATTTAAAATTTTTAAAGTTGTGATTTATTAGTTTTTCTCCTCTTTATCTCAGAAAGATTAAAAACACTGGACTATCCAAGGCTTGGCCAGCAGAAAAGTATAAAACCTTGGTAAGTTTTAGAATACTGCAAAAGTTTCCAGTATCATGAATAATTTCTTCAATATAAGAATTGGCAGGTACTGATAACAAGATGCATTAAAAATATCTCAAACTAATGATATCTCAATAAGCAGTGAACAATTCACTACTAATGTGGGAGTCACAGCTTTTATAACAGCTATCAATAAACAGACCAGCCACTTGTTAAGAGAATAAAATTAGTAAAAAATTAGATGAATAAAAATGGGATTGCTTCTAAAATAACATTAAGATATCCCAACCTTATTCTAATGAGCTCTTCTTTCTAAAACATAAAACTAGATGAAAGAGAAAATGCTTCCATTACCAAGAAAAAAATTGAATTTCATGGAATCAGTCAGGATCACACAAGATTTAGCAACTAATACATTATTAGGAATAGAGGGCTTGAAATACGATATTCTGGAAGGCTAAAGAGCTGGAATTATAATCATAACCTTCTCAGTAAAACTGAATATAATCCTTAAAAGAGAGAAAAAAAAAAAAAAAAAAAAACAGAAATTTAATGAACCAGAAGACTTTCAAGCATTCCTGATTAAAAAAAAAAAAAAAAAAAAAAAAAAAAACAGCGGAATAGACAATCTGACTTACAAATACAAAACTCAAGAGAAACATAAAAACCAAAGAGAATTCTTAAGGGATTCAATGAAGTAAAACTTTTTACCTTTCTATAAGAAGATGATACAAGTATCTTCTAAAAATTTTGTCATTCCCTATAGTAATCTAGTGTTTGGTAAACCCAAAGACCCCAACTTCTAGGATAAGAACTTACTGACAAAAATTGCTGGGAAAGCTGAAAATTAAGATGGCAGAGAGTGGGCATTGACCCACACTATTAGGGTCTATTTACAATGGATCAGCCCAGTGCAAACAGGAGGTTGAACTTTTCAGTGGCCCAGAAGTAATTTCTGTGACCAGAGACCACCTCATGGGCAGGACCCTGGTCATATTGAGATAGATTTGGCTTTGTACCGAGAGACAACACCCTCTCTAACTGGCTGTGCATGTGACTTCCCAGACCCTTCTTAAACCCGGTGCAGCGAGAGGTCAGTCTTTTTGTCCTGGGGGAGCCGACCCGAGTGGATGGATAGCTTGATAGTGAGCCCACCATGTGGGTCTCTCACAGACCTGGTGTTTACTTGGGAATTATCAGATTAGGGCAATATGTGAGCAAGTATAATAAAAGACTTTAAGTTTGCACATGGTTGTCCTTGAGCATGCTATCGATTTTAAAACTACGGTTCATGAAATTGTAGCCAGAGATGTCTGAAGACCTCAGAAGAGGTGAGCCAGGTTAAAGTTGGCTGACATTGCAAAGGTCAGTGGTCAGAGGATTCTCTGAAACCCTGGGAATTAGAAGAGACTGGCAATGTAAAGGTTACATGTGGTGTTCTCTTCTTTAAAATATAATGGTTCTCTCTGGGAGCAGGTTTCTTGGGGAGGTTTTCTGGAGGCAGCCTTGGTTTCGGTTCAGATCAATAATCACTCCAAATACAGCCAGCTGATAAAATCCAAACGTTTATTTCTTATCTCTTTCCTTAGGCCCAGTTAGCTTTCTTAGAGGCCTATCTCTCTGGTTCCAAGAGCTCCTGCAGCTTGTCCTTTGCCTCTTCTTTCTTCAGCCTCCAGCCAACACAAAGATGGAAGATGGAATGAATCTGACTTTGCCTCTGAGAGTGGGCTTGTGGGCCTCTGTATCTCCCAGAGTGCTCTTTGACCCTGAGAGCTTCTTGCTTATATGCTGTTCACTGAGTACACACCAATCATTATATCACTGGGAAACCATTATTTGTTGTAGGATTAAATCAATGCTAAACTAGATTTAAACATTGTCTCCTCAATTCCACTTAGTACCTTGTTTCAAGTTCTGGCCCATAACATCTCCTGGTAGGATCAGATAATCATATTGAACCATGCTAAATTAGATAATTATTGTCTCTATCAACTCTAATGAGTTAACACTTTGTAAGGATTTACAGTTACAGAGCAACACAAGGGCGTTCGCAAATGAAGTGACTGCCCAGGGTTAAGCATTCTGTCCTTTACACCACACCTTATACCCTATACCAAGATAAGATTGAAATGGGTTCATAATTTATACACAATGATACTATAAACAAATTAGAAGAACAAAGGATAGTCTACTTCTTAGATCCTAAGAGAAGGAAGAAATTTGTGGCCAAAGAAGAACAAGAATAATTATGGGCTACAAAGCAGTAAACTGGGGGAAAATGTTTATATCCAAGGATTTTGATAAAAGCCTAATATCTAAAACATATGAAGAACTGACACAAATTTATAAGAATGCAAGCCATTCTCCAATTGATAAATGGTCAAAGAATATGAACAATTTTCAGGTGAAATTAAAACCATTTCAAGTCATATCAAAAAATGCTCTAAATCACTATCAGAAAAATACCAATTAAGACAACTCTAAGGTACCACAACATGTAATGGGCCAGAATTTTGGAGAAATACTTACAACAAGGTGTTAACTCAGTGGAATTGATAAGACAGGGCTTATCTAATTTAGCGTGGTGATTAATAATTCTCTAGTTCGATACATGTACTTAGTACTTAATATAGTTCTACAAGTTTGACACCTATTCTACAAGATTCACACCTACGATGATGTAACTCAGCCAGACATTCATTCCATCTCCCACCATCGTGGGGGACTGGAACAAAATCAGTTGGAGGCTGGAGCACAAACTCCCGCACTCAGGGAGACAAAGACAGAGACCATCATGGTGGTCCTCCTGCCTTCCCCACACAAACCAAGATATATTCCGGAGGACCTCCAGAAAGCTGGCCCAAGCCCTAGGCAAGGAAACAGACAGTGAAGGAGACAATCAAGAATTTGAACTTTATCACTGGCTATTCTCATGGTGATTACTCTGCTGAAAGAAGGCTGGTCCAAAGACCTTCAGAAAACCAACCAAAACATTACAACTACATACCTCTTAGATTGGTTAAAATGACAAGAAAAGATGATAAATGTTGGAAGGGATGTGGGAAAACTGGGACACTGAGATACATTGTTGGTGGAGTTGTGAATTAATTCAATCATTCTGGAGAGCCATCTGGAATTATGCCCAGAGGGCTTTCAATTGTGTATATCCTTTGATCCAGCAGTGTTACTACTGGTCTTATATCCCAAAGAGATCTTAAAGGAGGGAAAGGGACCCACATGTGCAAAAATGTTTGTAGCAGTTCTTTCTGTAATAGTAAGGAACCAGAAACTGAGTGGATGCCCATCAGTTGGAGAATGGCTGAATAAATTATGGTCTGTGAATATTATTGTCGTGTAAGAAATGATCAGGAGGATTTTAGAGAAGCCTGGAAAGACTCACAAGAACTAAATGAAATGAGAATCATGAGATCACTGTACACAGCAACAGCAAGATTATACAATGATCAATTCTGATGGACTTTGAATCAACTCTTTTCAATAATGGGTGATTCAGGCCAATTCCAATGATCTTGTGAAGAAGAGAGCATCTACACCCAGAAAGAGGACTGTGGAAACTGAGTGTGGATCACAACATAGCATTATCACTTTTTTAATGTTGTTAGCTTGCATTTTGTTTTCTTTCTCATTTTTTTCCTTTTTGATCTGATTTTTCTTGTGTAGGATGATAAATGTGGAAATATCTATATAAGAATTGTATGAATTTAATATTATTAGATTACTTGCCATCTAAGGGAGAGAGTAGGGGAAAGGGAGAAGAAAAAAATTGGAAGACAAGGTTTTTGCAAGTGTGAATGTTGAAAACTATGCATATATTTAGAAAATTAAAAGTGGTTTTTTTCCAAAGTTTGTCACTCATATTCAATGTCAACAGAAATCTATCTTACCAATAAGAAAACAGAATGGGAGAGGAATAAGTAAATCTGTGGGAGAGAGGGTTATAAAAAAGAAGGGTAGATAAAAGGTGGCAATGGTCACAAGTAAAACAGATTTTAGAAGAATGACAAAATAAAAAGTGAAAAAGAAGGATAAACAGAAGAAAATACATTGGGAAAGATTTTAATGAAATAAACAAAAATTTGATTTAAAAAGGAAGGTAATCTTTTTTTTTTAATTAAGTAGTTATTTATTGAAGATTGTAGAGTTTTTTTTTTTACACATAAGTTGTTTTTTTTTTTTTTTTTTTTTTTTTTTTTTTTTTTTTTTATAATTTTTTTTTTTGTTTTTTTTTTTTTTTTAATAGCCTTTTATTACAGGTTATATGTATGGGTAACTTTACAGCATTGACAATTGCCAAACCTCTTGTTCCAATTTTTCCCCTCTTTCCCCCCACCCCCTCCCCCAGATGGCAGGATGACCAGGAAAGTAATTCTTAAGGTGCTTAGACATATACATTAATATAAATTATGATAAAAACTTCAACATATCACTTACTGCAGGCTACAAAAGTTTAGCATCTACTGATAACCTCAAAAAATATCATCAAATGACTATGATTACATGCTAGAAGTTCACTATCCTTTATACAACAAATTTCCATGCTACCAATACAAATCTTTGAGAATTCAAATAAATGAAACAAGATAGAACTGTTGTCCACAACCATTTGAAAACAACATTAAAATTCAAGAAAAAAATTGCTTATTAGATGCAGTCATAATAAACACTGACAACTGTCAAACTATATGATATGGAAAGCTTTTAAAGTATAGACACAACAGAAAAAAAAAACAAAACTACATAGGAAGAGGACAAAACATATCATTCCTTTTATCTTCTCTGTTATTAGGATGTTATGCCACATTTCTCTTTTATTGTCCTGACTCAGTTTCTCTAATTATCCTGGCTCAGTCCTGCCTCAGTTTCCCTGCTTCTCAGTTCTGCAAAACCTCCTCTCCCTCTTTATCAGATCAAGAGAAAATATAAAAATAATTGGACTGCCAGAAAGTTGTGCCCAAAAAGAGAACCTTGACACAATAATGTAGAAGAAAACTGTCCTGGCGTGATAGAACATGAGAGGAAAGTAGAAATAGAAAAAATCTACCAATCACCATTTCAAATAGATCCTTTGAATATTATTGCCAAGTTTCAAAACCCCCAGATCAAAGAGAAAATTTTGCAAGAAACAAGAAAAAAACAATTCAAATACTCTGGAGCTACAATTAGAATTGTATAAGACACCAGCAGCTACAATAAAAGACAGCAGGTCTACAGACAAGCTAAAGAACTAGGCCTGCAGCCAAAAATATCATATCCAGAAAAAAATTATCTATACATTGAACAAAAAATGAATATTCAATGAGTTTGCTATTGGGCTGGACTATCAATCAAACCCGAACTCAATAGAAAATTTAACATATAAGAAGAGTCAATATGAAAAAGCAACTTTAAGGAAGTCAACATGGACAAACTTTTTACATTAAAAATATATACTCCATGTTAAAGAGTTACATCAACAATAGGGTAAATTCAAAAGAAAGATTAGCAAAGTAAAGGTAAAATTAGTAATCATGTTATACAAATGAGATTCAGAGGAAGAACTGACAAAGGCATTAGAGGGGGGAGGAGGGATCATAGTTCTGAAAACCTGCTCACATAGGGAATGGCTTTAATCGACACTACATAGATATCATGAAGGGTATAACATCCTCCAAAATCTATAAAGAAAAAAGGGGGAAAGGATAGATGAATGAGGAAGCAAAGGATGAGGGAAGAAGACAAAGGAAGGATTCCTGGGTGGGGGGTAGGTTAAGTAACAGTGCCGGAGGGAGGAGCCCCAAAACTCTTTCTCTTTCTCTCTCTGACTTTGGGAATAAGCCATGAGGTAAAACACTTTCCTTGAAGGAGAGATTCTCCTTGAACCCTGCCTCAGTGAGTCCACTCCAGGGAGTCAGATAAAGTGGTCTACCTAAATGGGACAATTTGAGTCTGAGCTGGAGTATTCCAACCCTATTGAACTGAAGAAAGACTCATTCAATTCTATTCAAATTCCAGCTCAAGCTGACCAGCCCCCCAAAACCTTCTATTATAAAAAGAGCCAATTGTAAACCCAGTCCTTGCAGGAGACCTAATATGCCATCCCTGGCATAGCAGCAAACCTTTGCCCATTGGAATGGTATTATCCTCACCTATTTCCTTAACATGACTTTATACCTCTCTGTCAGGATCTACTAGAAACTTTACTTCTCTGTCAGGACTTTGCCACTAAGGAATTCAGTCTTTCTATTCATGCGTAGCAAAGGCTGACTTCCAAATGCCAATAATAAATTTCTTTTTATCAGTCTAGCTTTTCAGGTTCAATTTAAGGATCTCTGCGGGAGTTCCCACAACTCCCTGCCTTGCCCTGATCCTAAAGGGGATTTGGGGGAGCCAAACCTCTACATTTGGTTTCCTGACCCCAAACCTGCCACTAACCTCATCATTTAACTCCCTGACACCAGAAACCCTAATCTCATCTTTTGGTTCCCTGAATCTAATCTCATCAATAGTAAGCCAAATTATAGAGTAGAATTTAATGAGTCAGCAGAGATAGAAAACACGTGTATAAGTGGGGTATGTCTGTGTGAGTCTACCTATGTATGTATATATCTACACAGAAACATATCTTTCTTAGCTATAAGAAAGTCTGGGGTGTGAAGGGGATGAAAGGTTAGAAAAAGAATAAAGTAAATAAGATGCACACAGCAAAGAACAACAACAACAAAAAATTACAAAAAAAAAAAAAAAAAGAACACACTTTCTCAAATTGGTACTTGTTATATATAGATTTTTAATCCTCTCTGATGTTCTGCTGGGCACATGATAATGTTCTCTTTTGTTTCACTTTATTTTGGTTTGCTTTTCTGTTTTTCTTTTTTCTTATTCTGTTTCTTCAAATAAAATAAATTGGGGGGGGGGGGAACCCAACAGCCATTATTATTTTGGAAAAACAATAATAGCAAGATCTGTCAAATAGATGGTTGACAGATGGACTTGAAGAAGGGACCTGGAAACTCTGAAAATCTCCTTCAACTCTACCTCAGTGAGGGACCCCGCCAGAGGGAAACAAGACAAACAGTTTCATTCTGTTAACTAGGTGGGATTGGTTCGAAATCCAACCCTATTCAATTAAAGAAACTCTATTCCAGGGGTCCTCAAACTATAGCCCCGGCCAGATGGAGCAAGTGAGGACGTTTATCCCCCTCACCCAGGGCTATGAAGTTTCTTTATTTAAAGGCCCACAAAACAAAGTTTTTGTTTTTACTATAGCTTGACCCTCCAACAGTCTGAGGTACAGTGAACTGGCCCCCTATTTAAAAAGTTTGAGGACCCCTGCTCTATTCTATTCAAATTCCATCTCAAGCTGAAACCCAGCTAGTTAGTGGATGAGCCAACTTGGGACTCCAACCCACTGACCCCCTTCAGCTTGTAGCCAAAGATCCTATTATAAAAGAGCCAATCTAAAATCCTCTCTTTGCAGAGATTCTAAATATGCCATGCTATGCCAAGGAAGCCTCTGCCCACTAAAATAATATTCTTTTCCAATGTTATCCTCTTTATCCTCACCTATTTCCCTAACAAGACCTTATGCTTCTCTGTCAGGATTTCTTAAACCTTACTTCCCAATCCCTACAATAAATCTTTTATCAATCTAGGTTTTTGGATTTGTAAATTCCTTTACAGAGAATCTCTGTGCCTGCCAGAAGAGGGTTCCCCAAAACTCCCTACCCTTGCACCTAAGGGGTATAGGGGAGCCAAACCTCTCCATGTGGGTCCCTGAACCCTGAACCTGCCATTAGACTTTATCTTTTAACTCCCTGACCACCAGAAACCCTAATCTCATTTTGGTTCCCTAAATCTAGACCTTATCATTTGGTTCCCTACTAAAGGGAACCCCAAAACCTAAACCTCATCATATTTTTGATTCTCATACTGGGAGCCCCCAAAACTAGATCACCTCATCAGATTGAAAGAAGAAACAGAAATATGGAGGAAAAGATGAAGGAAGCATTTATTGAATACCTACTAGTACTAGGCACTATGCTAATTTCTTTGCAAATATAATCTCATTTATTAATCTTTAAAACAATCATACCCTTTTACAGACTAGGATATTGAGGCAAAAAGAAGTGTTGTATAACAAATACAAGTCTAAACTGGATTTAAATTCAGGTCTTCCAGATTGCATGTCTCCTGTTCTGTGTACTATAGAAATCCCTCCCCTTCCAATCTCCACCATGGCCGTGTCAGATTAGTACCATGGTTGCTTCAACATTAGGAAATCGATATTATTAATCATCCTAAAAATCCAAACATCCCAAATCGCACATTTAACTCAAGAGATGAAAAAAGGCTTACTGTCCAACACTCATTCATGCTCACAAAAATCCCACAACTCTAGGAGTAGTCCAGGTAACATGATGAACAAAATGGAAGACTAAAATTTTCTTTGATCCCCTCTACCTCTCAAACCTTCTCAAAACAGAAACTATGCACCCAAGACAAAGAAACGTCACTTGTTTCCATTATTTAGGACACCCAGAATCCAAGACCATATAAAAAAAGAAACCCATAAAATGACCCCTGTACCCATTTCCCTTCATTCTTCTCACCACCTAACCAGCAGCAGCAAGGTCACACCAGCTGATCCTGCTTATGGGCATTAGCCCCTGATCACCAGCCTTAGTCCTAGCCCACCTCACACTGAAAACCTTCCAAAGGCTTCCACAGAATAGGACCCCAAGCATGACAGGTTTTGGACCATTAGGCCCAGGGGAAAAACACTCCATAACCAGGAGTAGAGACCAGGTCCCCTGATCAAATGGTAAAACATAAAGGAGTCCCCCAGAAACTACCATCTAAATGGAAAAGTCAGACTCAGAAAATCAGCAATGAGGGAAACAAAAGATTGAAAGTACCCAAAATGTCAGGAAGAAGACAACTCTCAGATTTTAAATACAAGCACATACCTTAACAGAGAAAAGAAAAAAAAAAAAAAAAACCATTAACATAAGGAAATATGGCCTCCAGATCATCGATAAATAAATATGGCAAAACAAAGATAGTTTTCATTTTTTTTGTATTGCTTTTCTGTTTGTGTTTTTTCTTATTCTGTTTCTTCAAATAAAATAAATGGGGGGACGACCCATTTTCCAGATAGAAAATGACCCAAGATTCTACGAGTTAGAAGGCTCTATGGAATCCGAGGAGAACATGGAATATGCAATTTCTAACTGGTTTAAAAGAGAAATGAGAATTACGCCAGAAAATTTTATGTCCTTAAAAAATTGAGCAGAATAGAAAAAGTGTAATCTACAATACTCTAGAATCTACAAACTCACCCAAACAAACCCACAAGAAATAATAATAGGTTGGGAATGCCATTACATAAAAGTGAAGGGCAATCTAAAAGAAAAGAATAATAATACAAAGGGAAAATATGGACATTCTGCAAGAAAAAATGCTGATCTCAAAATTAGAATGTATAGAGACAATTTTAGAATTATAGACCTCAGAACAACATGACAGAGAAAAAAATTTAACAGCAATGAAGGAAGTATATAAAAGACAATTGCCTAGAATTTCTAAACATTGAAAATGAAATACCAATTGAAAGAATTAACAGATCACCTCCAGAGGAAAAAATATCAAGGCAGCAAACTCAAAAATATATATTGGTTAAATTAATTGATTCAAATTTAGCAATTCACTTCAGAAGCAAGTTGGGAAAAACCTTGAAATATAATGAAAAAAATTCAAATAATTCAAGATTATTCTGCACCCAACAGAAGATGAAAATAATATGTTCCAAATAACAAAGGAAATCAAGATATTCCCCAGAGTTACTTAACCTATAAGTATGAGCTTAATCACAACCAAAAGAAAAAAAATGAACTTTCAATATTAAACAAGCATTTGAAGTTTTCTTAGAGATTTAGAGGGGAGACAGAGAAGGAAGAACAGAACTGAAGAGATTATTTGCCTCCCAAATATTGTAGACAACAGAACCACATTAAAGAACAATTAAAATAATAATAATATGTCCCATATTTATAGCAAGAATGAAAAATAAAAACAAAAAGCCACCAATGATGCAAATAAATCAAAGAAAATATAAACATAACTTAAATGTGAATGGATTAAACAGTCAAATAAAACAAAAAAAGGACATACTATTAAAAAAAAACTAAACCCCACAATCTTTTGCTTATAAGAAACACATTAAAAAAACAAATATCTCCCCCCAATCTCCCCTTCAAAAAAATTTGAAGGGATGGGGAAAAATTCACTATGCCTCAAAGTGAATCCAAAAAAAGTAGGAATTACAACATACTACCTAACAAAGCAAAAGAAAAAATTTAACTAAATTTAAATTAAAATAAGGAATAAATAGTAAACTACATTGTAGTGAAAGGAACCGTAGGCAACAAACCAATAGCAATAATAAACTTATATACTGCAAACTTTGCATCCAAATTCATAAAATAAACATTAACTGAGTTGTAAAAACACATGGATAATAACATAATGGTGACAGAAGACTTCAATATTCCTCTCCTGGTTTTAGACAAGTCTAAGAGAAAGATAAACAAAAGGGAAAATAAAGAATTGAATAAATTGCTGGCAAATTAGAGATAAAAGACATAGGATTTCTAAATGAGACAAAAAAAGAATATACACATTCTTTAGCATAAAATGACTTTTTACAAAAACTGACCATATATTAGTAAACAAAGATGTTTCAAAGAAATGTAAAGAGGCAAAAACAGTTAATAATACATTTATAAAGACCATAATAGAGGAAAACCAGTAACTGATTGAAGGGTTCACAAACAAAAATCACATAATGAATGGAGATTTAACAAGGACATCCTAAATAATGAATGAATCAAAGAATAAATAAAAAAAAACAATAATTTTATGAAAGAAAATGATAATGATGAAACAACATACCAAAATTTCTGGGATGCAGTTAAAGGAGTCCTCAGGGGAAAAATCATATCTCTACAAACATATATTAAAACAAAATAGAAAAAAAGAGGATTAATGAACTGAATGTACATTTAAAAAAATTAGAGAGCCAACAAATAAACCTAAAATAAGCACAAAAGAAGAGATATTAAACATTGGAGGAGACAAAGATCAATAAATAAAAACATAAAACTAAAAACTAGTTATTTGAAAAGATAATAAAATTGATAACGGTTTTAACTAATCTGATAAAAATGGAAAGGACAAAACAATAAAACAGCAAGTGATCAAGAAGAAATCAATAGTATAAATAGAATAAAATAGTATAAAAATAGAACATAATATGTACAGTTCTATGCTAACAAAACAGTAAACTCAAAAGAAATAATATATAATATCCTAACTATCAGAAGTTCAGTTATAAAGATCTTAAATAACTTAATCTCAGAAAAGGAAAGAGATATAGTTGTAGAGTAACTAACAAAACAATAACAAAAACTCATGCTCCTGATGAACTCATAAAATAACCATATCAAAATTTTTAAGAAAAATGAGGACCAATACTTCACAAATTATTCTCAAATATTGAAAAACACTATGTACTAGAATCTCTTTATTACAAAATTTAATCCTAATACCTGAACCAAGGAAAACAAAACAGAAGGAAAATAATATCATTAATGAATTTTGATTGGCTCAAAAAAATCGAAATACAATCCAAACACAATAGTGTTTTATCCAGAGAATCATACATTATAATCAAGTGGGATTTAAACCAAGGATACAAGGATAGTTCAGTGTTAGGAAAACAATCAAGATAATTAATCATATTAAAAACAAAAAAAATCTAGAACCACACGATCATCTCAACGAACGCAGAAAAGGTCTGACAAAGTACAGGATTTTTTTCCATACTAAAAATCCTACAAGTAAGAGGCATAGAAAGACCTTTTTTAATATCATAAAAAGCATCCATTTAAAAACAAAAGCAAGCATCATATACAAAGAAGATATGAAAGAAGCTTTCCCAATAAAAATGCCAATGAAGCAAGGATGTCTAATTTCCCCATTATTACTTGATATAGTTCTGGAAATGCTAGCAACAGCAATAAGATAAAGGAGTAAAAATAGGTGAAAGAGAAATAAAACTATTCTTACTTGTTGATAAGTTGGAAAACACTACAGAATTAGCAAAAATACTAATGTTATTATTACAAGTGTCACTAAAATTGGAGACTACAAAAACAAATCATCATAAATCAAAATGACATGTAACTTACATATAATATATAATAGACTAATAATCAAGAAAGAAAAAAAAACTACAAAAATGAATAAAATATCTGGGGATTGACATACAAAAGAAAAGAAGAGATTTGCATAGATTAATTTACAAATTATTCCTTAAAGAAATAAAGAGGGGCAGCTAGGTAGTGCAGTGGATACAGCCCCAGCCCTAAAGTCAGGAGGACTTGAGTTCAAATTTGGTCTCAAACACTTAACACTTCCCAGCTGTGTGACCCTGGGCAAGTCACTTAACTCCAATAGCAGAAGGAAGAGAGGGAGGAAGGGAAGAGGTATGGGCAGCTACTCATTTTACAATTCTTCATTACCACAAAAAAGTGCTTTTTATTTTTTAAAATGAATTTTGTTATACCAAGTTCCAAAAAATATTCCTTGGTAATTTGCTTAATATAGCATTCTAAGTATAACAACTTTTTGAAAGTGTAATCATTTTTATTATATTGGCATGACCTAGTCACAGACATGAAACATTCCTCCAATTCTTCCTTCCTTCCTTGTCCATCAATTGAGGAATAGTTAAATAAGTTGTGATATATGAAGGTAACAGAATATTATTTTTCTATAAAAAATGGTGGACAAGCTGATTTTGGAAAATCCGGGAAAAATATACATGAACTGAATGCCAAGTGAAACAAGCAAAACCAGAAATACACTGTACACAATACAGAAAGAATGTGCAATGATCAACTATGAAAGACTTGGTTCTTCTCAGGGGCTCAGTGATTCAAGGTAAGTCCAATAAACTTTGGCTAGAAAATGCCATTTATATACAGAAAGAGAATTATGGAGATTGAATGTAAAATCAACACATGCTATGTTCCCTTCTTTTTCCTATTTTTTCCCCTCCCATGATTTTCCCCTTTTATTCTGATTTTTCTCTCCCAACATGATTCATAAACAAATGTGGATTTTAAAAATTAATATACACATATAGCCAGAAAAATAAAATCATTAATAAAGGCAAAAAAAAAGACTAAAAAAAAAAAAAAAAAAAAAAAAAAAAAAAAAAAAAAAAAAAAAAAAGCTCTAGACCAACAAGAGAAATTAGGAAGAGACAGAAAGAAAGGAGGAATAGCACTTCTAGCTATTCCTTATTCATTATTCTATTATAAAGCAAGAATCATCAAAACCATCTGATATTGGTTTAAAAAAAGAGGTAGCTTAATGGGAGAGGTTAAAACAAAGGAGATTTAGAAACAGCAGAACTCAATTCTCAATGTTTCATAAAGCAGAACATAAATTTCCTAGGAAAGAGCTGCTACTTCCTCAAAACAGCTGGGAAACTGGAAAACTGTCTAACAGAAATTAGATCAATACTTTATACATTATACATCATTCCACAATATATTCTAAATGGCTGTATTACTTAAATATCAATGATCAGATTAGAAAAAAAATTCTTAAGAAAAACAGATCCTACACTTTTCCTAATAGGAGGCATATTCTTAATCAAAGGATAAAAGCAATTAAAAAAAAAGATAAAAGAGACCTTTGAAAAATTGCACAAATGAAATTAAGGCACCTAGGATAAAATGGGGACTGTTCAAAGGGGAAAAATTTGTATCAATTTTTTCTAGTAAAGATTGGATATCCAAACTAAATAAACAATAAATATATTTCAGACTAATAGCCATACCCAAACAGACAAGTGCTCAAAAAAAATAAGCAGTTCTCAAAGATTTGAAAAGCATTCAAAACCACATGGCAGAATGCTGCAAATCACCAATAATAAAAGAAAAGCCAATCAAAACAACCCTTAAGTTTCACTTCAAAACCTGCAAAGATGACCCATAAAGGGGCAATGTCTGTGGAGCTGTAGTACAAACACACTATTGGTAAAGCTGTGAAATGGTTCGACTGTTTTGAAAAATAATTTGGAATTATACAAATCAAGTCAATCAAAGATCCCATTACTGGACTTACACAAACTCAAAGGAAATCACTGAAGTCTCCCATATATGTCAAAATATTTATAGCAGCAATTTTCATGATAGCAAAGAATTAGAAACAAAATATATGTCAATCAGATGGGGAATAGGTATGCAAACTGTGGTACATAATGTAATAGAATACTATTGTACTATTTTAAAAAAAAGCTGCATGTAATTAATACAGAGAATCCTAGGAAGTTTTATATGACAAATAAGCAGAGTGTCAAGAGAACAATATACACAATTAACAGCAACAGTATAAATGGAAAGATTAACCACAGAGCACAAAAATTAAAAATGAATGTAGCAAACTTACAAAATGCAAGCATGGCCTGAAAAAATCAATATGAAAGGATACTTCATGGAGCTGAACAGTCTATAGAGGACACCCCTGCATAGATTTCTGAACATTTTCAATATATTAATCAGTTATTGATTTTTTTTTCCCTTTATGAAAACAATCTTATATCAGGTGGGAGAGGTAAAAAAAAGGGATACTGGGGAAACCGTGAGGATGTAAAAGATAGCAATAACAAAACTTAGTGTCAAAAATTCAGTAGCATTGTGATTTTTTCCCTTTTCTAGATGAACTACATCATAAAAAAGGATACGAAGAATTAAGAATATTAATGAGTCATCCGTGCTCCGTAGAAAATATTCCCTAAGCTCTAGCCTGTCCACACACTTGTCCTGATTCAACTAGGCTGTAGGCCTCCAAGGCACTGATTCTGGAATGGTCATGGCCCCTCACTATTTTCAAGGAGGAGCAGAGGAATGGAACAAGCATTTATTAAGTGCTGACACCATACCAGGCACCTTATTAAGCACTTTATAAAGGAGACGCTCACAGAAACTCTGTGAGATGGGTGCTATTATTGTCCCCACTTTACATGCAGAGATGAAGTGACTTACCCAAGGTCACACAGCTGCGAAGCATCTGAAGCTATATTTGAACTCAGATCTTGCTGATTCCAAAGCAGCCACGTTATCAACTGCACCTCTCCTAGCTGCCTTGACTAGGAAAGTACCAGCTAGTAAGTGGGAACACCCCAAGCCTTTATTATTGGCCATGTGTCTGTACCCTAAGAGCCACAGCACTTAACCATCAATCTTTCCCCCACTGCCCAGAACTTCCAGGTGTCCTGTCAACACCCTGAGGCTCACTTGGCCTCTCCCTCAATGGTGTTGTCTATCCCACCCCAACCCCTTATTTTCTTTTATTAGAACTGGAAGGCCCTAAAAACTGGGGTTGTTTTGTTTTTCTCTATCTTAAGTTCTAAACTCTCAATCAAATTGCTGAGTTGTTTTTTCCCCTCAATAATAACAGCTACAAAATATGAAAAAAAAAAACACCTAACAAGAGATTAAATGGAAATATGGACCAAATGGGTCGTTTATGTTAATATTTTATTAAAGACAATGTAATGATCAAACAAATAAAGTGCAAAAAAAAAAAAAAGTGGACAATTGGATTATTTGAAAACATAGCTCTGTTAATGTTTAAAATTTAAAATTTTTATTAAAATAATTTGTCTAACGTGTCTAAATTTCTAATTAGAGAAATGTTAATTAGAGTAATTTTGGTTCTACCTAACACCATCAGACTGACAAAAAACAAAAAGAAAAATTGACAATGAGGAGAGGGGATGAGGGGTAGGGGGAAATCCCACTGATGCTCTGATGGTGAAATTATAATAAATATAATATAATAAAAATATAATAAATAAATTGGTCTGGCTATTCTAGAATTTGAAATTATATCCAGAAAGTGATCAAAATATTCATACCTTTTTACCTAGCTCAACCATTAGTAGGTCTCCTATTTTAGAAGGATGAAAGAAGGAAAGAAAGATTCATATGTTTAAAAAAGAAAAAAGTTTATTTGATACTGGCCCAAAATAAGCAAACTAAAAGGAATTGGATAGACATATTGTCATATATGAATGAAATAATATGACTGCATCATGAGAAATCATGAAATGGACCATTTCAGAGGAAACAAGGAAGAAAAGGCCTCAATGAACTAATACAGAGTGAAGAGAGCAGAACTAGAACAATTTATACAAGTATAACATATAAAAAATAACTTTTAAAGATTTCTGATCAATGCATTGAAAAACCATGAGTTCAAGAAAATGAAGACCAAATATTTCACTCATCTCCCAACAGAGAGGTGATAAACCTAAAATATAGAGACATACATTTTCAGATGTGACCAATGTGGGGATTTGGCAGGGGGAGAAGAGTTATATTAGGGGAGGGCGGGGAGGGAGAGAATGTTTTTTGGGTTTGTTTTTTTTTTTACTTGCTCAATTTTATAAGAGATCAAGAGAACCAGATCAATTTTACAAAATTCCAAACAAACCCATAAAAGATATTTATGGCATGATAAACCAAATTTATTTCACCATAATTTACTGCTATAATAGTCCTCTCAATTAAAACTGAAATAAAAATGTACAGTGTAAATACACTGTATCACCTTATCCTAAAAAAGAAAAAAAAAGTATTACAATGCAGTGTCTTGATGAAATAGGAATATGAATAATTACTACTGTTTCAGGGAATGAAAAGGAATATTTATCTTTTTAAATGTGCTAAATATTCAGGATTTAAAAGGGATGCCATTTTAAATTTTAAATCTTACTGTTAAGACTCATGCATCGTATAAAATAAAATAAATTTTTCAAAGAAAAGGTATAGAGACCAGTGAGGTGATATTCTATAGAGAAAACAGCTGTAACAGAATACATGAACTAAAGACTTGAGAGACAGGAGCCAGGCAGAACCTTGTACCTATTAAGAACTTAATGAATTCTGGTCAACTGACAATGAAAGACTAGGAAATAAGTGAGTTGAAGACTTGGAGGCATATAAGAAACCATGAAGATTTCAATGTGAAACCTTAGAGCTGTTTTAATTTTCCTTTCTCTATTATTGATCTGGAATATTCTACCACATTCAATTTTTTTACTATGTCCTATCAATCCTAAACTTTTATGGTTTATGCTCATCTATTCCTTCAATCTTTTCGTAATTTGAATTTTCTCAGGCTATATCCCTAATGTTAACTTAAGAAAAGTTAAGAAGAACTTTCCCAAATTCTGTCTTATAACCATTTCAACTCTACACTATCCTATCAACTGGGATCCCTTGAGCTATATATCAACAACCTGTCCTATATAAAAAACCAGGACTAGATTATTCCCACTCTCTACTTCACTGCTCCTATTCACATGCTATTAAAAGGTGGAACATATCACACAACCATGTTAACTGGATATATTACAACTTAACATCATCTGATTTTACACCTGGGTTCTCAATGCAGCAAAGTATGCATCCTTCCTCCTTAATTAACGTTCCATTTCACTCCCCACAGAGACAAATTGAAAACCCTTTTTTTCTTCCTAGCATTCCATAACTTACCCTCAACTGAGGATCTTGCCTCTTACTTTTTTGAAAAAATCAAGACCATTTGCCTTGAGCTTTCTTTCCCTCCTTCCCTTCGGTTCATTTGAAACTCCATTCTCTTCTCCTTTCCTCCAATCTTTGATAGGAATGTTCTTCTCACCAAGGTCCACTCCTCTACATGTGTCCTTAAGCCCATCCCTTACTATCTTTTCCAGCAGAAGAGATTCTCCATTGTCCCCTTCCTTCAATTTTCATTTTTTTTCTTATAGATAGGTATATTTAAAGGCATTTGGGAAAGAACCAAAGTCTTTCTCATGTGCTTGAAAAGAAAAAGGAAAAAAAAAAAAAAAAAAAAACCTTTCACTAGGCCTTGCCATCCCTTCAAGATATTATCATATACTTTTCCATCTTTTCTGAGCTAAACTCCCCCCAAAAGCTACCTAAAAATGTTGCTCAGATTTCCACTCCTGTCCTACCTAAACCTTTTCTTTTGCAGCTGTCTTCTGACATTATCATCCACCGGAAAGCCTTTCTTCAAGGCTAAATAGGATGGTCTTTCCCTAATCCTCCACCTTGCCCTTGGCAGTTAGGTGGGGCTGGGCATACAAGGCGGGGCTGAAGAGTCAGAATTCTGAGTTCAATTCTGGCCTCATACTGATACTAACTGGGAGCTGCCTATGTGTAGGGAGGGAAAGTGAAAAGTCTACTAGAGCACTACTATGCCTTGACAATAAACATCTCTCCATGTAACTCTGTATCTTCACAAATAAAGCAATGATATTTCAGGTCACCATTTCCTCTTGTCTAGACTGTTGAAATGGGCTCCTACTAGGTTTCCCTGCCTCAGCCCTCCTTTCACTTCATCTTATACCTGTTACATTTGGCCACATCATTTCCTTAGTCAATAAACTCCAATTACATTTTATTGAACACAAAACAATATATAAACTTCTCTTTTTGGCTTTCTAAGGTCTTGTATTTACAAGCTAGTTATAGTCTAGCTTTCCAACGTATCCATACTTTATTTTTCTCACACACTGTGCAGTCCAGAAGAATCGGCAATCTCATCACATGATATATTCACCTACCAGCTGGGTGCATTTGTACCCAGTCCAGGGCTGTTCTGTCTCCTGGACTTGAAATATACTACCTTATTATCTGAATGTCAACCTGAATGTCTGTCCGTCTTCAATTTGCAGTTCAAACACCATACTCAACATTTCCCCAAACATACCTACTTGGCCCAAGTGTTTGCTCCATTCTTCCTGAACTACCTATGTTTATTTTAATGTGTACTTATTCTATATATGTTTATGCATGTACATATTATCTCCTCCACAAAAAGAAAACTGTGGGCTTACGGATCACTTAAGTCTCTTTCTATTTCCTTCACCTGGAACACAGTAGCCCCAAAACAAAATGCTTGTTGAACTGATTCAGACTAAATTCTGGCAGACTTGGGAAATTTTCCCAGAAATTCTTTTCAAAAAATGGAGCTCTTCCTTACTTAATTTCTATTTGGGGATTTCTCAAATTCACTTATTTCTGATTCTTCTTTATCTAGTCTGTTTCACTGAACTTTTCCTCCTTTTTTTAACTAAAGTCAAATAGTCCTGGAGACTTGTCTCTCTAAAGCTTCTTCTTGAAAGGGACAAGGGATGGCGAGGCAATTGGGGTTAAGTGACTTGCCCAGAGTCACACAGCTGCTGAATGTTAGGTGTCTCAAGCCAGATTTCACCTCAGGGATGGTACTCATCTCTGTGTCATCTAGCTGCCCTCTAACCACTATTTTGTAAAATTATTTCCCTTCACGTTCTAGATTGGTTTTGTTCCACCAAATTAATTGTTCTTTTGTAATGGAGATTCACAATTTCAGGTACTATCTTCTTTTTCTGCTCTTTTTATGTGGAAATGGTCCTACTTGTCAAGTTCAGAATAAAAACAACTTTTAAAACCATGTAAAAGGCTTTCTCATTATCCCCAGATGTAAGTGATTCCTGAAAAAATACATTGTTATTTATTTTTTATTTACATGACCTACATCTATATATGGTTGCTCCCAGACCCAAGAATGTAAATCCTCAAAAGCAAGGTCCAAGAATTTTCTGGTCATTGGAACTTCAGTTGAACATTAAAAAATTCCTACTCTTGCCCTCAGTAGGCTCCCCTTCACTGGAGGCCTTCAAGTAAAAAAAAGATGATGTTATAGAAGGATTATTTATATGGTACAGGCAGGACTAGATAGACTCTAGGAGCGCCCCCCCCCCCAAAAAAAAAAATTTGTGATTCAGTGATTCTATGCTTCCCCATAGGCTGAATGGTCTACTTTGGCTAGAATAACTAAAAACCTCTTTCTTGTACTTCACTACACCTTTTACCAACTCCCAAAACAGAGCTTCAAAAATCCACATCCTGGCAACTTAAATGGGTACAAACGTCTCCAGCAATATAGAGGTTAGAAAGGCCAATTCCAGGAGACTTGTGATGGAGAAAGCCATCTGCATCCAGAGGTAGAACTATGGGGATTGAATGTGAATCATAACATAGTATTTTCACCTTTTTTGTTGTTGTTGTTTGCTTATTTTTTTTCTCATTTTTTGATCTGATTTTTCTTGCACAGAATGATAAATGTGGAAATATGTTTAGAAGAATTGCACATGTTTAATCTTCACTGGATTACTTATTTAGGGAAGGGAGAAAAACTTGGAACACAGTATTTTGCAGAATCGAATGCTGAAAATTATCTTTGCATATATTTTGAAAAATAAAGTTATTATTATAAAAAAATAAAATCAAAATCCAAAAAAAGAAGAGAAAAAAAAAACACAGTCTGTACCTAAAGAAGAAAAATGCAGAATTTTTGAATTAGGCATATTCTCAATATCTTTACTAAAGAAAGGGTAGTCTTTAACTGTCTGTCAAAAATAGTTACAGATCAAAGAATACAAGTTCATAAACAAACCAAAAGATTCCCTCAGTTTGACAGGCCAGATCATGTGTTTTTATTCATCCCTACATATAGAAGCATCCTTTATAAAAAGAAAAGGTAGTTTTTGGATTTTGTGCCTTGCTGCATTACACTGATAACATGTTTTGAACTACATTGATTTATTAATTGCCTGTAGTGAGTGCTGCCTGTATTCTTTTATCCATAGAGGATGGAGTAGATTTTGGCCCCAAAGCCAGTTTTGGCCATTTAAACAGTAACTCAGCAGATTGTCAACAAGGTCTCCTGACAATTTTCCAATCTGCACATGAGACCACAGCCAGGTACCAAGTACTACAATTGGGTTTTTGCTCTAATCTAAATAAACAGGCAGAAAAGCCACTTTTCTTCCCATACCTGTGGAGCGGCAATGGAAGCATCACTATCAGTTCATGAAGAAGCTGTGGTCAGAGAACTGAGTTCATTCATGTTCAAACAGTACCAACTGTTCCATGTTGTATCTTTCTCTCATTTCATTTATACTGCCAAGAATCATTTACCTGAAGAATATGTCAACTGCCTACAGGAACAAAAAACCATTTCCAGTTCTGTGAACAAGTCAAATTCCTCATTTTCCCCAAACAAGAAGCCTTTTTTTAGTAGCCTTTATGAAACTATTTCAGGCCTATGTTCAACCCAAATTGCATCAAGCAGTGGCTCTCAAAGATCCCAAAGAATAGACCATCAGGGCCCATTGCACCCCAGACAAAGGAACCCCATCACATTATTAGACACAGGCCAGCTTCCCTAGGCTCTGGTCCCAAGCCAAACCCATAAAGAGGTACATATGAGAGACCTCATGATTTCTGGGAAGACAGAATGATGAAAACCATACAAAGACTAAAGCCACAGGAATAGGGTGAAGCAACCCAAGTTACCAGGATGGAATCCTCTTCTTCTTCAGTTATTATTAACTTAACACCTCAAAGTGAAATGGTGCCGACTCTTGCCCCTCCTGAAGGCAGTGCTACAGAAAGACTTTATACAGATTCAGGAGAGGTAGAGAAAGCCTTTTACCAATTTATTCATACATTCATATTAATGACATAAAAACATCTTTCTTTAATAAATAAGCAATATCTACTTAAAGCCACAAGCTAACACTATAATGTAGGACACTAGACATGGATGTGCATTATCACGACTATTACCTAAAATAATTTGAGAAATACTACTAGCAATGGCAATGAGGAAAAATTTGAAGAAAAAGGCAAATGCAAAAGGGAGGCAAACTGATCCATATTTGCAGATAACATATTCAATAACTGACTTAAGAGAATTGTAGAAATCCTATGAAACCAAAAATAATCTATATAAATAGTCACTCCAGTAAAGTTATAGGACAGAAAACTCTAAACTCTTCATGACCCCATTTGGAGTTTTTTCAGCAGAGATACCTGGAGTGGTTTGCCATTTCCTTCTGCAGTTCATTTTACAGATATGAGAAAACTGGAGCAAACAGGGTTAAATGACTTGCCCGGAGTCACACTTAGCTCACAAATGTCTGAGGCCACATTTGAACTCAGGAAGATGAGTCTTCCTGACTCCAAGAACAACACTCCATCTACAGTACCATCTAGCTACCCTTGAACAGAAAATAAATCCACAAAAAATCATCAGCCTTTTCATATATTACTAACAAAAACAAGTAGGAAGGGATGAAAAAGAAATTCCATTCAAAATAACTATGAGAAATATAAAATATCTAATAGTCAACCTATTAAGGTAAACTTAAGGAGTATCTAAGAATATATAAAAATGAATGCAACTATAAACCACTGTTTAAAAGGGGAAAGACTTAACTTAAAAAATAAATCAGTGTTTATGTCTAGACCTTGACAATATGAAGACAGAGATGGAAGAAAGAAAGAACTAATGAGGAAGGGAGGGAGAAGATTTGAGGATTGAGGGGTGAGATGAAGTAGAGAATAAAGTGAGGCAGGACCAGGGCCTTCCTGAAATAAATGGGCTGAATGAGGCAGCTGCCAATTCAGAGAGTACTGTCCCTTAATTTGCTATTAGGAATGGTTATTCTTTGATTAGTGGAAATAACATTAAAGAAGGGCTGTTGACACCTGCTTTGCCACCACACCCTAAAGAGCAGGTGGGTCACAAGGAGAAGAGGGCCAGGCCTGGAGCAAAGAATATCAGGGTTCAAATCTATCCTTGGACACTGAGCTGCCTGAGTTTCCTTATCGGTAAAATGGGGGTCAAAGCAGCATCTGCTTCCCAAGGTTGTCATTGAGGATCAAATGAGATAATAATTGTGCAGTACTTAGCATAGTATATGGCAATACAGTACACTATATATGCATGGAGCTTTTCCATTTGACCTGCAGCTGAAATTTCCCCATGTGTTGTCTTACCCATTAGAATGTTGAGCTCCTGGAGAGCAGAGGTGTCTTATTTTCCTGCATATATCCCCACAGCTTAGCACAAGGCTTTGCACACAGTTAATCACATAATTAATGTTCTATTCATTCACTCATTCACCATTTCACTCAAAAATTTTCTGACAGGAAAAAAATTTTTAAAAAATACACTCCTACCAATTCGGGAACAGCTGAACAAATTGTGGTACATGAATGTTGTGAAATATTGTTTTGCCATAAAAAATACAAAAAGAAAAACTTGGGAAGACCTCTATGAACTGACAGAGAAAAAATAAAGAGAATTAATGAATAAAATAGGAATAAAATAGGATGAATAAAATAAAATAGGATTGAATAAAATAGGATTCAACACAGAGAACAATATGATTTCAGAGGATTTGGTGGCAAAGTGAACGAACCATCCACTTGCCAAGAAAGCATGTTTTCAGAAGTGGCCAACATGTCCCCATTTGCCTAACAGGGACGTGATGTTATATAGAGAACTCTCTGGAGATGAAAGTCAGTGAAATTGGAAGGTAAGGTTTTTTTAAGCATCAATAATCTTTGCTGAAAAAGCTTAGGGGGAAGAGGACACAGAAGCTCCTAGATAATATCCGTGTATAAATACTTCAGGAATGGCCTTCCAAGTTACTCAAATATAGCACTCCACAGGCAGCATCTCCAGCTCAAAAGGAATGTGCTGGCCTGCTAAGATTCTATTTTCTAAACCCTTTCACCTTCTATCAATGTTGTAGAAACTGCCTACTAACATATTCAAAGAAAGCTACAAGGGAGAAGCCCTCAGTGACCACTTCCTACACTGACATTCTCCCTTGCAGTGCTGAATTTAGCAAGCAAACAAACTTTTCCTCGCAATTATTTTCAGACCCGTGCCTAGGCTGGCGAAACAAACCCCAGGCCTGCTGTGAAATGCGACTCCTCGGCACTCGCTGCTCTGCCAGTAACCAGCAGCAAAGTGCACACTCAGTCTCCTGAGCCTGTCCAGAAAGGAGCTGAGTCACCCCCGGCCTTTCTCACGCTCACACTGGCCCAGCAAGGTCTCCCTGCACAAGGTCTGGCAAGGCGCTCTCCCTCCATAATAGCCACTAGCTCAGGAGCACCAGCCAGGTAGACATCTCACAGTCCCTCTTTTCCTACCAGGACAAAGGAAGACTGGCTGAAGAGCCCTGGATGCTACTCAGGATTGCAAAGCACTCTCACAAGCAGGAGATATATACTTTTGAGAGAAATTCAACTATTTGCATAAGAGATCTAGAAGCGATTTGGGGTTCCTAGTACCCAGACTGTCTAAAGAGTATCTTCGTTGACCATCCACTCTTTTTTTTCTAGTTATCCCAGAGGAGTTGTGGCCTTTTTGTTCCACTTTCTAAGGATGTTTGATTAAACATGGTCCTGGGTAACATTGCTTTTGGGTCAGTTGTCCTTTGAATAGTCTAACTTAAAGGAAAGATTAATGGGCATTAGATATGTTTTAAATATGTGAAACCATTTGGTTTAAAGATTAAACAAACTTTCCGATTATATTTGATTTTGAAAAAGATAGCATAGTGGAAACAGAATGAGATCTAGAGTCAGGGAATGAGATTTCAATCTCAACTCTGATCTCTTATCACTTATGAAACCTAGAACAAATCATACTCCACTCTGATGGCTTCCTATTCTGCAAAGCAGAGCATTTGGTCTCCATAAGCCCTAAAATCCTATCCAAACTTCATAATGAATCAGCTGTCATTTATTAAGTACCTGCTACAGGAAGTATTTGCTAAGCACCTGCTATTGTGTGGGACATTATGTGAGGGGAAGGGAAAGGAAGAAGGGAGGGGAAAAAGTCTCTTCTTTAGAGGAGTTCAGACTAACTGAAAACAAACACTAGTTAGCATGAAGATGGATCAGGAAAAGCACACAGTCAGAGCAGCCTGGAACATGTTAAAATAATACTTTTAGAGACAAAACGCAAATATACAGGTATATGCAAATGCAAGGTGTCCCCAAAATCTTAGTCTTTTAGGATATTGTTTGTAACTTCTGTATGTACAGGGGAAGAAGAAGGGTACGGAAAGGTCCCATCTAAAAGATCTAAATAGCCTCGAATAAAAAGAGGGTTTCATATAAAAAGATTAAAAGCTTTTGATCCAGAGAGTCCACTGTGAGCAACAGATAGACGATCCAAGAAGGTCACTCTGAAAAGGAAAGCTTCACAAACACCAAAAAATATTGACATAAGCAGAGAAATAGAAATCAAGTAAGTGACTAAGGACTAAAGAAGGTTGGAAAAACGTAGTACATATGAATGTGGCAGAAAAGTTCTTGGATTAAAAGAAATGATTATCCTAACAAAAACAGAGAAGCATGATGCTTGGCTAAGAAAGCAGAAGCAAGAAGACAATCTTACACAATAACTGTCATAATATACAAAGGGAACCAACATAACAAAACAAAATTGGATGAAATTGTAATAACCAACGCTGTCTCCCCCAAAGAAGAGACAGGCTAGTCTCTTCCCAGAGAGAGGTGGGGAGTCACGAATATGAAAAACTGCATGTAAAAGTAGCCTTTTTCATTTTTACTGGTTAGTTTTGTTGAATTTTATTTTCTTCCACTTATATTCATTAATGTCACAGGTCTCAGGAAAGAGGTAGAGAAGGAAATAGTGAGAATTGCAGGTAATGTAAAAGCAAAAAAAAAAAAAATCTAACTACAAATTTATTTTTAAACTATATACAAGATAGCTTTACAAGGGAGAATACTACATCTATGAGGATAAGAACTTGCTTCCTTTAGAAGCTAAGGCTTAAAAGAAATTGGGGCTTCCAGGAGAACTTCCAAGGGAAGGAGAGTTGAAGAATCTGGCAGAACTAGAGCTGGGCACACTGGAAAGATGGAGATCAAGTGGATAAGGGTGGGAGAATGAGAAATGGGGACAGGAGGGAGAGATGATTTACTCTTAGAGAGTAGGGAATTTATTATCTATGGAGATTGGAAGAGAAATAGGGGAGAGAGAAAAAAACAATGGAGTTTGATAGAGGAAAAGGCTGGGTAGTTAATGGCAGGAACTATGTATATGAGACTGTAAGGGAGTAAGCAGAATGTTCTCAGTCTAAGTATTTCAGTGACAGAGTACTATACTATCTTGAAAAGAATGCATATCTCTCAATGTATATACAATCATGCAAGGAATGATCTCATCAATCTATACAATATTGAATTAATAATCTCTTCTGTGCTCTGTCTTGGAATTAAAAAAAATTTAGGTAGTAACTTCCAAGTTTAAAATAATACCTGAAAAATTTGAAGTTATTTTGAATAAATAACTAGTCAAAGGGAATAGTTAACATATTTTTAAAGAAAGCTGAATCAAAAGTTTTAAAATTGATGGGTTAACTATTCTAAATAGCACCTACTAAGCCATATAATCTTATTAGAATTTGTGGTTTGCATGTAAACGTATGCTATGATGTCTCAAATCCCCTTCCCCATCTAAAAAATCTTATTGTGACCTTGAACTGCTTTAAGAGAAGCACATGAGATAATGACTTCTCTACTCTACACAGCCAAACTACATACAAAGTTTCATTCTACTTGCTACAGTTTAGGAAGAGCACTGAAATGATAGTGTTCCAAGGAAAGGCATTCAGAAGAGTGAAGTATGAAGAGGCCAGAATTCAGGTCATAAAAAAAAAATCATGTCAAGCAGATGGGGATATTTGGACCTTAAAAAAAAAAATTCTTGGATAGGGACAACTGGAGAAAGAAAAGAGCTAGTTATGGTGATGCTGAAAGAAAAAGAAGACAAATGAGCTTCATGAATTCATTACATGAACTGATCCAAAGAGAACTCAGCAGAAACAGGAAACAATATATACAATGACAATGAATAAGAAAGTAAATAGACAGAAGAACCAACACCCCCAAAAAAGAGGCCTGAGAATATGCTGCCATTTGTGGCTTGACATAGGCTGGGGTTGACAGATGTGTCTGCGTTCTTTAGATAAAAGGGCTGTTTGAGGCATATCATAGGCACAAAATGAATGCTACCCACTGACCGATGACTGGCTAGAGGGGAGAAGACAATTACGGATGTTGGAAACAGTAAAAAAAAAAAAAAAAAAATGATCCCACCACAGAGGTTTTACTTAAGAATGTTAGATAAAGAAAGTCAAGGACTTCAAAACAAATACAGAACTCTCATTTTACCAATATGTGGGAGCTTGGGTCCTTTGATGGACCACAATACTTTCTGAATTCTCTTGAAAGAAAATTCACAAACATTCCTGAGAAATGAGTTCTCTTAGCTACAAACTGTAAATACAGGCTAAAAAAAGGATGGACAGGAAATAAACTTTTATTAAATAGCTACAACCATTTCCAGAAACTTGTTAAGAGTTTTACTAATATTATCTCATTTAATACTCAAAATAACCCTGTGAGGTAGGTGCTATTATATAAGCCCCTTATTTTACAGTTGAAGAAACCAAGGCAGATGCAATCCAGTGGCTTGCCCAGGGTCATCACATACCTAAGTGTCTAAGGCTAGATTTGGATGCAGATCTTTCTAATTTTATAAGTGCAACATTCTATTCATTGCATCCTCTGTCTAATACACACACACACACACACACACACACACGATACATATAAAAACCAGACAGGATCTGTCAGAGAACAATGATTAAGTTTGCTAGTAAGCAATCTCTTACTGACAGTTTTCATCATTGATAGGAACTTAGATCTTTTGACTTCATGGAGCAGCTATTTCAATGAATGACTTGTTTGAGTGGCCAACAAGTACATAGCACAAAATTGAAGCATAATATATGAATGGATTTTATATTACATAACATGGATTACAATATAATGGATTTTATATGACAATTTCACAGGAGTCAAGAAGAATTGTCATTCAAAAACTAGGAACAGAACTTTAAATATATTAATGCATATCTAATACACAAGAGCATCTACAGATCCAAAAAAATGTGCAAATAAAATATGTTCTAGTGACTTGTAACTCAATGCATCATATAAGTAAGAGTAATAAAATTTCAAAGATGACTGGTGTTATCTAGTAATATTCTTATCATGTACATTGTTAACACTTTTGGTTTCTCAATTCTTTAAATTTCCTATGACTTCCTCTCTGTATCCAAAATAATAAAATCAAACATTCACAGTTGAAATCTCAGTCTCACTATGAATTGTTTACTTCTCCAAGATGCAAAACTTTAAAATTACTCTACCTACAAATCTAACCCTTCTCCTTTCCATATCCTCATTACTCATCAACTTTTTCTTCCTCTACCACTTTACTTGTGAAATAAATTCTGATCCTTCTGTGTACAACACATTTATAAAATTGAACCTACACTCAGGCATCTCAACAATGCACTATCCTCTCCTTGAGTACTTCTCTCTGATTTTTCACTGTCCCAACCCTGATAATTATTAAATCTGGAAAAGCCAATGTTAGTCTTCTACTTCCCTAGCACCACTGCAAAGCAGGCCACAAAAATCATACCAATAGTTGTCAATTCTTTATTCACAAATTATTGACATTTCCCACAGTGAATATTCTAATTCTTCTCTACTAAAAGCTCTGAATCCTAAGTGATCTTCATCCAAACCTCTATATATAACATCATCTCTTATAGGTAAACTCAGGCTATCTGCAGACAACTAACTCATCTCTCTAACCCAATACTTCAAAACCTTCTACTGTCTTATCCTACACCTTTTTTAATAATATCCGGCAATAGAGTGGTCTACTTCCCTACTAAAAGCTCAGTGGTCCAACCTGAACAGGCTCTATAAGAAAAACCCATTCTCAGAAAAGCAAGGAATGGTTTATAAAGAAGAGAGAATTTATGACCAAACAAGTATTTATGAAATGTAAAAAAAATAATTTTTATTATATATTAAAAGGCTTTGCACAAGCAAAATTAAGGCATTAGAAGAAAACAAAACCTTTATGGCAAGGAACTCAAATAAAGGCCTCATTTCCCAATATACAGAAAATTGAGTCAAATTGGTAAGAATACAAGTCACTCTCCAACTGATAAATGGTCAAAGTGAAGAAATCAAAGTTATCTATAAGCATATAAATAAATGCTTTAAATTACTTTTGATTAGAGAAATGCAAATTGAAATAATTCTAAGGTATCACCTCATACCTATCAGATTGGCTAAATAACAGAAAAGGAAAATAAGGGATATGGGAAAACTGAGACACTAATGCACTGTTTGTAGAGATATAAAATGATTCAGTCATCCTGGAGAGCAATTTGGAACTATATCCAAAGAGTTCTAAAACTGTGCATACCCTTTTATCCACCAATACCACTACTTGGTTGGTTTCCCAAAGAGATCATAACAAAAAGGAAAGGGAACTACATGCACAAAAGTATTTATAGAAGTTATTTTTGTAGTGATACAAAATTAGATACCAAAGGGATGTCCACCAACTGTGGTATGACTGAACAAGCTGTGCTATATGACTGTAATAAAATACTTTTATGCAATAAGAAATGAGGAGTATCTCAGATAAAGAAATTGAAGTCATCTATAGTCATATGACAAAACACTACTGATTTAGAGAAATGCAAATTAAAACAATTCTAAGGTACCATCTTACACCTATCAGATTCACTAAGAGGACAATTATCATGGTTTGGAAGATAATGATAAATATTAGAAGGAATGTGGGAAAACTAGAAGACTAATCCATTGCTGTGTTGTGAATGCATATATCCTTTGATCCAGAAATGTATCCCAAAGAGATCATAAAAGAGAAGAAAGGACCCACATTGCAAAAAATATTTGTACCAGCTTTTTTGTGGTAGCAAGGAATTGGAAATTGAGTGGATCCCAATCAACTAAGAAATGGCTGAATAAGTTGTGGCATATGGAGGTTATGGATTATTATTGTTCTATAAGAAATGATGAGCAGCAGACCTGTGGAGGAGGAAGAAATTTGTGACCAAAGAAGAACTAGAGATCATTATTGATAACAAAATAGAAAATTTTGATTATGTTAAGTTAAAAAGTTTTTGTACAAACAGAACTAATGCAGACAAGATTAAAAGGGAAACAATAAACTAGGAAAACATTTTTACAGTCAAAGGTTCTGATAAAGGCCTCATTTCCAAAATATATAGAGAATTGACTCAAATTTATAAGAAATCAAGCAATTCTCCAATTGATAAATGGTCAAAGGATATAAACAGACAATTTTCAGATGAAGAAATTGAAACTATTTCAAGTCATATGAAAAGGTGCTCCAAATCATGATTAATCAGAGATACGCAAATGAAGACAATTCTGAAATACCACTACACACACCTGTCAGATTGGCTAAGATGACAGGAAAAGATAATGACAAATGTTGGAGGGGATGTGAGAAAACTGGGACACAGAAACATTGTTGGTAGAACTGTGAACGAATCCAACCATTCTGGAGAGCACTTTAGAACTATACCCAAAAAGTTATCAAACTGTGCATACTGTTTGACTCACCAGTGTTTTTACTGGGCTTATATGCTAAAGAGATATTAAAGAAGGAAAAGGGAGCCGTATGTGTAAAAATGTTTGTGGCAGGTCTCTTTGTAGTAGCCAGAAACTGGAAACTGAATGGATACCGATCAGTTGGAGAATGGCTGAATAAATAATGGTATATGAATGCTATGGAATATTATTGTTCTGTAAGAAACGATCAGCAGGATGATTTCAGAGAGGCCTGGAGAGACCTACATGAACTGATACTGAGTGAAATGAGCAGATCATTATACACGGCAACAAGACTATATTGATCAATTCTGATGGATGTGGCTCTCTTCAACAATGAAAGGGTTCAAACCAGTTCCAATTTTTCAGTGATGAACAGAGCCATTTACACCCAGAGACAGGACTGTGGGAACTGAGTGTGGAACACAACATAGCATTCTCACTCTTTCTGTTACTGTTTGCTTGCATTTTGTTTTCCCTCTCAGGTTTTTTTGCTTTCTTTCTAGATCTGATTTTTCTTGTGCAGCAAGATAACTGTATAAATATGTATACATATATTGGATTTAACATTTATTTTAACATATTTAACATGTATGGGACTACCTAACATCTAGGGGAGGGGTTGGGGGGAAGGAGGGAAAAAGTTGTAACACAAGATTTTGCAGGGGTCAGTATTGAAAAATTATCCATGCATATGTTTTGTCAATAAAAAGCTATAATTAAAAAAAAAGGAGAATGCAATCAATTCAACATAGGTTATACATATGTTAGTCATGCAAAACATTTCCATAATAGCCATGTTGTAAAAGAAAACATAAACCAAAAAAAAAAAAAAAAGAAGTGATGAGCAGGATAATTTCAGAGAAGTCTGGAAAGACTTAAATAAACTGATATTGAGTGAAATGAGTCGAATCAAGAGAACATTGTACACTGTAACAAAAGATTATGTGATGACCCCTATTAGAGACTTAGCATTTCTCAGCAATATAGTGATCCACGACAACTGCAGGTGACTTGGGATAGAAAATGCTATCAGCATCCAGAATGAGAATTATGGAGACTGAATATAGATTGATGCATATTATTTTTACCTTTATTTTTTTCATGTTTTTTTTTTCTTTTTGTTCTGCTTCTTCTTTTGCAAAATAACTAATATGGAAATATGCCTTTCATGCATGTGGGTGTGGGTGTGTGTGTATGTCTGTGTGTGTACACCCACACACATATACACCCACACCCACACACACTATATCTATATCTATATAGTATATCAAATTGCTTATCATTTCAGGAAGGGGAGAAGGGGGAGGAGGGGGAGTAGAACAAAGTAGAGAAAGAGGAGGGGAAAAGGAAGGAGGATGGGGTAAAGAACTTGAGTATAGAAAGCTACGATGACAACCATGTCAAAATGCCTATATGAAAAACTTCAAAAAAAAAATTAGTCTTAGGCTCTAAAAGCATTCTTGTAACAGCTCAAAGATTTTAAAAATCAAATAAGGTAAAAAAAAAAAAAAAAAACTCACCAACTTAGTAAAGGAAGTACAAATAATTTGAAAGATATACAAAAATTAACCAAAGAAAAAGGTTCTTAAAAAACAGAATTGGCCAAATAGAAAAGGAAATAGAAAAAAAATCACTGAAGAAAACAATCCCTTAAAAAGTAGAATTGGACAAATGAAAAAGGAGGCACAAAAGCTCACTGAAGAAAATAATTCTTTAAAAATCAGAATTGGAAAATAGAAACTAATGATTACATGAGGCATCAAGAAATGATAAGAAAAATTAAAAGAATGAAAAGATAGAAAATGTGGAATTTTTTATTGGAAAAACAACTGATCTGAAAAATGGATTCAGGAGATAGTTTAAAAATTATTGAATTACCTGAAAGTCATGATTTAAAAAAAAAAAAAAAAAGAGCTTAGACATCATCTTTCAAGAAATTATCAAGGAAAATTGCCCTGAGTGCTTAAAGCAGAGGACAAAATAGAAAGAAAGAAAAAAAAATCCACCAATTACCTTGTGAAAGAGACCCCAAAATGAAAATCCCCAGGAATATTAAAGTAAAATCCCAGAACTCCCACTCCAAGGAAAAAATATTACAAGCAGCTAAAAAGAAAAATTTCACGTATCATGGAATCATAATCAGGATTACACAATATTTAGCAGCTCCTACATAAAAGAAAAAAAGGCTTTGGAGTATGATATCTCAGAGGCAAAGGAGCTAGGATTACATTTATTGTACTACATCTGAATTTTTTATAAAAGGCAAGAATGGCAATTATGATCTCAAGAAAAAGCAAAAATAAATTTAATTAAAAGAGTTAAGGAAGGAAACTATCTTGATAAAAGTTACTAATGACAATGAAATAATATCAGTGCTAAGCATATATGAACTAGCACCTAAATTTTTAAAGAATAAATTAAATAACAAGAGTAATATAGGAAAAATATATTAATGAGGGACCAACTTTCCCCTCTAAGAATTAGATAAATCTAACCAAAATATAGAATTATATAATTTTTTCTCAGTACCTACACAAAAAATTTACCATCCTTTTGGAACATTAAAAACTTCACAACCAAATGCATAAAAGTAGAACTATTAAATGCATCTTCTTAAGATGATAATGCAATAAAATTATATTTAGTAAAGGGCAATGGAAAGGTAGACTAAAAATTAATTGGAGACTAAATAACTTAATCCTTAAAAAATATCAAAAATCAAATCATAGAAATAATCAATAATTTCATTAACAAGAAGGACAACAATGAGAAAACACTCCAAAATTTGTGAGATGCCATTGAAGCAGTACTTACAGGAAAATTTAGATCTCTATATAACCTCAATAAAACAGAAAAAGAACAGATCAATGAACTGGACATGCAAGTTAAAAATAACACCAACTAGACAAAGAACATATTTAAAATCCCCAATAAAACAAATTGACATTCCGGAAAATCAAAGGAGACACTGCAAGAAAATCACTGAATGACAAATTAAAACTAGAAGCTGTTTTTATGAAAATCTAATAAAATAAACTACTGGTTAACTTGATTAAAAAATGAAAGAAAATAAATTACCAGTATCAAAAAATCAAAGGGGTGAATTTATTAAGAACTATTTTGCTCAATTATATGCCAATAAATGACAATCTAAGAAAAATGAAGAGTTTTAAAAACAAACTTCTCAGATTAACAAAAAAAGGAAACAATACTTAAGTAACTCTATCTTAGAAAAACTGTGCAAGATATTAGGTCATTTTCAACATTCTTGACCATATCAATAACAAAACCAATAAAAATCATTATTCTCAAAACAAAGAAATAACCTCTGACAAAATAACAACACATTCCTATCAAAAACACCAAACAGAACTGGAATCAATGGAGCCTTCCTAAAATGTTAAGTAGTATCTATCTAAAACCATCAGCAAACTTTACTTTTAATGGGAATAAGTTAAAAGTCTTCCCAATAAGATTGAGGTGAAGCTAGAAAATGTTCATTATCATTGCTATTAACCAATATTGTCCTAGAAATGCAATAAGAGGAAAAAAACAAAGTGGAAGACTTAGAATAGGCAGGGAAGAAACAATTATCTCTTATTGATATATGATGGCATAGAGAATCCTAGAAAATTAGTTAAAATAATTAACAAATTTAGCAAAGTTGTAAGAAATAAAATAAACACAAATTATCACCATTTCTAATATCTTATCAATGAAATCCAGCAGCAATAAATTGAAAAAAAAAAAAAAAGAAGTTGCCTTTAAAGTAAATGTAGACACTATAAAACACTTGGGAGTCTCTCTGCCAAAACAAACCCAAGAACTCTATAGACACAATTATAAAACACTTTTCATGCAAATAAAGTCAGATCTAAACAAAGGAAAAAATATTAATAGCTCATGTGTAGGCTGATCCAATACAATTAAATGACAATTCTATACAAGTCATTCCCCAATTGATAAATGGTCAAAACATATGAACAATTTTCAGATAATGAAAGTAAAGCCATCTATGATTATATGAAAAAATGCTCTAAATCACTATTTATCAGAGAAATGTAAATTAAAACATCTCCAACTTACCACCTCACACCTTTCAACCTTGGCTAAGATGACCGGAAAAGATAATGATAAATGTTGGAGGGATGTGGGAAAACTGGGATATTAATAATGCATTGTTAGGGGCAGCTAGGTGGCGCGCAATGGATAGAGCACTAGCCCCAAAGTCAGAAGGACCTGAGTTCAAATCTAACCTCAGACACTTAACCCTCCCTAGCTGTGTGAACCTGAGCAAGTCACTTAACTCCAATTGCCTCAACCAAAAAAAAAAAAAAATGTTGATGGAGTTGTGAAATGATCCAACTATTCTGGAGAGAAAAGGACTAATAAACTGTACATAGCCTTTGACCCATCAGTGCCATTACTGTGTCTATATCCCAAGAAAATCATAAAGAAGGTAAAAGGACCAACCTGTGTTTGTAGCAGCTCTTTTTGTAATAACAAAGAAGTGGAAAATGAACAGATGCACATAAATTGGGAAATGGCTGAATAAGCTGTGATATATAAAGATAATGGAATATTATTGTTCTATAAAAAATGATGAACAAGCTGATTTTAGAAAGATTTACATGAATTGATGCTGAGTGAAACAAGAAGAACCAGGAATACACTTTACAAAATAACAGCAAGAATGTGCAATAATGAACTATGAAAGGCTTGATTGATGTCAGTAGTTCAGAGATCCAAAGCAATCCCAATAGACTTGCCATTTGCATCCAGAAAAAGAACAAGGAGACTGAATATAAATCAATACATGCTATGGTATATAACATAACACACAAATATCTGGTGAGACAAATACCCTCAAAACTTCAAATCAAGAATAAAAATTCTCAGGAAAACTCAACAGATTATAAACTAATGCAAGTAAAATAGCTCAGTCGGTTACCTTTTCAAGTCTATACCTTGATTAGACTCAGGATTTAATTTGATTCTCTTTTCCCCCAAATACTTTGTTACAAAAGCATATATATGTAGGGATGAAGAAGTATTCATTTTTGTAACCTGACTCTGAATATCTGAGAAACCTGAATGTCACATGTGAGTTAAAAAATAGGTGGGTAATGTTTATGTGACTTTCCCTTCAAAAGTAATCTCAAATAATTGAAGTGTGAAACTCTCAAGAGGTAATCACACTATGGAAATTCTGCAAGGTTTTTATGACCTCTTAGGGAAATGATTAAATGGAGAGTGTGGTAGGCACAGAAAATACAAAAAGTTTATGAAAATAGGCCCAAAGGAAAATAGCAATTTGAAAGACAAACTTCAACTGCAAGCCAATGTGCTACTGCCTCTTCTTCACCTTTGTTTCCTCCACCAGAAAGGGAATCCTGATCAAATAAATTCCACTGCATGTCAAAGACAAAAAAATAATTGCAAAACTATTATCCACAAAAATTAACAATGAGGGCTAAAAGCACCATTCATAAAAATATAAACAAGTTTGATTCCTACTTCTCTTTGTCAAAAGATCTGGTGCCTTAATTTAAGTGAAATTTCTTTCATTGCCTGAAAGATTCCAGTCTAAAGTGAATAGGACCATCGATTTAGAGTTGGAAGATAAAGGCAATGAAGTCCAAATCCTTCATTTTATAGATGAGGAAAATGAGATCCAGGGAGGTTAAATGACTTACCTAAGATCACATAGCCTCCCCATCTCCAAGATGGGGGTCCATCCAAAGTCTTCTGAACTAAGTCTGACAGTAGTGCCACCTAGCTAATATGGCTCTTTTCAACATGGCTCTTTTCAACAATAGGATGATTCATACCAATTCCAATAGACTTGTGATGAAGAGAGCTATCTGCAACCAGAGAGGGGATTGTGGGGATTGAGTGTGGACCAGAGCATAGTATTTTTCAGCTTTTTTGTTGTTTGCTTGCTTTTTGTTTTCTTTCATTTTTTTTTTCTTTTTGATCTACTTTTGGGATAAGAATTCACTATTTGACAAAAACTGCTGGGAGATTGGAAACTAGTATGGCAGAAACTAGGCACCAACCCACACTATACACCAAGATAAGATCAAAATGGGTTCATGATTTACGCATAAAGAAAAAAATTATAAATAAATTAGAACACAGGATAGTTTACCTCTCAGACTTGTGGAGGAGGAAGGAATTTGTGACCAAAAGAGAATTAGAGATAATTATTGATCACAAAATAGAAAATTTTGATTATATCAAGTTAAAAAGCTTTTGTACAAACAAAACAAATGCAGACAAGTTTAGAAGTGAAGCAATAAACTGGGAAAACATTTTTACAGTTAAAGGTTCTGATAAAGGCCTCATTTCGAAAATATACAGAGAATTGGCTCTAATTTATAAGAAATCAAGCCATTCTCCAATTGATAAATGGCCAAAGGATATAAACAGTTTTGCGATGATAAAATTAAAACTATTTCTACTCATATGAAAGAGTGTTCCAAATCACTATCAATCAGAGAAATGCAAATTAAGACAACTCTGAGATACCACTACACACCTGTCAGATTGGCTAGAATGACAGGGTTAATGCAGAAAGTTGGAGGGGATGTGGGAAAACTGGGACACTGATACATTGTTGGTGGAATTGTGAATACATCCAGCCATTCTGGAGAGCAATTTGGAACTATGCTCAAAAAGTTATCAAACTGTGCATACCCTCTGATCCAGCAGTGCTACTACTAGGTTTATATTCCAAAGAGATCTTAAAGAAGGGAAAGGGACCTGTATGTGCAAAAATGTTTGTGGCAGCCCTGTTTGTAGTGGCTAGAAACTAGAAATTGAGTGGATGCCCATCAGTTGGAGAATGGTTTGGTAAATTGTGGTATATGAATGTTATGGAATATTATTGTTCTGTAAGAAATGACCAGCAGGACGAATACAGAAAGGCCTGGAGAGACTTATGAAATTATGAACACAACCAGCTACACCCACAGAAAGAACATTAGGAAATGAATATGGACTGCTTGCATTTTGGATTTTCTTCCCAGGTTATTTTACCTTTTAACCAATTTTTTCTTTAAATGGAAAACTGTAAAAAATGTACACATTTATTTATTAAGATACCCTTTTAACACGTTTTAACAAGAGACTGCCTGTCACTAGGAAGGGGTGGAGGAGAAGGAAAAGTTGGAACAAAATAAGGGAAATGTTGAAAAAATTAGCCATCAGCCCTTTTGTAGTGGAGAACTGGAAACTGAATGGATGTCCATATTGGAATGTTTGAAATTAAAATTGGGTATATGAAAATTATGAAATTACTTTCTGTAAGAAATGACCAACAGGATGATTTCAAAAGGCCTGGAGATTAAACAACTGATGCTATGAAATGAGCAGGACCAGGAACTAATACTTAACAAATAAATAGATGATGACTAGTCCGTGGATCAACCCCACAACAAGATCAACCAAACATTTCAATGGAGCAGTAATGAATGAACTAGCATACCAGAAAAAGAACCTGGGAGATGACTAAAACCATTACATTGAACCCAGTCCCTATATTTATGCAACCTGACTTTGATTTCCTTCCAAGTAATTGTACAATGATTCAGAGTCTGATTCTTTTGTAAGCAAAATAATTTTATCATGTATATTATTGTTATCTAATTATATTTTAATATATTTAACATCATTCATCCTCCATTTAGGGAGGGGTAGAGGTGAAAATTGGAAAAGAGGTTTGAATTTTAATGCTTAAAGACCCATGTATAATCCAAATTAAAGGCATTAAATAAAAAAAAAAAAAAAAAAAATTAGCCATGCATAACTTAATAAAAATATTAAAAAGGGGGGACCCCAGGTTTTTGTGAGCCCTTTTTACAAAACTAGAAACTGAAATGCCATCATTAGAAAATGGCTGAGTAATTTGTGGTGTATGAATGTTATGGAATGTTATTGTTCTATAAACAACAGCAGGATGATTTCAGAGAGGCCTAGAGAGACTTACATCAATCAATGCTAAGTGAAGTGAATAGAACCAGGAGATCATTACACCTGGCAACAAGACCATATGATGATCAGTTCTGATGGACGAACATGGTTCTCTTCAAAAATGAGATGATTTAGATAAACCAGTTCCAATGATCTTGTGATGAAGAGACCCATCTACACCCAGAGAGAGGACTGTGGGGACTGATATGTAAAACATAGCATTTTCACTTCATTTTTTTTTGTTTGCTTGTATTTTTATTTTTTTCATTTTAATTTGATTTTTCTTTTAAAAATATAATTTTATAAATATATATACCTATTGGATTTAAATATATTTTTCACCATGTTTAAATATATTGGATTACGCATCTGGGGAAAATGGGGGAAAGGAAAAATTGGAACACAAGGTTTTGCAAAGGTTAATGTTGAAAATTATCCATGCATAACTTTTGAAAATTAAAAAACTTTAATTAAAAAATTAAAAAAAGAAATGCTTGTTGTGGGGACAGGTAAGTGACACAGTGGACAGAGCACCAGCCCTGAAGTCAGGAGGACCTGTGTTCAAATATGGCCTGACACTTAACACTTCCTAGCTGTGTGACACTGGACAAGTCACTTAACTCCAATTGCCTCAAGTAAAACAAAACAAACAAACAAACAAACAAACATCTCACAGATATTAGGCAATGGTCTGAGAAAGTAATGAGGAACAGAAGGACTAGAGGCTTTGATAAAGATGAAGAATAAGTATGGAAAGAGTAAGGCATGGAGATAGAGAGAATGGCATGGCACTGTTGTCAGATGGGGCAAGTATCAAAACAGAGTGCTTATGGATCATGGTGAGATCTAGCTTGGGACTGAGGGGAAGAAAGAACTAGGTCATGGGATTTACGGGGCCTCAGGAACTGGCAAACTAGGGAGTTTGAGGGAACATCTATGTGGACATTCAAGTTTTATAAAGTCTTATAAAGACAGGAGCTATGTACGCCCAGAGAAAGAACTCTGGGAGATGACTAAAAACCATTACACTGAATTCCCAATCCCTATATTTATGCCCACCTGCATTTTTGATTTCCTTCACAAGCTAATTGTACAATATTTCAGAGTCTGATTCTATTTGTACAGCAAAATAACGGTTTGGTCATGTATACTTATTGTGTATCTAATTTATATTTTAATATATTTAACATCTACTGGTCATCCTGCCATTTGGGGGAGGGGGTGAGGGTAAGAGGTGAAAAATTGGAACAAGAGGTTTGGCAATTATCAATGCTGTAAAGTTACCCATGCATATAACCTGTAAATAAAAGGCTATTAAATAAATAAATAAATAAATAAAACACAGGAGCTGTGGAGAAAAGGAGATGGTAAGCCAATGCTTAATTACTGGAGTAAAAAATGGGGTAAAGATGGAGTGCATGGTAATTTACTGCAGCCAACACAATTTAGACTATTTGAAAATTTTCAATTGTGTAATAACTAAAAGTTTTGTCCAACACTAGAAAAAGTACAAGTAATAATGTAAACATGGCAAAATAATTATTGTAACAATAAAAGCAGAAAAAAAATTAGGAAAAAAAAGGTTGAGAACCACTTCTGAAGTAAAGCAGAATAAAACGGGAAAAAATAAAAGAACTGCTTTGGTGCAGTGAAGGACCACTTAAAAGTGAAGTAATATAATATTTTACTTTCTCCAGCTGATTTCAGCAGTTTATGAATAGGAGTAGAAGAGACTGATGGCAAATATATTCCAGTAATGAGGTTTGGCAAGAGATAAGCAATAGGACAAGAGAACAAAGGACATTGAAACTTTGAAATGGCTAACTAATAGGTTGAGACTAGGAGGAGAGAAATATATGGCTTCAGCTCCATCTCTGAGAGTCTCTGGCTCAGGTCAATCTTCTAATCATTCCCGCCTCCTACAGGGAGCTCTTCCCAATTCCTAGAGACAGGCAAGCTCCCTCCTTCCTCAATATCAACACTTCTCTGTGCTGTACTCCATTTGTGGAGTGTTCATTCTTTCAGGGAAGATGGTTTCTGTCATTTTTCAATCCCAACCTACAACCAAGGTATCATGTATACCCAAGGCATTTGATAAATGTTGGCTAGACTATCCTGGATTAAACTGGCTCAAGTATTTAAACTGTTTCTTTTCTTCTATTCCCAAAAGAAAAACATTAATAAAACTTGGGAAGAAGACAAAGTAAAATATTTCCAGAAACCACCTCCCCTTATTTCCCCCTTATAACTTTGACATGTCTGGTCACCATGTTCCCTCTTCAATGGTCTCTCTTCCCTGGTCCTGCTCTTCCTATTCCCTACTGATGATTCTACTTTCTGAACAACCCCTTTGCATGTTCTTTGCTGGGAAACTAGGTACTCCATCTCCCACTTCCAAGGCCCATAGGCATAGTCTCCTATATTCATATTCTGATGGCTGATAAGACTATCAGCTCTAAAACCCTAAGCTAGGAAGAGTTTCAAAATCTGCACCTCTGAATGATTGAAGGTCACCTTAAACTGAGTAGACCCCAAACAAGACTCATAAAATTCACCCCTAACCAATCCCTTTCGCACAAACTCCCTGTTTCTTTGGGGGACAACACCTCCCTCCCTCCTCGTTAACCCCATTTGTAACCTGAGTCCTTCTTGACTTGATTTAATCTCCCCAACTCCCCACCCACAGCCAATCACTTGTCAAGTCCACTGGATTTTTCTTCTACACCTTGAAGACGTCAGCATTTCTCCACTCACAAAGCCATCCTTAAATTGAGGCCCTTTGTTACGCACTAAGGGCTTCTCTAATGGGTCCCAGTCATTCCCCCTTAACAAAACTCCATCTGCCACCTCTGTGATTTGAAACGGTCGTCCTTTATGCTTGGCGGGGAGATCCTTGAACAAGAGACTATTCAAACTTCAACACAGATCTAATTTATATTTTAATATATTTAACATCTACTGGTCATCCTGCCATCTAAGGGAGGGGGTGGGGGGGTAAGAGGTAAAAACTTGGAACAAGAGGTTTGGCAATTGTTAATGCTGTATAGTTTACCCATGCATATATCCTGTAAATAAAAGGCTATTAAAAAAAAAAAAAAAACTTCAACACAGGAGCCTTAAGCCTGCACTTACTGTTACTAAATGCTCCTCAAATGGCTTTTTACTAACTTAATGTGCAAAGATTACCTATTCCACAATAAAAATATAATCTATCTAAAAGCAGGCAATTCTTTGTTTCTGCCTTTATTTGACTTATACGTGGGTCTTTTGATTTTTTTGATTTTATTGTTTTCTTCTGAACTTAAACTCCAAATAAGATGACCATTTCTATATCTGTTGTAGAGCAGAAGGAAAAGAATATACATGAAACAAGCTTGTTTTTAATGTATATAATAAATTCAACATGTATTATTTGTAGCTGTCCAGCTTACTGTAAGTCTTTCCAGACTGCTCAGACTTTAATAACATTTGCTGAATTCAATTCAGAATGAATGAATGTTATCCCTAAATAGATAAGTCACTGTTTTACTTAAAGAAGTAAAGGACATCAGGGAAATGAAGTGTCATGAAAGGGGGAAACTGAAGAAAGTTGAAGGGATACCTGGAAGGATGGAGACAAACATTATACTAAAGACACATTCTTCCTGGTGAGCAAATAAAAACAAGGCAGAATCTTTTTTTTCTTTTATTAAACTTAATAAAATTTTCTTTTAACTTGCTTTCATTTCAGAATCATGACACATTCAAAGAGGCAACAATGAGAACCCTGACACAAAGTCACCTAATACAAAAAAGAATTAGAAGGGGGGAAGAGAATAAGAGATATTGAGAGTGAAAATTCAGGGAGCCAGTAGTCAAAAGCAAAGACTTTTGAGGACAGGAGAGAGAGGGAGAGAAGGGGATGGGGGAAAGAGAATAAAAACAATAAAAACAGGGTGATGGCAAATACACAGTAATCATAACTGTGAATATGAATAGGCTTAAATAAGTGAATAGCAGAAAGGGTTGGTAGCCAGAATCCAATGCTGTTTGCAAAAGACATGTCTGAATCAAGAAAGCATACATGCATAATTAAAATAAAGGGCTGAAAAAGACTCTCATATAATTCAGCTGAACTAAATTAAAAAAAAAATGCCAAGGTAGCAATTATGATCTCAGACAAAGCAAAAATAGACTTAATTAAAAGAGGAAATCAGGAAAACTACATTTTGCCCAAAGACAATGAAGCAAAGTTTCTCTGATAGGGTTCATTTCTCAAATATACAAGGAACTGAATCAAATTTATAAAAATAGCAGCTATCCCCAACTAATAAATGGTCAAAAATATGAATAAGCAGTATTCAAAAGAAGAAACTAAAGCTACTTTAATCATATGAAAATTATTCTAAAACATTATTGATTAGAGAAAAGAAAATTAAAAACAACCTTAGGATACCATCTCACCTCTATCACAAATGACAAGCTGAAGGATCATCGAATAATTAAGATATTAATATACTGCTTCCTGTAAACTGGTCCACAATTCTGCAGAACAATCTGGAAGTATACTCAAAGGGCTATAAAACACTTCATATCTTTTGACTCAGCAATAACACAACTAGGTCTTTATCCCAAAGATATCAAAGAAAAAGGAAAAAGGACCAAATGTACAAAAATAATTATAGCAGCTTTTTTTGAAGTAGTAAAGATTTGGAAATTGAGGGGATGCCCATTAATTGGGGAATGGCTATATTATTTGCTGTTAAGAGATGATTAGCAGAACAGTTTCAGGGGAAAAAAAACATGGAAAATCAATATGAACCAATATAAAGTAAAGTAAGAACTGTAAGATCACTGTGCATAGTAACAGCAATGTTGTAATGATGATCAACTGAAAGACTTGGCTACTCTAATAAATAAAATGATACAAGACAATTCCAAAAGACTCATGATGAAAAAATGCTATTCATCCCCAGAGAGAAAAGTGATAGACTATGAGTGCAAACTAAAGTATAATTTTTTTACTTTTTTTTGAGTGATATGGCTAATACAGAAATACATTTTGCATTATTTCACATGTGTAATTGATTTTTTTTTTTGCCTCAGTGGGTAAGGGAAGGGTGGAATGATGGAAGAGCATTTAAAACTCATTTTAAAAAGAAAAGAATGTTAAAAAAAATAATAATAATAATTTTTAAGGGGAAGAAAAAAGAGAGCAAGCCTGCTGAATACTTTACGAACTGAACTGAAATAATCTCAGGTTGAAAAGACTTCTAACAAAAATATGTAGTAATCTCAAGCAGTATAATGTAGCACAGAATATAGATCCAAGTTTGCCTCAGTTCCAACAAGCAATAGCAACAGGACTTTGAGTAAGTCATTAAAATATGGTGGGTCTTAGTTTTTTCATCTGCATAATGGAGGCAATAATATTTGGATTGTTTAGCCTCACCCAAAAAAAAAAAAAAAAAACTGTTAAAAGATAAAGGACTACATGAGTTTAACAGGATAGTATTATCAGAGTTCACTTTAATCCAACATTCAATCAAGAGGTTCCTTTCCAGATCACATATTATATACTATAAACAATTAATCCTTACCATCAGCTTACAATGAAAAAATTTAGCACTGCATGGAAGGCTCAGTTAAATATTATGAAGTAAATTTTCATTATTACCACAAAAATCTCTGACATGAAAATTATTAAATTAACAGATCAAGGAGAAAGGCTCTATAGTAGGTCAGTTCAGATGAACTTAGTACCATGTGAACATGACCAAAGTCGTGGTTTTGATCTCTATGTGGTCTAAATAGTGTCTACAAAATTTTTATGATGAAAGGATCAATGATTAACTTGTAAGCAAAACAAACATAGTCAAATGCACATCAGAACTCCCAAAGAAAATAAATAGAACTATATTTGGATCGATATATATTAATTCCCATCACAGTTAAACTATGAATGATGGCATGGCTGATATGGTATCAATACAAGATAGTAAAATACCATAAATACAGCCTTTTTTCCTGGATCTTCTATGCTTTCTATCTGCCTAACAAATACCTAAGTGCCCAAATCTACAATAATTCTTGCAGTTTTTAAAATTGAGAAATCCTAGCATGACTAACAATAATCAAATTCATCAGATATTTCCCCTTCCACAGAGAAGGATCTATCAGTTTAAGCAAAAATATGAAAACCCATGAATTTTTACTTTATATAAGAGTATGATGGGCAGCTAGGTGGTGCAGTGGATAGAGTACCAGCCCTGAAGTCAGGAGGATCTGAATTCAAATTTTACCTCAGACACTTAACACTTCCTAGCTGTGTGACCTGGGGGTAAGTCACTTAACCCCAATTGCTTCAGCAAAAAAAAAAAAAAAAAAAAAAAAAAAAGAGTATGATGTATGCTAAATATGTGCCGTGAGTCTTATTTTTTAGACTAACCATGAAGGGAAAACCTCTGTGTCTTTTAAAAACAAAAAACAAACTTAACATGATAAAAATAAGCACTGGTCATTGCAGAATAAAACTCACAGCCTCCATACAAATGTTATAAGGCACTCAGCCTGCAGAGCATTTTACACAAACTGGCCATGGACAAGAATATAACTTAGAAAACAAAGACAAGGCACAACAAAGATATTATTGGCAACTTTCATCACAAAATCCTTACTTACCTGTGAGAGTCCAGGCGACGACGCATGTCCTGGTGGGGTTGCTGCAAGATTTGGATGTCCCTTGTTTATTTCATGTGCTGAATAAGGGGAAGGGGTAGGAGGTCCAGGTTGTCTTGCTACTTGTGTTACCTGTGAGGAAATAAACCTTTAGTAAAAATTGTTACAAAAACAATCAGATCTGCAAAAATCTATGAACTTACACTGCTAAATAATATCTATAATAAATATCTGTAGTTGCAATATTTCATCAAGTGGCTAGAAACAAGTATGGATCACTCTGTATTCTTGACAACTAGTAAGAACAAGGGATAAACACTAAAGAGAGAAAATATCTTTAATATCTTTATGAACCAGAATAATCTACTCATCTAAGTTGACAGTCTGACTACTGGGAATCACAAAAGTAAAAGCTTCCACACATTTGTAAAATACTTCATGATAACCACATGAATTAGGTGTTGTGGATACTAATATGGTCATTTTGTATGAGAAAAAAGATGCAAAGAGGTCAGGAAACTTGCCTACTGCCACACAGCTAATAAATCCTTAAGTTAGTGTACAAACTCACACCCACAAAAGTCCAAACTCCTGTCTTTGTCAACCAAGTCATGTTGCAATCAAAAGGTTTAGAGTTATAGCAATACAACTCATTTTACAGGAGAGCAACTCAGGCATGTCTAAAGTGCAGAGTTAACAAGGGAGTCAGTTGTCCAATAGATAGAATACTGGGCCTGGAGTCAGGAAGATCTGCATGCAATCCAGCCTCAGTACCAAGAAAGCCACTTCACCTTTGCCTGCCTTACCTTCCTCATCTGTAAAATGGAGATAATACCAGTACCTACTATTGTGAAGATCCGATGAGATCATGTTTCTAACATGTTTTGTAAAACTTAAAATACTGTATAAATAAGTGGCAATTACAAGGGGGTCATTTACATTAAGAGTTTCTGTTGACATGGCATTTAAAAAAAAATCATTGATGGTATCTGATAACTTTTCTTTTAAGGACCCAAAGAACTGCGAGTGTGGTAAAAAAAAAAAAAAAAAAAAAAAAAAAAAAATCAATCACTTATCCAGAATTGTGTGGGAGCAGGGCTATATTGGAAAAACATGAAATCTTCAATCAACAAAGCATTTAGTAAGAAAGAACTAGAGGCTGGGGACTATTTTTAGTACAGGATTGGATAGAGACAATAGTAAATAAAGGTTAATTCTGGGAGAGTCTAGCACCTACAAGCATCAGGAAGGGCCTCAAATATAAAGTGATGCCTCAGTAAAGTTTGGAAGGAAAGTAGGAATTCTAAGAGGAAAAGGTAAGGAATGAGTACAGTATAGGCAGGGGTTACAGCCAAAGGAAAGGCATGGAGACCACATATGGAATAACGAACAAAAAAGAACAATTTGGTTGAGCCAAAAAATACATCAAGGAGAGTAATGTAAATAATAAGTTAAGTTGGAGCCAAAATGTGAAGGGCATTAAAGACCAAATAGAAGCTTCTATATATGATGCCAGAATAGGGAACCATTGTAATTTATTCAAGAGGGGAGAGACATGGTCAAACCTCTATGTGTGGAATATTACTTTGGGGCCCACATAAAGCAAAACATTCATAGGAACATTTTCTGGAATAGGTATGAACTAGAAACAAAGTCAATGCCCATCAATTGAATCCTTAAATGAGTTGTGGTAGATGAATGTAATAAAAGGTTATTATGCTATTAAGAAATTGTGCATGTGGTACAAAATTTAGGATTTAGGCCACATACTCATTTTTAATTTATGGTAGAATATATGATTTTAAGATGTTGTTCTAAGTCTAGTATCTACCAAACTATTTTTGGTTTCCCAGTAACTCTTAATAGGTAACTCTTTTCTAAGTGATTTATATTTTGGAGTTTCTTGAACACTGTGTGAATTTTGTTTTTGGATTCTCCTTGGTTTGATCTCTCTCACTGGTCTACTTTTCCATTGTTTTAATCAATTTTTTGATTACTAATACTCTATAATATAGTTTGAGGTATGGAAATGCTATTCCCTTTATATTCCTACTACCATTTAAATTATTTCCTCACTGATATCGTTTGTCCCTTCAAATGGATTCTGTTATTATTTTACCAAGTTCTTAAAAAGTTTCCTTTGGAATTTTAATTGATGCAGCATAATTCTATAAATTAACTTTGGCAATATTGGTATATTGGTATTTTCTACACTCCAGTCACAAAATTCTTAAAGAACTCTTCTATATTTAAGCATATATAAAAACTGAGGAAATGTTAGTGAACTGAATGCCAAATATTTCATTCATTTTATATTTATTTTAAATAACTATGAGCCATTTTTATTATTGCCCTATGGTTTTTGTTGTTATAATATAAAAACGCTATTGACGTTTATGGGTTTATTTTTTTAGCTCAAAACTTTGTTGAAGCATTAATATCGTAATTATTTTCTTAGTTAATTACCTAGGATTCTTTTATTTAATGTCACATCATCAGCAAATGGGGTTGATTTTATTTCTTCTTTGGGGAATGCTTCCTTCTTTCTAAAATTTGTTTAGCCAAACAATTACTTAAGTGCCTATTTCTGTGTCAGACAATGTAATAAACTCTTTATAAATGTTATCTCATTTGATCCTCATAACAAATCTGTGAATTAGTTGCTATCAGTATCCTCCTTTTTATATATGAGGTAACTGCGATAATCAGAAATGGCTTATCCAGTGTAGCACAGACATTAAGTACCTGAGGCCATATGTGAATTCAGGTCTTCCTTAGTTCAAGCCCAGGGCTTTGTGCACTGAATATAATAGACTACTACTGCACTATAAGAAATGACAAATGAAGAAATTTGAAAAGATATGAATTGAAGGATTAAAAAAAAAATTACTTGTTACAAGAAATGGCTCTCGGGAAACAAAGATAGAGACAATAGGTAAATAAAGGTTAATTCTAATAAAGATGATGAAAAAATAAAATATACAATTATTTTTTCAAATAATGAATATGAAAAATACAGATAAGCATGGGAAATTTTATATTAACTTCTGCAAAGAAAATATCTACCCAGTGACAACAATGTAATTCAAAAGAACAAGAAAATAATCAAATGAAGGATGACTCCCCCCCTTACCCCCCCCCAATGAACAGATGGGATGATGGGAGAAGTACATTGACCAAAATGCCATGCTTTAAATTTCAACTGGGCAACCACTGTAGTAAAACAATACTTTTTTATTCCTTCCTATTTGATTCTTTGGGGCATTTGAGTAGTGCAGTGGATAGAGTATTGGCTCTGAAATCAGGAGACTCATTTTCCTGAGTTCAAACACTTATTAGTTCTGTGACCCCTAGACAAGTCACTTAACCCTGTTTGCCTCCGTTTCCTAATCTGCAAAATGAGCTGGAGAAGGAAACTGCAAACTATTCCAGTAACTCATCCAAGAAAACCCCAAATGGGATCATAGAGAGTTGAACCTGGCTGAAAAAACGACTGAACAAAATTTGATTCTTTATTGCCCATTGTCAACAACAGCTGTTTTAAATCTTCTCTTCCCTCCTAAAGTCTCCCTCACAATGCCAGTCTCTAACTTTTCTAAAGAAATCTGACCTCACACTTTTGAGATAGTACTATTACACATCTCAAAATGTCTTGCCATTAAGCCAAATTTTCAATACTACAGTTTCAGATGAAGAAGTAGCCTCTCAGCAAAGTCAACCCTGTGGTAAGTAATCTTAACACCGTCCCCCATCCATCTCCTCTAGAAAACTACTCTCACAATTATCTCCCATTCCATCTTCAATCTCCTTCTTATAGATTCATTCTCTCTGCTACCAAACCAATGTACCCAGATCTTTTGTATCTTCAAAAAACTTTCATGGGCCCGCCTACCACCATAAACTATAATCTGGAATCTCTCCTTTTCAGTCAAACTCCTCCAAAGAGTTGGCTTACACAAGGTGCCTCTGGTTCATATCTCACTCAGTTCTTACAATATGGTTGGTGACCTTATCCCCTCACCTGAAACTGCTCCCTCCTAAGTTACCAAATCCATTCCCCAAAGGACAAATCATCAAAAAACCTAAAGCACTTCATAGCTATGTTTGGGATTATTCTGCTTTCCTTTCTGACAGAGCCAAAAGGGTCTTTCTGTTCCTCTTCCCACACACTATTCCATCTTGCCTCTGTACCCTAAGAAAGCTCGTCACCCTTGCTTGAAAGATAGCTCACTCTTCATCTCTACTTTTCTGACTCAAACAGCAACTTTCAAAGTCTTTAGTTATGCTTCTGGAAATCCAGCCCCAAAAGGCACATCCAAGATGCTGGAGGCCTTCTAGGTTCCCTGGCAATGCATATCACCAACAAGGAGAGACTGACGTCCCTGGCCCAACTACTGAAGCAGCCCCCTGCTCTCCCAAGCCTGCTGCCATCTGGGCCCTTGACATGACACCTGTCACCCTAAGGAGCCTGGGGGACACAGGCACTCCCAGCCACAAGTTCCCACCGGAAGAGCATTGATGGCCCAGGGTTCAGGCAGAGCCTGCCCGCACCATATTAGGGTCCAGCTTGCCATCAGTTAGGGGCAAACACCCAACACACACAAGCCTGCAGAAAGGCCAACAATAGTCAAGATAATGAATTCTCTTCAATCACATGATTCTTCCTGTTTGAGACTTAAGCCAAACTCTTAGGAGATGACGAAATTAGGAAGTCTCTGTTCCAGAGTGTAAATAGTGAGCATGTGTCATCTGTAAGTAGATGGCTCTGAAGGAACTTACCATCTACAGGAGATCCCTCCTGCACTAGGACTGGGCTCTGGATAACTTCCATGACAGGAGCAAGGACTTCTGTGTCTCATGTTTATCCCTGTTTTCTATTTTGTAGTAAGAAGTACCCTCTTGAACAAAATGACCTCTGTTCCTGCATCTTCCAAGAAATCTTACAAAATTTTGACACAGTTTGTGGAGGAGGCTTTAAGGAAGCATTAGGAGGCCCTACTGAGTCATATTTTATTTTAATAGTCAACAAACCAGAAGGACAGTAACATCTTGTACTCATTCCATCTTTCTCAATACAGGTTGCTATCAAATAACATTTGTGAAAGCCTTCCTGGCTCCCTGATCCATTCTTTTTCAGATGTCCTCTGTGTGTGTGGATGATTCTCATAAAGATTTGGTAAAGATAAGAAATGTGGCATCTCGGAGTTGTTATATTCTCTTTTTTTAAAAGTCAATATTTATTGCTATCATTTTTTTTTACAACTCCTACAGTTCCCAATATATTCCTTTCCCAACTCTTCCAAGAAAACCATCCTTTATACTTTATAATAAAGAATAAGGGGGGGGGGGGGCGGGAAATCACAGGCAGTGCTTCCTCTTTGTTGTTCTCCCACTTCTGCCACAAAGAAACAGGAAATCTTTTTCCCTCAATTTTTGCTTTAAGGCAAAATTTTAATGCTGGTTATTATAATTTTGCAATATTCAATTTTATTTTGTTGTTGGTCTTTCCATTTACACTGTTACAGTCATTATGTATATTATATTTCTGTTTCTGTTTAATTCATTTTGCCAAAGTTCATTTCTCTTCATGCTTCTTTACATTCATCAAATTCATAATTTCTTATTTTATTTCCAATTCATTGCCAATTCAACCCAATAAATGTTTATTAAGCACCTGCTATATGCCAGGTACATTGCTATGTACTAGAATACAAAATGGTAGGAAGGGGGAATCTAATAGGGGAAAACACGTGGAAGAAAGCTGAAAGGGGGGTGAGAGTAGGAAGGAGCAGTACATGAACAGGAGATCCTAGTTTCCAGGGATGATGATGGTGGCAGTGGTACTGATGTTCCATCACGCACAGGGGACAGAGAAAGTTTTAGATCTTGCACCCTGCAATCAGAAGGGCAGAGGCCAAAAGGGCATTCACTAGGCACTAAGAGTACCAAAGCCAATGCCTTCTCCAAGATGAGGAGATTCCTGACAACTGGAGGATGGTGGAGTTAAATCTAAGGAGTAAAGCAGCTGGAACATCACAAAAAGTGTTGCTATAACTGGCATGTGGAGGACTTATTTTTTTTTTTAAATATTAGTGACCTTCTTGGGGAATATGCTGAGTATAGCAGACAGAATTCAGCACAGAATCAAGCCAACTCATGTTTGAATATGACATCACATACTTCCTAGCTGAGTCACTCTAGACATCTCACACCTCTCTCTGCCTCAGTTCCCTCAGCTGTAAAAGGGATGATAGCACCTTCCTCCCAGAATGCTGAATCAAATGATATATAACACTTGAGGTTGGACCAAAGCAAATACTATCTTTATTCCTTTCCATTTCCCCAGCCTTTCTGTTAGCCTAAAATAATGAATTCTTTTCAATGCAATCTCATTTTGACTCTCTGTGAGTCTTTGTTTCAAGTTTTATTTTCAAGTGAACATACTGTTAAGATTCCTTTTTCTAATTTAATCTATTATCCTCTTCCATTCATGTTATAACTTTATCTTACCCTCCACCCTTTTCTCATGTATTTTTTTCTTCTCTTTTCCTCTCACTCCTTTCCAGTTCCACATGCAAAGGAAGTACATAAAGAAGCAGTTATTTTCTGATTCCTCTGCCCAAATCCTCATCTCCAATTTGCATGATTTTTTCTCTATTTTTAATCTTTTTTTAGTTTTCTCTCTGCAGTTTAACTTTATCTTCTCTCTTTAAGCCTTTCTTCAAAAGGCCTGGAGAGACTTAACACGAACTGATGCTGAGTGAAATGAGCAGGACCAGGAGATCATTATATACTTCAACAACAATACTAGATGATGACCAGTTCTGATGGATCAGGCCATCCTCAGCAACGAGATCAACCAAATCATTTCTAATGGAGCAGTAATGAACTGAGCTAGCTACGCCCAGAAAAATAACTCTGGGAGATGACTAAAAACCATTACATTAAATTCCCAATCCCTATATTTATGCACACCTGCATTTTTGATTTCCTTCACAAGCTAATTGTACAATAATTCAGAGTCTGATTCTTTTTGTACAGCAAAATAATGTTTTGGTCATGTATACTTATTGTGTATCTAAGTTATATTTTAATATATTTAACATCTACTGGTCATCCTGCCATCTAGGGGAGGGGGTGGGGGGGTAAGAGGTGAAAAATTGGAACAAGAGGTTTGGCAATTGTTAATACTGTAAAGTTACCCATGTATAAATCCTGTAAATAAAAGGCTATTAAATAAAAAAAAAATAAAAATAAAAAAATAAAAAGCCTTTCTTCAATTCCTGCCACAAAATGCTCTATGTACATGTGTCTTTTCAGCTCACTCCCCGACTCAGTCTTCCAAATCCAGACTCTTCTCACATACCCCATCCTAATAAATAGCAATTTGTTCCTCTTTCTTCATTATTTCTTTTAGTTTAGAGTTATTAATTTTTTACATTTTCTTTACTAAAAACAACAAAACAGGACAAAATTACATGATGACTTAAGTCTATGTATTACACTTAACCCCTTTCATAGCCAAAAGACAGTAAGATTTTAAAGGACTATCTCTTCTCCCCCATTAGGACAATTTATATAATGAATACAACATTCATTGTAAAAGAAAAAAATTGTGAAGGACTTAAAAACTAGAACCTAGTCAGTGACCAGCCACAACTTCCAAAGTTGTGGAAGTCCAGTTCTGATGGGTACTTCCTACTTCCCAAGAGGTGAAAAAATTGTTTCTTTTGTTCTGCTGTACAGTTCATAGAAGTGTATTTTTTAAAGGAGGTGATGTGTGCAGAATAAAAAGAAGTTTAGTGAGAGTAATGTGGAAGGAGGGAAGGAGAAAAGGGAGAGGGGAAAGAAAAGGGAATAAAGGCCTACCAATGAAATGTTTTTAAATGTACACACAAAAATAGAGGAAATTTCAGAGAGAAAAAGATGAGCAGGTCAGCTCTAAAAATATGTGGTGAATTTATTACATACTTTTTAAAAATTGTACATAACAAATTTGCTATTTTATATACATTTTTCTATATATTTATACATAAATACAATATTTCTTTGTAAATGTTCATGTTTATTGGTAAGTTCAGTTCACATTAATAAAGATAAAAATTTGGAGAAATAAAAAACATGTACATCAACACACAATGTGTGGAACTGTGATATACTTCAAAACTTTCTGAAGAAAAAAATGCAAAATACACTAAGAAAGTGAATAAAATGCCCATCTTTTTGATAGAGAGCCTCCTATTAGCTATCTTTCCAAAAGAGGAAAGAGAAAAGGGATAAATTTCCATATATTCAAAGTATTCATAGCAATAATACTCTTTTGTAGTAATAACAACTGAAAACAATGAAAGGCTCTAATTGGGGAACAGTAAAAACAAATTGTGGTACATGAATTAAAATTACTATGCAGGGAAAAAAAAAAAAAGATGATTACAAAGAATTCCATGAACAACTTTTACCAACAAAAGTAAATTTTATCAGCAAAGAACCAGAAAACATTATGCCCAATGATATATATAGGGGAATATTGTTATATTGTGAGAAACAATGAATATGATGAACAAAGAGAAGACTGGTATGAACTGATGTAGAATGAAGTAAGCAGAAGCAAGAAAACAATTTATGTAGAGACTAGAATAATATAAATGGAAAGAAAAGCCTCCAAAAATTCAAAAGTGAATATAACAAAATTATAACAATCAAGCAGGGTTTAAATGAAGAGAAAGAGATAATCTCCACCTACTCTTCTTAGAGGAGGAAGGTCCACAGGAGTCAAATGTATATATTTTGGGACTTTTTCAGTGTATGTTGTTGTATTGATTTTTTCAATCCTTCTCTTTTTCTTTCTTTGATAAATACTACTACTTGCTATATATGAGATAGTTCTCTGGGAAGGGGAAAGGAGGGACACTGGGAATAACTATAATGATATAAATTAACAGAACATATTAATTAAAACCTTACTTGAATTTTAAAATGCATATATATCACAATAATTACAACAATGTAAATGGGAAAAAACTAGAAAAATAAACAATGCTGTAATATTAAAATAACTAAACTCAGTTCTAGGGGAAAAAAAGAATGAGACAATAAAGCCCTACTATTACACCTTTCCTTGCAAAAGTCAGGGGGACAAGAAACATGGAACATCAGACACACTGAGGCTCAGTTGATATGTATGGTTAGTTATTTTTTCATTTTTACTCTTTATTCTTTTACAAGTTTAAAAGTAGAAGTCAAGTAAATCACTCAATCTATCACTAAAATAAACTGACAAGATACTAAGCTCAGACATCTGTCACTCAAAGGTATGAAGCATTTGTGAACAAGATCTAAATACTCTAGTGAAACAATCAATGAACCATTGAATTTAATCATGTAATTTAATCATGAATTTAATCATGTAGATTTAGACTTCAACTTCTTGATTCCAACAGTTGTCACCTCATTTGGAGTTTTCTTGGCAGAGATACTGGAGTAGTTTGCCGTTCCTTCTCCAGTTCATTTTACAGATAAGGAAACTGAGGCAAACAGGTTTAAGGGACTTGCTCAGGGTCACCCAGTTAATGTCTGAGGCTGGATTTGAGCTCAGGAAAATAAATATTCTTAATTCCAGACCTGACACTCTATCTACCAAGCCACCTAGCTGCCCTCAACCCAGAAGTCCTTAAAAAGTCACTGGATTACAGAGAGTGCCATTTCAACAGAAGTATATTAGCAATGGCTAAGGAAACTTGGTGAGCCACATGATCATCAGTGGGTCATCAATGAAACAACAGTCACCTGAGAAACTGGGGTTCCTTCCTTCTACTTTGGTCACAGAATTTGTGTTGCTTTTCTTCTGAATTTGTGTTGCTATCAGAATATTATTGCTCTATAAGATACAATCAGAGAGGCCTGGAGAGACTTACAGGAAGTGATACTGAGTGACATGAGCAGAATCAGGAGATCATAGTACACAGCAATAACAAGACCATATGATGATCAATTCAAATAGACAAATTTACAACAATGAGGACTGAAGCTAATTCCTAGGATCTTGTGATGGAGAGAGCCATCTACACCCAGAGAAAACTGTGGGGACTGAGTGTAGAAAACAACATGGCATTTTCACTCTTTTTGTTGTTGTTCCTGTTGCTTGCTTGTTTTTTTTCTCATTTTTTCCCTTTTTTGATCTGGTTTTTCTTGTGCAGCAAGATAAATGTGGAGACATGTTTAAAAGAATTGCACTTCCAATGTAGAAGATGGAAAGGGAGAAAACAAATTTGGAACAAAAGGTTTTGCAGGGATGGATACTGAAATTTATTTTTGCATGTATTTTGAAAAATAAAAAGTAATTGTTATAATTTTTTTTTTAAAAGAAAAGAAGAGCATTGAAGAGGGCTCTGGACCAAAGATCCAAGTGGCTGAAATAATGTTAACGAACAACAAAATAAAATTGATCAACATTTAGTTTCCATTTTCATTTTTAATGAAAATAATACTTTGGTGGGGAGAAAGGAAGAAAGAAATAAACCAATAACTGCTAAAAATAGAATAGATACCCAGGAGAAGCAAACTTCTAGCAAGAAAGTAATACCCTCAATCCCCTTGGCTCCCTGAAGAACTACAAGTGTGAGACCTTACTATCATTCATGACCAGAATATGACCAGAATATGACAGCTCATTTTAGAAGAGAAACAAGCACAAAATCACACACTTAACATTACTATGAATGGAAGGACAATTTTTGACCAAAAAAGAAAGAGGAAATTATAAAAGATGAATTAGATAATTTTCATTACCTGAAACTCAGTTTTTACATGAATAAAATACTAGGATAAAAAAGTAAATGACTGGAGGAAAAAAGCTTTCTACAAAATATTTCAGATAAGGAAGACAAAGAGAAGTGCTGTTGCAGGACAGAGAGCTTGTCTTAGGGCCAAGAAGATATAGATCCAAGTTTCCCCTCAGAAGCCTGAGATTGTGGGATTTTGTGTTCTAGACAACTCTCTTGGGACTCTACATCATGGGTGCCAATATACATTAAAGAGAATTTCCTTAAATGGCAGCTCCCTATAACCAATGAAGTCATAGTCTCAGTCCCTATCCCTCACTAAAGCAAATGAAGGATGGAAATATTTAGGAGCAAAAGATATTCCCCAATAGATAAAAAGGATATGATCTGAAAAGGACTGCAAATTCTTAACAGCATATGGAAGAATGTTCCAAATCATTAATAAGAAAAAGGAAAAGCAGAGCAATCCTGAGGTTTCACCTCATATACAGCAAATTAGCAAGACTGAGAAAAGATAAGAATAATCAATGGTGAAAGGTATGAAAAAAGATTATAATCTTAATGCATTACTGGTGGAATGGTGAATCAGTATGCCTTTTCTGGAAAATAATTTGAAATGATGCAAATCAAGTAGTTGAAATGTCTACATCTTTAAACTACAGATTTCTTTGATAGTCATAAAGATGTACTCTCAAGGTCAATAACAAAAAGAAAGATCCCATATTACTCAAAATATTTGTAACACCACTTTTTTGGAGTGACAAAAAACTGGAAATAATGTTGATGACCATCATTTGGGGAAGGCGAAACCAATTATAGATAAACTTAACTACTATTGCCATGCTGTAAGGATCAATCTGAGGAAAAAAAGAGTAGCATGAACTTAATGATGCACAATGAAGTAAGAAAAAGAAAGACAGCAGTAAATACGAGCACCATAGTGTAAAGTAGTACAATCAGCAAGAGAAGATACTTCTTATCCTACTTCTCTGCAGAGGGAATGGAAATTATGGGTGTAAAGCATGACTATAACAACAGACTTTTTAAAAAATATATTTGTCAGCTTGGTAAGAATATTCCCCCTTTCTTTCTCTTCTAAAAACTTCTCTGTAATATGGGATGGCACTGTGGCAGGGAGGAATAGATACAGTGAGAAATCCAAGTAATATGAAAACAAAATCATTTTTAAAAAGAAATAATGTGGATAATAAAAAATTTATTGCCCCAATTTTAAAAAGAGAAAAAAAGATTAGAATCTAAAAACTATATTAGCGTTAGCTTAATTTCATCCCATTAAATTTCCACAATCTATTATTAGTCTTTAATTATTTGTCCTAAACCCCAACAATAATTAAAATTCTGCCTAAATTGGACTATTTCTTTAGTACCAAACTGCCAAAAAGTTATTTTATAGAATTAGAAAAAATATAACAAAATTCATCTGGAAGAATATCCAGGGAATTAATGGAAAAAATTACAAAGGATGATGGCTTAGCAGTAACAAACCTAAAACTCTATTATAAAGCAGCAGTCATCAAAACCATTTGGTACTGGCTAAAAAATAAGAGTGGTGGATCAATGGAATAGATTAGATACACATAACACAAACAATCAAGGCCTATAATAATCTAGTTTTTGTTAAACCCCCAAACTCCAGCTCTGAAAAACTAGAAAATAATGTCAGAAATTTGGAATAGACCTAAATCTCACACCCCATACCAAAATAAGGTCAAAATAGATACATGATTTGGGCATAAAGAATGACACTATAAACAAATTAGGAGAACAAGGAATAATTTATCTATCACACCTTTGAAGGAGAGGAATTTATAACCAAAAAAGAATTAGAGAATATTATGAAAGGCAAAATGAACAACTTTGATTAAATTTAAAAAGTTTTACACAAGCAAAATCAACAGAAACAAGATTAAAAGGGAAGTACAATGCCAGCATTTCCAATAAAGGTCTCCTTTCTAAAATATAATCTGTGCCAAATTTATAAGAATACAAATCATTTCCCAATTGATAAGTGGTCAAAGGATATAAACAAATAATTTCCAGATGATGAAATTAAAATCATCTATAATCTTATGAAAAAAATACTCTAAATCACTATTGATTAGACAAATGAAAATTAAGACAACTCTGAGATACCACCTCGTACCTCTCAGATTGGCTAAGATGACAATAATAAATGTTGGAGGGGATGTGGGAAAACTAGGACACTAATATATCGTTGGTAGGGTGGTAAAATGATCCAACCATTCTGAGAGAAATTTGGAACTATGCTCAAAGGTTTATAAACTGTGCATACCTTTGGTCCAGCAGCACCACTACTGGGTCTCTATCCCAAAGGAATCATAAAAGAGGGGAAAAGTCCTACTTGTACAAAAATATTTGTAGCAGCTCTTTTTGTGGTAGCAAAGAATTAGAAAACAAAAAGATGCTCAACTGGGAAATGGCTGAACAAATTGTGGTACATGTAGGTAATGGAATATTATTGTTCTATAAAAAGTGATGAACAAGCTGATTGTATAAATTCCTGCAAAGATTTACATGAACTGATACTGAGTGAAACAAGCAGGACTAGCAATACACTGTACACAGTTAACAGCAAGAATGTGCAATGATCAACTATGAAAGGCTTGGCTTGGTTCTTTCTCAGTGATTCAAAGCAATCCCAATAGGTTTTATACAGAAAATGCCATCTACATCCAGAAAAAGAACTAAGGAGAGAGAATGTAACTCAACACATGCTATGTTCACTTTTTTTTCCTGGTTTTTTTTTTCCTCTCCCCTTTGGTCTTTCCCTTTTGCTCTAATTTTTCTCTCCCAACATGATTAGTAAAGCAATGTGCAATATAAAAAAATTTCTTTATCCTCATCTTATTGTTATCATTGATAGGTCTTGGGACTTATGTCAAATATAAAATTTTTCTAGTAAAATTTTGATGTTTCTCCATTTTGATTTAAGATTTATACTTATTATGTTAAAGAAGGCTCTTCTATGCTTAGGCTTACAGTTCTGAGCATGTGAGTATTGTCCTTTTCAGAAGCCTTTTCTGAATATATTCTTCTAATCATATTTTTTAGATTTTCTATATAGCTTGTTTTCTCAAGATGAACTAACCTCACATGCTTGCACAAATCCAACTTAATCATGGTAAAGAATATTTTAAATGTAGTTCTGTAGTCCTTTTTGTCAAGATTTTATTTGAAATTTAAATCAAATCCTCATTAAATCAAATCCTCATTAATGATAGTGGTCTTCTTTTCTTGTTTTTTCTCTGATGTAGACATTGGGATTATGTCTGGCTCATAAAAGAAATTAGGAGAGTATATTCTTTCTCAACTCATGAAAATGATTTCTGTAGCATAAGCATTAAAATTCTTTAAAAATCTGATAAGATTGACTTGAAAAGGTAATAATTCCTTTATAGAGAGCTTGATTTGATTTTCTGAATCTTGAGATCTCTATTTCAAATTCTATTAATTTAAGCACTTTATATTTTGGTTGGTCTTTCTCTACTTTTTTTTAAATTCTCAGTTTTGATGTTATTAAAAAGGTTTAAACTATTTTTCAAAATAAATGCTTCAGTTAGCTATTTCAATATGATTTTTAAGATAATTATTTTTAAACATGGGTTAATAGTGGGCAACAAGGTCCTGTTATCGGAAGATATCAGTTCACATCTAGATAACTTACTTAAGGTTGTGGAACTGGAAACAAGTCGCTAAAATCTCTATCTTTCTCAATTTTCTCATTTGCAAAATGGGGAAAATAATGGCACCTACCTCCCACAGTTGTAGTGGAACTCAAATGACATATTTGTAAAACACTTAACACAGTGCCTAGGACATAGCAGGTATCACTCTTTTTCATTATTTTCCCTGTTCGTTTTTTAATTTGGCTATTTCAATTTTGTCACTAACTAGTGTTAGTTAAAGACTTAGTCATTCTGTTCATGTGCATCTAAAACGCACAAATAGGCAAGGAAAGATACATCCAATGATGCAAGCTGAGGGCAGCACAACCCAGAAGACTCGGGGAGCTCCTGACAGAGAACATGTGATTCTGGCCTCAGTCCTGGCCCCAAGTGCTCCCGCCCCCCTCTCTGCAGACTTAGGGGGCTGCCAGCAGGAGGCACTGACTCGATTTGCTCACCTTGCTTTTTTCTCTTGCTTTTTCTATTCTTTGTAATAAGGGATGGCTGAGGGAAGAACATACGTAAAATGAGAAATGAAGATGATGTTTGAAAAAAGAAGATATTAATAAAATCTGCAAAAAGAAAACAGATGGCGTCAAGCAGGGACTGACCAAACCACCTGGAGCACGCACCCTAATACCCAGGACAAATGCAGACAGCAATCATAGGAGCAGCAGGCCCAAGTGCCAAGCACAGGGAAACAACTCTGCTAACAGAGCTATCTGCTATCAAAGCGCACCAACCAAGCGGGGTCCCACAGATGGAGCGGGCATAAAAGGGGCGCCCTGCCTGCTGGGAACGTCAGGCTGGGCTGAGGCACTGCTCAGACTTCCTAACCCGGGGGGGGGGGGGGGGGAGGTCCCACTTCTTTACTCTTTGTTATAAAGGACAACTCTCTAGCAGGGAAGGAGAGGAACAGTAAGTAATCCAGCGCTCTTAAGTAATATAGAAATAAAAGAGCTCAATGGAAATAAAATAAAATAGCAATACAATGATCACAAAAGCTAGCATGACCTCATTAAGAACACACCAGACCAAACTAACTTCCTTTTTCAACAAAGGAACTAAACATGTAAATTGGGGGACTCTGATAAATATAGCAGACCTCAATTTTAGCAAAGCATTTAACAAAGTCTCTCATCCTATTCGTGTGGGGGAAAAGGAAATGACTCGTACTGTATGACAGTCCAATCATATGTATCCCGCTCCCACAGCCTTTACAGCTATCAACTGAGAAGGTGGTTCCTATGGAGAAAGGGACAGATATTCCCATCAACAGTCAACCAACTGCCAACCAACTGCCAACCAACTGCCATACACAGGGCGGCCAAGGCAGCCCTTGCTAAGGTAGTAAAAAGCCCCTGAGGAAGAAAGCAGAGGTGATCCCGTGCCAGCAGGACCACCACCACTACCCTAATTACCAAATCCCCTCCAACCCTGATGGAGACAGCCCAGGATCCTGAACCTAAGAGCTGTGGGAAGAACACAACGCTTTCAGCCATCATCCTAGGAAACAACACAAAGTGGAGATGCAGTCTGGGAGCTGCTCCTGTGGGAGCTGCAGCCACAGCATCTGTAGACCCAGAAAATAAAGTTCTCGTCACCAAGGCCTTGGCAGTATCATATTATCAGTATCACTGCCTTAAAGACTATGAAACCCTTCCATCTGACTTGCAACTGAAACTTGCCCTATATGTAGTCTCCCCCATTAAAATGTGAGCTCCTGTATACTCCCAGGGCTCAGCACAGGGCTTTGCACAAAGCTGAGCACATAGTAAATGTTTTATTCATTTATTCGTTCATATTTGGAAATGATAGAATGTCCGGATCCAAAGAATTCTCATTAATGATACAATGTAAACTTGAAAGGATGACACCCATGGACTTCCCAAGGATCTAAAAACTGACTATTCCAAGCTTTTTTTACTTATAATGTAGAAAAGGACAAAGATGGCATCTTCATCTAAGTGACAAATAACACAAAGTTGGGAAGGACAGTTAACAGAGACAGTATCAAAAAGATTATGAAAAACTCTCTAATAGGATGAAATCTAAAAGGGATAATGTAAAGCCTTACCTTTAAGGACAACAAATAAACTTCCCAAGTACAAGATGGCAGAAGCAGGGCTGAAGCGTCGTTTGTCTGGAAAGAGTCTGGTGGCTTCACTGAACAGAAATCTCAGACAGTCGACAAATGGAACATGCCAGCTGAGAAAACCAAAGGGATCTTGCACTGCTTTAAGAGGCATTTCCTTTTCAGGCTTAAGGAAGTGATAGCTACCATTACTGTGTGGCTTCCTAGACAGCCTACATCTAGAGTTCTCTGTTCATTTTAGAAGGAAATAAATAAGGGGATAAGTCTAGAAGAGAAAATCAAAATGGTGCTGATGCTGACTATATCATAAGAGGATCCCTTGGAAAAAAGGGTTCTCTAAATATGCAATGGACAGTTATATGAAAGTGGAATTATAAACTTATTCTGCTTCACTTTATTGCCAAGAATAACATGGGAAAAGTGAAAAGATAAAGCTTTCATTTAAGGTGAGGAAGGAATGGGTTTCCCTCAATTAGATGACCAATGATCAGATGGGATGCAGGAAGGAGGAAGGTCTTGTTCAGACATGAGTTGAAGTAAACGACTGCCAATTTTTTTGAACTTAGATGTCCAAATGAACTCAGATTTTTTGAATACATGAAGAGCTCTTACCTCAAAAAAGGAATTAAATATGGCTCCTAAGGAGAAGTACAGAACTAAGTACAGAAGGCACAAAAAGGAAGACTATCTCAATAAAAGGAAGCTATTTTTAAGAAACAAAACTATTTGCCAATATAAAAAGAATATCATCTGAGCTACTCTATCCCTAGAAATGATCATACATCTTCAGAAAGAGTTCTAAACCCTATGATTCTATTATATCAATGCTGTTGATTGCATAAGATATAGTTCTACTCCACCAAAACATGGATAAAATTATTTTTAAGATCACTCCTAACTTTTAGATTTTGCGATAAGACTATATTGGATGTTTAAATGAAGGAATAATTTTCATGAATTAAATTATTAATAGAAATTTTATTTCTGAATCCTTTAGCATTGAAAACCAATTAGTAACACATTATCAGCCATAGGCCATTTCTTAATAAGGATACTTCATGAATAAGATTATGGCATTAAATATATTTTTTTCAGTGGACTCACTAATCTAAAAAAAATATACACCACTGCAATTGCCAGAAGCAAAAAGGGTTAAGAATGAGTATGCAAAAAACAAAAAGCCTAATTTAAGATTCACCCAGACTTAAATACTCTAAATAATTTATCTGAAGTTAAAAGATACGTTTTAGTGAGAAGCATTTATCTTCTACATTTGATCTTTTTTTGATCTTGTTGGCAAGGTTATCATCATGGATTCAGAGGATTTAATGATAGGAGGAACTTTTGAGATTATCTAATCCAACCTTTCACTTTATAATTAAAAATCAAAAAACTCCAACAACCTTGAAATCATAGGGAAGTAAAAGGACTTGCCCCAAGTCCTATTGCTTGAAAAGAGGAGAGCCAGAATGCAAATCTAACTTGACTTCCAAGCCAATGTTCTTCCCATGATATTATAGTACAATTAAGTGAAATTATTCCTAGAAAATGCTTTGAAAACACTCAAGTACTATCCGTTTGCTGAGAAACAAATCAAATAATCATTTTAACAACTAATATTTAAAGAAACATTTATCAAATGTTTACAGTATATAGGGAACTGCATTTTGTTAGGTGCTGAGCATACAAAGGCAAGTTGTGAGACAGACCCTCCCTGCTCTTAAGGTCACAATCTAGGAGGTTAAAGACTCATTCTAATCCAATTAGCTATCATAGTATTATTGACAAGGTCTAGATTTAGGGAACCAAAATGAGATTAGGGTTTCTGGTGGTCAGGGAGTAAGGTGATATGGTCTAGTGGCAGATTAGGGGTTCAGGGAACCACAGGGAAAGGTGTGGCATCCCTGCAACTCCTTGGGATTCCGCACAAGGGTGGGCCTTCTGGTGGGGCAGAGATTCTCTATAAAGGAATTTACAGACCCAAAAACCTAGATTGATAAAAGGGTTTATTATGGGGATTGGAAATAAGGTTAGAAATCCTGACAGTGAGGCAGAAAGTTTGGTTAGGGAAATAGGTGAGGGTAAAGAGAGGGTGGCACTGGAAAAGAATACTCCAATGGACAGAGAGGATTTTAGAATGGCTCTTTTATAATAGGAGCTTTGGCTACCACTTGAAGGGGGCTCCTGGGTGGAGTTCTACAGTCTGGGATTCAGCTTGAGCTGAATTTGAATAGAATTCAATGAGTTTTAGGACTGAACAGACCCACCTAGATAACAACAATGAAACTGTTTTGTCCCTCAGGTGGGGTCCCTCACTGAGGCAGAGTTGAAGGAGATTTTCTCCTACAAAGATTTTTAGTGCTTCGGGGTCCCTTCTTCATTATGACTAGTCATCCTTTACTGGTAAAAAAAAAAAAAAAAAAAAGAGTGTTCTAACTACCAACTTTGTTTAAAAATAATGGGACCATCAAAATAAGTCAATTCCTTCAAAGCTATATAATAAAAAAATTCTAAATTAGCTCTCAATGACTAATTCTTTTTTCCAAACACAACTAACAAAGATACCTGAAAACAAATGCAGGATGGAGAGACATCAAGAATTGTAAAGCCACTTATATTTTATTTTGCTGCTGCTTTTTTTTTTTTTTACTGGTTTTGATTTTTCTTGTGCAGCACAATACTTATATAAATATGTATGCATACATTAGATTTAACAAATACTTCTACCATGTTTAACATATATTGGACTATGTGCCAGTTGGGAGAGGGTGTGGAAAGGAGGGAAAATTGTAACACAAGGTTTTGCAAGAGTTAATGTTGAAGAATTGTCCATGTGTATGTTTTGAAAAATTAAAAGCTTTAATTAAAAATAATTTTTTTTTTAAATTGTAAAGCCAGTAAAAATCTTTGACATGGCCCAGATAGACAACGGATTTTTACTTCCATGGAAAAGATATGGGCTTTCAAGTCAAAAGACCTATTAAGGCTTTATCTTTAACATTAACAAATAACATTAACATTAACAAATAACATTAACAAATAAACAAGCCACTTCCCCATTTGGGGAATCAGTTTCCATATCTATGAAAAGGTGGGGTAGCTGTGTTTCAGTCAATTACTAGATTAGCAAATTTGTGGTCTCAGAAGCATTAAGAAATCAAATAGAAATCTAGGTAGTAAATGCAAGGCCCAAAACCCAAGCAGAAACTTCCATATTGGGAGTTTATCTATTAAAACAGGGAGAAGAAGGAAATACTCAGTATCAAGTTAAAATCATTGTTTTCCTTAGCTCAAGTCCTACCTTAGGCTTAGAAACCCTTTCCTAGTACTTTTTAATCCTAGACACCACTTTTTTCTCTCTGTTGATAATCTGCAATTTATTTCATATGCATGTGTGTGTCATTTGTACATTAATAAGCCAAATAGTTAAACGGTTGATTAGCAATGTAACACATGAAAATCTGTGCTTAATACCTTTCAAAATAAATAAACCAATAACCCAGGAAGACAACAGTATCCTTGGGAAAGGTCAAATCCCAAAATGCCTAGCTTTTTTTTTTGGCATCAGTTTAAATTCTATGAAAGTATGTTTGCAAGTATGATGACATAGAAGATAGTGTTGGGGCTGGAGTCTGGAATAGAAGGGTTCATACAGGCCATGAACCTCTCCATACCTTTCCCCTCATCATCCAGGTACTGAGTCTCCCAGGTACTGAGCCTCCCAGGCACCGGTGCAAGCTCAGTAGAGTGGGATGGAGAGGGGAAGGGGAGCAGGAGAAGGAAAAGGAAAGGAAGAATGACCACTTGGAAGAGACAGTAACAATAAAATGCCTTTATGCAACTTTTAAAAAGTTTTATCATTTCTAGAGCCTAGTACATAGCTTATTGTATGCAAATGTTTTTCATTTGTATTTGTATTGCCCTGTTTATTATAGATCATGGGCCAGGTACTGGGCTAAGCATTAGGGATACAAAGGCCAAGCAGTCCTTCCTTACATTCTAAAAAGGAAGGCAACCAGTTCATATATCAAAGCATATAATACAAAATTCATTCAAGACATCCTTGGAAAGGAGGGGGACAGGGGGAAAGGCTGCATATGGAAGGGATCACTTGGGATTTCCTGAAGAGGGAAAACATTCTAAAGAGGGCATGCAGCCAGTACAAAGACCCAAGTCAATAGATGAGCCTAAGCTCTCTACATTCAGAGCAGCATTTTCCCAACCAAAGGCAGAAATGAAGAAGGGAGATGGTCTGGGGACTGTAGTATAAAAGAAATTGAGGGAGAAAGGCCCAGGGCTCTAAGGACAGTAGGGCCTTGTGTCTGGATGACAAAGGCACACAGTTTGGCCAGCACACAGACTAAAGACTAGAAAAAAAGGGTAGCCTGATATTTTGAAGGGCTCTAAATGCTTGTTGGTAGCATTTGAACATCATTTGGTAGCATTATCCAGCTTGACCCAAGAACAAAACAAAGACAAATGGGTAGAAGGTATAGAGCGCCAGATTTTAGCTAAGTATAAACTACCTAATGATAAAAATGCACGAAGTTCCCTGAGGGTAAGACTGATATTCTTTTCTTTGTAGCTCCTAGCATCCTACTCCGTATAGCCACAACACCATGGGCTACACACCAGGGGCAACCATTGCAGCTGCTGTTGTTAAATAATTAAACAGACTGCCTTGGGATGCAGTGTGCTTTCCAACCACTGAAACAATTCCAGTCTAGGAAACAAAATTATGTTTCTTTTAGAATAGGATTAACAAAGAAAACAAATTTTATTTAAATAGTTATTAAATTGTAAAATCAAGTTCACACATCACAGAAGACTTTTGCAGGCTCTTCTAAAGCCTTTACTCATGATATGTATGGAATTAAAATCTTACTTAGGCCCTTACTACTTAGATAGTGGCTGTTGACCCCCAGAGCTGGAAGAAAATTAGAGGCAACGGCCCTCTTAGGTTAAGAGGTATTAAGAATCAGCCTTAAAGAAAAAAAAAAAAAGTTAGTCCTGGGCAACATCATCTCCTTAATGAATAAAAAGTAACTCTTCCAAAAAGTTTTTTAAAGTTAGAACACATGGACTTGTTCTGATTGTCTCTTTCTTTTCCCTTTTCCTATCAGCCATTTGTCTATTGTTTTCATTTAATAAATACACCTACTTCTTAGAAGACCAGTTGTGAAAAAAGCTGTTTAATTGTCAAATTAAAAGGTTACTCCTTTACAACTAACTGCTTTTTGCTCTGGACTCCAAAAGAAACAGAACGTATCTGACTTAACAAGTTTAACATGTAGCCATAACTTCTTCCATTTGATCAGACAATACAATCATCAAGTGATACAAAAGGCAGCTATATTTTGCATCTTTTAAATTCAAACTCTTCACTTTATCAAGGAGGAAAGTGGGGTCCAGAAAGTGGAAGTGGGTGTATTTGCACAGGTCAGAACCCAACCCTCCAAAGCTTATAGACTGCATTGATCCAGATCTCTCCTCTCTCCAAATCACTCCCTAAGCATCATTCCTTTTTTTCCCCTCCCCCCCAATATATCTTAATTGAAGAAACAGAATAAGCAAAAAGAAAAACAAATATAAGAAATATAAAACAAAATGAAACAAAACAAAAAAGAACATTATCATGTGTCCATCAGGACACATCAGGGAGGATTCAAAAGATATATATGTTGTGTATGTGTATATATATATATATATATATATATATATATATATATGAAAGTAGAAGAAATTATACACTCATTAGTGCCCATCTTTTCTTTATTTCCTTGTAAACTGTTCTTTTGTCTTCTCCTGTGCAACTTATTTACTTTATTCTTTTTCCTCCCTTTCATCTCACCCCTCAAGGAGGCTATAATAAAAGAAAGATATATTTATACACACACACACACACACACACACACACACTCACTTTTATCCCCATTACCACCCCCAAGTAAGCTATAGTTAAAATACATTTATGTATAGATATGTAGATATAAACACACATATATACACAGACTCACCCATAAACATATCCCACTTATATATGTTTCCTATCACTGCTGACACATTATATTCTGCTCCACAACTTGGCTTACTATTACTTAATCTCCCACCACCCATGAATTCCTCCCTTGTCTTCTTCCTTCACACTTGGCTTCTCCATCCACTTATTTTTTGGAGGCTGGTATACCTTTCATGGTATATATGTAGTTTAGCCGATTGAATCCATTCCTATGTGAGTAGGTTTTCAGACCTTCACATTCTTCCCCCTCTAATGGCTCTGTCAGTCAATCTTTCTATCAAGCTTATCCTATAGTTATCTTAAAGTATACATTTCCTATGTTGTGGTGTTCTCTTCTTTAAAATGTAATGGTTCTCTCTGAGCAAGTTTCTTGGGGAGGTTTTCAGGAGGCAACCTTAGTTTCAGTTCAGAGTAATAATCACCTCAAATACAGCCAGCTGATAAAATCCAAACATTTATTTCTTATCTCTTTCCTTGGGCCTGGGTAGCTTTCTTAGAGGCTTATCTCTCTGCTTGGTTCCAAGAGCTCTTGCCGCTAATCTTTTGCCTCTGCCAGCTTCGGTTTCTCTTCTTCCAAATATCTCCAGCCAACACCAAGGTGAAAGTTGGAATGAATCTGACTCCACCTCTGAGAATGGGCTTGTGGGCTTCTGTATCTCCCAGAGTGCTCCTCTCCAACTCCTGGCAATGTTCCGAACTAAATGACTTGAAGCTCTAAAAACTTCTTTATATATGATCTCCCAAAGGTTGATTCCTCCTCTGAGGGAGGTTAAGGGAGGTGTGAATTCACAAAGTGACAAAGTTAACTTTGTGAATCTCCCATATTTGTGAACTCCAATGAGTACTTAAATACATAAGTGAGTTAGAGAATTTGCTAAGTACCATGCTAAATTAGGCAACTGACTTACCACTTTGTAAGTATTTGATCTAAGGTATGAACCAATAATATCAATTCCATTGAATTACCACTAGGATTCTAACATCTCCCTTGTGTTATCACCTTGTTTCAAGTTCTGGCTTATAACACTATGTAAAAAACGCAATTTGTCCATTTTGACTTTCTTAAAATTGCTCCTTAATATTGATTGCTATAAGTTAAATTTTCTGTTAAATTTGATTTTGGTTGATAGAAAGTCCTGATAATCTGCCCAGCTCATTGAATGTCCTATTTTTCCCCATTGAAAATTATAATTGTTGTATAATTCTAATTGTAGCTCAAGGAAATTTGAATTTTCTTATTTCTTGCAAAATTTTCTCTTTGATCTGGGGGTGTCAAAATTTGGCAGTAAGATTGCTGTGTTTTCCACAAAGGATTTCTTTGAGGTGATGATTGGTGGATTTTTCCCATTTCTACTTTCCTCTCATATTCTATCACTTCAGGCCAATTTTCTTCTGCATTATTGTGTCAAGATTCTCTTTTTGAGCACAACTTTCTGGCAGTCCAATTATTCTTATATTTTCTCTTCTTGATCTGTTCTCTAAAGCTGTTGTTTTTCTTATGAATTGTTTCACATTCTGTTCTATTTTCTCATTCTTTATAATCTGTTTTGTCATTTCTTGATCTCTCATAACTTCACTGGCTTCCCCTTGGCCGATTCTAATTTTCAAAGAGTTATTTTCATCTTTGAGACTCGGTACCTCCTTTTCTAATTGGTTAACTTCTTTTTCATAAATTTCTTGTTTTTCTTGGATGGCTTTAATTTTTTAGTTTTTTCTCAAATGTCTCTCATTTAATTTTTGAGTTCTTCTATAAATTCTCTCAGGCAGGGCACTATTTCACTATATTCTTTGCCACAGAAAGTTGTTTTTTTTTTTTTTTAAACTAAAGTGTCCTCTTCTGAAGATGAATCACAGCCTTCCCTGTTCCCATAATGTGTTTTAATGGTGAGATTCTTTTTTCTTAGCTAGTTCTTTTTTTTTTTCCTTTTAAATAAAAGGTCTAAGAGGTATAAGTGTAAGCACTTCTAAGGGGATGGTGCCTCTGGCTCCCCTTCAGCTCTCCCCTGTGACCAGAACCCCCCCAAGCAAGAACTCCCCCATGGCTCCTCCTCACGCTGGGCCCATCTCAACAGCACATCTGGGCCTGGCCTTCTCAATCAGCCGAAGTTCATTCTGTCTTCCCAGGCTCAAAATCTGCCCCCTCCCCCCAACAGTCTGGAGGTGAAAGTGTTTGGGGTTTCTACAGAGGCTCCAGCCACACCCAGCAGGCCCCAGGGCTCCCCACTTGGTGTCTCTGTGGTGTGTGCACTTCAGACAGGTCAGTCCCGGCCCTGGCCTATCTTCAGATCTTCTCGGACCCCTGTTCCACCCCAAGTCTTCTTAGTTTTTTCACCAATCTGTGTTCACTCTGAGGCACAAATTTGTTCTATTTGTGGGGAAATCCAAGAGAGCTTGAAATTTACTAACCTACTCCACCATCTTCCTAGAATCCTTCCCCTAAGTGTCATTCCTAAAGCAGAGTTCTAACCCTGTTATTTTCCTATTGAATAAACTTGAGTGGCCACCTGTAACCTTTAAAATCAAATACAAACTCCTCCTATAGGCTCACCTTAACCCAAAAAATCATGCACATGATACATTTGTTGCTACATTAAAGGAGGACACTGGTAAGGAAAACTTAACTTTCTCAAGCATTTAACATAGGTGGCCACAGTCTTGGCCTATTAAATACTCTTGCCCTCTGAAATTTTCATAGTTTTCTCTTCAACTTCTTTGTTTCTCACCTGTTCCTTTTCCTCAAGGCTCCTGAGTGTGGGTATTGTCCAGTGCTCTTTTCCTGGATCATCTTTTCTTACTTATCAAATGATATCAGCTCCCAGGGGTTGAAATATCTTCATACAGATGTTTAAGCTTCAGTCAGTATCACCAACTAACTGCTTTTTGGATATTTCAAATCAGATGTCCCAAAGGCATCTCAAATCTAACATGTCCAAAACACAACTCATCTCTTCCCTTACACCCTTCTCATCTTTTCAGAAATCCCCAAATATTATTGAGATCACCATTCACGAGTTGGCAACATCAGCATTCTAACTGACTTTTCACTCTCACTCAACCCCACAGCCATCCATTGCCAAAACTTGCTGTCCCTGCATCTATACCATCCCTCCCATGACTAGCTTCTCTCTATCAACATAACTAACCCTCTTAATTGAGGGTCTCTTCACTTCTCACCTAGATTGTGAAAAGAACTCCTAATTAATTGGTCTTCGTCCCTCAATTTTCTCCCTGTTTTAACCTATCTTCAAAACTGCTTGCCCAAGTGATTTTCCTTAGGAGCCAACTTAATCGTGTTTCTTCCCTTTTCACTACACGGGAGAGGTTTCCTATCAATTCTGGGATAAGATATAAACCTCTTGGTTTTCTAACCCCCTTCACAATTCAATCCCAACCCTACCTTCTGGGGCCTCATCATGCACTCTACAATCCAGTCAAGCTGGCCTTTCCCGTCTGTCATGTCCAGGCACAAAGCCTGGACTGCACGTCTTCAACAAATCTTCAGAGAATCTCTCTTCCTTCAGGACACATTCTTGTACCAGCTCCTTAATGAATTCTCTCCCAAGTCCACCAAATACCAGAGCCTTCTTGCCTAATGTGAATTGAATTTTTTTTTTTTTTTTGGGGGGGGGAGAAGAGGAAGAATGGCCTGGGAGACAAAGGTCTGGCCACAGAACCAGGAACACCCAAGGTCAAATCTCTGACACATACTGAGTTGTGTGATCCTACAGTGCTAATATTTAGCATGATGCCTAGAACATAGTAGGCACTTAAGCAATGTTTACTGGCTACTTCTGAATGCTCCTGGCAACAAGGACTGTAAGCCATACACAAGAGGCTGAGAAAAACACTGATAGAAAGAGCTAGCACATATGGGAGTTTCTATACCAGTGATGTCAAACTCAAATAAAAAATGATCTTTGCGGACTACTTATTGACTTAGAAAATCACAAACTAATATTATCTATGTTGTACTGTATTTTTATTTATTTTGCTAAACATTTCCAATTACTTGCAAGTTTTGCTGTGGGTTTTGACATTTTGACACTTGGCCTATGCCAATGAAATAACAGGTCTATTTTACACTCATTGTCTGTCTGTACCTGAACATGGGGATGCTGTGCTCTGCCAACATAAGCTCCTTACAGGCAGGACTGATTTCTGTTGTTCCTTAACTCCCAGTGTTTAGAGTGGCATCTTGCATATTGTAATTAATAAAAACATTGTGAATGATTGAAGCATTGACTGAAGAGCCCCTCCTGGCCCCTCTCTCCAGAATCTAGGGGCTGACCCACATCATCATCTCCTGAAGTGCCCAGTCCTTACTCGTACCATTCTTCCCTCCTCTCTCCTTCTTTCCAGACTTCTCCACCCTCTCCCCAATACTACCTCCTTTCCAGCTCCCCTTTTAGTGTTGGCTTCCCCTTGTTAGAATGTAAGCTCCTTAAAGGTAAGGACTGTCTTGTTTGCTTGTTTCTAGATCCCCAGAACTTAGCAGTCTCCAGAATACAGTAAGTAGCTAATGTTTTTTCTATGTCTCCCTCTACCACACAGTACTATATGCTTTGTAAAGTGTAAAATAATGCATGAGTTTATTACCTCACAATATTTAAGTCCACAAAACATCACTGCAAAAGCCATTCACCAACAGACTCAAAAGAATATGAACAAATATTTTTAAATGGTTCGAAGTACTCTCAATAAAAGAAATGCAAATCCAAACAACCCTTACATTTTACCTCACATACTCTCAACTAACTGGCAAAGATGACAAAATATGGGAAGGGTCAATGTTGGAAGGACTATAAAATGATAGTCACACTAAAGCACTGTGAAGGAGCAGCATGACTCAGTGCAATCATTCTGAAAAGTAACCGTGGATTTATGTAAATAAAATGTCTAAATGTCCATATCCTTCTTACCTAGTAAATGTCCATATTATTTTTACTAGTAATTCCCCTGTTAGTCATATGTCTCAAGAAGGACACTACAATGTGTCGTAAGGACACATATGCCCCAAGGACAAAAGGAAGGGTCCATACACAACAAAAAAATTATTGCAGTCCTTTGTTTTTTGGCAGAAAAGATGGGAAAACAAAAGTATTTGTGTCCATTAAATGAGGGCATGGCTAAACTTTGTTGTTTATGAAATTAATGGAACATCATTGTACTATAAGAAACAATGGAAATGATGAATAGACAAGCATGAAAAGACTCCCATGAAGTGATACAAAGTGAACTAAGCAGATACAGGAAAACAAAATAGATAATAACAATGACATAATTAGAAAGAACCACCACTAGCTAAAAAGCAAGCAAAAGTGTATACTTGAAAATTGCAAAGAACAAGACTGGCCTCTAAAAGAGAGAGACAGTAAAATACCTTCCCTATTCCTTTGCAGGGGGGGTTGGGAAGGGGAGCCCCCGATGTGGAAGCTTCATGTTTTAATTTTTTAATTTTTTATTATATACCATAAAATATGGCTCTCTGGGCAGGGAAAGAGGACAGACATGGGGAAAATGAGGCAATATAAAAAGAAAAGATAAATATTTAGTTTAAAAAACATATCAAGAAGATGGCGAGAAGCACGGACTTCAAAGCCTTCTCTCCCCTTTATCAAATTTATATGGGCCCAAAATAGTCTTGACTGCACAAAAGAAAGAAATAGAACAACTCACCGCCGAAAAATCTGCAGTCTCGCCAAAAGGTTTTCCCAAAGGGGAGATCAGGACAGGGGAGAGAAATTGGTCCGAGGGGTCTCAAACCGGGGAGAAAGCACAGATCCAGCACAAGGCCCCAACCCGCAGTAAGGGCTTTTTGGGGAGGGTTGATCCTGCACGGCAGGAGGCGAGCCGGTTAGCCTAACTGCATGGGGGGGTTGGGGCCAGTAGAGCTTTCCAGGGCGATTTCTTGGGCAGACACTGGGGCAGAGTTCTGGCCTGCATCTTCTCAGCTGCTAAACTCATCCCACAAGGGCTCCGGCCTGGGGCAGGACCTTTCACCATTGTCTCACCTAGGGCAATCGATTCCACTCAGCCCTATTGCAGTTTGATATTTCGGCCAGTGCTGAATCCACTTCCTGTTGGGGAAAAAACCTCCCCTGGAGCACCCCTACCTTGGCCGGAAATGGTTTCATTCTCCCTGCCTGGGAGAGGGTGGCCCCCTTGTAGAGACCCCACCCAAAGGTTTTAAACATAAAAAAGATGAAAAAATTTCACAGCTTCTATGCAAAAAAGGCAGGTCACAAACCGAAGAGACCTCAAACAAAAAAATGATCAACTTCCTTTTTACATAATGCCTCAAGAAGAGACCATTAAAAGTTCCAAAAAGAGGTTAAAGAAAAAGGGGAAAGGAAAGAGGCCTAAAGAGCAACAACTTCCTAAATTAATTGGAAAAGTTAAAAATTCTCAGGAATGGGGCAAAATTGGTGTTGGAAAAAAAAAAAAATCTCAAAAGTAAAATTGTGAATTGGAAAAAAAAGAATTCACTAGAAAGTAGGATTTGGGTTGGAAAGACAAAGAACTCCAAGAAAGTAGGATCTTGAATTGAAAAAGAAAAAATTACAAAAAAATTAGTGAAATGGAAAAAATTCCACAGACCAAAAAACAATAATTAAAACCAATTGGACATATACAGAAAGAAGTAAAAAAAGCAAAAGAAAATAATTTTAAAAACGAACTGAACAAATTGAAACTAATGATGCATTGAGACCAAAGAATCAGCCAACAAAACCAAAAATGACAAACTGGAAAAAACCATGAATTATCTACTTGCTAAAATGACAGACTTAAAATAGATCAGGGAGAGATAACTGAGGATTATTGGACTTCCAAAAACAGATGAAAAAAAGAGCCTGATCATTTTACGAAATCATCAAAAGAACCGTAAAGAACCGAAGGTAAATAGGATTGAAAAGAATTCCATTAACATTCTGAAAGAAACCCTAAAATAAAACCCCGAATATTTGTGGAAAATTTCAGAACATCAGATTAAGAAAAAATTTTACAAGCAGCCAAAAAACCATTTAAATAGAAAAAATAAGGATCACCCAAGATCTGGCTTCACATTAAAGGAAAGAAGGGCCTGAATAGATATTCCAAAGGCACAAGAACTTGGGATCAGCCAAGAATAAACCACCATAACTGAGCATTTTCTTCCAGGAAGAAATGGATTTAATGAAACAAATGAATTCCATTTGTTTCAAAAAAAACCAAACTAAAAAAAATTTATTCCAAGAATAGAACCCAAGAGGCAGAAAAAGGTAAAATAACTTGGAATTGTATTTCTTTGGGAATACAAAAAATACATTAAAATTTGATGACTGATATAAAAATAAAAAGGGAAGGAAGAAAAGGGATGACAGAAAAGGTGGGAAGGAGGGATAAAAAGGGGAAACCAATCCCCAAAGAGGTAAGGAAACTTATCATATCTGAGGGAATTTAGAGGGGAGGAACATTGTGGAATTTATCACAGAGTTGGCTCAAAGGAAAAATAATTGACATTTGTTTTAGAAAAATTTCCCCCATTAAAAAACGGGGAGGAAAGGAAAAGAAAAAGAGAATAAGGGAAGGAAGGGGAAAGACCAAAGGGGGAGGGGGATTATAAAGAGGAAAGATCGTGATAAAGAGGGGAAAATGTTTAAAAGGGGGAAAGGGTTGGGGGAGGCAAGAATAAGAAAGCACAACTGGGGTTTTAGGATGGGAAATAAGATTTAGTAATTTAACCGAAATTGAAATGAACTCCCCATAAAAGAGGAGACAGATAGGACTGGATCAAAAAGTCAGAACCCTACAATATGTTTTTACAAGAAAACAATTTGAGGAACATATGAGTAAAGGAAAAGGCTGGAGCAAAATCTTTATGCTTCAGGTGAAGTCAAAAAAGAGGGTAGCCATCCTTATCTCAGATCAAAAAAAGTAAAATTGACAATTAAAAAGATAAAGGAAGGAAACTAATCCTCAAAGGGCACATAAACAACAAGCAATATCAAATTAAAATATATGCACCAAGTGGTATGGCACTGGCTTCCTAAAGGAGGTTAAGAGAGTTCAAAAAAGACAACAAAACTGGGTTAGTAGGAGACCAACCGCACCTCAGAATTAGACAAATCAAACCACAAAACAAATAAAAAGAAATTAAAAAGAAAAGAATATTAGAAAATTAGGTATGTTGGATCTTTGGAGAAAATTGAATGGAGATGAAGGGAATATATTTTCTTCTCAGCAGTTCATGGAACCACAAAATTGACCATATATTGGGACATAAAGACCTCAAAATTAAATGCAAGAAAGCAGAAATAGTAAATGCTTTTTTTCAGATCATGATGCAATAAAACTAATTCAACAAAAATTAGGGGGAAATAGACCGGTGGAAACTAAACAATCCATCTTAAAAAAGGGGAAGCACAAATTATAGATAATTAATAATTTCACCAAGATAATGACAATGATGAGACATCATACCTTTGTGGGATGCAGCCAAAAATAAGAGGGAATTTTTATATCCTAGGGCTTACTTGAATAAAACAGAGAAAAAAAGATTAATAATTGGGCCCAAAATAAAAAAACAAAAAAGACCAAATTAAAAACCCCAATCAAATACTAAATTAAATTTAAAATTAAAAAAAAAAAATTTGAAAGTAAAAAAATCCATTGAACTAATTAATAAAACTAAGAGTTGGTTCTATGAAAAGCCAATAAAATAGATGTTTGGTAACTGATTAGAAAAGGAGGGAGGAAAATGAAATTAGTAGTCTTAAAATGAAAAAGGGGAACTTTCCACCGAAGAGGAAATTAGAAATAATAAGGAGTTATTTTGCTCAACTTTTATGCCAAAAATTTGTAACCAAGTGAAATGGATGACTACCCCAAAAATATAGACTCCCAGATTAACAGAGGGGGAATTTTGAATAGTCCATTTCAGAAAAAAGAAAAGAACAGGCAAAAACAACTCCCCAAGAAAAAACCCCAGGACCAGATGGATTTAATGGAATTTTAAAACATTTAAAGAAAATTCCCCAATGTTATATAAATTATTTGATAAAATAGGGAATAAGGAGTCCACCAAATTCCTTCTATGACAAAAATGGTACTGATACCTAAACCAAGGTAGGTGAAAACAGAGAAAGAAAATTATAACCAATCTCCCTAATGAATATTGATGCAAAATCTTAAATAAGAATTAGCAAAAAAGACTGAAAATCATCTCCCAAGAAATAACTTATCAAAGGATTTATACCAGGTGAGGGTGGTTCAAATTAGAAAACATAATATAATTTTTGGGTTAATAACCAAATTAAAAAAACCTATGATCATCTCAATAGTCAGAAAAAGCATTTGATAAAATCCAACATCCATTCCTTTAAAAACACTTGAGGAAAAAAAGGACTTTTCCTTAAAATAACGGCACTATTTAAAAATTAAAAGCATAATGTAATGGAGACAAACCAACCATTCCCAATAAGATCTGAGGAAACAAGGTTCCACTATCAAAAGTATTAAATATTGTATTAAAGCTTAGCAATAAGAGCTGAGAAAGAGATTAAAGGAATAAGAATTAGGCAATGAAAAATCCCTTTTGCCGATGACTGATGGTATATTAGAGAACCCAAATTCTCTAAAAGTTATTAGAAATAACCCAACTTTACAAAGTTTTATAAAATAAACCCAATAAATCTTTTATATATCACAAAAAATAAAATAAGTTACGAGAAATTCCATTTAAATAACACTGATAATATAAAAATTTAGGAATCTATCCCAAAGGGAAAATCAGAAACTTTATGAGCAAAAATTACAGACCACTTTTAACACAAATTAAGTCTGATCTAACCAATTGAAAATATTAAATGCCTGGATAGGGCGAGCAAATATAATAAAGATGAAAAACCTAAACTAATCTATTTTTTGCGCCACCAATTAGACCCAAAAAAACTATTTTAATGACCTGAAAAAATAACAACAAAGTTCATATGGAAAACAAAAGGTCAAAATTTCAAGGAATTAATGAAAAAAATCAAATGATGGGGTTAGCTTACCAGATCAAAAATATATAGAGCAGCAGACCAAAACTTTGATTGGCTAAGGAATGATTAGTTGATCAGTGAATAGATTAGGTTCAAGGATAAAAAGTCAACAAAATAGCAACCAGTTTTTAAACCAAAGTCCCAGCTTTGGGATGAACTTTACGTTTGATAAAATTTGGGAAAATTGGAAACAAATGGCAGAAACTAGGATTGATCCATACTTAACGCCGAACCAAAAAGGTCAAAATGGGTTAGACCGGCATAAAGAATAAATTATTAATAAATTAGAGGAACATGGATGTTTACCCTCAGACCTGTGGGGGAAGGTTTTTATGACCAAAAGCAGAACAAGATCATTACTGATCACAAAATAGAAAATTTCGATTAACAAACTGAAAAGTTTTTGTACAAACAAAACTAATCAGACAAGATTAGAAGGGAAGCAATAAATGGAAAATATTTTTTACAGTCAAAGGTTCTGATAAAGCCCCATTTAAAAATATGAAATTAACTCTAATTTAAAAAATCAAGCCTTTCCAATTGAAAAATGGTCAAAGGAATGAAAGACAATTTCAGATGAAGAAATTGAAACTATTTTCATGAAAGATGCTCCAAGTCATTTTAATCAAGAAATGCAAATTAAACAACTCTAAATACCCACACCGTCAGTTGGTAAGATGACAGGAAAAAATTAAAGATTGTTGAGGAGGGGAAAACTGGGACATTGATTCATTGTTGGGGAGTTTGAAAAATCCAACCATTTTTGGGAGTAGTTTGAACTATGTCAAAAGTTATCAAACTGGCATACCCTTTGATCCAACAGTGTTACACTGGGATTATATCCCAAAGAGATTATAAAGAAGGAAAGGGACCTGTATGATAATGTTTGTGGCAGCCCTTTTTGTAGTGGCTAGAAACTGGAAACTGAATGGATGTCCATCGTTGGAGAATTGAATAAATTGTGGTTATGAAAATTATGGAAATTACTTTTTAAAGAAATGACCAACAGGATGATTTCAGGGCCGGAGACTTATAAAACTGATGTTAATGAAATGAGCAGGACCAGGAGATCTTATATACTTAACAAAATACTAGATGATGACCAGTCCTGATGGATCAGCCATCCTCAGCCCAGATCAACCAAATCATTTCTAATGGAGCAGTAATGAACTGAACTACTATCCCAGAAAAAGAACCTGGGAGATGACAAAACCATTACATTGAATTCCCAGTCCTTTTATTTATGCACACCTGCATCTTTGATTTCCTTCAAACTAATTGTAAATAATTCAGAGTCTGATTCTTTTGTACACAAAATAATTTTTGGGTCATGTATCTTTTGTGTATCTAAATTATATTTTAATATATTTAACATCTACTGGTCATCCTGCCATTTAGGGAGGGGGGGGGTAGGGAAAAATTGGAACAAGAGGTTTTTAAGCTTAAAGTTACCCATGTTATATCCGTAAATTAAAGGCATTAAATAAAAAAAAAAAAAAAAAAAAAAAAAAAGATTCCAAGTCATTATTAATCAGGAAAAGCAAATTAAGACAATAAGATACCCATTACACACCTGTCAGATTGGCTAAGATGAAGGAAAAATAATGATGATTGTTGGGAGGGGAAAAACTGGGACATTGATTCATTGTTGGTGGAGTTGTGAACAATCCAAATTTTGGAAGTAGTTTGGAACTATGCCAAAAAAGTTATCAAACGGATACCCTTTATCCAAGTGTTACTACTGGGATTATATCCCAAAGAGATTATAAAGAAGGGAAAGGACCTTTGTGAAATTTTGTGGCAGCCCTTTTGGTGGTAGAAACTGAAACTGAATGGATGTCCATCAGTTGGAAATAGAATAAATTGTGGTATATGAAAAAGGAATACTGTTCTGAAAAATGACCAACAGGATGATTTCAAAAGGCCTGAGACTTAAAAACGATGCTAAAGGAAATGAGAAAGGAGACATTTATACTAACAACAATACTAAGATGACCGTCCTGATGGATGCCATCCTCAGCAACCAGATCAACCAAATCATTTCTAATGGAGCATAAAGAATGAACTATAACCCAGAAAAAAGAACTCTGGGAGATGACAAAAACCACTACATTAATTCCCAGTCCCATATTTATCACACCTGCATCTTTATTTCTTCCAATAATTGTACAAAATTCAGAGTCTGATTCTTTTGTACAAAAATAATTTGTGGTCATGTATACTTTTGTATCTAAGTTATATTTTAATATAATTTTAACACACTTCATTGCCATTTAGGGAGGGGTGGGGGTGAGGTGAAAAATTGGAACAAGAGGTTTGGCAATTGTTAATGCTGTAAAGTTACCCATGTATATATATCCTGTAAATTAAAGGCTATTAAATAAAAAAAAAAAAAAAAATAAAAAAAAATAAAAAACATATCAACATAAACTAGATGAAGCACAATCTGAATAATTCTCCACAAAAGCCAAGTTTTAACATGTTAAATATACTTTTAAAAAAAAAGCAAAATGCAAAATTTAAATTTTCCTACACCCACAGAACTTGATTTGTTGCCCACATGGATTTGGGAAATGTTTTATATACATTTGCAAAGTTGCCACGTTATCCGTGTCAGTGCTGGGATTAAATACAATGAAGTTATCAACATGAGACAAATTTGGAAACTATATATTAGCTTAAACAAGTCAAGTTCCACTCACATTTAAAGTCAAATTTAATTCTTATAAAGAATGATATTCTTAATGGAAACATTCAACAAATCAACCCATTTAAAATAAGTTGCTGGTAAGTTAATTCACACTACTGGTATAGGTCATTCAAAGTAATTGGGAGATCCCTGAATATTCTATTTCAAACTACTCTCTAAATACTAAAAGCAGACAACCTGAAACATTATAATAATTTAAAGACATCTCTTTACTTCTTTCAACGGTTTCAGGAAAATATGGAAATAAAACAAGGTTGAAATTCTCATGAAACATGGGGGAAACTGTGACTGTTTTGCTATTCAGAAAGCAACAAAGCTGTTCATAGGGAGTTTTGGTATACAATTCTTTTAGGATGGTCACAATTGTAACTTTGCCCCTTTAAATCAGCCAAAATTCATTTCTAATTACATTGCCACACCATTCTGCAGCACAACTCAGGAGTCATCAAGTACAAATTTTTTACTTTACAGAGGGTATACCTGAGACCAGAGATCAGGTTCACAAAATAAGGAAAAGGCAAGGCTGGTACTTGAACCCAGGTCTTGACTCCAAAAACAGTGCTCCTTTTTCCAGTATGTGTTGCATTGCCTGCTTCCATTATTATCAATTCTTTTATAACAAAAATTAACTGGATGTCTGCTACACATAAAAAGTATGCTACAGAAAATTTTCCACTAATAATCCACTCCTCACTGTTAATTTTTAAGGAAAAAGAAAATTAAGCACACAAAACAAGCTATCTTCATGTACTACCCTCAATCCTGATTAAGCCTGTAGAGGAAAAGAAAAAAACAGATTGGCTGAGAAGTATCCTTTTAGTTCAGTTTCCACTTTAAGTGGTAAGAATAAACCGTAACACTGACAAAATGGAGTTTGACCAAATATTCCAATACATGTTACATTAGGCGTGGTGCGGCTGTGAAGCAGAACAGCGGCCTGAGCGAGCCGGCGGCCCCGGCGTACTCACAGTGCTGTAAACTGCCGAGACCGTCGGAGTGAAGATTCGATCTTCCAGAGGCTGCTGCACAGGTCCTCTCGGAATTCTAGAATGGTAAGTTAAGGATAACAGAACTCAAACGGATTATGTGCTACAAGAAAAGCAAATCACAAAGAGAAAATGCTGGGTGAAAACACAGGGCCCCTTCCCCAGAATGAAGGCAGGGCCTTCCTCCACACTTCAGAACTTCCAAACTCAAAATACTCACAGACATACACACACACCCCAATCCCTGTATAAACTTAAAATGGTAAAAAATAAACTGTCCTCCAGGATTGACACAGGGCAGAACAACTTCCTACCTTACCTTTCAAGAGAAAATGATCCAGGAAACCAAGTCAGGGAGAGAAAAGTTATTCATCAGCACTAGAAATGCTGGCCAAGCTCTAGCTACACTGGCTGTGCAAGGCCTGCAGAAACAACTTACTATACACCTGTTTCCTTACTGTTTTCCTTTTCCCATACTACAATTTTTACCTATCTACCCCAAGAAAACTTTTTTGAAAGCCCCTTCCATATATCCCCAATTTAAAATATTTTTGAGTACTTGTAGTGAAATTTATTTGAAGACAAAATATAATCATTTTGCTAAGTTTCAGGGCAAGGAATTTCACAATCCTAAAAACCTTCTTATCCAATCACATTGTTGATAAGTTCAATGCATAAACACCAGAGTTCTGTATATGCATCCTCTTAAATGGTTACTGCTAAAAAGTTACAGTCCCAAAATGAACTAAAATATCTTTGCTTTAATTCCACTTTTCTGACACTTTCCATACATCAGATCTAATGTCTTAACTACACACTAAAGCAGATTTAGAGTAAAGGACCTGGATTCAAATCATGGCTCTACCCACTTGGTCTTGTTTCCTTCTCCAGAACTCAGTTTCGTAATCTGTAAAAGTGATAAGATGGACAAAATAATCTCTAATTTTTTTTCCAACTGTAGAGCTTATAATTTTAATTCAAGAATCCAACTTAGAGCCAAATGCTTAAAAGTGACAGTGCTCAATAACACCAATTTTAGTAAAAGTAACTTTAGTAAAGCAGGCTAAAAAAATCCACTTCTAATATTGTTCTTTAGAGCACTACCCCTGAAGTCAGGAGGACCGGAGTTCAAATCTGACCTCAGACACAACACTTCCTATCTGTGTGACCCTGAGCAAGTCACTTAACTCCAATTGCCTCAGGGGAGGGAAAAGAAATATGGTAAACACATTAGCTGGATTTGTTCTTTTTAAATTTTTGTTCCTAGTATTAACTCTATGGATAATGGAGTGAGGCAACCATTATGAAATGAATATTAACATAAAAACCAAAGGCAACAATAAAAAATTTTAAATCAAGTTCTAGTAGATAAAAAGAAATATAATCATTTATTCCTGATATCATTAACCATTTCTTTAAACACACATTCTGTTCAAGAACTTGGCAAGTTCTTGAAAGAAAAAGGGTTGTATAATGGAAAAAACCCTGGAGTCAGGTGACCACTATGCCACTAAAGGACTGGGTGACCTTGGACGACAACTACCAGTTCAGCTCCATTTCTTCACCTGCACAATGTGGAGATGCACTAAATGATGTCTAGAGGCCTGAGAGACAACTCCAATATTCTATGCAGCTAGTATGGCTATTATCCTCTCTGGATTTAAGCAGAGGTTAAAAGTGTAACTTTGACTCAAAAAGCCTAATACTCCACAAAACTGAAACTGCAAAGGTTTTTCCATGCTCTACCAAAAAAAAAAAAAAAAATCTGGTAAAGGAGCAGTTTCTCAACAAGTTTATGGCTAATTTAATCCTTCAGAAAGTCTTGCTGATTCCTCTAGACTGAAGATTTATCTCCAATTGGAACAAAGCTTTCATTGAATTAAACAGAGTTCTGCAATAATCACATGATTAGCAGAAAACATGAAGTTAGTCTTTCTTCTAAAATGCTGTTTCTGCTCTCTGCAGCTAGAGAATGAGTCCTACTACATGAGAATCAAGTCTCCCATCAGTAATCAATACCTAAAGCTCTATGCATTCTTATCTCATATTATAGAGACAGAGAAAAGGTTCTACGTTCTTCATGCCCATTTCAATGATTTCATTACTTCATGAAATTAATTATTCACTAGATTTCTCAAAAGACAATCTCAAAGACTACTAATTTCCCAGTAAGCCTTTATCTCAAGCTACTACTGGAGGATGTTGATTTCATTTATTTCATTCCATGTGAATTATCTATGAGGAAAATGGTATAACATGGTAAATTAATAGCACTCTGTGGTCGTCTTTGTATACAGATCTTTTCTAAAGTCTTAGGAAAAGAATACTGAAAATGGAATCCAGGAGACCTATATCTAATACTGGCTCTCTCTCTGACCCTGATTCGCCTACGTGTCCCTAATTCCTTCTGTGCTTCAGTTTCACTATTAGGAATAACAATAATATCATAAAGTATTTTGTGGTTATTAAATGAAAAGATGAATATGAATAAAGTAATTTCCCTAAATTCCTCATGAGAATGTTAATCAAATTAAATGAACATCACAACCGCTAGAAGGGGTCGATGAAATTGCTGACAGCTCAGAAGTACTTTTCATTTTTTTAATCTATTTAACTATATTTATGTGAAGGTCCTTTGGGAATAATAGGCTGACAAAAAATATTACAAGCTAATCCATTTGGGGTTGGTTCCTCCCTACAGAAATGAATTGAGCAGTGGGTTTGAGAGGACAGAAGTCGTGGCCAAGCTAGTATTCAACAGTTCATGGACTTAAAAAATACTTTCAAACTGAGCCCTCTCATCTAACATATAAGGAACTTAAGCAATTTGCCCAAATCCTACAGAGAAAGTTAAAGGTAGAACAGGACTAGAACCAGGTTCTTAATCATGGTCTTTGCCATGATTTTTTTTGTATAGCATCTCAATTATCTGACCATTCATAAGATAAATAGGATGTTTTTGTTATCAGAGTTGAAAAAAAATTGTTGATTTCAACAATTCCAATATTCCAGGGCATTGGTTTAAACCAAAAATTTTTGTCTTTTTTTTATTCTGGAAACAAATTAATGATAAAATGCTCTGGGCTATTATTCTCTGCTATCTAATCATAAACAGTAAGAACAATAAAACAAAGTATTCACTCTACATTTAGTTCTACAGAAAAATTCTGAGTCCTTAAGTGGTCGTTTTCAATTTTTTTTTTTGCTAGCATCTAGCACAGGACATGCATGACAATTTGGAAACCCAGAAAGAAGAGTTTTTGGAGCAAACCCTCCCTTCTCCTAACAGACTCAGGCCTTGCACCCATTTTTAAAAGATAAAACTATCCAGTCTTAAAAGTTCAGACCCATTCCACTTGTCTTCCCAGGACTTTTTCCTGTGAGTACCTAAGAACTTACTGTATTTTGGAGTCAAGACTAATCACAAATACTTTGCTCTGAAGGCATCAGAATTAACAGAAGAATAATCCAGGAAAAAAGATCACCACTATCAAGTCTACTGAATTAATTGCTTTGTTTTATCACTTTGTTAATTATTTTTTTACACAAACATCTCTTGAAGGCATTCAATTTTCTTTTCCTTCTCATTTGCCATAGAATATTGTTTCCAGCCAGATAACTATCAGCCTGGATAACTTCTCAATCATTTTGTTAGACACTTATTTTCTTTTCTAGTCTTCTAAAGTCCTTGGATTTTTTCCCCTTCCTCTCAGGGAACTTATCTGGTCAAGTGAGATATATGACCGACAAATTCTCTTTCTAAATTTCTTTTGTAGTTAGTACTTCTCCTCCAACCTCTATGGGAGACTGATGGTTACTGGACAACATATGAGCTGGGGGAGGGGGATAGAGGAGAAAGGGAGAAGAAAAAAAATGGCCAAGGATATGTACTGGTTGTAAGGTGTCCTTACTATCAATTCCCAAAGCTAATGAAATTCTAGAGCTGTGCCCACCCTCTCCCCAAAAAAGAGGAAAATTCTTAAAGGAACAGTAATTATACAGCATCCTAAAAGATAAAATACTTGAAGTTGTGAAGCCTTAAGGACTCTTACTTGATCTCTGTTGGTTGTGATTAAAAACTTTAATAACAATGTGAAGAAAACACCATTTCACATGAGGAAAAAATAGGTCTGACAAAGAATGGGTAAACCAAAGGTGCACCTCAACTTCATTTACTTAATAAAAACCAAAACATAAAAGAGTTTCAGAAAAAATTACCCTGAAGTCAGCTTTTATAGTCAAGCCTTATTCTGCCATGGTCAAGATGGGTCTTAGTTTCCTAATTTCTAAAATGAGCATAGTATTAACTCAACTACTGACTTCATGGTGGTGATGGGGGGGACCATATGATATAATCACTGTTAAGGGTTTTGCAACAGTAAAGTGCTATATAAATGTCAGCTATATTTTTTTAAAAAGCTACAGTTAATAGAGGATTATCAATTTAAAAAAGAGGGTGTATACAACCTTATTCATAAAATTTAAATCATCTGTTTTTCAGGAATTCAATATTCAGAAATAAAAGAGGCTTTTAATTTATGAGAACCAGGTAAAACTGATTCTATTATACTTAAAAGCTTTTCAATGAAAAAAATGTTATAGCCCATCAAAGACCTGTGATTTCAAGTGAACCTGCTCTGTCTCTTCTCCCTACACAGATAAAGGATGCTTCAATACTTCTAAGACAATTTTCTTAAAGTGTTACGGTCCAAATGCAGATTTTAAAATAAAATGTTTTGATTAATGGCTCACATAGCTCTACAAACCAGTATCCAATAAGGAAGCCACATAGTTAACTGGACAAAGCTTCTGGGTTCACATCTCAGCTTTGTTACTAACTACCTGAGTAAACTTGGGACAAATCACCTCTATTCTTTAGCTCAATTTCCTTATCTGTAAAACGTAGGGACTGGTATACAAGATCTCTCCCTGCCAAGCTTTAAATTCTATGAACTCATGAAAAATCACTTCTTATTTTTAAGTGGCCAGTATGCTCCTTAATGTCATACCTTTCTGGAAAGCCGTCAAGCAGAGGACATAAATTAAACCTAGAACACACTCTTAATATAAAAGACATTTTTAAATTTTGATTTTCAACTCACTATGATTACTCTAACACAGAGTATTCTTTGAGAGA